>NC_090936.1:705168242-706616860 GCF_040938575.1 Ambystoma mexicanum | reverse complement strand
CCCCCTCCCGCCCAACCCCCGCTCATGCCCTGTGTTGTCCCTCCCCCTCCCGCCCCACCCTCCCCGCTCATGCCCCGTGTGTCTCTCTCCCTCCCCCACACCCCCGCTCATGCCCCATGTGTCTCTAACTCCCCTCCACCCCGCTCATGCCCCGTGTCTCTCTCCCCTTCCTCCCACCCCCGCTCATGACTCGTGTGACTCTCTTCCTCCGCCCCACCCCGCTCATGCCCCTTGTGTCTCTCCCCCCACCCCCGCTCATGCCCCGTGTGTCTCTCCCCCTCCTGCACATCCCCGCTCATGCCCTGTGTGTCTCTCCCCCTCGCGCCCACCCCCCGCTCATGCCCCGTGTGTCTCTCCTGTTCCCCCCACCCCCCTTCCCCGCTCATGCCCTGTGTCTCTCCCCTTGCCCCCACCCCCCACTCATGCCTCGTGTGTCTCTCTCCCTCCCCCCACCCCTGCTCATGCCCCGTGTGTCTCTGTCCCTCCCCCACCCCCGCTCATGCCCCGTGTGTCTCTGTCCCTCTCCAACCCCCGCTCATGCCCCATGTGTCTCTCCCCCTCCCGCCCACCCCCTGCTCATGCCCCGTGTGTCTCTCCCTATCCTGCCCACGCCCCACTCATGCCCCGTGTGTCTCTCCCCCTCCCACCCACGCCCCTCATGCCCTGTGTGTCTCTCCCCCGACTGCCTAACCCCCACTCATGCCCCGTGTGTCTCTCTCCCTGACGCCCACCCCCTGCTCATGCCCCGTGTGTCTCTCTATCTCCCCCCAACCCCCGCTAATGACCCATGTGTCTCTCACCCTCCCCCACCCCCCACTCATGCCCCGTGTGTCTCTCTCCCCTTCCCCCCACCACCCGCTCATGCCCCGTGTGTCCCTCTCCCTCCCTCAAACCCCAGCTCATGCCCCGTGTGACTCTCTCCCTCCGCCCACCCTGCTCATGCCCCATGTGTCTCTCTTCCTCCCACCCACCCCCGCTCATGCCCTGTGTGCCACTCCCCCTCCTGCCCACCCCCTGCTTCATGCCCCGGCTGTCTCTCCCCCTCCCACCCACCCCCCGGTCATGCCCCGTATGTCTCTCTCCCGACCGCCCACTCCCCGCTCATGCCTCGTGTGTCTCTCTCCCGCCCGCCCACCCCCACTCATGCCCCGTGTGTCTCTTTCCCTCACCCCACCCCCCGCTCATGCCCCGTGTGTCTCTCCCCCTCCCGCCCCACCCCCCGCTCATGCCCGTGTGTCTCTCCCCCTTCCACCCACCCCCAGTCATGCCCTCTGTGTCTCTCTCCCACCCGCCCCCCCCGCTCATGCCCCTTGTGTCCCTCTCCCTCCCGCCCAACCCCAGCTCATGCCCCGCGTGTTTTCCCTCCCGCCCACCCCCCGCTCATACCCCGTGTGTCTCTCTCCCTCCCGCCCACCCCCCACTCATGCCTTGTGTGTCTCTTTCCCTCCCCCACCCCCCGCTCATGCCCCATGTCTGTCTCCTGTTCTCCCCACCCCCGCTCATGCCCCGAATCTGTCTCCTGTTCCCCTCATGTGCTGTGTCAGTCTCCTGTTGCCCCACACGCCCCCCGCTCATGCCCCGTGGTCTGTCTCCTGTTCTCCCCCACCCCCCCGCTCATGCCCCGTGTCTGTGTCCTGTTCCCCCCACCCCCGCTCATGCCCCGTGTCTATCTCCTGTTGCCCCCCACCCCCTGCTCATGCCCCGTGTCTGTCTGTCTCCTGTTCCCCCACCCGCTCATGCCCCATGTCTGTCTCCTGTTCCCCCCACCCGCTCATGCCCCGTGTCTCTCTCTTGTTGCCCCCCACGCCCCTGCTCATGTCCGGGTCTGCCGCCTGTTCCTCCCACCCCCCGCTCATGCCCCGTGTCTTTCTCCTTCCCCCCCACCCCCCGCTCATGCCCCGTGTCTGTCTCCTGTTCCCCCACCCCTCGCTCATGCCCCGTGTCTGTCTCCTGTTCCCCCATCCCCCGCTTATGCCCTGTGTCTCTCCTGTTGCCCCTCACCCCCCGCTCATGCCCCGTGTCTGTCTCCTGTTGCCCCCCACACCCTGCTCATGCCCCGTGTCTGTCTCCTGTTCTCCCCACCCCCGCCTCATTTCCGTGTCTGTCTCCTGTTCCCCCCACCCCCCGCTCATGCCCCGTGTCTGTCTCCTGTTGCCCCCCCACCCCTGCTCATGCCCCGTGTCTGCCTTCTGTTGCCCCCCACCCCCCGCTCATGCCCCGTGTCTGTCTCCTGTTGCCCCCACCCCCGCTCATGCCCCGTGTCTGTCTCCTGTTGGCCCCCACCCCCTGCTCATGCCCCGTGTCTGTCTCTGTTGTTCCCCTACCCCCACTCATGCTCCGTGTCTGTCTCCTGTTCCCCCCACCCCCCGCTCATGCCCATGTCTGTCTCCTGTACCCCCCCGCTCATGCCCGTGTCTGTCTCCTGTTCCCCCACCCGCTCATGCCCGTGTCTCTCTCCTGTTGCCCCCCGCTCATGCCCCATGTCTGTCTCCTGTTCCCCCACCTGCTCATGCCCCGTGTCTCTCTCCTGTTGCCCCCCACCCCCTGCTCATGCCCCGTGTCTGTCTCCTGTACCTCCTCCACCTCCCCGCTCATAACCCGTGTCTCTCTCCTGTTGCCCCCACCCCCTGCTCATGCCCCGTGTCTGTCTCCTGTACCCCCCCACCCCCCGCTCATGCCCGTATCTCTCTCCTGTTGCCCCCACCACCCTGCTCATGCCCCGTGTCTGTCTCCTGTTCCCCCACCCCTCGCTCATGCCCCGTGTCTGTCTCCTGTTCCCCCCATCCCCCGCTTATGGCCCTGTGTCTCTCCTGTTTGCCCCCACCCCCGCTCATGCCCCGTGTCTGTCTCCTGTTGCCCCCCCACACCCCACTCATGCCCCGTGTCTATGTTCCGTGTCTGTCTCCTGTTCCCCCACCCCCCGCTCATGCCCCGTGTCTGTCTCCTGTTGCCCCCCCACCCCCCGCTCATGCCCCGTGTCTGTCTTCTGTTGCCCCCCACCCCCCGGTCATGCCCTGTGTCTGTCTCCTGTTGCCCCCCACCCCCGCTCATGCCCCGTGTCGTGTCTGTCTCCTGTTGGCCCCCACCCCCTGCTCATGCCAGTGTCTGTCTCTGTTGTTCCTCTACCCCCACTCATGCCCCGTGTCTGTCTTCTGTTCCCCCCACCCCCCGCTCATGCCCCCTGTGTCTCTCCTGTTGCCCCCCGCTCATGCCCATGTCTGTCTCCTGTACCCCCCCACTCATGCCCCAGGTCTGTCTCCTGTTCCCCCACCCGCTCATGCCCGTGTCTCTCTCCTGTTGCCCCCCGCTCATGCCCCATGTCTGTCTCCTGTTCCCCCACCTGCTCATGCCCCGTGTCTCTCTCCTGTTGCCCCCCACCCCCTGCTCATGCCCCGTGTCTGTCTCCTGTACCTCCTCCACCTCCCCGCTCATAACCCGTGTCTCTCTCCTGTTGCCCCCACCCCCTGCTCATGCCCGTGTCTGTCTCCTGTACCCCCCCACCCCCCGCTCATGCCCCGTGTCTCTCTCCTGTTGCCCCCCACCACCCTGCTCATGCCCCGTGTCTGTCTTCTGTTCCCCCCACCCCCCACTCATGCCCTGTGTTTGTCTCCTGTTCCCCCCACCCCCGCTCATGCCCCGTGTCTGTCTCCTGTTGCCCCACCCATGCCCCGTGTCTGTCTCCTGTACCACCCACTCGGCGCTCATGCCCCCGTGTCTCTCTCCTGTTGCCCCCCCACCCCCGCTCATGTCCCATGTCTGTCTCCTGTTGCCCCCCCACCCCCCCGCTCATGCCCCGTGTCTGTCTCCTGTTCTCCCCACCCCCGCTCATTCCCTGTATCTGTCTCCTGGTCCCCCCATCCCCCGCTCATGCCCCGTGTCTGTCTCCTGTTCTCCCCACCCCCCCGCTCATGCCCCGTGCCGTCTCCGTTCCCCCCCCACCCCCTGCTCATGCCCCGAGTCTCTCTTCTGTTGGCCCCACCCCCGCTCATGCCCCGTGTCTGTCTCCTGTTGCCCCCACCCCCTGCTCATGCCTCTTAACTCCCTTGTGTTCCCCCACCCCCCGCTCATGCCCCGTGTCTCCCTCGTGTTCCCCCCACCCCCCGCTCATGCCTCATGTCTCCCTCATGTTCCTCCCCACCCCCGCTCATGCCCCGTGTTACCCCCACACCTCCGCTCATGCCCCGGGTCTCCCTCGTGTTACCCTGTTCATGCCTGTTGTGTTCTTTATACACCCCGCCTTCTCCTTCCATGGTGGCCATCTTGGTGAAGGATTTTCCTTCCTACACCAGATTTGCCAGTCGTAGCAGTGCACGGTGGTGGCGCGAGTTATGATTGCTTAGCTTACCATAACTGTCGAATTTCAAGGGTTTTTCGGTTTTACTTGGAACCCTAACATCCCTTTGACAAAGTTTTTTCACTGAATATATATATATATATATATATATATATATATATATATATATATATATATATATATATATATATATATATATATATATATATATATATATATACACATATATTTCATGTGCCCTGGATTTGTCCCAGAGGTAAAGGGACAAGAATAATCACAACAATCTGCAAGTACCCATTCCTCTTAAAGTTTAATGAAACAGTTTCATGAATAATTTGAATCTGTAGTACTGGTTTTAAACATTTAAAGTACTCACAACACAAAATCAAAAAAGATATTTCCTTGGTATCACAAATGTAATTTCAATTTTAAATCATATTTTTCTCACACTATTTCATTGTTAAAAAGAAGAAGATAAGAAGAAACACCAAATAATAATAATGATTCTTATTTCACAATGTTAACCAAATGATAATGGAACATCTGTTATTTAGTTCATCTGATAACAATTCAAAATCATATCGGAGCAATCAGTTGTCCATGAAGATGGTATACTGTTCGAATGCTCTCATATACGGTGGCTTCAGGTCAAAGATTGCATTACCCTGAAAATCCTTATCATCACACATAGATGCATTAACAACACCGCTCCCACCTACCCAGCCGAAGCTATATCAAGAACCACCTCCACTCGCCCCACCAGAGCTCAGTACACCAACCAGCTTCACATACCTTGCATCAAGAGAGTCACAGCTGGAGGGCTAGGCTTCTCTTGCATTGCACCACAATAATGGAACTCACTCCCTGCCACCCTCAGAGCTGAAACTTCCATCTCCGTCTTCCGCAACAACCTCAAGACCACTCTCCTCTACGAATAACGCAACCTCCTACCCTACCCCTGTCTTGTATATTGTCTTGTATATTGTAACATAAACACAAATGTAATATAACTATATTATAAACTTGTATATATGTATTGCTCACTATGTAACATATGTATGATTCTTGACCCTGTAACTAAGTTCTGTACTGTAACAAGTGCCACGATGTTCTCGGACTGCTGTGCGCTACATAAATGCAAATAAAACAAAACAAATATATAATATACGTGTTTCAGGGCAGACAGTTCCTCCTTGTTCAGGTGTAACTGTTATCTTTTTCAGAAATCTAATAAGCAAAAATATAAACAAGAACACATGTAAGAACTTCTATAATTATCCATACAGAACTATTTATAGATTAAATCTACGAATAAGAGACCTAACCTGTAAATTTGTATGCTATCAGAGAATGATTCACCATAGTGGGAGCTGAAAAATTGAATATATATAACTATGGTTAGTTATCAATGTGAGGTGCACACTCGGGTGTACCATAACATATTCATCACTGCATAAATGGTTCTAGAAACATAAATCTCAATGATAAAAACTAACCTTGTATCGCCCTCATCTGTTTCAAATTGGTGATGTTGTAATGTTGTCCTCAGACAACAGAAATGCAGCCACCCTCAATATGTCATCATGACCTAAGGACAAAAAATGATGTACGATCCTAATGTTGGCCAGAATACCATCATATTTTAAGAAATAATCTATCACGTATTACCCAAATTCTAACAAAAATTCTCTGTGTGTATCCAATCCACACTTACTTTAATGAGAAACAAGTATGTAAGAAAAGACAAGTGGGAACTGAAATAGGCATATGCAGTTGGCATAGATCATGAAGTGATAGAAATCAAGTGGATAAGAGGAGACATTAGCAGATAAGGGGTGTGAATTCAATACAAGCAGCTGAATGATTTGCACTAACACAATCATGCCTGGAAGTGGCAGACGAGTGAGTTATTAATTAAACTCACTGTATCTTTGGGCTGTAGCATGTCTTTGTAATTTGTGGAGTTATTTAACTACAGCGGGGGCCCCTACAATATATGCAGAATATTTTAATGTAGTTTAACAATACATGGGGCTACCAAAAGAGAGAGGGGTCAAGCCCGGCAAGATAATGTCAGCAAAAGAATACTTTTCCCAGGGTTTTTCAAAAATTGCGGAACAATTAACCTGCAGGTGCTTAATATGGAAACACCAAAATATGGTAAAGAAAAGGAATGCACAACGTGGAGAACATCCTATCCCTTGAATCCCATTTGCACAGCTCCATTGTAATTTTTTCCAAATGTCAAAAGTAGGACCCCTGAAGGATGTACTTGTTATAGTCGATGTCTCCTCCAAACTGATAGGGGCTTACCTATGAGGAATTGACACCTGGCGTGGGCGCAGAAGCCCTGGATATTTTGGTTTGCATTAGCAAATAAAGTGATACAGTAATTACATCTAAAAAAGGCCACCTGCCAACCTGGTCTCCCTTTTATGAACTCCATGCCAAAAGCATAGTGTATTATACCTGTGACTGGCTGAATTAGTAGCCTGATTCACAGCACCTGCTCTATAGTGGCACAGAACAGGTTTCAGTCACAGTTGCCCTCTTGAGAGCTACAGTGTTAGTCACATCACAGCAGCTCTCTAATCCAAAAACTACATAGCTAAGAGAAAGCAATCCTTGTGGTAAGTTAAACTGTATATATAAGCCATACCTGAGTTTGCAGTATGGTGGCTAGCATCTCTCATAATGATCCAAGCCACATCCATTTGATTATACTGGTTGTGGGAGCAGTAGAAAAGCAGGACTGCCACGCTTGTATATGGGATTGCTGTTCGTCCTGCTGCGGGTGGTGTAGGTCTACTAAGGACAGTTCCCCACTGTCCTTGGCTGTAGTTGTGACGTATGGTGGCACATTTTTATTGTAGGGGAAAACAACCATCAATTTGGCCCTGATCCGAATGTTAATAGCTATTTTTAGAAAATTTGATGAATTGTCCAAAAATGTCACTGATAAGACAATTAACTAATAGACTTGGAACCAGACAATTTCGCATTGTTCTAAAAGAACACATATAATGATGTAATCATTGTGAATGTATGTGTTTCTATTGTTGCCTAAGGTTTTCAATTTGGTAATCCAAAGAAGTAAAAAAAAAAATAATAAAAAAAAAACAAGTGATTTGAGACCATCCACATTTGCGTGAGGCACTTATAACATGCTGTGAGAGAAATTCCTCTAAGAGGTTTTCTGAGATTTTGACACGTGGGTAATAACAGTGTTTATAGACACATGCAGATCGTGGAGTTCACCAGGTCGAGGCTCAATGGCAGATGACCTGATGTGAGGATGCACAAGGTGAGTCCGTTTGATACTGTTCTCGAAGGTCGCAGTTCATTAAGAACACTAGAACCATTCATTTTGTCAACTCGTGCAGCGATGAAGAAGCTGGAGATTCACTATGGAGTTTTTAGCAGTGCGTATAGAGTGATGTTCTTTTGTTCAAGCTGAGGCAACAACGCTCTTACAGATCACATGGTGCATAGGCAAAGGGGTTCCTTGACAGAGCTTCAAAGATTAGCGATTGAGAAAGGCAGCTCCAGAGGGTCCTGTTGGTTTGATTGGGGTCGAATGGGCCACAATGATGAAGCAGCAGGAATCCTGACTGTCTTGGCTCTCCACTCCTGTGAAGAGGTTCTCTCACTGGAGAGAGTGTTACCTGCCCTCACAAAGAATCAAAGAGAGGCAACACCCAGGGATATAGTCTTCCTAGGAGCAGCAGAGACAGCCTGGCTAGGGCTGTGGGGCACACATACACCTTGCACAGCTGAGCTGGGTTCCCAGGGCTAACTCATGTGTGATATAAAATGGATGTGAAAGTGATTTGAGACCATCAACATTTGTGCAAGGGACATATAACATACTGTGTGCAAAGTTCCTCTAATACGTTTTCCAAGATTTTGATGTGTGGGTAATAACAGTGTTTATCTATTTAGCCATAAACATTTGTGCAAGGCACTTATAACATACTGTGTGCAAAGTGCCTCTAATACGTTTTCTAAGATTTTGATGTGTGGGTAATAACAGTGTTTAGCACTAACCTGCCAAGCACTACCGTTCATGATCAAATGTGACCAGAGTACTTAATCAGGGTCACAGAACCTATCTATGGGGTATTCTATGTCCTGCTCCCTCTGCCACCACCTCTTCTGGAGCCCAAAGCCATTCTGCCTACTCATGTAACTTGTTCTTGGGTCAGAGAGAGCTTCCAGCTCTGCTCTGCACTTGTGGGACTCATCTGCTGCACGTCAGTGGGTCTGCGGTGGCTCTGACAGACCTTTCTTCTGCCGGAGAGCATCCTCGCTTCCCAGGAGTGAGGAGCACCTTGTGAGTTCTCCAGCGAGTCTACCTTCTCTCTCCATGGCTTCCATCCGGCTCCGAATGTCTCAGTCCTCCATACATCAACCCTCTCTTCCTCCTGCTTACCAACAGCACGGCAACTGTTTACCAGTTCTCTCTGAGGAGGACTTTCTAAATTCTCAATTCCTTCTTCAATCTTAATACTTCTTTGCAGTCTTAATTGTCCAAATAAACTACACCACACTCTTGGGACCACTGCTCTGCGCCTCCTCTTAGTCCCAACGTTTGAGGTCTAATATTCACTTGGGAACTTCCTACTCTCCCTCGTCTCAGTGTATGGTACTAGATTAAGTTTCTCTATGCTGCTATAGCACACAAGGGAGATAGGGACTGGGTATGTGGATATGGGAGATTCTAAGGGGGTACCTACATACTGTATTCTCTCCATGATGTTGTCCACCATCGCATGAGGCATTGCATATCCCTTGTGATCCTTCCACAGTGCACTGCCCACAGGTGGACTATTGGACTGTGGCCACACCACCCTGGCCACACGAGAAGGATTTTCCCCATGGGAGAAGGGACGACATCCAAGGATTTATCACAAATGCCAGAAACTGATACTTAATAGATCCATAGTTAAAATCAGAAAGTAGTTGCCAAATGCACTGCAGCAAGCGCTAATGAGCACGAAGGGGTACTTCTGAGAACATAACAGGTTTTGGCATTGTACAATGGATGGCTTTTGGCTCAAAATCAACCAGTCAGGAAACATTATAATTTACTGACTGATTTAGAGGTAAGCTATATTATGATTGAACACTACCAAATAGAAGAGATACAGTAGTTGCACCCAGGATTTATTTGACCGCAAAAGAAAGTGCAGCATCAATTAGTCAATGCTATAAATACATTACACAAGAGCATACTGTGGCAGACCAGAAGTAGGAGTCAGACTCTGGGTTAACATTTAATGGGTTTAATTGAACTAATAAAGGAAAATGCCTATGTGTCTGTATCGCTAAAAGAGTTTTCCCTGCCTACAAACTAAACTAAGGGTGCTTGTCAATTGTCAAAACCCAAAAGTAGTCCTCAGTCCAAATTCTATCCACTATCTGACCCTGCAACTTTAGAAAAACAACATAGCAATGAGTCAGTGCCATAGCCTCCCAGCTCTTTCTTTGTCCAGCCAATTTTAGATGGATCTCTCACCAACTACTGGTCTTATGACTAAATGTTTGTTCTTAACAGTTCAAAAAAGAAAGGTTTTCAAGTCTCTTTTTAAGCTCCTTAGGAACATTTTCAAGTCTGTATAAACCAAATGTCTGAAGTTCTTGAAGGGGAGTGGTTACACCCTTAGTTTTGTTTACATCAGCTTGGACCTTTTTTGCCCCTAATATTATACCTTATATAGATTGGTTGAACCATTCAGGCGCCCTTCTGGTAACAATATCTCTTATATCTTTAGGACTCCCCAGTCCTCTTTGGTCCTTTGTATTACTTATTTCTCTCTCTTTATTTAATACCACTCATCTCCCTCCACCTTGGGCACTCTGGTACCTTCTCTGCTTTTGGGTGTGCTCCAGCGGGTTGGCGTCTCTCATGTTCTCATTTCCCTGCCTGTTTCAGCAGCCTCAGTGATTCTCGTACCGAGATCAGAGCATTCATTCATCTGTTGTTTTCTGGTCTCGCCATTGGTTCTTGGGCACCAAACCCAGTCCGGCTGCAGTGTGGTCACACCACCAGGTAAGATGGTTTGTCTCCTGTCCATCTAGTCAGTTTCTATGTTCGTCACACTCAGAGTGGAGGGTTCATTCTTCCATTGTCCCCTTGTCTCAGTGTCAGTTAAAAGTCCCCATGGCCACCATGGCTGCAGCGTGGTCACGCCACCAGGTAAGAGAGTTCTTCCCCCAGCTCCCTTTCCATCTCAGCTAAGTACCCCTTTTTGGGGATTCTTCAGTTCACTGTGCAACTGCCTAGTACGCAGCGCAGCATGCCTCTGCCACTCCAGGACGATTTGACATCAGACACTTGCCTCTATGTAGGATTCTTCCTCCTGCATACATGGTTCATCGTCTCTTTATTCTCACTGGTGTACTTCAAAGGGGCATGTTGTTTTTATCAGATGCTGAGTTCAAGGGGATTCCAGCATTACAGTGAGCCAATGATTTGGGAGTAGTGGCAATAGGGTTGCCATGGAAAACAAAAGTCTTTTCTACTTGCATATATGCAGAGAGAGTATTTCTCACAACTAGCTCTTTTTAGCAATGGTAGTGCTTGTCTCCTAGAGGGGAGTCAATCCCATTGAAGTCCTACTTTCCCAGACCCCTGGGAGGGTCATGCTTAGTGGGCTCACCTCCCTAACCTCATAGGGGGTTACTCCCCCTAAGGGAGAATGGATGAATCCCCCAGATTTGTCACAATACACAGTTGCATCGATGGATATGTTGTATTCAAGAGAAGCAAACAGACTGTGAGCATTCAATGCCATTCAGAAAAGCCTGATCTTTATAGTCATACATCAAATTGTTTTTGTGTTTTCAAACCAATGGTCTGTTAAGGAGTTGTTGTAGTACACATGCAAATGTATTGGTATCAAAATGTATGCAATGGAACAGACACAGAAAAATCAAATATTTTAATTACAACATTTAGTGTAATGCATGTTGTCTTACCAATTCTAAACTTCAAAGTGACCAAGCACCTCCTAACTGCTCAACAGGGGCAGCTATCAGTCTGGCTCAGCAGAAGGGGATGTTTTCAAGTTAATGGTGGAACCAAAATATTTTGGCAGGCCGAGTCTGGGATTGCTTTAACATGGTGGTCTCTGCATTATCTATATTTGGGGGAAACAAAAACCATGAATAAATTAAAGGAAATAATAATAATAATTTGCATTTATATAGCACTACGAACCCTCAGGCATTTGAGCGCTGCTTATTATTACCAATGGTGTGCAGTGCTTACTTCTCCACCTCGGAAGGATGAAAGACTGAGTTTGGCCCTGCCGGGATCCGAACATGCGTCAGCAGGCTCTGCAAGGATGTGCTCTACTTGCTATGCTATCTGACCGGCTATGTTTAGTGATGGCCTCTCAGCATACAAAGATAGATGTGAGTGTAGGGGATTCAAAGATAATGGAGAACCTGACAAGCATCACACAGAACGTATTAACAAATCTTCTTTTCAACATCAATATGCAAGCTAGAATGTTGAGTTAAACATCACATTTGAAGTGGTGCTTTACTACCTGAACAATCTATTGAAGTCCATCCATCATGTCAACCAACCAAAAGGGCCAGAGGCCTTGAAGGAAGATGCTAAGTTCTAACGCAGCTGTGGCAATGGAGACATGCATGGAAGTAAACTTGCTGATGCAGCAATATCAAGGAACGTGTATGCTTGTTCGGCGCCCCTATCCTTTCAAAGGAATATGTACCTCAATATACACACCAATTAAAGGAATCTGAGAGGGTTGATTCTGAGAATGGGCTGCCACAGAAACATCTGAAATTCCAAGAAGCATACAACTGTAATGTACTCAGCATGCCTAAACGGAAGCCAAAGCTGTGGATTTGTCTGGGTGTGGACTGGGCCTTATGGTCAAGAGAACCACTGAAGGTCCAATGCATGGAAAACGTAAAGCCTGGGAACCTAATGACAGTAACCGTGACAGTGTCCTTGTAAGGACCCATCAAGGGCATATCACCAAATGGTGTTGCTATGTTCTTTGTGAAAAGACTCTTGCATGTACCCAAAAAATGATATTGAATATTTTAAGTTTCTCACACAACACCTTAACTGTATGCTATGATGTGATCAGCAGTAGTAGAATATAATATCCAATTGAAGTATATGATGAACTATGACTCAATCAATATGATCATGTACGGTTTTGAGAATTTAAAACAGTTGCTGCCTGGGATCTATGAATTAGTAGAGGTAAATAAATAGTTGTATGCTATGGAAGCAACATGTCAAGAAAACCTGGCATACAAACTTGATTGATAAGGAATCACGTTATGTTACTTTGGATGACATCTGCCATGTCATTGAGTGGGCTATGTCAATCTGCCCTTATAATTGGACCATGATGCCCATTGCCCTTATAATAACAGTTGTTATGTTCTCATGTTGGTTTTGCTGCTGCCTTAGGAACTCTCAAGAAAAGGCAATCTGTACCAGTAATTGAAGGATTATGCCTCTAATAGTCAGCAGTATGGAGTTGAAATATATCTATTCCATTGATGATGCTAGAAAGGACTCTGCTACATTGAAAGAAGACATTCTACAAATGATGCATCTTGAAAATGCATGTTTTCATACATTTCAGCCTAGTATTTCATGTTTCTCTTTCAGTCATGAATTCACAAAACATGCTAATGCTACAATAATACAGCTGGGTAAATAGCATTGCGGGTACAGATGAGTCCCATATGTAGTTAATGAGAGGGACACACAGGGTCAGAATAAAAACACATTGCAAATCATTTAATATCCACAATCAGTAGTGAAATCAGGTGATAATTTCCCCATTTGTTGTGTTCCCTGACCAGCTTGGGAATCAACTTAATTAACGCCTCTCTCATAGAAGGACACAGAGGCCCGTTTTGCAAAATATAGTTGTAAAAATCACACAGAAAGGGAGCCAACTGAACCAAAAATAGCTTATAGAAATCAACCAGGAAACCATCTAATCCTGGAGATTTACCAATTTAAAATTGACCAATAGCGGCCGTAATTTCAGCCGCGTCAATCTTGGCATCTAATGCTCTCTTGTTCTCAAAAGTTAAGACCGGAATCTCAAGTTTTCAAGAGTCTATCCACATCGGATTTAGAGGGAAATATATCTTCTTCACAGATCAATTCATAAACAATCTCACATTTTCACATTCTTCATTACTGGAACACCATGCACATTCTCTATGCTCCTAATATAAGATCTCTTGATCATACTTTTAAGTTTATTAGCCAGCAGTTTGCCACAACCTTTGGCAAATAGGTTAGAAAAATATATGTGGAACTTAATATATAAATCTCAGGCTGGATTTATTAGGCAAAGGTTTGGTTATGATAACATCAGTATGTTTCTTGGTGTGTTGGGGATTTTATGATGGTGTTCCTTCAGACACTGTTAATTCTCATTGATGTCGAGAAAGCCTTTGGTTGATTGATTGATTGTCTATTTACTATGTGCTTATACACAAGTGTTTGAAATGGCAAACATGCATGGGGGGGTAAGAAATAAGGAGGAACAAATGATCTTACTAGTCATGGGACATTAAGATCATGCAGTGCACAGAAGAGCAAGTGAATGGGGGGGGCAATAGAGGCCACACGTGCCCTGTCCGATCAGAACATGGGTTAAGTGTAGAGAAATACCACTCTTATGGGTCGTAACCTGAGTGCAGTAGTGCTGCACCAAGAACAAGGCGCGTGGCAAGGGCAAGAGACAAGTGAGGAAAGCATGGGAACTTTGAGGTTTCTGAAGGTACACCAGGCAGCCAGTCAGCGAAACTGAGCAGAAGTAGAGGAGAGAGAGTAAGAGAGCAGAAATAGGTGGTTAGCAGGGGAGAGTCACAGAGAAGGAGGAGACGAAGAGTGTTAGGCAGAAACATATGCAGTACCCTTTGGGAACACCACACACAATTAAGACTACAAGTGACAGTACAAATTCACCTTTGGTACAAGCCTGTACTACACAGTAAAGTGGTAGCAATAGCCGAGCCGTCAGACTTATCTCAAGAGTAAAGTGAGCAGTATCAGAAGTTACACAAAGGACAGCAAATGCTATGGTTCAAACAAACACTGACTCAAGGTTTCTGAGTAAAATAATATACATTTATTTACACAATCATTTGTAAAACAGTTCACTAAGTAAAGCAGCAGAAAATCACAATCGCAATACACTACACAACACCCAATGAACTCTGTACAAATTAAGCTCAAAATGAAGTTTGAGCAAAATGACACTCCAACAATATAAAACGGGGGGGGGAAGACAGGTTATACAAAATCAAGCAGCACCAACAAGTAAGTAGGCAGGGCAATTTAGAAAAGGCTTACTACAACTAGGATTCAAATCGATAGGCCTGGGCCAATGTTAATGGTTCAGATTCTTTGCAGAGGATCATACAGTTCAGAATAGTTTGCGGTTAAGTCTTTGCGAAGAGTTTGAAACGAAGTTGGTCGGCAGAAAAGTTACTTAAGAGAGTAGAGAAGGACAAACCCTAGGATTGGTAAAAGATTTAAAACACTTTCACCACGGTCGGACGAAATGAACAACAGGGTTAGAATAGTACCTTAGAAGAAGAAGAATGCTGTAGCTGAGGCAGAAGTTCCTGACAGATCCTGCAGGATCACGGTTCCTGAAGTGACTGTCAGACTGACATGAAGAAAGAGGACTGGAGGGTCCTGCACTGCCCAGGGAAGAAACCAGCAACAGAGCAAAGCAACAAATAAAAGGTGCGCTCCTTAAAACCCAAACAGGGTCCGGTCCTCCTGGCTATCCGGTTCACTACAGTGATGCACAGCAAATTCAAGCAGGGGAGGGAGGCCTTGCTTGGTGTTAGGCAAACTGGTTGGTCCCACCAGCTCAAGGAAATAAGATTCCTTGCAGATCTTCTCTGTCGAAGTGTAGGAGATTTGGACCCACAGAGGGCTTCACCGGGAGGTTCAGTAGCTGCAGCAGTCTTCTTCCATCAGCTTCTTTTCAGTTCTCTTGATCCAGTGGATTCCAAGTCCCAGAGACCTGCTTTTTATGCAGTTTCCCCCTTTCACACAGCCTGGCTGTCAATCACCCAGCAGGGTAGCTGTCCTGGCAGGACAGTCACCTAGACAATCAAACAAGAGTGCAACTTGGGTCTCCAAGGAGACCCTGTGCAGGGGTCCTAACCGACCTCACATCCTCTCTACCTAGACGCTCAGGCACCTAAGGAGGGCTTCTGTGCAGAAGCCCGCCAAAGGACGACGAACAAAGGAGCCAAACCTGGTTTGGCCTGCAGAGTAAATCATGAGAAAGACCTTTCCAAAAAGAAATGGCAAATAAACCCAGCCGGAACCAAATAAAATTAAATGGGATCCAGTGGGTTAAAGTTCAAGGCTACTAACTTAGCCTAAAACAGTACCAAGGCTATTTTCACAGACTGCAGTAGGAAAAATATGGTAGATACCACTGCCACCAGCCAAATCTTAAAGAAAGGGGAACAAAATAATGTTCCATGAGAAATAGACAAAAAGGGATAACTATTAACCCTTTCCAGTACGCTATGGAAGATACTTTCTACTGGGCCTGTGGATTTAAAAAGACTAATAAAGTCAATGGAAACTTTACATGTTCTGAGAGACAGTAGTCACTCCCAGAAAAATGGTTTTTAAAGTGGGAAGTATGAAAAAGACAACCCTGTGTCACTGCACTAGAGGTGCTGCGTTACACACAGTAAAAAGAGGATGCCTATGGAGTAGGTGAGGCTCCACAGTCTATGAACGCAAAAATGTAAAACATACAGCAAAACAAATGTAAGAGTGGGAAAAAAGGCTCACACTCTTACCAGGTGAAAAAAAAAATCCTAGAAATCCAGCAAAGCTGCTGAGGGACTCAGTAGGTTAGGGAAATTAGCCATTCTGGAGAATTCTTCCTAACACTCGCTCCCCAGACTAAGGGACAGGGGGATTTAATCCACTCCTGGATGAATCTTTTCACTCTAGTCGGTTATAAACATCCTAGAGAGACCATCAGCATTTTGGTGGTGACATCCTGACCTGTGCTCAATGGTGAAATCAAACCCTTGCAGGCAAATTGACCATCTTAGTAGTTTGGGTTCTCCCCTTTCATTTGCATTAACTAATCAAGGGTTGGTGGTCTGTCTGAATCACAAACGTCAATCCATACAAGTATGGTCTAAACTTCTTTAGCCCGCGGGCTTTCGGCGCTATAGAAGCATACAAATAACTAAATTAAAAGAGACCACACAATGGCAAAACACTAACACTCTATGGTTGCCCACCGTGTTTCTGGTTCCTTCAGCTTCCTGCTGATGAAGCAAATGGGTTGCTCCTTACCATTCTCATCCAGTTGACTAAGCACTGCACCTATACCTGTATTGGATGCATCTGTCTGCACAATGATGGGGTTGGTTATAATCAGGAGCTCTTAGGACTCGAGCTTGACAAAGGGCTTTCTCCAGCTTTTCAAAGGCTGGAGTGCACTCCTCATTCCATCTAACGTTTTTAAGGAATTTTGGAGAGGAGGTTACATTCAAAGGAGAAGCTATGGACACATAGTTCTGAATGAAATTCTTGTAGTACCCAGTGAGACCTAGGAAGGATCTCACTTGGGTTTGAGTAGTAAGCGTGGCCCAGTTTTGTTCAGCTTGTACATTGCTAGGCAATGGCCTTATTTCACCTCCTCCTACCTCATGACCAAGGTAGACCACTTTGCTCTGCCCAATTTGACATTTGCTTGCCTTTATGATCAGATGGGCCTGCTCACGAGCCTGTAAAACATATCCTAAGTGATCAACATGTTCTTATCCTAAGTGATTAACATGTTCTTTCCAAATAGGTCTGAACACTGCAATATCATCCAAGTATGCCATGCAGAAGTCCTCAATCCCATTCAGAACTTGATTGGCCATCCCCTGGAATGTAGCAGGTGCATTATGTAATCCAAAAGGCATAGCCTTAAATTGGTAGAGGCCTGCTGGGGTTGAAAATCCAGTTTTCTCCTTGGCATGGTCTGTCAGGGCTATTTGCCAATAGCCTGACGTCAGATCAAATGAACGGAGGTACTTGGCTGCACCAAGTTTATCCACCAGTTCCTCTGTCCTTGGTAAAGGATGGGCATCAGTCTTAGTGACTGCATTTAGAGCTCTATAGTCCACACAGAATCTCAACTCCTTGGACCCTGCCTTTGGTACTTGAACAACTGGACTAGACCATGGACTTGTAGATGGCTCTATAACACCCAGATCAAGCATCTTTTTGACCTCTTCATTTATGTGGGATCTTACATGTTCTGACATTCTGTAACCTCTGCTTTTCACATGTAAACAGTCAACAGTTAGAATATCATGCTGGCCCCAAGGGGTCAAGCCTGGTGAATGTGAAAACAGGGAGGCAAATTGATTTCATTTAAAAATGCTCTCAACCTGTTGTTCAGATGTCAGATTAGAAAAGAGACTAATTAGAAGAGAGGGATAAACACAGTTTTTCCACATAGCTTGCATGTAGTAGGACATAAAATTGAATCCCCCGTTGTATATCACTTCCTTAGGAAAGCCTACTCTGGTAAAAATACCAAGTAGATCCTTAGCCACAGCCTGAGCCATAACAGTCCTCATTAGTATTGCTTCAGGGTACCTAGTAGCATGGTCTACTACAACCAGGATAAACCTCTTTTCTGAAGATGTGAGGGTCAGGAGGACCAGGAATGTCAATGCCCACCCCCTCAAAAGGAACTCCCACCACTGGGAGAGGCAACAAGGGTGTCACATTCTTGGATCCACTCTTGCCAGAGGTTTGGCAAGTGTGACAGCTCGTACAGAATTTGTCAACTTCTGAACCCATTTTAGGCCAGTATAAGTATAAAGAGAGCCTTCCCTTGGTCTTTTTGAAACTCAAATGACCAGCCAAAGGTATCTCATGGGCCAACTGTAGGAACTGGAGACTGTTTTCTAGGGGCAATACAAGTCTTTTGCAGTCACCAGGGATAGAATCAGTTGGTTCACTGTAGAAGAGGCCATCTTCCCAGTGTAACATATGCTTCCCAGGCTCTTGCCCATCAAACTGAGAATATGCCTGTAGGTGAAGACCTTCAAGAGTAGGACCCTCTCGTTGTCCTCTGCTGAAGTCTGGGTCCACCTTCTGCCAGTAAAGACTGCAGCTCAGGATGATCAACAGGATCCAGATCTTTATTTAGAGGTGTGTCTTCTTCCAGATCTGACTCTTCAGAGGCTGGCTCCGCCACACAGGGTTGTACCTCACACTCAGCCTCAGCCGTTGGAGGAGTCACAGGTGTGACTTTGGACAAGCTTGAGGACGTCCTTGTTGGTAGCACAGGGGTGCTATCTGCTTTCTTCTTGGAGGTCTTGGGTTTCCCCTTTGCCTCTTTCTTTCCTGAAATAGCAGTGAGAAATTCCTGTGGACTGGGGTTATAGTTTCCTCTATCAATTCCCCTGGAGAGCCTCTCAAGTTCCTCTCCTTTGCAGGCCTAGTGAGCTCCTGTTTCCTTTTACTGATAGGCCTGGGGGTAGTAGACACAACTCCAAGAGTTTTCAGGTCATTACCCAACAGGACTCTCCCAGACACTTCACTCTTCACTCTAACAGGTATCTTGACAGTCATGTCATTGTACTGGATGAGAGCTGGTATCTGGGGAAGCATTTGCACAAAGCCCCCAACTAACTTGGTTAGGTGTTTGGGTGCCTTAGCAACATCCTCCACCTTGAACAATGATTAATCAACCACAGTTATGCTGGCTCCAGGGTCTCTAGTGGCAGGGGTCTCCTGGCCATTCACAAGAGCACGTTCTTTATAATACTCTTTAGTATTATCTGGGATGAAATTATAGACATCTAAATTATGTTGTTCCCACAAACCCAGGGACACTAAAGAAACACTAGCTGAGACTCTCATGGGTTCATCAGCCTGTAGGTGAAAGTTTCCACTTGCCATAAGTACTTCTTTCTCTGGGGAGAAGGCTAAGGAGACAGTGTGGACCCCTGAAGGTCTACCCTTACATCTGGGATCCCCTTTGACATGGTCAGTTGAACCACAAACATAACATTTCCCAAACGTTTTGATGAATGGGGTTTGTTCTGACCTCCATCTGGTTTGGCTCGAGATGGTGCACTAGCATGATTCGGTTTCCCTTGTGGCATACCCTTATTGGTTTGTTTGGGGCCCTCTTTTGGATGGGAGTTATAAGAATTCTCCTTGTTATCTTTATTTGGCTGCTTCCCTTCATCCTTCTTCTGAGTTGCCCCAGAATCCTTGTGAGTAGCCCTGTTGGCAACCCAAAAGTCAGCAGCCTTATCTAATTTTTTTTAATCTATCTCCTTAGAATCAGCCAAGTGCTGTCTGAGCTCAGGGGAGCAGGCATCATAAATTGACTCCAACATAACAAGATTTCTCAAACCTTCCTAAGTGTTTACTCTGTAACCCTTAACCCAACCATTTAAGTTTTTTCAAACATTCACATTCCCAGGTCGTCCAAGGGGTACCATTATGCTTTTTGATGGTCCTAAACCTCTTAAAATACTGGGAAGGGGTCTACCCAAATCAAGCAATTACAGCTAACATTCATAATCCATCCTATCCACATCCCCCAACTCCATCACAATATCAGATGCAACAGTGGGTAGCCTAGAGAAGAGCCAAGGAAGCAACTGATTCCCTGTAATGTCTTGAATCCCATGGTTATACTCAAACATTGCCAACCAATCCAGAAAGTCAATCTTAGCCTCATACATACCAACAATTTCTTTAGTCATACAGGGTCTCTTAGGACTGGAAGACCTAGAAGACTCTGGGAGGGTTACCAGTCATTTGGTCGACAACCAAATGGTCGAATGACCATTTGGTCGACACAAAATGGTCGAAATCCAAATGGTTGAATTTTATTTTTATTTTATTTTTTACATTTCTTTTTTTGGAGGGGTTCCCCCCAACCCCCCTTTTTATATATTATTTTTTTTAACCACAAAACGAAAATAAAAATACATATATAAATAAATAAAAAAATAATTCGACCATTTTCTTTCGACCATTTGGTTTCAACCAAATGGTCATTCGATCTTTTTTTTTCGACCAAATGAGCGGACACCTCTGGGAGCCAAGCATTTTCCAAAGACAGGTTTTTCGTTTATAAGGCATGATTCAACTCCATTTCTCTGAGCTTAAGTTCTTGATGCTTTTGTTCAGTTTGAGCATTAATACATTTGAATTCGAATTCAAGCCTCATCATTTCTAAAGCAATGAATTCAGGAGTGAGTGTAGGACCTGGTGGGGTCCCAGTGGACAAAGGTTGAGGTTGTTGAGAAGGTAGAGGAGCAGTAAGGCCTACATTGTGAGACACATCTTCCTTATCTAACTCATCCATAATAACTGACACATTATCATCCTCATCATTTTCCATATTTGCTGGAGGGTTAGGTATATCAGACCCACTCTCCACACTTTGTTTCTCTAACAACCTTTCAATTAATTCTGACGTTTTGTCTTTAGCAGAGAAATTCCTTTCTATACACAGATTCTTCAGATAATCCACAGTGTAACTAAGGAGGGTCTCCTGACTGTAACTTTCCATATCAGACATTAATAAAATGTTGCTTTTTAGTGATGGTTAGCCTTATGGTTAGTTTATCCAAGGTAATAGCAGAACTCTAAGTGTAATCACTATACTTGAGCCCACCGCCACCACCAGTGTTAGGCAGAAACATATGCAGTACCCTTTGGGAACACCACAAACAATTAAGTCTACAATTGACAGTAAAAATTCACATTTGGTACAATCCTGTACTACACAGTAAAGTGGTTGCGATGGCTGAGCAGCCAGACTTATCTCAAGAATAAAGTTAGCAGTATCAGAAGTTACACAAAGGACAGCAATTGCTATGGTTCAAACAAACACTCTCTCAAGGTTTCTGAGTAAAAGAATACACATTTATTTACACAATCATTTGTAAAAAAGTTCACTAAGTAAAGACGCAGAAAAGCACATTCTTAATACACTACACACACCCAATTAATTCTGGACAAGTTAAGCTCAAAATGAAGTGTGAGCAAAATGGCACTCCAGCAATTTAAAAAGGGAGGGAACGACAAGGTTATACAAAATTAAGCAGCACCAACAAGTAAGTAGGCAGGGCAATCTAAAAAAGGCTTACTACAATTAAGATTATAATCAATAGGCCTAGGCCAATGTTAATTGTTCAGAGTCTTTGCAGAGGATCACACAGTTCAGAGTAGTTTGCGGTTAAGTCTTTGCTACGAGTTTGAAACGAAGTTTCTTGGCAGAAAAGTTACTTAAAAGAGTAGAGAAGGACAAGCCCTCAGATCGACAAAAGATTTAAAACACTTTCACCGCGGTCGGAGAAACGAACAACCGGGTTTGAACAGTACCTTAGTAGAAGAAGAATGGTGTAGCTGAGGCAGAAGTTCCTGGCAGATCTTGTAGGCTCAGGGTTCCTGAAGCGACCGTCGGACTGACATTTAGAAGGAAGACTGGAGGGTCCTGCACCGCCCAGCAAAGAAACCAGCAGCAGAGCAAAGCAACAAATAAAAGGTGTGCGCCTTAAAACCCAAACAGGGTCCGGTCCTCCTGGCTATCCGGTTCACTGCAGCGATGCACAGCACATTCAAGCAGGGGAGGGATGCCTTGCTTGGTGTTTGGCAAACTGCTTGGTCCCACCAGCTCAAGGGAAGAAGATTCCTTGCAGATCTTCTCTGTCGTCGAAGTTTAGGAGATTCGGACCGACAGCAGGGCTTCACCGGGAGTTTCAGTAGTTGCAGCAGTCCTCTTCCTTCAGCTTCTTTTCGGTTCTCTCAATCCCGTGGTTATTCTGCCTTCCAAGTCCCAGAGACCTGCTTTTTATGCAGTTTTCCCCCATTCACACAGCCTGGCTGTCAATCACCCACCAGGGTGACTGTCCTGGCAGGACAGTCACCTAGCCAATCAAACAAGAATGCGACTTGGGTCTCCAAGGAGACACTGTGCAGGGGTTCTAAAACCCCTCCCTCACATCCTGTCACCTAGACTCTCAAGCGCCTAAGGAGGGCTTCTGGGCAGAAGCCTGACAAAGGACGGCGAACAAAGGAGCCAAACCTGGTTTGGCACACAGAGTAAAACACGAGAAAGACCTTTAAAAAAAGTAATGGTGAATAAACATAGCCGGAACCAAATAAAATTAAATGGGGTCCAGTGGATTAAAGTTCGAGGCTACTAACTTAGCCTAAAACAGTACCCAGGCTATTTTCATAGATTGCGGTAGGAAAAATATGGTAGATACCACTGCTACCAGCCAAATCTTAAAGAAAGGGGAACAACATAAGGTTCCATGAGAAAAAGACACAAAGAGATAACTATTAACGCTTTCCAGTACTCTATGGAAGATAGTTTGCACTGGGTCTTTGGCTTTAAAAATACTAATACAGTCAATGGCAACTTTACATGTTCTGGGAGACAGTAGTCAGTCCCAGAAAATGGAGTTTAAAGTGGGAATTCTGAAAAAGACAACCCTGTGTCACTGCACTGAAGGTGCTGTGTGACACACAGTAAAAATATGATGCCTATGGAGTGGGTGAGGCTCCACAGTCTATGAACACAAAAATGTAAAACACACAGCGAAACACCTTTATGAGTTGGAAAAAAGGCTCACACTGTTACTAGGTGAAAAAAATAAATCCTAGAAATCCAGCAAAGCTGCTGGTGGACTCAGTAGGTAAGGTAAAATAGCCATTGTGGAGAATTCTCCCTAACAAAGAGGAAAGTCTTTTGGAGTCTCTGGAACTTAAGGAGATCCGGCTCAAGACAGAGAGAGACAGGGAGGCTGTTCCAGAGGGAGGCATTGGGTGTTCCTGGAGAATACCTCACTGAAAATGGGATCTGGTCAAGGTTTTTTGAAGGTGTCGGACACCTTTCCTTTAACAAGACACATTAGACAGAGGTGTCCATTGTCACAATGTATCTTTAATACTGCTTTGGATCCTCTAGCAGCTTATATCAGACTGGAACTAGAGATTCATGCTATTTGCACGAATGTAAGGAGGATTAAGGTGTTATGCTGATTTGTGACTATAATTCTGTGTAATCCTTGTGATGGTAGTTTATTATTAAAGGGAATCTTTGATGCGGTAAGGAGTTTATAAGGACCTAACATTAATTGAAATAAGTTGGATCTTTCCCCCCTCTGTCTTTTGTTGTGTAGAGGAGACTTTAATTCCTGGAATTGCAAGTGGTCTGATGGCCATGAAAAATATTTGGGGATCTATACTGTGTGTGACCTAAAATAGATAGTAGAATTTAATGTTAACACATTGTTTGAAGTGATTTTAAATGATATCAGGAAGTGGGAGAGATTGCAATTAAAGGTTTGGACCAACATTAATTCCATCAAGATGACTCTCTCCCAAAGGTGCTGTATATTATTCAACCACTTTTGTTAAGATGTACTAAAAATACTTTAAAGAATATGTATAAGATATTGCAGGACTTTTTCTGCATTATCAATAAACAGCCAAAAACTCTGTGATTCATGTTGATTGTAGTGTTATTGAAGGAGGGTTTGGATATCCAGATATTAGTAATTGCCATAATGGCTTTATACCTAAAAAGTTGGCTTATTATTGTGCATCAGAAGTCACCTTACCTCCACTCTTGATGGATATAGAAAAGGAGATGAGGTCTCCTTACTCATTGAATGATGTATACCCGATGCTGAAGCTGCCGATTTCGAGCATTAGGCTGCCTTCAGTTGATGCCCTTTGGAAAACTCTCACTCATGGTTAATAGATCAGAATCTATGGTTCCATTATGAGGCATCATTGTGGCACAATCTAGAACTTCAAATTAGAAAGTGCTTGTGAAGCCAAGATTCAAAGGGGATACTGGGTAAATGAGATGTTATGAAGAATGAGTGAATGGTGAGCTGTGCAGTGTTGCATCATACATGTCATCTACGAATATGAGTACTAGGAAGATATACAGAACTCAAATCACTCCTATACCATTGATTGGATATGCTGGGTGCTCCACTGGAAGACAGACCGGAAGCATGTAAAATATTTGATTTACTGCCCTGAATGGTTTCAAAATACCTTAATACAATGCCTATGAAACACGGGTATGTTGAGTGTTGGGAGTGGTTGCGGCAAGCTTGGGAAAATTAATTGAACTGTGATATTACAATCAAACACTGGGATTACCTGACGAGGGCAGGATTGAAGGCAAATTTAGATTTTAATGTATGGCTTATTCACCAGAAGATCTTAAAATCTCTGTATTGGATGCCTGCATGGATGCATAAACTGGGTCTTTTGGGCAATGACATGTGTTGGGATTCTGGAAAGGATTACAATAATTGCTTTTATTCTTTCATAATTTCAAGGGTTCCATGTCATAATTTACTTTGATGTAATTTACTTCATGCGCTTTACTTTGAAATGTTACTTCAATTTGTTTTTGATCCCTCCATGCCCTTCCTTCCTCTACACGACCACCAACACTACCCCTTTTACCCCTTACCCATTCCAAAGTGATTCAATTACAATGAAGTAATGTAGTGCTTGGAAACAACGGGATACCATTCCAAGGGTGGTAATGGCTCCCAGGAATGCAGTGTCCAGTCCAGGTACCCTTCCACTCTTCCTTAACCCCCTTTTTGCCAGACCTCTTGCGTTCTGCTCCTTCCAGTCCCTGGGCTCTCATTTCCCCATCAATGCGGCACAGCAATGTTCTGTTGACTGTCTATTAACGTTAATTGCCTTCTTTATGAGTATGCCGGTAAACGCTGGTAAATTTACCTGTGTTATCATTACCGGTATTACTGTGCTGGTAATATCGGCAGCTATTTACAGGTAGTGTGGTGGCTATACCGCCATCTCTTAGCTGCAGGTAATTCCTCCACCCTACCAGCAAACCTATAGTTGGTCAGTCTGGAAATGTGTGAGTACACGTTATAACTGACAATTTATTTCCAGACCAGTTTCCAATATCTATACTTGCCACATGAACCCAATCCTAGTATTAATAGTTCTAGTGCCCTTAGCTGCAGGCTACTCTTTTGACCTAATAATGCACCACAGGGCCTCATCACAAGTTGGGTGGTATCCTGTGGTAAATCCACCAAAATACCACCCAGTGCAATTACCGTTACCACTATTTGGTCCAGCGGTATTGCCGCTGGATAACAAGTGGCGGTGGCAGTGTAAGTCCTCATTTTTGTTAGTCCATATGACTCAATGGGGCATTTTCGGGACAATTACCACAGCAGTAATTGTGCCACAGTAATTGTACCGAAAATGGGTGGCAAGTCGGCAGATTTAACTCCAGCTCAGAACGGGAGGTGAATCCTGCAACTCTCAACCCAACTCAATAGTTGGATTGGGCGGTAATGCGGCGCTCACGCTATTACCACATTTTTACTATGCCACCCAACTTCTGATGATGCCCAAGGTCACTTGAATACCCAACTTATTGTCCTTAAACTGCTACAGCCATCAATTAATGAGGAACTATTTATCGTTATGTGTTTTTTGTGCACTTTTGATGGACTATTAGAGATACTTTGTACCAGTTCAAGTGAAATTAGCATGTGTTTAAAAACTGATCTAGTGCAAAACATATATTTTTAGTGCACTTTTCCCCTTGGGTAAAGGACTACTTGGAGGTTAATCACTGCTCTGGTGCAAATATGATTAAAGAATATGTTTTTTGCACTAGGTTAAAGTTTTCCCAATTCGCCATTTGAAATGTGCAATGTTTTTATAATGCTGCCCCACGAGTTTAGCAGAGGAGATTAAGAATTCATTTGCATGATATTACTTATTTTAAACCATAAAATAACCTTTATGTCATTACCTTAAACCACTTCATATATTTGGTGCAAAACATTACAAGCTGAATATTTGTGCTTTTTCATTTTAACATATTCTTCATTGATTATATGCATCACACACTGGACGTTCTCTTGCATTACTGCGAGCAAGAGAGCACGTATTATAGAGGATGTCTGTGTGACCTTGTATTAAAACACCCACTTTTGTTGGTAATAGTGTAAAAATGCCCTTGTTCTGTGACCATATAAAACAACCTGGCTGTTGGCCTCAATTGTCTGTTTACTCACAAAACTCTCCATCCGCTTGCTATATCCTGATAGCATAAGGTAGATGCTGATTAATTCCATATATAACATATTTTAATGTTTTCAAGATGCAGAAAAACAAAGCAGGGCATTTTTTTCTGATACATTTTCGGGATTAAGCAGCTCCTCCTGCAGGGCAACTATTTTAAAAACTGTTCAGCAGATGTATTTGTCATATGCCCATCACTTTGGACAGTAGGACATATAATAGTTGCTTCCTGAAATTCAATGGAAACCGGACTTTATGTAAACGATCACTACAGAGAAAACGTTAAATTTCCCCTGCACTGCTTTTCCTGTAAACTCACAATGTGCCATCTGCTCAGATGCTGTAGTGATATTACCCAAATTATCAGACACTGCCATATGGCACCGAATGAGACAGTCATTATTCTAAAAATAAAATTTTGTTTTAAACTCAATTTCACAAATGTGCTGGAGAACATATGAACTAAGGACAAAATAGCGGCATAGACTTTTAATTAAACTGTAGGATATTATTACCCAAAGCTCATTATTTCTAACCGTATAGCACATATCAACATTTATATCATTCTGATTTTGGTGGTTCGCAAATCTGCTTTATTTAGAGACTTAACTTGTACTAGAAAGTTCAAATGCCAATAGCTCAGCTTAATAACACTGTAGATGATTCACTTTTCTACATGCGTGAAGACATTGTATTCATGATTTTAATTTCCAACATTTGAAGCTCTTCGAAACTAGCCTTAGCCATGTGCTGGCATAATCCAAAATTTAAAACAAATAATAATTCAAATAATAAAAAAAACATAAATGAAAATCTAGCACTTTCTCATCCACCATTCTATTTTTTGTATTGTGCATTTAGTTTATTTTTTTAACTCAAGAAAACACGTTTTGCACATTTAAAAGAAATTCACATCTAAAACAAAGTTTTACACAGTAATATAAATGTGAGTAACAATACACCTCCATATAAATACATAAACTAAATACAACAGGACCATCAAAATGATCCCACATAAAATCGAAGAAATTGATCATACGTGTGCTCATTTTAACTAATACTTTCCAAGGCATATATTCTACCAATGTATGCATACAATTACATCCTTCATAGCTCGCTTCCAAATATAATAAACTGCTGCTTACATAACAATAGACTCAGCCCCCATCAATGCTGCCCAAAATTGACCTCCACTTATATTTTCTATTAACTATCAAAGCGTCCGTACCCTCTTATATACAGGTCCTTCAGCGCAACACAGGAAGTCAATATAGTTTCTCCTGTGCCTCTGCTTTCCACCATTTGCTAGTAAACTCTTTAGTTCAGAGTATATTCAAATAATGTGGCAGAGTAAATCTCTTGAGCTCTGGATTTGACCATATATAGTGCCATCTTTTTGTGGTGACATCAAGCCATGGAAACTGCAGGGGACACCCCTGCAACCCACTGGCCCAATAACCCCATACATTCTCCCCACTATTATTGACTATAGCCGTTGGGGGGGGGTGGGATGGAGGAGGAGGAGGAGGAGGATCATTGAACGTTGTGTTGGCGTCTTTTTCCCCATTTTGCTTGTCGCTTTCATTTTGCACCATGGCGTATAGTCTAGAAAGTAGCCCCCTGCAACTGTCTCCTCATGTAATCAATTCTATACATTCATAGGGCTTTGGTTCTTGAGGAAAGGATGGCCACTTAGTTCTGAAAGCAGCGTGTATGCAATAGTACTGCAGCACTCTTACCGGGCCACCCTCCAGTTTTGTCTTAATCTCCTATATCAATAAATCTGCCAGCCGGATTCAAGTCCCCCACTTTAATTACTTTCATTCACAGGGTCATATGGGTAAGAGTGACGGTCAAGTAGTATGACTGAAGATCAGCCGGGGATCCACCATAATATTCCAGCTGCTTGTGTGGTACCTTGGTCTGGGGCTGTAAGGCCACCCCTGCCGTACGTGTCTGAGATTCCCACTTCATGCATGCAACACTGCCATCCCAAGTGAATTGTATGACTAATGATCGTAGCCCGTCCACAGAGGAATTGTGTTGAGTATAACAGTTTGGGCGCCACCACCATTTTATGATGAAATTATGCCGTATATTGAGATTTGGTACTTGGTCCATAGGTTTCACTTGGTTTCTAATGTGTTGAAATATTTATAGTAATTTTGCCCCAATAAGTTTCTTTGAACGTGATACTATTACCCCTAAATATTTCATTGTAGTCGGAGCCCATCTTAACCCGTGGAGTTCAGCTGGCTTTCTTGTGGTGTCTGTTAATGGGGAGCAGCTCCGACTTGGCAGTGTTGGTTTTATAGCCTTAGTGTGATGTAAACACCCCGACTTCATCCAGCACTGGCTTTATATTAGTAGACTGGTCCGAAGGTAGAGGATGGTATTGTCTGCATAAAGTGAAATCACCTGTGATGGACCAGATCTGTGTATACCTCTATACCTCTATGACCATGGCAGGGTCCTAATCCTACATGCTAGCGGCTCGATGGTTAGCGCAAATAACAGGGACGAGAATGAGCAGCCCTTTTGCGTGCCCCTCGCAAATGTAAAGGGGGGTGGGATAGTCCCGCTTGGTGTGTGCGGTGACTGTCTGGTTCGTATATAACTATTTCACAAATTGTATAGATCCGTTCCCCAGTTCAAATCTGCTTTACACTCCGAATAGAAAATTCCAGGAGATTGAATCAAATGTCTTTTCAGCGTCAAGAATGACAGCCGCAGCAGAGGCTTCCGGGTCTGTGTGAGTCATTGTCCTGACAGCCGGCGCAAATTTAAGCTGGTTGATCTTCCCGGGTTAAAGCAAGATTGGTCAGGGTGGACATGTAAGGAAGTAATCTGCTTGCAAGGACTTTAGCATATCTTCATGTCAGTATTTATCAGGGACAGTGGGCGATATGAAGCCATGTCTGCAGGAGGCCTTTCGGGTTTCAGGAGTGTTATGACCGCTTCAGTAAGGAAGGCTGGGAGTTGGCCAATTTGGCATGATTCTGACCATAGCTTCAGCAAGCGGGGGGCCAGTATGTTTTATAAACCTCAATTGCCATACTTTCTGGGCCCGGGGATGTTGCCAGACAGCGAGGCTCCCACCTCAGGGATCTCCTTTAGTGTAATAGGGAGACTTAATTGTTCGACCGAGTCTCAGTCAAGATTGGGCAAAGGAGTCTCCCTCAGATAGGTCTCCACCTCAGTTTTATCATCGGAGTTGGCATACAACCTTTGGTGGTAGTTCAGGGCGGTGGCCCAACTCTTTTGTACTGCAAAGCGGCTGCAATAAGGAGGACAGGGTCCTTGGTTATCGCTGGGGTAGCAGGTGTGACCAGAAACAGGGGTCACTCCATGCAGTGTGACCCATGCTTAGTTCAAGGTATTTCCCTCCAACTAGCACATTTGGTTTGTCTCCCTTTTTTATATTTCAGGATTGACTGGGTCCAGTCGGGGACCTGTTTGTCTATTTGCAGCCCCCTCAAGCCAGCTCTTTATCAGCCAGTCCCAGTCTCAGCCCCCAGTATGTTGATCTCTTCCAGGCTGTGAGGGCCAATGTTCATTGGGCAGATAGTCAGTCGTTGGGCGAGCCGCCGCCTCGCAGGCATTCATGGAGCAACAGCTCACTAGCGCACTGGGCTCCCAATTACCATGCACCGCTAGAGTCCTGCTGCCTCCGGTCCAAGAACCACAAAATCACTGGGATGCTGCTTGTGAGAGTGACTTCCTAACAGTAATGCACACAGGCATCCAAGCGACCTCTGGCTGTACAATCATCCGCAATCCGTAGGGGGTCTTGCGGGTATAAACTGCAGTACGGTATTCACTACAGCGGATCACTGGGCAGCAGACTACCCGCTCCTGCCATGTCCAGGATAGATTAGGTGATTCTTTTCCTCCATTCTAAGATGCCGCAGGGCTGGCAGCTCCACCCCTTCGGGCTCCTGCGAGAGCAGCACGCAACCCTTCTCAGGGTGGCAATTCGCTCTGTCACACTTACCGGTGTGTTTTCAGCCTGGTCAGGAGTGCGTTCCCCAGGATTTTCTGAAGGCAGAGGTAGACAGTGATTGTGAGGCATTCCTGAGCGGGTCTGTCGTCCTACGTCCGCCAGTGTCAAGCCCATTCCCTTTGCCGCCCTCTCATCGGCAGAGATCCCGTCTGAATCTTCAGATGACTTCCACAGAGCACGGATAGTAATCTGGTTGAGGCAATGGTTTTCTGTGAGCGTCAGTCTCTTGGGTCCGCCCACACCAAGCCACGAGCCCGCAACACTCAGCTGTGGCCAAGAGTGGGGCTCAGAAGCAGCTTTGGATTTTCTGTATAGTCTAGCATGGTCTCTTGTGCTGTGTGAAGTGAGGTGAGTTGCCTAAAATATCCTGTGCCCTGAAATAGCCCCTCTGTGAAAGTTGCATTTAGAAGTGTGCCCAATAGCCTATGTGTGAATTTAGAAGTGTTCCCAATAGCCTCTCTGTGAACGTGCATTTAGAAGTGTGCCCAATAGCCTCTCTATGAAAGTGCAATTAGAAGTGTGCCCAATAGCCTATATTTGAATTTAGAAGTGTGCCCAATAGCCTCTCTGTGAAAGTTGCATTTAGAAGTGTTCCCAATAGCCTCTCTGTGAATGTGCATTTAGAAGTGTGCCCAATAGCCTATCTGTGAATTTAGAAGTGTGCCCAATAGCCTCTCTGTGAATTTAGAAGTGCCCAATAGCCTCTTGGTGAAAGTTGCATTTAGAAGTGTGCCGAATAGGCTCTCTGTGAAAGTTGCATTTAGAAGTGTGCCCAATAGCCTCTCTGTGAATTTAGAAGCGCTCCCAATAGCCTCTGTGAAAGTTGCATTTAGAATTGTTCCCAATAGCCTCTCTGTGAACGTGCAGTTAGAAGTGTGCCCAATAGCCTCTCTGTGAAAGTGCAATTAAAAGTGTGCTCAATAGCCTATCTGTGAATTTAGAAGTGTGCCCAATAGCCTATCTGTGAATTTAGAGGTGTGCCCAATAGCCTATCTGTGAATTTAGAAGTGTGCCCAATAGCCTCTCTGTGAAAGTTGCATTTAGAAGTGTTCCCAATAGCCTCTCTGTGAATGTCCATTTAGAAGTGTGCCCAATAGCCTATCTGTGAATTTAGAAGTGTGCCCAATAGCCTCTCTGTGAATTTAGAAGCGTTCCCAATAGCCTCTCGGTGAAGGTTGCATTTAGAACTGTGCCGATTAGGCTCTCTGTGAAAGTTGCATTTAGAAGTGTGCCCAATAGCCTCTCTGTGAATTTCGAAGCGCTCCCAATAGCCTCTGTGAAAGTTGCATTTAGAATTGTTCCCAATAGCCTCTCTGTGAACGTGCAGTTAGAAGTGTGCCCAATAGCCTCTCTGTGAAAGTGCAATTAAAAGTGTGCTCAATAGCCTATCTGTGGATTCAGAAGTGTGCCCAATAGCCTATCTGTGAATTTAGAGGTGTGCCCAATAGCCTATCTGTGAATTTAGAAGTGTGCAGAATAGCCTCTCTGTGAAAGTTGCATTTAGAAGTGTTCCCAATAGCCTCTCTATGAACGTGCATTTAGAAGTGTGCCCAATAGCCTCTCTGTGAAAGTGCAATTAGGAAGTGTGCCCAATAGCCTCTCTGTGAAATGTGCATTTAGAAGTGTTCCCAATAGCCTCTCTGTGAATGTGCATTTAGAAGTGTGCCCAATAGCTTCTCTGTGAATTTAGAAGCGTTCCCAATAGCCTCTCTGTGAAAGTTGCATTTATAAGTGTACCAAATAGCCCCTCTGTGAAAGTTGCATTTAGAAGTGTGCCCAATAGCCTCTCTGTGAATTTAAAAGTGCTCCAAATAGCCTTTCTATGAAAGTTGCATTTAGAATTGTTCCCAATAGCCACTCTGTGAAGGTGCATTTAGGAGTGTGTCCAATAGCCTCTCTGTGAATTTAGAAGCGCTCCCAATAGCCTCTGTGAAAGTTGCATTTAGAATTGTTCCCAATAGTCTCTCTGTGAACGTGCAGTTAGAAGTGTGCCCAATAGCCTCTCTGTGAAAGTGCAATTAGAAGTGTGCCCAATAGCCTATCTGTGAATTTAGAAGTGTGCCCAATACCCTATTTGTGAATTTAGAGGTGTGCCCAATAGCCTATCTGTGAATTTAGAAGTGTGCCCAATTGCATCTCTGTGAAAGTTGAATTTAGAAGTGTTCCCAATAGCCCCTCTGTGAACGTGCATTTAGAAGTGTGCCCAATAGCCTCTCTGTGAATTTAGAAGTGCTCCCAATAGCCTCTGTGAAAGTTGCATTTAGAATTGTTCCCAATAGCCTCTCTGTGAACGTGCAGTTAGAAGTGTGCCTAATAGCCTCTCTGTGAAAGTGCAATTAGAAGTGTGCTCAATAGCCTATCTGTGAATTTAGAAGTGTGCCCAATGGTGTCCTGTCAATTGGTCGACTGCAATTTGGTTGACTGCAATTTGGTCGACACCATTTGGTCAAATGCCAAATGGTCGAATTTTTTTTTTTTAATTTATATATATTTTTTGTGGGTTTTCGTGTGGGGAAAGAAAAAAAAAAGAAAAAAAAGGGGTTTGGGGGAGGACCCCCCCCCCAAAAAAAAAAAGGGGTAAAAAAAAAAAAAAAAAATCGACCATTTGGCATTCGACCAAATGGTGTCGACCAAATGTTTTCGACCAATTGACTGGTAACCGTGCCCAATAGCCTATCTGTGAATTTAGAAGTGCCCCCAATAACCTCCCTGAGAAAAGTTGAATTTAGAGTTGTGCCCAATAGCCTATCTGTGAATTTAGAAGTGTGCCCCATAGCCTCTCTGTGAAAGTTGAATTTAGAAGTGTGCCCCATAGCCTCTCTGTGAAAGTTGAATTTAGAAGTGTGCCCAATAGCCTATCTGTGAATTTGAAGTGTGCCCAATAGCCTTGCTGAGAAAACTTGCATTTAGATGTGTACCAAAGAGCCGCTCACGGAAAGTTGTAGTTAGAAGTGTGCCCAATAGCCTCTCTGTGAATCTGGAAGTGTGCCCATTAGCCTGCCTACGAATTTAGAAGTGTGCCCAATAGCCTCTCTGAGAAAGCTGAATTTAAATGTTTGCCCAATAGCCCCTCTGTGAAAAGTTGAATTTAGAAGTGTGCCCAATAGCTGCTCATGAAAAGTTATATTTAGAGGTGTGCCCAATAGCCCCTCTGTGAAAAGTTGAATTTAGAAGTGTACCCAATAGCTGCTCATGGAAAGTTGTAGTTAGAAGTGCTCAAAGTAGTCTCTCTGTGAATTTAGAAGTGTGCCCAATAGCCTGTCAACTTAGAAGTGTGCCCAAAAACCTCTCTGAGAAAGTTGAATTTAGAAGTATGCCCAATAGCCCCTCTGTGGAAAGTTGTATTTAGAAATGTTCCCATTAGCATCTCTGTGAATTTAAAAGTGTGCCCAATAGCCGCTCATGGAAAGTTGTATTTAAAAGTGTACCCTAGAGCCTCTCTGTGAGTTTAGAAGTGTCCCCATTAGCCGCTCATGAAAAGTTGTATTTAGAAGTGTGCCCAATAGCCTCCCTGTGAAAACTGAATTTAGAAGTCTGCCCAATAGCTTCTATGTAAAAGCTGAACTTACAAGTGCGCCCAATAACATACCTGTGAAAGTTGAATTTAGAAGTGCATTTAGAAGTAGAATTTAGAATGTCGCGCAATAGACTCTCTGTGAAAATTGAATTTATAAGTGGGCCCAAGAGACGCTCAGTGAAAGTTGAATTTAGAAGTGTGCCCAATAGCCTTTGTGTAAAAGTTAAACTTAGAAGTGTGCCCATTAGCTCCTAAGCAGAAGTTGAAATTAAATCTATACCTAATAGCCTCTCTGTGAAAGTTGAATATACAACTTTGAACTCCACCTAAAATCCAACTAAAACCATACCTGGGGTGCTGCCACATTCAACCTCCCCTTAATAGCCTACCTGTTTTCCAGTTTACTAGAAGAAAGTCAGCTTACTAAAAGAAAGCCTACCCAACAGCATAACTGTGCTGTAGCTACAAATAAATAGACTGCCTAATTAGCATACCCTAGGGTCTAGCTACACTTCAAAATGGCCTAATATCTGCAAACTAGTACAATAGTACACTAAAACCTAGAACAAGTGAATAATATCACCCGGCTCCATGGAACCCTGAAACCAAGACAGACAGTGATATAGCCAAATTTATAAAGTCCAATAAACTGTAAGTTGCACTTGAGACTACACCTAACAGCTCGTACAAAGCATGAGTGCACCCACTCCAACAGAGTCTGTCGGAAACGACAACTGTGGACCACCCTCACCTCCCGATCTGCCTTCCCTCCCGTCCCCACCTTCCTAAATCATCCCACCCGCCTTTGCATTCCCTAACATTCCCTTCTCCAAACACCAAGCCAGGGGGGCACGATGGTGGCCAACCACCCTAAGACCTCTCCTCCCCCGAACCCCTCCACCAACCAACCTATACTAACCATACCCACTCCCCTCACTATCATAGCTGGCACACCTGCCCCGCAAGGATCCACCCCCGCCTTGCCCACGAACCCCCACCACCCTCCACCCCGAACACACCCTTTCCCTCCCTAAAAACTGCATGCCTAGCCCTAGCAAGAACCAAAGCCACATCCCTCTCCCCCTCTGACCCCCCTTCCCTCTCTCACACACCAATTGCAACAAAGAAACTGAAGAGGAATTTTACCTGGTCCCCCTCAATCTCTCAGCACTCCTCGCCTCACTTTTCTTGACCCACCACTACTTTCCCCCAATCACCTCCTTCCCCCGTAGCATCACCCTTCCTGAAACCCCTCTCCCTCGACTTCTCATCAATTGTAACTGAAACTCCTAACCGCCCACACCCACCTCCAAATCCCCCGTGCCAAACCCGTTCATCCGAACACACGCAGCCACCCAATCCCACCCGAAGCCCGCCACTTCTTCTGCTCGCCCACTATTCCCATCGATCATCACCCACCCTCTGTTACGCTCAACTGGCTCCCACAGGGGCGTCAATCGGACCCAAACCGCTGCAACCTCCTCCAACGTGAAGCATAGTGCAGAGATGACAGACTGGACTGGCCGCCTAATCTCGTCTGCTTGACCCGTAGAAGTATTCTCCTGCAAGTGGAGAAAGGGATTTAGCCACCCGTGGATTTTTGTAATGGCACCCCACTGTTCTCCCCACTAATCACCACCAATATTCACCTTCAGTAAGCTCACCTTATGTTTGTAAATGATGAGCTCTCCATCCTGCGTGAAATGCAGGGCCGCGTAGATACCAGTTACTTCACTGGTTTGAAGGCGTTGGAAGAGTTCCGGATGAATATTGACTCGGAGGTTCCAGGCGAGAACCCGTAAGTATAAAGTTCAAAGAGTTCAATATGTTTGATGTTCACTCTTGTACATTCCTTTCTTGTGTTGCAGCTGGGTCCAAGGGAAGATTGTCTTGTGGCAGCTGATGGTGTTCAGGTAAGAGTCTGTATTACCCAACACTGTCCGGCAAAAGATGCGTGTGTTTAAATTGCCGGTTTCACTCTCCTTACAGGTGCGGCGTAAGAAGTTGCGGTTTGTTGCGGAATAATGCCTCCGATAGTTAATCAGGTAAGTCTATGGTGGAGAGGTTGTATTTGTTGGCTCTCTCGGCTCACCTTATGTTTCTTTTGTCCCCTAGATGGTGGAATTCGGCAGAGAAAATGATGGAGGCTGCGCCGGATAGAAAAATGCTATGAGGACTGGTGAGCATGGCGCGGCGCTGCAGCTGGCAATGCGACATGTGTAGAATAATGTCCTTTTCAAGTTCGAAGACGTGATGGATCTGGAATTCAGGTAAGGATTGAAATAATATCTGTTTTCTAACCTTTCCTTCTTCTTTCTTCTATTGCTAGGAGCTCTGGATTCGAGACAGGCGTGGCTGAAGACTGGATGCTGACTGCAGCCATGGTGAGCGTCACGCTGCTGGATGCAGAATAACGCGAAGCATGTGCTGCTGTTTGGGCATGGTTTAAATAGCCCCCAAAGCAGTTCCAGGTAAGAAGTCCCTAGAACCACACCTGAGTAAAAAATAGTCCCTGTAGTAAAATAGTCCCATCCAGGCCTCACGTTGGCTTGGATTCATTTGCAGCATGGTCTGCATGAGGTAAGTAAAGTCTATGAGCCTGGCGCCTATAGCGCCAGGACTGATTTCTATCATGAGCCTGGTGCCTAAGGTGCCAGGACTGAACCTAGACAGCCCCCAGCCGGGGCTGCTGAGGTTTTATTAAATATCTGGATGCCTGCTCCCGGGGCTGATGGGCTTGATATGGATGCCCGGGGGTAGGCATCATGACAGCACTCCCCCCCAAGGCCCCTCATAAAGTTGATCTTCCCCTTGGTCCTGGTTTGTCTGGGAAGTTCTGATGGAATTTCCTCACCAACCGAGGTGCATGAACGTGGCCACTAGGTTCCCATGACCTTTCTTGTGGTCCGTAACCCTGCCAGTCGATTAAATTAAAAAAGTCTTGATTTATCCATCTTAGAGTCCAGGATATTCTTTACCTCGAATTCAGGTTCTCCATCTATTAGGATGGGGTCAGGTGGTTTGTTTAATCTTGTCCCAGGTTGAACTGGTTTTAGAAGTGAAACATGAAAGACAGGATGAATCCGCATATTGGAGAGTAATTCCAATTTGACGGCCACCGGGTTGATAATGGCCTTAATGGTGTAAGGTCCCAAATATCTAGGATTCAAAGTTCGAGTTCCCTTTAGAGGCATGTGTTTTGTAGCCAGCCAAACTTGATCTCCAATCTGGTATTGTGGAGTTTCAATTCTATGTCGATCAGCATTTTTCTTGTATTTCTCCTTTGCTTGTTTCAAGTGTTCTATTGCTTCCTTAAAGGCTTGTGTAATAGTAATGTGCAGATGAGTCACTGCAGGCATTTCTAAGTGTTGAGGCGAATCGAGCGCTGAGCTTCGAGGATGATGTCCATATATGGTATAAAAGGGGCTTTGTCTGGTTCCTGAATGTACGGAGTTATTGTATGCGTATTTGGAAATCCATAAAATATCTTTCCAATTGCTTTCGGTTTGGTGTAGCATACAACGTAGTTATTGTTCAAGAGTCTGGTTGGTCCTCTCCATCTGACCATCAGTTTGGGGGTGGTGACTGGTTGATAGCCTTACGTCGATTTGTGCCAATTGACGGCATTTCTTCCAAAATTGCGAAATGAATTCACTACCTCGGTCAGAGACCAATACTGAAGGAAATCCATGGATTCGAACAATGTTTTCAAGAAATTCCTTGGCCAAAATAGAAGCAGAAGTTAATCCTTTTGAAGGAATAAAGTGGGCCATTTTGGAAAAAAAAATCCACAATAAATAGAATGGTGTTAAAGACAAGGTGTGCCATGGTGTAGGTGGAATATTCAAAGGTTGTAAAAGGCCAGTTGTTTTTTTGTTCTGGCTTTTGTTTTGGGTGCAGATACCACAAGACATCACAAATGACTTTACGTCCTTTCGCCAGGTGGGCCACCAGAATTGTCTTTTAATTTTAGCTTCAGTTTTTTGATACTTGGGTGTCCTTCCATGAGGGTGTCATGATAATTGGAGATGACTAGTTCTTGTAGTTCCTTGTGTGGTAGAAATAGACGTCCTTGATAGTAAGGCAGGTCATTGATGACTGAATAATCTTGGCCTTTCTTTACCCAGTCCTGCAGGGCTCCATGATCGAAAAGTTGTTGGATTTTTAAATCAATGTCTTCTAGAGTCTGTAGCGTAGTTATGCCAAGAATTCTTTGTTCTGAAATTATAGGCACTGGTTCCGGGTTCGAATATACTTCTCCCATCCCTATTCGGGATAGGGCATCTGCCTTGCCGTTTTTACAAACCTGGTCGATAAGTGATCACAAAATCGAATTCGGCAAATAATAATGCCCACCGAAGTTGACGCGATGATTGGGCCTTGGCTGTTTTCAAAAACTGCAGATTCCTGTGATCAGTGATTACAGTGATGGTATGCCTGGCACCGAGAAGATAATGCCGCCAAGCCTTGAAGGCAGACTTGATGGCTTATAACTCCTTATCAGTAACCGCATAATTTAATTTGGGTGCTGAGAACTTTCTTGACCAGAATGCTACTGGATGAAGTTGACCGGTTTCGGGATCCTTCTGGGACAGGACAGCTCCCATGGCTAAACTGGATGCATCGGTTTCAACTACGTATGGAAGCTCAGGGCGTGGATGCTTTAAGACAGGTGCAGACGTGAATTTTGATTTTAGCTCTTGGAAGGCTCTTTCAGCCTCTTCAGTTCACAAAAAACTTTTTTTTTTTTGCAAAAGTGTTGTGATGGGGTGTACAATATGTGAGAATTCAGGAATAAATCTGCGATAGAAATTAGCAAATCCAAGCATGCTTTGTACCCCTTTAACAGAACTGGGTGATGGCCACTTGAGGATTGCGTCCACCTTTCGAGAGTCCATTCGAACTCCTTTTGGAGTCAGGATTAATCCCAGGAATTCAACTTCTGTAGAATGAAAAACACATTTCTCCAATTTTGCATATAACTTGTGCTGGCGTAGTTTCTCTAGGACTGCACGAACGTGCTTCACATGGTCTGATTCTGAGGAGGAGTACATTAGAATATTGTCTATGTATACGACAACACAGACGTCAATGAGTTCACGAAGGACATCGTTCATAAAATACTGGAAGGGTGCTGCTGCATTGCACAACCCGAAGGGCATCACCTGGTATTCGAATAACCGGTACTTGGTGCGAAAGGCAGTCTTCCATTCATTGCCTTTCTTTACACGTACCAGATGATATGCCCCTCTGAGGTCTAACTTAGTGTAGATACAAGCATCCTTGAAAAAACAGAAAGGATATGTCCAGAGAAAAGTATATTTGAAATAATGTATCAAAATGTAATTAGAAATGATACAAATAATTTGCAAAGTAGTGAATAAATCACAAATAATTAAACACTGGTCACTTTAATATAGCAAAACAGCAGCAGCGATATGCCTAGAATCGGCTAAAACATTGTCACACATACTTGCCATTCATGGTGCAATCATTCAAACACAACTCTTCATACCGTGACATACATCCAACATACTAAAAAACAAAAGAATCATGCTAAAAACCTATGGGGAAAAGGAATTCATGACTAATCCCCACAATAACAGACATTATTGTTATGTTCACAAACAATAGAATGAATTCACAGACAATCTATTGTCAGGGTGGATCGGAAGGAAAAGTGCAAAAGATCACATCCCTGTAGCGGATACAAGCATCCTTTACTTGGTCTAGTAATTCGGGGATCAGAGGCAATGGGTATCGGATTTTTACCGTAATCTGATTTAATGTGCGGTAGTCTATGCACGTTCTAAGGTCACCTTCCTTTTTAGGCACAAAGAATAGAGCTGAGGATGCAGGAGATTAGGATGGACGAATGAAGCCATTAGCAAGGTATTGGTCCAGATATTGTCGTAGGTGAAGATTTTCGGGTTCCGTAAGGGCGTAGATTCTACTGCATGGAGGTTGTGTACCGGGTACTAGGTCAATTTGACAATCGTATGATCTTTGAGGTGGTAAGGTATTTGCCTGTTCTTTTTGAAAAACATCCTGAAATTCTTGATATTCCTGAGGTAACTGCAAAACTGGATTAGTAACGGTGGCCAGGCTTTTGTTCAAGGTTTTTTTCCGGGCAACAGGTGTGTGTGCACAATCTGGGAAGGTCACCCTCTTCTCTCGCCAATCAATACAAGGATTATATGTTTCCAACCATGGCATTCCCAGAATTATTTGGAATTGCGGGGCCTTGATTATATCAAACACAATAGTTTCTCGATGCCCATCTTGACCCAACAGTGTCAGCTCAGTAGTGGGATGAGTTACCGGCCCAGAGACAATTTCAGTTCCATCGATCGTGGTGATGACATCCGAAGCGGTCTTTTTGCAAAGGGGTAGATTCATCCTTGAGGCCAATTTGTGATCCATGTAGTTTCCTACGGACATGCTATCAATGTATGCCCTTACTGCGTGCATACGTGATGGCTGCCTTGGATGAATTAGGACCATTGGTATAATTAGGTGGGAGGTCTGAGTGTCCTTCTTTAAGCTCAGCAAGCGGACCTCTACGCTTGTCGGGCAGGTCGTTTCCCGAATCAGGCTCTATTTGACTTTTGTCAGCAACTCCTACTACCTTCTTGGGTGGTTTTATAGGGCAATCCTGTAGAAAATGTCCTGCGGTTCCACAGTACAGACACAATTGCATCTGCTGTCTCTTTTCTCTTTCCTTTTGAGTTAAGGGTCCTTTAACCCCCCCGATGTGCATAGGTTCTGATGCATCTGTTCATTTGGGGGTAACATTGGGTTTAACCCATACCCGACTCTCGAACTTAGCTCGATCAGCCTTTTTATTCTGAAGTCGGTGGTCTAACTGGACCACTAAGTCTATATATTCTGCGCAATCCTGAGGTGGGTTCACAACTTGAGCCAAAATATCTTTGAGTTCTCCCCGAAGCCCACGATGAAATTATGTAATTCGTTTCTCCTCAGGGCATCCGGTTTCCACCACCAACCTATTGAAGGTTGAGATATAGGTTAGCAGTTCCTGATTACCTTGTCGAAGGGATAAAAGTTTGTTATCCAGGGCCTGTCCCTGTGAATGTCTGGCGAATAGTCTTTCCATGCTACTTTGAAATCCCTGAAAATCCCGAAGAAGAGGGTCATCCTGGTAGACTAGTGGAATTGACCAGTCAGCTGCGCTGCCACTAAGATATGATAGTACAAAGGCTACTTTGGCTTGGTCATTTGGAAAAGCTCCAGGTCTGCATAAAAAGTGCAAGCAGCATTGATTCATAAACACTGCAAACCTTTATGGGTCCCCAGCAAAGCGTTCGGGTGGAGCTAAAGGAATAGCACCTGGTAGGATTACTTGCACAGGATTGCTCGATGAAACAGGAGTTGGGTTTCACCCGAGTCCAGGTAGGAGTGTTTGCCCAGCTTGATTTTGCAGCAGTTGTCTAGCCAGATCATCTGTGCGTTGCTTGGACACAATCAGTTCTCTCCTGAGGGCATTAGTCTCTAGGGGCGCAGAGTGCACTTCTGCCCTACATTCCCCTAATAATTGGGCTAGTTGGTCTGTTTCGGAGGTTTCCATAACGCCCGGGTGGGAATTTGTAGATAGGCTTCGCGTTCTGTTACGCTCACCTGGCTCCCACAGGGGCGTCGATCGGGCCCGGACAGCTGCGACGTCCTCCAACGTGAAGCATAGTGCAGAGATGACAGACTGGACCGGACCACCTAATCTCGTCTGCTTGACCCGTAGAAGTATTCTCCTGCAAGTGGAGAAAGGGATTTAGCCACCCGTGGATTTTTGCAATGGCACCCCACTGTTCTCCCCACTAATCACCACCGATATTCACCTTCAGTAAACTCACCTTATGTTTGTAAATGATGAGCTCTCCATCCTGTGTGGAATGCAGGGGCGCGTAGATACCAGTTACTTCACTGGTTCGAAGGTGTTGGAAGAGTTCCGGATGAATATTGACTCCGAGGTTCCAGGCGAGAACCCGTAAGTATAAATTTCAAAGAGTTCAATATGTCCGATGTTCACTCTTGTACATTCCTTTCTTGTGTTGCAGCTGGGTCCAATGGAAGATTGTCTTGTGGCAGCTGATGGTGTTCCGGTAAGAGTCTGTATTACCCAACACTGTCCGGCAAAAGATGCGTGTGTTTAAATTGCTGGTTTCACTCTCCTTACAGGTGCGGCGTAAGAAGTTGCGGTTTGTTATGGAATAATGCCTCTGGTTGTTAATCAGGTAAGTCTATGGTGGAGAGGTTGTATTTGTTGGCTCTCTCGGCTCACCTTATGTTTCTTTTGTCCCCTAGATGGTGGAATTTGGCGGAGAAAATGATGGAGGCTGCACCGGATCGAAAAATGCTGTGAGGACTGGTGAGTATGGCGCGGCGCTGCAGCTGGCGATGCGGCGCATGGAGAATAATGTCCTTTTCAAGTTCGAAGACGTGATGGATCCGGAATTCAGGTAAGGATTGAAATAATATCTGTTTTCTAACCTTTCCTTCTTCTTTCTTCTATTGGTAGAAGCTCTGGATTCGAGACGGGCGTGGCTGAAGACTGGATGCTGACTGCAGGCACAGTGAGCGTCACGCTGCTGGATGCAGAATAACGCGAAGCATGTGCTGCCGTTCGGGCGTGGTTTAAATAGCCTACAAAGTAGTTCCAGGTAAGACGTCCCTAGAACCACACCTGAGTAAAAAATAGTCCCTGTAGTAAAATAGTCCCATCCAGGCCTCACGTTGGCTTGTATTCATTTGCAGCATGGTCTGCATGAGAGTAAGTTAAGTCTATGAGCATGGCACCTATAGCACCAGGACTGATTTCTATTATGAGCCTGGCGCCTAAGGTGCCAGGACTGAACCCAGACAGCCCCCAGCCGGGGCTGCTAAGGTTTTATTAAATATCTGGATGCCTGCTCCCAGGGCTGATGGGCTTGATCCGGATGCCCGGGGATAGGCATCATGACACCCTCCCCCTCTCCAGCTTCCTATCTCTCCGCCACCACCCCCTTCTGCCCCAGACCCACCCCCTTCGGCTCCAGCCCAGAGACCAACCACGCCAGCCGATGTGAACTGCATCCTATTTAATGCCGGATCCGTAGCAAAAAACAGATACTCCATCTTTGACCTCCTCGCCTCTGAAAAACCAGACCTGGCTTTCATCACCGAAACTTGGTTCTCTGCTGACTTCGCCCCAATTGCCAGTGAAGCCTTCCCCCCTGACTAGTCCCTCATCCCACTGAACCGTCCCTCTAGAGGAGGGGGAGTAGCATTCGTCTTCAAGTCTCTCTTCCACGCCTCAATCATTGACAATCAACCTTCCATTCCTTCCTGTGAATCACCCCTCGTTAAACTATCCCTCTCCCCGTCGCTCTCACACAGCTTCCTAAAAATCTACAGGCCCCCTAGCTACGATAGACAATTCGCAAACAACCTCTGCGACTCTATTGCCACCCTCCAACTAAACCATCCCAACCTCACCCTTCTTCGAGACTTCAACATATGGCTCGACATCCCCACCAATCCTATGACATACTCTCTGGGTGACGGCTTAGACGCAATTAACCTCCAACCCCACATAAATGGCCCGACTCTCTATAAAGGACACACTCTTGATGCCATCTTTATCTCTAACACCCGGATTCATTTAAACCCCCCCACCCCATCATCTGGTCCGATCACTTCATTCTCTCTTTCTCCAGTCGCTCACCCGAACCCCCTCCCGTACTCTAATCTGAACCGCCGAATCTACGCAAATGCTGGAAAAAAACTAATAATCGTCCCGGACCTAGCCAACGGATTCCTCCAGTCTCCACCACCTACCTGCCAACTCAATAAACAACTAATCCCTGACGCCATTGCCTCATGGCTCAACTCACCTCTGATGCAGCAAACACCCCCCTGCAAACCATCAACCCACTGTGACCTCTTTTCCAAATGGTTCACTCCTGAGTTGAAGACCAATAAAAAACTATATAAATACCTAGAACGCAAATGGCAGAAAGACAAAACCAAGGAGAGCAGGGCCACCTTGGCCCGACACCTCTATCAGTACAAGGCTGAAATCCGGAAAGCAAAAAAAGCCCACTACAACTCCCGAATCCTAAACTGCAAAAACCCAAGCAAGGAACGCCACAAAATCATCTCTGAATTCACCAAACCGGCTTGCACCACAACCGTTCCGACCCCCTCACAATCACTGTGCAACTCACTCTCTCTGCACTTTTACACCATGGCTCTTAAAAGAACAAATACGCTAGCCACCAAACTCGCTCTCTTAAAACCTCCAGGCAATCTCCCCCCATAGCGCCAGCCCACCAGCTGCGACCACTACGCAACCAATGTTCAAATCCTTTACTCCAATATCACAAGAACAATTTCTCAAACTTCTATCTGCCCACAAACCATCTGGCTCTCCACTTGACCCTTGCCCAGCCACAACCCTCAAAGAAATTTTCGCGTCCACCTGCGCAGGAGAACATGCAAGATCCATCATAAATGCTTCCCTTTCCTCTGGTATCTTTCCTGAGGCATTCAAAATGGTTCATGTCAAACCACTAATTAAAAAACCTTCCCTCGACCCTCTCGAGCCCAAAAACTACTGCCCCATCTCAAACACCAGATTCCTTGCCAAACTCATTGACCGAACCGCCTACTCCTAACTAAATGCCTTTGTCGAAACCAACAATCTCCTAGACCCTGCACAATCAGGTTTCAGAGCCCATCACGGAACTGAAACCACCCTAACCTCAATCTGGGATGACCTTAAAATGACGGCAGACTCCGTGGATGCGCCACATTAATCCTTCTTGACCTATCTGCCGCCTTTGACACAATCAATCACTCAATCCTCCTTGACCGCCTCCACTCCCTAGGAATTTGTGGAATTGGTCTTTAATGGTAGCTTCATTCCTCAAAGATAGGTACCAAATAACGACGATACTCTCCACCTATACCTCCCAAGCCCGACCAGTCGACACGGCAGTCCCACAAGGAGCATGCCTATCTGCCCTCCTGTTCAATCTCTACCTGATCACCCTCCATCCAATAATTAGTTCACCACAACATCCTATGTTACAACTATGCCGACGACACTCAACTAATTCTAAAACTAATGAACTCAAATCCCAACTCCCGACCTGACCTGGCCTCCTGCCTCCTCGACATAGAACTCTGGATGACCCAAAACCACCTCCTGTTAAACCCCTCCAAAACGGAAATCATGGCATGTGGCAACTCCAAACTCATTCTGCACCCACTACCCTGGCCAGCCGCCACGGGCAACTCACCAACCCCCTGCAACTCAGTGAAAAATCTTGGATGCACCCTTGACTCTGACTAACACTCTCGCGCCAAGTCAACAACGTCTTAAAGTCCTGCCACTACCACCTTAAAACCCTTAGGGGCATCTTTCCACATCTCTCATTTCCCAACTGACTCTCCGCGGTCCAACCAATCGTTATATGAAGACTGGACTACACAAACCCCCTATACATCGGAGTCCACGCGTACCAACTGAATAAACTGAATAAACTCCAAAGGGCACAAAATGCGGCAGCCAAAATGCTACTTGCACTCGGGCCAAGAGACCACATCTCCCCAGCCCTTAAGACGCTACATTGGCTTCCACTAGCCCGAAGGGTGACTTTCAAAACCTTATGCATCTTCCATCGAGCACTGCATAAAACTGGACCTCAATATCTTCAAGACAAACTAAAACATTATCATCCCACTCGCACCTTAAGATCAAGCTCAGCCGGCCTCCTAGTAATTCCTAAGACAAACTCAGTCAGGTTAGGCGGATCATCATTCTCAGCCCTGGCCCCAACCCTGTGGAACACGCTCCCACCCCACATCCACCTAACTGAGGATTTAGCGTCTTTCCGCAAACTACTGAAAACCTGGCTCTTCCCCTAAAACCAACCAGTTTCCAAACTAACAGCATCACAATGACACGGACCCAACAAACTACCTGATGCGAGAAATTGACAGCTAATAAACTCAAATGTAAACTAGTAAGACAAACAGAACTAAACGAGTAATGTAAATCAAAACAGTGAAGTGGACAACAGGAATAAATCATAGGGAAAAGTAAGGAGATCTAAACTGCTGAAATGGACATAATGCATGAGGAGGGAACGAAGTGAATGGCGTGGATGAAATAGTTAGAATGGATGAAGCGTGTTGAACAGATGAATGCACTGAGTGGAAGAGTGCATGAGTGGAAGAACAGATGACAAGATAGATCAAATGAGTATGTAGATCGGATTAGTGTATAGAATAGATGAACATTATAAGCGGATGAGTGTGTAGAGTGGTTGGGTTTGTAGAGCAGACAAGCGTGTAGAGCTGATGAGTGCGTAAATACAGAGAAGCGAATAGAATGCAGGAGTGGGTAGAACTGATGACTATACAGACCGGATGAACGTGTAGACCAGATGAGCATGTAGAGTGGATGAGCGTGCAGAGCGGATGAGTGTGTAGAGCGGATGAGTGTGTAGAGCGGATGAGTGCGTAGATCGGATGAGCGTGTTGATCGGATAAGCGTGTTGATTGGATGAGCGCACAGAGCGGATGAGCGCACAGAGCGGATGAGCGGACAGAGCGGATTAGCGCCCAGAGCGGATGAGCGCACAGAACGGAGGAGCGTAGAGAACAGAGGAGCGTATAGAACGAAGGAGTGTAGAGGATGGAGGAGTGTAGAGAATGGAGGAGTGTAGAGAACGGAGGAGTGTAGAGAACAGAGGGGTGTGGCGAGCGCATATTGCAGATGAGTGTGGGTAAAGTGGATAAGTGTGGGTAAAGTGGATAAGTGTGGGAAGAGCGGATGATTGTGGCGAGTGGATGAGTGTGGCGAGCGGATACGTGCGGGGAACTTGTGAGTGCGGAGAGCGAGTGAGTGCAAGGAGATGGTGACTGCGTAGGGTGGATGAATGCGTAGAACAGATGAAGGTGTAGTGCATCCGAGGACATAAGGCAGACAAAAACCTAGGGCGGATGAGTTACATAGACCAGGTGAGTGCGTAGAATGAATAAGTAGGAAGAACGGATGAGTATGGAACACATGCAGAGCTGATGAATGCATAGAACGGATGAGTGTGGGAACGGATGGATAAGCAGAGCGAGATTGATGAGCTAGGTGGAAGAATGTAGAGTGGAGGACTGCATAGAACAGACTACTGGTAGAGCCGACAAATATATAGAGCAGACAAGTGCATATGAGCGAACAAGTGCATACGAAAAGAGAGGTGCGTAGAGGGGACAAGCGCCTAGAAGGGACAAGCACCTAGAAGGGACAAGTGCCTAGAGGGGACTAGCGCCGAGTGGGGACGAGTGCGCAGTGGGTACAGGAGTGCGTGTGACAGAACGGAGCGCATGTGGCGGAAAGGAGTGCATGCGCGGGGCAGACAGGAGCGCATGCGTGGGGAAGACAGGAGCACATGCGTGGGGCACACTGGAGCACAAGGGATGAGTAGAGAATGCAAGGCGGACTGGAGTGCGTGAGTGTGTCGAGCAGACCGGAGTGTGTAAGGCAATCTGGGACTCATGAAATGAATAAAAGTGCATAGAGCGGACTGGATCGCATAGAATTGCGTGATGTACATAGTATGGTTTGGAATTCAGGGAACATTTGAAAGAGCATATATCCCATCATACCACCTATATGCGCGGGTATGCCCAAGAGCAATGACGTGTTTGTGCCTACATTTCCAACCAATCACTTGGATCAATGAGAAGATGCACCTGCACATGGCCGTAGCTGCATTAAAAAAAGGTCTATTCACATCAGAAGTTTCATTGACAAGGAAAAGCGGCTTTGTGCCTGTTCTGCAAGCCAATTGGGTCACGGGCTGAGGTTACACGCCTAGTCGCATCAACAAACAGACCAATCCCACAATGCAATGTATTGACACGGTTATGCCCATGTCATAAGATGAAATCCACATATGTGAAATGGCCCGATTGGAGGCTGTGCTTCATTTATGTGGCTATGCATCTTTGCACCTGTTGTTCCAGCCAATGGGATCACATGCTCTGGTCGTGTGCCTACACATGAATCCTAACCACATCAACCAACGGATCAATCACATGCAGCAATGTGTTGATGCAACTACGCCCATGATGACCAATCACATGTTGCAATTTATTGGTGCAGCTACACCCATGCTTTATGGTGAAATATGCGCGTGCAAAATGACCGAATTGGATGACATGCTTCATTGACATGGCTACGCGTCTTCTCGCTAGTTGCACCAGCCGAACGGATCACACGCTGCGGCTACGCACCTACAAAATGACTGCTAACTTCATCAACAAACGGCCCATCACATTTTGTGATGTATTGATGTGGCTAGGGCCATGCTGTAGGATGAAATCTGTGCGTGCAAAATGACATCATCAGACATCGTGCTTCATTATTGTGGATACGCGTCTTCATGCCTGTTTGCACCATCGAATCGGATCACGCGCAGCAGTTGCATGTCTACACATGACATCTAACCGCATCAACCGACGGATCAATCACACGCAGCAATGTGTTGATGTGACTACGCCCATGTTTATGATGGGATCCGCACATGCAAAAGTGACCAGTCTGGGTTCCGGGGTAGTGCATAGCAGTGAATAATCACCACACCCACACAAATTACATTTACATTGATCATTGCTATCAGTGCTTGTTAGTGAAAGGTTATCTAAGTAACTGCAAGAAAGTTTGGTGACTTAACCATTTAATTCCACCTCCTTTTTAAGCACGTTTAACCCAATACTCTTTTCCCATGTCTGGTTATTTGTTAATTTTATATATGTTTTGTTTTACTTTTTTCTATTTTAAACTTTTTCATTTTTTGTGACATTGTCATTTTAGTCTTGTCATTTTTGTTGTTTTATATTTTCCTCCACGTTTGGAAATTTCAACATGTCCAACAATGATAGCAGCATCAGCAGAAGTGATGATGACGTCATCTGGGTCCCCAATCCAATGCCACCAATGAAAAAAGCAACATGAGTGAAAACCATTGCAGATAGCTGGAGCTATTTAAATTTGAAGCAATACTGCTGTAAACAATATGCAGAGGATGTAGAATGCACATTGTGCACGAAGACACTAAGACGTGGACCGTGAAATGTACTGTCACAAAATCTTAACATCTGCGATGATAAATCATCCGGTGTGAGTGCATTGGGACGATGTGCACGATGCATATTGGAAATCGGACAAGCACCACAAAATTAAAATGCATGCACCTAAATCAGCACCACCTCCAGCACCTGCAGCCACCAATGTGACACCACTGACAATAAATGAACTTTCAACTTTTGCAGCAGTGTTCATTCCACCTGCTCCAATATTATTGGCTCTCAATCTTTCAGTTATGAGAGTAATGTGTTCTCTTATGCCACAAATGTGTTACCATGGGAGGTGCCACAACAAAGGATTGGGACAAGTTAATAGCTGAACACCAAATTGTCCTTAGTTTTTTTAAGTTGCAATGTTGTCCCCTTTTTTGAGTACAAAAATTAATTTAAAAAAACAAAATACCCCAAAATATGTTCCTTTTTATCTTAATTCCCTTTGTTATACATTTCATCCATATGTGTGTTCCTTCCCTTTTCCACCCCCCTCTTTCTTTCCTCCAAAACCTTAGATTCGTCTACAAATACCCGCATAGGATTGGCTGGTGCTGTACCCACTGCTAAATATATTTATATAAAGAAATATACAAATCCTTGTATAAATATATCAACTGTACACATATACACCATGTTTATAAAATGTCTTACCTAATACCTTTGTATGTGTCATTTTCTGTGTTGAATAACAGTAATTTTGAAACAGAATGAAATGTATTTCATAATAAAATAAAAAGAAGCATTTTTTTTGTGTAATGGTACTAAGTGAATACTGAACAACACATACAGGTTGTATTCATTAATCATGCTACAGAGGAAAACAACTTCCTGTTGAAGAGAAAAAAAAAAACTCTATACTATCTTACTTTCTAGAAGTACATGTATACATTAACGTTATTTTGAATAAAAAGCTTAAAAGAATAACAGTTTCAAAGAGAAGGGGTATCTAGAGAGTAGTATAGGTAAAATAAATGCTGTATGATTACATCCACTACACTAACTATTTTGGTAACTACGAGCTTAGTTTTGGATCAGAACATTCTAAAGAGAATTGCCCACAATGTCAATAGTTTGTGCACATATAAAGGTATTTCACAACAATTAAGACGTGTTTAATTTCTGTACAAACATTATTTATTATTAAAAGATGACACATTTGCAGATTAATTTATGGAACCTTAACCAGGAAACCAAATATGTCTTCAGTTTTACAGATGAATCCGTCTCTGTGCTTTTCCCCCAGGTAGGTCAGTGCCCCAGAGCCTGCTCCATTAGCCATGCAGGATTGTTTTTTTAAATTATTTTCCCACTCTGAGGTTGGACCGTTGTCTGCCTACCCAATCCTGGCTTCCTGGTCCCATCCTTATCCCCTCCTCCCTTCCCACCCTCTCCCATGATTGGCCCAGTGTCCCTCTTAACTCACCCCCCAATGCAGCCCTCTGCCAATGCAGCCCTTGTGGCTATGGGCCCCAAGGCAAAAGACGGTTCCTACAGTAGCGGCTCCAGACAGTGTCTGCAGATGTCAGCAGGGGAAGCCAGTGGCCAGCCATCAACCAGCAGCAACTACCAAGGCAAGTGTGGCATGGGTGGGGAGTAGAGCAATCACTCTACTCCAGAAGCCCTGCCACTCTATCTAACCTGAGAACATAGTTGGCCAAGCTTCTAATACTAACCAGCTCCACAAAGGGTGAGGATTTTGAATTATTAACCAAGCTACACTGGGATAGTACTGTGAACATTAGCTAGCATCACACTCTTGGGGAACTCTGAATGTTAATCTGCATCACTCTCTCAGGGAATTGTCAATATTAGCAATCTCCCACTATACAGTACTCTCAAATCTAGGTGTAACAAACCATCTACATCTGTTATATTATGAACACCTACTGTATTTTTAAGCCTAGGCCTCTCTCCCACTGTTAAGGACTCTCAAATCTAGTTGTAGCCTCCATCTCTATCTATTATATGGTGAAACTAACCGTATTGTGAAACCTAGGACTGTCTACCACTAAACATATCTCTCAAATCTAGGTGTAGCTTCCATCTCTGTTTCATGGTGAAACCTTGTGAAACCTAGGCCCCTCCCCCACTTTACAGGACTCTCAAATCTAGGTGTAGCCTCCGTCTTTGTCTATTATATGGTGAAACCTATTGTATTGCGAAACCTAGGCCTCTCTCCTTCTATGCAGGGCTCTCAAATCTAGGTGTAGCCTCCATATCTGTCTATTATATGGTGAAACCTACTGTGTTGTGAAAACTAGGCCTCTATCCTTCTATACAGGGCTCTCAAATCTAGGCGTAGCCTCCATCTCTGTCTATTATATGGTGAAACCTACTGTATTGTCAAACCTAGGCCTCTCTCCCACTTTACAAGACTCTCAAATCTAGGTGTAGCCTCCATCTTTGTCTGTTATATTTGAAACCTACTCTATTGTGAAACCAAGGCCTCTCTCCCACTTTAAAAGACTCTCAAATCTAGGTGTAGCCCCCATCTCTGCCTACTTTTGTATTGTGAAGCCTACTGCATTGTGAAACCTAGGCCTCTCACCCTCTATACAGGACTCTCAAATCTCGGTGTAGCCTCCAACTTTGTCTATTATATTCTGAAACCTACTGTATTGTGAAAACTAAGCCTTTCTCCCACTATTCAGGACTCTCAAATCTAGGCATAGAGCCAAATTGTGAATGTTAGCTGCAAGACATATGGCCCACTAACCAAAATGCTCACATTTCTGCATACTTAACTCACACAAAAACCCACACAACTACCACTCGTATAGCAAACCGCATGCACTTCACCAAAACCACAACAACAAACAAACACATAACCCACACCAACAGCACAATGAAGAATGACATTGATCCGATACTCACGCCTAAGCTCATCGCACAGTGAAAACCGAACTGAAGCTGCCAACAGGACACCACTTCTCTCACTATCCTACTCCCTCTTCACCCTACTAACCCACCCCGCCTTCTCATTTACAGATCCGCATGGGGACCGATTCCGTTGGTGATGGTGCATGGTACAAATACCTTTAACATTAACATAAATGTATGACGACATGCCAACATTGTAACATTATTTTGAGTAAACATCTTTTTAGAGGTTAGTCATACCAATATTAAAAGTAAAAGAAAGACATTAAAAACGTGTGTGTGTAAATATATTAACACTCACTGCAAGTTACAATAAGAACCTAATACATGTCATTTCCACACTTCTTGTGAAATGTGTGTGCGTCATTTGTTTGGCCACATACACACATAAGAAGTTGATAATGATATTTCAAAATGTACACATCATATTTGAAATGTTTAAAAAATGGGAATTATTATTTAAACTTCTATTTGCACAGACAGGTTTGTGCAGTGTGGAATATGTTTTTAATGAAACCAAATTATTTTAAAATATAACAAACTACATTGCCATTAGAATACTTCATTTCCTGATGTGGGTCCTTTTTTTGGCCACCTACACACTTAATGGGCCTCATTATGAGTTTGGCAGTAGCCGTGCCCTTAATAAGGGCACGGCTACTGCCAAACTCACTATCGGCACCCATGAATGGGCCATTACCGGCCCATTACGAGTTGAATGGGCTGGTAATTGCCCATTCGCGGGTGCCAGTATGGCCGGGCTCCCGATCTCCATTCTGCCACATAGGGCAGAATGGGGGTGGGGAGCATGGTTGCACCGGCACCGTTTATAAGAGTGCAGGTGCAATCACGAGGTCTGCTTGTGGGTGCCGCTCTGCACGCCTGGTCTGACCAGGCATACAGAGGAGCACTCACAAGCAGAACTCAGAATGTGGCGGTATGGTAACAACGGCGCCGGTAGCACTACCAGCACCGTTGTTGCCTTTCCGCCACATTCGTAATGAGGCCCAATGACAATTGTGTATAAACTACTATAAAAATAAACATCTGCGATGTAATAACACAACATATTGCATGACTTTTCTGAAAATGTCCTCACTGCAAATAGAAGATCTGTAAACATTGAACATACTAAACTAGGCTAGTTTAATGTTTAAATTGAGTTGGAATTCTTTAAAAAAATGTTATGTGAGTCTTTATTTTGACCACCTAGACCCATAACAAGTAAGCCACAATATATCTAAATCCTTCCCTAAAATCCTATTAGTAGTTAGATGTAATTTATTTTAGAAAAGTTGTACTTTTTTTGTATCTATATCCCACTCTTTACTTGTTTCAGATGTAAACAGTCATGATCTTCTACACTCCCTAACAGTCAAAATAATGTACATGGAACCACTCACGTAACCTAGCACGTATAGGGAACACTTGTACATATTAAAATATACGCTGTTTTACACAATAAAACAGAAGCAGACGATTGTAGAGTGTTTTTTTCTCTTCTAATGTATGTAATCTTCAGAAAGTTAACTCTACATTTATTTCAAACTGAATTTAAAAAACATCCTAGCAATAAAATCTCTTCTACTTTACATAAAACACATATTAGCCTATTACTCCATTTCAAACTTTTATTTTGCATGTTTATAGTCACAAATAAAATAAAATATATATTTTAAAACTTGGGTTCTAACAACATTAAGTAAGTATTCTTTAAACCCTTTTGCAGTCTAGTTTGGTGTGTGACTATAGAGTAATTACAGACAAGACAATCTACTTCTGTACGCACCCATGTTGTGAAATGTCCACAGTGAATGGATGCCCCCTCATGAAAAATAATTGCACACATCTGAAATGATTTCTTACTAATAGAAACATGATTATTTACTGAGGTGTCTATTTTCCTCCAGCTACACTGTATCTTTGAAACATAATCAAAACATACTTATTAAAAACTAGATTTTGCATTGTAGATTGAAAATTGCAACCACAGTCACTGCAATGGATGCCATGGAATGCTTTATTTACAAGATAAGAACAAAATACACATTTCTGATCAGGGATAGAAAGATATAACAATCTTTTAGAAACATCCTGAGTAGTGTACACTTTCTTACATTGTGGAAGCATGAGATTCCACTCGTAACTGATTACTACATACCTATCTACACTAATAGTTTCCTGTAGTTATAAACCATTTTTAACTATCGTCTTGTGTATTTTGAGAACATTATTGATTTTCACTTGCTACAGCTACTACATTTCGATTGACACTGCCAAATGTGTACTTTGTGGTTTTTCATCTATACATTGTTTAATAAATGAATGTTCCACACATAGATACTCCTGTTTCATTACTAAATCTACAATGGGAGTATATCATAGATAATTGACTTTTCATCTCTTGTAGATTGTCTTGTTTTTGTCTTGTGTTTTAGTTTTAAGAAGAATGATTTTATTTGAATGTAGTGTCACTGGTTCCTTATGTTTCCTGGCTAAGTGCTTAGCAGGTACAGGTATTGTTATAAGGTCAAGGGGAAAAGCATACAGTACACGTAACCTATTATATTCTTCAATGCAAGAAATGTCAGATGTAATATTTCTTTCATCAAAGTTAATTAAAAAGAAACCTTCAATATTTTTCATATGTAACAGAGCTACATATGACATTTCTTCTTAGAACACTGTATGACAAATGTCAATAAGTGCTGCTTCTAATGTCAAACCTTGCGATTTATGAATAGTAATTGCATATGCAGAACACAATTGAAATAGGACTCCTTTGACAAAGGTATCCTTAAAAAGCATGAAACATGCAGAGGTCAGAGAAATCAAATGAGTTTCTTCTACATGATCAAATTTTACATCAACATGTTCAATATGTGCACTGCGAGGAAAAGTGTGAAATGTAATCATTCTTCCTATCGCCCCATTTAATAGACCAATGTCTACATTCTAGTTGCTCTTTAACATTACTTGTGCATTGATAGACCTGCTGTTTTAGAAATTAAATTCTCTAGTTGAACTAATCAAGCTTATGCTCTTTTATCCAGCTCTAATGCCATAACATGACCATCTAAAACATCACATGAATATATCTCCACAATATGTTGCTTCTTTGACAGCTACAACAAGGGGGTTGTCCTACCCTCTATGAATCTAAGAGGTGTACGGAGGGAATTCAGTGTACACTGGTTTTTAGATCCTAATGGGAGCACATACATTCTGAGCAACCATTGTAGAAAGCAACATGCTTGCTGATGCCAAACACATGACTCAAAATTATAAAAATAATTTTTAATTTAGCTTTCTATTATGAGTTGTTTTTTTGTGCAGCATATTTAAGTTATTTCTTTGCATAACAATACATGATATCCATTGATGAAAACACACACATAGTTGAAATTTCACTATGGCAAAATGCAAATGGCATGGGGTATGGGTTAATCATTTGTACATATGACCAACAGCTTGTAAATCAAGTGTCCCATGTCATTGGATGTGAAGAATACACTGTGAGAGTGCAAGTAGAGGAGACGGTGAAGATAGGCCTTCTATGCCCGGCTAAAGTCTGACCTTATATTATGGTCTATGTCTGGGTATGATGTTAGAGATTTAGAGCCAACACAAGTGATAGCCAATAGAAAATCTGGGTTAGTGTGCTGCTAACGTTTCGGCAAGATAGGTTGTAGCCTTCTTCTGGAGCCAAAAAAGTCAGGAGACTCTGTGTTAAAAGAGAAAGACAGGAGAAAATCCTGAAAGAAAGTGTGAGAGAGATCAGTGTTTAAAACAGCAGCAAGGTGCTGGAGTGGGTCAGTATGATGTATCAATACTAAAACACAAGTCCTAGAAGGGATTCCAAAAAAGGGGGTCCACTCACCACTGGTCGTGCTTCCAGTAGGAGCAGATAGACACGGGGGGGTCCATCGTAGGGTAGATGAAGGCGCAGGAGGGAGTAGCGTGGGTTGGGAGGGCGCCAGGCTGGAGGCAGGCACCCCGTGGGTGACTGGTGCGGGACCCCTGAAGTAGTGGACGAGGTCCGGGGGAGGGCCCAAGGGAAAAAAGCCTTAGCAGCACAGAGAAAGAAGAGAAAAGACAGGACTTTGCAGCACTAGTAAATGGGTGGCTTTGGGCACAAAATCAGGCGTGGAGATAGTGTGGGTCCACTCTCTCAAGCAAAGAAATGTACCTGTGACTGTTTGAGGAGCACGGCAGAAGTTAGAGCAGAGGACCGAGTCAGGAGGCAGCCAAGAGCAAAGTCATTTGGGCTGGGAAGCTCGGGTGATAAGCCGTCTCGTGTGCCCTGTAGGCAAAAAGAATGAAAGACACGGCCAAAAGGGTACATCAATAAAAACCCTTGCATACAGGGTGGGCGTTGCACATGAGTGAAGGGAGCAGATGGCTATAGTCGGCTTGCAGACTGGGGGAAGAAAGAGAGACGTACCTGGGGGGAGTATCGGCATGTGGCAGAGAGGTGCAGGCGTCTCAAAATGGTGCCTGTGCTGGCTCTGGAAAGGAGCGCTGAGTATTTGCACTGTGTAAAGAAGCGCATTGTAGAGTTGAATCTGTTACACTCTGCAAGTGTATACATCAAAGCAACACAAGAAAAGTTCCTGAAGAGTGAACATGACATCAGACGCAGTACAATCTGCAGGACACATGTTAAAATAATCTGTCTTCCCTTTAAGTCTGCTTCATGGTTCTTCAAGAACACCTATACGAATCTTATTGAAAATTTCTGTACTCTAAGTCTGCAGTTTGCCTCATATTGATGGTAAATTCCTGGAATTCAAAACAAGTCTACAGGTTGAAATTACCAATGCTCCTCGAAGTTTTTTTGACAATCCTTAGATTGGAGCATCTTGAAAACTGGTTGACCTTTCACAGGAGTTAATTCTAACAAATCTCCAAAAACAAATACATGTTTACCTCCAAACAACAGGTTGTAGTCAGTCTTCAAAACATTCATCTACAATCAAGGTATTACTTTTTCTAAGAACCTTTTCTATTTCTTGTACTGTACTTGATACAAGTTTTTGATACTCTAGTTTGCTGTCATGCTCCACTGGTAGCATCAACAGGCGATGTAAAATAACACCTCCTACATTACATGCTGCTAAACCTGTTAGAGCAGTTAATGCATGACACAGAATAATCAGTTTCATTATGGATCATAGTTCTTATTGCATGAATTAAAAGAGATGTACCCGTTCCTACTTGTCCACCAACATACAACAATACAGGTTGGTATTGCACACAAGAACATTCACCATTGCTGTAAACCATGTAAGAACATATCTTTTTATAATAAACTTCCTTTTGCTCTACTTTAAGTTTACTAACAATGTCATCACAATTCCCATCTGCAACTTTAGTTTGTTGCATTGCACTTTCTATTTCCTCCAGGGAAATCTCAACATCACTTTAAATAATTGGCTCACCGGGGACATTTTGACTTCCTACTTCAGAATCTTGACTTGCCTAAGGAATCTCTTTTGCTAATTGAGCTGCCAAAAGTTGTTCTTGATGTAGGTCTTTCTCTAGTAACTCCAAGTACTGCTCACATTTTGGATGTTTGATTTAGGGTTATTTTGCAAAAATTATTATTCAAAAGTTTCAAGCAAATCAATCTCGGCACACCATGTGGTGAAGAACAACTGCAAAAGCCAAAAATAAAATAATTATTTTTTCTCTGCAGATTGGCAAGACAGTCTCATGTGGTTAATGAGACTTGCCTTTACATGTCTCACTAGACAACCACTACATCCATGTAGTTTAAACTGTCCTCCGTCACATTTTGCTTCAACATTTCGACATGAGTAGTGTTGTGCTTCTTCTTATATACAAAGATCCTCCAACATTTCAGATCGAATTGGGATAATATGTATCAATCAAGTTGGTTTTCAAAATCTCTGTACTGTCAAGTACTGCTTCAGCTAACTGTTCAGTTTCACTCAAAGGCTTTGATACTCGATTTCTAGTACTAGCTAGTTCAAGAATTAACCAAACTACATTGCTGATACTTCCAAAGAGAGGCAAACTAGTGGACCAATCTGCAGCTTCGTGGCTACTGCACTGTCTTTGTGAAAGCATCTTCAGACCAAAGCTTAGCAATTTCTGAATAAGATTTTTACCTGCTGATAAATCTGCCATACTTCAGCTGCATTTCTCTTTCCAGCTTTTGTCATGTATCCTGTAACATAACAATCAAAAGCTGTTCAATCATCAGCAATAGACAGTGCATCAGTAGTTGCATTACATAGCTAAGCAAACACAGGATTGTAACCATTAATTAATTGGCATTCCTTACTTCTTTTTAAATTATATGTATGTCTTGGTGAGTTACCTGTGACATGTTGTCAAAGAGATGACATTAAACTATTCACTCAACCAACTGGTGTCACCGGCCGTGGAAAGCCAAATCTGCACTGACTAAATATAGTGCTTGTCTTTACTTGTGTATTTTCTCTGACAGTACTTTCCACATGAGTGTTTTTGAAATCATTCCACCTTGTTCTGTAGTTCAGCAGTCACGTGCTGAGCTTGAATGGAACAAGTAGCATATTTTTGAATGAACTCCATCACACAGCCATCACTTTCCTTACCAAACTCAGCGTCATCTTTAATCCATCAACAGCATATGTATATGTGGACCCCCACGTGCCCGGTACTCTTTCCTCCAAAAGAAATGTTCCACAGTACCTAATGGACCATGTTCTATATTACATATAAAGTGTAACATGCCTAAAAATGTGTGATAAAAACCATGATACACTTACAGGATCCATAGAACACAATTCTCCTGCTGTCACATACTCTATATTTTCTTTCTGTGGATTAGTTTCATGAATCCACTCTGCAAGATCATCCCAACCATACTAAGCACAACTCAAAGTCACACACCAAGGTGGAGATCCCAAGTTTCGGATCATGCACCTATCCTCAGCATGTCTCCTATACCAATACCCTTTAGTTCCTCTCCTTGTAGCAAGAATATTTGTAAGTTTACCCTCTAAAACTTAATTGTTTTCTTTCACCTGTTTCAGCAGCTCACATGCAGAAAGATTGTGAAATCTAGTTCCAGTCTAAAGTGTATGAACAACAGCATAACATAATTTTGAAAATTCACTTTCATACAATAAGTGAAATATATATTCAAAACTGGTGTGGAATCATGAATCTTCAGAATACATTCTTGTATAGCGATATTCTGAAGCAGAGATTCACACCTTGGGACTATCCAGTCACCCTCCTGTCCCAGTTGGAAAAAAGCATTGGGAAACAACAGGCTTCTAATGTCTTTTCCCTGATGCACCTTTTGTTGCTTTAATTGATACAATTTTAAACTGTTGCCCATGACTTCACGTGAGTGTAGAGGATAAATAGTGTAATGTTCATACAAACTATTCTTTTCTGCAACAGATAGATGCTGAAAACGGACCTTCACTGCTTTTGTTTGTTGACTCAACATCAAACGTAGACAAGTCTGATACTGTCAGACTGCTTTTGTATACATCATTTTGCTCCAATAGAAACAGCAATGTGTTTTTCACCTTTCCACTATCCATGAGCTGTTGCCAAATGCTCTTTTCTTTAGTGGCAACACCATTTACTAAAACTAACAAAGAATCTGCAACATCACGCTACTCCCAAAACCCACTAAATAAGTCCTCCTTCACCATCCTCATCAAAAAACATGTAAAATGAACCACATCACCAGTTTCCACATAATTAAGCATTATAAGCCAATGGCCTGACCCACTATCTGTCTTTCACCTACAAAATAATAACTACTATTGAGACTCAACAAAACATATCAGCAGTATGTCCTTCCTCTACTGGCCATCCCCACTTCCCTAGGGTTTGAATATCCAAGTGCCCTGGCCAGCCCCAGAAATCTATTTAACAAACCTCATCAATAATGCCCCATCCCACTATGCACCCCCATTCATTTTACATCTCCCTATGTCAGTGATTGTGTAACAACATCCTGTGATCGGCATCTTGTGAATTCTTTTGTTTTCAAGTGGTGTGCAGAAAGAATGAGATATATGGGGTTCTGGTTGACACCCAAAATTGTGGACTATGTAAGTGAGAACTTGAGGAAAATTTGTGCTGATCTCAAGGTTGACTTGGAGAGCTGGGGATTGTTGAATGTTTTGATGTGGGGGAAGGTCAATGCTTTGAAGATGGCCACGACCCAGAGGATCAATTATGTGCTCAGTATGCTCCCGCTGACTATTAATCCCAACTATTGGAAGGAACGAGACAGATTGATACAAGAGTTTATTTGGGACTATAAGTGACCCAGATTGAAGTTGTGGAAATTGCAACTTCCACTAGAGAAAGGGGGACGGCACAATTTTAGGGCTTACCATCTGTCGTTCATGTCGCACTTTTTTGTATCGTTCCTTAAGGATGGATCAGATGATTGGGCGGATGCAGAGACTAACTGTGTGGTTTTGTCAACGGCATGCGGACCAGGAAATGCAAAGTATCCACTGACCGAAGCTTTAAGAGTTTTGTGGAGGAAATTATGTGAGTTGTTGAAGACGGATGCCTTAATGGATCCAACGTCTTTGTTTTGGATGAATCCTAGTGTCAAGATCGCGGGCAAATCTGTATTCTAGCCGGATTGGTTCTTGGACTAAGGTGGATCAAGGATCTTTTTAAGGATGGAAAGTGGCTGACGGCCAGAGAGTTTCAGGATAAGTGGAATATTCCAGGTTTCACAATGACTGATTATCGTAAACTGAAGAAAATAGTGGGTGCCGAATACACATATGACAAAGATGTTTTTATCAGTAATCCTAAGCCTGGAGAGGGAGGTTTAGCTAGCAAAGTTTATGTGAAATTCTTTCTGGGTATAAGGGGAAGGATGATCTAAGGGGTCTCGTATATTGAGTAGACTCGGATTAGTTATTTAGAATATTCTTTTTCCGTATAAGCAAGAATTCTTTGGGAACAAGTAAGAGGGTGTAAGATGTGGGGAGTGAATGAGAAGAGTAGGTAAAACGGGGAAAGGGAGGAGGTGTTCAGTAACGGGAACAAAGGAGAAATAAAAGCACGCAGGTAGTGCATGTGCGTGTTATATATTTTTGCTTTTTGTCCATTTTGTGTCGCATATGCTAAAATAAGTGATTTGTTGGAAAGAGGTCATACATGTTAAAAGTGAACTATTGAAATTAGAAATGCAAAGGTAACATTGAAAATTGGAACACAATAATTGCCAATAATTGAGAAATCTTGACATATTGCTAATCTGTATAAGGGGACAAGTGGTTGGAGGGTGTGAGTAGAAGGGAGGTTCAGGTGCAAGTGCACCTACAAGTGAAGGGAGAAACATCGTCATGGGAGGAAAAACACCAATAGCTCATATTTGCCAACACCTCCCACTATATAGTGATAGAATACAAAAATACCACGATCAGTGGGTGACAGAGATAAAAGGGGACAGCGTGACACCAATTTGGCCAGAGGGAGGGACGTTTGACAAAAGGGTGTTGGATGTAGTGTCCATGCAAGATATAAGGGGAAACAGTTGCAGAACAGGAGGGAAGTATTGGACCTGTGGCGAATGTTTGAAGAAGTCGCCCCCACAGCCGAGGTAGGTAAAGAAAAAACAATCGAATAGCAAAAAGGGCAGGAAGAGGTAATCGGAACGCCAAAGGGCGAATGCACCACAACAACATCTGAGGGCGATACAACCAAAATATACCCCTTAATGACAAGGACAGCAGTAGGATATAGCGAGCCTCTGTACATACCGCCATGCCCCACCCCCACACCCTCTAACGGAGCAATAGCCACCTCACCGCCGCCATATGACAAAGGAGGCCTGTATGGCCCAACAAGCACGCCTCCAGTAAATTTAGTGCGATTAACTGGAGATCTAGCCTGCCAGCTAGCGCATGCACGGATAGAAATACCATGATTACGAGCACTGTGTGACAGGGGCCAAATGCTACTGGGAAGAGCGGAAGTACCAACGTTGTCTATGGCAGATCTCACACCCCTGCTAAGTGCAACAGGGGAGTTAGCCCCAACCACGCCAGAACCAGCGCAGTCGGTATTGTCCCAGGGAACACCCACATCACAAGGGTGAGAAAAAGAATGGCGATCAGGAGAGTTCCTGTTCCATCTGAATGATAAACCAGTGAGAATTATATGCACAGCCACCCAGAAAGACAGCGCGGAGAAGGACAAGAGGAGAATGGTGAGCCAGAAGAGGAAGTAGAGGAGGTGTGGAGCGACCTAGACGAATACGAGGAAGGAGTTGCAGCCGTAGGATCCCCACTGCCACATCATTTCGATGAGATGGATCCACAATGGCAGGGTAGATTAAGGCAGCGAGTAGGGAACATGTTGGTGAGTAAGATAAAGAAAGGACGGTAAATAAGACAGGAAAGAAACACAAGTTGCAGATGCTGCTGATACATAAGGGAGCAGGTAGGCCACACTACATTCTGTGGGCCCAAATGGACAAAAACAACCTATTGAAGCTCCTCCCCCCACTTGCGGGAGGGGCAGGGAAATGGATACATGCATTTGAGAAAAGCACGGCAGGAATACCATTAGCGATAGGTGATGTAAAGAGTTTGCTAGTGTCCGCCGTCAGTGATCAGGCAGACGCTGTGTGGGAAAAAGTAGGGTTCCCAGGAGTGACAATGAGTTGTGACTGCCACAATGAATTGCCATTCAACAATGTTCGAGCGCAAGTATGGGATGAATTGCGGCGCACGTTTTCAGATATTCCAGATTTACGTTTAGTGATGCAATGTACAATGGAGGAGAATGAGGATCCTACGCAATACATACTGCGAGTGCAAGATTTGTGGAGAAGCAAAACTGGCCCGGCGTGGAATCAATCCACTGCACTGCTCTACTTTATTATAAAAAAAAGGGCTCCCGAAGGAGGTACAGAAGGCCTTGGATAAAATAGCTAGGTTAGAAGCCAAGGGTTGGCCAGAAATTCAGAGTATAATTGTACACCACTGTAGGAGGATCAAAGAGAGAGAAAAGGAGATAGCACAAAAAAGGTTGGCAGACAAAGCGAAACTAGTGCAGAACAAATTGGTGAAGGTCATTACCTGCTGATAGCGAGAACGAGGGGGATGAAAGTGTGGGAAATAGACCAGTTGGAATAGCAGCGCTGTGGGCAACAGGAGAACAACGACAGTGGAACGGAGAAGAACCACAGAGAGGACCGCAATGGCAAGAAAGACCAAGCAGAGGAAGAGGTGGGTACCGCGGCCAGAGAGGGTGGTTCGGAGGTATGGGAAACAGAGGTTTTGGTGGGCAAGGGATGAGAGGGGGACAGCAAGGGTCATGTTGGAATTGTGGAAGAAGGGTACCATATTCAAGAGATCGCAGAATGCGGCCGTCAGGGTACTTTCAAGGGCAACCACCCATGGAAAATGAACAGGCATGGGGTTGCCCACACCCAGGTAGCCCCTATGGACTACCAATGGGGAGTGGAAGACCACAGGACCAGTGTTATAATGAACCCCAAATGCAACAAAGACAGCCACCCCCACAGCCACATCACAGTGCATCACAGCCCATGGCAGAACAAAACACTGTAGGGAACACCAGCAATAAGAGTTTTACAACGGCTGCAAACAGTGCACCTGCACCATTCCATGGTGTAACAGTAGTTCGAGATAATGTTGTTTCAGTGCCAGGACAAGAAAGGTACATAGATTAGGACAGCCGACAGGGAGCACTTGCGTGTCCAGTCCTATCTACCACCCTACATGCAGAAGAGGAACTACTAGTGGGGGCAGAGATAGGAAATAAGCAGTTTATCTTTATGGTAGACTCAGGAGCAGAAAAATCATGTCTTATGGAAGGGCGGTTTCCGCTCTCAGGCAGGAATTTGGAAACGCAGGGGTTCTCTGGGGCTATTTTAAAAGTTCCTTACACGAAAGATCTTGATATAACGGTGGGGGGAAAAACAGTGTGCGCACCCTTACTGTACCACAAAAATGTACCAATCAACTTGCTGGGAAGAGATTTGCTAAGCAAATTGAACATGACCATTTCATTTACAGAGCAGGGGATAGTGTGTTCCACCCCAGGAGTGTGCCCAGTACGAGCAATGCTGATGATCAGTACAATGATGAATGAAGTTGTAGTACGAGAGATACCCATTGATATAGACATGTTCATCTATTTCATCAAGGTGTTAGTTAGCCCGAGTAGTGCCTGAGATAACGAGAAAAGAGTGGAGGACACCATCAGACTTTATATTCCGCCCAATTGCAAACACAGATGTCGTGCCAGGCACGATCATGTCCATAGACATCGAGGTAGTTCAGGTATCGCGTAAACATATTGTGGTCATAGGCTTGGACATGATTGGGTGCGAGTGGAGAACTGTGCTATGCATAGATCCCAACATGATGCTCAGAGACATAACTGATGAAGAATTATTCACTGATAACAAAGACGACGGAGAAATAATAATGGAAATAAGCATACTGTGTAACATTACGATCAAGTACAGAGAGGTACACAACCCGCTTATGGCCAGTGTTAGTGCCCCACCAACAATATTTGAGGAAGACATGGCAAAGGTGGCGCCAGAAATGTGGACTACAGGCCCCCATGATGTAGGGTTACTGCATGAAGTCACACCCATAAAGATAAAATTCAAACCAGGTGCCATACCGCCGAGAGTGAAACAATACCCAATATCCAGAGAAGCAGAAGAAGGAATTAGGGAAACAATAAATGCACTCCTGAGCCAAGGTATCATAGTGCCATCAAATTCCCTGTGTAATACGGCAATCTTCCCGATCAAAAAAGCAAAAGGAGGGGCATGGAGGATGATCCAAGATCTCCGTCCACTCAATGACGTCACCCAAAAAGAATTCCCGTTAATGACTAATCCGGCATCAATACTGTGCAGTCTACCAAAAGAATCTACATGTTTTACTGTGGTTGACTTGAAGAATGCTTTCTTCTCTATACCACTTGATCCAGGATCACAGTACCTCACAGCATTCACACTGGGAAACAACAGATATGAGCATTGCAGACTCCCACAGGGGTACTGCGAAAGCCCCAGCATTTTTAACAGGGTACTATGTGAAGATATTGGGAACATAAATGTAGAGAGCACCATTATGCAATATGTAGACGATCTACTCGTCTGCAGCAATACAGAGGAAAAGTGCAGGGAAGAAGCCATAAAACTACTAAACGTGTTAGCTACAAAGGGGTACCGGGTGGATAAAGGGAAGTTACAATACTGCCTTGCCAAAGTTGTATACCTCGGACAGTGGATATCGAAAGACGGGAAATGAATACTCCCAGACAGAGCAGCTGCTATACGTAACATAATCATACCAAAAACAGTGAAGGACATGCAACAATGTCTTGGTACATGTAACTATTGCCGAGCATGGATCCTTGATTACGCAGCATACACATGTCCATTACTGCAAGCACTAAAAGAAGCACAGAAGAACAGAGCCCCAATAAAATGAACACATGACATGATGACCCAATACTTTAGACTAAAAGACCTCATTGCAGATGCTCCAGTCCTCGCAAACCCAGATTATGAGAGGGAGTTTTTCCTGTTCTCACACTGCAATGGAACACTGATGACAGCAGTACTGACACAAAAAACATCATTAGGCCACAAACTATTGGCCTATTACAGTGGAACACTGGACTCAGTGATGCAAGGTCACTTCGCGTGCGAACATGCCCTTGCAGCTGCGGCCTTCACCATTGAAAAGAGTGCCACAATTGTGATGGGATGTTCAGTAACACTGTGGGCCTCATCACGACTTTGGCGGTAACCCTTAAATCCGGTGGTCTCGCTATTACCGCCGGATTTAAGGGTCCGCCAAATCAGGCTTTGGTGGATTTCGCCCCAGCTCTGAGGTGGGGGGAAATCCGCTGAAAATTTGTGCTATTACCTCCCGCGGGAAATCGGCCGGCGGTAAGAGCGTGAAAATTCCCCATTGAGCCCAATGGGGAATGGGGCATTCCCAAATGGGCTCAATGAGGAATGGGGATTAACATTACCGCCAAACTCGTGATCCGGTGCTATTAGCGCTGGGGAGTTTGGCGGTAGGGCTAATACCGCCGGCGGTAATACCACCGGCGGTAACGCCCAAGTCGTGATGATGCCCAATATGCCGCACATTCATTATTTGCAATTCTCAAGCGATCAAAATCGACACTGACAACACAAAGAGCAACAGCATATAAAATAATAATTTCAAGCCCCAATGTACATGTAGTTAGGTGTAAAACGGTAAACCCAGCAAGGTTCATAACAGAGCCCTGCACAATGGAGGAACATGACTGTGCAACGTATGAGGGGGAGGGTGATGATATTCCCAAAGCAAGTGAAAACGCCCTGAAGGAAGGAGAAATATACTTCATCGATGGCTCAAAATCAATTAATCTGGAAACAGGAGAAAAACATGTAGGGATGGCAGTAGTACGAATGGAAGAAGATAGCTATCAGACAATCGTCCAAAAGCACCTCCCGTCCCATTACTCCGCACAAGCAGCAGAAATAACTGCATTAATTGAAGCATTACATACAGCCAAAGGATGCACATTGACAACATATTCAGATTCAGCATATGCAACTACCACTGTTCATTCAGGACTATCGCGCTGGCGTAGGAGGGGGTTCAGATGAGCGGATGGCTTGCCAGTACAGCATGCTGCACTATTGAATGAATTGATAGATGCATTATCGGAACCATCGGTAGTGGCAGTGGTGAAATGCCAGTCCCACACCAACAACACAGATGCAATCTCATTGGGAAACGCGGCAGCTGTCACAGCAGTGAAGGTAGCCTCGTATTTCAATGTAATACCAGTAACAGAGTGCATTGTAAAAGCAGCTACTACAAAACCACTAGAAGAAGCTTATAGTAACACACCCATACCACAGCTATTAGAGCTACATAGGAGAGCACAACAGGGGGAGCAAGAGTTGTGGAGCAAGCGGGGGTGCAAACAATCAGCCACATACTTCATATGGAGACAGGAGACAGTGGGAAAAGTAGTGATGTGGTAAAATTACTAGAAGTAGCATTCCAACAGCTGCACTTCCCAGCCCATGTGGTGAAACAACATATTGCAGTAGACATTCAGGAACATTGGTTTGTCCCTAACCTACAGGAGCATTTGTCAAAGTTTATCATAGAGTGTACGACATGTCAAACATACAATTCAGGGATGACACTAAGGACATTGTGAGGTACCTTGCCACGACCAGTAGGGCCATTTAGAGAACTCCATATTGACTACGCCGATATGGGAGAGAGATGTAACGGAGCAAGATATCTAATTGTAGTGGTGTGCCCCTTCTCAAGGTGGGTGGAGGCGGGTTCATGTCCCCACCCAGACACGATGTGTGCGGTGAAGTTTCTAGTACGAGAAGTGTTTTCCCGTTGGGGAATATGTGATGTGATACGGTCAGACAATGGCACACACTTTGTGAATGACCTCTTCAAGGAAGTGACAACACTCTTGGGGGTAAAGCACAAACTGTGTTCCATTAATCATCCAACGGCCAATGGGGTGGTGGAGAAGATCAACGGCCTGCTGAAGAGCAAATTATTAAAGTTGTGCAACACACTAAAAAAGAACTGGGTATATTGCCTGCCCCTAGCACTGTTCCAACTCAGGACGCAACCATGCAAGGACCACCATCTGAGCCCCCATGAGATTGTGACTGGGAGGCGAATACACACACCACTCTCCCTGATTAGGAGAGCATCAGATGCACACAGGGCTGCCACAGTGCTGGGGGAAGAATGTAGGAAATATTTAACTCAGCAGACATGCGTAGTTCGCAATATAGCGCGCCAAATAGCACCACCATTCACTAAAAATGTGGCAAGTGATATTACCACACCAGCTACAGACAGCCCCAGCGGGCCGCTGATGCCTGGGTCACAGGTGTAGATCTGAAGCTTTGTGAGGAGATGGAATTCACCTAGGTTTCATGGCCCCTACAAGGTCATATATAGCACACCCACTGCAGTCAAAGTGAAGGGACTGAAATATTGGGTGCACCTCTCAGATGTGAGGAGGGCACGCAATAGTACACTGCCTCAGGTCGAACAGGAATGTGCAACTGGTACTGCAAACGAGGTTGAAAAACAATGACAATGTGATGTAATGAAGAAGGAACATGAAAGGAGGTTATGCCTTCTGGTTTGCTCTGCCATATGTTTGTATCAATTTCCTTTTACTGTCTTTTACCTCTCTCTCTCTCTCTCTCTCTCTCTCTCTCGCTCTCTCGCTCTCTCGCTCTCTCTCTCTCTATAGAAATGCCTAAGAACAAAGGGCGTAATTGAAACAAAGAGCTGAGAAATGTATATAAAAATGAAATAGCAAAATGGAAGTAATGAGTGAATATGAAATGTAAATATATAAATGAATGTACATATTATGATGACTTAACAATTTTGTATCGCCCCTCCAGGTGATAAATGGCCCAACGAAGCACAATTGTGGTGGATGCAATTATGTTAGATAGTGATAGGGATGCCATCAGGGCAAAAAGGTTTAGTAATGTTGAATGTGTTTTGAAATGTGCTGCAATCTTGTTTTCAGTGATGCTGTTTTTCATGGCCTGGTACTATACTCTCTTATTTCTGGTTAATGATTTGCATAAAGAGGGGAGTGGGGCTAATATGATACGAGAAGTTTCCAACCTAATATGGACTGGAGTAAAGACAATGTGGGGAGAAACTTATAACATTGGTATTAATGGTACAAATGTAACGCAACCGTCGGAACACACCTATTGCAGGTCCAACAATTGTCTCATTGTTACATCCTGGCATAAACATGAGCAATGATTATGAATAAAATGAATATGATGGCGACTATTATTGCCTGAAAGACTTAGCTAATGCAAGTCCATATACGCAGGCAGTAATAGAACCTAAATCATATTACGCTGCTACCACTAGTGAATATACACATGCCATGTTCAACAGCAATGACACAACCTGGGCTGGAATGTTTCCAATACATTACCAAAGAGTGAGAAGCCACAAGGAGGGAAGGAGAAGGAAAAGGGGGGCGGGAGGGAAAAAATACGACATTTATCATGACCTGGGGTTAGATGAAATAGAAGACCCCGCCATCCTGACCAACCTAACAAATGGTACTCGGACATGAGTGCTACGGCAAAGCAAGCAACAAATGAAAGATGCTGTGTTTGTTCACTCATTCCTCATGCATCAGGGACAACCAAAATGTTGATACCCCAGTAAGTGCCCTTGTCGGAGGCTCAGTGTTTAATTCATTTAGTTCAGTGTAGGATAAAAAGCACCTTCAAGGCACACACCGTCAGCCTAGAACGAATGGAGAGTGAGAGAACATGCACAAGCCGGTGTCAAGGAGTGATTTGCCTCAGAGAACCATTTCTTGTCATAAAGGGGATGAGGTATGCAGAGAACAAATGGCACGATGAAACTATTGAGTACAGAGCAGAAGCACTCAGGGGACTGGCCGAAGAAGCATTCCAATGGATAAAAGGACTGTGCACGCCTACCTGGTCACAGCATGTTGCTAAGATAACATGGATTACAGCACTGGTAAAGCCCATAAAATGCAAAAAGAAATACCGCACAAACTATGCTTCCATGGAGAAGCAAAGGTGAACATGGGGGAAGCAAGAAAATGAAACAAGACAGTAATAATACCAGACATGAAAAAAGGCACTGCAGCCCTCATGGACATGTACTGGGTTTGCGGCAAACAAGCATACCTGCATCTACCCATCCTGGAAGGGTACTTGCACCTTAGCCACTCTCCATACAGCACTGATGGTAATACCAGTAAGCCATAATCAAGGGGCAGCAGGGGATTTGGCTGGCAGATCGGCAGCAGGGAAATTGGCTGGTCCATCGGCAGTGCCCCAACAAGAAAACACAGAAATTCAGCGTATGAACTATTGGCAGAATACGAGCTGAAAACAAAGTTGTCACGAAACAAAAGATCACCCAACTACATTTCGTCGGAATCATCAAAACTCCTTGCTGATATCCTGCAAAAATACAAGCTGTGCTCATCTGCAGAGACATTTTTTGCATCATTCTTAGCACCAGGACTCCAAGCACGAGCAAATGCCAAATGGTTGCAAATAGTACGCTGGGAGCTCGTCCAACTGGCCAATGACACTGAAGAAGGATTCAACGTTATAAAAATAGAGCTCTGGCCCTACGCCTAATGACAATGCAAAACAGATATGTTCTAGATCTCCTCACAGCGATGGACGGTGGTGTTTGCCAAAAAATCGGGGGGGGGGGGCCTGTTGCACATTCGTGCCATCCGAAGATGCAGATAACGGGACACTCTCACATGTGATAACAGCAGTCCACAATCTAGGAGAGAAGATGAGAATGGAGGGAGGAGCGGAAGAAAGGACATGGTTTGACAACTTGTTCAGCTAGATACCATCATGGGTAAATGTGATGATGAAAATACTAGTCCCTATCATCGTCTTTGTGTTACCATTCCTCTGCGTGTGCCAACTGGGACTCCGGTGTTGTGCAAAAAGTATGCCTACATCGACCATGATGATGGTAACAATGGGCCGGCCGACAACGGTAGCAACTATGATAGATGCCCAAATACAAACAGGGGAACATAACCCTCCAAATTACAGGATGACTGCCATCTACAGGCAATAGGGGGACAGGGTCGATAATTTATACCACACCACAATCAAGGAAGCAACAGAATTGCAATGGTATAATGAGGTATGGGTAGACTTGGACGGGGATGGTGGGATATACCTAACATTCAGTCCAGATGAATATGCAAGAAGAGGGAATAGCTTGAGAAGTGTATACAGAGCATGGATGCCAATAAAGTGTACCCGAGCCTGGGAAGAAGCAGTGGCTGAAGCTGAGTACTACCAAAGAGAAAATGAAAAGAATAAAGTGTCATAATTTGTTACTTTAGATGTAACGAAAGGGGGGAATGTGTGGGAGCAAGGGGCCATCAGGCCCCTCGTGTCCTCTACTTCTCAGTACAAAACACAGACCAAGTGCCTCCAGTAGTGGGTTTGCTCCTTGCCCTTATGCGATGTTAACTTGGTTGAGTTTCGCGTAGATGGGACCACTGAGCAGGACACGGGGCATCCATTTTTATACCCCCTTTCGAGTCCATCTTGGTGACTAGGCCTCACTCACTGCGATAGTACAAAAATGCTTCTCTTCCCTTTTCTCACAGCAGCACGGCCAGGCGCGCAGGGCACAGGGCCCCCACCCTCGTTCTCACTCTGACTGGAAAACTCTGCGGGCCCATTCTCACGCTGAAGCAGGAGATGCTTGCAACACATAATAAATGTAACACATCGCTCTTCCTCTGAGATCACTGTCCTGCATGTGAACCAGCATGAGCTAAGCACATAGCTCGTCCATCTCCACAAACATGTCGTTGCCCCTCCCGCACTCTCTCCAGTGGAAACTTACTGCCATTGTGACCCTGTGTCCCTGCAAGATATTCCTTTCATGTGCCAGGCCACAGACCATGCCATGATCCTTTACCTATATAAAGTAGCTGAAAATAAAGCAAGCAGAGAATAATACATACAAGTAAAGTGGGTAAACAAATATTCCACAGCTACACAACATAATAACATAAGTAAGAACACAAAACCTAAAATACATCGTATGGGGCATCTAAAAGTAGAATGCGATTTATCCTTTAAATATTATTTTTTTTAACATATTTCCTCTCTTTTTCTCCAAAGTATCACATATACAAATGCCTGAAAACACACAGCCAACATAGAAAAAAGAGTCCCAAATACCTACCAGGTTAGTGATCATGGCCTTTGGCAATGGCCAGTGATTTTTCACCACCGACCTCACTATACCTTTAGAAATAACTTTAAAAAAGAAATGAAACACTGACACCCCAGAATATATAGCCAGGGGAACAGAAACACTTGTACCCATGGTTATCTGTAGTCCTTTGTAGCCTCAAATATCGGCAAAATGCTGGAAAAATGAACTGCTTTCCTGTCCCCCAGGACCTAACCAAGTGCCCCTCTCTTCTGTGCCAGCTCCCTCCACTCCCCAGATGGACTCCTCTCATCCCTCTCCCTTTCCCCCCACAAAACAAGCTGTTTCTGTGACCCAGTTTGCTTTCAGATGTCAGAGATTTGTGGCTATTGCTGAGGCTATGAAAAGCTTTGTGCTGCAAACTCAGTCCCTAGACGCCCTCCAACTCCATTATTCAGTTGGTGCCCTCTAGCCCCACCCCACCACCTCAATTCTGCTGGCATTTCCATGTTTTTTGTGATGCAGATAGTTTTTTTTTCCTGCGTTTCATTTTCCCATATCTTCGGCTATGGTCGCTAATATCGCTTGCATCGAAACAAAAACACGATGGCGGTTGCTTCATTTAAAAAAACACCCATATTTGGGTAAATCCCCTAAATATCACTATATATTTTCGGGAAGGGGACACCTGCTTATCAGTCAAATATTTCAAAAACGACTGCATGGAAAAAGCCCAAACCACGCATGGATCACAAGTCAATGGTTTGTTCCCAAGTTGTTTGAGACCTGGTCCAAATCTGATGTGGGCTTTGACAAAAATTAACCATGTTTGTCCATGGGAAAGTGAATGGGAAGTACAGGGCGGCCTACAGGTCTTTAATCACTTTTGAAATTTCAGCCACAACAGTTACTCCAATCAAAAGTTAGTAACAATATAATTATGAGGGGGTTCCTATGTGCACTAAAGGGACATTATACTTACCATGCACTAATAAGAACCTACCCATATAATGGTTACAAGTAAAACCGAAAAACCCAAGAAATGTACATGTTTTGTTAAGCTAAGCAACCATAACTCATGCCACCACCGTGCACTGTCAACACTAACACCCATGACATCTTAGATGACATCACAACGTCCCTTTAACAACGTTTTTTTCACTGAATTTAATAGGTTTTTATCAGCGCAACTTAACCATAACTTCCATTAAACAACATTTGGTTCACTGAATTTGATAGGTTTTTACCATCATACCCTTAGGTTGTATAGATGTACGATACAACATACAGAACCCCCTGGATCCATGTTGATAACCCCAGAGTCAGCGCACTATGCGACTGTCAGTGGACTTCAAGTAGCATCCACACTGCCCAATTGCATGGGGGTTGTTTCACATTATGGTTGCATACAGCAAAGAAACTCAACTTCTTTAAAGACCAACACATAAGTGAATGGTAAGAAAAAATTAAATAGGTCTACAAACTCTTTATATATAAAAGCAGCAATGCAGTTGCATAGAGTGTGCAACATAATGGAATGCACCAAGCCAGAAAATAACCTGTGCTTCCAACAGTATTACCTCAATGCTGCATTACATACAAACTGAGAAGCAAATGTCAGCGGGACAAGTGCAAAGTATTGACAGCCAAACTGTTCTAAAAAGTGATGAGTACACTACATATTTTTCTAAAACTCTGCAGTTTGTTCTGTGTACAATGATAGTAAAAATGGTTTCTCTTTTTTTTACACAGAAATCGCAAGCAGCCTGGAGTTGCTTGAACAGATTTCCCTCGTGATGAAATTAGTGAAAACAGTAACTCCAATGGTACACAGTGCAGTTTGAAAAGTAAGAGAATTAATACACTTTACTTCACAAGTACCTGATACATATTTCTTTAACAGTACATACGGAAATGAAGGGAATGGTTCAGAAGCAGCAGCTCTTTCACAAGTCCACAGGCACATAGACTAACAGTGGACAAATGGACCAATTGATGAACAGTTGTGGCGACTTAAATGGAATTTGTACAGAGACATATAATGGACAATATTAAATACCACTGCTCCACCTGTACCTCTACCCCTTCCCTCATCCCAGTCAACCATCCCCACAAATTCCCTGTACGCAAAGATGTTATGATGAGACCTCAATCCCTTCCTCCCCTGATAACCAACCTGTGGAAAACCCCAATTCCCCTGTATAGGTTTCCATTTCCTCTACCCCTTCCCTTTCGTAATTGTGTGTATTTATGTGTGTAAATAAAGTTCTATGTGTATACTGTTGCTGTGTGTGTGTGTTTTCTTTCTTAAAATCCCCATTAGGAGTCCGCAGAGCACAGGACTGTCCGAGATGTCCACAATTAATCAAAATGGAGGTGTCCTACGGACGTTGCGCCTATTCGGGAAGTCTGCATTCAAAATGGAGATGTCCGTAGGACTCTGCTCCTGTCCGCATGTCTGCAAAGCTGTGACATACCTTTAATTAGTTTGGGGACACAGCAATGTCCTGCAGACACCTGGGCGCATGCGCTTCACATTCACTGTGTCCTACGGACAATACGCATGTCCGGCACATATCTGCAAAGTTGTGGAGTACGTTTAATTAGTTTGGTGACCCCAGCCCTGTACAGCGGACAATTATGGGCATGCACATTTCTCCCCCCGAGTCCTACGAACATCGGGCCTATCCGGCATGATAGGAAAGCAGTGACACACTTTAATAAGTTCAGGGAACCTACCCATGTCCGGCAGACACCTGGGTGCATGCAGATCTCATCCCCTGGGTCCTACGAATACTGTGCCTGTTTGGAGCTGTCCGCTGCACATGTGTCGCCCTTTTAATTAGTTCAGGGACTCCAACCATGTCCGCAGGACACCGATGTGCATACACACATTGATCCCACGCAATAGGTGGACTACGGACAGGTGTCCCATTTTCAAACGTTTGGGATGTCTCCATGTGACCACAGCTATGCTGAGCGTCAGCCCTTATCTGCAAACAGGGTCTGGCCCCGAACAGCAAAAAGGTGTTTCTTGGGCCAAACAAAGGTGTTTTACTGTAAACCTTCACCCTTGCAGAGGTCCCAAACCATGTCCCTGGCAATCTGGACACTTTTTAGAACTTTTTGAGTCCAGCTCGGGGTTCAAAGTGTTCACGGAGCATGCAGCTGATCGTGTAGTGCTCCCCAGGGCTCCTATAAAAGGCCACACGTCACTGTGCTCCTGAAATGCGCGACTGAAATGGTGCATGCCCCTGCGGAGTCCATGAAGTCTGCGGACAGTGCAGTAGTCTGCAGACTCCCAAAGCATGCAGGGGGTGGCAGCATGTAAACTATTGCATTCTTTTCTGGGAGAAAGTTGGGGCTTTGAAAAGAGCCTTTTGTTTAGTTTTTTTGTTCTTGGAAGTTTTAAGTGGCCAAATCCTACTGCACACATGCTTGCTATGCTTTCAAGAACGGCAAGGATGGCAGCAAAGCATTTTGGATATTGTGCAAAAAAGGTGATTGACAGAATCAGTAAGATGGATGCCATCTCTGCGGAAAATGTTGGTGCTACGAAATGTAATGTTTTCATTGTGGAAGGAAGACATACCAACATCGCGCAAAAAGTTTTGACATTGTTGACATTGCGCCTGGCTGTCTCCATTTGCGGACCGAATGAGGAAGAGTGCAGCAACATCTATCTCTGGGTAATGCGTGAAAAAATTAGTCGAGTTTGGAAACATGTCCATGACTTTCCCAAGTGCCGCCTTCTTTGCAAACTGCAGAGAGGTTCCAGTAACATGGCCTAAACTGTTCTCTCCACAATGAACAATAATACTGGTTAGATGATGCTTTGTCAACAAAGTGGCACAAAGGGGAAGCAAATCCAACTACTTCATGTCATGCACTCCATACCAGTGCCGATCAACATGAAAAATTTGAAGATGTGCAGCCACTTCACAGTGCTCCTCATGCACCTGCAACCAATGTATACTTTCCTCCTTACTGCATTACATCAACCTCTGCAAAGCATCCATTAGATTCTAAAAGAAAATAGCATTTACAAGAATGTACAACGAAACACCATCTGCAGTAAAATAGTGCACACCAAGGGAGTCAATGTTGTCATCAGAGAAAACAGACTTCTCAGCACGTCACAAAACTATACCCATGCCTCTGATAACAAAGCACCTTCCAACATTATGCTGGGGATTGAAAACATTGGGGTTGTTCCATTGTGCTCTCAGAAAAAAAACACCTTTGCACTAGGGAGAAAACAGTCTTAGTTCTTCCACCAACAACTGCAATACAGGAATCAAACTTGGGACACTTATGTAGCCCAAATGCTCTCCTCCACAGTGCTCCACCAAAACATCAGGACTGCCAAAAGTAACCATGTTTCTGCAAAGAGCAAGCAATGCCTGCAAATTGTGGCCAGGCACACCACACCATAAAGGTTCCATGCCTGGAAAACCTAAATCTGCAGAAACCACTCTTGCCTTTGCATACCTCTCCAGATGACATACAAAGGAATCTCCCACTATCCATACAATAACTCCAGCCATCTTCGGTACACAAGCAACACAGCAATGAAAATGAAGTATTACCCTCCCTTCCTGTAAAGCACACCCTGAACACCTGATTGGCTACTCCCCACAGTCCCATTTCCATGCCAGGTATGCTGAGAAGCCCAGGATGTAGCATGTGTGATCCGCAAACTGCTGCAGTGTTCATGAATCCCGTAACACAGGAGCAGTCCTTCTTCCCTTAACACTTCACTCTTTGCAGCACTCTCTCATTGGCTAGTGGTAAGCAGTGCCACAACCATCCACCAATCACATCCAAGTTCTCTACATATAACTATGAACTCAGTACAACACTGCAGCTGTACTGGTCAACACTCAGAGCACAGGTTTCCTATGAGTCCCAAGCACTTGGATCCAACAGTACAGTAACATTCTCCTAGATTTCTACTTCCAGATCCGTCCACATCTACATCCGTCAACACAAACTACAGGTATGCATATGTTTTGTAATGCACACAGAAAATGAAAACTGCATGTATGTTACCAAAGCATAGCAAGAACATAGATTGCATGCATTTGAAAAGGCTGCCTGCCACTCGCCATGCATAAGCTACTCAATAATCACACTGGCATTTGTACCATCTCCTCACATCAACTTACAGTTACTTACAATGTTGTTTGCTTTCACTGTTTTCTTGTAATGCCCACTAGCATAACAGCTGCAAAACACATGTTTCAGTTTCAGCACCACTGCCTGTGATTTTGTTATAAAAAAACACATTGGGAATATTTGCATAGCACATTCAAGTGCCAGATCCCATGTGAAATGCCCAGAATGCACACAAAAAAGGGACACTGCATGTATGTTAGGAAAGCATGGCAAGTACATTCATTGAAAAATTCACAAAATGCACCATTAGGAGGAAAGCAAAGAAATGCATAGGTACATTGGAAACAGTGCTATCTTTAAATTTTGATAAATAAATGAAACAACAGAAAGGAATTTCTGCACTCATGCAGCACACATCTATATATGAGAAACTTAACAAAATTCCACACATGGTAACATTCTCCTTTCCAATCTGTCTGCCCTTTTTTTCACTCTACTATGACTTTCACTAATCCATTTCGAAAACAAGTAGTGCAAAAACATCTAACACACTTCAAAACTGCAGCCCCACAGCACACGGTTATCACTGCAGCATGTCCCTCATACCAACAATGTTAATTCTCCCAAGATCACAATCACATGCAGTGCTGTACAAATGTACACACACACTATCTCTTCCTGCCAACAAATCTTCCTACAATCTAAAACAATGTGTTCTGCTACTGCTATTACTGTACCATTAACCCATATGCCCACTAACTTCCTTCTTTTGCAATTGCAGTGAAAAACCACATCCTAAAAGCCAGTGACGTCTCTGCTGGAAGATAAAATCCAGAAGAAACCTACTCTTCACATCCAACAAAGTATGTGCAGTACTGTTGTAGTTATCTGCCTGCTACTCAGACAGTGCAGTGTTGTTGTATTGTAGCCTAGACAATTGCACATTGCCAGGTCCACTGTTTCTATTGTCACCAGAACACAAGAATGTTAATAACCACTAGTTTTATAAAAATGTAATGTCCTCACTTCTTCAAGCACATTGCATTGTCATACAGACTGAAGCAAACCTGTCCCACAGGAACACACAAACATATCGGTACAACATTTCAACCAAAAGTAACAGCCCTTTGAACAATCACACTCTTCAATCAATACCTACCCGTATATTCATGCACAGTGCACACAAATACATTGCTCAACTTCCAAACTAACACTTTCCTTCTTTCTCCAACAGACACAAGACAATGCCTACCAAAAATCAACTCTGTAGAAAACAAAGCAGACACAGAGCATATAAAACTCAAACCATGCAAAATGGTCATCCACCTCTAGCAAACTTTGTACACAAAGTTCAAACAAAACAGCAAATACAGTCACTGAACAAAACAGAACCAGGTAGCAGGAAAACAGTGTGACTTCTCTTCCAAAATGTAAAACTAAATGTATTAATAATCTACCAATGTTAACATAGCTACCACACAACTTTCTACAAAAAAAAGATCCCGGAAGCTCTAACAGACAGTGAAATGCTCCTCAATAGGAAACTATTGATATTATTTTTAAACAGAATGAAACCACTTACAAAATTAATTTGTAAACTACGAAACATACTTCACAACACACGCAATATCACCATAGATGCCTTTGCAAAAGTCTATGCAGTTGAGTGGTTTCACACCACAAGCACAGAGCCATATTTAAATGAAAAGGCATACTAACAAGAGTAAACAAGACCAATTGCCATAGATAGCAGTGGGCGAGGATATGAAAAGGTAGACAGTACCAATATGGCAGAAGAAATGCTTATTGCAAGAATATCCCCAACAAACTTACAATCCACTCTCCATTCCACCGAACCAATCCATCTTGTCTACAAACGGCTATGCACCTCAAGGTGTAAAATACAAAAACAATACTTCAAATCTTTGTGGCAGTTCCTCATTCAGTAGGTGAAAGCCAAAGACAAATTAAAAATTAAAATATTACAAACCATGAATCCTGTCCAGTGCGCAAATATACAGGACTATGAGGACATTCATTAGCTGCATTTCTGGGCCTGCATGGTAAAGCACCTTCCACCACATCAAAATGTTAGCAATACACCATTGACTGTACTGCGCAAAAAGTCCTGCTTTAGCATTGGAGCATTTAAATCACATTCTCCTACATGGTACAACCAAACAACCTCTGGAAGAAATAGACCACAATTAAAAGCAAATATTTTGCAAGTGAAAAACCCTTAAAAAAGCTAGTAATTTTAGAAGAGAGTACTTGCAGATGCCAAACTGCTATAACACTCATACAAAAAAGAAATAGCAAAGTTTAAAAGCACTTCTGCTGAAGTACCAAACCAAGTATGTGTGTGTTGTTGCAGAACTTTTTATACAAAGGGCACCAAAACTGTAGATATAACTTGCAAACTAGAAGACAATGAGGAATCCCAATGATTACAATTAGCTCTCTATCTTATAGCAGAAAACAAAAATGAAATTACTAACCCCTCAATACTTTGCACATACTGCACTGGAAAACCTGACAATAACCAAATGCCTTCACGGGCTATCATTAATAACTTGGAAATATTCCCACTGCCAAAATCACGATAGTTTCATTTGTATGAGAGCATTGTAATCCAAACAGTGCACCCATTTCCAGCGATAATATGCCTTCAACCAAAAACAGCCAAGCTGGCTCCTTCTGAATTACTAAAAGGCATTTGTGGCAAAGTAGTGTATTTTCCATTAGATCTTAAACAAAATGTAGACACTGTTGGAGTGCATCGGCCAATAGATCAATCTTTGATTATCCTAGTGAATGGTGTACCTACAAAAAAACAAACAAATTTGGCAGCAACTAGTAGACTTAAAGTTAGAGAAGCCCTGCAATATCATAAATAAAACAATGAATATTACAAAGAAATACGGATTGAAGAAAACCTGAGAGAAACCACAGAAATAATTCAGGATTCCTAATCAAGTTGAACATCTCAATCCTACTACAGCCTCCAATATTTTTGACCAGTATACAATTCACCCACGGCACTCCAAAGACACTATAGACAATGCACTAGAAACATATCAAATGCGGCAAGCCAAAGGATCTCCAATCACCATATGGGAAAAAGTGTAGAAGCACAAACCTTTCCTCTACTCTTTCCTTTCCTACTGGAAGAGTTGGAAGGTATAATGAAAGGAGCACACAAATAACAGCATCAGAATACATCTCTTCACAAAGGTATTCTGAAGACCCTAGATTCAGACAAAACTTTTAATACATATCCCACCTCCTCTATGAAAGTAAACTAGCAACTCTATGTTACAGAGTTGTACACACATTGAAAATAGGTTCCAATTTTTTAAACATGTCTGCTACGCAGCTACTTCCAAAGGTGCAAGAGAAAGATTAAGTTGTACACTCAAGTATTACAAATCTCTAGGCAAACATGCATCTTGCGAAGGAATACTGGTTCAGACATCACACAGATGTATGGTGTATGCTATGCACCCTTGGCCCATCCACATGGTTTGTCACTTTAAGTTGTGCAGAGTATGCATGGGAAGACCTGCACAATTTCCTATGCACAGCAAATGAAAACAAAGCAGGGATGGACATGAAAACACCAGGAGAACTCTGCTGTCTTGACCCTGTAAATGTGTCAAGGTACTTCCATCATCGCTTTATTGCCATGCTGCACTTCATCTGTAATAAAACTATTCGTCCCCTCAGAGAAGTGCAACACGTCTTTTGGGGAAAAGAATATAAATCCAGGGGAACACCACACATCCACATGCTTTTGTGGATTAAAGATGCTCCCAAATTTGGTCAGGACATTGATGCCACTGTTTTGCAGTTCATTTACAAAGATGTCACTTGCGATATCCCTTCAGAAAGCGCACAGAGTGACCTACATGCACACATTTTGCGGTTTCAAAGACACAAGTGTGACAAGTATTGTTGGCGCAGATTTAAAAGTCAAGGCAAGTGCTATACCAAATACCTGTTTGGTTTCCCTAGAGCATTTCCAGCAAAAGGACAAGTAAACAGCTTCATGTCTTCTGTTAGACACGATGTGAAAGGCAAATCGCCTAAGAGCACATACTGCATTAAAAGAACTGAAGCATCAAAATACATCAATGATTACAATGTAATCATTGCCCTCCTATGGAATGCAAACACAGTACTGTAGTACACTGCAGACAATTCCACCGCAGTTGGATGATATGTCACAGCCTACTTAACCAAAGCTGAGACAACAGAGCTCAAAGACCTCTGATATGATATGATATGATAGTTTCTTTATAAAGCACCTATACACAATGTGTTTCAAAGCGCTTCAAGGAAAGGGAGGGAACAAGGGAAAATACAATGACATTCTTACAGGTCTTGAACATTAAGGATGTGTAATTAACTATCGTACTCGGCCTGACAACAATTTTATTTTAATTTTATTGGTTTACAATCAAACCTTTGAAATACATAAAGCATTACAAGACAATCAAAACATTCATCCATTTCACTTTAACGCCTCACGTTAAAGAAGGGGTTTCTAAATATACCAAGGAATATTACACGTCCTCAATTGTTTACAGATACATTTGGGATCAACAATCGGTTTTCAATTATTGCTAAAAAATGTGTTAAAGGCAAGACTAATTTCCTGTCTCTCCCATTGAACATTTGTTGCCACCAGTCTTTAGCGTCCAGCGACGGGTGGGAGTCCCTCAATGTGCTCAAAAGACAAGTTCTTTCCGCTCTTAGCCCAATGCAGAATAGCACCAAATGTTTCAAAGTTTCAGGTACTTGCGAACAGCAGTGATACATCGGATCCAGATTTGCATATGTTGACCATGCCCGTAACCGCTCTTTGGTTTTGAACCCATTTAGCCTAAAACACATGAACAGTCTGCGGGCATGCGAATCGGGAAATAATTTGATGTATTTTTGTAGGCTGTTGTACGCCCGAGCTTCGAGTGGAGCCTCACCCATTGATTTAGAGGACAATCTTTTGGAGCATGTTGAATCCCAATCCTCTCGCCATATTTTTATTTTACTGCATTCGGATTCCCTTGGAGAGTCTCAGGCTTGATGTTATACTCGACATTAAACCTTCACAGCGTTTTATCCACATTGACAAGACCTCCGGTCCGGAAGAAATCGCGCCGTGGAAAACTCCAAATTGTGGAATTTGTTTGCATGTTTTTGTTTTGCGGTAGAGAGATAAATTCCAACAAACTCTCGCATGGATTGAAATTAATGATAGTTCGTATCTTATGGAAGTCATAGCTGTTCCTTTTGTTAAATTGAGAACTTTGGACCAAAAGATATTCTCAGGAGTAGACTATAGCTCCCATGAACAGCCCAATGCATTTTCTGCCCCATACGTAAGTATAGGTATGACTTTCTGCTCGTAGAATCGTAAAACTGCCTTCAGAGAAAATTTCCCATATTTATTGTTTATCACCTGCGCTTGACACGCCAACTGTTTGCATTTACGTTTAGTCTCAATTATCCATGGTTCGTCATTGAGACTGGAACTGATCATCATTCCAAGAAATTTCACACTAGGCGAGATCATCAGTTTTTCTTGATTCAATGACCATGTTAGATTTTTTGCAAGCTTTGTTTTGCCACTTCTCAGATCTTTAAAAACCAATATTTCACACTTCTTTGTGTTAATAAACAGGTGGTTTTCAACCACATATTGCTGGATTACATTGATTTTCCTCTGTAATCCAATGGGTGTTAAGTCCAGCAATATGAGATTGTCTGCATAAAGCAGCCAATTTAGCCGGGGTTTATGCATCTTTGGAGAAAAGATGTTTAACCCCTCAAAAGAATTCCCAATGTCAGAAATAAACAGGCCAAATATCACCGCCGCTAGCGAGCAGCCTTGCTTAACCCCCTTGAAAGTGATAATTGGTTGAGACAGCGCACCCGTTTGGTCCAGACGAACCCTGATTGAGGTTCCTGTATGCAATTATTTTATTGCGCCAACTAGATCTTTCGGGCAGCCCCATCCATTCATTTTGTTCCATAGACGTGCACGATCTATTGTGTCAAATGCATGGGAAAAGTCAATGAAAGCAAGGTAGACCGCGGTTTGAGTTCTAATTGCCTCCATTTTAAGTAGATTCAACAACAATAAATTCAACGAGCAGCCAACCTGCTTGACAAAACCAGTTTGTCTTACATCTACATGTTTTGATTGAGTTTCCCATTTAACTAACTGGTGCTGCAACATGGTCGCTTACACTTTCCCCAAGACGTCAAGCAAGGCGATAGGCCGATAATTTTTAGGGCATGTTCTGTCCCCCTTTTTGAATATAGGTACAATCACCGCGGATTTCCAAGATTGTGGTGTCTGTCGCTGAAGATTCACTCTCTTGAAGAGATCTGCACAAAAGTCTGCCCATAGCCCATGGTGTTGCTTGTGCGTGAAATTAGTCAGGCCATCAGGCCCTGGAGCTCTTGAATTTTTGGCTTTACTAATTATACTCACAATCTCCTCTCTAGGGAACGTCAATGACCAACTTGCAACACAATGATCATCTAGGTTAAAGGAACTTCCACTATCCTTATATAGATCTTTAAAATGGGCAATCCATGCTGCTTCAGATACCATGGGTGCTTGTAGAGCTAATTGAGGTGCTTGTGTGTCGTTAATAATCTTCCATAAATCTCGGGACTTCTTGTTGTTCAGATTTTTTAACATGCATTCCGAGTCACCTTGAAACAAAAGCCCTTTATGTGATTTGAGCCAGTTTTTGTAGCGTTGCTTCGCCCCTCTTATCTTCAGACTACGTGTCTCTGGCGCATCAGTTCGTGCTTGCCGGATTATACTCCTCATAAGCTGTTTCTGTTGTAATATAGCCAGGTCAAAGCAGTGCGTTTGTTTCACCATCATGTGTTTAGTGCCATCATTCTTGATTTTAAAGTTTGCCAGTAACTGAGCATATTCTAGCATCGCAGCATCCCTGTTAAATTTCTTTGCCATCAGTTCGACGTCTCTTTCAGCTAGACATAGGCGGACCCGACTTGCTCCCACGTCAATCTTCACCTGCCATTTTGGTTTAACATCTACATTGTTACTTTTGAATTCCATCATCAATAGGTCGTGGTCGCTGTTTGAATTTTGCTGCACTTTTAGCGATGTTACACGTTGATGGAAATCGGCAGTAACAAATATATAGTCAGTGGTGGATCCCTGATTTACTCGGTTCCACGTCAAAGCCGGCGGTATATCCCCTGGCGTACATCCATTGAGCACCTGCAAATTTCTTACGCCCATTTCTTTCATCCATTCAGTTGCCAAATTTTTTATCTGAAGTGATTTAGGCTGGAAACAATCTATGTTCAAATCGCCACATAAAATTATGTTTGCTCCTTCTTGGTCAACCAATAGGCGATCTATAATTCTTGAGACCTCATCAATGAACACATTGGTTCCAGCCCTGGCATGATTCCAATATAAATTCAGAATGGTCATGTGTTCTTTATTGCGGGAATGTTTGGCCAATTTGACAATCGTTGACTCTTGGATGAAAGGCGAATGATTTACAGACTTTTCAATGCTGTATCCGGATGATCGTCTTACTAAGGTTATAAGACCAGCCATTGGACGGCCTTTCGCCAATTTTATGGCAGGATTTAATGCTATCTCAAAGTCTAATGCAACAGGGCTGCTGCTTAACCAGATCTCTTGCAAGCAAACTATGTCCAAACCGCCCAACCACTCAGTGTTCAACAAATGAGTAAAGCCACGGGTGTTCCAAGAGCCTAGTACACAATTCTGCAAGACGTCAGCCTCCTGGCATTATCGGTCAGAGCTGTTATTTAACGTACCGGCCAACCATTGCCATTCATGTGTTACGCCCTGATTGTGAATGTTTGTAGGAAAATTAAGCGCTAAAACGCCTTGTTGCATTTTGCCTTGTATAGTTATGGTGAGTCTCTCGCTCTCATCTTCAGGTACAGATTTTGTATCTTCATCCATCGCGACCCATTTTTTTCCATGATGAATGGTGATGTTTTTAGCACCAGGTTCACAAGGCGTGTTGCATGTTGTCGTAGCTAGACCAATCAGGCGTGTATGGAATAACTCAGTTGATGATCCTGATGGTTTAAGTAAGGTTGATATACGTGGTGCTTGAAGGTCCATCTCCTTCTAGCCTTACAGGGAGATCCGAGGTCACCATCGTCTAATTTATAGACGTCAAAGCCCAATGAAAAAAGAGACACATTTGACTCCAAAATAGAAGTGGCTATTAACGGCGAAATGACATGTTAGACCACTTTATCATTTCTCCGCTCGTCTGGAAATTCCACAATCTTTAAATCCTCAGTGGTAACTGCACGTAAGCTAGGTACGTGATGAAGTAACTTAATGATGTTACGCCTGTTTAAGATCAGCTTGTCAGATGAATTTAACCTCTCGACCAACAATCTGACCAAAGGTACCAGTCCATTGGCCTTGGGGACTATACTCTTTAAGCCAGCATCAAATTCATTTGATGTTTGTTTTATTTGAACATTCTTATGCATATCGATTTGTTTTACATGCTGTGTTTCTTGAAATTTAACTCGTCTACAAGTCTGATTCTCATGCAGTTCAATATCCATCCAGTCGTCAATCCCCCTCCTTACAGGGTTTGCAGAACAGGTTCCCGTTTTCTTATCTCTTTTTTCCTGCATAGTCAGGAAAGTTGAGTTCTTTAACTTTTCGCTTGTAGGCACTAATGCAGTTTTCACTTCATGGTTGGTAGCCAAACTTTCAAGCAACTGTACTGGTTTGCTCTAAGCGGATTCCATTTAAATTATTTCATTTTTCTTGTAAAGGCTGGAATATCGGACTGTTTAATTTCTCAGTCGTAGGCACTGTTTGAGTTACCATTTCATGGATATGAGAGGAACTTTCAAGGAACCGTACTGCTTCGACCTGGCATGCTACAGCTACACGTACCTTCCGTATTTCTTTTTCCAAAGCGACAATTCTGCCGTCTATCCGATCATTTCTCATAATCAAGTCATTAGGACTAACATCACTGTTACTTTGAACTTCACTGACAGAAACAGCTGACTCCACAAAATCTTCGTATTCAGGGTAGTCATAAGTTGTCATATTTAACAACTCAGACAATAATTCAGTCTCCTCTATGGCGTTATCACTTTATCCTCCTTTGGACTCACTTTCACTAGGAGGTTCAACGAGTGGCTTTTTAAGTGGAGTAGGGGCAAGGGCAATTTTTTCATTAGTGAGCATGTGAACCACCTTAATATTCCTTAAAAACTTTCGGGCCCCGGTCATTTCTTCCCCCTTTTTAGCCGGTAGGTTTTTTGTTTTTTTACACTGCTGAACTTTCTGCTGTTTTACAGGGCCCATACTTGGTGGTTTCGCAGCTTCTTTATTAAATAGTGGAAATAGCTTTATCACTGCATTTGGAGTAATTATTTTGTCACAGTAGCCAACTCCATTACATTCAACATTACTATTGGACGTGGATTCATCTTGAATGACTTCAAGTGCCGGATTTGCCAAACTTCGTGCTTGTTCAAACGCAGTTTGAAAAGACACATCCACAATTTCCACAATCGGCAAGATCACAGGACCCAAATTTCCTGTACTTTTCAGCCTTGTGGGAACATAGAGAAATCTACTACATGTACTTTTAAACCATGGAGAAAAGAAGAAGATTTATTGGGCACCCATGCCTCCTATGAAGATGATTTCAATGCAAGTGAAAGCACTATAAGAAATGTGAACTTTAAACTATTCAAAAACATGTTGGAAAATGAACATCAACAAGAAGAAAAACTCCAAGAACAATACATGTAGACACTCCTGAGAGCAGTCAACCTTCTCTTACAGGAAGCCAAGAACCACTTGGAAAGCCACGCATAGTTAATGAGGCAGAATTAACCATGACTAAAGTAGAAAACACCATCGGTCAGTATGAGCAATCTGAACAAAAACTTTGCTCTTTTGAAATCACAACTGAAGAATGAGCAGCGTAATATTTTTCTAGAAGTAACTAAATAAATGGAACATGGTGTGCAGCACAAAACTAAAACTTGTACCTACCAACATTATAAACCTATCATCCTGTATGTAAGTGGTCAAGCTGGTTCAGGCAAAACATTCTTAATAAAAATCATCAGCATGATCCTCCAACAATTGACAAACAACAAGATTCCAGCTGCTGTAAGTGCCCCCACAGATTTAGCTGCCTACAATATAGGTGGTGTTATTTTACACCGATTGCTACTCCTTCCAGAAGAACACCAAAACAAAGCAGAAGCTGCTATGGAGCTGCGCAGAGTTTTGAAACAAATGAAAATGCTCCTAATAGATGAGGTGAGCATGGTCTCCAACCTAATGCTGGCTTTGATTCACCTCAGATTGTAAGTGGTCCTTAAACAGACTATGAAGAACTCTTTGGAGGAAAACACATTATTATTTTCAAAGATCTTCAATTGACACCAGTGAAAGGTGGACCTATTTTTAAAACCTTAGGAGCATAACACATCTGCCACTGATGTCATGGAACACATAAAATGTATGTCCTTAATGCCAACCCTAGCAAGCTGTGCACAATTCAATGAAACAATGTTAAAACATGAAATGCAACCAATAGTGCAAATTTACTCCACAGACAAACTGGATGTGGACTGTATGACCATACCTATGTGTCAACAAACCACAGCATGACTAAATAGCTTAGAAAACTCTATCTCCAACACAGCTGGTTTAGAGAAAATGTTGACATTGTGTTTAAACTGTAGAGTACTGCTAAAGCGTAACCTTGACATGGAGCAAGGTTTAGTTAATGGAGCACTTGGTACATTTGTTGCCTTCCAAACATACACACGTGACAACAGCATTTAATTTGTCAACATCCACTTTGACAAACTTTCATATAGGATGCTCAACAGCCTGATACCTTCTTCTCAAAGACATGTATGTATGCAGAGAACAGTCTGTCTCTAGCATAGACAGTCACTAATCATAAATCGCAAAGTCTAACCCTAGATCCTTGCATCATAGAGTTCAACAGACTATGTGCACTCTATATACCCCATCTCAAAATGTACCCTGTTCCTCAAAAAGGCAAACTTTGTAAAAGAAAACTAGTGCAAACACAAGTTATACGTGCTCTCTCAATAGTACCACCAAAGAACTTTAAAGCAGCTGGTACTCCATCAATTAACATCAATTACCACAACCACAGAATGATGTACCGAAATGGCAAATGCATACCCAACTGCACAAACAAAGCAAAGTACAATTCCATCAAATGACTCAGACACAGAACTGTCTGGTCCATTCAAATTTTCCAAAACACCTGGTGTAAATTGATATGCAAATGTAGCAATCAATGTTCTATTCCAATTGTCACCAATTGTTGAAAACATTTAAACGGCGCAGACCAGTTGTGTTTGAAAAAGCTACTCCTTCATAGAAATGCAACAAACAATCCTGACAACACTTACAGTGTTTCAGGAATAAGGCAGGAATTGAACTACTGTGGAGGAATGGTGAAATTCACTATAAACACACAAGAAGATACACACACATGTCTAATGTACTTACTGTAAGTACTGGAAATCAGAAAAAAACATACCTATAAATAAAATCTTCCAGATTCCATACATGTGGAAACATATATGCACTCTCTGCAGACATGTAGAGCATGAACATGTCCCTAATGAGCGCTTTGTATTTGTTTCTATACCTAACTGTGAATCCATTCCATTCCAACAGCTGGTACAAAATGCAAACCATGCCATATTAATATCCTACTTGCAATTCAGACAATCGTTCCACCTCACAGATACAATCACATAGCCAATACGTAATAGTAATGCTTTTACAATACAAAGCAGATGGTACCAAAAACAACTGCAAGCTTACTAGCTTCACACGCGGGCAAGTATAATTTAGCAAGACAACCTTCACAACAGTAGGCATAATCTACCACAAAGGCGCCACAACCACTGCAGGTCACTATACTGCATACATTAAAAAGAAATGTGGGTGGTTTGTATGCAATGATATTTCCATTACTCTGAAGCAGAGATTACAGCAAATCTTGCAAATATGTACTTATTATTTTTGAAACCAAAATGTACTCACTGATCTACTAAAGTAGCATAGCCTACAGCCCAATAATCACAGACAGATATGTAATTGCAAATGAAAAATAACCTTCTGCCCTATGAAACTGGAACAGCTTAGCCTACACCAACTGGTCAATGAGGACATCTGTTGCATTGCTATACAGTTTTTTTTTCTCCAATGACCCAATGATTATAGTCACAGAAACAACAACTGTGGAAAGGAAACACTAATATTGTTTCCCACATAGAACTTAAAAAGAACAGTACTATCCTCAATGACCTGTGAAATGGCTAACTGGTAGAATAAGGCAACAGCTGTCGAACTATGCATGTACCACTGCAAACAATATACACAACTGCATTTAACAACACCCATACTACAGCAAGGCACTTCACAATAGTGACTAATGTAAATCGACCAACAAGAATGAACTTGTTTGAAGTCATACCCTGCAAAACTGAGAAACTGTAAACACTTATAATTCACCAACTGGTAACTAACTGCAACCATAATACTCCAATATTACTTCCCATTACTACACAATTTGAAATGCATCAGCAAAAATGAAAGTTCTTCTGAGGAAACCCTTCAACACTTAAAAAGCATAAACAACCAGAATACGCCAACTGGTATCTTAGTGCACCCGCAGTACTACAATATTACTTCCAATGGTCAAACTGCCAAAATAAACCTTCAGCAATCACAGTGCTACAAACATACCATCAGCAACTTTTAAACTACCAACAGTTAGAATATGCCAGCAGGTATCTAATTGCCCCCACACTCCTGCAATATTAGTTTGCATTACTACAGTACTAAGAAAACACCAACAGCAATCAAACACATGAACAGATACTGCTAAAAAGAGGAAACAGATAAACAGTTAGAAAACACCAACTGGTATTTAACTACAACCATAGTACCACCACTTCCAAAAGGAAAATCATACACCATTTCAATTCCTCCTACTGCAACAGTGCATATAACAGCACGACCACATAGATATGCACCTTAAACGATCCTGTAAGTACTGCACATATCAATGAAACAGAGTGTGCCACACGACAACAAATTAATGGAGAAGGTTTTTTTTAATCCTGCATGGAATTTTCTTCCCACAAACCCAATGTTTATGCATACAAACACAGGAACTGAGCACATTGCACAGTATACTTGTTTAAAGCATAGTACTTGTAAAGTACTAATGATGAGGGTCCAAAAATACATACATGTCTGAAATGTAATGCAATACAACATTATGAAGTACCAACCCTAACATGTTATGTTTTCTTTTATCAGGGACAATTAAACAAAGATTTTTCCTGCATTTCCACATGCCACAATATTCAAATCTGCTATTGCCACTTCAACCATGCACCCAAGAGACTAGTAGCTGGTCACAATCACCATAGCATAATACAGACATACATCCAACAATCTGCACACTGGCCACAACCCACGCACATAAGCCAACCACCAGAGATCCTGTCCTCTTCTGTACACATACTATTGCAGTACTTGAAACCATTCACATACCACTCCCTTACCCTAAACCGCCTGTGGCCCTGTACACTTCTCTACACATACTATTACAGTATTTGCAACCAGTGGGCAGACTCTTAGGTGCATGGCCTCCCAAGATTCTAGTAGCTGCCCACAAACACCACAGCATAATACAGCCTACACAAACACCCTTATATCATCTGCATTCCACTCCCCTACTGTAATGAAGCCTGCCTGCAGTCACCACATAAACTGTTCACCTGAAGACCTACTCACGAACTGCCACAACACAGTCTTCTTCCACTTAAACAAAAAGATCATATGAACCATCTTTTTCTCTCCAACCCTTTCCAGCCTCTCTAACCAACAACAGATTCCCCAAAACATGTTTCCCCAACCCTTTTTGCCGCCGCGCTATCTGTGAATATCCAGGGATACAACATGGCAGGTGTTCCAGAAAAATATAACACACATCACCCTTCCATCCAGCCTTTCAGTGGGTCTGTTGGATGTTAGCAAACATGACGCGGTCCTTCAGACCAATAGGAGTCATGTCCATGGAGCAAACAGGGAAATGGGTCCATAGGTGGAGCCAGATATCATAACTTATTTTTATCTACATTTTGCCTGTTTAAAAAAAAAACTACGGGATGCATTTTCACCAAATTTACAAAAGCATGCTTTCGGGACCAAGCGGTCACTCCTGCCACAAATTAGTCCAGCGGTTTGGGCTCTAGTCTTGAGCAAAAAATAGTTTCCATTCAGTCTATGGAAAATACATTGTTGAGACCCAGTCTATAGCTTTGCCCCCCCTTGACAAAACCTCACCAAACTTGCCAGAAAAAATCAGAGCAGGCCACATACTTTTTTTGCAAAGTTTGGTGAGGTTTGGTCCAGGGGGGGCAACGTTATAGGGGGGGTCGCAAAACTTCTTTTTTTCCCCATAGACTGAATGGGGAAAAAACTTTGCTCACGGCTACAGCCCAAACCGCTGGACGATTTTCACCAAATTTGGATCAGGAGCAGCGGCTTAGTCCCGAAAGCAGGTTTTTGCAAATTTGGTGAAAATCCATCCGTCCAGTAGTATTTTTTAAAAATGACCAAATAGTAGGTCACAAAAAATTAGTGATATCTATGTTCGGTCCGCGGACACATTTTCCTGTTCGCTCCGCGGACCGTGTCCTGATTGGCCAACCGGCTTGCGTTATGTCCGCGGACATGCAACATGTTCGCTGATTGGACGGTGAAGAGCGTGAAGCGCGTCAGATTTTTGGGAACACCCGTCATCTTGGATTTGCGGACGTCCGTAGACAGCGTGGTGAAACTTGGTGGAAAAATAGTATTTAGTAGAGTGTGTTGGCGTGTAAAACTGTTTGGGGAGGGTGGGGGAGTAAGAGATGGGTTAAATGTTGTATTTATTTAGGTGGTAGATGCCCCTGTTGTGTTCGCTTTGTCCGTGGATAACGCGGATGTCCTGAAGTGTTCTAAATAAACAAAATGGGAGGTGTTCTGAGGACACTACACCTGTATGTATTGTTCGCAAGCAAGCTGAAACTGTTCTAAGAACACTCGCGGTGTCCTGGGATGTTCGTCAATAAACAAAATGGGGGTGTCCTGAGGACGGTATGCCTGTCCGTACTGTTCGTAAGCAAGTTAAAATTGTTCTAAGAACACATGAAGTGTCCTGGGATGTTTGTAAATAAACAAAATGGGGCTGTTCTGAGGACACTACGCTTGTACGTATTGTTCGCAAGCTTGCTGAAACTGTTCTAAGAACGCTTGCGGTGTCCTGAAATGTTCGAAAATAAACAAAATGGGTGTTTCCTGAGGACGCTGTCCGTATTGTTCGCTGGCAAGTTGAAATTGTTCTAATAACACATTATTTGTTCTGGGATGTTCGTAAAAAAACACAATGGGGGTGTCGTGAGTACGCAATACCTGTCCGTACTGTGTCCTAAGAACACACACGGTGTCCTGAAATGTTAAAAAATAAACGAAATGGGTATGTCCTTAGGAAGATATGCCTGTCCGTTTTGTTCGCAGGCAAGTTGAAACAGTTCTAATAACACATGCAGTGTCCTGAAATGTTCGGGAATAGGCGAAATGGGGGTGTCCTGAGGATGCTGTCTGTATTGTTCACTGGCAAGATGAAAGTGTTCTAAGAACACATCATGTGTCCTGGGATGTTCATAAATAAAAAAAAGGGGGTTTCCTGAGGAAGCTATGCCTGTCCGTACTGTTCGTAGGCAAGTTGAAACTCTTCTAAGAACACTCATCATGTCCGCGGACATTAGAAGTGCCCATATGGCATAGTTAAAATGTTTGACTCTATGGGTGTGATATGCTGTGGTGGTTGTGGCCAGGGCATAGAGTCTTGGGAGCACAGCCATATGGCCATGCACCCAAGACTCTATGGCCTGGCCACAACCACCGCAGCATATCACACCCATAGTGGCTTATAACTTTGGGATCCAAGAACAAATTTATAAGCAACAATGCTGCGGTGGTTGTGGCCAGGGCATAGAGTCTTGGGTGCATGGACAAGACCAAATTCATAAGCACCATAGTTATAAGTCACTATGGGTGTGATTTGCTGTGATGGTTGTACTTATTATAATATGCTTACTGTTTGGTTTAGTAACTGGAGTACATGTATTTCTTGTTCATTTCTGTGATAAAAGAAAAGGTCATGTTTGTATTGGTATTGTGTAACGACTTATAACATTGAATAATCACCCTCATATTTAGTAGATTACAAACTATTGTACTGTGCAATTTGCTCAGTTTCTGTGTTTGTTGCTAAAATCATTGGGTCTGTGGGAGAAAAAAATCCATGTTGGATTAAAAAAAAACATTTTTTGTTATGCTACAGTCTATTTGTTTGTTTTCAGTGTTCACTTGTTGTTTCTGGCTAATGCTCTATATATTGGCTTGCTGCAGATTTTATTTTTGGAGCAGATAGATACCTGTTGACATATTCTAACAGTCCAATTTTTGTTATAATGAAGTGGGTATTGATTTATCTGTTTGGATATTGTAACATTTTCGGGCAGGTAGATACCAGTTGGCATATTCTAACTGTCTATTTTTCGTTATAATGTAGTGGTATTGAGTTATCTGTTTGCTTATTGAAAATCTTGGGGTAGTTAGATACCATTTGGCGTATTCTAACTGTTAATTGTTTGATATAATTTAGTGGTATTCATTTATCTGTTTAGTTGTAGAATCTTGGGGCAGTTAGATACATGTTGGCATATTCTAACTGTTTATAGTTTTTTATAATTAAGTGGTATTGATTTATCTGTTTGGTTATTGTAAAAACTTGGGGCAGTTACATACCAGTTGGCGTATTCTAACTATCTATTTTTAGATATAAATTAGTAGTATTCATTTATCCGTTTAGTTGTTGTAGAATCTTGGGGCAGTTATATAGCTGTTGGCATATTGTAACAGTTTATAGTTTTTTAATAGAAGTTTAGTTAATGTTTAAGTACAGTTTAGTTAATAATTTTTGGTTTAAGAAGATAAAATAAGCGTTTGTAAGATTTGCAGGTAATCTCTGCTTTAGAATAATGGTACTATCATTACATTTGATTGAACCATCCACATTTTTTTATATATGCAGTAAAGTGCATTGGTTATGGCACATGTGTGGTAGATTATACCTATTGTTCTGAAGGTTGTCTTACCAAGTGATACTTGACCATGTGTGAATCCAGTCAGCTTGCAGTTGTTTTTGGTACCATCTGCATTGTAACTTAGAAGCATTAGTATTACGTATTTACTATGTGTTTGTTTTAGTAAGGTGCAGCGATTATCCGAATTGCAGGTAGTACATAATACCCCATAGTTTGCATTTTGTACAAGTTGCTGAAATGGAACGGATTCACAATTAGGTATTGATACATACACAAAGCACTCATTGGGGATTTGTTCTTGTGTCACATTGTTGCAGAGAGTGCATGTATGTTTCCACATGTATGAAATCTGGAAGATTTCATTTATAGGTACGTTTTTGTTTTCCAGTACTTGTAGTAAGTAAATTAGAAATTCTTGTGGATCTTCCTGTGAGTTTATAGTGAGTTTTACCATTACAGCACAGTAGTCCAATTGTTGTCTTATTCCATAAACACTATACGTGTTGTCAGGATTGTTTGTTGCGTTTCTAAGAAGTACTAACATTTGCAAACACAATTGGTCTGTACTGTGTAAGTACATGTTGTCAACAATTGGTGGTAATTGAAATAGAACATTCATTGCTACATTTGCGTAGCAACTTACACCAATTACATTTGAAAGTTTAAATGGACCAGGAAGTTCTGTATCTGAGTGCTTTTTTTGGAGTTTGTCTTCCTTCTTTGAAGAAGTACCTGGTTTACTTTCCCAAATAGGTTCTTTTTTGCTTGTGGTACTTGATGAAGTATTAGTTTCTTTTACTCTCTTTGGGGGATTTGCACTGACATCCTGTTGCATTTCTGTTTGATTTAGTTTTCTTTTAGAACATTTTACTTTTTGTGGAACAGGATATGTTTTTAGATGGGGAGTGTATAGTGAACAAAGTCTATTGTATTCTAAATGCAAGGAATATCAGCGTTTACTTTACTTGCATCAAGGTTAATTAGAAATAAACCGTCAAGTTTAGGTAAGTGTGATAGTGCTACGTAGCTCATGCCTTCTTTAAAGACTGTGTTACCAATGTCTATCAATGCTTTGTCTAGGGTAAGACCTTGTGATTTATGAATGGTGACTGCATATGCAAGAGTTAGAGAAAATTGTTCTCTGCGTACATACATGTCTTTGGAGAGAAGGAATCGAGCTGTTGAGCGTCCTATCCTTTTCACTTCTGAAAGTTTCTCAAAGAGAATATTGACAAACTGAATGTTGTTGTCACTTGGGTATGTTTGAAAGCCAACAACTGTACCCAGTGCTCCATTAACTAGTCCCTGATCCACATCAAAGTTATGTTTGAGCATTACACTGCAATTTAAGGATCATTTTAATATTTTTTCCAATCCAGCTGTGTTGAAGATTGAATTTTCTAGACTATTTAGTCTTGTTGTGGCTTGTTCACACATGGGTAGTGTCATAACATGTATGTCTAGTTTGTCTGTGGCGCTAATTTCAATTATTGGTTGCATTTCTTTTTTTAACATTGTTTCATTGAATTTGAAACAGCTTGCAAGAGTTGGCATTAAGGCCATACATTCAAAATTTGTATGGGCTAATTGTTCCATAACATCCGTAGCACATGCATTATCGCAATAAAGTGCATGACTGTGCCGGGCATTCAATATTGCTTGTGGTTCTTGAGATAGTATACCAACTCTACTACTTTTTAAGATGTTGGCATAAGTGAGATCTGCAGATTGCAGCATGTTTTCTGTTAATTCCCTGTATTGGAAATGCTGCCAAAGGTTGACATTTCCAATGCTGCCAACAGTTTTACGGCAGAGTTTGTGTCCTAAGGTTTTAAAAATAGGCTCACCTTTCACTGGTGTCAATTGAAGAAGATCTCCGAAAACAATAATGCGTTTTCCTCCAAAGAGATCTTCGTAGTTTGTTTTGAGTACATCTTGTAATCTGAGGTGAATCGAAGCCAACATTAGGTTGGAGACCATGCTCACTTGATCTATTAATAGCATTTCCATTTGTTTTAATATTCTGCGTAGTTCCATTGCTGCTTCTGTAGAAAGTTTGTAAAAGTATATTTATAGTATGTTTTGGTGTTCTACTGGCAGGAGTAGTAATCGGTGTAAAGTGGCACCACCTATGTTGTAGGCAGCTAAACCTGTGGGTGCAGTGACAACAGCTGACAGTTTGTTGTTTGTCAATTGTTGAACGAATTTACTGATGATTTTGATTAAGAATGTTTTGGCAGAACCAGCTTCACCACTGACGTACAGTAGTATAGGTTTGTAATTTTGGCAGGTGCATTCTTTGTTTTCATGTTGAACACCATGTGCAATTTCTTTTGTTACTTCTTGAAAAATGCTATGTTGCTCATTGTTTGGTTTTGATTGTAGTATACTTAAGTCTTCTTTATCTTCATACTGACACATGGTGTTTTCTAGTTCTGCCTCATTTGTTATTAGCAGCTCTCCCAGTGGTTATTGGCTTCCTGTTACAGAAGGTTGACTACTGTCAGGAGTGTCCTTATCTAGTTGGGCCTGGAGCTCTTCTTTGTGTTGCTGTTCATTGTGCAACATTGTTTTGTACTGTGTAAAGTTTACATCAGTTATAGTGCTTTCATTTGCTTTGAAAGTGTCTTCATAGAAGTCATAGTTATCTAGTAGTTCTTCTTCTTTTCTCCATGGTTTAAAGAGTTGTAGCAGGGACATGTAATATAGTTCTTTATGTTGAGGAGTCTTTAATGACATTTTGATATGATGAATTAAATTTGGTTTGGTGAGTTTTACTAAGCTGCCTTCACAATGTGTCACTCTGTATTTACCTTTTTTCTCATCAGATTTTATATTGTTTTTGTATGTGAAGTTTTGGGCTATGTGGTATAGACACATGGTTTCCAAAGTGTTACTTCTGTTTGGGTAGTATGTGTCCACTAAATCGTTTTTTAAAATGTCTTGGCTGTTGGGATCATGTTTGGCTATTGTTTCTATATCTTCGTATGATTTTAGAACTCTAAACTAGATTTAGCAGGACCAAGACTTAGCCATACTATATTTTCAGATTTTCCACACAAAGCAGTACCAGTTAAACAATCTGCTGTTTCATAGGAGCCACATTCTCTATGGGAGAGCATTTGTATGCCCAAGCTGTATAATTTCTGAGACAGTGTTTTGTCTGATGACAGGTCATTCCAGAGGTATTGGAGCTCTGTTTTTTCTGCTTTGATCAAGTAAGCTGTAACATATCGTGCAACTGCAGTGGAATTGTCTGCAATGTACTGCACATCTATGTTTGTATTCCATAAGTGGGCAATGATTGCATTGTAATCATTGTTATATTTTTCTTCTTCTGTTCTTTTTATGTAATATGTATTTTTAGGTGATTTACCTTTAACACTATGTCTAACTGAAGACACGAAGTTGTTCACTTGACCTGTTTTTTTAACCGGTCTTGGGAAACCAAAGCAGCATTTGGTGTATTAGTTCCCTTTGTTTTTGTATTTGCAACGACAATATTTGCCACATTTGTGTCTTTGAAATTGTAAAATTTGTGCATGAAGATCACAATTTGTTGCTTCTGATGGAATTTCACAAGTGACATATTTTTCAATAAACTGTAAAACAGTGGCATCACTGTCTTGACCAAATTTAGGAGCATCTTTAATACATAAAAGCATGTGGATATGTGGTGCTCCTCTGGCTTGGTATTCTTTTCTCCAAAAGAAGTGTTGCACTTCTCCGAGGGGAGGAACAGGTTTATTACAAATAAAGTGTAGCATAGCAATGAAGCAATGGTGAAAATATCTTGAAACATTAACAGGATCTAGAGAACAAAGTTCTCCAGGTGTTAGTATATCTATGTTTGTTTTGTTTTTGTTTGATATGCGTAGGAAATCGTGTAAATCTTCCCATGCATATTCTGCATAACTTAATGTAACAAACCAAGTGGGTGGGCCAAGGGTTCCTATCATACAAAGTACATCTCCATGACATCGAAACCAGTACTCTTTAGCACCACGCATGTTTGCTAATAGATTTGTAATATTTGATTGTAAAACCTCATATTTTTATTGCACTTTTTGTAATAATTGTGTAGCTGACATATTTTGAAAGTGGGATCCTGATTTTAATGTGTGTGCAACTCCGTAACATAAAGTTGCTAGTTCACTTTCAAAGAGTAGGTGGCATATGTATTCCACATTTTGTCTAAATCTGGGATCTTCAGAATACATCCGTAATGAGTGGCATTCTGATGCTGTTATTTGAATAGGTCTATCATCGTACCCTCCTCCTTTGCCAGTAGGAAAGAGTAGAGCAAAAGCATGTGCTTGTATACTTTTTCCCATATGCTGATTGGTGATACTTTTGTTTGACGCATTTGCTACATTTCTAGTGCATCTTCTACGGTGTCATTAGAGTGCAATGGGTGAATTGTATAATGGTCTAAAGTATTGGATATTGTAGCAGGATCTAGGCGCTCAAATTGACCAGCTTCTTGTGTCTCTTGAATTATTTCAGTGGTATCCTTCAAGTTTTCTTCAATAATAATTTCTTTGTAGTATTCATTATTGTCTTTTAGATATTGCAAGGCTTGTCTAACTTTATGTAAATCTACCAGTTGTTGCCAAATGTTTTTGTCTTTTGTAGGTACACGGTTTACTAAGATAATTAAAGATTGCTCCATTGGACGTTGCACTCCTAGAGTGTGCACATTTTCTTTTAGATCAAATGGTAAATACACTACTTTTCCACGAATACCTTTCACTAATTCAGAGGGAGGTAATTTTGCTGTTTTTGGTAGAAGGAATATTATTGCTTGAAAGGGGTGTACTGTTTGAATTATGATGCTCTCATATAAATTGAGTTGTTGTAGCGGTTTTGGTAGTGGAAATAATTCCAAATTATTTGTGTAGCACTTGAAGGAGTCTGCTTGTTGTCAAGTTTTGTAGTGCAGTAACTGCAAAGTATTAAGGGCTCAGTTATTTCATATTTGTTTTCTACTATAAGGTAGAGAGCTAATTCAAACCATTTAGAATCTTCATTGTCTTCTCTTTTGTATGTTAGGTCTACATTTTTTGTGTTACTTTTATAAAAGTTCTACAGCAACATACACACACATGGTTTATTACTTCAGCAGATGTACTTTTAAATGTCAGTATTTCTTTTTTGTATGTGTGTAGTAGAAGGTTGCCATGCATAGAATTGTTGCTAATTTGCTTTAAAGCTATTTCATTCTGTAAGTGGCTTTCACTTCCAAAATATGTTTTCTGAATTTTGTCGATTTCTTCAAGTAGGTCTTTCGCTGTACCATGTAGAAGAATGTTATTTAAATTGGCTAGTGCTAAAGCAGGACTTTTAGCATAGTACAGTTTATAGACTAGATTTCTTATAGTTGAATGATGTGTTGATATCATTTTGATATAATGGAATGTGGTTTTGCAAGTAGGTCCTGAAATGCAGGCCAATGAATGTCCTTGTAGTCCTGTGTACTTGTGCACTGGACAGGTATCCATATTATGCAGTAGTTTAATTTTGATTTTGTCTTTGCCTTTCACATATTAATTGAGCAATTGCCGTAAAGACTTGAAAGATTTTTTGGGAATGTCACACATTGACGTGCATGGCCATTTGTATATTAGACGTTATGATTCAGTTGAATGGAGAGGTAATTCTAAGTTTTCTGGGAATATTTTTGTAAGAAGTATTTCTTGTTCCATTATGGTATTATTAACTTTTTCATAACCTCGCCCACTGTTATATGGCAATTGTATTTGTTTGCTTTTGTTTGTATGCTTCTTCATTAAAATATGGTTCTGTGCTTGTAGTGTGACTCCATTCACCTCCACAGATACTTAAGAAGTTATTTCTGTTGACATTTCATTTATTGAGAAGTCTTTTTTGTAATTTAGTCATTAGTTTTGTTAGTGGTTTCATTGTGTTTAATACTAAAATAAATAACTTTCTTTTGAGAAGGATTGCACCGTCTATCAATGCTTCTAAGATTAATTTCCTATGATAGGTTTTAAGGGTTGCGCCTGATTTCTCTCCTGTTTTTATAAGGTTTTTAAGAACTCTGTGACGGAACATTTTTGCCAAAATACTTTTTTTGGTATGCTTACTTTGCATTATACCAAGATTTATAGGAGTAGTTTTATCTATAGTGGTAGCTGAATTTTTGTTAATTGTTTTCTGGTTTGTTTTTTATTTTGATAGAGAAGGCAAAGTTTCTGTACTTGAAGCTTGTTTTGTTTCGCTTAATGACTGTATTAGCTGTTTTGTTTGAACTTTTTTTTACAAATTCTGCTAGAGATGGATGCTTATTTTGGACACTTCTATTTTCATTTGCTCTGCTTCTGCGTTGCTTTCTACGGACTTGATCTTTGGTAGGCATTCTTTAGGGTCTGTTGAAAAAAATAAAGACGGTATGGGTTGGGGTGTTCTGCAATGTATGTGTGTTGTGTGCATGAGTGTCTGAGTAAGATGATAAAGATGTATGTAATGGTGTGTGATTGTGCTTTGGGCAACTACAACTAGTTGGGATGGGTATTCTTGAATTTAGGTGCTACTAAACTGGGGTTCAGATGACAGTAGAAAGTAAGCTAGTGGTGTGGAGAAATACAAATAGTAAATTTTATGGTATACAATTAAAACAGTTGTTTGTTCTATAATATCAAAATTCTAGGGGCTGAGTTGGGTCATTTGTGTGTCGAAAAATAGGAATTTGTGTGCCATTCTGCCTGCAAATCTCTGTTTAAGAAATGGGGATTTGTGGACAGAATGGTGCACAATCTCTATTATTTTTAGGCACAGAAATAGCATGAATTAACCTTAGAGTGTGTTTGAGTAATAGTACAAATATTATGGTGGTATTCAACATACTTCTTTTCTGGAATGAGCAGGTTTCTTCTTAGTTGTTCTTTGTACTTCAAATTCGGCTGCTTCTTTTGAGGAGAATGGTCTTCACTGCAATTTTAAAGGAAGCAAATTAGTAATTTTGTTTGTATATAGCACTGTTTTTAATTTCGATGTCATCTTTGATATCCTGGGTGTTAGTCTTAGCAGTGCACGGTGGTGGCGCGAGTTATGGTTGCTTAGCTTACCATAACTGGCGAATTTCAAGGATTTTTCGGTTTTACTTGGAACCATAACGTCCCTTTAACAAAGTTTTTTCACTGAATTTCATAGGTTTTTAGTAGCGCAACTTAACCATAACGTCCCTTTAGCAAAGTTTTTTTCACTGAATTTCATAGGTTTTTAGTAGCGCAACTTAACCATAGCGTCCCTTTAACAAAGTTTTTTCACTGAATTTCATAGTTTTTTAGTAGCACAACTTAACAAAAATGGCTTTGACTTTATATACGTGTCATATGGAACTGACTAGATCTCTTCTTATGAACTTGATGTCCGTGAACTTATTTAATGTTCGCGGACATGTTCGGAGAACAGTACCACTACCTAAAAACTGTGGGGGGGGTGGTGGGGTATGTTTGATTGTTATATCATAATATAGGAACATTTAACAAATTCAAAAAGTAGCACACAAACACATTATATATAGTAATACATAGGAAATGTAACCCATATATGTAACACACTAACCATTCATTTAAATACAATATGTTCTGAAATGGAATATACCACAAGAAGATAAATTGGCTTCCAACATAATTACCTCACAAACACATAGTTAATATACAATACTAATGCTTCTACGTTACAATGCAGATGGTACCAAAAACAACTGCAAGCTGACTGGATTCACACATAGTCAAATATCACTTGGTAAGAAAACCTTCACAACAATAGGTACAATCTACCACGCAGGAGCCACAACCAATTCAGGGCACTACATGGCATATATAAAAAAGAAATATGGATGGTTTGAATGTAATGATAGTACCATTACTCTAAAGCAGAGATTACCTGCAAATCTTAATTGATGTTCTTAAAACCAAAATTTGATAAATAAACTTTATTTAAACATTTAAGTAAATTTGTGTTAAAAAAATATAAACTGTTAGAATACTCCAAAAGCTATCTAACTGCTCAAAGATTCTACAACAACTAATCAGATAAATGAATACCACTAAATTAGACCAAAAAATAAACAGTTAGAATACGCCAATTGGTATCTAATTGTCCCAAAATCATAAATGTGTGTTAAAATAATATAAACTGTAAGAATACTCCAAAAGCTATCTAACAGCTCAAAGATTCTACAACAACTAATCAGATAAATGAATACCACTAAATTAGACCAAAAAATACACAGTTAGAATACGCCAATTGGTATCTAACTGTCCCGAAATTCAACAATATCCAAATAGATAAATCAAAACCACTAAAATATATTTAAAAAATAGACAGTTAGAATATGCCAATTGGTATCTAACTGCTCCAAAATTGTATAATATCAAAACAAATGAAGAATCTGTTACTGCTCCAAAGAAAATACAACAAAGCAAAGTATAAAGCATTAGCCAGAAACAACAAGTGAACAATGAAAACAAACAAACAAATAAACTGTAGCATAACAGAAAAAGGTTTTTTTTTTAATCCAACATGGATTTTTTGTCTCCCACAGACCCAATGATTTTAGCAACACATACAGAAACTGAGCAAATTGCACAGTACTCTGATTTGTACTCTACTAAATATGAGGGTCGAAAAAAAATAAAAGTATATTGCTTATACAATGTAATAAGTCATTACAAAATACTAATACTAACATGCTATTTTCTTTTGTCACAGAAATGAAGAAGAAAAACATGGACTCCTATTACTAGACCAAACAGTAAGTATACAATAATAAGTACAGCCATAGCAGCATATCACATCCATAGTATATTTGTTCCTTATACATTTGTTTTTCACCCAAAGTTATAAGCAAATATGAATGTGATATGATGCGGTGGTTGTTGCCAGGGCATAGAGTCTTGGGTGCATGGCCAAATGGCCATGCACCCAAGACTCTATGCCCTGGCAACAACCGTCCGCAGCATATCACATCCATAGAGTCAAACATTTCAACTATGATCTATGGGAAACTTTTAATGTCCGTGAACAATGTGAGTGTTCTTAGAACACTTTGAACTTGCCAGCGAACAATACGGACACCGTTTTGAGGATACCCCCTACGAACATTTCAGAACAACGCGATAGTTCTTAGAACACTTTCAACTTAACAACGAACAATACGTACAGCGTCCTAAGGACACCCCCTACGAACATTCCAGGACACCGGGAGTGTTCTCAAAAACGTCTTCAGAACACCCCCATTTTGTTTAGTTGCGAACATTTCAGAACACCGCGGGTGTTCTTAGAACACATTCAACTTGACAGAGAACAATACGGACAGCGTCCTCAGGACACCCCTACGAACATTCCCCGGACACCGCAAGTGTTCTTAGAAGCGTCTTCAGAACACCACCATTTTGTTTATTTGCAAACATTTCAGGACACCGTGGGTGTTCTTAGAACACATTCAACTTGACAGAGAACAATACGGACAGCGTCCTCAGGACACCCCCTACGAACATTTCAGGACACCGGGAGTGTTCTCAAAAACGTCTTCAGAACACCCCCATTTTGTTTATTTGCGAACATTTCAGGACACAGCGGCTGTTCTTAGAACACATTCAACTTGACAGAGAACAATACGGACAGTGTCCTCAGGATACCCCCTACGAACACTCCCCGGACACTGTGAGTGTTCTTAGAACTGTTTCACTTTGCTTGCGAACAAAACGGACACATATTGAGTCCTTAGAACACCCCCCAGTCAGTTTATTTAGAACATTTCAGAACACCTGTGATGTCCGCAAACAAATCGAACACAAAAAGAACGTCTAACACATAAAAAACACAACTTTCATCCTATCTCATTCACTCCCACCCTCCCCAAACACTCCTACACACCAACACACTCTACCAAATACACATTTTTGAACAAAGTTTCACCGCGCTGTCCGCGGACGTCCGCGAATCCAAGATGGCGGGCGCTACCGAAAAATCTGACGCGCTTCACGCTTCGCGCCGTCCAATCAGCGAACACGTTGCATGTCCATGAACATCACGCAAGACGATTGGCCAATCAGGACACTGTCCGCGGAGCGAACAGGGAAGTGTGTCCGCGAACCGAACACAGATATCACTCATTTTTTTTGTACCTACTTTTTGGTCATTTTAATAAAAACTACTGGACGGATTTTCACCAAATTTGCAAAAGCACACTTTTGAGACCAAGCCGCTGCTCCTGGTCCAAATTTGGTGGAAACCCGTCCAGCGGTTTGGGCTGTAGGCGCTAGCAACATTTTTTTCCCATTCAGTCTATGGGAAGAAAAAAGTTTTGGGACCCCCCTATATTGCAAAAAATATCAGAGTGACCTAAATACTTTATTTGCAAAGTTTGGTGAGGATCTGTCCAGGGAGAGTGAAGTTATAAGCCACCCAAAAAGTGCTCTTCCTATGGAAACAGCAACTTAACCATAACTACATGGCCACTGCCGTGGCCATGTAATATATATATATAGATAGATATATATAGATAGATATTATGCCAAAGAAATGCCAACATGTGTTTCGACCTGCTAGGTTTTCTTCAGGGCACTATGTCTAAGACATCATTACTTTTTGTTTGCACTCATGTTAACCAAACATGTCTATAACCAGTACAAACAGAACAAAGAGAAAGAGGGAGAGAAAGAGAAAAAAAGGGAGAAAAATAAGAAACACATTAATGATGTTGAATATCTTGTGCAAACAATCATAATTCTGAATCTAAGCATTTAACAGCCATACGTTTATAACTGTGGTTAACTGTAATTAATATTTATACATTAAAAAGGGCAATAGCTGATACTCGTTATATGAGTCATTCAGTAACTACTGTTGCCAAATGCAAAAACAAAAAACAGATTCACAAATAGTTTCCAACATGTATACTCATATACACAACAGTCACTTGTCAAAAGGAGGTCAGGAACCTGCATCAACCCTCAGTCTTATATGATAGCCAGAGTCTAAGAAATGTATGAAAAGATATATTAAACAAATGATGAGGGGGAGCATTACCCAAACTCATTAGTCTACAAATCAGTGCTATACATTATCTTCAAAATACGTTCATGCATTCCCTTCCAATATCTCACTTATACAAATCACAAGATACCTCCTTACTATTTTTAAGTGTAGTCTCTTCCAACGTTCAAAGCATCTCAAATCTTTATGGATCCTATACCCCTTCCTGGTTAACAGTTACGGTATTAAGTATTTGGATAGAGGTCTCATCCTATCTCATAGAAAAAGATCCAGTGTGGATTCTGCAAAATATTAAATGAACAGCTCTTGTTATTGTGTGTTGGCCCCTAAAAATAAAAAAATTATTCAGAACAGAACATTATTGAAACTCTGCTACGAATGTTATTCATACCGTTTTCAATATTGTTAACGAGCGATGCACTGTTGTCTAGTTGTTCCTATGGACTAAGCGTGCCATGCACTTCATATATTTGTCGCACCTACAACATCCCATTCATCACAACGTTTTGCCACTGCTTAATTACTAGCTGCAATACATGCAATACATAATGCATGTACCTCCCGTGTTAAAATTTGAATGCTAAAGAGTTCCCACTTACAAAATCTTGTGTTTTACCCATTCTGAATGTACTTTTTACCTATCAATATCTTCTGCATATTGTGAGCATCAGAAAACCTCCGGCAAGCAACCGGCTTTCACGGTGCACATTGTTTTTATATCATCATGTGGACTGGTCATGTGATGGATCACGTGACCCACATCAACATTGTCCATCATAACTTAGAAAAACAAGTACTATGAATGCTTATTTAACTGCAATGTCTATTTATATGCTTATTTGAACTTGGTCCCCTGTACATAGTAAGAGTTGCAATAAATAGCATTTGTGTTTGATTGGTACGATTTGACATGTAAATATCTTGCCGATGCATAGCTTACGTAAATTAGATTCAATAATTCAATTTGGAATCAAACGTGTATTCCAATATTAAAGATAGCATCCTGATGAAGTAGACTGGATATCTTTAGCTCTCATGTCTAATTAATTAAGTTACTGGAGAGCAGTTTGGATTGATCCAATGGGCCTGTGATCTGTGATGCTACACTGTGTTTTCTGAAATCTATAACACTTGTGTTTTAATTGACCCACATGGTGAAGAACTAACATTTGTCTAGGTACTGATATGTCACCTTGCATTTTTGTTTAATGTTTAACTGATATCTTGAACCAAATTACCTGATATTCGATTATTGAAACAAAGTGAAGGTTATTTACTCACATTTTTGGAACTTAAGTTGTGCCAAGGTATGAATTCATATCTGCCCACAGCACATTGCTTCAAAGAATAAACCTGAAAAATTCCTGACTAGGGTTGCACCAATCCACATTGATCACTGCCATAGAAACACAGGATATTTTTAGAAAAAAAAACATTCAGTTCATGTTTGTTATTGAGTCCAAATTTTAAACATCTCAGTTTGCAAATCATCTGTGCTTCCAACTGGTGCAAAAATAATTGACAATCTCCTCCTCTGATGTGTGTTTTGGCTTGTTGCAAAGCCACACACTTGATATCACAGCTGTTGTTAATTTGATGATATGTTTGCCAGTGGGTGGCGAAGGGAAGTTTCAGGTCTTGGCTGTTCAAATTGGTAAGATTTTCACGTATTCTGACTATCAATACTTGAATCATGCTACCTACATAGATGTTCTTGCACACACATATCACTGCATATAATACACATTTTGTCTTACAATTGATACAGTCTTTTATCTCAATTTGTAAACCTCCATGACAAGTGAAATTTTTAATGGGTGAAAGTGCAAATTTACAAAAGTTGCAATTACCACATTTGAGGAACCCAGTTGCCTGGCTACTTTGTCAGTTTGAGGCCATCCTACTGTTGGGTTTGGAAACAAGAAAAGAGGGACTAGCCTTGAGGTAATGTATTGGGCCAAATCCCTGTCCAATTCAAGAAGATGCCAGTGTTTGTTTAATATTGCATATAAGCGACTGCTGTTACTAGAGTATCTTGTGATAAAACTAATACTCTCAGAGTATGTTCCCTTCTTTGTATGTTCCTTGCTTAATAGCTTATTCATATCCAATTGATTAGTTTGGGAGCAAGCTTTGTCAATGTTTCTTGCTGACTACCCTTGTTTCTTGAATCTATCTCAGAGCAGTTTACACTCTAATTTGAAAGATGGATCTGTACTACAATTTCTTCTAGCCTGATAAAATACTCCCTTGGCATATTATTGTTGACTCCTTTTTTATGACAACAGCGGGCATGTAAAATGGAATTAACTGCCATTGATTTCCTGTGAGTACTAGTGTGAAGTGTGTTATTGTCAATATAAATGTTCAAATATAGAAAAACTATTGATGTTTCCTCAATTTGACCTGTAAATTCAATCCCAAAAGTGTTGTTATTGAGATATTTGAGAAAAGACAAATATCCTTACTTGGAACCATGCCATATTACTAGAATGTCATCTATATAATGTTTGCACAAGTGCATTTCTTGTGAGTATTCATGCAGGTTGTGGTCATAAATATGTTCAAAAATAGCTACAAATAAATTTGCAAGAGAAGCAGCATCTTTTGCTCCCATTGCGATACCGCTGGTTTGGCAAAAATATTGTTGGTTGAAGATAAATTGATTATGACTCAAAGTGAAATCAAGGAAGGATTTGATCATTTATACATGTGTGATAAGTGAGGCTGAGAAGGTACGAAAAGAATAATCTATGGTATCTAATGCTAAATGATGCTTGATTGAGGTGTACAAAGATTTCACATCCAGTGTTGCCAGAATTGCAGTTACCAAGTAATTTGATGTAGCAACATAAGTGTATGGGTAGAATCTTTCAAATATGCTGGTATTTTGGGCAACGACTTTTTGATTGCGGAATTGATATATTCAGATAGGCTTTCTGTAGCCCATCCTTGTCCACTCATGATTGGTTATACAGAAGGGTGATGGTCAAATTCTTTGTGCACCTTAGGCAAAAATCATATTGTAAGCATCAGAGGTTTGGATCTAATTAAAAATGCCTTTTATTGTCTGTTAGTAGACCTTTTGTATACCAATGTTGTACTAGACTTTTCAGGTCATTCATGGTTTGTTGAGTGGGATTAGCACTCAATAGCTTGTAACAGCCTGGTGTCAATAAATGGTCATTAGCCATATTTATGTAGTCCTGTCTGTTTAGAAGAAAGAATTTTCCACCCGTGTCGGCTCCTTTTATTATAAGATCAGAATCTTGAGCTAAATTTTGTCGATCCATTCTTTCAGTCCTTGATAGATTCCATTTATTGCTTCTAAAACCTCTAGTTTCTCCATCTATCTGATGGACATGCAGGTTGATTTTGTACTAGACAGTTGTGTGGTTGTGTTATTTGATGGAGCAGCAGTTGTTCTTCGTTTTCTTAGTGAAATTGTTGGGAGATCTGTAATAGGTTCTGTTTGTATTTGTTTTCTTGTTAAAGGTTTTCTTCTTTGAGGTACAGGGTACATATCTAGATGGGGGTGTATGCGAATGTGAAAGTGCTACGTAACTCATACTGCCTTTAAAGACTGTGCTGCCAATGTCAATGAATGCGTGATCTAGGGTCATATCTTGCAATTTGTGAATAATGACAGCTTATGCAAGAGATAGAGAGAATTGGTTTCTGCGTACGTACATGTCTTTGAAAAGAAGGAAACAAGCTATTGTTCTTCGTAGTAGGTTTTTGGGACTGTTTTCATTCTGAGATGAATTAAAGCTAACATGAGTTTGGAAACCTGCGTACTTCATCTATCAGGAGCACTTTCATTTGTTTCAGAATTCTGCATACTTCAGTAGCAGCTTCTGCTGACAATTTGTAGTATTCTAATTTGTTTTGGTGTTCTACTGGGAGCAACAGTAGTCAGTGTAAAGGTACACTTCCTATGTTGTAGGCAGCTAAACTTGTGGGGGCTGTTACAACAGATGAAAGGTTATTCTTTGTTAAATCTTGTATAAATGTGCTGATTATTTTAATTAAGAACATTTTACCAGAACCAGCTTCACCACTACAGGAACAGAGGTGTTTTAATGTTCACAGCTTTAAGTTTTATTTTCATATTTAAAATCATGTTCATTTTCTTTGGTACTTCTAGATAAATGGTGAGTTGGGCATCATTTAGCTGTGATTTCAGCACTGACAAATCTTCTTCAGATTGTTTTGATAGATACATGGTATGTTTGACCTCAGTCATGCCTATTTCTGCTTCATTTGAAGTGAGTGGCTCTCAAAGTAGTTCTTGGCTTCCTCTAAGGGAAGTTTGACTGCACTCAGGAGTGTCTTTATCTAGTAGAGTTTAAAGTTATTCCTCTTGTCGGTGTTCATTGTCCAACATTTCTTTGTATTGTTTCAAATTGACATTTGTTATACTGCTTTCATTTGCTTTGAATACAGATTCAAATCAGTCATGGTCACCTAATAATTCTTCTTCTTTTTTCCAAGGTTTAAAACGTTGCAGTAGTGCAGTAGGGCCATGTAATAAAGTTCTCTATGTTGCAGAGATTTAAATGATAACTTTATATGATTAATTAGGCTGGGTTTTGTAAGTTTCACTAGGCTTCCTTCACTAGTTAAGACTGAATATTTGCCAGTTGTCGCATTGTTTTTGTAGAAGCTGTTTTGGGCTATATCGTACAGGCACATGTTTTCCAAAGCAGTACTTCTGTTTGGGTTGTATGTGTCAATTCATTTTTTCTTTAAATGTCCTGGCCATTGTGGCTATTGTTTCTATCTCTTGGTAGGATTTTGGTACTATTTTTCCTGCTAAAGCTGGACCAATGTTTAGCCACAAAAATGTGTTCAGATGTCCCATATAAGTGTGTACCTGTTAAACGGTCTGCAGCTTAGTAGCACCCGCATTCTCTATGGGAGAGCATTTTTATACTAAAGCTGTACAATTTTTGTGACAGTGTCTGTCAGGTGACATGTCATCCCATATGTCTTTCAGCTCTGCTTTCTCAGCTTTGGTGGGATAGGTTGTGACATACCTTGCAACTGCCGTGGAATTGTCTGAAATATATTGTAAGCCTATATTTGCATTCCACAAGAGAGTAATGATTGCATTGTAATCATTGATGTACTTAGATGCTTCATCCCTTTTATTGTTCTATGTTTTTTTTAGGGGAGTTGTCTTTTCAAGCTATTTATTTGTCCCTTTTTGCAAACTGGTCTAGGGAAGCCAAAATGACATTTGTGGTAGTATTTACCTTAGTTTTTATATCTCGATTAGCAGTATTTACCACATGTATATTTTTGGAAGTGTTTGATTTGTGTGCGTAGGTCACTGTGTGGGCTTTCTGAAGGGATGTCACAGGTAATCTATTTTTCAATAATCTGTAAACCATTGACATCTCTGTCATGGTCATATTTGGGAGCATATTGTGGTGCTCCTCTGGATTGATATTTTTTTTTTTCCAAAAGAAGTCAGTGTCCCACTTTGTTGAGTGGAGGGGTAGTTTTATTGCAGATGAAGTGCAGCATGGCATGCCAATAGAAGTGATGGTGAATTTACCTTGATACATTGACAGGGTCCAGAGAAGTTTATATATCCTTGATCAAAATTTGGCATAGCTTTTCTTATCAAGGCTTTAGTGTGCCTCAGTCCAAAGTCAACAAGCTACTTGTGGCCCAACAAATGCAATTCTCTTCTTTTGCTCTGCAACTAGGATCCAAAGAATGTTCGTATTTTTGTCCTTTCTTCCCTTATTTTTCTCAAGGGGAATGTCTAAATCTGGGCCACAACCTAACACAAAAGTTCCTTGCTTTTTCACTTGAGTAGTCTGCATCCTTTTTCCTTGTCATAGATCTTGTCTGCACGTGCTGTGGTTCTTCCCCGCTGTTTGTAGTCTCTCCGGTATATGGCTTGATGTCACCAAGGAAGATCCTAGATCTTCTTCCTTGTAACTTAACTGCAGATGGTGTAATGTCCTCCACAGTAAAAGGGCCCTTGGAACCTTGGCTCGTCCCACCTTTTCCTTGTGTGATTCCAAACGAAGAAGGTATCCCCAGGGTATAGTTGAGGTACATGTAACTCTGTAACTTTGTCTGTTGTAGTATCTCCTTACTGTACTGCCCTGCACCCTCCTCGTCGCTGAAGCTCTCCTGAAATGCCAAAAACACTAGATGTCATGCAGTTCAAGTAGTTATGCATTTCCAATCCGAACACTTCTCCTGTTGGCTGAGCACCACATCTAGCTCTAGTTTGAGGCATTAAAGGCGTCCGCATTCTTCTGCCAGTCGCAATTTCGTGTGGCATAAGATGATGGTCAAAACCAGGCTGTTTTCTAAGTGCATGCAATGCCAGTGGACGGCAGTGCAACCATCCTTTCTTCAGAGTAACCTTCAATTTGGCTATCCTTTCCGTTAACAAGCCGTTGAGCTTCTCGCATACACCATTTCCTTGCGGATGATACGCCAACGAAAACTTGTGCTTTATACCAAGCAACAAGCTTATCTGTTCAAACACTGCATTAACAAAATGAGGACCGTTATCGGACCAGAGTACTTCAAAAACTCCCCATCTGGGAAACACTTCCCTTACCAAGAATTTGGCCACAAAGGTGGAGTCTGAGTGTGTGCATGGACCAGCCTCTATCCATCAAGAGAATGAACACACCACACCAATTAGATACCCATTACACACTTGAATCATATTGACATAGTCGATATGTAAGTGCTGAAAAGGACCATTAGGCCTTGGGATGACTCCTCTGATCACACGTAGTGTATACCCAGCCATACATTTCTGACAGCCTATGCAATTTATCATAGAAAATGCAACATGATCTGCTAGGTTTGTTACAAACCAGTCTTCGACAATGGTTGCTGCTAGATTTTCTTTTGTTACATGCGCTGGATAGTGTATTTTCAGTAGGGCTCCAGGCATTACTGGTTTACCAGTGCTGTCTTGTCGCCACAAAGCCTCAAGGGTTTTAAATAACACCCTCTTTGCTTCCAAAGGTTCTTTTCTTCCTGCAGTGTCTCCACTTGGAGCTCCATTAACTGGGTATTTGACATATTACTGTAGCCTTCCGGCTCATTCCTCACAACAATCATTTTCTCATTCACATCAGGCATTTCCACATCCATCATTATTTCATATTCAGTTGTCATACGCTTGGCTACAGTGGCTCCTGCTTGATTTCCACATGAGATAAAATGTGTCCCTTTTGTGTGGGCTGTGCACTTCACGAATACTATGCACACTGGGGGTTGTAGTGCCTTAATGAGCCTGTCCAATAAAGCAGCGTGTTGTACTAGCATGCCGTCCGCTCCGAGGTAGCCCCTTCTTTTCCAGCACGCTAACACTGCATGCACTGTCAACATCACATAGGCAGAGTCACTGTACAACGTTACTTCCTGGTCTGCATGAATCTCAAGCGCATGTATCAACACCAATAATTCTGCAGCCTGTGCTGAATAATGAGAAGGTAAACGTGCACTAATAAGTACTCAAAATTCCCCATTTGCCGTGTGCTTCACCACAGCAGCACCTGTATATCTCTATCCATAATTTTGATCGATCCTAGAAGAACCAAATATGAAGATGATTTCTCCTTCTGCCAATGCATTTTTTTATACTCTGGGGATCTCATCATAGAATTCTTCATAGTTCACGCAATCATGTGTTGGCTCTACTTCTGTAACTGACTCTGCTATAAACATAGCTGGGTTCACTTATCAGCATCAAACTATTTTAATTGCTGGATTTGAAATGACAACTTCATAAACAGAAGCTCTTTGTGATGTCAATGTACCTTTCGCTTTCTCTAAAATGGCAAATATTCCATGCTCAACGAATAATGTCATTGAGTACCCCATTACAATGGTTGTAGTGTTCTCTATGGCGAACGCGGTGGCAGCCAAACTTTGTTCGCATGGGAAATGACCTCTCATCACTGGGTCTAAAATCCCCCTGTAGTATGCCAGGGGCTTGTACCCCCCCAACATGGTTTTCTGTGTAAGAAATGCTGTCATAACAGTACCATCCGTGTGTGAAACCAGGTAGAATTCCCCTGCATAATCTGGAATCCCTAAAACTGGTGCCATGAAAATGGCCTTTTTTAGTTCATCAAACCCTTTGTCCATGGCATTAGACCACACAATGTTTTCTTTCATTGCCTGTGCTTTCTTTAAGGCTTGTAATAAGGGCCTGGTATAAGAGCTGTAGTCAAAGACCCATGCCCTGACATAATTGCATAATCCTAGAAAACTCTGCATCTGTTTTATCGTGTGAGGCTTAGCTGTCTTCAAAATAGCTTCAGCTCTTTCAGAGGTAACCTTCTTTCGTTCATGTGAAATCAGTTGGCCTATGTACAACACCTCTTGTTGACAACACTGTAACTTTTCTTTGTCAACTTTATATCCTTTTTCAGCAAGTATAGTCAATAACTCAATGGAATTGCGTCTGCACTCTTCCTCTGTTGTGCTGCAAACTAGAATGTCATCCACATATTGCAAAACAACACTCTCTCATGCAATGTTGCTCAAGTCCATCTGCAGGACTCTATTGGAAATCGAAGGGGACACCCAATACCCTTGTGGCAGCCTTGTGCTTTTCAGACAAACTTGTCTGAACGTAAAAGATTTCAAATCCTGCACATCTTCGTGCAATGGGATTGAGAAAAATGCATTTTTCAAATCAATCATCGTAAAATAATGTGCCTCAACAGGTATCTTACACAGAATTGTGGACGGGTTAGGGACTAGAGGGAACTCGGCCTCTACTATCTGGTTTATCGGCCTCAAATTATATATTAGCCTCCAAGGCCCCCATTATGTGTTTTTGGGGTACACTAACATATTACATGGTGACTCTGACGTAACTAAGATGCCCTGTTCCAACATGGCAGAAATTGTCTTAAAAATCCCTTCATCTGCCTCCTTAGACATGGGATATTGTCGTGCTCTCGGTAAAATTGCTCCTGATTTCAATTTAATCTTCACTTCGCTGACTCCTTTCAGTAAGCTTACGTCATAAGGGCCTATGGTCCATATGGAGACAGGCACCTTTGCCATTTCATCATCAAAATATTCAGGACATTTTTATGACAGCATCATTTACTGGGGCACCTCTCTTTTAATCATTTTTACCCAACAAATGAGGTTTACCTCAAATGTCATCTCATCCTCACCTAGTCGTTCTTTATACAGATCATCAACAGTGACGTCTGTCAATCTGTAACCTTCCGCAATGGTGATTATTGTACACCATTGTCTGCCTTCATCATCACAACCATCAAGCAAAGCCATCTCTCCTCGCACTGTGGCTGCTTGTATTGCTAATGGAACACTTGTCCTTTTTCCTCATGCATAGGTATTCTTGGTCTGAACAGAAACTCATCTGGGGTTCTCATTGTTCTGTCTGCCAGGACTGGTAGCCACAATATTAATAACTACAAAACTTGTAGCTCCTGTAAAACTTTGAGTATTCATGGCATTGCTGGACAAGAAAAACTTGCCTTCACGTATACACAAATGCGTTGCACCCCTGTCAAGTAAAAACAAATGTTCCTTACCCCCTATAGTAACATCTACCCTTGGTTCCTCATGAGGTTTTGGTGTCACTGATAGAATAGAACACATCAGGTCACCCAGTGAGCTGTCCTAGACCATATATAATCTTATCCCACAGTTAGTGAATGGATTCCCTCCATCACTAGTAGCATTTCCAGCTCTAGAGTGCAATACCTGTCCTGTGTCTGTAGTCTTTTGAAGTTGCATCAGAGACTGTTGAGACTGCCCTTGCGGGAAATTGTAGCTGTAAGAATTTGCTGCACTCTCGACGCTTGCTGCTGTACAGTTTGATTCTGCACAAATCCATCTCCACTCTGCTGCAAAAATGCAGGTGGATTCATCATCCCCCCTCTTGTAAATTGGTTATTTTGCACCATCCCTTGACGCTTGCACATACGTGCTAGATGGCCTGTCATCCCACACGTCTAACACATTGGCAGCGGTCTGATCATTTGCCATCTTTGCATAGTCTGATTTCCGCCTTGCATATTCTGAAAGCCTCCCTGATTTTTTTGCCATCCCCTTCCTCAGGAGCTCTTCCTCTTGGGCTAAACCCATTAATGCTTTGATTGAACTGCCTTTGGTTATTGACCTGCTCCGCATTGGATCCATCTGTGATGCCCCTTCAATGGCATATTTTGACAATTTGTTCTGCACTAATTTGGCCTCTTCACCTTTCCTTGCATCATTCTTTCACAATGTTTCTCTTGCAGCAGCTTGCAATGATGTGCAATGGTCAGTTGTATTTCTGCCCTTGGCTTAGCTTTGATTCCCACCAACTTCTCGAGCTGCTTCTGAAAACCTGTTCTCGGAGCCATTGACATAATATATGGTAAAACACGGGTATAGATTTCCCCCAAGATTCAAGAGTTTCCAGTACCCATGCATCTTGAAACGTCTGAATGTAAAGCAATGGATCATCTCCCTCTGTCACCTTATGCGCCATTATAGGTTCCTATGTCAGAAGTGTCTGGGTATAGCACTCAAAGTGCTTTCCATACTGAGGTTCTGCAATTGTTAAATGGTGCTCCGTCATGCGCAGTGTAGACTGTAGTCACACCAGGGTAACCTGCACGTGTCCAAACATCGTCAGCTCTATCACCAAGTATGGCTATCAAAAGACCCTTGATATCCCCTGTAGCCAACGTATTACCTCCTGTCATTTTTTTCTAAATCGTACATCCATTTCCCAGCTCCAGGTGTCAACATTGGGAGATTGTTTTTTTGATTCTCTCTATAAATCTGTGGTCATGGTATATACTGTGGCTGTGCCCCTCCCTTCTCTAATAAGGCAAACTGTGACTCACTAAACTCCTTTTCTTCTCCCATCATTTGAATATTAACCGCAGGGTTAATATTCCCATATCGCTGTCTGCCATGCAATGTTCTTAATCTGCTTACATATGGCAGGGGAGACACCCCCCTCTGACCGTGTGGCATTCCTTCATGCCGGTCTGACTGTGTCACAGACACGGTTGAATCCAACCATCTTATTCCCTTACCCATAGAGAGATTTATCTCGTGACCTCGTTCTGTGTCTCTTTCTTCTCTTTCACAGGTTTCCCTTTCTTCGTCAGATATTGCCCATGCCCAACTCATGCAGCTTCTCTCATCTTCCACATTTCTATTTAGTGTCAGCTTATCTAACGACACTCTATATCTGCTGCTGCGTGAAACATTCTCAGTATCGTACAACTGAGTGCTTTCAAAATGCTCATCCTTTCCCCTTCCTTGGGGTACCTTTACAAGTCCCATCTCATCATATATTGTATCGATTGTCTCTCTGATACTTCTGTTATCGAAGTCATCTTCTAGATTTACTCTAGACATGCCTGGTACTGAAACATTCTCAGGAAAGAATTCTTCTATATCTTCGCATTCTACCATTGGATCAGGTTTTCTAACCTCCCTCTTCAGATACACAAGATCAGGCGTTCTCTGTCTTCGCTTGTGTTCTATGTCGTCATCAAATCAAATTCGTCTTCCTATTTTTTTCCTTGTATCTCTTTGTTCATTTCACCTTTGTATTTCTTTATCTCTCTGTCTTTTCATTCTCTTCTCTCGTAACTTTTGCTCTTCTTCTTCTATTCTCCTTTGTTCTATTCTTTTCTTATCATCAGCTGTCCTCTGCTTACTGTTGTGTTTTCTTTGTTCGTCCACCTTTTCCTGTTTTCTGACGTGTTCATCATGACATAACTGCTCTCGTTTTTGCCTATCCTTTTTTCTCACCCCTTTCTCCCTTAATCATCCTTCTTTTTCCTCATATCTTCTTTCTGATTTGTCTCGTTCTCCCCTTTGTCTCATGTCCTCAATGCCTTTACCATCAAGTTTCAATAAAAACTGACCTCCCATCCATTCGTTCTGTGTGAGTGCCATCTCATCAGTTCTATCCTCATCTCCTTTCCATCTCTTTACCTCTCTTCCTGTACCTAGAGATGTACTTGATCACTGTTAGGCAGAATCCTGTGCAGTGCCCTTAGGGACCACTACACACATTTAAGAATACAGGTGGTAATACAAGTTCACCTTTGGTGAAAGCCTGTACTACACTGTTGAAGTGGTAGCAGTAGTGGAACAGCAAGACTTATCTCAAGAGTAAATGAGCAGTAGTAGAGATTACACAAAGGGCCACAATTACTGTGACTCAAGCAAACACTGACTCAAGGTTTCAGGTAAAAAAGAATATAAGTACATTTATTTTTAAACCCTCTGCTATAAAACACAAAACTTCTATAAATTCAAAACCACACGTAAAATACACCACACACAACCAATTCTATTTGCTTCAGTAAATTCAAGGTAAGTACATTAGGATTTGACAGACTGGTGTTGCGATACTAACACGTACCCGCGGATAGAAATACTCACGAAGTTAAAACACATTTTGTACTTAAGAATTTCAAACAAGGGAAAAATGGATATAATTCATAGGCAATACTTTTTCAAGGCCATGAACCTCAAGGACTTATTCAAAGATACAGATTAAAGTCAATAGGCCTGTGCCAGTGTCAATGGAGCAGATTCTCAGTTGCCAAGGATCACATGTTGAAAAGTTTGAGATTCGAGATGCCAAGAAAGATGGTAAAGATTGTCAAATAGAAGGGAAAGTTATAAGAGAGAGGGAAGAAAGAGCAAATCTTCGTGGAGGAAAAGGGTTCACCCTGATTCCATATGGTCAGATGGAGAGAATGACCAAATGTGCACAGTACCTTATTCCGTTGGAGAAAAGCTGGTGCCATTGCAGTTGTTTCTGGTAGTTCCTGCAGACTCACAGTTCCTTCGGCTTCAGTCATGGGTACAAGAAGGAGGACGTCTGTAGCGATCTGCACTACCCAGGGATGAGGCCAGAAGCAACAAAAAAGACAATGATGAATAAAAGGTGCGCTCCTTTAAATCAGGAGAGGGATCTTCTGATGGCTATTCAGACCACTACAGCACAGCAGTGATTTCGACCCAGGAGAGGATTCTCTGACTGAAGAAAAGACAAGCTGGTTGATCCCACCAGGCTCAAGGGAAGAAGACACCAGACTGGATCTTCTCTTAGTCGTTGAAGGGGTAGATAGCTCAGGACTGCAGCAGGTCTTCACCGGGACTCGGGGTTACAGCAGCCATCTTCTTCTCTGCTTCTCTTTGGTTCCTTGTAGTTCCAGAGGCGACTCAGCCATCTAGCTCAAGAGTCCTGCCTTTTACGCCAAAATCACCCATTCACACAGCCTGGCTGTCAATCACTCAGCAGGGGGGGGTTGTCCAGCCCGGGCAACCACCTTAACCAATCAACACAAAGTGTGACATGGGTCTCCAAGGAGACCCTGTGCAGGGGGTGACTATACCCCCCCTCACATTCAGCCCAGCTAGACACCCAGACGCCAAAGGAGGAATTCTGGTCAGAAGCCCGCCAAAGGTCGGCGAACAAAGGAGGTAAACCTGGTTTGCCGCACAAAGAAAGACCCAAGAAGGATGTTAAATAGAAACAGTGATTCAACCCAACCGGAGACAAAATAAAAAGTATTTGGGCTAGCGGGTTTAAAGTTTGAGGCTACTAAAATAGCCTAAAACACTACCACTTTATGTAATAAAATTGAGGTATGAAAATTAGGATAGATACCACTGTCACCAGCCAAGTCTTAATGTTAAGGGAGCGAAACAATGCTCCACGAGGTACAGAAAAAAAGGACTAAGAATTAACCCTTTCCAATACTCCATGTAAGATGGGTTGTACTGGATCTGTGGTTAAAAGACTATGTAAAGTTAATGGCAACTTTACCCTTTTCTGGGGGACAGTAGTCAGCCCCAGAAATGTACTTGGTGGGAAGTCTAAAAGACAACCCTGTGTCAGTCACTGAAGGTGCTGGGTTAACACACAAAAGAGAGGGGCTACTGAAGTGGTGTACTCCAGAGTCCACAATCACAAAAACAGATGAAATACACATGGCAATGGCAAAACACAGGTAAGAGTGGGGGAAAAGCTCAGACTCTTACCCAGTGGAAAATAATAAACTCCAGAAATCCAGCAAAGCTACTGAGCGACTCACTAGGTAAGGGAAATTATCCATAGAATGAGAATTCTCCCTAACAATCACCTTTTTCTTTTCACGTTTCTCCTTGTCCCTGAGGACTTTGGAGGTAATATTTCTTTCTCTGTCCTTCTCTGGGCTTTCGTCACTACTTTGAGTAGGTGACTCATATGACAGGTTGCTATATCCGTTGCTGCTTTAAGTTCCCTCAGTGGGTACAATCCTTCGTCTTTAGTAGCTTTGTTTTTTTATTTCAGACGGGGCAGACGATGCAGAAGGCTCTTCACCTCCCTCTTTGCATATATTCAGTATCTAATTTAACGGCAGCTCCTCCTCCATTTCTTCCTTGTACATCTTCCAAAGTTCCAAACTAGCCAGGTGCTTGTCTAACTTTTTGCCAGTGTATGTGGCATGTAAAATGTCATCATGTGCTGCAGGACCATTTTGGATAGCGATCCGCCTTGCATAAACATTTTCAACCTGATTCATGGAATTATTTCCGTGAAAAATGCAGATTTTCCCGCCTTTCTGCCTGAAAATCCCTGTTTGAAGTATGGGGATTTTCGGGCACAAAGGCGCGCAAATCTGCGTTTTTCACGCAAATAATTCCATGTATCAGGCAGTTGGTATGTGGTTCCTTTATCACATTCCACACTGTACTCTTTAAGCTTAGGTGCGTGTTTCAGCAACCGTTTGCACAGGTCTATTAACGGAGTGATGTCTTCCATGCTGGACTCGTTTACTCCTTATTCATATAACACTTGCTTATTTTTATTCAATTCACACTTTCTAAAAATTGCGTCTCAAAAATCAACAATATGACCGAGCACCAATCGTTGCATGTTCCAATCCCGTTTTGTCAACAATATTCTTTACTTTAATCTTGCTAATAAACAACCATCAATCCATGTCATGCTATAATTTAATTCTACAATCGTGCACATTCCATACCTTTATTCACATAAAAACTGTTGTCGACTATGATGTCACAATTTTACTCAAACATATAAAATAAACAGATAAAATCTGGCTGGCCACATAAATGTTATGCTGTCTGCTCTCTCTGACGCATCTTACCTCTATTGTCTGTTCTGAAATGGAAATGAAGCCTATCTCTTTCAGATTGACTTTAATCAATCCAGTCTCCTAGGACATCCTATTTACAGGACTTTAGATAAGGGCTTCTGCTAGCATTCTTTAAAATCTATGAACTGGGCGTATACTCTTATCGTGGCCAAACTCAAGATATCTCTTTATATTGCTTGGCCACACTCGAGTCAATATCTTTCCCCTTATATATACATTACACTCTCATTCTGATGTTATATTTAATCCTGCATCCCTCTGTTACGTTTCCTTACTTGTTTTTTAAGCATGCATGCTTTGCCAAAGCATTCAGTCTTTTTTACTCACCGTTCATATGTCTTTCATCTATGGACGCTCGGGATCACCGCCTTCGTTAACGCCTCTCTGTGCCGCTCCTCCGATCCTCTACTCGTAGATGTGGAATGGGATTTTGGGAGAAAGCAAGGGACCTGTCACACCTAACCTACAGGGTTTTTGAATTAATCTATCCACTATCTACGGGGAGCTTCTCGTTCTATCTGCCGGATGGCAAAGGACTTTTCATATTGCTGAGGACCCCAACTTATTTATGTTGACAGTCGATGGGTATCTTTATCTAATCTAACCATCTCACCCTACTACCAAGTGAACTGGATGATCTCCCAATAGCCCTTTAAGATGAGTAGCAGTACCCTCGAGATAGATGGGGATGCAGATTCATTCTCATGATTCAAATAATGAAGACAACTCAATAGTTTAGCAAAGTGAGTCTGTTTAATGACAAGTTCATAAAACGGGGAGTACAATGAACATCAGCAATTGCTTGATCTTCTCGCTCTCTTTACTTTCAGAAAAAACACAATATTTATAGCAAAAAACGAGCAAAAACTCGTCATTGCTGATGTACAACCTACGCACATACTAACGTCTTTCTATGTGGCAGCCTTAAAAACCTAACATGCAACGAGATTGGTTATAGGAAGGTAACTTAATATAGATACTATATCTGTATATGGTAATGGGGAGAGGGGATTGGATAATCAATGTCAATAGGGGCAACTAAGCCCTCCCTTCAAAATGGCCACTATGAACGTCATTAAAATTATACTGTTCCATTGGCTCTACTCACTATAGGACCATAGATTACATGGTCCACTATGATTGGGTTGGCATCAACCCCAATCATAAATTTGCACCTACGTCTCTCTAGCAGCACGCAGAAAGAGCATTCAGCTGCACAGAAGCTCGTCTGCACCCCAGTTTCCCACCAATTATGCTACAATCAATCATCACCTCAGTAGTCATATGTCAATTACTTCTTTGTTTTTTGTCCATGAGTCTGCTCTGTGCTGTGAGAACTTTTAAGGGCATGGCAGGGATCCATGCGTAGGTGTGAAAGTCTCACTCTTCCAGCCTGTCTTTGTCACGTGACTGGACACTGTGAAATCTTATTTTCTCCATGTATTTTCATATATTTGATTTAATTCTACCAGTTCTCTGCTGTCTGTGGCTTATCTTCACCTTTCTGATCAGGATCCTCTGCTCTCTTTTCTCCTTAATTGTATCCACTGTCAGCCCATTCTAGCCAGATAAGACCTTGTCTTCTTGGCATGGTCATCTTTAGCTGAGTTTTGCTCTGTCTCGATTCTCGATTTTCTTGCTGCAACACACTCCATTTGATGCCTTTTGTAACCTTCGTTCAATTCTGCTCATATGCGTAGTGGAATTGCATTAATACATAAAATGCTTCTTGAGGTATATACTTGTAAACGTTGGCACTTGCCACAATTTATTGACTATTAAGCATAAACTAGCTTCACAATTTCTTTGCCTCTTGCAGTTACTTGCATCTGTACATGTTTAAACTATCTAAATATCTTGATCATGTATGTGGCATATGTTTCTTCATCTTGAGCCTAAGCTGTCACCTATCCATGATATCTCCTTTATATTTTGTCTCTTTTCATTATTCTTAGGTCATTATATTTTCTATATGTGCATCAGTCCAATTTCCTATGATGCCACCATTTATCTTCCTTCATTATCTTCTTTGCTTCTTCAGGTATTTCATTCAAACAACCATCATATTGTCTAGGATATATATATGGCTTTCTCAATGGATACCTTACTGTCCAGGTTTTCTTAGGTGTCGGTATATTAATAGGTGCTGTTACACTGATAGGTAATGGGCAGAGGTTATGTGCTGCTCTCTGCTGATTTAACTGTTCTTCATATGTCAACTGCTTTGGTGTGAACTTAATAGGCAATGGGAGGGGGGAAACTAGAGTGGAGGTGATACTCAACACTTCCTCTTCACTAGTGTTTGGGATTTGGCCCCATGACTCATCACACAGCTCTCCACCCACGTTACCATAAAAGGTGAAAGTCGTATATCTCTTACCTGTGCCTGTTTCACCTTTATTAATGAGATTACTCTTGTGTTGTAGAAGTGAGAAGGCTGAGTAGGCTGTTTAGCCACTACTCATTGTTGCACTCTTGCTGGACAGAAGTCACTATATCACATGCTCAAAGTTCAAAGATTCTGGAGAACAGGAAAGTACTGCTAAGACAGTGGGCTTAAAGGTGCTCAAAACTGGTTAAAGCAAAGTGACAAAACCAGATTCAGTGGGTCCTTGCACCTTCTCAAATTGGTCTTCAAGGCACTTGTCTGGTCCTGTGGAGCTTTGTGATCTTCACAGTCTCTTAAGAAAGTGGAGACAGTTGTCTGCCATTCCCAGCCAAGAAGGTTGCCTGGGCACTTACAGGTTGGCCACTATAGACAGGAGAGTATGGGGTACCTGTCTTCCAGCAGCAGTCAGGCTTAACTATAGAAAATCATTTGAGATGCTCCCCTGAAGCTGGTAAGGGAAAGATATGCACCCTTCTTGTAAATCAATAGCTGTGGAATTTGGGTAGTATTTAACCCCACCAGGCTTACATAAAATCTTATATATAATCACAAGAAAAGTATCCAATCGGATTGCAAGATTGCAAGCCTTCTGTAAGGGTTGACTCCTTGTTGTTTTTGTGAATAGTTGCCATCTGGAAAGGGTGCAAAGCCCCAGACATTTTAAAATGTTCATTAACACATAAAATGATGCAGGTGAGTCCATCTCTGAAAGGGCAACCTGTTGATCAGATTCTCCTTCAGTAGGCGCGTTATCAAAAGCACAGTGTACTTGTGCTGTGCAGCATTGGTAGCCTGATCTGCAGCACCTGTCATACCAGTGTCAGGGAGCAGGTTCAGAGAGCACAGGTTTCCAACTGACAGCACCAGTAGAAGCAGTCAAGTATCTGCTCCACAGGGGTGGCATCTAAGACATACCCACCTGAACAAAAACTTTGATGATCATAATTAACCCATGATGGTGGCCAAGGTAAGGAACCAGGAATGAGACACAGACAGAGAGGACTCATGGTGATTTGCATAAACAATACATGGGTTTGAAAATACCTCCCTATCCCTGATATGAGAGGTATTTCCATACCTCAACCAAAAACTAAGGGTCTGTCAGATGTAAAGGTGTCCAAAGCAATAGGTCCCCTGTCTGAACATCCAATCCTGCCCCTCTCATTCAAAGAATGAACCCTAAGGTATTAAGGGTAGGCCTGGGGTACTTGAAAGTGCACACATGTTCAAGTTTAACAGTTCCGGAGAATGACTCCCTTCTCCAGGGTTCCTTGCAGCAAAACAAAAGATTCAAATAGAATTAAAAAGTTTGTAATAGCCCAAAAGGATGACTTCCTACTCTTGATGTAAAAATTAACTCCAAGGAAAAATGTCACCTTTCCCCAGGCTTCTTATGACATCCAGTATTGTTCAAATAACAAGGGCATGGTTCTTCTTTTGTATTTTCCTTCGGACACAAAACAACTTAGGTGCGGGTCCCAGACTTGAAAGACACCTGGTATACTCTCCTGCCAGCTTTGTTTGAACAGTTCTTTATGGGTGAGAAGCCTAGACTTGCAGTTTGCCTGGTATCCTCTCCTGCCAGGACTCTCACTCTCTCTCCCTCAGACAGTGCAAAGGGGTATGAGTCTTCCCCAAGTTACTTCATGGCAAAGTACTGTGACTACGAAGATGACACTGATTCCTATGAGGATTACTCTTTCCCCCACGTTCAGAAATCAATTCACTCTTTCATGGCTCCTTGCCTCAGTTTCGGTGTCCCCTTCTTCCCCCTGGGTTTTCCGAAAACATATGCAATCTTTCATTCCATTCATACTTGTTCAAGTACATTCCTCGGAATCTACTTGACTCAAGCGGCTTTCCCCAGTCAGCGGCACCGAGAGTTCTCCCTCCATGCATCAGAACAAAGCCTGTAATGGCTTCCAGTTCCCACCACAACTTCCTTCTTTCTCGCATGGAGATACCCTGGTTGACCGGTACCACTTCCATACCTGGCCAGTCTGGAGCTTTTCTGGTCACTTCTTTCTTTGTGGGCAATATTCTGTGACTACGGCTCTCAGTTGCTTCGGTTTTGGGGTCTGCCTGACCAGCCAGGAGTGCTTGGATCAGATCCCCCTCTCGCCACATTCTCTCACCCACCTTTACAGTTCCCTTCCAGATAAGGTCACCGTCTGTTCCACTTTGCCACCTGTGTTTGTCGTAATCTTGCAAACCGACTCTTGGAAATGGAAGTTCTGCCCATTTTATGCCAGTGGCGGATTTAAATTCCCACCTCCAGGCTGGGAAATGTCTTGGACCTATCAGGTTCTTCACAACACTAGATACGTTACGGTTCTCTCTCTCTCCCTCTCTCTCTCGCTCATCAGTCCGCTTCTTCATCTCAGTAAACCTTATTTATTTATATAGTAGGTGTTAAAAGGTTCACAAGTTCTTTCAGCAGTTTTAGCAGGATATTTTAGGGATGTATCACAGTATGCCATTTAGGAATGGGGAATTGAGGGGGGTATCCCTAAAAGGAAAGGGGGCATACCATGTCTCATCTAATGATGCCCGTCAATCCCCCTGAGGGTCACCTTCCTTCATGTGATCCTCCCTCACATAGCCACCCCCAGGGTCAGGATCAGGTAGTGTCTGCCATCCCCTGGCCATATGAGGAGAGGCTACCTCCGGGAAAGGAGTTATGGGATCATCAAATTCATTAAACAGGATGCATTATAGAATCAAGCTCTGCCTTCGGTTAAGCATAGTGGATGGTACTACTTATAATCATGGCTACCACATCCAAATTGATATAGGGCATGTGTCAATTCATGTGACTCATCTCTGCTGTGGAAGGTGATGTGTATTCTAGCTAGATAGTTTGAGACTGCTAGGGGGCAGGACAGGAACATGAATGCCCATGCCTCTTCCTTGACCTCTTTGTGGGGGCAGGTAACATTCTCTGAGAGAGACAGCCACACCACAGGCCTCTGTCCTGGGTCCACGTATCAAAGGAACACACCCATTCAAATGGAGTAACCTCACACCAGGGTGGTGTATCTCTAAAGTCCTTTGCTCTTAGTGGGAAGGGAAAGGGGCAGGATTAGTGCAGCCAGAAGGACTATGTTCATGGGATGGAGACTTACACCATTTCCTTTTTCCCTGTTTCTCTCTCTCCTCCCTGACCCCTCCACTTCCTCTGAAGCAAAGCATCATGGGTGTGATGTCAGAAGGGCAAATCCTACTTCTTATAAGGGCAGGGATTGGACCACTGGGGCAGGCTAGCTTTAGTCGCCTCATCTGGAGACCAGAGTCTTTAAAAGAAGGGGTCTCCCACCCCTTCTTTTGATTTGCTCTGGAACAACAGCTGAGAAGAACTCACTGAACCTCCTTTCTAAAAGCCGTACTCCAGGGCACATTGGAAGATCACATTTGCTGTGGACAAGGACCTGTCACTGTGCACCAGAATCTCCCAACACTAGGAGAGCAGACCTTGAATAGACCCATCCTGACCTCAAGTCCCCCTAAGTGGGACAAACACTGTCTGAGGGCCAGACCAGCTGAAGCTTCCAGTTCTGCCACACTGCGTTGGTTGCTCCGTCTTCACAGCTCCTTGAATGAGAAGGAAGATGCCAGAAATTACTTTTTTCTTGATCCACCAATCCAAACTATTGCTTGCACTTTGACCCAGCTCAACGCTGGATAATGTCTTAGCTGAGTCTGTTACCTGCTAGACCCAAATCAACTACTAAATGCCAAGACCTGATCCAAACTACTGAAGGATCACACACTGACTCTAGCCAGGGGTTAAAACCACAGCTCCACCTGTCCAGGCCTCAAATGTTTGCATCACTATCCCGTACATCGGGGTACCCAGATTACCATTGGCGCATCATGCACCAACCCCTTCAAGCAGTTAAAGCCCAACTTGGCCTGGCCTAACTGCAAAGAGGTCCTGGGACAGCCCAGAGTTACCACATGCACCTCTGCTTGAGGCCTGCTTGCTGCTTGGTCCCTGAGCTCAGAGACTACTTTCTTTGATCTGTTGCTTCCTCTTTGTTCTTTCCAAGAGGGTGGGTTTTGTACAGTATGTGTACTTGGTTCTATTGCAGATGGTTTATTGAATTAAAGTATGTATGTTTGTATAGAACCTTGATTGGACATTCCCTTTATTTTGGACTGTGTTACCGTGTTGTTTGTCACTACTGATTCACATGCACACCGTTAAGAGCATTGCCTTCCGTTGGCCCACGTTTCCACAAAAGGCAAAGGAGGTATAACTCTTAACTTTCCCTGTTTTACCTTTATGATTGCTTTGGGTTTTACTTTGTAGACATGCAAGGTCTGAGTGGTTCCTTTTACCCCCAATAATCCTTGCATTTGTGGCACAGGATCAAACATGTCATAGTAGTAACAAGGGTATTGCTTTATAATCTCAGCTCCTGGAGTGCCTTCTATACAGAACATTAGGCAGGAATGACAAGAAGGAAGTTTATGCTAGGCATTATAAGGATGGTGGGACCTGTAAGGAATTCATGGTGGAAACAGTAAAGACAGACACAAGTGATCACAGTTCAGGGATTTTATTGAACTGTAAATGTGGGGTGGAAAAACGGCTAACCTAAACCTAAATCTAAGCAAGCGTTGACCATCAAATGAAAAATAAGACTGTCCTTGTGGTGTCTTGTCAAAGTAAAAAGGCCTATATTAAAAAGTAAAAACTATCGCCAAATCATTACAAATAATTATAGAAAGTATGGCATAGAGTTTTCAATAAAGAAAGAAGTGTTCACAAATAATAAGTCAGGATGTGATTGCCAGGGGTCTCCCCTCCCCAGCAAGGTACAAATGTCGGTCTCCTAAGCACAGCATACACTCAAGCTTTCCCAGCACAAGCTAACAGTTCTGCTCCAGCTATCGGTTTCTCCTTTGGTTAAAGTCTCTTTTCAATAAAAAGTATCTTGTGTTTGAGGGCTTGATAGTTCAACAAATACGAAAGTTTTGTTCCTAGTCTGGCTTTAGGTGGCGGATTCACCCGTGGGTTCCACTCTTCCAGGTACAGACCTCTCCCAGTTGTATTTGATAATTCAATTTAACAGTTCCTTTCTCAATTAACTTTGGGTGGTGATTTTCTACCCATGGATGTCCTTCTTTTGGGTTTGGACCCCTTTTCAACTTCCAGCCTCCCTCCTTCGGGTTCACAATGGCTTTCCTTTTGGGTTCTCCCTCTTAAAGGCTAGGATTCCAATGCCAAGGGGGGCACTCCTCTTCCTCGGGTCTTACAATGGTTTTGGGTTCACTCCTATCAACACAATGTTCATGGGGCTACGTTTTTGTCCTCTCTTGTTGGCATCCCTCTGCCGGCGTCACTCTTGCCAACCTTTAGAACGCACTCTTTGTGTACTTTTCATACCATGCAGGATTTGTTTCCCTTAGTTTCCCCATCATCTGCTGGTCAGAAAATCTTGAGTGTACGGGGGATTTGCCAAGACCCACGTATGACCACTTTGACCCCATTCCTCCTTTTCCTAAGGCCTTGTTTACTGTAGTTCAACAGGAGGGTAATCACTTATCGCTTCTCAAGTGTACACCCACATGGTGTTTGATTCTGTTCTGCTGGCTTTCCCCTTTCCCTATACAAATAGTCCTTTGTTCATTCAAAGTTCAAATAGCCACTTGCTACTTTCATTTAACACAGTTCTGTTTCTTTATCGGCTCTCCCCTCCACTCACCAAATTTGATGAACTGTTTTGCTTTCTTGTCTGTAGATCCAAGGCTGGTACTATTGGGCCATGCATCTCTCCTCTGCCTTACTGTCAGCAGAGGAGGTGCCCGGGTACCATTGAAATTTGCTGCAACACATGCTGGCTATTGTTCACGCTCTTACCATTCCTTCTCTTGAGGCTTCACGGGTTTGTAAAGAAGGGCAAGGTCACTTCTTCCCTCGGTATCAACTCGTCTTCTGCCATCTTTCTCCTTCTCTTCAACTGCTCTGCTGAGTTAGCTCTCACATCATGCCGTCTGCTTTGCTCACAGGGTGCTGTTGTGCCCCACCTTAAATCCCGGTGGGGAAGGGAAAGAGCTGTCAGGTATGTGTGATCCTGGTCAATTGCCTGACTTTTCCTGACGTTTGTATTGGGACAAGTTAGGTAAACGTCTCTGGTGTTAGTCTGTTGTTTTTTGTGTTGTGCGAAAGTGTTCATGTCAGAAAGGGGGGGCAGTGCTTTAGAATATAATATGTGTCGGATGGGGAAAAGGTGTTCAAAGAAGGGGGTACCATGTCTTACCCATCAGTGTCCCATTCCCGCTCCCCAAGGACCCCCCATCCCGGTGTTCCTCCTACACTAATCCACCCCCACCACCTGGATGCCAGATCCCTGGGGACTAGATAGCAAGTGTCTCACAGACCCACCTTCCCTCTATACGTTTGCTCCTTATCTACATTATGATTATCCTTTGTCATGTCAACCTCAGAGCAAAAAAGCTGTGTGACTTCCACATTGTGTTTCATAGATTCCCTTGAAGGACACACCTTCCATCCTGCCCGCTAGGGGTATGCCCTGGCATCCTGGGAAGGTATCATGCTTTGCTATAAAGTGACAAAAGGATATTGAGTGTTGGGCACAAAATTAAATTGCCAGAACTATGGGTCTGTCACATGCAGGAATCACAGGAAACCAAGTTCACGATCAAATTCCACAAGTTGTGCTTTGGGAGATGTAACTGTTTTTCCTCACAAGGTACTATATCACACTAGATATATGTCTATTGTTGGTCTGGTCTGGTATGCCAGAGGTCCGGGGATTACTATGAGTTCACCCGTTCAGCTCCCAAGGGCCCAACAACACTTCAGCCAGAACGAACTGAGGACTCAGCCAAGGGCAAGTTAGACTGTTTATTATAAAAACCAACAGGGATCATATAAGGACATCCAAAAATCTCCAGGGTCACCACTCCAAAAACTGTGTCAACCCTTTTTGTTGCAGAGCGTCATTGCAACTTGGGCCCTTACCCAGAAATCCGATCCCACTTTCTGGGTGGGTAATGTCAATGGTATACAGTGTAGATTGCCCCTATAGATCTTAGTTTTTTGGGGAAGGGGAGTGCCACTTGACTATCAATTAGATTGTTGCAGGGTCACAGGATTACTATTGGCCCTTGCCACTCACCCCTTGTATTTCTGTCCCCTGATTGTCTGGGAACTGATCTCCCCAGGCCTGGAACTCAGCGCTGTTCTCAGCTCTCTCTGCCCATCTTCAAGGTGATGAGAATGACTATGGGGGTCATTACGAGTTAGGCGGTAATGGGTTAACGGGGCCGGTAAAGGTGCCAGAGCTGTCAACCCCTTACTGCCTCATTACGAGTCTGCTCACGGGAACCCTAATGCTGTATTTGGGGTAATGTTAGTAGAGGATACAGTGTTAGCCCTAGATAGAAGGGATATTCATCAAAAAAGGAATGCAAAAAGACCACTTGGAAATAAGAGACAAGATGAGCATTTTTTAATAACCCATTCCATTACATGTGCTGCTTGGATTCTGGTGCAGCTTGAAGTTATCAGTTGCCCGCCTGAAATGTGTAAAAATGAGCATTACTGTATTAGTATTGTAGCAGTTCAAGCCCTGTGAACCATGTAGCCTGCCATGCCAAAAAAAGAATAGTTGTTCACACACAGCCTTAATTCTAGGGTCTCTGTTGACTACAGGGATGGATGGGTTGTGTCTTTCTAGTTGTGGGGAAACTTGGTCAGGTATGCTATGAAGACATCGAAATACATATTAGGATGGCGTGCTCGAGAACTGCCAGACCTTCTAACACATTGGACAAATTGGCCTTGGAAGGTATCAGGTTGGGGATCAGTAGGCACCATGGAAGAAATGCAATAAAAATAGTAAAGTTGCACTTTCACGATGAATGTGTGCAGAAAGAAAAATAACAAACAGACAGTGTACCCTCACTCTGGATGTGTAAAAAGTACTTGCCCTAACTCTGCTGCCCATGAGCGAGTAACCATTGAGTGTCCTTTGCTTGGCGGTGCTGATTCCAAAGTATTCCTCTGCTCTTCTTGCTTAGGAATGTTGGCCCAGTCAATGTTGGTGCCAGGTGAGGCCACTGCGTTGTAGGGATTGACATTGCCTAGTTGATTCCAAACATTCTTCCCAATCAATTAAACAGCTCTCTCAGTTATTACATATATGGTGTGGGGGCCTGGGAACCTTGCCGCATTCCACTTGTGGGAACAATTCCTCAGGAGAACCTGATCTCCTGGGTGTACGGGTGACTGTTTAAGTAAGTCCTCATGGCTGTCGATGCTGTTGTTTTCTTCACAAGCTTCAGGCCTCTCCTGGTGTCTTCGCAGCTGTTGAGTAATGGAAGAGTAATCAAGGAAGTCATATGCTCATACATTTCCTGACCCAATACTTTAGCCACATTCTCAGCATCCCTGACTGCTCTAATGGGACGATCCAGGGGAAGTAGCATGCACCATCCTGTCACCACCTTGTGTGGGGTTAAATGGTGGTCAAACACAGGCTTATCGCGCAGTGCAAATAGGGCTAGGGGGAGGTAATGCAGCCAGCTTTTGTTTTAGCTATTTTTAGTCTTCGCTATAGCTTCTTTAAGCAAGCCGTTTAGGCATTCAAACATACCGTTTGCTTTTAGGTGATAGCCACAGCAAGGTCGTAATATGATGGAACATCTTATTGGCAAAGTGAAGGCCATTGTCAGACCACAGGACCTCACACACGCCCCATTGTAGGATTACTTCCTGGACCAGGAATTTTGCCGCTCTAATGGAATCATGATGAGAACAAGGACCGGCCTCGATCCAATGGGAAAATGGGCACATGACCACTATCATATAGCAGGACGCCTGGCAGACTTGGATCATATCGACATAATTGATTTGTAGATTTTGAAATAGACCCACTGGGCGAAGTCTGGCTCCTTTCACTACTCTTAATGTATGACCTGCAGTATATTGTTTTCATACCAAACAATTAATCATGAATTCTGCCATGTGTTCCACCAAGTTAGGACAGAACCATGTTTCTCCAATTTGAGCAGCAATCACCTCCTTCCCTGTATTGGTTGGATTGTGTAGTTGTGTCAGTGCTATGTGAAATAATTCAAATGACATAACTACCTTCCCTCTGTTGTTTTGCAGCAATAGGGTGTCTGTTGGGTCTCAGCCACAGTTGATTGTCCTCCCTGGGTGCAGCTCCCTGCAGCTCCATAATTTGTGACACTGGTAATATGTTGGACCCCTCTTTCAGTATCAGAATTCTTGCATAGTCACGCGCGTGTGATGAAGCCTCCATTTCTAAAATGTCCCCGAAGTAGGAGGTGTGTTTTGCCTCTGCATCTACTGCTTTGATACCCCTTGAGATAGGATCCTCCCCTTTTGTGTGTGTTTGGTATTTCACAAATGCTATTCACTCTGGGAGATCTATGACATCTACCAATCTGCCCAAAAGGAGTGTGTGCTGCACTGGTGACACATCAGCATGGCTGAATCCCCTCATCATCCAACATGACAGCCCAAAATGCGCTGTGGATGTCACTTAGGCTGATTCTGATTAACTTGTCACTTCCTTCCCCCTGCTGCACTCCAATGCCAATATCAGGGCCACTAATTCTGCTGCTTGTGCTGAATAATGTTATGGCAGGCGTGTGCTTGTCACTATCTCACTTGTCCCACCCTCTCTCAGCTACATGACTGCAGTCCCAGTATGTCTTTCCCCAGTCATCTGGTCAATTGTTAAAACATGTCAATATATTGCACATCTCCTCCCTATATTGCGTCCTCCTGTACTGTGTGAGTGTCACTGAATTCTTCTAGGTTTGCAGTGTAGTCATTTACATAGTCACCCTTCGCTAAAGAATCGTCAAGCAAGATCACCGGGTTGACAAGTCTGCATCTTACTATCTTGAGAGCTGTGTTAGATAGTAACACCTCATACCCTGAGGCCCTCTGTGTTGTCAGTGTGCTCTTTGGTCTTTCCAGTATTGCAAAGAGAGCATGCTCCATGTAGAGAGTGGTGTTACATCCCATGATAATACTTGCTGATTTGTCCACTGCGAATGCGGCTGCAGCCAATGCTTTTTCCGCATGTATTGTGTCCTCTCATTACTGGGTCTAATTTACCACTGCAATAGGCTAGTGGCTTGTGCCCAAGCTGGTCTTCAATGTCAGTACTGTGGTCAATACTACTCTGTTGGAGTGTGAGAACAGAAAGAATTCCTTTTGATAGTCTGGGACCCCTAACACTGGAGCTGTGAATAATGCTTCCTGCAGCTTGTTAAATGCCTCAGTCATTTATGTTATCCATTGCATTTCTGTACTTCCTTCATTGCACTTAATAAGGGCCTAGTGTAAGTGTTGTGATCGAATACCCATGCTTTGAAGTAATTACATAACCCCAAGAACTGCTGCATTGCTCTGACTGATGTGGGTTTTTCTGTCCTGTGTATTGCCTCTGCCCTCTCTGGTGTCACTCGTCAGCCATTTTGGGGATCATGTGTCCAATGTATGACACTTCTGTCTGGCAATATTGTAGTTTGGCCTTATCCGCCGTGTATCCCATTTCTTCTGCTAGTACTGTTAGCATATGTACTGAGTCATTTCTACACAGTGCTTCTGTCTTGCTGCAAATCAATATGTCATCTACATACTATATAAACTTGCTTTCCATCTGTACGTTGCCTAGGTCCATTTGAAGAATCCTATTGAATATGGAAGGTGATTCACAGTACCCTTGAGGAAGTCTGGTATGTTTCCACTTCTTATTTCTATATAAAAAGAAGTTAAGTCTTGTGAGTCTGGGTGTAATGGTATAAAGAAGAATGCATTCTTCAAATCTATGAAGTAGGCAGCTTACTTGGGGATGCTGCACAGAATTGTCGGCTGGTCCGGAACTAAAGGATATGCTGCTTCTAAAATATGGTTAAGAGTGCACAAGACCTGTATAATGTGCCATGACCCCCTGTCGCCTTTTTGACAGGGTACACTGCTGTGTTGCATGGTGATTCTGATGGCACTAGGATGCCTTGCTTCACTAATGCTGCAATGATCTCATACATACCTTTGTCTGCCTCTCTTGAAAGTGGTCATTGTTCAACTCTCAGCAGAATGGTTCCCAGCTTTAGTTGTATCTTTAATGTTTCTATTCCTTTCTGAAGCCCCACATAATAGGGACTCGTGGTCATGATGTGCTGGGAATCTTGGCCAAATCCTCCTCGAGAAAGGTTGGCGGTGCTTTCAGCGCCATCGCCATTCTCTGTGGTACTTCTCTGTAATGTATTTTCACCCAAGATTTGATGCACATTTCCAACACCATCTCGTGATTCGATCTGTTGTCTTTGAATAGTTCTTCATCTGTGACTGTAGTCAACCTGAACCCTTCAGCTATTGTGATCACTGCTCTCCATGTCCGCTCTGTGTCATCTGTCCCATACACAGCTATCCAGTCATCTCCCGCGATTACTGCCTCTAATTCTAGTTGCACTATTGTCCCTTTTTTTTATCTAATGGTATCTCTGGCCTGAATAAGTACTCATTTGGAAGGCATCATATTTTCCCTATAATCCCTGGAAGCCATGCTATTATAATTTCAGTCCCATATTGGAATAGCTCCCCATCCTCTAGCACCGTCCTCTGTACCCTTCGTCCACAATAAGCTTGAATGATTTTCCTCACATTTAGAAGGTGTATCCCCGGTGTAGATTACACTATCTCCTTGTCTGTGAATGAAATGGTCATGTTAAGTCTGCTCATAATGTCTCTCCCCAGTATATTCATAGGTGTCTGTCAAGAATAGAGTAGGGGCAAAGATATATTGTGCTCCCCTATAGAAAGTGCAATATCATCTGTAAAAAGAATCACGTCTGTTCCCCCAGAGAATCCCTGAGCATTCATGGCATCACCTGACATACTATATGTCCCTTCATAGAAGCAGGATTTGGTCGCCCCTTTGTCTACAAGAAAGGAAAAAGTCTTGTCACCCATTATCACCCCTATACGTGGTTCCTCCCTAAGGTTGGGTGTAATCGATAGGATGGAACACATAATGTCCATCTGTGGGCTGTCCTACTGAGGGTATAAGGACATCCCATCCCCCAGGAATGGGTTGCCCCTACAACAGTGACCCCCTCCAGTTTCCTAATCAGAGTCGCTTTTATGGAGTCTTTGCGTGCTGTTGCCCCATTTTTTGGTTGTGTGCTGTTCTGCATCTGCGGTATTTGCTGTGCTGTGTATGCGTGTTGTGTGTTACCCTGCATCTGGTGCATCTGTGGTACCAGCAAATTCTTCTGCGTAGGTGCTTGCATTTGTGGTGCCTGTATCATGGGCTGGTGTGTCTGTGGGTATGTGTTTGGTGCCTGTCCTTGTGGTGTCTGGTTCTGCATGTAATACTTGTTCTGTTCCCCCTGGTATACAGGCTGGCATTGCATTCTACCATTCTGTTGCACCCCTCCCTTGCTTCTTCACACCCTCGAGATGTGCCCTATGTGCCCACACAACCAGCATTGGGGTACCTCTCTCACCTGTCTCTGGAACTCCTGTGCAAACTCCTCTATGCCCTGTTGCATTTGTTGTTCATATCCTTGAACCCTGCTTGGGAATCTTATGTGATTCAACTGCATCTGATACCTGTACCCGCATCCTCTGGGTGGCACCCCCTTCCTTGCAACCCATGCTGTGCATCCCCGTCCCATGAATCTGCCTCACGCAGGCGGTAGTGCATACTGTTTCTGTGGTGACCCTTGTCCTCCTGTGCTCGTCGATAAAGCCCCCTCCATGGCACATTTAGATAGCTTCTTCTTTACTAATCTTGATTCCTCCTGCTTTCTTTCATCATTCATTTTCCTTCCGTTCTCTTGCACTAGCCTACAGTAATGTTCTATGGTGAGCTGTATTTCTGGCCAAGGCTTTACTGCCATCACCTTTCTGTTTTTCTAAAGTCACCCCAAGTGTGATAGGTATGCCAGATGTGGGTCCCGAATCTGCCGGGCCTAGAGACCCAAGCTACTCCTAACTGATGACACCCAACAAGGCTGAAATATGTCTGGGATGCTTGTGGTCTCGTGCAGAAGGGATGTGACCAAGCAGTTCGGGCTGGACTGCCCCTTTTGGGGTAGGACCAAGCCTGATTTGCATATGGTTTTTCCCCTTCTGTAATGGTTTGGCAGGCTGAAAAACGATGGTCTGGAGGGTTGCCCAGAGCTTTGCCCGTGGTTATGATTAATTCAAAACCTTCCAGCCATCACCTTTCTGTTTTGCTAAAGTCACCCCGAGTGGGACGGGTATGCCCAGACGTGGGTCCCGAGTCTGCCGGGCCTAGAGACCCAAGCTACTCCTAACTGATGACACCCAACAAGGCTGAAATATGTCTGGGATGCTTGTGGTCTCGTGCAGAAGGGATGTGTCCAAGCAGTTCGGGCTGGACTGCCCCTTTTGGGGTAGGACCAAGCCTGATTTGCACATGCTTTTTTCACTTCTTTAATGGCTTGGCAGGCTGAAAAACAATGGTCTGGAGGGTTGCCCAGAGCTTTGCCCGTGGTTATGATTAATTCAAAACCTTCCAGCCATCACCTTTCTGTTTTGCTAAAGTCACCCAAGTCTGTCGGGCCTAGAGACCAAAGCTACTCCTCACTGATGACGCCCAACAAGGCTGAAACCTGTCTGTGGATGCTTGTGGTCTCGTGCAGAAGAGATGTGACCTAGCAGTTCGGGCTGGACTGCCCCTTTTGCTTTTGGGGTAGGACCAAGCCTGATTTGCATATGGTTTTCCCCCTTCTGTAATGGCTTGGCAGGCTGAAAAACGATGGTCTGGAGGGTTGCCCAGAGCTTTGCCCGTGGTTATGATTAATTCAAAACCTTTAAGCCATCACCTTTCTGTTTTGCTAAAGTCACCCCGAGTGGGATGGGTATGTCCAGACGTGGGTTCCGAGTCTACCGGGCCTAGAGACCCAAGCTACTCCTCACTGATGACGCCCAACAAGGCAGAAACATGTCTGGGGATGCTTGTGGTCTTGTGCAGAAGGGATGTGACCTAGAAGTTTGGGCTGGACTGCCCCTTTTGGGGTATGACCAAGCCTGATTTGCATATGTTTTTTCCCCTTCTGTAATGGCTTGGCAGGCTGAAAAACGATGGTCTGGAGGGTTGCCCTGAGCTTTGCCTGTGGTCATGATTAATTCAAAACATTGCAGCCATCACCTTTCTGTTTTAATTTACTGCCATCCCCACCAATTTCTTCAGTTGCCTTTGCACCTGCTCTGACAACCGTTGGCATAATATGTGGTAGAATAGTGCTACTGTTGTGTCCTACAGTTCTTGCGTTTTAAGGCGCCATTTTCTGAATGTAGTGTAAGGGTTCTTCATCTTCCCCCATTTTGTGTGCCATAATCGCACTAATGTCTGACGTGTCTGGGTAATGTGTCTGTAGATTTTGCCTCAAAGCCGCTCAGCAGTTAGCAAATGGTGTGCCATCATGTGCTCATCACTGGTGGTTTCTCCTGGGTACTCCTCCCTTCTCCATACATCATCATTGGCTTCCCTGAGGATTGCCACAGAAGCCCCTTTACGTCCCACACTGCTAATTTCTGTTCCGCTGTCATCCATTTCCTATATCCATGTCCCTGCACCTGCAGTTAAAAAGGGTAATCCACACCTGTAGTTGTCCTTGTCTATATGTTTCCATGGTATGTATTGAGGTCACCTTCTCCCTTTTCCAGTAAGGGCAATTGTGTGAACCCACTCTCCCCATTCGCCCCTCAGGTCAGCCTGAAGTGTCTATCAGGTCACTCAGCATCTTTGAAGTCAGTACATGCCTTTGCTGGCTGCCCCTTCCTTCACGCTGTAATATCTCCAGGCCTCTGCACTTATGGGGTCAGGTCGTCCATACCGAATGATGCGTCTCTGAACTGTTGTGATGGATCATCCTTGTCACCCCGAAATCCCCTTTTGTCTTTTCCTACTTCCCATGTCCCACTTCTATCTGCACTTTTCCCTGTCGACTGATGTTTCGGTCGCCCTCTCCCCTCGTCCTCACTTTCCTCTGCATCCCCGACTGAGTTGGTGTCCATATCACTGCTGAAGTCGTCTGCGCAACTCAGCCTATGGTTCAGCCTTAAGGCCCGTTCAAGGTCATCTACGCCACCCCGTCTGTAATAGAGTGAAAGAACTGCACTACTCGGTCCACTTATCTAACGTTCGGAAAGCAAATAGCACAGCACCACCTCTTGCAGGCCCTCAAGAACTGTAACATTAAACAATGAATGTAGTTAGCTTTTCAGCACGTTCATTGAAGATCTATTGACTCCCATAAGAGGGTAATAGATACAGCGTTTTGGCAAATATACACTTAGGTCAATTGCCTTTTTAATTGAGTATTGTGATATTTCTTTGTAGCTCCAATCAATTGGAAATTCCAATAAGAAGTATCCATTTAACTGGAGCCATGAGAGTATGATTTCGGGGTGGGATCAGGACATATATATCCTAACTGTAAAAATGAAATAGAACCCCCACCGATGAGGAAAGTAAGAAGGGAAATATGCCAAAAATAAGTGAAATAATATATACAGTTTTATTCTCTACCTTCCCCCAAACTTGAAATGTTTAAACAACAACGTTGTAAGAGAGGTGTGTTTGCCTTATAGGTGAGGTGAATGAGGAGAAGCTGGTACATGTGAAACAGTTAGAGCAACACTAACAGTTGCATATTGTTCAAAATCATTAAGAAGCAACGACACAAGGCAGGTAGATTATTAGACTTCTAACCTGTTACCCTGGGGTGGAGCGTTGTTGAGTTAGGTCGAGTTATAAAACCATTGAAGTACACATATATATATATTTTATAATCATGGCCTCCTCCCTGCAGGGATACTCAAGAAGACATATGTGAGAAAACAGTGGAATTCCTCACAAGCCACCTACAGATACACCCAATACTGTCACTGATGAATGTCCGGCAGAGTACAGCCACAATGGACAGAAACATACATATGTTGGGCGACGAGAAACATAGATCGATATAGGTGTTTAGATTACCAACACTGAGTAATCAGTTAATAGTGACTTGAGATTCAATGTGCCAAGCATAAAATAGTGTATCATTCTCATACTAAATTTATTAATATTTGTACCATTTGACGTGTAAAATTGAAGTATAAGGTGGCATTACCATTGTATAATACAATTGTGTTTTTTAATGAAGTAAAAGCTTGATACTTGGAGGTTGGCCAATATTTGTTATAAAAGCCTTTCTCAGAAGTTGATGAGGATAGCATTAGAGACATTTATTTACTTTTTTGGACGTATGGTTTATATATTTTACATATTCACACTTAGTAGGAAAGTATAACACCCCGTAGTGGGCTCAGCCTGTGTGAGAAAGTTACTTTGTCAATTACATTCTTGCAACAGATGCCCCCACGGGCGCTATGACACTAGGTTCTCTTCTTCCCCACAGTGTTCAGGATTGAAAAGTAGAGCAATATATATATTGTTATACATCGGATGCCTCTGTTTCAGTCTTCTTCTTTCTTTTATTGTGGGGAATTTTATATGGTTTGTGCATATAAAGAGGGGTATAGTAATGACAGAAACATTAAGTATTGGGATGGCAAGAAATAAAAGGGGAACAGAAAACGAAATTGAATATAATGAATATAAAGGAGTTCTTTTGGATACCGGTTCAGATGTGCACTACCCCAACAATGGGTGAAAGGACCAGTCAGATGTGCAGTGGGGGGTTTACTGGGGTTCACGAAGGATGTAGTGGCATGTGTCAGCCCAAAATGTTTTAAATCTTGGTGCGCTTTGGTGTCAAAATTCACATGCATTGAATTATACAAAAAGCCTGCTAAGGTGCAAATACTGGCACACTTCTCCTTTTGCTTTAGAGGAAATGTCACTGTACTTGTGGGCACAAATGAACGGTGCAATGAGACTTTGTTCATTCCCAACCTGACTATTGGCACATCTGCACTGATGGATTTTTACTGGGTGTGAGGACAGTACACTTAGTTCTACCTTCCCCCATCCTTGACAGGCGTCTGCTTCCTCACCACCTTGCATTCAACCATTCTCATGTTGCACAACTCGCATTTTCCTGTCATAAGCGTGCAGCCTCCAGTTGCAACTGAACCCCCCCCCAATCAGCACACGCACCGCTCGCTAATAGCCTGACAATAATAGAGGTTGAATGATTGGTGCCAAGACTCATCTGACAATCTTAAAGTGATCCCAGATAAATTTTGTTTACAAAGACAGGCACATTTCTTACTTCCCCGTTTATGCCTGGAATCCAAACTGCAGCCAATGCGAAGTGGTTTTAGATAACAAGGTGGGAGATGCTCAAGATAACGAACCAGACAGAGCAGGTTCTCAATTCAATAAAAACGCAATTGAGGGCCATTTGTCTCATGATGCTCCAGAACTGGTATGTTCTGGATTTTCTTACAGCAATGGATGAGGGCATGTGCAAAACATAGGATCTTCTTCCTGCACATCCATACTCCCAAATTATGCAGACAATAGATCTCAAACCAATGCTATAGAGGCCCTACAAAACTTGCTGATTGCCATGGAAAAAGAAGCTGGAGTGAGTCCTGAAGATTAGTTTGATTCAATGTTTTCATGGGACCTGTCTTTCTTGGGGATAGCTGTAAAGGTGCTTGTTCCTATAGTGGTATTTTTCCTTGTAATGTTGTGTTCCTGTCAAATACCTCTACAGTGCTGCTCCAAGACACAAGAGTGTGCTGATTATGTTGGTGTCAATAGCAACAGGTAAAGCTTCTCCCCTCACAAAACATGTAAATGGAAAAATGTAATGGTAAAATAGAGCACAGGGTGTTAAGAGAAGAACAACCAGTTGGTCCCCGGGGACACTTTCCTACCCCCACTTGATCTAGAATATTAGGTGCAGCACTGGTTAATGTGGCAGGAAATTGGGATGTTGTTTTATGACGTGTACCCCAGAATAATGTGCCCAGATGTGTGAAAGTTTACCTCACATGTGCAAAGTGTGGGTGCCCAAAGATGACGAGTATAGAAGAAGTGAAGCTAGGTCAATTAATGGAGCATCAACTAAAGGTGGGAGTGTTGGCATGCAATGTCCTAGGCAGGTGAAGAGATTTAGACTGTGCAACACATTAGCAGGCGGCCTAGTGCTAGCAGTTCTCGGTGGGGCAGCAGAATGTGCATAGATTAATTTGTAGTCAGCTTTGACACATATTAGAAATATCATATAGCCATACAGAAAGAACAACACAGTATTCACATTGTAGTGTTTAACGAGCTAATGTATCAAGAGTTTCACCATGTTGGATTTTAGGGCATTTTACAAGATGTGTTTTAGAAAGTATGAGAAATAGGCTCAACATGGCGATGTGGCTCCATCTAATCATTTTTTAGACACGTTTCCATTCCTTCCCCTAGAGAGAAGTTACATTGTCTAGGTCACAGGCAGCTGTGATGTGTCAATGACAGTTAATTGAGTCCTGCTTCAGAGCTTGAAGGAGCTGGGAAAAGAATGCTATATCCAAGGAGGGAAGGTAGGTATGCGCCTTCAGAAGATTGAAATCACGCAAGCTGGGCATGGGGTTCTGTGATGCCAAGAGGCCTGCTAAAAACATTGAGCACTACAGACCTTACCTGATGAGTGGTCATCATATTTGAACTGCAGGCACTGCACTCTCGGGATCAATTAATAAGTGAAATTCAAACAAAAGAGTGGTGCCCAATCACATCATTCATGGGCACTTGGGATCCAGAGAGTTAAGGGGGGAGACATGCTAGGGCTAAGCCATGATTTAGGATGGGAGGAGCAGAGGCAATGGCCATAACTATATCTATAAGGCCAGGACACTGTTTGTGCGTGCCACAGTGTCTGGTATAATGAGGAGGCCCACTGTATTATCAAAGCAGAGTTTACCTCACTATTCATACTTTCATCCGACTCCAATGGAGGGGTGAACATCACATGATGGTCAGGAATATTTACTTTTTAAAAGAAATGTATTATAGTAACAATGTACCTGGTAGTTAATCAACTCCTACTGATGATGTAGTAAGTCCATGGTTATGGGGAATGTGTTATAGATAATGTGTGACCAATGAGCTAATGGACTATAGGGAATGATTAGAATTGTTAGTAAATGGGGAGTGTGGGATCATGTTGTAATCTTTATTATGCATAGCTTTATTCATTTGCAGTTTTCCGCTATAAAAGATGTAACTCCATTTGGTGGGGCGAGCTACATGTTGGTTTGGTTATACAGGCTCGTCTGATACTTTTGCATGTCATAAAACTTTGTTTTCCTTGCAAATGAGTTTTGGGTCATTCACCCTACAAGAGGATAGTGCCAAGAACCCTTGCACATATCTGACAATGCCACAATACTTTGCTTTATGAACCATCACTGTCCATATAAAGCACCACCTTCATCAATTTGTGTAAAATGCAGAACTCCTCCACCAGCTTGTTTCCTCTTTATACTTGTTTCCTTAATATAATGTAACCAATTGTTCTTGGTCACATTTATTTTCCTCAACTGTGAACATTATTAACTATTTCTAACGATTTGTGGAATCTTAGTTTAAATCTGAGAGTATTTTTGTTCTCTTTGACCAGGTCTATAATTTCATTAAAAGAATATTCCCAGTCTATTAAGTAATATATCTGACAATGACCTAGGTCTGTAGCATTTTGGGGAATCATGGTTATCTTTTTAAAGAATGGATATTATAATTGAGGTAAGCCATGTTAGGGGTAATTCCCTCATGCATTACATGGTCCAAATAAATCACATTATACAGGTGCCCACATACTAACATGTACTCTATATAGGGCATAGTGAACAGTGTGAGGGCCTGGATCTTTCAAAGAATTGCACCGCCCACGTTAGCAGGCACGTAGTTGCTCAACCAATAGGAAGACCACTTTTTGGGAGACTTAGATCTTCGCTCCCTCTAGACGAATGTGCTTCAAACTTTGCAAAAAAAGTATATGGTCAGCTCTGAACCATGGCAAGGTTTTGTCCATGGGGGCCAACGTTAAAGGGGGGTCCAGTATATCTTTTTTCCAAAGACTGAATGACAAAAACCTTGCACACAAGTACAGCCCAAACTGTTGGACGGATTTTCATAAAATGTAAAGCAGGTGCTCCGGCTTGGTCCTGATTTATAAATTTGGTGATAATCCATCCAGTACTTTTTTAAAAAAACATGTAAAATGTACGCTTCAATAAATTAGTGATATCTGGTTCTGCTCCGTGGTTCAATTTCTCTGTTGGCTCTGCGCTCAAAAGTCTGTTTGGCCTGGAGTGTGGCATGATGTTGGCGGACATTGGACGTGCCCAGTGTTGGGCTGGAGGGAAGCGTGATGTGCATCATAATTTTGGGTAATGCTGCTATGTTGTATCCGAGGATGTTGTAGTGCCGAAAGAGGCTGGAAAACATGCTTTGCAGCATATGGTGGTGGGAAGAGGGGATGGAAAGGGTGGGGGAGTGTGAAGTGGTTCATCTGATATATTTCTTTAGGTGGAAGAAGACAGTGGTGTGCCAGCAGTATCTGTGCATAGTGCGCCAATTTGTGGGTACCTCCTCAGGTGATTCGCTTCTGTGGTGACTGCAGGCAGCCTTCATTACAGCACAATAGGTCCTGAGGCAAGCTCTTTCTGTGGTGACTACTGGCAGGTTCAATTGAAGATGGGTAGTGGATTGCACATGACATGAGCATGTTTGCATAGGGTGTAGTATGATGTGTTTTAAGCCCCTAGCACCTTGGATGCATGGCCGGAGGCCTTGCACCGAAAAGTATGTCCACTGGTTGCAAGTAGGTTTCAAATTATTGACTTGTGTGTGTGGTTTGTCAGCATTGTACACATTGTTGGTTGCATGGGTGTGGTGAATGTTAGCATGTCCTACAGTATTGGGTGCATGGCTGGAGATGATGGAGTCAACAGTCCTGCAGTGTGACCAATGGGCGAAGTGTTGGAATACTGTGTGTGTAGAAGTGCATAGGAATCCAGTGGATGCTGTACATGTTTTGGTTGTGAACATTGCGCAGATAACTGAGCACTGTTCTGTATTATGATGTACTGGTTGTCAGTAGTTAATATAGTATTGGGTGCAGGGGCAATGTTCTGAAGATTTTGTGGTTTGTTTGGAAGTAGTAAAATATTATGTGAATAGAATTGTGTAGGGGTGCTGGAGGCTGTGTTATGTTTGTGGATTCTGCTAACTGGTTAGATTTTGCATATATGGCTGTATTATGTTGCAGGGGTTCGGTAAGAGTGCCGGTGCTGTTACGTTTGTGGGTTGTGGTACCTGGCAACATGTTTGCATGCACGGCTGTGTTACGTTGCTGTGGATGCGGCCAAGGCCTAGCCTCTTGGGTGCATGGCTGAAGGCCGTAGGCTGTAGGCCATGCACCCAAGAGGATATGCTTTGGCCACAACGGCCGCAACGTAATGCATGCCAACACTTTAATACTAGTATATGGATTCAACAATTGTTTCCTGAGTGATTTTTTTTTCTTGCATCCTTTCGGTAAATTGTTATAACCATACATTGCTGTATCGTACACAGTTTTAACTCAGTATCTCTCTGAGGGTGGTCACCTTTACAGAATGGTTGTGGGGGCCATTTTAGACTTGGTAGAGCACCTGAAGTGAGCGGACATGCATACACTTCCATATGGTGTAGGTCATTGCACTTGTTGCACATTAATTAGGGAGCGACATGACAGCATTTGCTATGGTTTGCCCCTGATGAGACCCTTTGCTTAGGGGGTGCAGTAAGATATTGTAACATGAAAGGATTTCCTTAGCATAACACATTTAAAATATGGACAATTTGTTTTCTTTATAGAAATGCTTTGGAAAAAAACATATCCCATTACAAAAAAGGAGCATTTCACAATGACCTACCCTTCCACTACATAATTGGTCATACAAATATCTTCATCTGCATTGGCATGCTGTTATTCTTTTCTCCCCCATCCAGCATGGAAGGTACATTAGTACTGGACACACTACTGTGCGAGAAAAAATGTACACTTCACTCTGACAATTACAGTTTTACTTGAAAGACAACATGCTGCGCTGCTGCTTGCACTCCGAGTTCACATTTCTTAAATAACAATACAGCTTGCTAATATCCCTCCCTGCCCCCTAATGATGTTTATCTGCTGCCATTGCCATGCTCTGTTTACACGGAGCAACATCTTTAAATTCTGCTCGTGTTGGGGGAGCTGCATGCCACATATCTAGGTAGTGCTCCCCTACCGCCTTTCTGCCCTTGCGTTCCAGAAGTGTGTGCTCAGGGCGCAAAAGGCTTTAATCTGGCTGGTGGTGAAGGCAAATTTGGCATGTTTCCAGGTCTGCATAGACTGCAAGCATATCACAGGCCAAAACCATCAAAGAAGGTAACTCCTGCAAAATACGGGACGGTTGGCAATTTTACAATTACCTTTGTTTTGTGTACTTTTTGAGATGCTCAAAGAATGCGCTCGTCATTGCCATTTTGTGCTAATGTTATGTGTGCATCACTTGCACTAACTTTAAGTGAGGGCGTGCCACTACTTCTCAACCCCATAGGTGACATTACTTGCAGACAGTAGTAGCTCAAACTGTGTACTACTGCTATATTCATAACGTTCATGCCCAGCGCAGCCCAATGTGCCACGTGAGCACCTACGTCCGGACAACAGGAAAATAAACACAAGGTAAAACAGACATGCACACACAGAGCATACAGTTCCTGTCTTCTTATACACAGTAGTTGGTCAGAGAACATTTGAATAATTTCTGAACAACACTGTACTGTCACCAGTGGTTTTATTTTTAATAGAATGTTCGCAAGAAAGTGTAAGCTGTCTGAAATACATGTTTTTTTTCATTTAGCGGGTAATTTCTAGCGTAGCATGCTGTGTGTTCTTTTGTGTACTTCTTTTGTCATCTGGCAGAGCAGCAAAAGGATTGATGTATGGTCCTTGGTGGTTCGTGTGGTAGAACACACTTTCTTTTTAAGTTAGGAAAGGAGACAGTTGTTGTCTTTGTGATGTCTTACATCATAAAGGTATGCATGTTGCTTCTTATTGCCGGAAACACAAATGGCCATACATGGCCATAGCCGTCGTACCAGATAACGATGAGCGTCAATACTGCTTATGGAAATCTTATAATGATTCTTCCACAATCTGTCTGTTGTCCAGTGGAAGTGGTGACACAGGCAGTAAGGTATAAGGTATCTGCGAATGAAGAAGAATACAAATACATTTAAGTAGCCAGCATCAGTGGCAGCGTAAAGGACAAGGGCTCTGAGGGAACGATGTCACAAAGGGGCCTAGATGGCCGGGTCATGCACCTTAGGGTGAACTACTTTATGTTATTGAGTACCATCGGATGTTCACCCACAGGCTTGCTGTCTGTTTTGTAAGTGTCATTCTCTTTCCACGGCTACACACATGCGCTTCGTCTTTCAAACGTTGACAACAGACCCTTCTTTCATGTGTTTTCTTTTTACAACAGATGTCAGTGCCAGCAAGTGTCATCGGACCCACGGCACATTCTCTTTGAATGTGCACAAACAAACACACAAAACAAAAAAAATTCTCCTACGGGACCACTCCAATTGCAGGACAATGCAGGAGCTGTTTTTCCAAAACATTGAACAGTAAAATATTAGCTGTCAATGTCTGTGTGCCACTCAAGTGCTATATGTGCCTCTGACCATTATTAATTTTAATACAATGAAGGTTTGTAAAACTGTTAAGTGTTTGAAAGGTCATTATAAGGACAATACAGCCAATTCTTTAGCACACGATTGAACATACAGTGTGCTACTTCAGTGCAGGAGTTGCCTTTATTTTCACTGTTGTGCTCCATATATAGGCTTGAATGGCCTGGAGAACCATGTAAACAAAACAAACAACAATCCTAGTACTCACATAGGCTGAATGCTGCAGAGATGGCACTGTAATGTAGCATGCAAAACTAATTTTACAAAACCCAGTACATTGCAAACGGACAACGTGTACGGGATGTTATGTTAATAGGTATGCCCACAGAACTAGTTATCTTTCATTTTCTTTATAAATTTCATAGAACATCTGCCCTATGAACATGTTATGTACAGTTGTACTTACATCATTTCTGCAAATTCCATGGTTATACTATGTCACCAGGAAATCACTCTGTACGGCATACTGGAAACTTGCAGCCTACCTTTACAGAAAATGTGCGCTGCAACGACACTAAGTTATCTTTCATTTTCCTTTTAAATTTCATAGAACATCTGCATTTGGAGCAATTCATGTGTACCGCTCAAGCCTATTTTACAATGAGTATTTCTCCTGTAGATAGAGAGGTATGTTATTTCTCAATTTCCGGCCACCATGCGACTACAAAAACAAATGCTGGCGGCAATGTGTTACGATTTCATTGTGCATTTCCGATTTTAAGTACTGTAGTTACGTAGAACTTACTATTACGTACATGGAGACATGCTGGTACCTTAATCATGTTTCAATGAATGTACAGCTGACATAATATATAAATGTACATTTACAGGCCATATCTACGATTTATAGGTGCAGTGTCTTACTAATCAACGGTGTATGTTGGCAGACTGTATGTGCGATGGCTGCGCATACATGGGTGGCAGGGCCATTTTACGCACTTCAGTGCCTTTGGGTAAGGAGATTTTTGGGCCTCTCGTTCATGAAAAAAAACAAATTCCTTCACAACTTCTTCAAATATTGTAAGTGCTTTCTAATGTATGTAGTATAGTGACCTGAACTGGTTGTGTCGCCTGTGTGGTAGATTATGGCTATTGTGAATTTTCTGTTGCCAAGCGATACCTATCTGTGTGTGAAGACAGTTTCCATCTGCATTGTATGTTGAAAACATTCATATTACATACTGCCTATGTGATTGTATATGTAAAGTGGAACGATTATTGGAATTGCAAGCCCTACACACTATGCTATGGTTTTCATTTTGTACCACATGCTGAAATTGAATGGAATCACAGCTAGGTATAGATACACAGGTAAAGCGTTTGTTAGGGACTTCTTCCTGAATAACATGATTGCAGAGAGTGCATGTATGTTTCCACATGTAGGAAATCTGAAAGATTTCATTTATGGGTATGTTTTTGCTTTCCAGTACTTGTAGTAAGTACATTACAACGTCCTGTGGATCTCCTTATCTGTTTAACATGAATTTACCATTCTAGCACAGTAGTCCAATTCCTGCCTTATTCTTGAGACTCTATAACTGTTTTGCTGCATTTCTGTGCAGGACTATCATTTGTAAACACAACTGGTCTGAGCCGATTAAATACATGATTTCAACAATTGCTGGCTTTTGCAATACACCATTTATTGCTACATGTGCATGGTAATTTACACCACTTGTATTAAAAAATACGAATGCACCAGGCAGTTTGTCTGAGTACGTTTTGCATAGTACAGTTTGTAAACGAGATTTCTTACACTACAATGGTGTGTTGCTAACATTTTGATATGGTAAAAGGTGCTTTTACAAGCAGGACCAGAAATGCAGACTAAGCAATGTCCCCGTAGTCCTGTGTATTTGAGCACTGGACAGGTGATCATAGTTTGTAGTATTTTACTTTTTCCTTTGTAATTTCCTTTCACATGGTGATTGAGGACCTGCTGCAAAGACTTGATAGAATTGTGGGCACCGTTACACATTGATGTGCAAGGCCATTTGTAGATGGGGCATATTGTTTCGGTAACATGGAGAGTGGCATCTAAGTTTTTATGGGGATATTTGTGAAAGCAGTTTTTCTTCTTCCATTATGGTATCATACCCTCGTCCAGTGCTATGCATGGCAATTTGTTTTTTTTTGCTCTTGTTTGTATGATTCTTCATTGAAGTATGGCTCTGTGCTGGTAGTGTGCCTCCACTCAACTGTACAGATGTTGCCAAAGGTATATATGCTGATATTGCGTTTGTTTCAAAGTAGTGGTTGTAGTTTAAAAATGAATTTTGTTAGTGGTTTTATTCTGTTTAAAATTAATAGAAATACTTTTCATTTCAGGAGCATTGCACCGTCTACAAGAGCTTCCAGCATTACTTTTCTGTGGTAAGTTTTAAGGGTTGTGCGTGATTTCTCCCCTATACTTATAAGGTTCTGAAGGACTCTGTGGTGGACATTTTTTTGCAAAATTACTTTTTGGAATGCTTCCTTGTGGTGACATTAGCATTTGTACATGCTCTATTACCACTAGTGAGAGTTGCACTCTTTTTACTACCTTTCTTTTCATCTACATTTTAACAGAGGCATTACATTGTCCTTACTGGTAGTTGCTTTTGTTTTTGTTAGTGACTGTATTAGCTGTTCTCTTTCAACTTTCTGTACAAAATCTGTTAGGGGTGGATGGCTATTCTCTATGTTTTTACGTTGAGCTGATCTATTTCTGTGTTGTTTTCTATGGAATTCCTTTTTGGTAGGCATTCTGTAGTAGCTGTTGGAGGAAAAAGAAAAGTGTGGCTGTGCACATGTTGTAATGTATATGTGTAGGGCTGTGCATGAATGGATGAATATGAGGGTAGGAATATAGATAGAGGTGTGTAATGGTCAGTTAGTGTAGGGTGGGAACACTGATTTGCTATTTGGGAGTTATTATAATGGCTGTGACATGATAACACAAAGTGAGCAACTGATGAGGTGCAATGAGTAAGAATTAAGAAAATACCAGTGGGTTGATGCAATTGTGTACCTTAAAATACAAGAACACTGCACTGTCTCATTAAGAGTTGAAACTCCATGATAGCATTGCACTTTGTTGGCTGTCGAGAGTAGGCTTACTCTAGGTTGACATACCACTGGCTTTCAGGACAGAGTTGTATAATGCAGCTGTCAAAGAAGATAGTAAGACAATATGTTTGTTAATGGCATGCTGATTGCATTTGGAGAATACATTACTTAAAAAGGTAGGGGATGTGTTGGCAGTAAGACTTAGTGTGTGTGTAATTGAATGGCTTTGTATATGAATGGGGACTTGGGAGCATCAGCATTGTTGGTAAGGTGGTAAGTGGTTTATTTGCAAGTGTGCCATATGACATGCACTTTAGGAAGTGTGTGTATTGGTGTAGCAGTATTTAGTTTGCAAATGGATGAGTCCTAGTTGTAGAAGGGTGAGAAAAAGATGAGTAGAGCAATCATTTCAGTTGTTGGATTTATTTATCCACATTTAGGATTGATACTGTTGTCAATGAACAGATTCATTTGTTTGCCTTTCTAAGTAGTGGCAGGCCTTGCTGTCATACATGCAATGTATGTACTTGGTTTAGGTTTGTAAGATACATTCAGTGACCCTTTTCTGTGAAAATGTTACACATTTTATAGGAGATGTGTTAGTGCAGAAAAAAGTCATTCAATTAGCAGAAGGAAAGAAGAGAGTAACTGTTTGGATATTACAATGGCTGATATGGGTAAATGAAAACTTTCAAAGCACATACTATTGCAAGTGGCATTCAATGGTAGGTGATGGGGGAAATTACAGTATGCTTTTTGAGTATGTTATGGAGTTTCAGTGGAATGTACCCTGTTCAGAGGCACTTATAACAGAGTTGCAAAAGTACTGTATGAAAAATATTGATACCTGTACTTTGTGGTGATGGGTGCCAATGTGGCTGAATCAGGATGCAGGCATCTTGGATAGTTGTACAGTATTTTCTAGTGGAGGTGCTTTTGAATCACACAAGACTTGTACTTGGAGTGTTTAACGGTACATATGTAGTGTTGCACAGAGATTATAGTGTTAGATTCATAGGTCTTGAATGTGATTAGTGGATGTGTGGGTTTGACTGTTTAAGAGTACCCAATGAGGTAGTGCTGGAAAAAGAGTAGTGGAAAGGGAAGAAGGATTGCCCCTGCTTTACTGTTGCGTGGCCCTCGCGGTAGCTGGGGAAGTGCACGTGCCACATCCTGCCCTTCTCAGCATGCTTGGCATGGAAATGGGACTGTGGGGATTATCTAATCAGGTGTTGAGGGTGTGTTTCACAGGAAGGGGCGGTAATATTTTTTTTCATTGCTCTGTATGGTGAGGCTGGCAGAGATGGAGAGACTCAAAGTATTGATCGTGGGTGATGTCTTTGTGCATGATCTGCAAGGGTATGCCCAGGATAGAGGCATTGCTGGCAATTTTAATTTTGAAGGAGTGGAGGCTTAGTCGTGCAGTGTGCAGTTTCAATGCTGTGGTTGCACTTTGCAGAGATGTGGCCACTCCCATAACTGTTCATGTTGTAGTGGTGCATTATGGAGCCCTGCTTTTGGGTTACATCATGTGTGCACGTTGGCTCTGTGGACTGAAGAACTTGGCAAAAGCAGTGATGCAGGATTTTCCCACTGCCAAGGTAGTTGTCTCATGCATACCACCTAGAAAAAATATGGGACTATCCCGATGTACGTTGTCCCCATCCAGAGGTAAGAAGGTATCTAATAAACAAAGGTATGTCTGAATTTTTGTGCTCTGCTGGAATGCTCTCCTGTGACAATTAGATCCTTAATTCTCGTAATGTGCACTTTTTCAGTGCAAATGGCATTTCTTTGTCCCCCAATGGAAATTATATTTTGTTTTACAATCTACTGGATGCTTTACAGAGGTTCCTGTAAGAATGTAAGGAGGAGAAGAATACAAAAACCTTCCAAAAAAACACAAAGGTGTTTGTTTACAAGTACCTACAAAAAAGGTTATTTTCAGAGCCAATCCCCTACCCTAGTTAAAATGTGTACCCCCACTCCATTACACAGCACGATATGTCCGCGGACACTGGAGTAGTTCGAGGATCGCACGTGCCACACGTGCCAGGCTTTTCAGGATGGCAGGCATGGAAATGGGACTGTAGAGGCTAAGGGATTGATTGGTCAATGAGGTTTTTGGGTGTGGTATGTACGCAGAGACTGTGGTAGAAGGTCTATTTGCAGAGAGGAATGCAGGTGCCTTTGGTTAAGGCTGTGTCGTCCAGGAGGCAGAGTGTTTGGATTTTGGCGGACTACTATATACATTGGTTGAACGTGCATGCAGAACGCTGTGGAGTGGCTGCACATTTTGGATTCTATCATGTGGATATGCACAGGTATGGAGTATGTGCAATGAAGTGGCTGAATTTGGTTCCTCTTTGATGCTCGATCATCCAGACATTATTTTTCTTCATTGTGGAGGAAACAGTTTAGGACATGTTACCAGAATTTTGCTGCAGTTTGCGATGAAGAAGGCAATTGGGCAGGTCATGGATATGTTTCCAAACTCCCAAGTATTTTTTTCTCGCATCGGGCAGAGACAGAGGTGGCGCGTTCTTCTTCATTTGGTCCGCAAATAGAGAAAGCGAGGCGCAATGTCAACAAATCCGTTTGTGCATTTTTGAGAGATGTTGACATGTCCTACTTCCAGAATGAAAATATTACATTTAGTAGCACGAAAACATTTCACACAGATGGAGTGCATTTTACTGATGCTGGTAATGAGCTTTTTCTGCAAAACTTCCAAACTGCATTGCAGCCCTTATTGCAAGTACAACAAGCATTTTTCTAGTAGGTGTTGCCCATTTCAACCCTTCAAAAAACAAACAAACACCACAAAAAGCCTCTTTTTAGAGCCAGCACCTTCTCCCGGAAATGAGTGCAATGTTTTTGATGAAGTCAACCCTTGCATTATTTACTGTGCTGTCTGCTGAGCTTATAGCCTGTGCAGCGGCCTGCATCCTTTCATTGGCAATTCCATTTATGAAGTCTGAAAGGTGGCACTAAAAAGAGCCTTTTTTTACTTTTTTCTTTTTTGGTTGCTATGTATTTTTCTTCTTGTAATACACAACACAGAAGGAAAGGAAGGGAACAGAGGGTAGGGAAGGGGCACCAACCACAGGGATAAAATAGGGAAAATGGAGAGAGAAAGAGGTTGGGTGGGCCTCACTTAGGTAGGGGGCAATCATTCTCATGCTCCTGGACCAAAGCCTTGAAAGCACTTCAAAGTTGCTCCCACCTGTAGAGTACTGCATAGCAGCACATGTACAATACAGTGACCTTTGAAAGGTAAGGGTCTGCTGCAGTGTGTATGGCTAGAAAGGCTGGTTTAGGGATCCGCTGCCCCACAAGAGTGTCCCTGGTGGTGGCAGGAGCAGATGCAGAGGATGCTGTAGAGGAAAGTAACCTACTGCCTTGTTCGAAGGGCACTACCCTCCAAACTGCTGCCTTGTGATTCGATTTGAGGTGTCACCACATTGAGGTGGTGCTGTAGCTGTACTAGCCAGGTTTTCCGTGACTGAGTACTATGTCGCACTCTGTGCATCTCACCTGGTTAAAATAGGATTTTGGCATGTCTCCTATGGTGGTCAACTGTTTCCACACCCAGGGCTCACGCTGGCTGCAGGCAATGGGGATTTTCTCTACTGCATCCTCGTTCTCCTCTTGATCCCTATCTACATAACCACACCTGTTCCCTTTTCCAGGCCCTTCGGAAGGTGCTGGTGGCGGTGAGTGTGAGGGTGTGGGTGCTTCTGACTTGGAGGCAGTAGCAACAGCCATAGTTGCCATTAGTTGCAAAGGTAATATAGCACAGCAGAATTGATCAGAAAGCAATTCCAGCACGAAGCAATGTGGACCACTTCTCTGCTCTGGAAAGCCAAAAACAGAATGCGGAGTAGCTCTAGGGTGTGGCCTTTTATAGGGTTGCTGTGGAGCACTTGGAACCAGAAAGCGGGCCTAAATTAGTCAAAGAAATAGTTACATGTACAGTGGCACCGTGTGGTACGTTTGAAAGGGTGTACTTTCACAGTAAAACTCCTTACATTGCAGAAAATAGTACTTTTCTGATATCCGAGGGAACCTGATTGTGTCCGGCAAATAAGTGACCTTGCGAATGTTCTCGAATGGGAAGGCTATCCGCAGGACGCGTATTGGGTGGAATATTTCTGTGCATGTGCATAGGTGTCCTACGAACAGTGATGGCCTCCCCGGACTAATTAAAAGTGTGATACATGTCCAGCGACCATTATCGAACAAACTGGGTGTTTGTAGGCTACAGAAAGTGTAATGTTCACGTGCACAGCCGTCTGTAGGACATGGGTGGTCACCTCAAACTACTAAAAGTATGTCAGAACTTTTTCTGACTATGCTGGACAGGGGTAGTGTTTCCAGGATACAGAGGATGAGATATGCATGCACATAGCTGCGCTCCCACATCTAACACAAGGTGCATCACAAGATGCACACATGTGGCCAGTACTGGTGTCCTACGGATACCTCCATTGTAGTAGCAGAAATGGATACATACACAGGAGAATTGGGGATTTGTACATGTTTGTCATGAGGGGAGGCAAGGATTGAGGTCTCATTTTAATGTTTCTGATCACAAGGAATTTGTGGGGATTGTGGGCTGGGAAATGGGGAAGGGGTACACGTGCAGGTGGGGCAGTGGTATTTTAATTCTACCATAATATGTCCTTGTACAAAATCTTTGAAGGTGGCAAAATTGTTTAGCAATTGTTCCATTTTGTCATCCAGGCTGTCTAGTTTGTTATGTACAGAGTTTCCTTCATTTCCTCTAGCCGTATGCTTTTGTGGAAGAGGTTCTGCTTGTGGTGCATTGCTTTAATTTCCAGGATGTCCTGTTAAAGATAAAAATATCTGTTAGGTGTATATGAAGCAATACATATTAACTGTATTACTTTTCAGACTGTACTGCTTACCAATGGGGTTACTATCCTTACTCATTTCATCATGAGGAAAATGTTCTTCCAGTCATTCTAGGGTGCTTGGCATTGCTGCGTACAAATACAAACTTCATGGTGTTGTACTATTGTACACTGCGCAATTACAGGAGAAACTTTAGTGTACTTATTGCGCTGTAGTGACGTTCTGCTCTCAATACTTTGCAGTCCTTACTCTGCCAGTTCCTTCTTCGTTCCTATGTAAAGCAGCAGTTTGGACTATTGTTGGATGCAGACATTATTTGGCTTGTTGGTGTATTCCATTATGGTGCATACCCTATGCCTTTGCTCTGTTTGTTTCACAAGTACAGAGTTTGAAGACCTACTCCATTGTTCCTTGTACTGCACGTACATGGTGCTCTTTGTATATGTTTCTTGTCTTTGCTGAATGTTACTACTATGTAAGAGAACCCCTGCCTTTTTCAGCAGTTTGAATGTTACCTGATATCCGCAAACAGATGCACAGTCTGCTGTTACTGTGCCCATCGGCAGGCAGTCCTCCATTTGGTATGCTATGGTACATCTATACAAACTAAGGGTATCCTGGTAAAAATAATCTGCGAAAAAACGTTGTTAAAGGGACGTTATGGTTAAGTTGTGCTTCTAAAAACCTATCAAATTGAGTGAAAAAAGTTGTTAAAGGCACGTTATGGTTTAGTTGCCCTAAGAAAAACATAGCACATTCAGGTCAAAAATGTTGTTAAAGGGACGTTATAGTTACTTTGCACAACAACAACAACCTATCCATATTATGGGTACACGTAAAACTGAAAAATCCCAGAAATACACCAGTTAAGGTATGCTAAGCAACCATAACTCACGCTACCATTGTGCACTGCTAAGACTAACACCCATGACATCAAAGATGACATCACAAATACCGCTGTATCCGTTTGTCGTGGACAACTGAACAAAAACTATTTTGGAAAAGGCCTTGCTAATTGATGCAAATTTGCTTTTAGGGCAAGATATTAAAGTTTGGCCTATTGGACTTTTATATTGTGTTTGTTTAACTGCCATTGCTTTTCTCTGTATTTTAAAATGTTTATAATGGAATTTTGTCAAACTGATGATCTACAACAAATCATTATTGTATTTCAGAAAAAAGGAAATGTTCAATTTCTAATAGACTCTCATGTCACAATTGTACAATGTGCCTTCTGTATGCGAGTCTGAATTGTGAAATATGTAAATCATTGAACTAATATGTTCAATGTATTTCAGAGTGTAAAGCCAATAGTATACTGTTCGGAAATGGTATGTGCTGACATTGGTTTGAGAAAGACGAGGATAATTTAATCCCAGCTAGTGTTTAAGTGTTGCTAGCTGCAAACAGTATAACATAAGTCAATTTCTCTTTGCATAGAGAATTCTTATAGATGAGAGAATACACTTACTGGTTGAATAAATACATACTCTATCATCAGCTTCCCTAACACACATAGATGCTTGAGTTTCTAAGCCATATGCTCGTGAATCACTTTCAAGTGACGTAAAACGTACTCTTGCTGGAACACTAGTCAATTTTAATTCCTTGGGTGTGATTCAAACTTATCAGATTTAATCATAGTTGCCAACTTCTAAGTTGCCCTTCACATTTCACTGGTCAGCTAACAGTAATCAACACACATTACTCACTCAGGGCTCAATCCTAATTACTCCGTTCAGCCTACAATATAAACAATCAGTGATGCGTGAGCTACTGCTGACTCAAGTTTTATATTAGTTAATAGCCTCATTTTAAATATGAAGACATCTGATTGATGGATTTACACAATAAACAACTCAGAGTACAAGTACTTATTTTTATCTGTAAAAAGAAAATAACGTCTGATGTGTGTTGTAATTTAGTAAAATGCATGACACTATTTATTTCTGACTATTCTAAACCAAATGAACAATCTGGTTCAAAAGAAAATATGATAAATACATTTCAACGGGGCACTTACTTATGAACTGGTTTCATTACTGTAACACGAGAGGCGCACAATGGAGCACACACTAATCTGTAATGCAAGCATGGGCGTAATTTTAGTGGGGGCGGGGGTGTTTGCTCCCCCCCCAACTTTCATGGCACACCATTTTGGCCCCATTCATTCAAGTTACTCCACTGAATGCAATGTGCACATTAAAACTGCATATCTTAAAAGAAAGTGGGTGGGAACAAGGTGCCCCCATTTATTCGTGGCTTGCAGTACAATTTATCAATGACGTGTGACAGATCATGTCATTACAAGCCATTTGATGGTTACCGCATGTTAATGAATACCAATACACGTAGTCTGCTACACTTTCGGTATCCAGTATTTGGATTCACGACTGTGTGCAAAGACTTGCACACCAAAGCCACATCATGGGTATTCATTTTTTGATTGCACTATTCTGGCCTTGAAGACAGAGCGAAAGGTCAAGGGCAGTCGGCAGCAGCTTGCACCAATGAAGGCTGTGTGCCTGTAGCTGACCACTGCATGGTGTGCGCCATGTATTATGACCCCTCACCCCCGCCGTACTTTAGCCCGAGGTAAAGGGTGAGAGCAATCCACATCAGCTTGCACAAAGGGAGTCTGTGTCCCAGTAGCCAAGCAATGCATGTTGAGCGCTTTGTGTGCCAGCCCTCTCGCTGTACTTCATGCATCATACCCAGACTTTAGCGAAGCCCGGGGGAAACGGTGAGAGCACTTGACAACAGCTTGCCCCAATGGAAACATTGCCCTGTAGCTGAGCAATTAACTGTAAGCTCCATATGTTATGGGCCCCGCCCCCCTGTCATACTGAAGCGGCATCAAATCAAGCCATCAACAAAACCAAAGAGAAAGGGCAGACAGCAGCAGATTACACCAAGACAGGCTCTGTCGCTGTAGCCAAGCGCTGCATGGTGGGACTGTGTTGTGGCCCGGCCTCCTGCCATACTTCAGCTGGTACAACATTGTCACTTCACCAGGCATTTTTTCAGAGTTTTTTGCCAAAAATGTTTGGCCGAAAAAACGAATCGGAACAAATGTGCAGGGTAAGGGAATATAAGGGGTCAGGGGTGTGTGGAATCGGGACTAGATAATAGGGAAGGAGGGCCTTGGGGAAACCCCCACAAATAAAAAGAAAAAATATGACACATTTTTTCAGCCAAAAATATTCAGCAAAAAACTCTGCGAAAATAAATCTGACTATCTAAGAACATAGAACCGTTCAAGCTGATTCACATTGAATCCTCAGGAAGCCCGAGGGGAAAAGTGAGGGCAGTCGACAGTAGTCATCGGTGAGTCAGTGACACTGTGTCTTGAATATACCTACCACCCAAGGATGTCTGCCTCTGCTCCTTTGGCATAAAAACAAGTGGCGGCTTAGTTGACTTTTAACGCTGTGTTGTGTTTTACCATTTTATAGGTCCGGTCAACCCCTGCAAACTCCAGTCAAGGTCACATAGCTCGCTGGAGCAATTGTTTTGGAGAACTGCCTGCTGCCAGCCATTTGATTTGGTTTCCATTTGATATGATATAGGGTATGATATGATACGATATGGGATTTATAACGCGCCTATACACAAGTATACAAAAGATTGACTTTTTATTTGGATGCAGGAGTATATATTATTTTCCAAAAATGGAGAAAAAACGGATGGGTGCAAGGGGGAGTCAAACTGATGGTGCCCCCTGAAACAGGTGATATGTATCATAGGAGCTGCTGTTCTGTGAGGGTCAGGTATTTCAGACCCACTCTTCAGGCTTCGTTTCTCTAACAACCTTTCAATTAATTCTGACTGTTTGCCTTTAACAGAGAGATTCCTTTCTCTACACAGATTTTTCAGATAATCCACAGTGTAACTAAGGAGAGTCTCCTGACTGTAGCTTTGCATACCAGACATGATTAATATTGCTTCTTAGTGATGTTTAGCCTTGTGGTTAGTTGATCCAGGGTAATAGCAGCACCGTAAATGTAATCACTATACTTTATCCTCACAACTGTACACCGGTGTTAGGCAGAATCAGATGCAGTACCCTTTGGGAACACCACACACCATTAAGACTACAAGTGCAAGTACAAAATCACCTTTGGTACAAGCTGGTACCATACAGTAAAGTGGTAGTGATGGCTGAGCTGCCAGACTTCTCTCAAGAGTAAAGTGATCAGTATCGGAAGTTACACAAAGGACAGCAATTACTATAGTGCAAACAAAAATGGACTCAAGGTTTCTGAGTAAAAGAATATACATTTATTTACACATCAGTTGTAAAACAGTTCACTAAATAAATCAACAGAGAAATCACACTTTTAAATGCTACACAACCCCCAATGAATACTGGACAAGTTAAGCTCAAAATGAAGTGTGAGCAAAATGGCACTCCAGCAATTTAAAAGGGAGGGAAAGGCAAGATTATACAAAATTATGCAACACCAACAAGTAAGTAGGCAAGGCAATTTAGAAAAGGCTTGCTAAAATGAGGATTCAAATAAATAGACCTGGGCCGATGTTAATGGTACAGAGTCTTTGCAGAGGATCACACAGTTGAGATTAGTTTGTGGTTAAGTCTTTGCCAAGAGTTGTTTGAAACGAAGTTGGTTGAAGGAAAAGTTATTTAAAAGAGTAGAGAAGGACAAGCCCTCGGATTGGTAAAAGATTTCATACACTTTCACTGTGGTCGGACGGAATGAACAGCTGGGTTAGAACAGTACCTTAAATGAAGGAGAAGGCTGTAGCTCAGGCAGAATTTCCTGGCAGGTCCTGCAGGCTCACGGTTCCTGAAGCGACTGTCTGACCGACATGAAATAGGAAGACTGGAGGGTCCTGCACTGCCCAGGGAAGAAACTAGCAGCAGAGCAAAGCAACAAATAAAAGGTGTGCTCCTTAAAACCCAAAGAGGGTCAGGTCCTCCTGGCTATCCGGTTCACTGCAGCAATGCACAGCAAATTTGACCAGGGAGTGAGGCCTTGCTTGGTGTTTGGCAAACTGTTTGGTCCCACCAGCTCAAGGGAAGAAGATTCCTTGCAGATCTTCTCTGTCATCGAAGTTTGGAGATTCAGACCCGCAGCGGGGCTTCACCGGGAGGTTCAGTCGTGGTAGTGGTCCTCTTTTTTCAGCTTCTCGTCGGTTCTCTCGATCCAGTGGCAACTCTTCCTTCGTAGTCCCACAGACCTGCTTTTTATGCACTCACACAGCACAGTGGCTGTCCTGGCCGGACAGTCAACTAACCAATCAAACCAGAGTGCGACTTGGGTTTCCAAGGGAACCCTCTGCAGGGGGCCTAAAACCCCTCCCTCACATCCTGTCCCCCCCCAGACTCTCAAGCACCTAAGGAGGGCTTCTGTGCAGAAGCCTGCCAAAAGAATGCAAACAAAGGAACCAAACCTGGTTTGGCGCACAGAGTAAAACACGATAAAGACCTTTACAAAAAGAAATGGCGAATAAACCCAGCCGGAACCAAATAAAGGTAAATGGGGTCTAGTGGATTTAAGTTTGTTTTACTAAGATAGCCTAAATCTGTACCAAGGCTATTTACATATACCACAGTAGGAGAAATATGGTAGATACCGCTGCCACCAGCCAAATCTTAAAGAAAGGGGAACACAATAATGTTCCATGAGAGACAAACAAAAAGGTATCACTATTAACCATTTCCAGTACTCTATGTAAGATAGTTTGTACTGGGTCTGTGAATTTAAAAAGACTAATAAAGTCAGTGGCAACTTTACATGTTCTTAGAGACAGTCGTCAGTCCCAGAATATGGAGTTTAAAGTGAGAAGTCTGAAAAAGACAACCCTGCGTCACTGCACTAAGGGTGCTGTGTGACACACAGTAAAAAGATGATGCCTATGGAGTAGGTGAGGCTCCACAGTCTTTGAACACAAAAATGTAAAACACACACAGCAAAACACATCTAAGAGGGGGGGAAAAAAGGCTCACACTCTTACCAGGTGAAAAAAATTAATCCTAGAAATCCAGCAAAGCTGCTGAGAGACTCAGTAGGTAAGGGGAATTAGCCATTCTGGAGAATTCTCCCTAATAACCTAATTCATAGGAATACCTTAAGTACATACTTCTAAAGTCCAAGCCTATAAAGTCTATAGTATTGGTTCATCACCAGAACCTTTTACCTCAAAGACCAAACACACCGTAGACATAGTAAAGGGACTTCTACCTCCGCTCCAAGTTCCCTACTCAACATGCATCTGCTACCGATACACTTCAGGTACTCCACAATACTTTAGACATTACAATAACACCTCCCTCCTCCTACACATATAATAACCAACCTCAAACCTTTTTGTTGTTGATTGTCTGGACCAATATTTACATTCTGTGCCTGAGGACGCTGCTCGGCCACTGGCTCCCATTGGACTGCTCGCCTCGCCCAACTTGTCTGCCTTGGACTCTTCAACAATCGCGGGTGGGATCATTTTCCAAAAGTGGCTCCCGACGGCCTATCTGTGGTTAGTGCTATTCCTGTTTACTCGTAATTCCAGTGAAGGTCCCACAGACTTTTCAGGTCTGACGGTGAAGGAGGCAGCTTCTGGCCGGGTTCACGCCACAGCCATCGCTCTGCTACCAACTTGTTAGGGATAACACCCAGACAAGAAGGGCGGGTTGCTAGGAGTTCATAGAGATCGAACTCACTGAAGGCATAACTCCTTCCCAATCCCAAAAGGAATGCAAGTCTAGACAAGTAGCAATTTAAACTGAGGTTTATTACAACCAACAAACCTCATGGATCAAATGTGCAGAGGTGATTCCAGCCACATCTCAAATAACTCTGACTCACAGGCCAGTTTTCAGAGCTTGTGACATCACAAAAGGATCATTCCCTGGGCCCTTCTCCAAAAACCTATCTCCATTATGAATAGGCTGAGTGGTAGTTCCCTTATACCAACACCTATAGATGTCAATAGATTTTCCTGAACCATGTCAGGTGTCAGGCCTGAACCATCCCCGAAAATTGTTACTTACTTAATGTTACCATATGTGGACCCACTGATTGGTCGGTTTCCCCAGCTAGCCACCCCGAGGGCCATAAACTGTGATTGGCTGAGCCTGGAGGACCCAGGCCTGGAACAAAAAATCAATTTCCAGCTCAGAGTGCAACTGTTCACAGTGCTGTGTTCAACTATATGTCTGCGATGTAATTGTGTGGACCATTGTCACCGTACAAGTGCTCCATTCCCATCGCACACCTATAGCTCGCATGTAACAAATTTTGTTGTGATCCCCGTATGGTCTGATCTATTTATATCGTTTTTCGGATGCTTCCCTTTTCCCATACTACTTAAATATTTGGTTTCTTCTGAATGGGCTTGGGCAACCTGTATAGCTGTCTCTAGCAAGTGTTGAGGTTGCTTTAATATACCCGGTTGTAGAGAAGATGGCAAGGTGCTCAACATTTTTCCAATGCTAGAGTTTCAAACACCTCTGGTAGGGTTTTCTTTCCCAACCACTGTGCCAACACATGTTGTATTCTGCCTGATACTTCTAGGAGCTTTTGTTTATTAACATTTGAATGTCCTGAAATGTAAACCTATTAAAGGTCTCTGTTTGTCCCACCCATTATAAGAGTACCCTTTTAATGTCAGGAAAAGGGGTGGTTCCCCGAGGGTTTATAGTTTGGTATGACACCTGTAAGCCTCCTTTTAACAAAAGGCAAATAACTACTTTTAGGTTGTTGTCGCACTTGAACTAGGTGGCGATTCATTCAAAGTTAATAAAAATGCCCCCAAATCTTCGCCATTTTGATACAGTTGAAGTACCCCATGTGGCACTATCCGGTGGGTGGAAGGTATCAGAACTTGGGCAAGACCTTGATGTATACGCTGATCCACTTGGCTCTAGTGTTCTACTATCCGTTCTAGGATGGATTCAGGCGCAATCATCTCTAACATGGGTCTTTATGGAGATTGAGACTTAAAGGGTTGCTAATTCTGATTCCTACTAGTCTGAATCTTCTGTGAGTTTGGTATGAATGGCAGTGGTTTTTGAGGTTTGGACACAGCCCGGGTTACTTCCTAAACAGGATTTAATGCCCAGAAGTCCTAGAGGTGGGAGCCTGTTGATTGTTGTTGCCATAAACCCTTTTCTGGCGGGGTCAGACTCTTTATCAGGTCCTTAACATCCCACTCCTGACACCACTTCAAGTCAAAAGAAGGAGTTGGGACACGCTGAGAACATGATTCAATCGAACTAGCCCATTTCATCACAGCAAACTCACTGTTCTACTGCAGCTGCAAAAAAACGGGGATCTAAATTGCTTGCGTGCGATTACTGTGCATATACAGAAGTAGAGGAGGACAGGACCAGGAAGAAAAGACTGGTGAGTGTTCAATGTAAGGAGGGCAGCCAGTGTTATTTTGGTGTGTGTGTTGATGTGAGAGAGAGTGGCCATGTGCATATTAGAGGATTGGTTGTTGGAGAACAGGATGGTGCGGGTGAAAGACCCATCTGCTTTTTATTGGAACTCAAGTAAAAGAGAGCAGGGTGGGGAAAAACAGGTTTTGAAGCTGGCAAGAAAAGTCCTTTTCCTCTGTAGAAACAGAAGAACAGCACTCGCCTGGTGCACTCTGCTAGGAGAAAGGCGAAAGAAATTGGTTGTCGAATCATTTTGGGGGGTTTCAGTTATATAAGTAAGATGCTACCATAGGTATGATTAATAATCCCCTAGTACGACATCAAGAGTCTCTACTTGTGTATTTTTAGGAAGAACAGTAGCCAACCATGTTCTGTACTACTTTGGGACTTATATGCCATTACTTGTTTATTTGTTCAGTGCTTTGAAATCAATAAAATGGTTTGTCCAAACTGTTCGTTACTTATACCATTCAAAACAAATTAAAGTATTTGATCAGAGAGAGAGAATTATAACTGAATGTTCTAGCACCCCTTCTGTCATCTACTAGTTCCAGTCCACAAAAGCAAAGGCACACCAACGAAGAATACTGTAAAAAGGTTATTTATATTGTTAGGAAGAATTCTCTGTTTAGGCTGAATTTCCCAACCTAGTGAGTCCCCCAGCAGCTTTGCTGGATTTCTGGAGTTTGTTTGTTTCCATCCTGCCAAGAGTGAGACTCTTTTTCTCCCACTCTTGGACATGAATGTGTGTAATTCCTTTGAATGTCAATGTGTTCTATGGGCTATGGGGTCTTTTACTCCATAGGGTCTCATATGTTTTGCTATGTGTGTTACACCGCACCCTCCGTGGCGTAACACTGGGGCGTCCTAGCGGACCTCCATCATAGACTCCATACCCGGGGACTGACTACTGTCTCCCCGGGCATGTAAAGTCACCATTGGCTTTACTAAACCTAAATTTACTAACAGAACTATTACAAACCATCCTATTGTGGGCGTACTAGTAGGGGTAATTCGATTACTCCTAGGTCTGTTATTCGAGGGGGCACTGTCCCGTCCCCCCTCGTCGAGTTTTGGCTGGTGGCAGTGGAAACTACTCGTTATATTCGACCCCGAATATAACCCTATGGGATTCTTCCCATTGTTAGAGATTGATACTTTTTCTCGTTAGTCTCTAACATACCTCTGGTCTACTTATCTTAAGTAAGTCTATCGGATGGTATTTTCTGCCAGAACTCTGCTTTTTACAATGGCGTCTGTGTTAGTCTCTGTGACTCCTAAACCAAAGGTTGAGTCCTTTGTTCCACTTTTGGCAGGCTTCTGTACAGAGACCCTCCAAAGTGGTGCCATTCTGTCTGGGTTACCACAAGGGTGTGGGAGGGGGTTTAGGCACCCTGGACCGAGTTGCCTTGCCAACTCCGGTCGCACTCTGGTGTGATTGGCCCAAGTGGTGAGCCTCCCCGCTCACCACTTAGCGTGTGTTGATTGACAGCTAGGCTGAATGAATGCAGATTTTCTGCATAAAAGCAGGGCTTTTGGGACTGGATCTTCGGAAGTCGCCACAGGACCTAAGAATCCGACGAGGGTAAAGCTGAGCCGACCTGCAACGACGACACCTCCGGTGGAGCCCTGCTGAACCGACTCACCACTTCCCGACGACAGAGGAGATCTCCCTGCCGGAGAGTCTCTTTCCCTGGCTGGTGGGAACAACAAGTCTCCTTTTGGTTTTTCTTCGCCTCAGGACGCAGTGGTTGAATTGCCCGTGCAGAGCACCTCGGCAACCGGATAGCCACTACCCCTGTACCGCAACCAAAAGGTGGTGCCTTGTGACAGAGCACTCCGTGGCTGGTCTCTTCCCTGGTGGTACAACGATCTTCAACTTTCCTTCGACGACGAGATCATCTCTACTCTTGGCAAAGACCGGACGTGCATCCACCACCAGGAACAACTTGCTCCCGCTGGAGCTGTCTCTCCACAATCAAGGTACTGTGTCTGCCTGGCTTCCCTTGTTGCTGGATAGAGTGGGGTGTCTTAATCCTTGCCTCTCCATAGGGTCGCCTCCAAGCTTTCTCTACCGTGTTGTTCTGAACTGGTCCAATCTTCCGATAACAATTTGCTACAAAGACTCAAACGCATTTCCACTAAGACTTTTTGGGACATATCGCCTTGCCTCTCTCCAAGTGGGCCTGGCCTCTGAACTTTATGATCTACCGTGGTTTTTGTCTTCTTGCCTTGCATTTGTCCGTGAAGTATTGAACTGTGTTGATTTCATAACCTGCTTATTTTTCTCTCCCGTCCTAACAAATACTAGAGTGCCATCTAGGTTGAAGCATACACCTCTGTCTGCAAATAAGTGATGCTGGTAGAACCTAGACTTGTCGAACTATTGTTAGGGGGATTGATCTGTTTTCTTCGTAGAGTAATTGTAATTGAAGTGTTTGCCGTGATAGTGCCAGAGTGTTTTCTATAGATATGTCGTTTTAAATAAATACCTTTATATCTTTACACTGAAGCCTTGTTGTGCGTTTGCTTGTCTTACTGTGAAGAATTGCCCTAGATTGTATACTCCACATACAGCCTAACTCTTCTTGAGGGAAGTCTGACTGCTCAGCCACAGCTACCAAGTGAATCTGTGTGGTACAGACTGCTACCAAGTGGGTTTACTGCCAAACACCTGTAGTCCTAAATCTTTTGCAGTGGTCCCAGAGGGAACTGCGCAGGTTTCCGCCTAACATATACAACTTATCTCTTGTTGTATTTTGATTCATGGGACATTGTTAACGAATTCCATATTATTGTGTTTCTTCATGAATCCGTTTTTCTGTCATATGATGTGACATGCATGTTTCCAAATAATTTTCTATCTAATCCTTCTGAAAAAACTGCAAATTACATAATAACTAGCATTTCAACGAGCAATTAATTCAACAGTGCGTCACAACCGAAGATATGTTTCTATATGTAGGGATCTCCCAGTAAAATGTGTAATATTATGAATCATATTTGCACATCAATGTTGCACTTGTACTATGAGCGTTTTGAGTGCTGCAGGTTAAATGGAAGTAGTGCAATAATAAAAACAAACTAATAAAGCAAACCTCTCTAAATTGATGGAGTCTGAAAAATGAAAATGACTCTGCAAAACTATCAGTCTTGTGTAATCCATTAACAAAAAGCAGGAAGGACTTTCAACACCAAAATAAGGACACATGTTGGATCCAATTTACACTCTTATCCAAATCCTGGTCTTCTGCACATGTTTATGTATGATTCAGGATTACAAGCCCTTTAATGTTAGCATGAGTATTGTGAAACTGTAATAGGAACACCAAGCCCAGTGTGTTTATGGACTTGGTGATAGAAGCATGTGCGTCCTTTATCACAGAAATATTGTCAAATACAAAGATATGTGGTCATTTTTATGTTCCCAAGATTATTTATGATGTTATGCAAAAAAGCCAGAATATCCTCATTGGGGCCATTTTTCCCCTTCCCAATTTTCATAGGGTGATTTCAAAAGAGCACAATTGATGTGTACCAGAATGTCTCCATTCACCGGAAAATAATATATATGGTTTTAATATTGGGCTTTGCTCAGTAGGGCAAGTGTAACATTCTTATTATGACTACAATATATACGGGTAGGGATCCTTAGAAATTAACATTGTACACTTAAAAAAAAAAAAAACAGAAACAGTCTACAATGTAATTACGATAAAATAATGTCCTTTTTAAATACCTTATTTTTGGGACAATACCCACCAAGTTGAGTTTGAGTGCTGGCTACTGATTTAAACCCTAAAAATAAACACAAAACTGAAAACAACAAACACATGTGGAGACCCTGCAGCCCATTCGTCTGGTGCCCTACGAGGTCTGTCAAACCCCTGGCACCCGTGTAAACCCAGTCTCGTCTCCTTCCTACTCCCCCGTACTGATAATGCGCCCTCAGTGTGAGCGCAGCATATATGCAGGACATCCACTATCCCATGATATGGCTTCAAACACAGGGCAGGTAATCACTTCATATAATGTTTCTGTTGCTGCTGCTCCCTTTCTATGTTTACCTATAAAAAAACACAGCATCTGCCTCGCTGTTGAAAATACACGGGATTGTTCTCTGGTTGCAGTGCTGTGAGCAAAGGCTGAGTTTGCTCTCACAAATGGACTAAATTCATGAAGATTGTCTCTGACATACAAAAAATACCCAACAAAGGTGTTCGCTAACATTTTGTTTCAAAACACTCACCATCCGAATATTACATTACGTAACAACGTTGTTAATTAATGTACTATGGGAGATCGGTGTTGGGGGTGACTAGCGCCCCCCGTGTGCATCACCGCAAGCCCCGGCACCAAGAACTGAGGTGCACACGTCCGTCTCCGATGTTTCAGGGCGATAGGCTGTACCGACTCATCGATGTGCAGCCGCACTGGCTCCCCGGCCATCCGCCCAATCCCCTTAAACAAGCATAATGCTTCTCCAGTAAGTCATTAATGTCTTCCAGATAGACAGAGTAAGCGAAACTGACGATGCCGAGAGCCTCTGCCGCTGCACAACTTAAAGTGTTAGTACTCACTGGGGTCACGTAGAAGCGTGCTCTGATGCGAGAGCCATTGTGTTCTACTTTTGCTACGAACGCCCCGTCCAGAGGGATAGGCTCCACGCCACCGAATGCAAAGATGCGGGCCTTGGGTGTGACCAGCTTGGGCGGCTGATCCTTGGCGTTGTGTTCACGGGCCATGACATTTACTGACGCCCCTGTGTCCACGAGAACAGGGACTGGAGACTGGTTCACCTCAACCACGCACCTTGGTTGTCGTCTGTTCCTGCTTCTTAGGACCCCCACACTTGAGACAAAGAATATGTTCTCTTCGTCTTCTTCCTCCGCCTCTTCCACCTGGGCATCCTCCTCGCTCTGGTCCACTTGAGCGACGTTGGACGGTCGACCTTGGCGAGTGGAACTTGTCCGGCCTTGGCCCCTTGGCACCAATACGGGCATAGCCGCCCTACACACCCTTGAGAAGTGGTCCGGCAGCCCGCACCGTCCACAGGTCTTTCCAGCTGCAGGGCATTCTGATGGGTGGGGCAGGTCATACCCACACTTCTGGCAAATATCGCCCGCCCTCCCGGCTCTGTCTCGGGGGCTGCCACCAAACCTCCTGGCACCCCTTCCCCCACGCCATATCACGCAGACCTCTTCAGTCTTGATGGGGCGCGACCCGGCCTCCATTTTTGCAGCTCTCGCCTCCGACACCTCGTGGCACCTTCCCAACTCAAGGATGCGCTGGAACATTATCCCGGGCTCCCTCAACACCTGGCGCCTGAGCTTGCCTGATGAGCATGCTTGGATAAGCATAGTCCTAATCATGTCCTCTGCATCACCCCAGGCACAGGCGAGCGACAGACGCCTCAGGCGCCCATAAAAAGTGTCCAAAGTCTCATCATCTTTTTGTTTGGCAGAGAGCATCACAAACTGCTCATAGTCCGCATTGGCAAGGGGCAAAAAGTATGCCTGTAGGGCGGCCTTTGCCTGATCATAAGTTCCATTTCCCTGTGGCAGAGATTCAAAGGTCTCCTTGACAGAGGGCCCTGCCGAGCATAACATCGTAGCCAGCCTGGTGTCGTCATCAACCACCTGTGCAGCCACATGTCCAGGCGGTCCACCCACCTTCCCCATCTGGGCCCCAAACTCGAGGGCGGGCCTGACACATCGAATTCCGGGATGGGCTGCAGAGCAGCATGCGCACGTACCTGGGCCATGACAAATACGGCTTGTGGAACAACAGGTACTGCAGCTGGTTGCATTGGGGGTTGAAGAGCAGGAATTGCTGCCTGACCACCTGAAGGCTGCGCAACTGGTGCTGCTGGTTGCTGCATTGGAGGCTGTAGACCCTGCGGGGCCACTGGCGCACGAGGAGGTTGCTGTGCCGCCGCACCGTGTATTCCGTCCTGGTCCTCGGTGTCACTCATAAGTCTGAGCGCACAGGCACCCCCAGAATGTGGACTAAGGGCCGCAACTCAAACACCCAGTCCAAAATGACCCCCAGCATGGACCACCTCTGGATACAGTCACATGCAACACACCTCTGTGATGATGAAGAGGATGAAGGTCGGTGGGGCCACCAGGCTGATGATGAAGGGGATGAAAAAGGCACTCTGCCATCAGCTGTTCCAAAAATTGTGCCAAAGGACAAATGGGTTATGCAGGCCCAGCCAAAATGGGCCTCCTCCTGGCTTCCACTCAGGCATAACCTCGTGTAGATGTAGCTGCCTGCTACCAGGATTTCCAAAAATTAGGCGTGGGGTCGCTTCAGGGCCCAAACCGGAGCATCTTGAAGTCCCACAGCCTGTTGCACAAAATGGCCGCCAGCCGCGTGGGCAACGCACTACCCACGGTGTGAAACGAAGTCTTTACTACTACCTCGTTTCGGTGAAAAATTATTCCGATGATCACCGCCGGGCCCGGGCATCGTTTCCCCCACTCGTCGCCACTGTTGGGGGTGACTAGCGCCCCCCGTGCGCATCACCGCAAGCCCCGGCACCAAGAACTGAGGCGCACACGTGCGTCTTGGTTCGGGCTTCCCGGTCGCTCTAACACGGATGGGAAATGCCCCGTTTATTTGTACTGCACACGGCGGCGTGCAACGTCACGCCGCCGCATGCGCGCCCGTCATCGGGCAGCACCACACTCCTCCTTTTTCGGGGAGAACCAACAAGCATAATCCAACTATACACTACAAACCAAACAACAATGCAAACTGAACAATTCACAAACCCCAATGCCATAAACACCCCTTTATTAGCATCCACCCGGGTCCCATTAGCTAACAGTTCTCATCCTTCGGATCATCAGCCAACTGTCCCAACACATAATCAGTGAGCGTCATCGGGCAGCGCCACACTCGGCACTTAAAACTTATTGAAGAATGTGTTTCAAAAGATCGCAGATACATTTTCTAAGACTGTTGATGTTTCTTTACACGTTGTTATGTTTGCATATTGAGTGTTTGGAAAATAAATGTTAGCCTACTCCATTATTAGGTAGTTTTGTATCTCACATACAGGCACCTGGCAAAAACACATGTTGAATGAAGAGGGAGATAGAGAGAGTTACAGTGGATGAGACAGAGCTAGAGAATGATAGTGCGGAGGGTGAATGAGAGAGGGAGAGATGGAGTAAACGAGAGAGAGTATGCTAGACCTGCGTGTGACAGCTTGTATTTCGTTTTGTTTTGGTATTGCGAATGCCCTGTTTGGCCTTGCAATCAACTTCCGGGTTTGCTATTTGTTTTTACTTGTTTACACTATTAGCTCTAGACTCCTACCCTACGTTGTTGCTCTGTTGGTTTTGTTAATAAATGCATTTTCTGTTTGGCAAAGATACGTCTGGGTTGATATGTACTGCAATATTGTGCGTTGACATACACATATTAATCAAACACTCCGAAAAGAACTAAACTCACAATATAAACCAATATATGCAGCTGTATATGTACTGTATGTTCATTACAAAAGAGCATACACTATTTTTTTAGCCATAACACACATCTTACTTAGATAAACGGAAGTATATAAATAATCACCTAAAAATGTATACAAAGAAGGAAAGGCGTACATACCATTACAGATATTTGTAAATTAAGCAAATATGAGGGATCTGGTCTAAAAACTGAGCATACCTTAAAAAAATAGTCATGTTACATTTCGCTTGACTGATGATAAATATAATACATGATTGGTATATAAAACCTGGACAGAAAACAATGTCAAGGCACATATAAGAGGAATACACATTGTGGCCTCGAGGAGACCACTCGGGGCCTAATTTAACGTGGAGCAAAGTGAGTTTGCACTACATAAGTATGTTTTGCACCGCGCAAAACTTTTTGTAAAGTAGGCCCTACAGTTCTTCTTTTAGAGACACTGGGTTCAAGTTACTGCCTTATGGACGCGATTAGCATTCACTGTGAAAAACTACCCAAACAGCATACTTGCCAACATTCTGTGACCAAAAAGATGTAGGATTTTTCAAGTTTCAAAAATAATAATTTGCATAACAATAACATCACAGGGAAATATAAAACATACATTGTTGCACCATTGAAGCATTCTAAAATACACAACTTATCAAACAGCACGACATGGAAAGATGCTCACATTTTTAAAATGTATAATTGTGAATGGCAAGTTAACACCAAATTCAGTTACCTAACTTCACAGAAGTTAATCACACAGAGCTGGTAGGCAACGCTTGCCATTACTCTGTAGTAGCAGCCTGGACAATACATATGCAGAGGCAGATGCTGTGTGATGGTGTTACGTTCTGCTGCTTGCCTCCACTGGTGGTTCACCTAAGGGTTGTACCAGCAAGAGTGCAGGACAGAGTCATGTAGCTGTCAGGTCACTGGATTGGTCTGAGCCCAATCAAAGTAATCACCTACCACCCCCACTGTACAGACAGATTAATCAATGTGTTGCATTCTTTGTGCTGCAGCCTGCCTTAGTCACATAAATTACCTGCCACTGTAAAAAGCAGTAGGATCTGTCACTGAAATCCGTAGGCTGTAGGACTGCTTAAAAAGCAGTAGCCTACTGCCTAAATCTGTAGGGTTGGCAAGTATGAAACAGTTGCCAGCACAAGGAGGTATCTTCATTTTATTGCAATACAAAACACATGCTGAGCGCCAAAACGGCGGAAAAAAATGATGCTTGGAGCATAGTTTCCATAGAGAAGTCTGGCAACTTAAACAGAAAGTCATGTTAGAACACAGCAGTCCCCTTCTTTCATGGATTGCTGGCATAACTCTGTGCATGATATTAATCCTGAATGCTACAGTTGCTACGACGTGATTTCCCCATGCACCCGCACGTCCACCTGAAGAGGGTAGTCTTTGGAATTTCATTCTGCCAATACAGACACATTTACTAGCGCACGGATATTCCGAACTGTCATCTTTCTCAAACCGTGAATGGAAACTGACCCTGTGTTTTAAAAATGGCCACGATTCTGGGTTTGTGTAGTGAACGAATACGCTTTGAAAGTATTTAACATCATATTGGGACCATGAATTTGGAACATAACAAATCGCGTCGCTGCGAAGCCTATGCTTACAAAATATTCTGTACGATATGATGTTATGAATGTGGGATAGAAGATATTTCCTGTCGGAATTTTGAAACCATCCTTTATGACATCCTCACATTCACAGTAATTCACCAGTGACGTGCACTCTTCTCTTCCACATGTAGATTCGAAGTATTTATGAGTTTGGCTGCATTATCGGTTCTAAGTCATAATTTCGCTTTCCTAGGTCGTCTAACAAAATAAAATGTTGGACGATTTTGGGCGACCTACAAAAAGCAAGAGCATGGCATTCCCTTGCCACCAACCCCTCACCCCCACCTGCACCACCCCGACCTCTACCACCCTCAATTCTCTAGCGCGATTAATTCAAAATCAGGGGGGGTTTCCCGAATCCCCCTCACTCAGCCCCCCGCCTCCCTCCCCAATCAAGATTCCCCCAACCCAAACATATAACACAAACACAAACACACACTTAACCAGTCTCCCTCAATGGCGCTTCCGGGACCTGCCGTGGCTGTTAGCCCCTACGCGCACTTGTGTGCGGCAGGGTCACGTCAGTCCGATTGAGAAAGACCGCTCCTTGTGGTCACGGATAAGTCTTTATAAAACGTTTTTTATTTAAAATCGATTTTTTAAAAGAGGTCTTTTGACTAATACTGTATTATCTCCAGTAATACAGCCAAACTAATTTACTGTTACCTCATGCAGTAAATATAATTATTCTTTTATAACATGCTTCATATCAGAGATTGGTTTCTAAGCACAAGAGCGGGATTTCTTGCTTCCAAGACAAGCACATTGCCCCTGAGCTATCCCGCCTAAGCCCGCTCTACATAAAGGGTCCACACTATTCCGAGTCATGTGGATACTTCTTTTGTTCCCCATTTCAGAGAACATAGGAAAACATTGGGGTCATGAGGCATTGCTGCATGAGGTTGAACCACGCTGGAAATACCACAGGCACCAATGCTTTTAAGTGGAGGAAAAGCCCTCCACACAATAGCAAACAGAAGAGGTGAGTTCCACTTTTGAAACACAGAATGTAGCAGAGCAATAAAACATTTGTCATTCTAAAATAGTGATTTCTTTTCACCACTACCCCAAACTCATAATCAGGCCTATTATGTTTCCACATCTGAAAGAGATGGCAGGCACCTTGAGTAAGATGAATATTGTTATGGTGAGCCTGGTTCTGACAATGGCCATATTGGGCGAGGAAATAGTACCTCGATTTATTCTGTTCATTTCCATCCAAAGACAGTGACCAGGAAGAGTGATGTGTTGGTAGTAGGGTATTTTGATGAGGACGAGTGATGTGGTGGTAGCCTGGGGCTCTGAAGAGGAACAGTGAGTTGGTGGTAGTGAGGTACTGTGATGGGGGAGATTTTTGTGGTGGTAGTAGGGTACTTTGATGAGGTAGAGTGCTGTGGTGGTCGTGTGGGGCTCTGAAGAGAAAGAGTGAGTTGGTGGTAGTGGGGTGCTGTGATGACGAACAGTGATGTGACAATATTGGAGGACTAGCGATGAAGAGTGACATGAGGGTAGTGGGTTACTGTAATGAAGAATAGTGAATTGGTGGAAGTGGGATATTGTGATTAAGAAGAGTGATGTGGTGGTAGTAGTGGGGGACTCTGACGAGTAATTATGGGGCACTGTGACAAGGAAGAATGAGGTGGGATAGTGGGGGACTTTGGTCAGGTACATGGTTGTGGAGGCAAAGGTAATATTACCATTGTCTGCTTGGAGGAGGAACAGGGATGTGTGGAATATATGTAAGATTACTATTCAGTACTGGGACCCCTGTGGAAGAATATTTCCATGCTTCCTGGCCAGAGCCTTTGGTGAAATCTCAGTCCAGTGCTGTTGGCAGCTGTCCACAGATGGAAGCAGTTTTTTTTGTCCTCTATTGTTGGGTCTAACCACTCCCTTCTCTTACCATTATGTTATTTTACTTATTATATCCTAGACTTGCTTCTTCCCCCAAGCCATCCCAAGTGGACTTTTTACATCCTTCTGACTTCCACCTCACCTTGTGCCTACACCCTCCTCACTGAAGGGTTTCTCTTATTATTTTATCATCTAGGCGCTGATTACTTCACCTCTCTTCCACTTTGCTTTCTCAACTTGTCCATATCAATCACATTATTGCTTATCATGAATTTTCACACTATTCCTCACATCCTTTCTCCCCTCATTTCTCACATTGCAGGCCTCCTCATCTGATCTATCCTCCAGACTCTGAGCTTCCTACGCCTATTAATATATTAAACTTACACTTTCTTTGCATCCCCAAAACTTGGATATCTTCCTCCAATACTGTCATGCCTGCTGCCTTGACCATCTCAGCCACTGGCTTTGCTCATACCCCCTGCTTGTTGCATCAGGTTGGAGGCATTGGCATTATGTACCGCTCTTTATTTATTTATTTATTTTTTCTTCTCTCTCGCTCTCTCTCTCTCTCTCTCTCTCTCTCTCTCTCTTCCCCAACTTCCCTACTTTTGAATATCAGTATTCTCTCTTTTCTAAACCTTCTCTCATTGCTTTTCTTTTGATCTATAGCAGCCCTGGCCATGTCCCTTCGTTTTGTGGTGATCTTGATGCTCTTCTGCCCTTCCTTCTACCTTTTGACACTCCTCTGCTCTTACTCGGTGAGTGTAACTTCCATCTTTCCTCTACTCACTGTTCTGTTCCTCTTTTATCTCTTCTTGGTTCCTACTATCTTGACCCTGTTTGGTTTCCTCCTTCTCACATATCTGGTTCCTGTTTACATCTCATATATGCCTCCTCTTATCACTGACTTCCGTCTCCGCTTTTCCTATTCTCTCTCTTCAGACCATGCACTTCTGTCTTTTTCTATAATTCCTCTTGTAACACCCTGTCCTTCTGTGTCCAGTTTCCACACTTTTCTTGGTCTTGGTTATATATTGGATACTCGTGATTCTTTATTTCTCACATCTTCTTTTACTCCTATGCATGTGGATGACTCCTTTACTCCACTTCCTATGTCAGTCTATGAATCATCCTGGGTGATGCTGGCAAAAATCCCCACTGTCCACTGCAAATTTGTCTATTTTCCACATTACATAACTCTTACGATACTGCTCTACTTTCTGTCAAACAGCATTATTAGTCTTATGGATTCCTAGTCTTATCTGCATAGGAGCTTGGTCATGGCTGGAGGTGTCCCTTGTCTCGTAATTAGGGCCTAGTGAATGAAATATGACATTCGCAAAATTGCAGTTTTGCTTGCACCCTGCGCTACACTATGTGGGTTGATTATATTGGGGTGTGGTCCTAACACCATCACCCCTCCCCTGGCCCATCATAGTGCTTCAAATGCAGCTCGCCTTACTTTAAAGTGCTTAGGGGGTGGGGGGTGGTCGACCCTTCCTAACAATCACTTTCTTTGTCTTCATTTCTCACCTCTCTAATGCCGATATTGCTACTTTTCTATCCAAAGTCCATCCAAACTCTTATCCCACTGATCCTCTCACTTATCCATTAATACCTAAACTCTAACCCTCTGTCCTTCCTTGACAATGCCTTCCTTCAATTGTAGGCTTTCTCTGCTATTTTCAAGCATGTCAGAATTCTTCATATTAAAAAAAAAAAAAAAAAAAAACACTTGACCCTTCCTTGCCTTCTAACTTTACAACTATTTATCTTCTTCCTTTTTTCTCTAAATTCCCCCCAAAAAAACACTTGACCCTTCCTTGCCTTCTAACTTTACACCTATTTCCCTTCTTCCTTTTCTCTCTAAGCTCTTGGAGCGAGCCGTCTACACTCAGGCCTCTTCACATATCCATCCTATCTCTCTCCTTCCATATCGCCAATCTGGCTTTCAACTTTGCTACTCTACTGAGACTGCTCTTCTTTCTGTCACGAACTCTCTTCTCTTTGCTCGCTATTCTAAATACTTATCTATATTGGTACTCTTTGATCTTTCAGCAGCGTTTGATCCTCGACCAGTAATCCCACTGGACCACCAGGTAATTGATTCTGGGGGTGGTCGGCCACACCCAGGCTGAACAGCCCCCACCAACAAAAAATAAAAAATGCCACAATGTTTTGCCTTTTCTGGGGGCAGATGGGTGCTATTTTGCACCCATTTGTCCCCAAGGAAGGTAAAAAAAAAAAGCATACTTGGGGGACATTGGGAGGCTGGCCATGTGCATGTGGGCCAGCCTCCCCTGAAATCCCTGCAGGGAGGGGCAGATTCTTTCTGCTTTGCTGGGGAAGGAGCAAAATTGATTGATTGATTTGATTGATTATTTATATAGCGCCTATACACAATGTGTTTCAAAGCACTTCAAGGAGGGAGGGAACATAGGAAAATACAGTTATATTCAGTTAAGGTCCTTGAAACAATACAGAATGCGAAAATAACTATCGTAATAGGCCTGTCGACATTTCTGATAGTGCAAGTGCATAGAACAAGTAAGGCAAGAGGGAGAGGAAAAGAAGGAGATCAAAGCAAGTAGCAATATTACTATGTCTGACGACAATTGATGTAGTGCAGGAGGTAAACAAGAGGAGGGGGTGTGGGGGATGGGGGAATGTCAAGACACGCTACTGTGCAAATTTGTCAGTGACAAATTAAAGAAGGAGGGAGAAGAACACAGAGGTGAGGAGGGGGACAGACAAGCTGCTATCAAAAGTCAAGGGAACAGATGATAGGAGTAAGTGCTAAGGGGAGAATGGCTGAGAGAAGGGAGGAAGAAAGAGAAGGGGAATATGAAGATGGTAGAGAGGAGGGATTTATGGAGGGGGAAGGGGGTAAAAGGCAGGTAAGGGGAGCGAGGGGATCCCAAAGCCAAGAAGAAGGGGGGGAGCAGGCAGGTGAGGGCACACAAGACATTCACGGGGGGCATGGGGGCATACAGACACTCACAGGGTGAATGGGGACACACAGACACTCACAGGGGGCATGGAGGAACACAGACATCATGGGGGGAAATGGGGGCACACAGACATTCAAGGGGGCATGGGGCACACAGACACTCACTGGGGGGCAATGGGGCACACAGACACTCACAGGGGGGCATACAGACACTCACAGGGGGGCATGGGGGCACACAGACACTCACAGGGGGGCAAGGGGGCACACAGACACTCACAGGGGGGCAAGGGGGCACACAGACATTCATGGGGGTATGGGGGTACACAGACATTCAAGGGGGGCATGGGGGCACACAGACACTCACGGGGAGCATAGGGGCACACAGACATTCAAGAGGGGGGCATGGGGGCACACAGACATTCAAGAGGGGGGCATACAGACACTCACGGGGGCATGGGGGCACACAGACATTCAAGGGAGGGCAAGGGGGAACACAGACATCACGGGGGGAAATGGGGGCACACAGACATTCAAGGGGGCATGGGGCACACAGACACTCACTGGGGGGCAATGGGGCACACAGACACTCACTGGGGGGCATACAGACACTCACAGGTGGGCATGGGGGCACACAGACATTCATGGGGGTATGGGGGTACACAGACATTCAAGGGGGGCATGGGGTACACAGACATTCAAGGGGGGCATGGGGGCACACAGACACTCACGGGGAGCATAGGGGCACACAGACATTCAAGAGGGGGGCATGGGGGCACACAGACACTCACAGGGGGCATACAGACACTCACGGGGGCATGGGGGCACACAGACATTCAAGGGAGGGCAAGGGGGCACACAGACATTCAAGGGGGGCATGGGGGCACACAGACATTCAAGGGGGGCATGGGGGCACACAGACACTCGCGGGGGGCATGGGCGCACACAGACACTCGCGGGGGGCATGGGCGCACACAGACACTCGCGGGGGGCATGGGGGCACACAGACACTCACTGGGGGGCAATGGGGCACACAGACTCACGGGGGGCAAGGGGGCACACAGACATTCATGGGAGGTATGGGGGTACACAGACATTCAAGGGGGGCATGGGGGCACACAGACACTCACGGGGCAAGGGGGCACACAGACACTCATGGGGGCATCGGGGCACACAGACACTCACGGGGCAAGGGGGCACACAGACACGCATGGGGGCAAGGGGGCACACAGACACTCACGGGGGAAAGGGGGCATGGGAGCACACAGACATTCAAGGGAGGGCAAGGGGGCACACAGACACTCACGGGGGGCATGGGGGCACACAGACACTCACGGGGGCGATGCGGCGTACCGTGGTGGACAGGACCTTCGTTGTGGGCCTTAGGTGGTGTGGCTGGCTCCCGCCTCCCGGTTGCAGCTATTGGCTTAAGGGCCAAAGGCAACCAATGGGAGAGGGGGGCGGGAGCCGGCATGAAAAGCAGGAAAACATTTAGAATATTCACCATTTGCAACACGAGGAACGGCCATCTTGCAAAGGCCAAGGCATGGTGGTAGATAGGCAGGGCAATACACATTAATGGAAATATCCAGGTGCCACAAGCGCGGAGCGCAACAACATGAAAACGGCAGCTCATGCTGCAAAAGCACGATCGGATCGTGTTAATTGCCCAAAACAGTCAAAGTTTGCTCGTCCCGGCAAAAACAAATGTCCATAAATGCCCCAGATTCCTTACCCCCAGCAGAGCTCAGCAAGATGGATCTCCGGTGCAGGTGGGAGCACTGGGGGGCAGAGGGAATGGACTCCATCACAAAGGGGAGAGAAGGCAGAGTGAAGCTGGATGTTTTGAGGATCTGACCTCATTTTTCACCCAATCAGACCCCCACCACCACCCCCACCCCCCGAAAATGCCAACCAGATGGCATAATGTTGTTTTGTCTTAATTGGGGGAATATTGGTGCAGTTTTACACGGATTTGCCTGCAAGGAAGGCACAACAACATTACACGCCACATATAGTGGAGCACTTGGAAGTATTGGGGGCTGGACCTGTGCCTGTGGGCTATCCCCCTTAGGATTGGGGTGCAAAACTGGGCTTCTGGAATCATTTTGTTTTGCCTTCTTTGGGGGCAGATTAGTGCTGTTTTGCACCCAACTGCCCCAAGCAAGGAAAATCAACATAGGCCAATATTGCCCAAGGAACAATATTGGGCATCAGGGGGCTGGCTCTATGGCTGTAGGGACACCCCTTTCAGGAAACACCCAGGGAGGTGCATATCCTTTCTGCAGCTTCCCTGGCGTGCCAAATCTAGTTCCTGGTCCTATTTTGCCAACCGTGGGAATCAGTAAGGAGCACTAAGCCACCATGGAAAAGATTTTGGGGTGATTTTGGGGTTGGGGTGCTGTTTTGCCCATTCACGTCACAGTACAACCAGCTGTCCTGGATCTCTGGCAGGGCAATGCTAGAGCGTTTCCATCTGGGGAGGGATCTGGACCCTGTGGGCTCCTTGGGACCGTTGCTGGGCTGGGAGCGGTCAAACCGTGTGCAAAGTAGATGCCGGGGCAGCACCCTGGGCCATCCTAGAGCTCTGGCTTGCCTATGTTACAGTTTTTCCCTCCAGGGAGAGATGGGGACCCTACCAGGACTTCCTGGGAATGCCACTGGTCCTGGGGAGAGGCTACCGACATGGGAGACAGGCGCCCAAGTATCGGGCACTACCCTCAGCTGTCCTGGAGCTGCGTTTGAGGGTTTCCCTCCTGGAATGGATGGGGAGCCTGATGGAGCTCCCTGGGAACACAGCTGGGTCTGCAGAAGGGCGACAGAAATGGGAGACAGTTGCTGAAGGCCGGGGGCAGCACCCCCAGCTGGTCTGGAGGTCTGGTTGTGCTGCATTACAGCTTTTCCCTCAGGGGAGGGATGTGGACATTGCTGGGGTTCTCTGGGACCGTCGCTGGACTTGTGGATGGCCACCTCACATTGGAGACAGTAACCCAAAGCTAGGTACATCACCCCGATCCGTCCTGGAACTCTGACTGCAAAGCGTTATAGCATTTCCCTTAAGAAATGCTTATGTACATTTATAGCAGAACTGTATGTAACTTGTTTATAAAAGAAAGAAAAAGCAGATAGAAAAAAAATTGTCGACCATTTTTAAGTGGCATTTGGTGTGTGCCAGTTAAATATGTTGGCAGAACATGCATTCTTGCCAACATGACCCATTGGAAAACTATAGCTGCTTCTCAGGTCTTGGTTTCTTTCTTTGCATTCTGTGACTTGTAATATCCATTCTCCCATTGCACAACTCATACTACAATTCCCAGAATGTCCACAAAAATAGCCAGGCCCGACTGCAAAATTCAAATTGTCACATTTATATTAAATCAAAAAAGGAAAATGCTGCATGTCTACACATTTTTGTTTTAAGGAGCATTTTCACTAAGGTTAAGAAATGCAATTCAAGCACCACTGTGAGTAATTTCTTTGTAAAACAACACAAGCAGATGCAAAACATGTGTACAATACTTTTAAGTGCCACTTAGTGTATGGAGGTTTATAATCTTGACAGTACATGTGTACTTCCTAACATGACCCATTCCAATCTGTCGGTGCTTATCCAGTCCTAGTTTCTTCTATACATTCTTGTACTTGCAGGCCAAGTTTTCTAATGGAAAAAGTGCAACTATAACTGCCAGAATGCAAAGAAAAAAAACAACACTTCATAAGCATGTACACATTGCAATGGATTATGTTGACAAGTATGCATGTACCACCAACATATTGAACATCCACACACTAACTGTCACTTAAAAATGTGCTACAAATCCTTTCCATCTGCTTTTCTTTTCTTCTACAAAAAAGTTACAAACGCTGCTATAAATGCACATCTGCATTGTTTTACTTTCATGAAAATGTTCCTAAAAAGAAACATGTTTACACAGTCAGTATTTTCCATTTTTTATTCCATATAAACGTCATACTTTCCAACCTCACTCATTACATCCCTTGCACTGTCACCATGCACCCCCTGCTCACACATATGGGTATACCACCAAAGTATTGATATACAACACATGAAGTTACATATAAAGTACTCTTATTTCTGAACCTCTACGATAAGACAACACACATTGCAACAAAAACAATCCACATTGCATTATCACTAGCCGACAGTTTCATATTCTTTATAAACACTGCAACATATTACAAATGCATTACACCACAAACACAGCACTTCTTCTGTTAAAATCCGCAGCACACAATAACATAGATATGCACCTTTTTCTCACAACCATCTTTTGCCTTGGTCCTTCTAATGTGCCAAACAGCACTACTCATACTGCAATTATTTTAACAATATAGTTAGAACACTTTCGTACACCCACCATAACACAGCTGTAGTAACTCTTTTTACCAACAACTCCTACTACCTTCATAAATAAGAAGCTTGCTTAATAAAAGTACTTCACCATTACCACATGCACCCACTAACTTTTACAATTACAGGAAAGCAGAATATTGGTAAAGATAGGTACAGAAATAAGAACACTCTTCACATCCTACAAAGTACATCAATATAGCATTTATATGTTTCTAATTGTTACATTGTACTTTAACTATATATTATGCCAGATTATTCCTTTTGAATCAACATTTACTTTACTCTTATTCATTATATTGCAACATTCACACTCTTTCTATTCCCATCTAAACACCACCATTTTAACAACCACTGTTTTCCTCAAAATATCATAATGTCCCTACTTATTCAATCACACCACCACTCCATTACTCACTAACCCAAGCCCATCAAACTTGCACTCTTACTCGTACAATCTTCCCAAATACACCTATCATTCCACTACACAATCACACAGCACTCTCTTCATCTCTACAATCACACCGACACACCCATCCACAATATATATACTTACATTCTACAACTTTCAAACCCAAGCATACTTTTTTCCCACCAGACAGAACAGAATGCCTTCTAAAAAGCACCATTTAGAAAACAAAGAAAAAATAGAGTGAATAAGAATTAAAGCAAGCCATATAGTCACCCACTCCTAAAACAATTTATAGAACACATTAAAACAAAACAACATCACTCAACAAAACGAAACCAGTGACCACTAAATAAAGTACAGCCCCTAAACAAAAGCATACCTACTAATGAGCCTATGTATCTACCAATGTTAATGTAGCCACAGTAAAGCATTCAAAACATTTATTTTAGAAAAAAAATGTTCTACCGTAGTGTTCTTCACAATTGTATAAGACAGCTGAAAAGTCATGAGCTACCTTTAAAAATGTCCATAAAAGACTAAACCTCAAAGCACTAATTGACAACACATGTCTACTAAATAGAAGGTTGTTTATATGGATTCTAAACAGAATGAAACCACTAACTAAATGAACTAATGCATAAAAAAAGTACTTCAAAACATTCACAATGTCAATGTAGATACCATTTCCAAATTCTGTGAAGGTGAATGGATTCACACAAGCAGCACTGAACCATATTTCAATGAAGAGGCTTACAACCCAGTTACCATGGACAGTAATGGCCGAGAATATAAAATGGTAGGCAACACCATTACGGCAAAAGAAACCCTTTTAGAAAAAATGTCCCCGACAAACTTTCAACCAAATATTCCTTTCACCCAAACAAACCATCCAGTGTATAAATGGACATGCAGTAAAATGTGTGATGTATGCCTACAATCCTTTAAATATTTACAATTGCTCAATTATTATGTGAAACTAAATGACACAAATAAAATTAAAACTTTACAAACCGTGGACTCTTCTCCAGTGCACAGCCACAATGGACTTTTGAGGACATTACCCTGAATTTCAGGAATCGCTTGCAAATGTTCCATCCACCACATCAAAATGTTAGCAACACACCATTTCACTATACTGAATCTTGTGCATAGACTATGATATAAAAAAAAAAGTTCTGCTCTGGAACTACAACATTTAAATAACATTTTCCTGCATGAACAGCCAAAGAACTCCTTCAAGAAATAGAGCACATTCAAAGTAAATACTTTGGAACTGAAGTTGACTTAGAAATTCAGTAACTTCAGAAAACATTAGGGAAAACCACACAACCACCAACCTCCTAACAACACATAGAAAAAGAAATAGCTAAGTTTCAAAACACATCTGCTGAAATACCAGACCAAATACCAGACCAAGATTGTGTCTGTTGTCACAGAACGTCTTATAAAAGAGCACAAAAATAGTATATATGGCCAACAAAATAGAGGACAATGACAAACCCCATCAGTTCCAATTAGCTTTATATCTAACAGCAGAAAATAAATACAAAATAACTGACCCCCTCAATAGTTTGCACATACTGCAATACAAAGTTTGACAGCAACCAAATGCCATTATGTGTTATCACTAATAAATTAGACATATACCCACTTCCAAAGGCTCTCCAACATCTTAACTTGAATGAGAGCATTATAATCCAAACAATACACCCATTTCAAGCTTTAATACACCTTTAACCAAAAACAGTCAAATTGCCTCCATCTCACTTACTAAAAGGCATCTGTGGCAAAGTAGTATGTTTGCCATTAGATTGTAAAGCAAATGTAGATATTCTAGGAGTCCAACAGCCAATAGATCAATCTTTAAGTGTACTAGTTAAAGGTGTTCCACCAAAAGACAAAACAATGTGGCAACGACTAGTCGACTTAAACAATATAAACATAGAGGAAAACTTACAGAAAACACCCAAATAAGTCAAGTTTCACAAGCAACTGGACACTTTGAATGTGTAGATCCTGTTACTCCTGCCAACATTTTAGACCAGTATACAATTCACCCACTACACTCCAAAAACATCATAGAAGATGCATTAGAAACATATCAAATGTGTCAAACCAAAGGATCCCCAATGAGCATATGGGAAAAAAGTGTAGAAGCACATGATTTTCCTCTACTCTTTCCTAGAGGAAAATGAAGAGTTGATAAAAGTTCCACACAAATTAGTGCATCCGGGTTTCACTCTTTACAAATGTATTTTAAAGACCCCAGATTCAGACCAAATGTAGAATGCAATGTCCACCTCTTGTTCAAAGGTGACCTAGCAACTCTGTGGTATGGTGTTGCACACACATTAAAAACAGGCTCTAGGGGCGTGGCTTGGCGCCGATAGGAATGGTCGACTAGCTTTGGTGCTCCGCTCCGGTTTACCACTAATTGTTACAATTAGGTACTCACGAATGTCCGGAAACAGCAGAGGAGTAGAATAGCTCTGAACACTTTGGGGGAATTACCTATATACCTCAGAGGCCAGAGAACTGGACTCAGTGCACTCCGGGGGCAGTACCCTTGGGAATCCCTCGTGGGGAAGAAAACCCAATTGTGTCTCGTAGAGGATGGTGTCTTCCGAGTAGCTGTGGAAGAATGGTAAGTACTGCAGGCTGAAGGAGGAACGATTCCAGGAATCCGCTCGGGAAGAAGGGTCGAGCAGCAATGTAGAGGAAGTCGAGTGAAGCAGGCTTGTGGACGGAACGGTTCAGGAATCCGCTCGGCGAAAAGGAACTTGAGCAGCACCGTGGAAGGAAGTCCGGTCAAGCTCTATGTAGTAGGCAAGGAGAAAAGTAAGGAAGGAAGCGAGGAAGGAACCGCACACGAGTGCACAGGGAACGAAGGCAAGAGGAGAAACGGGGAAAAAGTAAGGTAAGGAAAAGTAGAATAAGTTGAGACGGAACTCAGACAAAGTGCGCAGAGTGCAAAAGAGAGGAAGAGAGGCTTAGAAAACCTCAGCGGTAGTATTGCAGAAAGTTAGAAAAAGCACCAGCGCGAAGCGAGGTGAAGCGAACAGAAGCGACGCGTCTGGCCCAACGATCGAGAGGAAGATATAGAATGGGCAGACGCGGTCGCCATGTTGGAAACAACTAGAACGGTAATCGTCGTGTGGTAATAGCGCTGATGAGCCGCCATCTTGAGTTCCATTGTTGGTATCTTGAATGACTCATTCTCCATTTCCGCCATGTGTGTCGAGCTGAATTCCTGACAGTATGCCCTCCCCGTGGGGTGATTGGACCAGGTTTCCAAGGGTGAGATCGATGGAATTTGTTTACCAGTCTGGAGGCATGAACTGATGAAGCGTTTTCCCAAGTTCTGTCTGATGGATTGTAGCCTTTCCAATCGATTAGATATTGCAACTTCCCATGATAGTATCTGGAGTCGCATATTGCTGCTACTTCGTACTCAGGACCGTCTTGAGTATCCACTGGAGGGGGAGTATGATTGAAGCCCCTATTGAACCTATCCAGTATCTGTGTCTTGAGTTGAGAGACATGGAAAACATTATGGATCCGGTGCCAGGATACTGGTAGACGGATTCTATATGCTACCTTCCCGATGGCCTCAATAACGGGAAATGGTCCAAAATACTTGGGTGAGAGTTTCGATGGTACCAAATGTTTAGGAAGGTATTTAGAGGAGAGCCATACCAGATCTTTAGGTTTGTACGTGGGTTCCTGTGAGCGTTTCTTGTCAGCTTGTTGTTTTACCCTGTCTCTGGTTTCAGAAAGGGTAGCAAGGGCTGTAGCATGCCCTTTCTGGATGTTGGAGACTAACTCATCCACCGCTGGGATTTTGGTGGATCGAGGAGTTACGGTAGGGAAGCTGGATGGATGGAACCCATATGTGCATAAAAAAGGTGTCATTTTGATGGCAGTGTGAAAGGAATTATTATATGCGAATTCAGCATATGGTAGAAGAAGACTCCAGTTGTCTTGAGAAGCTGAAACAAAGCAACGCAGATACTGTTCTAAGGATTGATTTAGTCTCTCTGTTTGCCCATTGGATTGCGGGTGATACCCAGAGGTGAGGTTTCTTTGTATACCTAAGGTTTTGCATAGTATCTTCCAGAAGGAGGAAACATATTGTGAACCTCTATCAGATATGATGGATTTTGGAAGTCCATGGAGACGGAAGATAGTTTGTAAAAAACAAGATGCCATCTGAGCTGCTGATGGTAATATGCTCATGGGAATGAAATGTGCTAGTTTGGTCAAAGTATCTATAGATACCATGATGGTTGTATTGTTTGAAGAAGGTGGTAAATCTACAATAAAATCTGTAGATATGCATTCCCATGGTTGAGTGGGAAGTTTAGGTTGTACTAACCGCCCTGTAGGCAGATGTCTAGGAACCTTAGACTGCTGGCAGATGGAGCAAGAGGACACATAATCCTTGATGTCTTGTGTAACTCCAGGCCACCAAAAGTGTCTATTGATGAGTTCCCAGGTGGTTTTGATTCCTCTATGTCCTGCGACTTTATGGTCATGACACATATGTAATACTCTCTTTCTTGATGTACCTTCAGGTATGTATAGTTGGTTAGCTCGAAAGTAAAGTCCGTCTTCCATTCTCAGGTCATGATCTCTGATTTCTGTCTGATTCAGTTCTTGGTATTGTTTTCGTATAGTTTGTAAGTAAGAGGAAACATAGAATAGAAAAGTGGCGTGTGACCACATCTTTTCCGGGAGGAATGACAAAGTATTGTGTGAACTTCTGGATAGAGCATCAGCGATTTGATTATTGGTTCCAGGTATGTAAGTAAGGATGAAGTCATAGGATGAAAAAAAATATGCCCACCGAGCTTGTCGACTGTTTTGGCACTCCATGTTCTGTAACACTTTCAAGTTCCTGTGATCTGTGCGTATTTGAACAGGGTGCTGAGCCCCTAAAAGGAGGCGTCTCCATTCCTGGCAACTCCTTTTTATAGCTAAGAGTTCTTTTTCAAGTACGGTATAATTGCGTTCTGATTCTGTAAGGGATTTCAACATGTAGGCAATTGGATGTTCGAGCCTTCTTTTGAAACTTGTTTGAGTACTCCTCCTATGGCTGAATCCGAGGCATCGGTTTCCAATATAAAAGGTTTTGTCTGATCTGGTAACCGTAATATCGGTGCTGTAGAGAAGGCTATTTTGAGACCTTCAAAGGCTTTCTGAGTGCTTGGATTCCACTCAAAAGATCTTCCTTTTCGAAGAAGAAGAGTGAAGGATTTGATGATTCTAGAAAAATTTGGAATAAATTTTCGGTAGAAGTTAGTGAACCCTAAGAACCGTTGTACCTCCTTTACGTTCTGAGGAGGTTTCCATTTGTAGATGGCTTCTACCTTCCTTGGATCCATAGCAGCTCCTTCTGCAGATAAAATGAAACCCAAATAGGGGATACTGGGTAGATGAAACGAGCATTTTTCAATTTTGGCAAACAATCTATTTTGACGAAGCCGTTCTAAAACTTCGGAAACATAGATAATATGTTCTTGCAGATTGTTAGAAAAAATGAGGATGTCGTCCAAGTATACGATTAGGGTATGAAGGAGTAAATCCGCAAATATGTGATCAACAAAACGTTGAAAGACTGAAGGGGCATTTGCTAGCCCAAAAGGCATCACCCGATACTCATAATGTCCGAAAGGCGTGCGGAAGGCTGTTTTCCACTCATCTCCACTTTTAATTCTGATTAGATGATATGCCCCTCTAAGGTCGAGTTTTGTAAAGATAGTTGCTCCTCGGACTGCTTCCAGAATGTCCTGGATAAGGGGCAGCGGGTATCGATCTTTGTATGTAACTTTGTTTAGGCCTCTATAATCGATGCAAGGGCGGAGCTCTTTACAATCTTTTTTGGGTATAAAGAAGAGTGAAGCACCTGCAGAACTTCTAGACTCTGTGATGAGACCATGACACAAGTTAGTTTGTAGGTATTCCTTTAAGGCAACCTTCTCGGAAATAGAAAGAGTGTACATGCGACCAAAGGGTACTTGCGCATCTGGTAGTAATTCGATAGAACAATCGTCTTTTCTGTGGGGTGGTAATTCCTTGTATTCATCATTTGAGAAAACAGAGCTGTACTTGTGGTAACATTCCGGTAGTAGATTCAGGTGGGATATGGTAGATAATACCGGGCTTTTGTCTGGGGATGCAGTTGTAGTATACAACCCCACCACCCCTTTGGGTAGGCAAGAATGCAAGCAGTGTTCGGAACCCAAAAATAATGTTCCTGCAGTCCAATTAATGAATGGGTTATGTTTAACAAGCCATGGGAGACCCAGTATGATTGGATAGTGAGCGGCTTTTATCAAATCGAATGATATTTCTTCTTCATGAGTAGAAATCTTCATGGTGAGAAAAGTTGTGTTTTCTTTAATGGGTCCTGATGATAAAGGGTTTCCATCTACTCCTTCCACTGGCAGACTCAGGGTTTTAGTCACCCGGGGTATGTTGTTTCTGAATGCCCATTCGGAATCCATAAACAATCCCGCTGCACCACAATCTACTAAGGCAGGTATTTGTTGGATATGATTGTCTAGAAATTGTAGAGACACATTGATTACCACCATCTTATGGTGAGTTGAGGTTGTTTCCTGGGAACTTTGTACCAAAGACCCACTCTTGGTTCCCTTCATGGGTGGGAGTTGTCGTTTCCCTGACGTCTAGGAGTAGTCAGGTGACAATCTTTTAGAACATGTTTATCGGAACCACAATACATGCATAAACCTAATGTTCTTCTTCTTTGTCTTTCTTCCGGTGTTAATGGTCCTCGAGCTATTCCCAATTGCATAGGTTCCCCTGATTCTTGGTTTTTACTGGTCCTTGTAATATCCGACTTGTAAGGTCCTAACAGTGGACGTGATTTCCCTTTCTTTCTTTCTAGATTTCTTTCTTGTATCCGGTAATCCATCTGAAGTACTAATGTAACCATTTCTGCAAAGTTATGAGGTCTAGGAACTCTAGAGACTTCATCTTTGAGTTCTTCACATAGGTTCGGACGAAATATGGTCAGGAGAGCATCATCAGCCCATGCCGTCTCATTGGCTAATTGTTTAAACTGTGTGATGAAAGTTAGGATATCAGTATTCCCTTGCTTCAGATCCAAGAGATTTTCTTGTGCTGAGACCACTAATTCTTTTCTCCCAAACATGGCTTGCAGACTATTGGTAAATCCGGCGTAAGAATCCATTAGCTGATTGTTGGTGATGACTAATGGTGTGGCCCAGGCCAGGGCGCTGCCGGCGAGATTAGATATCAGAGAACTTACTTTAGCTCTATCGTTTGGGAAAAACGAGGCTTTTAAAGTTATTTGCACCAAACAAGAATCCAAGAATTCTTTTAGTTTTTTAGGGTTGCCATCGTATTTTCCCATGGGTAATGATCCTGGGGGAATCTCTGCCCTGTTTGCAACCATTTGTCTCAATGTAGCATTTTCGTTTCTTAACATCTGTACTTCAGTACTGAGACTCTGCATGGCTGCCATTACTTGTTGCATCTGCTGTTCCATCTTTTGGGCGTCGCTTTCTGTTACAATTAGGTACTCACGAATGTCCGGAAACAGCAGAGGAGTAGAATAGCTCTGAGGTATATAGGTAATTCCCCCAAAGTGTTCAGAGGCCAGAGAACTGGACTCAGTGCACTCCGGGGGCAGTACCCTTGGGAAACCCTCGTGGGGAAGAAAACCCAATTGTGTCTCGTAGAGGATGGTGTCTTCCGAGTAGCTGTGGAAGAATGGTAAGTACTGCAGGCTGAAGGAGGAACGATTCCAGGAATCCGCTCGGGAAGAAGGGTCGAGCAGCAATGTAGAGGAAGTCGAGTGCAGCAGGCTTGTGGACAGAACGGTTCAGGAATCCGCTCGGCGAAAAGGAACTTGAGCAGCACCGTGGAAAGAAGTCCGGTCAAGCTCTATGTAGTAGGCAAGGAGAAAAGTAAGGAAGGAAGCGAGGAAGGAACCGCACACGAGTGCACGGGGAACGAAGGCAAGAGGAGAAACGGGGAAAAAGTAAGGTAAGGAAAAGTAGAATAAGTTGAGACGGAACTCAGACAAAGTGCGTAGAGTGCAAAAGAGAGGAAGAGAGGCTTAGAAAACCTCAGCGGTAGTATTGCAGAAAGTTAGAAAAAGCACCAGCGCGAAGCGAGGTGAAGCGAACAGAAGCGACGCGTCTGGCCCAACCATCGAGAGGAAGATATAGAATGGGCAGACGCGGTCGCCATGTTGGAAACAACTAGAACGGTAATCGTCGTGTGGTAATAGCGCTGATGAGCTGCCATCTTGAGTTCCATTGTTGGTATCTTGAATGACTCATTCTCCATTTCCGCCATGTGTGTCGAGCTGAATTCCTGACACTAATACTATATTTGTACTTACCTTACAACATATTTCACCTCTTCATTGGCCCGCTATCTCTTGCTGAGCCTCTTGGAAGCTTGGGGTTCCCTCTGTAACAGTTCCATTTTAGCCACATTTCCTGGTGTGGAGCCTCCGTTGGGCCAGGCCTGCAGCCGTGTCATCTGGTACTGGAAGCTGCTGGTGTCTCCGGTCAGCTGTGCGGACTCTATGTCATGAGAAGTACGCCTCACATCCAGGTTACAAGTTTCCCTCATAACACTGCATTTCCTCCATTGACGCCCACGAGGAGGAATACAGTCTAAGATGGCCGCCCTTGTTTTTGCCTAGTTGCCTTCACCCACCAGGAACCTGCCTGCACCGGATTGGTTGGCCAAGAGCCTTAACCAATCCTTGATCGCCGGCAGGCGAAGCCGGCCCACATCCATCAAGGCCCACTGCTACAAGGCCAGCAGCTGTTTGATACCGGTTTGTGCCTGGGTCTGCCGTCAGTCACACACCTGGTAACTTATGAATTCTCAATGCACTAACACTGCGGTGCAACGCCTAGCTTCATGCCCTCACTGTCCTCCACTACCACACTTGCCTGTGGTACAGCAGAAACCAGCATATTGAGTGCAAAAACTTTGCTAAGTGCTGGACTGTCTATTTAAAAGCTGCCATTAGATTGTCCACCAAGCAAACTTCATTCAGCTTGTTTGAAACTGTCATGATTAATGGTCACATCAGTGTTTTGTATTCAAAGTACCCTTGATTCTGCCTGACTGCTTTTACTATTGCACTTAGAGTGCCTTCCAAGTAACTACATTTAGATTGCTGGTGTGGCCAAAAGTCAAGCAGGTGGAAGCAATCACAATAGCAACTTGCATTTAGAGTATCCCAGATTTGCTTTCCAAGTTTAGGTGTTCTCTGCTGTATCCATTTTAGTCACTGCCACATTTTGCCAAGCTGATAGTCAATGCAATTCAATGTGAACATGTCTCAGCCGTCTACTTGATTGTGAATTTAGATGAATCTCTGACCCACTTAGCCAATGCAACTTAGTGTGTTCCAGCTATCTACCTGATTTTTGAATTTCGATGAATCTCTGCCCCACGTAGCCAATGCAATTTAGTGTGTTTCAGCTATCTTCCTGATTTTTGAATTTAGATGAATCCCTGCCCCACTTAGCCAATGCAATTTAGTGTGTTTCAGCTATCTACCTGATTTTTGAATTTAGATGAATCCCTGCCCCACTTAGCCAATGCAATTTAGTGTGTTTCAGCTATCTACCTGATTTTTGAATTTCGATGAATCTCTGCCCCACTTAGCCAATGCAATTTAGTGTGTTTCAGCTATCTTCCTGATTTTTGAATTTAGATGAATCTCTGCCCCAATTAGCCAATGCAACTTAGTGTGTTCCAGCTACATACCCGATTTTTGAATTTAGATGAATCCCTGCCCCACTTAGCCAATACAATCCAGTGTGACATCAGACACTTTATGACTCCCACACTTATTTGAACCCCCACCACACCTTATATGTGCAACCTAAGGCAATTCTTGATGCCCTATGATTCGGAAGTCTACTGCCCAGCCCTACTGCCCTAGCCACCTAACAACTCAGGAACCAGCTGATACTAGACACATGCCCACTGTTCTCACCTCCTTCCACCAAAATGTACCTACTGGATATATACTCAGTACTGCTGAGAGTCATCCTCCACCTTATACACGCATCTAACCATCTCAGCCCCCCACCCCGGGCCCAACGAGCATGGTTACCACCTCACCATGTACCCCTCTACACCGTGTAACCTCTCTGCTAGAAACTGCAAACTACGCGCCAGACTCCCCAAAATATATGAGCCAAGAGCTAGGAAGACTACCCATACCAATCGATCTAATTGGCCCCCAGCCTTACATCATGGCTTTCCCCACCAACAACTGCACAGACCTGCCTATGCCCACCCAAACTAATAATATGACCAAACACAAGACCCAATCATCAACCTCTACACCTACTACTAGTAAACCTGCCACAACACATATAAGAGGTGCCTTAATCAATGCAAGATCTGTAGTAGCTCAAGCGACAGACATAGCAGACCTCATCCTAACAGAAGAACTAGACTTCTCAGCCATCTCTGAGACCTGGCTCCATGCAGCAGCTGGCCCAGCCCTTGCGCTAGCCATCCCCGAGAATTTCTCCATCCTCCGAGCAGACAGAACAGATTCCAGAGGCGGTGGCCTTGCTATAATCGCCAAAACCCACCTATACCTTAAACCTGACACCACGGATCACTACTCATCATGTGAACTTCTCACAGCCAAACTCCCCACCACTAACTCCCAAACCATCACCATCCACCTACTATACAGACCCCCGGGACCCCTAGGCTCCTTCAAGGAAGACCTCAACTCCATCCTCTCTAACAACCTAATGCCCTCTCTTAGGTGACTTTAACCTTGGCTATAATGACGCTAAAGACACCCAAGCATCCGCTATTAATAACTCACTGTCAGAACTAGGTTTCACCCAAAGAGTGTCTACCCCCACTCATAAGAAAGGGAGAACCCTTGACTGAATAGCAGACCACAATTGCATGATTTGCTTCTCTGCCATCACCCCGCAACCTTGGTCAGACCACCACCTCCTCTCCTTCACACTTGAAGCGTCCAGCCCAATCGCTAACAACCTCCTAGCCACAGCCAACCCGACTAGAAGCAAGAAAAATATAACCGCTGAAAAACTCATCCCTCTCATTCTACCTACATTGAACCAACTCCCAGCCAACTCTAACACCCACCTTCTTGTTGAAAGCTACAACAACAGCATGCGCCTAGCCTTAGATGCCATCGCACCACTAAAGCTGAGAAAACCTAAGCCGATAAAAGATTTGAATACCTGGTTCACGGCCCACCTAAAAGCCCTTAGATTAGAGAAACGCAAAAAGGAACACATTTGGAGACAAACTCCAACAGACAGCAACAAGCTGATCCTCAACAAAATAGTTTCTACATACAAAAAAGAAATCCTCCTCGCCAAACAAGAATCTTACAACCTGAGAATACTGCATGCTAAATCCAGCACTAAAGAATTGTTCACCATATTGAAAGAGCTAGAGACACCCATCCTGGCCCCAGACACCTGTAAGAAAGACAAACAATGGTGCACCAGCATCCAAAATGCCCTATCAAACAAAGTTGCAGGCCTCCAAATCAAAATTAACAACAAGAAAGAGACTTTATCCACTCCAAACCCAACAACACCCCCACACGCACCGGCCTTCAACACCCTCCCCCAGCCCTCTCACTCGCTTCAGCTTCTCCTAAGTTTCCATGCTAGAAGTGGAAAAAATCATACTCGGCCTCAAACCTTCTAACTGCTAAGGCGACCTATGCCCACCTCAAATCATCAAAGACGCAGCCAGAGACCTATCTGCATTCATTACCAAACTCATCAACGCCTCCTTCTCCTCAGGCACTATCCCCAACAACCTCAAAGAATCCTGGGTCCTCCCCCTACTAAAGAAAACCTCACTTGACGCAGCCGTACCCACCAACTACAGACCCATCACCACCGTCCCCTTCCTACTAAAAATCCTCGACAAGACAGCCTATCTACAAATTCAAAAAATCCTTCAACAAAACCACCTCCTAGGAGTCCGACAATCAGGATTCAGGCCCCAACACGGTACAGAAACCGCACTCATTGACCTCAAGGCCCAAATCGAAACTCTGAGAGATAATGGGAAAACTGCCTTATTGCTCCTCTTAGAACTCGCAGCAGCTTTTGATCTTGTTGATCATAAAATCCTATGTAACTGCCTAGACTCGGCTGCCCACTTTTCAAAGGAAGCTATTGGCTGGATCAAATCCTTCCTGCGCAATAGATCCATGCGCGTCTTTTCCACCACAGCCTCCGCTGACCCCATCCCCATCACATGTGGGGTCCGTCAGGGGTCATGTGTCTCCTCCACACTGTACAACGTGTTCACTAAGCCCCTGTTTGATGATCTCGACGGTCTGGGTATCACCTACACTAACTATGCTGATGATACCCAGATCCTCATTCCGCTGACGGGAGATTACAACACGGATTTGGCCTTGGTGAACAAGGTGTACCTCATCATCCAGGCATGGATGGCCTCCCACAGTCTATGACTGAATGATGATAAGACCAAACTCATCATCCTGGGATCAGCCACGAACCTAAACAAATTGGACCTCAACTACTCTAGCTTTACCATAGACGGCAACTCTATAAAGGTAGCTAAGGAAGTGAAAACCCTTGGCACCTACATCGATTCCACCCTCTTCTTCCACAAACAGGTCAGCTCCCTGGCCTCCACCACAGCCTACACATGCAAGCTTATACGCTCAGCCAAATCCTTCCTCTCCACCCAAAGCTGCATTACTGTTGCCAGAGCCCTCATACTATCAAAACTGGACTATTGTAACTCCCTCTATGTAGGTGCTAACAAACAGGTTACCAATAAAATCCAGATCCTACAGAACAATGCTCTGAGAGCAGTACTTAGCTCCCCTAAAAGAGAACACATCTCGAATATTAGGAGAACTCACTACTGGCTCACCACCTCGGACAAAATCCTGCTTAAGGTAGCCTCCCTCACCCACAAATGCCTTAACAATGCAGCCCCCCGCTATCTAGCTGACAGAATAACTAGATACACGCCCAACAGACACACCAGAAATAGCAATGCTAACCTGCTCGCTGTTCCCAGATTCAAGCGAATGAAAATGGGCGGCAATAGCTTCCAGGTGAAAGCAGCCCAACACCACCCTGGTTTATAGTCATTTGGTCGAAAACAAAAATGTTGAAAGTCATAATGTAGAAAAATTACACAAGATGTCTCCAAAGCAATGCGGAAAAAATGAAAGAACTCCTGGCCTTTAGACCAACCCTTAGCCAATTGAATGCAGATATGATATTATCCACCCAGCCACCCTAAAAGCTCATAAAAGGAATGATATGGATACATCAAACAACATCAATTGAATGAATGTATTACCTTGCCTGGGCTAATTTTTGATCTCTGATTTCCTCCACTGGAGCAGAGATTTGTTGAGCCTTTTCCCTCCCATCTCCCTCCCCTCCACTGCATTACTTCTGTAACATGAATCGGTGTGTCAAGGTTCCTGTTAGCCACAGTTCTACTTATAGTTTTTGGCTATGTTTCTCTTTTACCAACCTCCATGTTTTTGCTGTTCTTCCCAACCTCTCCCTTATGTTTCACTCCCTTTATGCTGGGTACATCTACATATTCTATGTTAATATACTCTTTTGTTTTATTTAATTTGTGTCATAGGATTTGCTGCATTGTAAATACTTATTTTTACATACTCCCTACAGTATACGGTTTCATCCTCCATGTTTATGTCACTTAACATAGTCTCTTGGAATATTAAAGGAATGCATAATCCTATCTAGAGACAAAACGTGCTATCTCACCTTAATAGACTGAAGCCCTCAATTGCCTGCATTCAGGAGTTGCATAGCTCAAACGAAGAGGCAACCCAATGTAAGTGTCACTAGGTCACTCAGGTCTTTTTTAGTGATGCAATGGTAAACAAAATTTAGTTATTACACCTTCAAATGCAAAGTGCTATCCAATGAATCTGATAACTTGGGAAGATGGGTCCTTCTCAAGATATTAGTAGACTCTAAAGAATACACTATTATCAACATTTATGGCCCAAAATCTGCAGACCCCTAACCTTTTGGCAGCTATTCAGGAATCATGTGCTTCAAAGTAACCCCCATAATCGGGTTACCTGTGGATACTGTAACCAGGTTATGGACCCCTTCCTAGATAGGAAATCTCATGTGCGGTACATCAACACTACCTCTCACACATAATTCACCAATTGTGTGTCAGAATTAGGCCTTAGTGGCGCATGGCGTATTACTCACCCTACTGACTCCAAATTCACCTGACTCCACAGCCCACAATTCCTTCTCACGACTTGATTATAATTTAATTCCCAATTTCATGGTTAATTTCCTTCTTACTGCCCAGATAGAATCCATTAAAATCTCTGATCATGCCCCAGTATACAACCAAATTCCATCTTGAATAAACTCTCGCAATTCCAACAGATGGAGATTTAATAATAATCTGTTGAGCGATTAATCTTTTGCACCTTTTATTGCACAACAAAACAATAACTTTTTCACTGACAATAAGAATCAAGACACATCTAGCACTAATAATTGGGTCTGTTATTAGGCTGTTCTTAGAGGTCATAACATATCATTTGTTTTGAACAAAAAGAAAAAAACATGAATCGAATCCCTTCTCAGACAGCTTAAACCCTTGGAAATCCCATTTGCCTGCACTAACTCTAACACTACTCTCAAAGATTCCTATATAACAAAATCATTATGCAATATATGTGCCAACCTGCTCACATATACAGCTAAGATCTATCAATTTTCCAATAAGGCTAGTAAATTTTTAGCATCATACCTTAAACTTAAAAAAGAAAAAACTAAGATTGTAGTTATTACAAAACCGATGTAAGATTTATGCCAATATATTAGCCAATAGATTCCTCTCTTTTTTACCCAACCCTCTCAAGCAAGATCAAGCTGGATATGTGAAAGGCAGGGGGTTCTCCTCCAACATTAGACTTGTTCTAGATATCATAGACCTAAAACACAATTCAAATGATCTGCATACTGCGATTGCTCTCGACGTAGAAAAAGCTTTCAATAGAGTTGAATGAGATTATATGTTCAAAGTCCTTAAATTGCATGGTTTTGGTCCCCCTTTTCTTTCAATGATTAGTGTCCTCTACTTTAATCCCAAAACTGCAATCTTTGTGAATGGACAATTGTCCTCTTTCTTCACCTTACCCAGAGGGACACATCAGGGATGCCCTCTCACTCAGATTCTTTTTATTTGAACCCGTTTTAGAAGCCATTAGACAGAAGGATAACATTTTAGGAATTCAATATGGTCATCTTCATATGAAAACTGCAGCATATGCTGATGACGTACTTTCATTTAAAAAAAAAACCCAGAGAATAGTGCCCAACATCTAATAGAGATAATTTCAAGGTTTGCTAAATGATTGGGCTATAAAATACATACAAGTCTGAAGTCTCCCCCTTAATATAAAATGCACACCACATCACATTCTTACCTTAGGTATGAAATGGTGTTCCAAAGGAATCCTACATTTAGGAATTCACATCTCAGTATCCAGTAATAATATTCACTAACAAAACTCAGAAATCCTGTTGGCTAGGGTTAAAGAACTAGTATCCTAATGGTCTCATCGTTATCTTTCCTGGTAGGGCCACATGGAATCTATTAAAATGATGATTGCCCCCATTATCCTTTACTTTCTCTATACGGTACCAATTCCCCTTTCTTCTTCCTTTTTCAAAGCCATAGATACATGCCTAATTGATTTCCTATGGGGAAAAAAGAAACACATAATTTCACTCAGTAAATTAAAAAAGTCCCGCATTCAAGGTGGTGTTGGCTTCCCTGATTTAAAAAAAAAAAAAAGTCACATGACTTTCGTTATCAAGCAAACAAACACAGTTGTGGTTTGCTCATGAGGAGTCAACATGTGTACCTAAATGGGTATGTCTGAAAAGAGCTATGGTTTCTCTGATTTCACTTGCAGATCTATACCTTATTAAAGGTAAGAACACATTTACTAAATACGTCTGTTTTCGTCTATCTGCAGTTTGGCTTAGATTAGAAATGTGTCCGTCTTTAGCTAAATGGACCCTGTCTCATCTATCCTTTCATCGGGTTTAATCCCCTGATTAAAATTAAATGTAAATCGATTTTTTTGGAAATCATGGCTCTTCACAGGTATCACATTTTGCAATCAATTCTTCTAGTAGGGTGTTTCTATAATTTTTTATTAATTTGCTACCAGGTTTCACATGCCTACCTCTTTCCTGAAGCAATATCTTGATATCATTGCTACAATTGTTGGAAACTATGAGTCGTTAATGTATAGCTCCAATATCCCTAACGTGCTGAGGCTACTACATATGCTGAACTCTATGTGTTACAAAATCCTAATGTTGCAATCTACCAATCCAAGGGCTGATTTTCTTCACAGTGACTGGAAAAATGACTGTCTGCTACCTTATCTTCAACTATACTGGCCCCACAATGGAAATGCATTTCTAAGATTACCACTTCTGCCAGCCTAATCCAAACTCTCTTCTTTTTCCATCATTGAGACTTCCTTACACCTGTCCTCTCTTTTCAAGTGCAGATTAGTACCGAATGATATTTGATGGTACTGCTCACATTCCCAGGGTACTTTCAAACATATTTTTGTAGGATGTTAATATGTCAAACCATTTTGGAACTCTATGTGGAACACCATCAAATCTATCTTCACCTTACACCAATATTTTAGTTTTGGCTTCCTTATCTTTGGTAGTTCTCTTTTGCATAATGCTTCCATTAACAAACATACAGGACTTTTGTTTGATTTATGCTCCAAACCATCACTACTAATTGGAAAAACCTAAGTCATATTCATTACAATTTTTGGTGGAACTCTATTTGTAGTATCCACAGATTAGAAAGTTGTAATGCCTCTTCTCCTGATGTACTCTGTAAACATTGTTTGAAATGGCAGCCCTTTCTTGATTTCCTTTCTAATGCTGACTCCCATTAATATCCTACAAGCATTATTAGTCATGATTGTTACTGCATACTCCCTCCCCCGCACGCCCCCACTCTTGTGCATGTCCTCTCTGGTCTGTCTTGTTTGTATTGTTATCCCCCACTTTATTTAAAAGCTCTTAACCTGCTTTGTACAATTGTATATATGTATACTTAGCTTATATATGCATCAAATATCTGTTATTGTTTTTTAACTTTTATGCTTCTACCTTGCATTTGCCATATATGTTACATATATCTGGTATGTATTAATTGCCATGTATGTCCAAATCCTCTAATAAAAACTTTAAACATGAAAAACAGGATCTGATTGTTTAAACATGACTGCTACCCAACTGCTTCAAAATATTAAAAAAACAAAAGACAGGTCCAAAGATAAAAATCCCTAAGTCTAGTCGTTTTAAAAAGAAAAAAAAAAATGTAAACACACAGGGCCTCATTATAACTATTGCAGAATGGGTTAACAGGCGCCGCTAATATTATTCTGCAATATTATGAGTCCCCCTCGTGGGACCCAATCTGGACGTCTGATTTCACCAGACGTCCCTAGCGGGTCTTGCGAGGGGACCAGGGAGCTAACAACGGGCCGGTCGTAATTGGCCCGTTGTTAGCTCCTGCACCCATTCCCATTGAGTCCTGTAAGGATATTTAGCAAACAGCACAGAGTACAGCGCTACTGCACAAGTAGCAACATTTTTTTGCAGCACCACCACCACAAGGGTGCGGTGCATTGCTATATGGGTTAGCAGATTAACAAGGAAAGACAGACTATTCAGTAAAAAACGATTTTAACATATAAGATGCAAATCTATTTTTACAGTTAAAAGCACACGTGTTCATTTAAAAATGCACACTATTTTTCACCTGAAATGCCTATATTGCTAGAGACACATTTGAAAATTAACAGCTAACCTATTAACCATTAACCTGACTAATAAAACCTTATTTTAATATAACCCACTAATAAAATGTGTTCTCTACTGCAGAATTAGGCATTTAAATGAGTGTGCAGATTTTTTTTTTCTTCTCTTCTCTGCCTGATTATCCGTGTTGTTGTGCACAGTAACGGCAGGAAGGAGGAAGTCAGATTTGCAACAATTGCAAATGTATAAGCGAAGCTATTGTTGAAGAGTAGGAGGATGAGAGATGATGGATTTCATTGGGACACGTCATAAAGAGGGCTGAGAGGAAAGTTTTAGTGGGCAGTAGCAGGGAAAAAGACAGGCAGACATCTTTCTGCACTACTGGGGAGAAGACCTGGCTGTGGGGTCTTGACTGAATGCTGATTCCTGTGTCCTGCTGCAGTCGACATTGGGGAGAGCTGAAAGAAAAACCTTTCCACTGGCTGAGGCAGTCCTATCTGAAAAAGCTGAGAATTCCAGGCAATGACCCCGGCTTGAGAAGGCAAGCGTTCCTTTTTGCTGGAGTTAAGCCAAGAGAGCCACATTCACAGAGAGAAGCCTCTGAACAGATAAGGTAATTACCTAACTGGGGGAGCTGTGTGTGTGCACGGAAATATGCAGTCAGTGTAGAAAAATGAAAGTCCCGTGCGTGTCTTAATCAAGTGCTAATGTTGCAATTTAAGTTCTGTTCTCCGCCACTATAATTGCAGTGTGTCATAGAAAATGCTTTTACTGTACCATTTTATTTATTTCTGTAAAGAATGAGATCATGTCTAAATGCAACTTTTATAATACAGAAAATATTTGAAAACAGACGGGTGGTTTATTTTCTATTTACCATTACAATGCCAATGATGTGGGGAGATTTTTAAACAGTGCAATGGTCATTTTAAGACAGATGTGTGTATGTCAGAATCAGTATGAATAATTGTGAGTAACTGTAGCATAACTTGTTGGAGGTACATGAGCCAACGGGAAGAGAGACTCTCTGAACATAGCTCCCTACCGTATATAAGGTAGTGGAAATTACCACAAAACTACCACATATAGCTCTCTGTCGTAAATAAGTCAGTGAGTTTGCCCATGGTGGCGCACCAACACTATCACTGGAAAATGTGGTTTCCCTAGAATGCAGGTCTGAGGTCTCTCTAGTGATCACACGAAAAATCTAAGCGAAGATAAGGGATTCTGGACATTGGGGCCACAAATAAAACAAGGGAATTATGCTCACCAAAATACCACCAACCACGTATACCAAATAAGCAGGTCTGGGTGCTGAAATAATGCATGTCCATTGTATTATTGTTGCACATGGCCAAATCTGAATACAAAGAGTGATTATTGCTAAGTTATTTTTCGGCGGTAATAAAATACCGTCAGGCCCCAAATCTCCACAAAATACCCTACATATTTATGGTGCGTTGCAGGCCGGGAAAGTGATCACAGAGTACCTACTGGGCATGGCAAGTGTGTCTCACACTGCCATTTGCACATTAAAGGGAACCCATTTTATAATAGCAGTGTGCCACTAAAAACGAATTTCAGAATGTCACAAAGGGAAACCACATTCTCAGATCTAGTGCAATATTTAGAGGCAAAGTTATTTGCACATGGGAATTGGTCTTCGAACAGTACCTTAGAATGGAGTAACCGCATTCAGGGTGAGGTGCAGAAAGAAAAACTAGACAATATTTTTGCAGAAGGCAGCATAATTCAGGTCTGCCTTACAAGATTATTGAATGCAGCCGATAAAAGTGCAGAGAAAGACTGTTTAATACGGCTATGCGGCAAAATATGGTTTATTTTAAACAAGTCCCTGCGAATGCAAGAGAATGATACTCAGCTAATTAACAGGTTAAAGACTGAATTAGATGGGGCAAGTAAAAATCAGGAAATGTTGAGAGCAGAATTGGATGTATGCCAAAAAGACATGCAATTAAAATGCAGAGACTTTGATACTCAGTTATCCAAAAGCAAGAAACAATTTGAAGATAGTGAGCAAGAATTGACACACTTAAAAGCCTTAGTGGATCACATTAGGCAGGATAAAGATGAGGTTGTTTCAGAAATGCAGATTTTACAAAAAGAACATTGCGAAAAAGAAGGTGATCTCCAGAGTGCAGAACAAGAAATGATTAAAATGATCCAAGAAAGAGACAAGAGAAATAAAGAGTTCAATGAATGCCAAATGCAAATGTGCGATATGCAGGAGGCAATTAATAAAATGAGTGATGAAAATAATTATTTGCATGATGAAGCCAACAGACTCCTTAAAAAGTGTAAGGACTTAGAACAGCAAATGTGCATTCCCAGGTCCCAGGAGAGGCGGCAGGGTACCACATTCAATGGAGTGGAGGTGAATTCTAGCTCTGCCCAAAGAGCTAGTGCCCCAGTGACAGGACCGGTGACTGAACTTGGTTGCAGTGCCCTTGGGGGATTTGATACTCCCATTGGGGGCAGCCACCAATCTCATACACCTGAAAACAGGATTGAATCACAAAATAGTGCAATTCCATGCATTTCAACAAGTAGCCCCATAAAAATAATGAAATCCATTAAAGCCCTGATCAAACCATTTAAAAAAGGAGGTGAATGCTGCATTGAGGATCACTTAGAAGCGGTGCATGACATTTTTAAAGCACTCCAGATACCTAAGGAACAATACAGACAATATTTTCATTTAACTTTAGATGCCCCGACGGCCAGCATCATAAGGGGATTAAATGAACAGCAGAATATGACATGGCTGGAGTTTGAAAAAGAAATTAGGCGTCATTTTTCTCCTTTTCAGTCATTGCAGGAGGCAAAGAAAGTCGCGTACACTATTACTGCTGGACCTAATACATCACCTCGCCAATTTTTACAAGACTTAAAAAGAGCATTCTCTCGCTTTGATGTATCTTTTGACTCAAATTCCAATGAGTTTAAAACCGCATACTTCTATGGGCTACAGAAAGACATCATATCCCAATTGGTCCGTGAATTTGACCGTGACAAGTCCCTTGAATGGATTGTACATCAAAGCACCAAGCTATATGAGGTACTCTATTGTCAGGGTAGAGAAAGTGATAAAATGAAAGATACTAGGCCTAAATCTAAAGAACCCTCAGCCACAGTAATGGAAATCAGGTCAGCCAAAATGTCCCTTGAGTCTGCTCAAAGCCAAGGTAAAAATAATGTGACACCTGAACAAAGGGGTAATCAACAAAGATCGCCATTTCCTATACCAATGTTCCAATCACATGATCCTAGTAATAGAGAGAGCTACATCAGCCCTAGATATTTAGGGGATAGACCCCGGGTAAGATACCGGTCTGATATGGCAGGTATGAACAATAACCAGAGACAAAATCAAGATCAAAGAAATGATGGTCCCTACCAGTCATTGGGGACACAGAGTAGGTTTGATCCCAACACCATGATATATGGTAATCAGGATAGGCCCCGATATGTGGATCGATTTACTGATAACGGAAATCAACATAGGGGCCAGTACCCACAATCTGAGAGACAGGACATGAGGCAAAACGTGAACTACAGTCCACGCCAGTACAATGATTCCCCACCAGGGGACTATAATCAAAGGATGGGTGCAACCCGCTCCCCTCCACAAATGAATCAAGAGTTCAGAAACCATCCCAACCGGTATCAATCACCTGAGAGGTATCAGAATAGATCCAATCAGGGGGAAAACAACCAATATCGACCTAGGCCACAGAAAGAGGATCCTAGAGAGGTGGAAAGGTTCCAATGCCTTGAGGCCCAAGTGAAAATGTTAGCTGAGCAAATAGGAAAGCTCTATACAGCGCAAAAACAACCTTCCAAAGAGGGGGCTGATGGCCATAGCAATGACCGGGGGGCTTCCGAAAAGTGACTAAGTACTCATGATAACTGCAGTGCCAAAATGACAGATTGCTCTGATATAATTTTGCATAACGACCCTGAGATGACTAATGGATTAAAAATGAAAGTACCAGTAAATGAAATTGTGATGGAAAGTGTAAATACTTCTAAAAAAGAGGTACGGTTTAACTTAGAGCTAAATAAAACAGTAAAGATTTGCACAAATGAAAAAGAAACATTAGGAATTCCAAAAGAACAAAGGGACAGATTTAAGAAAAATGACTCATGCATGGGGAATACCAGTGAACAGGGAGTAAGTGGGGATGCCATAGCTCCTTCCCTGGGCAAGCAAAACAATGACCAAACACAGACAGAAAAAGGAAATACTCACAAGGAGGGTACAAGTCAATCACCTGAAAAATTCTTTGAGCCACATATTTTTGAAGAGGCTGAAAGGGCTGGTATTACACTAAATGATCACAAATGCACATAATTAAGAAATGACAAATTGCTGAATGATGTTGTTACACATGTTCAGTTGGAAGGTTGTAATGTGGTCTCTGATGTTACCCAGATGGATGGGCGAACGGTGGCCACACTCCAAAAAACCTCTGAACATGGAGAAATGAATAAAATATCTCGCACAGAAATGGGTAAAAAGGAGGGAAAAATGTCTTTTCATTTACCAATGTGCTTAGCCAAAAGTGAAAAAGACCTGAGAAAGGGGAGCCCTGAAATCAGTAAGAATTCACATTTCTTATGTGTATTAGAGGAAGTTGAGGATAGATATTATGCACCCATCACTGTAGAAGAAAAATGCCACACCTTTGCTATGATTGACACTGGCGCACAGGCCACAATTATGTCCAAGGAGCTGGTAAAGAGTATCAATGAAGGGAGGCCTCCACAGAGTCAGATCACAGTGAAGGCAAATCAAGGCCCAGTGCATAACTTTAATGGGGAGGAGGTGCCCATCATAGGTGTAACTGAGGTTGACATAAAAATAGGAAAGCACAGAATGAAACAAGAGGTATTGATCACATCTATTTGTGAAATTCCATTTCTGATGGGGACAGATTGCCTGAAAAGATTGTCTCCTCTCATAGATGGGGTGAATGGAGTGCTGTGGTCCTTAACCAAAAAACCATTGAGGCCTAAGAAACTAAAATCACAAAACAGCAATATAAAAGAATGTCACACCGTTGCCAAAACAAATGATGCTGTGGAGGTATATCTCCAGAATAGCTGCATACCTAGTGTCACTGTTATATTAATGTGTCAAGACAAAGATCAGAGCGACAATGAAAAACTACCTGTACAAATATACTTGGACCCAAGGAAAGATTGGCAGACTGCTATAGATGAGCACACATTACGTTTTTACTTAAAAGAGAATACATGCAAACACAATATTGTTCCTAAAACAGATTCAGAAAAACACATTACCACTCTGGCAGAGATACACATAGAAGATGAGCAACCATGGGTTCACGTTGGTATAAATGATTATCTTAAAACAATAAAAGCCACTTTAGCGCTTGAACATGAAAGGAGTTTCATTAATGAGAAATTGTTGCAAAAAATTATGGAGAGGGAAGAAATCCCGAAATTTAGGATTAAAAATCAATATGTTTCTGGGTTGGACAGTCCAGACTTTGAAAACCGAATTACAGGCAGATGCATGCTTAAAATTAGCATTGGGCAGAAAACAATTTACCATAATGTATGGATAGTGAGTGGAGCACAAAATGAATTTTACATGGGCAATGACATCATGCACAGAATGTGTATGGTGTTAGATTTCCTTAATCAAAAAATATGGTCACGCCTAGGTGGGCCGGCGCCTGAATTTGAAGACAAAAGAAGGGCTTATCATTGTGCACAACTAGTTCCTTATGCAGTCGAATTACAGATGAGGAAAAATACTATTGTTCCTGCATTTACAAAACAGTTTGCAATAACACTGAAATGCAAAAATGGACAGCAGATGAAAGGCTCTGATGCATTTGTATGCCTGAATGAATCCATAAAACAGCAAGGCCTGGATTATGAATACATTCCATTGGTAGATATTGGTGAAGGATCTGTAAAAATCATGGTAAATAATAAAGGTTGTCAGGACATTCATTTAGAGGAAAACTCCCCATTAGGAATGGCCATACAAAAATCACATTATACGGCAGATTTAAATAACATGGTGATTGGGAAAATTCCTGAAAAATATGTAGATGCCAAGGGCGAGTTGCCAGAACACCTGGACTCTCAGCCCAAAGGAATATTTAAAATTCATTCTGTGTATCCTTATGATTCAAATGAGACAGTGTGCTGCCATCAAGAGGATTGCATAATATTTAATTTAAATGAAAATGAAACAGGAAATCAGCCCATTGAAGTGGAAGCTGATATGCCAAAATATTTGAAAGTGGCAACTCTACAAAAAGACACAGCCACACAGTTAGAGGAAAGCGCTGAGATTCCTTTACCAGAAGAGTTTCCAGAATTTTCCAGAATGGTAGAAGAGCAGATCTCCTTAGCGGATGCATGTGACAGCGATGAGGATCGACGCAATCTGAGGGAAATATTTATGGAGTTTAAGGATGTATTTGCAAAAGATGCTTATGATTGTGGTTTAACTGATTTACATGTGGCCACACTACCAGAAGGTTGTAGCAGAAATCCAGTGTTTGTACGCCAGTATAGACTACCGCTGGCATGTTTAGAATCATTGGCAGAGATTATTAAAAATTTGGAATCACGGGGAATAATTAGGCCCATTCATAGCACATCCAATACGCCTATTTTAGGTGTGTTAAAGCCAAATGGTCAATGGCGGCTGTGTGCAGACTTAAGAGAGTTAAATAAAAGAGTACCAGTATCTAGATGGCCACTACCATTCATTGATCAGGGCCTAGCTCAGATACATGGTTCAAATGTATTTACCACGTTAGATCTCACATCTGGATATTGGTGTGTGCCATTGGCAGAGGAGATACAACACCTATTTTCCTTTACATTTGACAGGACTCAATATGCCTGGCTTAGAGCTCCGTTCGGGTACATCAATAGTGGGAGTGAATTTGGCATATTTTTGAGAAAGGCCATGCCAGATGCAGCGGAAAGAGGAACAATAGTTTATGTGGATGATGTCTTGATAAAAAATGAAAACCTTAAAAGCCATTTTGATGAAATAAGACATGTGCTTGGCCAATTGCAGAAAGCAGGCGCCAAAGTATCTTTGCAAAAAGCACAATGGTGCAAGAAAAAAGTGAACTTTCTAGGGCATGAAGTGACTGAACATGGGCTAAATCCACAAAGGAAGAAAATAGAGGCCATACAAAGATTAAAAGATCCTAAAAATGTGAAAGGAGTAAAAAGTTTATTAGGGATGACAGGCTATAACAGAAAGTTCATTGAGAATTATGCAGAAATCACTCAACCATTGACTAAACTGCTTAAACTAAATACTCACTGGAGATGGGAAAGAGAGCAGTCTGATGCAGTGGCTAGATTGAAGGAATGTCTTGTAAAGGCACCATGTTTAGCATACCCCATAAAGGATAGGGATTTCTTTATAGAAATAGGCTTTTCTGAACATTGTATGTCAGCAGTGTTATCACAAAAACACGATTTGAATCACAAAACCATTGCATATGCAAGTAAGGCATTTTCCCAAGTTGAAATGAAATTTAATGAATGCGAAAAGGCCCTATTAACCACTGTGTGGGCGCTACAACATTTCCGCCCCATTGTTCAGGGAGAAAAGGTGATTATTGAAACAAATCATCAACCTTTGCAATTTTTAGAGAGTAAAAGAATTAGATCAGGCAATCTAGCGCAATCCAGAATCACTTCATGGACGCTGGCATTACAAGGTTTTCCCGTAGAAGTAAGATATGGACAAAATAAAAAGAGCCCAATTGCTCAAGGGTTAGCTGACTTACATGACTGTGCAGCTGAACAAATAACAAATGAAATGGATGTGGAAGCTAGTTTACACGGATTTGAACAATCACCACACAAAGCTTTTGATGAAAAAACATGCAAGGATTTGCCAACTGTATATGTGGATGGTTGTGCTTTTCACATTGAAAATGACAGTAATAAACAATTAGTGGCAGGAATAGGAAATGTCTGGTTGAAATGTGAAGGCGTTCCTAGTATAGGGATGAGGATTGGAGATAGGAGCAGTCAGGTGGCGGAATTGGCAGCCATCTATAAAGCAATTGCTACTGCAGTTGATAAAAAGTTCAGTGAAATTGTCCTGGTGACTGATTCTGACTATGCACGGAATAGCTTTGTGGAGTATTTGCCTGGTTGGAAAGCAAGAGGCATGGTTACATACAACAAAAAGCCACTTAAACATGGAAAAATGATACAAGCCATAGACAAATTGGTGTCAGAAAATAATTTAACAATATACTGGAGAAAAAATCGTGGGCATTTAAAAACACCAGGAGAGGATAAGGAGGGAAATGATAAGGCAGACCATCTGGCTAAGATTGGGGCTGTGATGGGAGAATTGCTACCTATTGATTATTTAATGGGTGAAATACAAATTGATGCAGTCACACGTTCTAAAGCACCAAAGGAGGTAGATCAACCGGTGGTGCAGTGGAGTCATGACACGCCAGACCAAGATTTGATTGAGGCACAAAAGAATGATCAAATTTTGGGAATCTATTATAATCATTTGATAGATCCTGAACAAAATCCTTTAACAGAAAATGATTGCATGGGAAAAGAAGAATTGAGGGTGTTATTAAAGAACAAAACACGAATTAGATTACAGGATGGGCTCATGATTAGAGAGTCCATAACAGGGCAAATACAGTGGGTAGTACCCCTTTCATTCAGAGGACTAATGCTACACCATGCACACGATGCCATAACTGCAGGCCATAGAGGTTCACAAAAGACATTAGAAATACTAAAAGATTATGCTTACTGGCCACATATGTCCCAAGATGTGGAATTATATACTAGAGGATGTCTAGTATGCGCCCAATTTAAACCTGCTTCACCAATGCATAGAGCACCATTGATGAAAAGAGGCCTAACTCTCCCATGGTCAGATTTGCAAATAGACTATGTAGGTCCTTTAAAAAGGTCGAGCAGGGGACACCGCTATATTTTGAGTGTGGTATGTTTGATGTCAAAGTGGATTGAGTGCATTCCCGCACCAGATTGTAGTGCGCAAACAGCAGCCACATTGCTGGTGAACCATGTGTTCTCAAGGTTTGGGTTGCCACAAAGAATTGAGTCAGACAGAGGAAGTCATTTCACAAGTACTCTAATGAGTAAGGTATGGCAAATACTAGGTGTGAAAAGGAAACTACATATCGCATATCGGGCGGCGTCTTCAGGTACAGTTGAAAGAAGCAATAGGTCTGTTGTGGATATTTTAAAGAAATTTGTGGCAGAAGCAGGTTCCAGCTGGGATTTGCGTTTACCATTGGTTTTGATGGCAATCAGGTCGACTCCTGCCAAAGCAACAGGTGTTAGCCCCCATGAGGTCTTAACAGGTAGGAAAATGGTGTTACCACAACACCTACTATACAGAACACATGAGCAAACTCTAGTGAGTGCATCCACAGTTCATGAATATATTGATGAACTGAGGAGGCATTTGCAACATGCATTTGCTTTTGTGCAGAGAAATCTGGAAAGAGCTGCTGACAGTGCTAAGTCATATTATGACAAAAAGACATCAGTAAAGGAATACAATGTAGGGGATCAGGTGTACAAGTTTCATTTTGGAAAAAGTAAACAGAAAAATTCTAAATTTCTGGCAGCCTGGCAGGGGCCATTTCGAATTATAGATAAAGTCTCTCCTGTAGTGTATAAAATTTTGAAAAATGAAGGTGAAACAGCAATAGAGCAGTTTGTCCATGTAAATCAAATCAAACCATGCCATCCCAGACATGAGATCAGGCAGCTTGAGCATGTGGAAACGGATAGAGTCCCTTGAGAAAATAAATGGGTGTAATCAGGAGGCAGTGACAAAGAAGTTAAAAAAAAAAAAGTTGATTGTTATGATGGCACATAAACACTGTAATATATGTAAAAATATATAATATAAATAAATAAATAAATAAATAAATGCACATATAACGGAAGCTCGTGGTTGGTGTGCAGAGAGAAAGTGTATTAAATATTGAATGCTGTTTTATATGTGTTTGTTTTCTTTTAACTTGTGTTTAATTTCAGAAAAAAGAAAAAAAAAACAAAGTATTTTTACCAAGCATGTTTTTATTTTTGGCAAAAGGATGAAGTTAGTATTGTGCTATGTACTTAATCTGTTTATTTTCTATTTTGATTTAGACAATTAACATTATTTGGTCGGAGGTTCCGGGATCAGAGGCCACGGGAGACGATGGAGTCCTGGAGTCCCCTGGATGAAGACCAAAAGATGCCTGCCTCCAGGTGGAGGTGAAGACAAAATAACCGGAATGCCAAAAGAGATGACTACTGTGGATTCAAGATTGCCAAGATGAAAGAGTACTCGAATGAACCGAATAACATCGCTGGTCGGGACATACCAAAAGAGACAAAGCAAAAGTTCCGGCATATGAAGTTCCACGTATTTATTATTTTATTTATTTATTTTAACTTGTTATATTACTTATTTGTTTTAGTTAGTTGTTTTATTTCATTGTTTTTAATTGACTTGGAAAATTTAAACTTAAAGTAATGCCACTTCCACTGAGAAGGCAAATGTGGAACATTTTATGAACTGATGGACTCAGATGAAATGTTGATTGCAAATTTTCATTGATGCACATGAATATTCATTTTGTTGGATTGCTATATTGTAAAAAAAAAATAGAACAAGTTGTTTTTAGGAATTGGCTTGGATTATAGCCAAGTTCTAAAAACAAAAGGAGGGTATATGTAAGGATATTTAGCAAACAGCACAGAGTACAGCGCTACTGCACAAGTAGCAACATTTTTTTGCAGCACCACCACCACAAGGGTGCGGTGCATTGCTATATGGGTTAGCAGATTAACAAGGAAAGACAGACTATTCAGTAAAAAACGATTTTAACATATAAGATGCAAATCTATTTTTACAGTTAAAAGCACACGTGTTCATTTAAAAATGCACACTATTTTTCACCTGAAATGCCTATATTGCTAGAGACACATTTGAAAATTAACAGCTAACCTATTAACCATTAACCTGACTAATAAAACCTTATTTTAATATAACCCACTAATAAAATGTGTTCTCTACTGCAGAATTAGGCATTTAAATGAGTGTGCAGATTTTTTTTTTCTTCTCTTCTCTGCCTGATTATCCGTGTTGTTGTGCACAGTAACGGCAGGAAGGAGGAAGTCAGATTTGCAACAATTGCAAATGTATAAGCGAAGCTATTGTTGAAGAGTAGGAGGATGAGAGATGATGGATTTCATTGGGACACGTCATAAAGAGGGCTGAGAGGAAAGTTTTAGTGGGCAGTAGCAGGGAAAAAGACAGGCAGACATCTTTCTGCACTACTGGGGAGAAGACCTGGCTGTGGGGTCTTGACTGAATGCTGATTCCTGTGTCCTGCTGCAGTCGACATTGGGGAGAGCTGAAAGAAAAACCTTTCCACTGGCTGAGGCAGTCCTATCTGAAAAAGCTGAGAATTCCAGGCAATGACCCCGGCTTGAGAAGGCAAGCGTTCCTTTTTGCTGGAGTTAAGCCAAGAGAGCCACATTCACAGAGAGAAGCCTCTGAACAGATAAGGTAATTACCTAACTGGGGGAGCTGTGTGTGTGCACGGAAATATGCAGTCAGTGTAGAAAAATGAAAGTCCCGTGCGTGTCTTAATCAAGTGCTAATGTTGCAATTTAAGTTCTGTTCTCCGCCACTATAATTGCAGTGTGTCATAGAAAATGCTTTTACTGTACCATTTTATTTATTTCTGTAAAGAATGAGATCATGTCTAAATGCAACTTTTATAATACAGAAAATATTTGAAAACAGACGGGTGGTTTATTTTCTATTTACCATTACAATGCCAATGATGTGGGGAGATTTTTAAACAGTGCAATGGTCATTTTAAGACAGATGTGTGTATGTCAGAATCAGTATGAATAATTGTGAGTAACTGTAGCATAACTTGTTGGAGGTACATGAGCCAACGGGAAGAGAGACTCTCTGAACATAGCTCCCTACCGTATATAAGGTAGTGGAAATTACCACAAAACTACCACATATAGCTCTCTGTCGTAAATAAGTCAGTGAGTTTGCCCATGGTGGCGCACCAACACTATCACTGGAAAATGTGGTTTCCCTAGAATGCAGGTCTGAGGTCTCTCTAGTGATCACACGAAAAATCTAAGCGAAGATAAGGGATTCTGGACATTGGGGCCACAAATAAAACAAGGGAATTATGCTCACCAAAATACCACCAACCACGTATACCAAATAAGCAGGTCTGGGTGCTGAAATAATGCATGTCCATTGTATTATTGTTGCACATGGCCAAATCTGAATACAAAGAGTGATTATTGCTAAGTTATTTTTCGGCGGTAATAAAATACCGTCAGGCCCCAAATCTCCACAAAATACCCTACAGTCCTACAGGGGCTCAAATGGAAATGGGGAAGGTCTGGGCCTGGGTTCCCTGAAGGAGGAATTACCGGGCCCTCCCAGCTCGGAATGGCCCGGTAACTCCCCATTCAGGGAACCCGGACCCAGTTTTGGAGGCAGCCATGCCCTTATTAAGGGCATGGCTGCCTCCAAAGTCATAATGAGGCACACAGTATTTTAAGTGACTGCAGGTGCTGAATGCAGCAAAACATGGCATTTGCTAGAATGGTTAAAAAAGATTATAGGGTAAGTGACAGAAACCCTGTACATATACATTTGTAAAGAGTTGAAAACATACTTACAAAACTATAAGCATACCTGTACTATTTCCTGTTAGATGCAGATGTTGTTGAATATGAAAATAGTAATCTTGGAGAGTTTTAAAGTAGTTTTTGATGCAGGTGCCTGTGAGTAACAGGAGACACGCACTTTGAGAGCTGAAGTGTTGAACTGAGATGACAGGTTTAAATGTAAAGTTTTCAGATGTGATTGGTGGATGGATGTGTGACTGTTTGAAATCAATGAATGTGGAGTGTAAGAAACATGACAACAGAAAGGTTAAAAGGGCTGTCCTGTGCTACAGTGTCTGTAGTCACCACGGTAGTCCACAGACACCGGACATGCCATCCAGGCCGTTTAAGGATGTCTGGCATGGTAATACAACTGCAGAGACCATGGACAGTCGTGGATGTCTGTGGACATCAGGGATCAGTCAATCAGGTTTCCTGAGTGTGTATCTAAGGATATATTTGGGGATTTTTTTGGGCAGCATGCAGTATACAGTATGGAAATGAAGCCATTTCAAAATGGGTGCCAGGCACAGTTTTACAGCAGGCAATATTTTTAAAAGCATGTAGTTTATTGGCAGTATGGAAATGCAGCCATGTCAAAATGAGTATCAGGCACAGTTTTTCAGCTTATTTTTTTAAAAAAAGCATTTAGCAAAACGTTTTAGAAACATGCCAGTCATTTTAAAGTGCAGAAGTGACAATTTGGATGTTTTCATGTGCGTAAAACTGCATTAGAAATACATAATTAACAAACCATATACTAACTTTAATACTAGTATAATAACTGCCTCACTCCCTCTAACATTGTAATGAGGTTCGCGAGCACAGTGAGATGCATTCCATTTTTTCATGAATAGCAGAAACAGGAAGGCAAATGGATACATATGCATGAACCTTTCATTGTTCTGGAACAGAGAGAGTTTTTTACAAAACATTCTTTCACTATGATTGGCAGGGATAGAGAGGTGGCACTGCAATTGCAGTTGATAGAAAGGGAGAGTTTTTTTAATGGGCAAAGTGAGATGAGGAGTTCAGAGCTGTTCGGGACTTGATTGCGAACAGTGACTTCCAGGGATGGGAGATCCGTGGCTGCAGTCTTGAAGATAAAAAGCGAGTGGTAGCGCTGCCTGACTTTAAAGCATTTCGAGGCAGTACAAGGCTGTGTTCCCATTGTGCGAGGGAGGTTTGCATAGATAAGGATCTGGTGACAAGTGCTTCAGAATTTGCTTATTTTGGTGAGTCAGTTAAAGATGAGGAACGTGGGCATGTATGAGATGTGAAAGACAGTGCAGGGATGTAATTTTAAAAATGAAAAATGTCATGTTTCTCTAAGCATGTTTGCACTGGCTAAAAAAATGATGCACAATGAGTTCATTTGCGATGTGTTTTTCTTAACATCTTTTTGATGTATTTATTCTAAAAAGAATTGAATACAAGGTTTTTATTTCTTACATGTTGCTGTATTCTTGTTTTCTTCACTGCGTTTTGTTCTAGGAGACAAGGTTTTGCTCGCTGTTGGTAAGCCTGATTGTGTATAACATAAAAATATTATAACAAAAAGCAAAGCTGGAACCATATTGGTTTTATTTTGTGCCTCCCGTGTTCACTGTGCTAGGGGAAAGAGTCAATGGGTAACTAGAATGTTATACCAATGTGGTAAAGAATTTTGCTTCCTCATTTACCCTATGGGGAGAGTAAATGAATACAAATAAGCAAGACAGAAGGGTGTGTGGGTGTGAATGAGACAATCTTTGCATGCAGAAAAGAAGGCAGTGCCAGATGAGACACGTAGGTTACTGGATGTAAATAGGCAGTAATACAAGCCACATACAATAGGTGGCATTCTGAATAAACTCACTGTGTTCCCTAAAAATGTGATAGGTCTGGGGGGTTGTCTACTGGCGACTAAGAGATAGTCTAATAGAGAGGAAAGTTTTGTTTTATGATGGGGCGGTAGTATAAAAAAGATATGCGCACCACTATACCACAAAAATAAGGTGATTCTGAAAATACCACAAAAGCAAGATAACACTACAAATTACCGCCAACAGAAGCTAACACTATATTATCACCAAAATAGGGTAATACTGAACTATCTCTAGTGGTAAAGCCAGTTTACAGCCAGTTTACCTCCAAAATATCACTGTAAGAAAATACCGCCAAATTCCAAATTTGCCCCAAAAAGACAAAACCTCCTTCAGGTGTACAGGAAGAGATTGTAGCAGGAGTTTTGTTTGGTGATTGCACTGAAGATGGCTATGGCTATGTGTTTGAGGAAGCAGAGTGTTTGGTTTCTCTGAGACTATTGGATCCATTGACTTAAGGTGTATTCTGAGCACTGTGGATTGTCTGAGAATCTTGGATTCTATGAATTTCAGCTTCATGGTATGGAGTTTGAGAAAAGAAGTGGGTGGAATTCCTACCCTTTTGTGAGAATATGGCTCACTTGAAGCATCCGGACATCATTTTAGTTCACTGTGGAGGCAACAATTTGTGCTATGTTATCGGAATATCATTACAGTTTGCAATGAAAGATACATTAGGAAAGTTGATGGAACTGTTTCCACATTCGAAAATTATTTTTCTCGGATAGCTTAAATACAAATGTGGATGCGTTCAAATTTATTTTGTCCACAAATTGAGAAAGCAATATTCAATTAAAACAAAGTTGTATGTGCCTTTTTGAGGGATGTTGGCATGACATCTTTTCATAATGAACATATCAAATAAGTATTCTTTAGAAGCGGTCTGTAGAATATTTGTTAGTTTAGTACATAAAATCAAATAATCAAAAACATGTATAAATGTCAAAAAGGGGTCTGTGATTTTTTTCTTTCAGTTCTATTTTTTAACTGAAAGATGGCTTTAAAGGAACCTTTTTTTGTGTTTTGAGATTTAGTATTTTTTGGGGATTTTTTTCATTTTTTTCAAGAGAGGTGAGGTTAGGTGGGGGAGGGAATGGAGGGAAGGGGCACCAACCACAGAAACGGAGGGGCAAGTGGACAAAGGAAGATGTTGGGCGTGTCTTAAATTTAAGGTAGGTGGCAATGTTTCTCGTGCTCCTTGACCGTGTCCTCGAAAGCACTTTTAAATTACTCCCCCCTGCAGATCCGTGCTTTGCAGTACAAACATAGTACTGTGACCCTTGAAAGGTAAGGGGTCAACAGTGTTCTGAATTGCTTGTGAGGCCATCGCTGGGATCCTCTCCCCGAGATGACTATTTTGTGTGGTGGCAGGAGCAGTCAAGGAAAATGGGTAGAGGGTGTCAACCTGATTCTCCCTGAGAAAGGAACAAACTTTCTCAGACCGCTCGAGTGGTTGGATCTGGTTTGGTGACACATGGAGGTAGTCCTGTAGGAGTAAAGCCCAGGTTTTCCATGACTGAGTATGTCCCCGAACTCAAGGCATCTGACCATGGCTGCTCGAGCCTTTGGTACACTCCCAACAGTGGTTAAAAACTGCCACACCCAGAAATCACATTGGGTTCTGGAATTAGGCATTTCCACTACCTCATCTTCTTCTTCCTCTTCATCCTCTTTTGCATCCTCACGCCTTTTGCTCTTTCCAGACCCTCCAAATGGTAATCGTGGTGGTGGTGGGGAGGAGGAACCGCCATAACATATGCCATTCGAGCACATAACAAGGGCTCTTAAAAAAGATTTGCAAAGCAGGTGCTCTCTCCTGCACTGCCAGATTGAGAATGAGGAAAATTAATGTGTGTGTCCCTTCAGAAGAACCGTTGCAGACCGCATGTCTTTCTGCAGACTACCAAGTCGAAAATAGATCTTGAAAAGTTGTATGAAGTTGCCAGATCAACTATAATTGTGTCTAGGGTCTCTGGAAGGGTAAGCTTTCAACTTGAAACACACTAGATTGGCCGGGAACTGAAATGTACAGACATGGCATGTTGTTCACGGACACCCCATTGCATGGATGGATACCCTGGTGTCTGCGGACTATTCAATGGGGTTTTTAAAAAAATGATGACAGACTAACATGCAAGATATATATAGTATAAATAATGAATTTATTTATGGAAGGGATGGGGTAGCAGAATGGGAAACATAAATGGGAGGGTTTGGAATGTCTATACAATGATGATCATGGGAGGGAGTGAAGTTTCAACAAAGCATCTTTCATTTATGTTTTGGGAATTTGATGGGGAGGATTGCTGGGGATATGGGGCACAGGTACAAGAAGGACAGTGATAATCACATTAGTCATTACTAAGTTCATCCAATTTTGCAGACAAGATCATGATTTTATTATGTACAGTTGGCATAGAGATTGTCTTTGTGATTCCTGGGAATGTCCACAATTAAATTGGGGTGTTGTTTCTTCGTGTAAAGTATGTACTATAAGAAAAGAAGAAATGACTTTATGTGTTTATATTAAAAGATGTATTGTTTACCATTTGAGATGTTATCTCACTCATTTCTTCTTTTGGACAGTTTTCTTCCAACCACACAAGTGTGTTTGCAATTTCTGTTAAAATTAAAAAAACATGGTGATATTTGCGTATAAGAAATGTTCGCATAATGAATATTAATAATTAATAGAGAAATAAATACAGCATACTTACTATTTGGTGATAGATTGTTGTGGAATGAGTCCCTGGTGTATGTGAGTCTGTATAAAGAGTTGTATTGAAGTGATAATATGAGGTGTACAGTTATGGTTTGTGTTTGGTGCATTCCATTATCATTATATTTTGTGATAAATGACAAAATAAGGTGTAAATTTTGAAGTGAAGGTTTGTAAAAAAAATGAATATTTGGGTGCAGTAAATATAATTATTGTTGTTTTATGTATATATGTTTGTTGGGTGATGGGTAGAACATTTGCTGTTCTCCCCTGTGCTTCTGGGCTTAGTGAATTGCACCTTCTGTCCGTGGACTATTCCACTGTCCGCGGATTCTACAGCTGCTACATTGGAGGTGAGTATAACATAAGGAACGTTTTGCAAATGAATGGTCCAATGGTAAAAATCTATGAAATTCAGGGAAAAGGCTTTGTTAAAGAGATGTCATGGGTAAATTGCAGTAATAAAAACCTATGAAAGAGATGAATAGTTGTTTTGTTTAGATGAGTTCATTTTTTAATGCATTAAGTTGTCCATAATAGCTCTCTTGTTCACCTCTGACATCTTGGTTTACAAATTTGGTAAACTGCATGCAAACCTATGCAAACTATAAATTTACAAAGGTTTACGAGTGTTTGAAACCTTTTCTGTAAACCTTTGGTTTACATTGCATTTACACATAAGTAAACTGTGTAGTTATGCAAGTCCTTTTGGACTTTATGTTCCAGCGATTTGTAAACCCTAAGTTTGCCATGGTTTACAAATCATGAATACTTTGTAAACCCAATGTACTTAATGTTTCATGCACAAATGAACATTTAATTTACCAAGAAAATGTATTTGTAAACCTTTGTAAAACCTAGTGTACATCTGAAATTCTCATTAGTAAACATTTGGTTTACCGAATTTACAAAGCGTGTAAACCTTTGCAAATAGTTTTCAGTTCCGTCTTTTACATTCACTTTTACTTTATTAAATAGTAAACCCCTTAAAACACAATGGGCCTCATTATAAGATTACCAGTCCAGTAACTACAGTACCAGTAAGCTTGCCGGTACCTTATTTCCTGAACCAGCAAACCACAAATTGTGCTTGCGGGTGCCTTTCTGCCCGCCAAGGCACCCGGAGATCAGCACCTGCGAGCACAGCATTTCGGATGCACCGTCATTAACAGTGCCGGTGCATCCAAGCTCCCCATTCCCATTCAGCCCAATGGGGCCGACTGGGAATGGGGAGCATCTTTTTTCCAGTGAACGCAAATGGGCAATTAACGGGTCCGGCAGGGCCGTAATGACCCGGTAAAAACCCATTTGCGGGCACCTGAAACAAAATAACACCGGCAGCAGCTGTGCCTGTAGTACATGTACGGCTACCACCAATGTCATAATGACCCCCAATGTTCCCAGGTTGTGTTTTAGGAGTTTAAAAAACACAACCTCATAAATACAGACCTGGAATCTACTGAAGTAGCTATTCTCCCCTATCTGCAGTGACTTAGAAAAGGCACATATGATTTGAAGAAAACAGCTTGATTGTGCATCACTGGCAGCTCACCTTAAAAAAGGCTATACAAATATTTAAAGCCTCTCAAATGTGTGATTGCATGCTAATATGACATTGGAGACATCAAAGATGTAAACCCATTTGAAAAAAATAAAATAAAGAATAACAGGGTTCGAAATTGCCAGGAGGTAGGAGCTATTTAGGTCCTGGTTATAGCCAAGGAGAGCCTGGTTACCTCGAAACCAAGTGGTGCAATACAAACACGGTTTTGTAATATTTACTGGGTAGGTTTGGGTATGTGTATAAAAGAGAATCATGGACAAACTTATTGGATAATGTATGAATGGACAAACATTTAGAATGTGTGTCTTACGCAAAGTTTACATTTGCTGTACTCTATGCACTAGCTACTGCCTAATTGGTGATGCCCGATACAAGGGGGCTGAAATTTGTTCCTGGTCAAGAAATCCGAATTTCAACCCCTGCAATAGTAACCAGCAATTTCTCTAGGACACTAGACTCTTGCTACACAACACCTAGATGTCTTATGAATTGTTGGTTATCCTCCGTTATGGCTCTTTCCTTGTCTTTTTTAATCTAAATTCACTGGTCGCTCAAATGTGATAAATGTCCTCAGTGTGCTAGAGTACCAAATATAATTTTCACAGGGCAAATTAATGTAAGCAACAGCTACAAATCATGTGTATAGTCATGTGAACTAATATGTGTGTGGGCATAAAGGTTAAAGAAACTGCTGTATGCTGACCATTAGGCATACATTGGCCACTGGCAAATCTAATTAGAAAAACACTGTTGAAGCCAGATGAGGTCCTACAACACATAGAAGATCTATAGGTGAAGCTTATGTATGCTATACTGGAAACACACAATAAAAGAATTTTGAAATACAAAGTCCTCTATTTAAACAAGTCCAACATATGCTTCTCCTAGCCAGTGTAAGTACTGGTGTGCACCTCAGCCCCGCTTCGATGCAGAGCACCAGCTCTCACCTCCCAGAGGTTTCATCAAAATCACAATTCTAATCCCAGACAGTATCCAACATTATTTCACATCCTTTGATTGAAGTAGGGAAATCTGACTAAAATGCAAGCAATGTACAAGGCACACTGGTTCAAAACAGAATAATGGCAATTACAATGTCTGTGACTCGTCAAGTAGTTGTACAAATTAAGCCTTCCAGGTATTGGGGCATGTTGAATGCGGTCATTAGAAATATAGAAACAAACCTATGGGCAGTTAGATGCATCTGCTCTGCCAATTCCCTACTGCAGCAACAATATAATCATTTTAGCTTCTACACCAGTCACTGATTACTTGACAGAGTTCATAAAATAGTAATATTAACCACTTACAAAAGCAAAATTGCTAAACATTCCATCTCAAGTCTTGTATTCAATAGTTTTTCGGAAGAATATTTCCTGTTGGAAAGCAACATCATTTGTGGCATAAAATGCATTTGAGATATTGATTTGGTCAAGATCAGAGTTTTGTCAAGTTGGGGACTTAGAAATAAAGTCTGCTAATTCTCCAGTCTATTGGGGCATGTCACTTACTCCTTCAGAACCAGGTGTCCACAACAATGTGTTCCCCATACCCACTTTGTAAAGTTTGGACTCCCCATTATGAAGGTCTTACTTCTTTGTGCCCTCATCATGGACCTACGGTTCCCTTAGCCACTTGTGAAGCTCTGCATCCCCCTTGTGAAGGTGGGTATGAAATTAGTATGGTGTGAATGACCACATAAACATGCATAACTAAATTCTAAAAAAGAAAAACGAGGACCATTAGCTAATTGTGATTTACTGCTTATAATGAAAAGGAAGGAAGAAAGAGAGAGGGAGGAAGAGAAAAAGGGAGAAAGAAAAAGGCAGAGATAAAGACAACCATTACCACAGAGTGACAGACCGCTTATAGCGAGCGCCTCCTCCATGGCAGATTGCAAGTAGGCTAACCATTAGCAATGAGTGGCAGACCGCTTGGAGCGAGCGCCTCCAAGTGCCTCTGATTCCGAGAAAGGAAGAGGATGGCCATTAGAATAGTGTGAGTCTGCTTAGAGACAGATATTTACTTGGGATCCAAGGGAGTGGGGTGGGGAGGGGAGACAGAGAATCCCAAGCCGGATGTGAGAGAGAATTGCATAAGGAGGGCACAAACAAGACCAAGCTTTAAATGCTAGTCTAAAAATGTTCACAATTTGAGACAGTGGTGCAGTTTACATCACTAAGCCTAAATGCCTATGCAATGTCAGACATTAAGCAGCCTTCTATTACAATAGCCGTTTATTACTGCTTTGCATGCGTGGGAAATCCAAAAACATCTAATCCTTAAACCAAATTACCCTTAGCTCCTTCATTTCAAGTTAAACATTCTTCAGTGAAAGATGTGTATATTGTGCTTTTAATCAACTATCAATAAATTCATACCCAAATTCGAACAGCCTTCCCAAAATAAAGAGGATTTATTTATTACCAAGCCTGGTTAGCATTACAATCCATCACCAACATAGGTATGTGTGGTGCTGCTGTTCCCTCAGACCTAATCAGATTTCCAGAAACCCAACTCATGCTTGTAAAAAGCAGCAGGCCAAAACCCTGGCATGCAACTATATTTTATCCATTTCCAAGTACCCATTCGTACACTAGCAGTTGTCTAGCTCTCTTATCGGGAAGCTGGAACGGCATAGAAATAACTCTTGGAACAAAGACTGGGTTAAAGGTTATCTGGATTTTAACTCAAGTTATCTAACTATCTTCTACCACCTAGTACACAAACATATCTGGCGAACTAGCAGCTAGTACATGGCATGCCACAAATGTAACTGAGATCCAAACTATTGTCCATTATATATGCCTCATTGTAATTTTGATTGGATGTTATGGTGTGATTGTTTTGTGGAAAGATTATTTTAAGCTATACACTATGTTTTATTATCAATATGCTGCATTTTACTTTTAAATGTCTTATATGTGTCACAATGCTCCTGAATACACAGTCCCATATTTTCACATAGATATATTTGAATAGCACTGGTTTGACAAGTGCTTGGTGTCAAGCTAACTGGGCTCTTTGAATGTACAAGCATGAAATACATAGCTCTTAGCAATCTCACTTGCTGCATTCCATTTGAGAACAAAAAGTGAATGAAATAGTCAGACTTGCACATTGTGCCACCATTTTTCAAATGGCACAAAGCTTTGCACTTTCCACAATGCAAAATACATATTTTACGTATGCATTTATTGCTTATTTATATAGTACCTATACATAAAATGGTGTTTCAAGGCACCACAAGACAAAAAAAAAAGTATGTTTGAGGCAGAGAGACGGCGAAGAATACAACAATAGCGGTCATACTAGGCCCTGTGTCATTTGGATCGTGGTGCAGTAACAAGGAGTGCAGGCGGAGGAGTGGGGAGGGAAGTACGGGGTAGAGTGGCAGCATACAAGTACAATGGAGGAGGAGGGGAATAGGAGGGCCCATTGGGCTAAGCAAGTGCCAAGGGGAGACCAGGTGGGCAAGTGCTAGGGGATGCAGAGAGGACCACGTGCTAAATGTGAGGAAGGGGGTGGACAAAGCTTCGTAGGGTTGCACACCCCATCAGGCTAGTGAGGGGAAGGGGTCCCCAGAAGGGCAAGTGCAGGTTAGGGGGACCAGGGTGATGCGGAAGACTGGGCGAGGATGGCCTGGTGCCCTGTAGGACTCAAAAAGGACCAGGCAGCCAGCCCATGAGGCAGAGAGAGAGGTTGGCGGTGGAGAGGAAAGGAAGAAGAGAAAAGGAGGGTCTTGAGAAGCTTCTGGAACTTAAGGAGATTTCTTTCAAGCCGGAGAGGGGCAGGGAGGCCATTCCACGGGGAGGTTCCTGCTGAAGAGAGAGATCTACTGCCGCTCTCTTCTTAGAAAAGCATCTGATCTGCAGAGAAATGGAGCTTGTAAACCAAAGGGCTCTAGCAGGGAGGTATTTAGGGAGAGAGATATGGATGTAGTATGGTCCCATGCCCCAGAAAGCTTTGTGGATGATGCAGAGGGTCTTGAACTTGCTCCTCACAGCCACGGGGAGCCAGTGGTGAGATTGTACGGTTAGTACTATTTTGTATTAGTTGAAGTTGGTAAGGGAGGATAGAGGTAGATTGAGGAAGAGTCTGTTGCAGTTGTCCAGTTTACAAGGACCAGAGCGCTGGAAACATTGAGTTTCTGAGAAAAGGTAAGAAAGGGAGAATGCTTCTGGAGGAGGTGCAGCTAAAAGAGGCCATCTTGGCAAGGTCCGCAATGTGATGAGAGAAAGCGAGAAGAGTTGAAGATGACACCAAGGTTTTTAGCCTCACAAGAGGGTTAGGGGAGGGGACCCATAGGGTGGCCGGAGAGTAGGAGGGAAAGCGGGAGCAGGGGTCACAATGAGAAATATCTCATTCTTACTGTCATCAAGGTAGAGATCATTAGCAGTGTACCATACCTGGATAGCAGTCAGACAATCGGCAATGAGGGAGGAAGAAGAGGTGGGTGTCATCGGCATAACACTGGAAGTGAGGAGAGAAGGTGATCAGGTGGGCCAGAGGAGCAAGGTAGATGTTGTAGAGCCAGCAGACCACTCCCTCCCCTTGTTCCTCTGGCAATCACTGTCTTCCACCAAGGATCTGAGCGTAACTCTTCACTCTGCCTGCGCTGCCACACCAGGCTCAGGCACCAACCACCAAGACTTCTTGGTCACTCTCTGACGCAGTACTCCCGATGTCCCTGCCGCTTACCAGGCCCCATGTTGTTCTGGCAACCAATCAAGCAGAGCCCCACAGAGGAAGGACATTGGGGGTTCTAGATTTGCCATTTCGCCTTGGATACCCGTCCCGATTATCAGGTGCACTATTTTTGGGCAGCTGTCGGAAGTGATAACTGTTGTTTTGGCTGGATTCTCGTGTCTCAGAGCAGAGCTGTGTAGCAAGCAGCCATCTTGTTTAATCTTAAATTATGATTGCTTTTTGCTGCTAATACTGGACTATCTGGTGCATATCCCCTCCCCCACCCTTGATACATTACATGTGACCTCTGCTCATATACAAATCTTCAACAGTTGCCAAGATAAACTCTGTACAAGGCTCCAGCCACACATTTTGCAGTTGGCCTCACACTATTTTGTTCCTGGTGCCACACCAAACTGCAGATTCATTGGCACAGCCTGACACAAATACCAAGCAAGCACCATTATTACCAATGATGGCAGCAAATCATTTGAATGTGGAAATAGAGACGTACACACACAGACTGCCTGATATCTAAAAATACATGACCAAATAATGGCACAGAAATGAACAAATAATGTACACACCACACATTCCAGATACAAAAACAGCCCTATGGCACCAATCTACTTCTCCTGCCACAGCATGGGTCAATGTGTGGATGGGCGACTGTGTTTATCAGTGCACAGAACAGTGGTAGAATTACATAGGGTTGTATTGATGGAAGACAAGGGATGCTAAGTTTAGTACCTAAAACCACGTTTCACTGTAATGCGCACACTACTTGCAAAGGGGAAAAGATACATTATTTTAAACATACCAAAGATGTCAGGGTTAACAGGAGAGTCCTTTGTTGGCTGGTCTTCTATCTAACCTATAGGAAACACAAATAAAGAAAAGCTTTTCACTGTGCAGCTGCATGGGACATTTGAAAGTAGTAATTTAAGTGAGGAAAGGTGTGAACAGGACATTTTACTTATCTGATGGGAGCGTGGATTTGCGACACTGCCATCTCTTTGATGGTCAATAGATGTATGGGATTTGGAAGCTGCGGAGGTAAAAATGAATACATTAGTTTGGTTTCCATGATATACTTAACACACATCCATCTTCTAACAAGACTAGTTGGTGGTGCCACACACAATGGTCTGCCATGAATCCTATTCCTTAAGGCCATTTTTCGCCAGACCATCAGCATATTCACCGCAGGCCTACACTGCTTACGGCCAATGCACAGCCACTTAAGGTCCTGTATGAAATTGATACCTGAATGTATTGCCCGTTACTGCCACTTCTACAACTCCTGGTCACTATCGGCACACACTTGGCTGCCAAGTCACTATGCTGTACTAAATGTCATTTGTATGTATTGCAGATCAATGGTGTACCGCACTGCCCATCTGCCGCCTTGTATTAATTAATACCTGGTTGTACTGCCATCCACTATCTCGTAATAACTGTTACTGTTGAATAAATTACCCTGTACTGCCACAGCTATAACTTGCCCACTGTCTGCATGCACTATGCTGCCCAGACACCATGCTGTACTAAATGCCATTTGGAAGTGTTGCATATCAACGGTGTACCTCGCTGCCCATCTGCTGCCTCATATTAATTAATACATGGTTGTACTGCCAACCGCTTTCTCGTAATAACTGTTATGGTTAAATAACTGTTGAATGTATTACCATGTACTGCCACAGCTATAATGTGTGCCCACTGTCGGCACGCACTACACTGCCCAGACATTATGCTGTACCAAATGCCATTTTTTTAATTGTATAAGCCATCACCCTGTACTAATTCAAGCACCGGGTCTGGTAGCACAATACCTGGCCAGATACCTTGGTGTGCTTATGTGTATGCCTACACCCTATGTCAGCCTAGCTCCCTAGCCTCCTAGCATCCACTCTGAGTCACCACACTCTGATCCTAGCCTTTACTGGCAAGAACACACACCCATAGCACCCATCCACTTTCTAATATGCAACTCAGACTGCCCTATAAAGACGTCCTCCATGCCTTTTCTGCCCTCCATCCTCACTGCCCCACACGCCATGCCGACGCAGGCGATGTCAGCCAGTCATACACACCCGCCATGCACTAGTCCTGCAAAGCCGCATGTCCAACCAAAACCCTACCCATACTCTCCTCCCAACCCAAGTCTACCCACCTGAGAAACCTACTCCTAGGCGCCCAGTCTGGGGCTAGGACATCCCTAGCTCAAGCCAAGGAAGGAACTTCAAGATCCTTCCCTCCACCTATACGCAAGCAAAAACCTCCACAAAGCACAGATGAAGATACCTCTGCATCTTACCCTGTCCACACTGAAACCTCCCCCACTGCCTCCACCCAGCTCAACTGCGCTCTTATTCATGCACATTTACTCCCAGCACATGCCTCCGAAATTAGAGACCTGCTCACTGACCTGGAACTTGATCTTCTCACCATCACTGAAACCTGGCTGCATGAAGCCTCTGGCCCTGCCATAGGTCTAGCCCTCCCACCAGGATACACCATCTTTCGCAAGGGCAGAACAGGCAACAAACGAGGGGGAGTGGCCCTCATCACTAAAGACTCCCTAGCCATTCGACAAGTAAACTCCTTCTCAGATGACAACACTGATGCCCTGTCTGTCATTCTCACGCAATAACACCATTTCCCTCCACGTTATCCATCGCCCCCCTGGCCCACTATTAGACTTCCAAAATAACCTTCTTCACCAGCGAGGAGACAACATAAAACATAACACCAAAGCCATCTTCATGGGTGACTTCAACCTCAGCTTCAAAGACCCAAAAGCCAAGCAAAGTCCTTGCTAAGGCCCTCCACGAATTGGGCTTCCTCCAGAGAATCAACGACCCAACACATAAGAGGTTGCATATTATATTGGATAGCTGACCACAACTGCAACATAGATATTAGCTCCAACACACCCCGCCCTTGCACTGACTACCACCCCTTACACTTCCACAAATCCCTACTAAAGACACCATCAAACCTTACACCTTCACACCCCCAGCACTGGCCAGATCCTCCAGGCTCTTCACCAAAGAAAGGCTCCTTCCACTCAAGAGGCATCGGCTCTGAAGCCCCCGTTCTCCAATGATCTCTACAACTCCATCAAAACGGCAGTAGACACCATTGCCCCTCTTCAGAAACAAAAAGCCAAGTCCAAGAAACACGTCAACTAATGGTTCACCCAAGAGTTACTAGATCTAAGATCCCTCAAGTTATCTGGGCTTACCAAAAAGCAAACTTGCTCCACAGATTCGATGCTACAAGCCTACAAAACGGCAATCACCATAGCTAAATCCTCCTCCTACAATACGAGGGTTTCCAATGCTAAATCTTAGTCGAAAGAATTTTTTGCGATCTTCAAAGAACTGCCAGCCACACCCACCAATACACAGGAAACCGTGAAGGAGGTTACCTGGTGCAAGAATATTCAAACGGCCATGCTCAATAAAATAAACACCCTCAAGAAAATAAATCAACTCCCAATTCCTTGCACTGCCAAAAACAGACGCTCCTCCTGCCTCTGTCCCTAGACAACACAACAAAGACAGACAGGCTTTTTCCTTCCGGGAAGCAACTGAGACTGAAATCCTAGACATTATGAAACACATCAAGCCTTCAGCATGCATGGGCGATATCTGCCCTGCGGCCCTTATCAGAGACTGTGCAGACTCATTAGCTCAATTTCTCACAGCATTAATTAATGCTTCATTTTCATCAGACATCACCCCCCCAGAGTCTTGGGTTTGACAGCTACTGAAAAAACCCTCCCTTGACCCTAACTCCCCGAATAACTACAGACCCATAACCACTGTTCCTTTTCTGCTTAAGATACTAGGCAAAGCTGTCTACTTGCAGATCCAACAATTCCTGTAAAGCAATAACATACTAGGCAAGAGGCAATCAGGTTTCTGTCCATGCCATGGGACGGAGACTACCCTACCCGACCTGAAAAACAAAATAGGAGATACTATGGACAAAGGGAAGCCGGCGCTGCTCCTGTATCTGTCTGCAACTTTTGATCTGGTTGATCACAAGACCCTCTGCAGACACCTCCTGGATGCTGCCCATTTCTCCCAGGAAGCCACAGCATGGATAACCTCTTTCCTCAAAGGAAGACTTATGAGAGTGTTCTCTGACCAGACCAGTGCTACCCCCACTCCCAATCACTGTGGAGTTCCTCAGGGTTCTTGTACATCACCCACACTGTAAAACATCTTCACCCTACCACTCTTCAATGACCTAGACGATCACGGCATAACATATACCAATTATGCCAATGATACTCAAGCTCTCCTCCCACTCAGGTGCTTATGAACAGAACTCAGCCACTCTGAATGACATATATGATCTTATCCAGGCCTGGATGGCAGCTAATGGCTTATGTCTAAACTGGGGAAAAACAGAACTTCTCCTAGTAGGCCTCAAAGACATTCTGAACAAACTAGACAGTAAATACAGCTCCTTCAACATTGAAAACCCGCAATCACAGCCTCAGCAGCAGTCAAAACACTTGAGTTTGACTTGACTCCACCCTCTCCATGAATAGGCAAGTCAGCGCCATATCGTCATCAGCCGAACTTACCACCAAGATCATAAACGCTGTCAAACCCTACCTCTCCTCCAAAAACTGCCTTAACATAGCCAGAGCTACGATAGGAGCCGAGCCAATCTGGATTACTGTAATGCCCTGCTTCTAGGTACTTCATCCAAAAACCTTGAACTGCACATGACACAAAATAACGCCCTTAGAACTGCTCCAAGCATCCCAAAAAGGGAACACATCTCCCAAGCGGGAAGGGAAGCCCACTGGCTCCCAGTCAGAGAGCAGATACTCTTCAATGTCCATCATGCACACGTGCCTTTCGCACTCGGCTCCCCCTTACCTATAAGAAAGAATTCACTGTAGCACGTCAAACAGGCCCAAGCGGACTCAACACACCCACCAGCTTTCAATCCCAACCTTTAAATTTTAAAAGAACCAAAGCAGGTGGTGCAAGCTTTCCTTCCTGGCTTCAAAGAATTGGAACGCGCTACCGCTATCACTTAGGAAGGAGACCTCTCCCACAGCGTTTCGCAGAGCACTCAAAACCAAGCTTTTCCCAACTTACACAAGAACTGACATCATCCCCTGCAACACGGGAACATATACTTGGTGTACTTTGTCCTCTGTAAATATGTCTTCTGTAAATTTAAATATCTGTCTGTAGATCTGCAAATGACAAAAGGTATGTACCACTACTTGACTGTCCCATGTGCGTTTAAGCAAAGCCTTCTGTAACAGCACCATGATGCCTCTAGGCCGCTAGGTGCTTTATAAATTTAAATAAACAATACATATTAAGATGACTTACAGATCTAGAGTTCACGTTAAGAGTCATATTTGAGTGCACCGTTATCATACAAATAACATAATCAACAGTGGAAGGTAAAAGGGAAAAAAAATGAGGAGAAGAAAAAAGACAACACCCAAACGGGGCATGAACAACCAGAGAACCTGGTAACGATTACAAACCACTAGTCGAAAACAGAGCCGTGCCAAGAGCACAGTTGTAATGTAGGAAACTTGAAACAACCCAACTGCAACCCCCCACCCATCATAGCTTCAAACAGCAGCCATTCATGTATAAAGAAGATTGGCAATTAGCATTTTCGGACCCACAATGCCACCTTCAAGTGCATACCCTAGTCAAATATATCAACACAAAACTGCTCAACTAGTATAAACACCCTAGGGTTATGATTAGTGAGCGGAACGTATGATAGAGGCTACTACATTGAGCCTATACAACCAGGACAATATACAGTATCATTTCACTAAGCCCGAGAAAGAATGCGCTGTTTTATCCTGGTACGTTTAATACCCCACATCACTCCTTAGACTCCTTCATTACAAGGTCTCCTTCATAAATAAATGAGCATTCCCGACCTAACGATATGATAGTTTATTTATATAGCGCCTATACACAATCTGTTTCAAAGCGCATCAAGGCAAGGGAGGGAACAAGGGAAAATCCAAAGACATTCTTACAGGCCATGAACAGTACAGCGCCCAAGCACATCATTGGCAAAACAGTGGCCATATATTGCTACTACCCAATAGTTGGGCATACATGATGCATAAAATGTCTTATTGGACAGATTTAGCAGTTCACCCATCATAGTGCTTGCAGCGCTTTTCCACATGTTTCTTGATGTCAACCCGCTGTTCCCCCATTCATCCATATAGGAGTATGTATAAAAATTGAGTACGGTCGGATTTGTGAACCAATATAGCAATAAGTAATGAAATCTGCATACTTGTTATGTACTGCTTCAGAGTGACAAATTCACCGTGTTTGCATGCTCATTGGAATATTTGTTTGAAGGTGTGCGGCTTCTGAAACCTGACAGTACTGCTGTTATGATCCTAAATTGCTCTCCCAGATGAGTTATTCAGGTAACCCTACTTGCTTTAAACGTGCAAACACAACACAGTGGGTACTAAAATGTATCAAATCACCCCTGACATCATAATCCAGGAATAACATTTTAACATAACTACTCCCATGAAAGTAACCGGACAATATAGGCACATACCCTGAATACCACATATCAGTATACACCAACAGAGTACCTGTTGAAGACACTTCTGAATCGTGAGTATAACAAGTATAACATCTAAAGTGTGTACACACAAGAGTGGGTAGGGGGGTTACCAAATGCGAGTCATGTGTTTCTGGGAATTTGGTGACTAGGCTTCAGCATGGATTTATTTCTCCTAAGAAGCCACACCATGCCCATTTTAGAAAGTTTCAAATGCATTGCAATTAGGTGTACACTTTTTGCTTACCAAGAAGCAGGGTAACTTCTCATAGGTGATTGAAAGTCGCATGAACAACAAATAATGCTAACAATTTTATGCAACCGATTGAGGGCAGTTAAAGTCCATTGTCACAACCATGTTAGATTTTTCTTTTAAACCCGCAAACGTATTACTTCTTGGTATCCGTTTGTTACAGCACTTTATAGCAGGGCCCACAGCTCTCCCAGTCCACAAGCCTCATATCGACCCTCGCAAGAGTACCAAATAATGCAAGCATTTTTGTGCAACCAATTGAAGTCAGCTAAAGACCACTGTCACAGCTACGTTATATTTTCTTATACATTCGTAACAGTAATGAACATTTATTGGTAGTCATTTGTTACAGCATTTTATAGCAGGGCCCAGAGCTCTCCCAGCCCATAAACCTATTCCGTAATGTCTATTTTAGGGATGCACAATCGTATATACAAGAACCCTTAACCCATGGTAGCACTAACATTATCTCTTCAAACAGCTTTGGAGGCAGAGTTTAAAATGGGTTTATTCCGCAATAAGAATTCTGGTGTTCATAGCGTTCTATGTTCGCACTGTTTGTTACTCTCACACATTGTACTGTGAAATTTACCCGATACGGTGTCATTATATTTCCTTCAGATTATGGCATCATAGCTACAGAAAACCATTCCTACTTTACCAACAGAAACAACGAAACACGTGCATCAGACAAATAAACCTCCACACAATACAGAACAAAGCGAGCACCAACTTAGAAAGAAATCGCCATCATCATATCCAGAGCTTTAACCTCGGCCCAACACTAAAGTTTACTTCCAAGGCAGCTACGCGCCCATATTGCAGTCGCGTTCTTCTTCCTTATGACCACAAGCATGTTTAAGCTGCGTCCTTCAATGACACATCATCACGCACCCAGGTCCGTTACTCAAACAGATACCCTGATAGCATAACAACGTCATTGCTCACAGCACATAGGCGAAACAAAACGTAGTTTGGAAGAGAATAAATACAGCATTAATGTAATTTTAAAAGTAAGTTTTAAAACATCAGATGCATGCACGCGCTAAACGGCATTAACGGATGCAATTATCTTATTAACAGTAATTAAATGCAAGCAAACATTAACTTTGAATTTAAACATAAAAATAATGAGTAGAGCCGTGGTTCAAGCCCTCATGGCCTCCAAGCTGCAGTGAAGCATGTTTTAACCCAATCAAGACTGGGCTGATGTATCCGTGGTCTTCTGTCTGGCAGGAAAAGTTTTAAAGTTGCTGGCTTTAACAGTGACACTCTAACATACATGCCAACATTCTGATAGACCTATGAGGGAGATTTTGTGTAGGAAATCGGGAGACGTTATTTACCCCGTAGGAATACATTGGCACTGGAATTATTTTAGGCGGGAGAACGTGAAAAATATCTATATTTTTCAATGAAATGTTGGGAGTCTCCCGCCTAAATCGGGAGGGTTGGCATGTATGCTCTGATCCCACGTTCCTCAGCCAGGTGTTTTGCTTCCCGAAAACCTTCCTCTTGGCCGCCACTTCTTTTGGGAAGTCAGGGAAAATATGTATTTGGTCACCCTGCCAGAATATAGTCTCTAAACACATTGCATTGCATAAAACATCCTCCTTCACGCTTTGACAAAGGAGATCATTATCTGTACCTGACTGATTTGCATATGGCTGGACCCCTTTTGTAATGGCGCAAACGGGTTAACAAACAGTGGTGTGGAAGGTTGCCCAGAACAATGCCAGTGGTTCAGAATCATTTCAAATCTTCCACCCATCACTGTTGTGCTTACACATGGCCTCTCAGTCTCCATCTTGCCTGCCCTGAATACTACATACAGGTCTCTGTTGTCCAAGCCGCAGTCAGGTAGATAGCCCTGTAGTATGTGGAGTACCAGATCAATTAAGTTGGAGTTTAGCTTTTTAGGAACACCAATCAGACGAATGTTGTTATTTCTTGCCTGAATTTCCAAGTTAATATTCCTTATTTGGCGCCTGTTCATGTCATCTTTCAATTCTTTGTAGGCCCTATACCTACCCAAAGCTTCTCTCTCCAACCCAGTGATTCTCCCCTACACTCCTACCATACAAATCTCCCAATTGTTCACTTTTCCAGTTAGATCAGAAAGAGCTGTCTTGACATCCACAATATCACTGGCCACTTTTATCTGGACTTTAAAGATATCAGAGCTACTTGGAATTTCTTCATTGGATTCTTCATTAATTTGTTTAGGCTTCTTTGAAGAAGGTTTTTCAGGGGTTTCAATCCTCTTTTTGCCAAACATCTTAGCTGTAAAATAGTGTAGTCAATGGTCAGCAGGGTGGTGGACAGGAACTGCTCTCTCAAGCTGCTGCTGCCACTGGGAGGCAGTGAAGAGATTTCAGTCCTGGAGAGATACGATCCCTGGGCTTGAGGCCAAGGTCAAGTCTTGCAGTCCTATTTTGGATGAGTTGCAGAGGGCGGAGAGTAGAGGCAGGCAGATTAAGAAAGAGGTTGTTGCAGTAGTCCAGACTATGGAGAACCAGAGCTCTGGAGACAGTGAGCTTCTGGGGGAAGGAGAGGAATGGAAGAATACATCTGGGGAGGAGCAGCTGGTAGTGTGACTCCTTAGAGACTTCAGATATGTGAGGAGAGAAGGAGAGTGTGGAGTCGAAGATGACCCTGAGGTTTTTAGCCTCAGGAACAGGAAGAGGTGTCAGAAGCTCCCTTTTTCTCCTTGCTGGTATTCTTCCGGGATGAGGCTTCTTTCTTTTTCACTGACTGTGACTTGTACAAGCCGGAACGCGAGTCCTTGGGTTCCAGCGTGGAAGCCGGCTGCCAAGCCGGTAGCGTTTGAATATCCAGGAACAATGTCAATTAATCTAGGAAGGAGGATATCGGAAGGTAAGGAATAGAAAGGGGGTGTTCCAGGAGCAAAGGGAAGATAGAAAGCACGAAGCACAGAGAGCGAACTCGAACAACGTCTAGTAACTCGTAGGGGTATGGTTGAGACGTGCGGAGCCGCAGGGGCGTGCCAGTTTTCTAGGAAGCTGGCAAGTGCACGCAAAGTCTAGACCGCAACAGTTCTGACTCAGCGGCCATTTTGGATGGGTTGCAGAGTTAACGCCGCGGTGCATCATGGACCATGAAGTCCAGAAGGGTCCAAACCGGCCATTCATGACAAGTGGGCCAAGAGAGGCCGGCCAGAGAGTGACAGGAAAGGAGGGAGCAGGTGTGCCAATGAGGAGGCTCTCAGTCTTACTGGCATTAAGGCAGAGATCATTGGCAGCACACCACACCTGGTTAGCAGACAATGAGAGAGGGTGAAGAGGTGGCTGAAGGGAGCCTGAAAATGAGTGTCATCCGTACAGCACGGAAAGTTGGGACATAGAGCGGCGGCAATGGACTGATCGGACGGATTAATGGATGAGTGTAGATTCATGTATTTATGGATGGATGGATACTGTGAGAAACCAGAAGGTGTCACTGGGAAGAAGAAGAGGCAACTAGGAGCAATAATTATTACCCGTAGGAATAACATGGGTAAAGTAAGGGAAAACTACTTTAGAGAAAACCACTGTCCCACTAATAGAGTCAGACAGGGTCAGGCATTTAATAGTAACCATTCACGCCTGACTCCACTTGACTGTTTTTTTCCACTATAAAAGGAGTGGTCTTACACCACTGGATGAGCGAGCTGGGGATGCAGTCCAGACCGGAGGAGCCCAGGATCAGAGAAAAGCAGGAGCTGCAGGCTGGAGGCGGACAGCGTGCAGAGAGGATTAAGGGCTGCAGTGTGGTGAGGGATCTATGCCTCCAGGGAGCCGGAGAAACTCAGCCTGCACTCTGCCAGCCAGGTTCAGGAGAGTGCTCGTTCCCTTGGAGGCTGTGCCAACCCCAAGGGTATCTGAGGGGCCGGTGGTTAGACCCTGACCTTAACCCCGCGTATATCCTGGAGGGACCTCCTCTCAATGTGATTATGCCCGGTGAGTTTGGTGAAGAATGCGAGAGAAACTCGGGAGTGTGCATTTGGATGAGAGCAGAGTGGTAGAAATGCGCAAACAGTTAAAGCGGCACAGAGTTTAAAGGAAAGAAAAATGCTTAAAATTTGAAAGTGCAGATGAAAGCAAGAGCAAAGCAGAAAGTGCAAAACTGACAGAACAGAGCAGAAAGTAAAGCAAAAGGCAGATCGGAGCAGAAAGCGAGCAAAAGACTGATCAGAGCGGAAAGTGAGTGAAAGTGAAGAAAAGCCACTGTGAAAATGTGCACAAAGAAATGAGTGACCCATAATAAAAAAGAGGGTGGAAGGCAGCATGAGAAGAGTAAAGGAAAAGTTCCAGGGGCACCATAAAAGGAAGGCAACAGTGCAAGTTTGCACAAGGGTGCGAGTAGCCCGTCACAGTAAAAGGGGTGCAAGGTAGCACGAGAAGAGCGATAAAAAGGAAGGCGACAGTGCAACTGTGCACAGAGAGGAAAGAAAAAGTAAAGCAGTGCAGGAGGCACCAGAGGAAGACAGAATTAGAAGAAAGAAATGTACAGAGGGATCATGGGTCAGAGTAGTCACGCCGGGGTAGGAACCTATAACCTGGCGTTTTCAAAAGTCTCTGCCTTCAACACATAAGTGAATGATATGTGTAAAGAACTGTATGGAAAAGGCAAGGTTCATCCTGGCAACTTGAAATGAGCTATTGAACTTGTGTTTGAAGCTGAAAAGGGGCCTGAACTTGGGGAAGGGATCCCTGAGAGGCCTATTGAAGAAAGCAAAGTACATCCCAATAAAACTGGCTTTGTGTTGCAAGTTGCAAGGGGCCTGAGCCTGGGGAAGGGAACCCTGAGAAGCCTATCGCAGAAAGCAAAGTGCATTTTGATAAAAAATTGAACTGTGATATATTTTGTTTTGTATTGAAAGCTGGAAGAGGCCTTAGCTTGGGTGAAGGGAACCAAGAAGCCTACCAAAGAAATCAAAGGGCATCCTGTTAAAAACTGTTTTTGTGTTTGAAAGCTAGAAGTGCCTGAACTTGGGGAAGGGAACCATAAGAGGCCAAACCAAGGTGGAGACTTATTGATTGTCTTTTCAAGATTGAAAGGAGTGAAGCATGGGTAAGGGAACCCTGGAGAAGCTTCAAAAGGAACTGTGGTACTTTTCTTTTGAGGTGTTTGGAACTTCAATATGTTGAAGCTTGTGCAAGGGAACTCCAAGGAACTCAGAGACACTGAAGGTATTTCAAATCACAGCAAGGGCCCTGTGGAGAAGGTCTTACGAACATCACTGTTGAACTCATTTTTGTGGCATTGACCAAAATGCACCTGTTTAGAAGACCACCTGAAACCAACCTTGGTTTCCCACTTTTTGTTATATAACTAATTTCGTTTTTTAAGAAGATGTCCTATCACATTTTTGTGAAAAGTGATGGCAAGCATAGGTTTAGACACAGACTTTAATTTTGGACTATTGGACTGTGATGGCCTTTGGAATCATCAGTTAAGGGAACCATCCCTTTAGAGTTAAGGCTAATCGAACAATACACCAACCCAGGAACCTTAGTAAATAAAGGTTTTAAAGTGACCAACGTTGAGTCTGTGTCTCTCTTGATACCATGCCTGTGTCACAATACATCAAATTCAGAAGAAGGAGAGCAGACAAAGTGCAACATTATAGGGTTAGGGGACATGGCAAAGTACAGTGGGCATTGCGTAGATACATAAGGAGAGAGGAAGGATAGGTGAAGAGGTGTTAGAACTGTTACTTTTCTGAGAGTAGAAGGGCTTTAAGGTTTAAATAGTGGTAGAGAAGGAATTGAGCGGGAGAGGAAGACCATTCCTGAGTAGGAGAGTGAGAAGAGAGAGGGATCAGAAATGAGAAGGAGCACAGGGGGCTTGAGAGGTGTCCAGAAGGTGGGCTGAGGATGATCTTAGAGGGCAAGGGGGAGACTAGGGAGTGAGGTGGGCAATTGGTAAGGAGGGGCATGGACATATATCATTTTGAAGATGATGAGAAGAAGTCTGTATGTATGGTTCACCAACCAATTTAGTGGCAGGCCAAGGAGGTAGAAGTAAATCAAGGAAGGTTCAAAAGTATGCGGACTGCAACATTTTGGAAATTGTCCAGTGGATGGATCGTATATTTGGTATATTTGGTAAGTAAGTAGAGAACTTTGGTTTTCGTGGAGCTGAGCATGAGTGACTGAGATGCCATCCAATATTGTATGGTGGTGAGACAATGAGAGATGTTGTCTCCCAGTTTGTCAGATAGGGAGGGAAAATCAAAGAATATCTGGGTGTCATCAGCAAAATGCTGATACGTGAAGCCATAGGAGATGAGGGCACAGAGAGCAGAGGTATATACGGTGAACAGAAGAGGACCTAGGACTGACCCGTGGGAAATCTCAACAGCGAAAGGGGTGGGTGTAGCGGAAAGGTTGTTCCAGGACACTTGGAAGTGTCTTGGGGCAAGGTAGGAGGATATCCAATCAAGGGCTTTATCTTTTGTGCCAAGGAAAGACAGTGTTGCTAGGAGGTCAGAATTTTCAACAGTAGAAAAGGCGGCGGAGAGGTCAAGAAGAATGATAGACTACAGGTTGTCATGCCGAGTGGAGGAATTTATGTTGCTTACATTGCGAAGGGCTGTTTCAGTAGAGTGAAGGGGTCTGAAGCCATATTGCAGTGGGTCCAGAAGGTTGTGTGTACCCAGAAATTTGGAGAATCGGTTATATTCTTTCCAGGATTTTGGAGTAATGAGGTAGAAGGGAGACAGGATGAAAATGGACAGGATTGTTAGGGTCAAGGCTGGATTTTAGAATTAGGGATGACACTAGCCGATTTGTGGATGAAGGGAAAATGGCCATGTGAAGGGAGGCATTGAAGAGGGACATATGGTACAGGAAAACAGTGAGTACTATAAGTTTCACTAGTTGAGGGGAGAGAGGGTCAGTGAGGGAACAAGAAGGGTTGGCTGCATGGAGAAGTGCATACATTTCTTCAGTGTCAGTGGGGTTGAAGGTGAACATGGTGGTGAGAGTGGAGGATAGGGTGAGAATGTAGTGGGCAGGATGGGGGATAGGAGGTCAGTTTTGAGGGTATCTCGAATGGTAAATATTTTAGAAGCAAAATAGACAGTGAGATCATTAACAGAGCGAGTGGAAGAGCTGGAGGAGGAGTTACTGGGAGAGATAATAGAGTTTTGATATTTTTGGAGGCATCTAGGTTGTTAGGATTGAGAGGAAATTGGAGAATGGTAGAATTCACATTTGGTAGTGTCAAGAGCCAGGAAGTAGATAGAAAGAGCGGAGAGGTAGATTTGGAGATCACTGTTGAGCCTCAATTTTTGCCTGGTCAAAGCGTTTTTTGTTTTGCATTGCTGTTTTCAGCCTGCGTGTGAGAGGTGTGATCCATGGTCATGGCAGGGAGGGTTTAGGGCTGAAAGGGGATAGAGGGAAATTAGCGCAGCGAGGAGCCTGAAGAGTAGTGTTAAAGTTGGAGAAGGCTTCATCAGGGGTTGGGAAGGTGAGTTCAGCAAATGAGGAAAGCAATTGCTGTAGGTAAGAGAGGTAGATGGAGAGTTCAGAGGCAGGAAACTTGTACTTAGTAATAGTCATAGAGGAAGGCAGGAGGAAGGAGGCATCGGATGAGGGTGTCAGGATAGAGGCAAAGACTATTGAGTGGCCATATGCAGAGGGGGCAGTAGAGATTCTGCTGGCTGAGACTAGAGATTAGATGAGATGAGATGAGATGAGAATAAGATTGAGGGAGTTCGGTTAGCGTGGGTGGACAAGGAGTAGATGGAAGAGAAAGAGTGATGATGGAGAAGGGAGGACAAGTCAGTGGATGTGACCGTGCAGTGAGAGTAAAGGTTAAAGTCATCTAAGACAATGACATGCTGATCTGGAGAGAGTGAGTCGATTAGTGGGAGAGGTGGTCAAAGAATTGGCCTATCAGAGGTAAAGTACAGCGATAGTAGAGCTAGTGTATGAGTGAGAATGTGTTAGGGGTTTGGGGTGAAGCAGAGATAGGGACTATAGAATATGAAATTAGAGCCACCCCACCACACCTACCCATGAGGCGGGAGCGTGGCATAAGTTTTAGAGGGGGTAATTGAGGGCAGCAAGTGTAGCAGAATCAGACGGAGACATAGAGGTTTCGGTGTGGGCAATAATTTCAAGAGAGGGGGAACAAGTCCTTATCCCCAAGAGGGGTGTCTCTCCCTGTGAGGTCCCATTTACCACCACGGCTACCGGAATATTGTGTAGCGGGCTCACACTCCCTAGCCTCACAGAGAAGGACACCCCTCTGGGGAGAAGTGATCAGATCCTGGGAATCGTCACATCTCGTAACACCTCAGAATGCTGCAGCCCCATAAACACATAACCTTTGTATTCAGTACTTTTTTCCCATATCAATAGAATTCCTTCTATGTTTTGTAAGGCTTATGAGTACTGTGAAGTACATGAATGAGAGGTCTGCCACCAGACACTTTGGCATATTGTTAGCATGTGCATGATGTCACTCTTTGACAGTTGATTTAAGTTCAAACTAAAAAAAAGGACATTGTGTTCCAATAAAAATTACAGTTTGCCATTGTTGTCAGATTTGTAAACCATTGAATAACCTCAGTTTTGCAACTGTTTGCAAAGCTCCTTTGAATATTGCACAAACTAAGCATTTACTTAAGTTTGCTCAATATTTAAATGAGTGTGCACCTTGTTTGCCTATGTTTTACAAAAATGTAAACTGCATGTAATACCTTACATTTACAATGTTTGCTCTTTTGTAAACCTAACCAAAATTATGGTTTGAAAGGTTTACACATTTTTGTGAACCATCAAAACAAAAAGTATGCAACATTGTTGTAAACTTTGAAAATCTTGTGTTAATGGTTTACAGAACATTTGTAAACCTTTCAAACCATAGGTTGGGTATGGTTTACAAACAAACAAACTTTTGTAAACACAAGGTTTGGCATATAGTTTACATTGTTGTAAAATGTTTGCAAACGTAGTGTACACTCATTCTAATGTTGTGTAAACTGCAAGTAAACAATATGTTTGCAAAATGTTTACAATAGCTGTGTAAACTGTTGCAAAGTTGAGGTTCCACAATGGTTTACCAATCTGAGAACTTTGGTAAACTATTGTTTTCATGCTGGTACCAATATTATACGCATAACCCTTGTAGGGACTGTTTATCAAAATTAATTTCAGATATGATGTCATCAGTGATGTCATCATTGACATTTTTGATGTGATCTTTGATGTCCTGGATGTTAGTCTTAGCAGTGCACAGTGGTGGCGTAAGTTATGGTTGCTTAGCTTACCATAACTGGCACATCTCTGGGGGTTTCGGTTTTACTTGTAACGTCCCTTTAACAAAGTTTTTTCACTGAATACATATATACATATATTCATATTATTGCAAGAGAAAGACGTTTGCAAACACTTAAGCCCCAACCCATAGGCGGTAATTCATAGAATTTAGCACACAAGTGAAGCACGCGGCTGGCGCACACTGCACGCATGCGAATCTCTGCGCCAGCTGTGTGCGCTAAAATCCATTCCGCGCACAGCGTATTCATGGATTTCAGCTACCAAAACCTGCCGTGGCGCACAGTGGTGCAGCGACCCTGCAGCAGCGCCGGTTACGCCCCCAAGAATGCCCCTCACACAGGTAAAAGCCATCAAAATCCCCAATCCAGCGCAAAGGGCTGCGCTAACCCTGTACCAGCACGGCAAGTGGGGTAAGTGTATTACTGGGGGTCGCGGGAAGTTTCACACACGATTGGCCCTGTGCGAGCGGGGTACATGTATTTCAGGGGTGCGCGGGAAGTTTCACATGCAATTTCAGCAGGGTACGTGTATTACAGGGGTGCACGAGAAGTTTCATACGCGATTTCAGCAGGGTACGTGTATTTCAGGGGTGCGCGGGAAGTTTCACACGCGATTTCAGCAGGGTACGTGTATTTCAGGGGTGCGCGGGAAGTTTCACAAGCGATTTCAGCAGGATACGTGTATTTCAGGGGTGCGCAGGAAGTTTAACACGCGATTGGCCTGGGTACGTGTATTTCAGGGGTGCACATGAAGTGTTACACGCGATTTCAGCAGGGTACGTGTATTTCAGGGGTGCACGGGAAGTTTAAAACGTGATTGGCCTGGGTATGTGTATTTCAGGGGTGCACGTGCAGTGTTACACGCAATTTCAGCAGAGTACGTGTATTTCAGGGGTGCACGGGAAGTTTCACACGCGATGGGCCCTGTGCGAGTGGGGTACGTGTATAACGGGTTCGCGGGAAGTTTCACCCGCAATCTCAGCTGGGTATGTGTATAACTGAGGTTCGCGTGAAGTTTCACACGCGGTCGGAGCATGGTACGTGTATTACGGTGTTCGCAGGAAGTTTCACACGCGATTTCAGCAGGGTACGTGTATTTCGGGGGTGCCGGGGAGTCCTACACGTGATTTGGCAGTGTGGGTCCTCCCAGGTGTTCCCTGTACACCCTCCTCGGCCCCTGCAGACAGCCCACACCACAGGGGACTACCCTGCACCCCTGGTCATGTCCCGCAACCAGCCCACCCAACATGGGCATGCCCCCCAGCACAGCCACATGTCTCGTTGCACTACTGATCACCAACTCAAGTCCCCTTGCACCCCCACACCCCAGCAGTGCAGGGCACCTGCCAGCAGGATCACACTCATCTTCCACTCATGTCCCCATGCACCCACTCCCCCACACCCGCAGTGCAGTGCACCTGCCAGCAGGCCCCCACTCATGTCCCCTTGCACTCCCAGCAGTGCAGGGCACGTGCCAGCAGGCCCCCACTCATGTCCCCCTGTACCCCCAACCCCCAGCAGTGCAGGGCACCTGCCAGCAGGCCCCCACACATGTCCTCTTGCACCCCCAGCAGTGTGGGGCACCTGTCAGCAGGCCCCCACTCATGTCCCCTTGCACCCCCACCCCCCAGCAGTGTGGGGCACCTGCCAGCAGGCCCCCACTCATGTCCCACTCATGTCCCCTTGCACCCCCACCCCACAGCAGTGTGTGGCACCTGCCAGCAGGCCCCCACTCATGTCCCACTCATGTCTCCCTGCACCCCCACCCACCAGCAGTGCGGGGCACCTGCCAGCAGGCCCCCACTCATGTCCCACTCATGTCCCCCTGCACCCCCACCCCCCAGCAGTGCAGGGCACCTGCCAGCAGGCCCCCACTCATGTCCCCTTGCACCCCCACCCCCCAGCAGTGCAGGGCACCTGCCTGCAGGCCCCCACTCATGTCCCCCACAACATGTCATCATGATCCAAAATCATGGGCCTAATGGCCACCCAAATCCCACCCCACGCCACCCCAGTCGAAACACACAACCAAGTATTACATACACCCCCCATTGAAATCCCCATCACATGAAACATCCCAAATGGCATGTATGCACATCAATACATGTCCATCACACACACACAATGGGTGCAAGTGAATGAGAAAACATGCATCGTGACATGCAGGAAACCAAGGAAAGCATACCACACAAAGAAGTATCAAATAAAAATGTATTAGACACAAAAGCAAGGGAATGAAATTAAATCACACAATAATGTAAATAATAAATAAAAAGCTGCATGTCCAAAATATGAAAAAGAAGATGTGTAAAACCAGAATAAAAATCAATCCAAAAGCAAATGGGTCCAAAGAGTCTGTCCGTCAAATCAAATCCAAAGTGAAAAAAAAGAAAAATCCATTGATTCATGGTTAAAAAAAAATGGCAAATGAAGTGAAGTGGTAGTTCCATTGTGGAACTATATACAAAGTACAAATCCAGGGTCCATGAGCCCAACCATTGAAAGGAAACCTACAAAAACCCTACATAATGAACAACTATATACAAAAATGTGGGGCATTGTCCAAGCACCCCAAATGAAAAGAAAAACAAAAGTAAACCTAACACTATATAACTATATACAATGGCAGCGGGCTAGTCCAACGGCTCACTTTCTGATTTCCCGGGCAAGGGCATCATCGAACTCCTGCTCAATGTCCCAGAGGCGTTCCTCTTCCATGGCCCTGAGGGTTCGCAGGGACGATGACATCTGGACCGCCAGGTCCCTGCAAATGGCCTCGAGGCACTCGGCCCGCCTCAGGGCCCTATGCATGGAGTTCTCCGCCCTGACCATCGTGAGCCGTGCCTCTTCCGCCCGCTGCCGCTCCGCATATGTAGCATGGCCCAACCGCTGCCACACGGAAGACACTTCCCATCCTGGGTCCTCCTGCCCTCTGGCCGATGCCTGCCCCTCCGATGTTGAAGGCCCCGAGCCATCATGGCTCCCACCTTGTTGCTGCTGCTGCTGCTGTTCCTCTGCCTGTGCCCTGGCTCCTGCTGCCTGCACATCCTCCTCCGTCTGGGGTGCAGTTGTTGATGTGGCCACCCGTGCTGGACGTCTGACTCCCGACTGTGGCAGGGATGTGTCCTCAACCAGCCTGGCCGCAGGGTCAGAGGCAGCTCCACAGGGCACCCAGGTGACACATGGGTGGGAAGATGGCACAGAGGACGACTGGCGAATAGGGGGTTCAGTTGAGTAGGGGGTGGAACAAGGTCCAGAAAACAGAGGAATCCGGCCCTGGTGAGCTGTCCCAGTGGGTCAACGCGGTCAATGAGCCGTGCAGTCTCCCGATGAAAAGACTGCAGGTCAGCTCGCATGGCACTTTGACGCAACGCCAACCCACCCAGGACAGGCTCAACCCGGTGCCGGATAGCCACATCCGCAGGGAGAGGAAGGCCAGTTGGTGTAAGCTGATACCCTCCGTGAGAACGGATCTGGACGTAGGCATCCCTGCTGGTGCGGGATGATGCAGTGACAGGATCGGGGACAGGATTACACACAGGCACCTCCGCGGCGGCCTGTGCTGCCTCCTGTCCCTGCCCCTGCACTGCACCACTAGCACCAGTGGAATCCCCACCTCCAGACCCCGTCTCTGTCCCTTGCATGGCCTCCTTCTCCACCAAACCCCCCACCAACCTGGATGACTCCCTGCCATCTTCCTCCGTCGGGCCTGTGGGGTCTCAGCTGCCCCTTCTGCTGCAGAGGAGTCCAACTCCGACCTCCTCCTCTTGGACCTACCCTCAGCAGCTGCGGCCAGGGACACGGCACCGGACTCCTCACTCCCCGACAAGATCACAACCTGGGAGGGGAGCCAGCCTTGTGTCTCCGGCTGGCGGTGCGATCCCTGCCGCTTGGCTCTACAGCACCCTCTCTGCCCTCTTCATCAGTTGATGCTGGAGACAGGGAGAGATAGGAGACAGGCATCAGGGCACTGTACAATGGTCTGATACACACATGACAGTCCCACATGAGTGGCAGTGTCAAACTTCAGACATGGCATCACAATCCCCAACACACATGTCATTTGAAATCACACACATGAGCAATTCCACAGCCATATCCCAACGGCCAGCACCCTCCATACACATAGAACAGCATGAGCAGCCAAAGATGAGCCAGACATCACATGAAACACAGGGAGTGCACTAGACATGCACACACGCCACCACACTTACATGCATGTGTACACCTCCACCAACTGTCGCAGTGATGAGATCGGCATCCATGTCACATCTGGCAATCAGCCATCTACATATCAGTGTCACATGCATCCATGTTGCATCACTGTTGCACCCTTGTCACATACACACACATGCACATGTACACTGTGCAGATACATGCAGCTGGAACCAACATCCATGTGTGACACCACTACCATGCCGACTTACATACACATTCATTCAAACGTGTGCTCACACATATGCATTTGGCCTGCATGCATACCCACAAATACACCATCCATGTGTCTCACACATGAGAGGACTCACATGTGTTAGCCTCACAGCCCTATACATACACATCCATACATGGCCCTACAAAACCACATGTGCAACCTGCACACTGCTGGCAAACCACCACACGCACAGCTTCCAATGAGTATGCATGTACATTTACCGCTCGACTCCAGACGGGTCTGCCTCTCAAGGACCTGGACGTGGAGCGCTGGGCATATGCGTTCCAGGACCCTCATCTGGTGTTTCGACAGGTGGCCCCAGCGCCCTTTAGCTTCCGCTGCCTTCAAGAGGCACCGGGCCTTGTTGAGGGTCCTAGAGTTGAAGTCCTCCCAGCGCTTCTTGACATGTTGGAATTTGCGGACTGCCACCCCCTCCGCATTGGTGGCAGTCACAATGTCCGTCCAGATCCTGGTCCGTCCTTCCTTGTCGGCACGCAAACTTCCAAAGAGGGCATCAGACTGCCCCAGGACTTTCTCCACCAGGACACCAACTTCGGTGGCAGTGAAGCTGGTGGCCCTCTGCCTCTCTGGCTGGGGGTTGCCAGTGGTCTCAGATGGTGGTGTGCCCGACATGGCAATCCCAGAGGCAGGTGTGGGTGGGCAACTGGGTCCTGGGGCTGGGCTGTGGAGCGATGGTATCCCAGTCGGGAGTCTTCAGTTCCAGCAGGGATGGTCACAGCAACTGCACCCCTGGCTGATGTGCAGGCAGCAAATAGCTGGCCTTGGGCAGCAGGCAGGCAGGCAGGAGCAGATGGCAGGTGGGAGCATGCTTGGGGCTCTGGGGGGCAGGAAAATGGCCTTCAGGGCAGGGGCGTGGTCTTCCTTGTGTTTCTGCGTGGCCAGCTTGATACGGAGTGATTTGGCACGTGAAAATCTTGCACATCAGCGTGTAATTCGAGGAAAAACCCTTAGTGCGTGAGCACATCAGCGATTTCATTGGACCAAAGGCCCTTCGCGTGTAAGCGCTTCTGTGACAATGAGGCACGGGGGCGTGCACGGGCTCTTACCCCGTGATGTGGGCATAGTGGATTAGTGCACGCACAAAAAAAATGCACGTCCCCGTGTGAATGCGTGCAATCCGAGGAAAGGGCCTATGCGCGTAAGTGACATGACACGCATGGGCGTTTCCCTCAGCATGGGTTGAAGGTGAGTGGGTCCAGCAGTTCGCAGTACGTGCCTTTCGCGGAGACCAACTTGTGTTGCTGCTTCGCGTTGTTTCGCGTGCCATCACAACTTCACAGCTATCAAGGACGTATCTCTTATTTTGGCGGGGTATTGGCTACGTGTGTTTTTCTGCATCACGCTAGTCAGACGGTGAGTCACGCACGCTATTTTTCTCACTGCGAATGCCCCTGTGTATCGCACCGTTTTTGATGTCATAATAGCCTGCGTGTCCCACACGTATGTGATTTTCGTGTTACTGGGTGCCACCGCGTACTGCGGGAGGTTGATTCCACGCACGTAGGCTGCAGGGTTGCATGCACGGTTTTCCAGCAGTTTTGGGGTGCCTGAGCGTTACATGACCCGTCACTACATCACCGGGGTCACATACAGCCTTGCAGGTGCAGGGGGGCTGTTAACATCTTGCTTCCCACCCCCTTCACCCCAATGGCCCAGGTCAATTGTGGTGTACACCTCCCATTGGCACTACTCCATCTGTGCCGGCACTACTACATCTGTGCCATGGTTGGGAGGACACCAAAGGTGAGGGGCGCCTCAGCTGGGCGTACTCCTCGTGGCAGGCGTGGTCAGGGACGTGGCTGGGGTGACCAGGGAGTAGGGGGACTCCAGGGTGTCCAGGGCAGCCGCAGAGGGGGAAGAGGCAGGGGTGCACCACTTGAGCACAATGTCATGCCATGTGTTGGTGCAGTCATGCCACCACCCCCTGTGTTTCTGGGAGATGCAGCTTCTGCATCTGGCACTGGCGCCCGTGTGACCCGGCAGTCTGTTCCATCGACTGCCATGGGCCCAAGGGTAGTGGTAGCTGCAGGTGCAGCTGTGGACACCGCACCCAGGCTCAGGGTCTGCCAGCGCAGCCTGCGTTGGCACTGGAGGAGCCCTTGGAAGATTTCCAACAGGCCAGGAGGGAAACCATAGGGGCACGCAGGGCTGCCCTGACCAAGACATGTGTCCCTGGGGCAGTCATGTCATCTGCTGCCCCAAACAGCCGGGTGTTGGCAAGTGCAGGGGCAGATGCACCCAACAACACCCCGGTTGTGAGTCTGCCAACCAGGACAGTTGCGGTCAATTACCCTGCCACAGCGGATGTTGCTGTGCAGGGTCCATTAGAGGGCACCCAGCTGTCACTGGCAGAAGTCAGGCCTTTGGTCATCCCTCCACCTGCCACTCCCTTGGCTCAATCCACCTAACCCACTGGCCATACTGGTCAGGGCGGCATTAGCCTGCCAGGGTCTGAGCCACATTCCAAGAGGAGGAAGGTTGCACCTGCAGCACAGGCTGGGACCTCACACACAGCCACAACCTCCTGCACGTCGAGTAAGAAGCCTTTCTGCAACCAGGAACTGGACTTCCTCGTGGGCTACGTGTGGGGCCACAGCCGTGACATGCTAGTGGGTGCCAATAGTCAGACTACGGCTGCCCAACGTGATACCCACTGGAAGCATGTTGCAGAAAATGTCAGTGCATTCGGCCATGAGGTGCGCACGGCTCAAGAGTGCAAAAAGCATTGGAAAGACATCAAACGCAGCGCTAAGGCTAAGCGTGCCTCAAATTACAACTTGACTCTGGTAACTGGCGTTGGGCCTGCACTAGAGGAGGAAGTCCTCACTCTGCATGAGTCACTTGTTGCGGAGTTCGTACCATCTGAATCGGTCGAGGGAGTGGGAGAGATGCCGGACTTTGATGCCCAGTCCAGTGAGGGTTGATGCGTGTTTGTTGAGGACGTATGTGTTTTACTTGTGGGATGTGTTGTGCATGATTGCCACTTCATGTGAGGTGTACATGGTTCGGATGTGCAAGTAATGCAATGCTTCCATGCCATGTGTCGGTGCAGTCATGCCACCACCCCCTGTGTTTCTGGGAGATGCAGCTTCTGCATCTGGCACTGGCGCCCGTGTGACCCGGCAGTCTGTTCCATCGACTGCCCTGGGCCCAAGGGTAGTGGTAGCTGCAGGTGCAGCTGTGGACACCGCACCCAGGCTCAGGGTCTGCCAGCGCAGCCTGCGTTGGCACTGGAGGAGCCCTTGGAAGATTTCCAACAGGCCAGGAGGGAAACCATAGGGGCACGCAGGGCTGCCCTGACCAAGACATGTGTCCCTGGGGCAGTCATGTCATCTGCTGCCCCAAACAGCCGGGTGTTGGCAAGTGCAGGGGCAGATGCACTCAACAACACCCCGGTTGTGAGTCTGCCAACCAGGACAGTTGCGGTCAATTACCCTGCCACAGCGGATGTTGCTGTGCAGGGTCCATTAGAGGGCACCCAGCTGTCACTGGCAGAAGTCAGGCCTTTGGTCATCCCTCCACCTGCCACTCCCTTGGCTCAATCCACCTAACCCACTGGCCATACTGGTCAGGGCGGCATTAGCCTGCCAGGGTCTGAGCCACATTCCAAGAGGAGGAAGGTTGCACCTGCAGCACAGGCTGGGACCTCACACACAGCCACAACCTCCTGCACGTCGAGTAAGAAGCCTTTCTGCAACCAGGAACTGGACTTCCTCGTGGGCTACGTGTGGGGCCACAGCCGTGACATGCTAGTGGGTGCCAATAGTCAGACTACGGCTGCCCAACGTGATACCCACTGGAAGCATGTTGCAGAAAATGTCAGTGCATTCGGCCATGAGGTGCGCACGGCTCAAGAGTGCAAAAAGCATTGGAAAGACATCAAACGCAGCGCTAAGGCTAAGCGTGCCTCAAATTACAACTTGACTCTGGTAACTGGCGTTGGGCCTGCACTAGAGGAGGAAGTCCTCACTCTGCATGAGTCACTTGTTGCGGAGTTCGTACCATCTGAATCGGTCGAGGGAGTGGGAGAGATGCCGGACTTTGATGCCCAGTCCAGTGAGGGTTGATGCGTGTTTGTTGAGGACGTATGTGTTTTACTTGTGGGATGTGTTGTGCATGATTGCCACTTCATGTGAGGTGTACATGGTTCGGATGTGCAAGTAATGCAATGCTTCCATAATGCATGTCTGCTCTGCTGGATGGTGGACATGTGGAGCAGACGGGGACTGTCGGCATCAGCACTATTGCACCCTAATCACATGCTGGTTACCACTATGTCCCTCCGGTCCATGTCCCTGCTCACTGGCCCTTCTGCATGTAGTGTGGTGTGACCTTCCTCTCAGCCCAGGCACGATGTCAAAGCATGACTGATGTGCATGTGTCCTCTGCCTGCATGTGGGTACTCCATATAGGCATGCTCCCTTGCCCCTCCACCCCCTGCTCTGCACCCCAATTCCACCTTTGCACTGGTCTGCTTCAATATTGCCGTTGGGTACTTCCCTGTTAATGCGTCCTGTGTACATGCTAACTTCCCGCAACCAATCTGCCAGACATATGCTGTGTGGTACAGCCTTATTTCTTGATGCAGGGTATCTCACTTGTACTGTTCAGAGGTCAGATGCCCCACAGGGACATGAGTGCCCATTCATGCTCCATGTGCATTGCACGCATGCCCCTATGTGTCCTTGACTGGATGATCACTGTAATACAAGTCCTGGGTGACATACATTGCATGGCATTTCATCAGCCTTCCCATGTCTACTGTGGCTCAGTACTGCGTTGCACACATGTTTAGGGTCTGACAATCTGGGTTGGTCACAGGCCTCAGCCTGTTTAATGGCTAATGACTCTGTCCAACTGGTGTAGTGTCCTCTTCACACGTGAGTGGCCTCCAGACATTTCATCATGTGTCCTGCTTACTGTCCCATCATCATTTGCAGTGCTGTCACTTGACTCACATGAAGCTGTTGATGCTAGTCAACACTGCCTGTCAATGCACAGGTCTATGGTCAGCCTTTTGATAACATGCTAGGCATCCATGCTTTTGCACTTGGGTGGAGGGGTGCTTTGCTTGTAGATATGCTACCCATTGAATGAAGATTGCATGTGATGCCTGAAGTTGACCTTGCACTGCCTTCACATTTTCTGACACACACCATGAAGTACTTGTAAATGTAGGAAGTGAGTAACATACACATTGGCTGCACTGCATAGACCCACTTCAATGCAAACTGCCACCTTTCAACAGGTCTGATCACAGAAGCAATTCCAAGTTGACCCAGTGCAGCCAATGTGTATTTTGTTTGTCACATGTCTGCCTGATGTTGTCGGTGTGTGTGTGTCTGTGTTGTGTGCTTCTGACATGTGTAGTGACCTTTTTTCTCTCTATTTTTCAGATGCTGACGCAATGGAGCCGGAGGATGGTGTTGTCATGCCAGGCACAGGGTTGGTATCACTACATCAACCCGGCACAGGTGGGGGTCGTGGGGTGGCAGGCCACGAAAACCCCCAAGTGCTACAGGTCATCTTGTCTCTGGCTGCCTATGAGTCCAGCCCTGATGACGACTCTGACGACCATGTCTAGTTGGATGAGCATCAGGTCCATGTGTCAGGGTTGAGTGATTCTGATGTGGACACTCCTCTGTCTGCAACACCTGCACTGAGGGGTCAGACAGTCTTCGAAACTCTTCTCCAGCAGCAGGCGGCACAGTCCACGGCCCGCTCGCTCAGGCTGGGCATGGCGGCCTCAGACAGGGCACGCCAGGCTGAAATGTTGTCTCTGCGTCAAGCAATTGCTGGTCACGCAGAGGCACACATGGAGGCCCTGAGGGAGGAGTATGCTTCCCTCAGATCCACTCTGGGTGTCCTTCTGATGTCCCAGAGGGAGCGGTCAGAGGAGAGGTTTGCTCAGCTTGAGCGTACCATCTCGGCTGAGCTACAGGCTTGCCGGGAGGTGCAGCGGTTGTCCAGCCAGGCCTTGCAGGAGGAACTCCGTGTTACACGTGCTACCTTTCAAGAGGAAGCACATGTATCACGGGAGGTTCTGCATGCAGACCTACGTGTCATCGTCACACAGAACCAGGCTCACCCGTCCAGCAGACTTGCTGCCGAGGAGGGGCAAGCTACGGCTAGGCGTGGCCAGGCTACTGTGCCACGTCCTCCTTTCCAGGATGAGCCAGACTCAGACGACCATCTATCTCCCACATAGGTCGGGCTGTGCAGGTGTTGAGCCCATGGAGGTTTTTTCTTTGGCTCAGCATCATCGCATGTGGGTGTTGAGCAGCACCCTGTACCTCCCCCCCTCCTGGGTGCCCCCCCAGGTTGTATGTGGCCATTTTTGATTTTATTTTTCTTTTAGTTTAGTTAGTTAAGTTTCTGTTTGATAGTTTAATTAGGTAAAGTAGGTTTTTCGTAGTTAATGTAATTAGTTAATATAGTTTAAAATTGCTTGTCTATTGTGCTTTCATGTGACAGTGTGGTGCTTTGTGGCTTTTGAAAGCATCCACTGTCTGTTCCAGCTGGGTCCTTCAGGCGTGTCTTGTGTATGTGTTTGCTGCTTGGGGTCCTTGACTCACATATGCCACTCCTGCTTCCCTTATCAATGGGCTCGCAAGGATGGTTCGGTGTAACAGTTTATTACACAAGGGCTTTGGACTGTCATATCTGTGGCATGTCTGCTGCTGTGGAACTTGTGTTAACACCCCTAGTGGGGATGATTGAGGTGTTATTGACCACTGTTCTGCTTTTGCTAGATGGGGTGTTTCATGATTCATGTGTACATTCATTGCTATGCATTGTGTAGTATGTTTCTTATCTTTACTGTACATGTGCTTGTTGCAATTCATGCCTTAGATAGTGTGTTCCACACTTTAGCTGTGAAAGACGGACTGTGGTGTGATTTCTGATGTACGTCTCTGACATGGTCCAGTGATGTGATGCCTGAAGAGACACACACAGATGAATCTAATGCATTAATCATGTGTTTCATGCCCTTTCTGCAGGGGGATGAGCCTCCAGACCACCTTTGCTAGCAGACATGGGCCATTGGATGTCTGGAATCTGGAGACGTTTGGTGGTGCCCACATGCACATGTGTGCGCAAGCAGAGGCACAGGGATTGCAATCATACATACAAAAACTGCTGGCGTGTTTCAAGGGACTCCAGGCAAGGTGAGCAGCACAGGGGGGCCACAACACAGCAAACCATCCACCAGGCCAGTTGCACATGCATGCTTAGTAGCAGCACTGAGGGTGAGCTTGGACGAATATTGGTGTTGAAAAGCCACCATGGTCTATTGAGGCACTTGTATCACCCAAGTAGCGTTCCGAGACATGGAAAGAAGCAGCTGACAGGGACAGACGGCAAGGGACAGACTCGGGTGCAGTGCATTTCATTTCCATGTAGAATTTGAAACTTGCACTGCCTACTTTATTTGGGTCATGGTGGAACACAACTTGTTTGGAAGTCATACCTTGCTATATGCGTCTGTCTGCTTACCCAGAGAACATTGAATGTTATGTGATTCGTGACACATTGGTGTTCCATATGCCACACACCCACCGGCGCCTACCTTACTGCATTGACTGTGTATGAAACATCAAAGGGGTAATGTTATGTATGGGCATGAAGCATCCACACCAGATTGTCTGTTTGTAGAGTAGTTTGTTACTTTGGGGCATATTTGGTGGTGTGTTTGTGTGTTATGGGCACACACAGATTTTTAACTGTGGCTCTCTTTGCAGCATTGAGGTGCTCCTGTTACCGGACCTGAGAGTGCGCAGGCAGGAGGCCAGGACTCACCCCAGAGATATGTTTCTCTTTGACTTCCATTTCAGTGAATTGCTGCTATGTTTATGATGAACAAGTTTGGTATGATTGTGTATGCGTTCATGTGAGTACTACATTCTTGGCCATTCCCTACTTTCCTGTGTCAATCCTACTCCCCTCTCCTGCCCCTCATTCCGGTTATCCAGTATGCCAACGCTTGTCCCGACTCCATATACCTGACCCTCCTTCCCCACCAGGGTCTCAGAGGCCTGTGTGAGTTTGACCCTGCAGCCACCCAGACCACGGTGGGGGTGGTTGGTTCGTGCCACTCCTGCACCTGTACACGGGATCAGTGACAGTACACATCCATTTGTGGTGCTTCATTCTATGTTATGTACCACACATGGTACACATCCTGTTCTGACATTGTTTTATTATGCTACCTTGGTTGTTACGTCATTGTGGTAGTACTTGGCCTTTGTGAGGTACTGCTACTTTAAGCCATCTACTGGATGCTGTTCTGGTTAGTTTTTCTGCCTTCAGGCTTTTTGCTTGGCTTCTGTGTTGGCCTGCTTTGAGTTCTCTTGGATGTAGTGTTTTTGCAAATCAAGGTGGACTCTGAGGGTGCAGGCAACTTTTTACACACAAGGTGGGAGATGGTGACAAAGGGGAAGGGTGATCCTGTGGCCAGGTGAAATTCAAGGATGTAAGCTCCATAACGCCGGTGCAGTTGTTCCGTGGGTCATGGTGATTTGTGAGGGAGGGGTGGTGCTTGGTTGGTGATAGTTGCCTTGCCCTGCAGTGTGATGCGCACCCTGACATTGTAATTGTGGTATCCTATGTACATGATGTGTTCTGCTGATCAATACCTGTTCATGTGTTGTGTTTACCTTTCAGTTGTGAGGGGATAGTTGTGGTTTGACATGCTGGGGTGTACACATGGTGAATGTTCACATGTGATGTGTAGAGGAAACTGATGGTCACTTGATTGCACATGCATATGTTGAGTGCATGTCCCTACTGACCCACACACTCGCAATATAATGCACTACATGTACAAGCACCCTTCCATTTCCACGTGTACACTCTGTTTTCCTTCTGGTTCCCACTGTGTCCCTGCAGCACATGTCCTATGACCAATTGGGGATCCTGTACATGCCTAATTTGCTTTTTGATGTGGTTTGTCGCTTAGATGTGATGCTCATGGTGTGCATCACACGCAATGGCTGTTAACTGTGCTGTGCACTGAGCAGTGTGTTGCAGGAAGTGAACACGGCACACAGAAGCTGCAGTGTTGATTTTTCAATGCACAATGTACATGTAGACAGACATTCATTGTTATGTTACAACTTCGACTTTTGGAATGCATTTGGGTATAACTTCTTTTGGGCGGGAGGTTGTTGGTCAGTCATTTCATCTGATTCCATGTCAGGCATCATTGTCTGATGCCAATTTACATTTTTCACATGGCAATGTGTACCTTATTGGTACTGTGTTGGTGTATGGCTATTGCTTGCCATGTCATGTTGTGGTTTGGGAGGGATTGAGTGACATACCAGTGATAGTCATGGCCTTTTTTGCAGGTGTGTGTGATTCACACCTTGCATGTGTGCCTTTTGGTCACACAGGATTGCTTGTGTTTAAAGGATAGTTCCGGGACTTTTTTTTTATTGTCCCTACGGGTCGGCCATGTGTTTGTAAGCATAAATCGGTAGATCGTAGGAAACTTTCCTATGGACCTTACCCGACTTTTCGCCCATTATCGCACTCGAAATCAGCCTCCATTTTGTGATAATCCTATCATTCCGCAGCATCGACCTGGCTCACCTGCCTTTGCGGCACTAAATCAAATCCCCCGCCCCTGAGCCTGACATCAGCAGACGCGTACTGCCCATTTCAAGCACGTCTCGTGTCAACAATCGCTGCGCCTCAGCTATTGACGTGTTGCCATGGAAATGGCAGGACGCCTCTTTCCCCAATAAGTATAAACAGACCGTTTCACAACATACAGCAGCAGATTTTCGATTCCATTCCTCTCTCTGTGTTACTTTGAGTATTCTGTGACTCGTTTCAGTGCTCTGGTCAGCTACCTTCGCCGCTTGTAGCCCGTGTGAACACCTGTACCATCTCTGTAAATTATTTTACTATCTTTACCGGACAATGGCCACAATAATGCCGTATATGTACGAGCCCGAGTACACCGAGGAGGAACTACTGGAAAGGCAAGCACGCGAAAACGATGGGGATTCGGACGGCAGTTGGGAGGACCAGTCAACGGATGAAGAGCCTGGACCATGTCGCATGGACGGCGTCTCCACCTGGTGCACGTGCAATCGGTGCGAGCTAATGGCAACTGAGGTGGAGAACTGCTGCTGCCGTGAAAATTCCGGGTGCTTGGCCTACATTTCGGAAAGCGAGCAAAGTCAGCAGGAAGGCGAGCAAAGTCCGCAATGCATCACCGAGCTGCCAGAGTTCAGGGAAGCCTGCCTCTCACGGACAGTGTTGAGGATGATGATGGTGCTTATGCACGAACTTCGTGGCACTGTTCGTCCGCGTAATCCGAGTAACGAGTAAGTATACTCTGTTTGTGATGTCAGTGATGCCACCACTATTTCATGGTCGTCTCCCACATATAAAATTACATTTACATATCATTCGAACGCATGTAAATTGGTTCCATATAGTGCATTTTCTAGATATAATTTTTTTCTAAGAAAAATGACATGTGTTACCTGAATCGACATTGATAAGAAAGTTTGGTCAGTTTAATACAGTTTGCATCTTTTTTTTTCACAGGTGGTACAGGCTGGTGGCCTATCGTTGCTTCACTTGGTGGCTTCACGGGAGGCTCGGACACCGCGTTCGGAGAGTAATACCTGCCTGTGCGGTACTTGCCATTAGACAACATTTCCCCAGTGACAGTGGACAATACCGCGGATTTTCCCTCGATGTGCTGCAACCTCAACTTTACAATGTGTAATGTTTATTATTTATGTTTAATTAAAATCTAAAATAAAGCCCAACATATATTTTAACAATGGTTGTTTTGATTTTTTAAATGAATCTAGTGTATATTCTCCTGGGAGGGTGAGGTATTTATAAACTCACCCCCCTGCCTTCCATGTAGTAGATCCTGCAGCCATCCTCTTACATTCAGTTAGATGGCCTCTCCTTGGTGAGGCCCTGCGGCAAACGGGTCTTGTCTGCACGACCACCGCCCCGATCCACCCCCCGCCCTATCAAAGGCAGTTCGCACCGGGGTACTTGCGCTGCTGGCAAGTGGAGCTGTCAGGGAGCGATAAAGGCCAAGAGGTGCCAAAGACCATGTACACTTCAAAGTGGTCTATAGAGCATGGGTTTGTTGTTCCCATGTCTACCTCCAGACCCCGTGTCTCCTGCCAAGCATCCCCCCTCACGCTGGACGGCCCCCTGCAATCCACATAAGTGTGTCTCCATTCACGAGTCTTCCTGTGTCTTGTCTGCACGACCACCGCCCCGATCCACCCCCCGCCCTATCAAAGGCAGTTCGCACCGGGGTACTTGCGCTGCTGGCAAGTGGAGCTGTCAGGGAGCGATAAAGGCCAAGAGGTGCCAAAGACCATGTACACTTCAAAGTGGTCTATAGAGCATGGGTTTGTTGTTCCCATGTCTACCTCCAGACCCCGTGTCTCCTGCCAAGCATCCCCCCTCACGCTGGACGGCCCCCTGCAATCCACATAAGTGTGTCTCCATTCACGAGTCTTCCTGTGTCTTGTCTGCACGACCACCGCCCGATCCACCCCCCGCCCTATCAAAGGCAGTTTGCACCGGGGTACTTGCGCTGCTGGCAAGTGGAGCTGTCAGGGAGCGATAAAGGCCAAGAGGTGCCAAAGACCATGTACACTTCAAAGTGGTCTATAGAGCATGGGTTGTTGTTCCCATGTCTACCTCCAGACCCCGTGTCTCCTGCCAAGCATCCCCCCTCACGCTGGACGGCCCCCTGCAGACCGCATAATGCCACGACATATACACGTCATTCATTCACAAACACACCCCTGTTTCGAATTCTTTATAACCCACTTCATACTTCTAATGAGAACTTCTTTGCGCTTTGCTAGTCAACCCGTGAAGGTGCTGGTTATCTGCTCTTCGTCTCTGTGAACTTCTGTGACCACTTTGAGCAAACTCGTCAGTTTGCAACCTGTGAACTGCTCCCTGTTCTACGACAAGAAACTACTCTGATCCCTGCATCTAACTGTTTGTTCGTCAAGGTAAGTCCATGTACCATAATCATTTTGCATCCAATTTTTTAATTTATATCTATTTGCTAGTAGTCATCAAATTGCATCCATGTTTTCTTTTCGTTCACGACAGTACATGCAAGGAACTAGTCACATGTTCTGAGTTTAGTCAAATTACTTTTTCTATTTTTTGAAAGTTATTGAAATACTTATCCGCATGTGAATAACGTGTATAGTTCCAAGAACCAAAACGGACCTTGCATTGAACCTTTTATGTGTCATTTAATGTTTTAACACATTGGTATTCATAGAGAATTGTTGATCTTTACTTTTCAGAACTTTCCATAATGCCTGCCTGTTCCATTGGCGGTTGCCCTTCGAAGACCCATAACAAATCTGAAGGTACTATAATGCATGTTTTCCCTAAGACAATAGATCAGATAAGAGAATGGGTCCGATATTGCGGATATCCAGCCTCTGAGATAAAAAGTAGAGTCCTAGAAGTCTTTGCGGACAAGAGGGGTGATCGATACCGCATCTGCAGCAGGCACTTTAGCCCAGACATGTACTCCACATCATTGCTAATAAAGAAGAAAACACTGCGAGCGAGGCGAAAATTGCTCTCAACCGCTATTCCCACTCTATTCGTCCACATCCCTCCACTGGTGAGTCAAGTTTACGTATTTATCTCTCGGCATTGCGGTAGTGTGTAGCATTAGCTAACAATAATTTCCCCATTTATGTATCCACTCAATATGAAGGCGGAAGATTCTCCATCCGTGTCGTTATTGCAGTCATCAGCCACTTCAAGCGCCTATCGGGTAATCTTACTTAGCTATTCTGACACTGACTTGTTTTAGGCATGTAAATCAATAGTTTTAATTGATCGTGTAATTATTTTACCTAATGGTACACCACAGTACTCGTCCTCTAGTCTTTGTTTTCAGTTATAATTATTGTTATCCAAAATAATGCAAGTACTGTCTTTCAGGGAGATGCTGAGGAGTCCAACGCATTGACGACAACCGTAGATGTCACTCAGATGCTCGAGGTACGTTTCCGGACAGTTCCATCGATGGAGATCATCAGATCTTGCATTCTTGTAGCGTGATTGTTACACACAATGTTTCTTTCGTTTTTAGCCATTGGTATGTCCTTCTGTCGTCGCCCTCCTATGTGTCTTCTTTTTTCAATATTGTGTTCATTACTAATGAAAGTCCTATGTTTCAGGGAGTCGATGGAGCATTAGTCCAAGAAGAAGGGGGAGCATGCAGTTACGGGTCGGCGCAACAGCTTGCAGAAGTGTGCACCGCAGTTACAGCGTCCCTTGATGTTCTTATGCATTTCGAGGTATGGATACTGACAGATCAATCATGCGAGATCAAATGACGTGATTACATCCGCTATACTTCCTTCTTTATTAACGCAAGTACTATGTTTCAGGGAGCTGACGGAGCTTCTTCAACAAGAACATCACCCCTAGTAGTTGATGCAGATCTCTGGGTGGTGACACTTCCAACGATGGAGCAAATCGAATCATATTTAGATATCCATTATTTATTTTAGACAACTGATCATTTGTGCAGGTCTATTTAGATGAGCCGTTGACGCCTGCAGAAAGTTTATGTTCTTTTAAACAAAATAGAAAACCATACTAATGCAATTACTGTGTTTCAGGGAGTTGCTGAAGCGTCATCTTCAATAATATCATCAATGGAAGTCTATGCGGAGCCCGAGGTATGGATCTTGACAGTTCAATCTAACTAGATCAACAATGCGTGAACTATTGTCGTTTGAATGTTCTACACAATGCGTTCATTCGTGTTTTGCTATTGAGATGTACGTATGGGTATTGGTCCCCAAGTACATTTTGTGTTTTCAATATTATTATACATACTAATGAAAGTTCTATGTTTCAGGGAGTCGATGGAGCCTCAGTGAGTGATGGATGTGCTTATCATGAAAATATAGTCGTTGCAGCGCGAGAGGAAGTGGAGACATGCACACACGAGTCGGAGCAACAGCGTCCAGATGTTGAAGTTCGAGGAAAGAAAGTTTCAAAGAAAAGAAAGCAAAAGAAGGTTAGTGTCCTGTTCACTATATTATGTTGTCTTTCACTGTCAATAGTTCAATACTGTAAGTTGTGTGTAAACTGAACATCCCTTTTCTAATCTGTCCTCTAGTTGCGAGTGGGTGTAAGAACTAGATCTACACAGACAGTGAAGCGAACGAGAGATGTTGCTTGTCAAACCTTTTGGCAGGGACTTGAGACTGGAGATGCATCGTGCCAATGGGAAGAATATGAAGTGATTGACAACGGAGCTATACCACCACCAGCCATTGATAGTGAATGTCCTCCTGGTAGTTTGGATGCAGTCGGAGATCAATTCACAGAATCCACACCCGCAAAAAATAAGAGCGCGCGAAAGTTGAAGACATTGTTTTTTTCTCCCATCTCCGGACAAGGAACAGATGTTGCAATGGAAGAGAATGAAGTGGACGACAATGAAACACCATCAATATCACTCAGCATAGCGGAAGACGATATCAGAGATTGTACCTTTCATGCGAGTGACATGTCCTCAACGTTACAGGCCGAACCAGCTGGGATGCAGAGTGACAGTATAAGGAAAGAGGCCAAATTCATTGTATTCGATAGCTGTTTGATGGATATTATTATGATGATGAAATGTGGGCATTGGGTTGGTGGGGAAGTATGTGGGGAGCCATTGATTAATGTGACTCGTGCAATTCGAGGCACTAACCTTAAAATACATGCCACCTGTACACAATATCATCCGTTCGCATGGTCTGCACAACCCATGCTGGGGCAACTGCCAGCAGGCAATCTACTTTGTGCAGCGGCCGCACTTTTTAGTGGTTCAAGTTTTAAAAAGTTACAGTATTTCTTTCAGTTTGTGGGAATCCATTTCATTGCGAAAAATCAGTTCTACAAATACCAAACCGATTATCTATTTCCAGCCATCAGCGAAGCTTGGAGAATGGAAAAAATGTCAATGGAAAGTACATTCGCGGGCAAACGCTTCAGGCTAGCCGGTGATGGACAGTGCGACAGCCCAGGATTTTCAGCCAAGTACTGCACCTACCACTTTCAGGACATGGAAAGTAAGAAAATTGTGAGTTCGGTGGTCGTGCAGGTGTCACAAAGTACATCCTCAGTGGCCATGGAGAAAGTTGGCTTTGTAGCATCATTGCAAGAACTACAATCGCGGGGAATGGTGATCGACCTGATAGCCACGGACAGACACGTTTCAATTGCCAAGACAATGAGAGAAGAGTACAAAAATATAAATCACCAATTTGACGTATGGCATCTTGCAAAAACAATCAATAAAAAATTGTCGGCTGCAGGAAAAAAAAAAGATATGCAAGGTATTTCACAGTGGTCCAAGTCAATCAGCAACCATCTTTGGTGGAGCTCAAAAACATGTGAAGGGTCGTTGGAAATTCTACTGGAAAAATGGCGGTCAGTAATGTTGCACTGTAGCAACGTACATCGATGGTCGACAAATGAGCATTTCCACAAATGTGAACATGGCCATTTGTCCACAGAGGAGGCACGGAAGAAGAAGTGGTTGATTCCTTCATCACCCACTCACAAGGCCATTGAAAAGATTGTATTTGATAAAACTATAACAAGAGATTTGAGGGGACTCACGGAATTCTGCCACACAGGAGATTTGGAGGTGTTCCACAATATGTGCCTAAAGTACAGGCCCAAAAGATTGCATTTTGGCATGGAAGGCATGATAAATCGGACTCTTCTAGCGGTCTTGGCACATAACCATAATGTTGGCCGTCAACAAAGTAGGACGACCGGAACTTTAGGGATGCTTCGCTACAATAAGGCCTTCACTAAAAGAAGCAAACAATGGGTGATCAAACCAGTGTTTGAGGATATGCAATATGAGTTTATTGAGAGACTTATCGTAGATGTCCTCGATAGGCACATACATGGAGTGGTGAACGAACCTATGCAGGGGACAACTGCATTGCCACCCAACATTGCCTCTGTTCCATGTCCACCTAAAGCAGAGCTCATTGAGAAATACACATCACGGTTTAAATGATTGTAATTTGATTGTCTGTTCTCTCGAGTCTCCTCATGTTGCAGGCCCATTGCAATTAAACCAAACAGTAATATAAATCATTTTTACAAAAATTATAGAATGTTTCCGTATTACAAACACATGGCCGACCCATAGGGACAATAAAAAAAAAGGCACGCAGACAAGATGCCCTTACACTAACTGCAGCTAACTAGAAATGTGTGCTCGCTCAAAGTGAAGGTCAGCTGCTTTGATGTTTTGCTCGGGTGGCGGAACGGCCCACGACCCAATATAAGGTTCTATTGTGATTTGACCTTGACAGGCCGGGACCATCCTGAAAGACTAAGAAAAGATAATGAATAAAATTTCAGAAACGAAACGATGAGCCACGTTCATTAGAAGAAGTAACGTCGGCAAAGAAGGAGTGGTGTTTCGGGTCTGCCCTACACAGAGACACAATGGAAAATGCAAATATAATGTAAGTAACTTTTGATGAGTTTATACCGCAATTTCATTACTATACAGTGGCTTTAAAGACGGGTTCAGTTGTACTTGTTCGTTCTATGTGGCATATTGTTTTCTACCGCGCACTATCTTGAGGAGAAACATCTGCTTTTACTGAAGCACCTCAAAACCTTCCTCTTTGCTTCTGCTTTCTCTCTCCCTCTCCCCTGCTACAACTGGTCCACTGTCTGCGACCTCGGTCCTGGGCCCTTCCACTCTCCACCTGCACTGCCTCCCTGTCAACCCCTGCACTGGGGGACTGTCTCAGTATCCTACAGCCCCCCCTTCCCAGCACTTGTTCTGCACTTACCTTGCACTTGCCACCAGCTGGCCCTATTTATTTATTATTTTATGCTACTTACCTTGTACTCCACTCCCCCCCCCTCCATGCCTCGCCACGCCTTTAAACACTTGTGTACACCCAGTAGCGCTGTCCTCGCTATGAAATGAATAATTTTAATAAGGATCTGATGGTGAGACTAATTTCGTTTTTAGGTACATCATTCACTACTGTCTGTGTCAGGAGTACCAGACACCGGCGGACGGCTTCTACAGCCGCCAGTTGCTTCTCCGCGTGAACAACGTTACCACCCTGACCATTTTATGGGACGATCGGCAAGTACAAGTATGCCCTTACGCGGTACTAACGGTTAGATGCAACATACCTACTGTTGTGGTGGCCTAGTGCCTCGTTGTTGGAACAGCCATGCGATTATCAGTGCGACCGAAGAGCTTATTTTTATCGTAAACCAACACCCTGTGTACTGCACACGAACATCGCTTCCCTCAAGACGAACTAATTTGGATCGAGAGCAAAGAAAAATGCAAATCGCTGAATATTCTCTAAACATTTGATGTCCAATAAACGTACTTTGCCAAATGTACAATCTTGCCGTTTGCTTTTAAACCACGGTTTCACATTCCGAATTGTGGTGCTGTATTGTGAGATGCTCTAAGACCCTGTGTACAGCAAAGGACCATCGCGTTCCTCAATACGAACTTTTTGGAACATGAGCAAATAAAAATGCAAATCGCTGAATATTCTCTAAACATTTGATGTCAAATAAATGTACTTTACCACATTTACAATCTTGCGGTTTGATTTCAAAGTACAGTTTCATATTCCGAATTGTGGTGCGCTGTATTGTGAGCTGATCTGTGTTGATTTCCGGGGTCTGTGTGGAGTCGCGTAGAAGACGCCTGGGCGCGTTTGCCTACGCAGCTCAGTCACGTCACGGATAGAGGCGGGGAATATGAATGTTTTGATAAAGTCTGTTTCAGGGGCGGGGGATTTGATTTAGTGCCGCAAAGGCAGGTGAGCCAGGTCGATGCGGCGGAATGATAGGATTATCACAAAATGGAGGCTGATTTCGAGTGCGATAATGGGCGAAAAGTCGGGTAAGGTCCATAGGAAAGTTTCCTACGATCTACCGATTTATGCTTACAAACACATGGCCGACCCGTAGGGACAATAAAAAAAAAGTCCCGGAACTATCCTTTAAGTAGCTAGCGATGCACACAATGTGGCACTTCCATGGCAACAATCTCAGGGTGGTAAGGTTGTGACAGTTGACTGTCTCTTTGTCATCATCGATTGTCACCTGGTATGTGCCAGGCTCTGTGTGCACTCCGCAGGGGTGGGAGTTTAGGTGAAAAATGTGTCCACAAGCTGGGTCCGGGCATCCTCGCCACATGCCCTATCCCCACCCATGGGCAGCGCCTGTGCCTGTGGTTGGGGATGTGGGGGCACCACCATGTCCACCGGTATGACCTGCCGTGTTGCAACATTGTGCAGGACACATGCTGCCACAATGATCCTGCACACTAATGGGGGTGCATAGAGTAGCTGCCCACCAGAGCGGTTAAGGGAGCGGAAGCGTGACTTGAGCACTCCGAATGTGTGCTCCAGTATGGCCCTGGTTGCAGTATGGGCCGCGTTGTATCTTACCTGGGGTGGTGTGGTGGGGTTCCGGATTGGCGTCATCATGTGGTTGCTCAGAGGATAGGCACTGTCCCCTGGAGAGGTGATAATGGTTGTGATTATTGTGGTTTGTGTATTTTTGTGTGTGTGTGTGTGACATGCATGCATGTGCAAGGGCATTTGTACTCACCTAGGAGCCATGTGTCGCCATGCTGCCCAGCTTCCAGGGCCCGGCTCAGGGCAGACATTCTGTATATGATACTGTCATGGGTGGAGCCAGGGTAGTTTGCATAGACAGAGGTGATGATTCCCTTTGCATCGAATACCACCTGTACATTGATGGAATGCCAGTGCTTGCGGTTTCGGTAGATGTGCTCAGTGGCCCTAGGTGGACATAGGGCCACATTGGTGCAATCTATGGCACCAAGCACTTTGGGGAAGTGTGCCACCCTGTAAAAGTCCAGGACAACGGCCTGCCTTTCTGCGGGTGTTCTGTGCATGTATATGTGCCTGCGGACTGAGGGGCACGCTGTCATGATTGCCAATACCTGGTGTAGGCAGCGTGACTGCGTGGCCTGTGAGACCCCCCCACTATGGCAGGACATTGAGCCCCTTCTCCAAGGGGCTCAATGCTTGGGAGCAAAGGGTAGGGGATGTAAGGTCATCTTCCCACTCCCTGACCAGGTCTAGGATGATACGGGGTGGAAACCTATACCTGCCATAGACCTGGTCGTCAGGCATCCCAAAAAGGCTTGTCCGTGGTGAAAAAATGCGTGCCCTGGCTATTCTCCTCCTCCTGCGGTGTCCCACGATCACTGCTGCAACATTCATTGTAGCTGTATATACGTGTTTGTTGTTTGCGCGCACTTTTATACTGTGCGCGGGGACACTTCCGCCTGCCTTTGTGTGGCAGACGCATTCACGCATGTGTGCGTCTTTTGCCGTGCACGGGATTCTCGTATTCATATCCATGAAAACGGGTTGTTCGCTTGCGTGTGGGCGTTCCATGTAGTTCCCTGCAGTTCCCTGCAGTACTTCCCCAGTTACGCCTTCCTTTTCACACGTTATTCCCCATTCTGCGTGTTACGCCCACTGTTCCGCCTACTTTTGTTGTGTGTGCTGCGCTATGTGCGCTTTTGCTCTGCGCGTAGCGCACGCCGTTTGATGACGTGTTTGCCCGTGTGCGACATGCACCGATTTGGCGCACAACCAGTGGGAAACAAACGCAGCGCCTTCCTTGAATCGCACGCGTACACGTGCGCTTGCTTTCTCACGCTTGCGCCACCTTGTGCCTGCTTGAGCTGGGATTTTCGGCGCACATTTGTTCTATGAATTGGCCCCATAATGTCAACAGCAGAGCAAATGAAGTCATGCACAGGCCATGAGAAAGGAAGGGGAAGCAAGTTATGTTTCCAATGAGGAGTTGGAATATTGAACTGGCGATGAACAGTTCATAATGGTAGAAATGTTCAGAAGTCTTGCGTGTTGCAGCCCTAGAGGTTGATGGCATGGTGGTGTCATCCTCACCCAGGCCCATGAATGCAGGTGTCTTCTCTGTTTATGTGCCGTGTTCGGCGTTGCTGTCTGGATCCGTGCCTGTGGGCGATGGAGAAGTGGGGCATCAGTCATGGGAGTACTTACATCCCGCATGCATCGTTGTTGGGTCAATTTGGCTAATGTGCATCGTTGTGTGCATGTTTGAGGGGCACAAATGGTGCTTGCAGGATTGGGGGGAATTGTATTGGCATCCTTCTGGTACTGGCATGATGTCTGTTGTGTGGCCTACAGGGGTGACGTGGCTTCTGTGCTATAGTCATGGCTCAGGGGCTGAGTGCCATGTGTTGTTTGGTTGTGTAACACGTGTGTGTTTGGTAGTGGAGAGGTGTGCAGCATGTAATTTAATTGGACGGTGGTGATGCCAGTATCTCAACAGGGTTGTGTGTGTGTGTGCATGCATGCATGTGTTGTTTGTGTGTGCAATTGTGTGGGCATTTTGTTTGTGGCTTTGGCATTGCTTGTGTGTTATCAAGGCCAAGATGTGGTGTTTGGTTTAGGGATGTGTTTAGGTAGGGCTGATGGGCCATTTATTTCCTCCGACTTACTTCCCATTTGGAGTTCAACTGTGTACTTGGGAAATCATGTGTGTGTGTTGATTGCTGTATAGCGCAAAGGGTCACTCACCATTCTCGTCTGATGATGGGACTCCCGTCTGCATGGCCAACCCCTTCAATTGACTCCATATCCATGAAGGAGCTGTAAATCTCCTCCCACCTTGCCAACTTCATGGGTGAGGCAGGTCTGCCACCTGTGGCATGCACCTGGCTGCGGTTGGCAGACAGGATGTTTCTCACTCACAGCCGCATGTCATCCCATTTCTACCTACAGTCCTTCACGCTGCGTGGTATTGTCCCCACATCAGAAACCTTCCTGGCCCCCTCCTCCCATATGTTTTGCTTCCTGATTTGTGCTGCACGGTACAGGTCAGCGCAAAACACTACGTCAGAATGCTCGACGAGTATTTCTGCAAGTATATTCAGTTCATCATCACTGAACCTGGGTTTTTGCAGGTGAAGGGTACCATTTCAGGTTGCCTTGGACATGATCTGGCTGGCAGGGTAGTGTGTTCTCTGCAACAGGTCCTGTCTGCAATGGATGGCAATGGATTGTGTTTTAAAAGGTGGCTGCCAGCACATTTCCCGTTCCGGCGCGATGACGTTACTTCCGGTGGCTGTAATACCGGTATCCTTATTAGCTATGCCAGTGTGAACGATGCCGTTTTTAGCGGATTCTAACATGCCGGTGTAGGTCTCTCTGCATTCAATGATGCCGCTATCGGGGGTGGTATGGACCTTACAGGCATGGCGGTGCTGCCATTAACGGTATGCCGGTACGCGCATGCACATGGACTCGTGATCTCCTGTTCATTACGGGCGCAGGGCAACACACACACACGCTAGTACCGGCATGCCAGTAATTGCTGCTTCTTACCGCCACACTTGTAATTAGGCCCAATGTCATTTTCAGAGTGATGTTTACATGTTCCAATTAATCTGCAGATTTTATAGCTTCATAATGTTAAGAGTTTTTCTGTATAGTAAGTTGGCATTGTCTGAGAGGGAGGCATGTTTCTAGGATATTGTGCAGTTAAAGGGGCTATATATTTTGTTTTTGTGGAACATTCATATAGGTTTAAAAATGGACAGAAATAGTAAATATTCTGAAGAAATAGGTGATTTTTACTTAACAACAGTGATGTTGTAGAAAATGGGGAATATTTTTAGAAGCATTAACCAAGCTCATGTTTTTAGTTTGAGGATGGTGATTTGGGAAGGTTAACTGGATGAATGATTTGTGGAGAGTGATTTTTAGTGGGGAGTAGATCATTTCTTTTCAGGAAAAGACATTTAATACAGCATCTAAAGAGACACATTGATTTTTTTTTTAAACCTTCAAATTGACCTCATCAGGGAATGGCAGAGTTTGAAACATTGTCAGAATAAAAAAAGTATATTTTTGGGACCAATTGTCATGTAAAAACACAACGGCTCTTTTAAGAGGCACCCATAGAAATGCTGAAATATTATGCAAATTTACAATGTTTTTTGTTTCCTTTTTTTGTATAGCTGTGGTTATGGACAAGCCAATGAACCATTGTGCCCTGTCAGGGACTTTTATAGCCATGGGTATCAGCAACCCAATGGTAAATTGTGTATAGAATTTCTGTTCAATTTCTGCAAGGAGACTTTAACATCCACTTGGATGCTACCAGCCCTTCTTCAGGACTCTTTTGCAACCTCTGTGATACTCGCTCTCTCATCTTCCCTCTGACCCGACTCACTCTGCAGGGCACACCATGGGTGTTCTGATCTCCTCATAACTCCCCTTCTCTAACCCTCTCACCATTCCTCTCTCCTGGAGTGATCATGTTCACCTTTCTTCCTGCCTCTCTTCCCCAAAGGTCAAGCTGAATCTAGCACTGCCACCTACCTTCTCGGTCATTTAGTCCATAAATGTTTGTCAGTTGAGTCTTTCGCTGCTACTTTCTCTCCTCCTCCTGCACCTTTGGCTGACTCAGAACCTGACATAACCCTCTCTAACCTTCACCTATCTATCTCTAACACTCTGGATGTCCTTGCCCCTGTTATGAGGATCCGCTTGAAGCCCATATCCAAGTGCAACTCTTGGTACAATTTCAACCTTGCCGCCCTTAAACACAAGTGTAGGGTGGCGGAGAGGAAGTAGAGGGCGCCAGGCACACCCCCTGACAGACTGGCCTGCCACCGACTCCAAGGCAGTACAGACTCCCTGTCCTCTCAAAGAAGAGAGCCTACACCCAAGCCTGCATCAATGCAGCATCTAACAAGTCGCCCAAATTTTTCAAAATATGCAAGGTGTTGCTACAGTCTCTACCTTTCATGTTCCCTCCCAGTCCCTATGCACGGCGTTGGCCTCTCATTTCACTACTAAAACTCAGGACATCCTGTCTACCCTCTCTTCCTCTATCAGCCCCTTCTTCCTCCTCTACCACTCCTGACCTGTCTGATACAATCTCTCCTCCTCCTTTCTCCTCCTTTCCCCTGTTCACCCCTGACAATGCTTCTAGACAAGTTTGATCTATGAAATGTCTCATCAAAGAAATGTTCTCCACTGCCCATCCAGAACCAGCAAGGACCACATCAACACCCTTTCTCCAGCCTTGGCTGCTTTCTGTAAATACTCCTTTTCCACTGGAACTTTCCCCTCAGCCCCTAAGCACTATCTTGTGCACCCCTTGTAAAGAAGCACTTGGCCGATCCTTCCTCTCCGGCTAACAATCGCCGATCTCCATCAGTCCTTTCCTGGGTAAACAGTTGGAAAAGTTGGTCATCTCCCAGCCTAATCTACATACGGAATCGGTTGGTTGCATCCATCACCACCAGTCGGGCTTCAGGGCTCCAGAAGAATGGAAATGGCTCTCTTGAATACCCGTGAAGACTTGCTCTCCAATCTTAACTCTAATATCCCTTCTATCCTATCCTAATTCTCCTTGATCTATCCTCTGCTTTTGACACGGTCAGCCATATCTTCCTGCTCAATCGCCTCCGCAACAACCTTGGTATTACTGATCAGGCCCAGGCCTGGTTGACGTCCTTTCTCACGACAGATCCTCTCAGGTCAAACTCGGGTATTTCTTCTCTGCTATCCCTCTCTCTACTTGTGGTGTTCCACAGGGGTCTAACCTCTCTCCATGTCTTTTCAACAACTACCTAGCACCTCTTGCCCACTACATCGCTTCTTTCTGCTCCAATGTCAATGTTATGTGGATGATACTCAGCTCTCTTTCAGGCTCCCCTCAACCACCTCTTCTTCTTCTCTCATAACAGACTGTCTGGCCGAAATTCATGAATGGTGTGCAGCCAATTATCTCTGCCCAATGCTGGTAAGACTGAGATCCTCCTCAATGGGACACCCGCTCCCTCCTTTCCTCTCTCTCTCGGGCTGCCCACACTTGGCCCTCTTCCTGCTCCTTCCTGTGAGGCTAAGAACCTTTGTGTCATCTTTGACTCTACCCTCTCCTTCTCTCCTCATATCTCTGATGTCTCCAAGAAGTCAAACTATCAGCTGCACCTCCTCAGAGCTATTCTTCCTTCTCCTACTTTCCCCCAGAAGCTCACTATCTCCGGAGCTCTGGTTCTATCTAGGCTGGACTATTACAACAGCCTCTTTCTAAATCTTCCTGCCTCTACTCTTAGACCTTTACAACTTATCCAGAACAGGACTGCGAGACTTGTCCTTGGCTGCAAGCCCAGGTATTGTATCTCTACAGCTCTAAAATCTCTTCACTGGCTCCCTGTGGCTGCAGGGATCAAGTTCAAGACCCTCTGCATTTTCCACAAGCATTTTTGGGACCTGGGACCACTCTACCTCCAACTTTGTCTTCCAAAATATGTATCTTCTCGATCTCTCTGCTCATCTAACTCCAACTCTCTCTGGGTCAGGCACTTCTCCAAACAGAGAGTTGGGGGCAGATCTATCTCCTTTGCTGAGCCCTCCCCCTGGAACCGCCCCCTGCCTCTCTCAAACTTGAGCAGAACCACCTCCGGTTCTGGAAGCAAATGAAGACCTGTCATTTTGCTTCCACTTTCTCTCTTCGTCTACCCTGCTGATGCACCTGACTTCTCTGTGCACTAGTCACCTGGTCACGCTCTGAACTTTGGCCCAGCCTCCAGCATGGTCAGTTGCCCTCACACTGTCTCCGATCTCCCCAGCACTTAAGGGTCTGTACCTGCAACACTACAGTCCCTTCTCTTTCCACTTATGAACCATCCGCTGGCTTCACTTTTGTGTTAACTTCACATCCACCCTCCCCTACCCTCCCCCCTGGCACTTCTTCCCTTCCCTCTTCCTACACTTGCATGATCTGAATGACACAAGGCCTAGTAAGATCGTTATTTTGTCCTCCCGCTCCTTGTCTAAAAACACTTGTGTACAGGCACATTACAAATTCCACATCATATCAAATCATATCATTAGCCGTGTATATATTTTGTGCAGTAATATTATTTTATGCATGTTACACCACAGATTTTACATGTCTTTCTGATTCAATGTCCTCACGTTAAGCCATGTGTAATTAAACTTTGAAACCGTTGCAATATTTGTTTTTGAATGTACGAAATAAATGTATGCGTAAAAAGAAATTGTTAGATGTTATTTCATTATAATTCTTTATATATGTAAAATGTAGTTTTTATAAGGACTGTTTTGGTAGACATTGGTTATATTAATTTAGGACATTTGGAATACTGCTTTGATGTTATGAAGGACACCTCATTTCCGTCATCAGTTATGTGTACCACGTCATGTCTATACGCATTAATTATGTAGAAATGTATGTTTTTGTTTGATATCCATAATTATTTTGGTCTCTCATGAAAGCTGAAACTACCTTATTAACATTTCTTTGTGATTTTTCAATTTTTTAGAATTAAATCTGGTGGTCCACTTCCATTTCTGTCTCTGAGTCAGATTGAAAAATATAAAGATGGTGTGAGGAAAAGGTTTCATTAGTTTTAGCAAGTCTTGTTTCATCCTTAAAGCAAGAGACACATCTCTTACATTAGGCAACCCATTGACTCCACAATCAATCAGTATGATGTCTGGCTGCCCTGTACTTCACAGACTGAACAATTTAGGACATACTTGGAACCAATGCATTCCCAGCATTCAAAACCATGCAATTGTAAAATCACTCAAACCCAGGTCCATGTTAATATTTAGTTTCTCACAAAGCAAAACAGCCAACTGTCTCCAATCAGCTACACAGTTTGAAAACCACACATGAGGAAAATGACTCTTAGTTTGAATTTCTAGTGATAGTAATAGTAGTGAATGAATGATGTGTGTGTGTTGGTGTTTGCAATTGGTTGGTGTAATGTTGGAAGTGAGTACTTGTCTGTGATTGGTTGCAGTGAAAATGTGTCACCCATTTTAGTAGCTTTCATACTATATAGTCCTCTTTTTTTACTATTGATTTTGAAACATATAAAAGCCACCATTGTGTCCACTTTTCTCATTTTGATAGCAGTGCACATGTTGAGTGTGGGGCTAATGTGAAAGTAAGTGTCAGTAAATATTTACATATTTAAAGGTTTGTTTGCAGCGTTTTGTGTGTCAGCTATATTTAACATTTCTATCAAATGACATATATTGCCACTAGTTCCCACCTACCCAGGTTAAGTGACAGTTAATTATTGATGTATTTATTTTACTTTCAGTGATATGCTGCTGAAAAATAAATGTTTAAATCAACAATATTTATATGCAACTATTTCCCATATTGTACAGGTATCTGAGGGTAAAGGTTTATTTGCTTATATTTTTCTTAAAGTGTCATGCACCTCCATCATAAAGTACTTCAGCTGTCTGTAGTTTTCTCTGAGATGGGATAATTGATGCTGGCTGGTGTAGTTTCGTGAAAGTCCACCCAAGTTACAGTTTTATTCTTGCATATTCTTGTGGCTGCTTCTCTTCAGCATCTTCCTTCTATAATTCTTCAACTGTGGGATCATTTTGTTTTAGGCAGTCCATGTAGTTGTCCATTGCAGAATGAGAGTAAAAAACCCTGTCTGTCATTGCACTTGTTAGAATGAGCAATGGAAGAATATTACATGAGGACGGAATGTGGGGATTTCTGCATTTGCTTTCTGATTAAGTCTTTATTGTTTCTGTGGTGGGCAATTCCTAATAGAGTGTCAAGTACCTGAAGTGCTCATTAGGTACAGAACCTGTAATACAATGTAATTTTTTAGTGATGTTTAAATTTCCCAATTATACTGAAGATGATATTTTCTCATCTTAATTACCTAGTTTATAGCTAATTAGCATATTTAAATATTACATGAACACCCTTATAACAGTTGAATTAAGCACCGTTTCTAACCTAATGTTTGTTTTAAATCAACTAAGAATACAAAAGGTCATGAAGACTGGCTACGAAGAACTGTCTGCAGGAAAAAATGTCATTTGTGTTTGGAGATGTTCTACAATTAACACCAGTGAAAGACCAATGCATATCAAATAAAGTAGGTTTCAGAGAATGCTGTACCACCCTCAGCAACATAGGCAATGCTAAAGTATGGCACCACTGTTGCTGAAAGAAGCAGTTGAATACATGTTTTAATATTGAAATCCAACATATTATTAAAGAGCATAAAAATGGGTGTATTTACACAACATGTAAAATCATCTTTAAAAAGTAGATTGTTAAGTTAACTGTGGAGAGACAAAACAGGAGGGCTCGTCTAATGCAACACTTAAGAGAACAAAATCACAATGCATGTCCTTAATTGTACCCTGTGAAAAATGTGTCAATATAATGACACAATGCTCATAAAGGTAATATTAGTCATATTCAACATCAGTTGCACAGAAAAACTAGAAGTGTGTGACATGACACTCCCTGTGTGTTGACAAGCCACATCAAGTCTTCATTTGTTACACAAATGTTTATGAAACACAGCTGGATTGGAAAATGTTTACTCTTTGTCTAAACTGCAGAGTAATACTAAGACTCAACCTTGACAGACAAAAAGCTTAACTTCATGGAGCCATTAAATATTTAGAATTTGCTAATGCAAAACTAGGTTGTAGTTAGTTAAGTGCTTAATCTGTTGGTGTTGTACATATTAACAAAGTAACATACTATTTAATTTGTGTGCACATTTCTACCTATTTTCAGATATTTTCGATACAAGATTTTTTCCCTCCAACGGGAAGTTTTTTCCCTCTACATAACTATTATGTGTACAACCTTAATTGGTTGAGTACTAGCAATACATTCAGTATTCAAATAGAACTATTATTATTTTTTTTTTAATTATACTGGTCTTATTTATTTTCTATTATGAAATGTATTACAATGTATTTTACAGATCTCAACAGAGAAGATGAGACATTCATAAAGAAATAAGATGTTCATGTGTCTGTATTGTTCTGCCATGTTCTCTTATATTGTACATATCTCAAATTACAACATGTGAGTACTAAATACATGCATATACACATTTGTAATATTTTCTTTTACATATCCACGGCCACATGCATGGTGATGTGTTTGGTCTAATCTCACACGCGTTTACTAGCAGCAACAACTGGTGTGTGTACCTGCAACTACATTCTGCCCAACTACTGCCTTTGTGCTAGCCGCGGCTGTATGAAAATGGTTGAAAAAACATTTGGAGTCATAGGTGTTTTAGATAGTTCTGTAAAGTTCTATTTGTTTATATATTGAGATGTATTGGCCATGTGCAGCAAAAATCTTTGGATTAACAAGCCCCTGAAATTCAAGGAAAGAAATGTAGTTGTAGGGACGTTAAGGTGAGCAAATACATTGTAAGAAACACTTTAAAATTTAAGGACACATCTTTAGTTACAGTGACGTTAAGGTGATAACTTAATGCAACAAGACCCTTGAAATTCAGCTAAAGCCAACTTAACTGCGTACACCATGTTTCACAGCCTATGACCAGAATGATGACATTGGCAAAGCACACAGGTCCTGTTACATTGGTCAAAACATGATTAAAAATAAATACAATGTTACTGATGGAATTGTGGGCTCTTCCTTTGAGCTAGTGGAAAGTGTTCCATTGGAAAGGATATTGGGCAAATAACATTGGAAACAACTCGAAGTATTTGATTTTGCATTAGTAAAAAAAGCCACTTGGAATGTTTTAATTGTGGAACATTGGGCATTACCGTATGTACTTGCTAATTTTCGGTGAATATCCCCATTGTAACCTTTTTCAGAGCAACAGGATAATGCTTGGTTGATTGCAATAGTTGCTTCACATTTTGTTCCTTTTTTCCTAGCCAGCAGCACAATGCCTAGTGCTTTGTAGCTCAAAGTGATGCAATGACTGTAGAGTGGATCTGGCACAGTAAGTGCAGATTGATTTTTTCTTTTTTTAATACAGAATGCAGCAGCCATTTCATGGGTTTCACTGGGATGGTCAGACAGGCCTAATTTCTAGGCCTAATGTACACCACAATCCCTACCTCGCTAGGTCTGTTTGCATTATATGTTCACATGTGCCAAGGATTGCCCGAGTAGACAGTTTCTTCTGCTTTCAACAACACTTTTGTGGACATCATGGGACAAATCTAATCTGCAGATTTAAAATCATCCCAGCTTCCTCCACCAGGCTCCTTGTACGCTTTAAACCTTTCTAACGCTCTCCAGGCCTTAGTCCACTGCACTGATGCTTCCACAATTAATGATATATTGTGCATGTCCGCAAGAGCAAGTAGTTTGGCTATCTTTCCCGTATAGTGCTGGTTCAGGGTACAATGCCATTGCTGTCTCATATGTACAGTGCCACCCTTTTGGCCTCCATACCATGGTCAGGAGCAATTGGCGTTCCACATTTAAGGGTGCCATCAGCAACATGTTGCTACCGAGCTACATATTAGGTGTCACTGCTGTAAAGTATATCTTTTGTGACAAAACTGGAGAATTCATCCCTTCTTCCCTAGGGGTAGCCACCCCTTTGAGGCTAGGGCTGTGAGCCTGCTCCCCAAAACCCTGCTTAGGGGTTTGGGCAAGCAAAGTCTCAAAGGAAGTGACTCCCCTTTAGGGAACAAAGACTCCCATTCCCATGAGTAACTCCCTATACTGAATGTACTGTGCCTATATTGGAGTAAGAGAAGAGGACAAGACATCTATGTGTTTGAGGATAATGCTAAACTTTCCTCCTGCTTGACAACTTGTAATGGACCACACACCCCTGCTCATTACAGGAGCGAGAATGAAAGGCCAACCACCATTGAAAAGAGGAGAACAAACCCAATGGTGAGACGAGATTCAGAGCATGTTGGCAATTGGCCAAACTGCGGAGACCAGAAGAGCCAGCTGCAGTGTGGAAGGATGCAGATGCCCGAGGTAGACACTGTCTACCAGAAAAGGAAAAGTGCAGGCCCGAGAGGCAGAAGTTGCATGAAGCAAACCAGCCCTGGAGGCACGGCCACATGCAGGACGTGATGGGCCTGGAGCCTGCAAACAGCCGCCAAATCCAGAGATGAATGCTGGATTGGGTCATCTGCTCTCAGACTGACAACCAACAAGAGAGGGAGAGCTTAGATGAGTGGAATTCGGAGACCACTGTAATGCTCACCTGACTCCCACAGAGGCGCTGACCAGGACTGGAATGAAGTTGCTTCTTCCGGTGAGGCGCTGGACCCAGAGTATGCTAGGGCCGGTTCTTCTATATGTGAAAAGGGAGGGGTGTTAATGATCTGCGGGACAATGTGCAGCTTCCCACTCCCTTCACCTCCTGAACGAACCCCCTTTCTGTAATTCCCCTAGAATCTCACCTTTGGTTTTGTGATGGCGAGCTCTCCTTCCTGCTTCGTGCAGGGGCGCGTTGAAACCCAGTTAATTCACTGGATTCACTCTCATACATCCATGTTGGTTCTGCTAATGTCCGAGAATAAAAGGTCTCTATTGTCTTTCTTTCAGGTGCAGAACGTGGATCCCGAGAAGAGCGATGAAAACGATGAAGAATGCTCAGGTTAGTGTTCAAAGAATGTCTTTTCCTCAGAGTGCAATATTAAATGCTAATGCAGATGTCTTTTTCCCCATAGGGGCCGGGGTCAGAATGCTGAACGAGCATAGACCCGAAACGAGAGGTAAGTTCCGGTAAGTCTTTAATGAGAGTCTTTGTTATGTCTTTTCATTCTCTCATTAATTCTGCTGTCTTTCTTTTCCCCTTAGGGGCTGGGGTCTGCAGGTGCCTGGATGCGGCAGAGACCGGAAATGAAGTATGACCCAAACAGGTAAGTCTAAATGGAAGCTCTGGCTTTCCTTATGCTCTTCTCACTCTCACCTTTGTTTTCTGTCTTTTTTCCCGAGGTGCCGGGTTGATGCGGCGAATCCGGATGAGCGCCGTTGGCAATGGAGGCTGGCAGCAAGGAGAGTGAAATGCGACATGACAGCGACGGGTGAGTTGACCTTTTAAAATGAAAGTCTTTCCTTTTCAGGATCGCAGATGGAATGACTCTTGGACGAGATTGAAACAGGTAAGGGCTCTTCTTTTGTCCAATTCTTTCTCCTTCTCCAAATGCAGGTGTTTCAGGATGCAGGCGGGCGTGGCAGAAGTCCAGAAGCAGGAGCAGGCACAGTGAGCGTCCAGCTGCTAGATGCAGAACAACGCGAAGCGTGAGTTACTGATCGGGCGTGGTTTAAATAGCCTTTCAAGAAGTCCCAGGTATGTATCCTCAGGCCACACCCGTGTGGTTAAGTAGTTCTAGAGACAAAATAGTCCCATCCAGGCCTCAAGGGGGCCTGGATGTTGCAGCAAGGTCTGCATCAGGTAAGTGTACACCCAAGGACTTAAACACATGTCCTCAATTATGAGCCTGGCGCCTAAGGCGCCAGGACTGGGGTCCAATATGAGCCTGGCGCCTAAGGCGCCAGGATTCAGTCCAAAGGGCCCCGACTTGGGAACGCTGAGACCTTCCTGGGGGAAATGATGCCTGCCTCTGGGGTTGCTGGGCCCGGCCTGGTTCCTTAGAGGTAGGCATCATGACAACCACTCAAATCCAACACAGAAGAGCGTCTATTCATAGAGAACTATGACGTCGCGGATGAGACAGACCCTCCCTGTAGAAGCACCACAACACAGCAGGTAAACGGGTTGCCCAGGTCAGAGGGAGAAGAAGAGAAGAGGAAATGAGCGGGAAAGAGGGAAGGACTGCCTTAGCCCCATCTAAGGGTTACAGTGACCAAAGCGAATGGAGAGCATGACACAAGAAGAATGGTAAAGAGAGCCCAAGAAACGAGTAGAATAATCCTTGAGAAGGGTCCCAGGGACCTGAGAAAACTAAGAGCGCCAGTAGGTAATAGGAACCCTAAAGAACTATCTGAGACATTGGGCTAGGGAAAGTCAAAGGAGACACATGGACGCAATAGAAGAGAGTGAAAAGAAAATATCACAGTAGCTCAGAGGCACCCGAAAGTTGGCTGAAGTGTGGCGAGAATTACCATGTTGGTGGAAAAGGATCAGGGAACTATCCTTTCATTAAATAATTCTGGACATTTTGTTTTTCCAGGAACTTGAGACTTTTTGTTAGAACTTTGGGAAGCTTTGAAGAACTTTTTACAAGAACTGTTTTCTTTGAGAATAACTGTTTCATCTAAACATTGAACCCATACACAGGAGGGATTCCTGGGACAACCAGAGACACCTTCTGTATGATACGATATGATATGATATGATATATGGCATTTATAAAGTGCCTATAGACAAGTGTTTCAGGAAGACAGAGATAACAATCTTACTAGGTCAGGTGACAGTGAGATTGCGCAGGTGCAAGGGAGGGGGAAAGGGAAAGTGCAGGGGGAGGGGGCAGTGCAGTACATAGGATCAACATTACTAAATATATAGAATAATAAAGCAATAGTTAAAAAGTGCAGCCAGCATGTGTCAAGAGCAGGGGTAAGTGCAGACATCAAGTATCAAGAGCTGGTGGGGGCTGTATGGATACAGAAACAGCCCCCAAGTGCAGGGGATGCCTGAGAGGCAGTGCAGGTGTGCAGCCGGCGGGGGAAGGGACCTGGGGCTGGAAAAGAGTGTAGTCAGATGACCAGTGACGTTTCAGTCAGGAGTACAACAGGGAAGAGAAGGAGAGAAAGCAGAAGCAAAGAGCAAAGTTTTGAGGTGCTTCCAGAACCGGAGATGGTTCTCCTAAAGATTCAGGGAGGCCGGGAGGCTGTTCCAGACGGAGACCCCAGTCAAAGAAAGAGATCTACCACCAACTCGTTGCTTGGAGAAGCGATGGACCCTGAGGGAGTTGGAGGCAGATGAGCGAAGAACTCGAGAGGGAAGATATTTAGGAAGAGAGAGTAATCAGTGATATCAAATATGGTATAATTAGTGATGTCACCAATGATGTTATCAGTGGTGTCATTATTGGTGTGACCTCTGATATCATCATTGTGGTCACATGCTGCACAATAGGGTACAAGTAAGGTGGCTTTGCCTGAATTGTCTACTAATTGTCATTTTTTCTACATGATGATGATGACCTCTAATCTTACTGTCATTTTCTGGTCATGATGTTTGTTTCCTCCTTACTAGAGTTTCCTTGTCTGTGCCTCAGATTTCTATACTTTGATGCTCTCCACATATATGTTTTCGACTAACATGTGTGTAGTAATTCTTTTATTGTTAGCGGCTAATTCCAAGTTTAACATTGTCAATATTCTGATATGAATGGATTTACGATTCTACTGGCAAGTACTAGCAGATTAAAAATACTATAATTCTTTAGTCCATGCTACAGCCATTGCCTATATGTATTTATTATTATGTCACTGTACTAACAGCAACACTTCAATAAAACGTTTATGTTGCACTAAGTACATTTTGTGATGCATGCAGTAGTTCATCAGATGTCTCCCGATCACCCTTTTCATGTTGCTGACAACATTTTTATTTTGGGTCTGGCTCATCCATGACGGAAGCATTCTCCATGGCTAGCCCCTCTTCTGCACTGGATGCCAGCATTCTTCGAGTTCCACTCAGGATACTGCCCCTTTGATTCTCCTACAGGAAGTGTAACACCTTCCCCAAGTGTCATATGAACCCTAAAGAACTACCTCCTGACCTTCTGGATAATCTTCCTGCTCTCACAAGGAGGGTAACACCTCACAAGATCCTTCCACTAAGTACCACCCTCAGGGCACCTATTGGGTAGCACCCTCACCTTGCTAGCCTCATGGGAGGTGGTTCTCCCTAGTGGAGAAACAACAATATACAAGATCTATATATTCAAGGAAAACACTTTGGTTCCAGGGACATTACGGTGACAACTTAACGCAACAAAACCCCTGAAATTCAGCTAAAGCCACTTTAACATAAAGCCTTCTGTTGTGCAGCCTATGACCACAGTGATGACATCACAGATCAGGTCACTGATGATATCACTAATTACATGTTGTATAAGAACACTGATGGCATTATAAATGACATCACTGGTGACAACACTAATGCCATTGTATATAACTGGTTACATCAATAATGGAATTAGACATAACATCATTTATAAATTAATTAATGAAAACTTTGATTACCTTAATAACAATTTAGGCCGTGGACTTGATCAGTAAAAAAGGCTGTGGTCACTGGCCAGCACCAAAGCCAATAGCTAGTGGTTGGTTAATGTTAAAGAATACCAATGTGCATTGTTAAAAGCCATGCCTAATAGCCCATAACTTCTTTAAAATATACAGTGGGTCACGTTGAAAGCTGTAGTTAGTGACCATGGCTAAAGGCCATAGCTGGTGACCATTTATATGTTAGAATATACAGTCACACCAAAGGCTGTGGCCACTGACTAGTATTGTTTGGAAGACCATGGCTAGTGGCTGATTTGTGGCATGGCCGAAGTCCATCGCTTATTGTATTTTATTATTTTTAAAAATACAGTGGATCTGGCCAAAAGGGGTACAAACTGCTCAAGGTCAAAGGCCATGACCAGCGGCCCGTTTATATTTTAGAATATATAGACGGCAACAGCCAAAGGTTGTGACCACTGGCCAGTATTGTGCTAAAGTCCATGGCTAGCGCCTGATCAGTGTATCTAATATACAGTGGACAGGGTTGAAAGCTGTATCCACTGGTAAAGGCCAAACTCTATGGTTGGCAGTTTGTTAGGTTTCTTTGTAAATATTCAGTGAACATGGGTGAAGGTTGTGACCACTGTCCATAACTAAAGACGATGACTAGTGCCCATTCATGTGTTAAAATATATTTGTCCATGCACACTGACCATGGCTGAAGGCCATGCTTAATGCCAGTTATTGTTGTGATATAATTAGTGATGTCATCAGTGATGTGATCTGTGATGTTAACATTGTGGTCACAGGCAGCGCAACATGGGACACAAAGTTAAGGTGGCTCTAGCTGAAATTCAGCGTTTTTGTTGCATTAAGTTTTCACCTTGTAACTGTTTAAAGTACACTTAGCACCCAACAGGGATAATCAGATTTTTACAAACAATTTGATTTGCCCTCACCAGGTCCTTAGCAGCCTCATAAGGCATGAGACACCTCTACATCCCTTGGTGATCATTCTCTGAGTGGCTGCTATGGAAAGAAAGAAGGGACTACATGTACTCCCTTATCCCTTTCCATGGCGGGCATCTTTCCTTTTTCTTTTTTCAGTTGCAAAATGGCAGATTATCTTCCAACTGAATAAAGACACTATAAGTACCCCAGGATAAATTGGATCGAGACTCACTGCAGATTCATTGCATCAGAAATAAAACATCTTTTAAACGCTTCTCTCTCATCCAAGTGGTACTGCTGGATATAGGAGCAGCACACCTGCAGACACGTCATGAAAAGCCTTATCTCTGAACCTCTCTAGCATTTCTGATAACTCTTCAAATGGAGTGCTCGAGTGCTGCAGTACTTTCAAGACTGTGGGCCTCATTACAGAGTCGCCAGTAAAGCCTGCCGGTAGGCAGCAAGTTACCAGAAACCCTGTAACACTGTTTACACCCCCTGACTTCCCAGTGCCACTAGGATATTATGGTAGGCAGCGGAAACAGTACATTCCCATTCCTGTCGACTCCACCGAAATAGAGTTACTGAAACAGGTGGTGCTTCAGTGAAAACACTGTTAGTAGGGAACTGAACTCCCAGCAGATCAGGCCTGATGAGAGTTCAATGCCCATACCAGCAAACCCTTAATTTGCCAGTCCAGAAAGGGTACCAGTACATTACTACCGGACAGGGCTCAAGTCGAGGGTACACGTGGGGGGACGGAGTCCACCCACTTTATTCAGGGGGTGGACTCAGTTCCCCCCAGCTAAAAGAGAAACATTGGATGTCTTCTTTGAATTTATGAATTAAAGCCGACCACCATAGTCGTCAGGTTTGTAGGCAGGAACTTCACCACTGCACTATATAACCTGAGGAAAAATAACTAACAACTAAATGTGGAATATCCCATTCCGGTAATGCAAGTCCCAGTGAAAACATTTGTATTGGTTCTTGGAGTTTAAAAATGCACACCTTTTACGTTTTCAAAAACACTATTAGAAGAAAATATCCTCTCTTGCTTTTGTGGGTGTGTTAATTTCATGAAAGGCAAATGCCAATCACACTGTTCAATTCGGGTGGTTATCCAAAGCTAACTTAATGAAATGTGGATATTTCACCTTGATTTGCTCATTTCTGGCGACGTCACATGCCATTGCTTTTGTTGATGAGTTCCCCCACTTTACTTTTTAGGACTTGACCCCTGCTACCGGATGTGTTGGGACCAATTACAAAGATACAATCAGAAGGAAAATGGACCGAGACACTCTCATTACTGCCTGGTCATCAGAATGGAAGCAGCCAATAAAAATAGCTTTTGCTTGTTAACTTGGCATCAAGCATAGACAAGCCTGGTACAGTCACATTGCCTTTGTATAAATCAGTGTGTTCCAATAGAAATGAAAGTGCGTTTATCATGTTTTCAATATCTATAAGATGTTGACAAATGTTTTTATCTTTTTTGGCAACATCATTTGCTAAAACAAACAAAGAATCTGCAATGTCGCACTTCACTGCTAGAATGTTTACATTTTCCTCCAAATTGAGAGATAAATTCACATCTTTGCCTCTGACACCTTGCACTAATGATTTTTTTAGGAAAGTTTGGTATCTTTGTTTGCAATCTAACAATACCTTCAAAAAGGATAAACAGTTTGCAATGCAATTACTTCAAACATATTACATTTTCAGAACACAGCAGAGATATTAGGCACTTACATGTCGTTCAAAACACTTTTTGCAGAAAAAAATGGTTCCATTATAAAAACCCAACATAGTGTCTACAAACATAAATTGCCTCACTTGTGTCAAATCGTTCTTCTACAAACAAATACATATAAAATTTTGATAGCCGCCATGGAAAGATAAAACAGAGTATATGTAGTCCCTTGTCGCATGCCATCTTCTTTGTTTCATTTTTTTTTCCTATTTTAAATGGCCACCATCGAAAGGGTGAATGGACTGCATATCCAATTCCATGGCAGACATCTTTTTGTTTCAGTTGTGAAGTACCAGTTTCTTGCAACCAAATAAAGAGACTATTAGCACCCCAGTAAGAAGTAGATGAAGACTTCCGGCAGATGCATTGTATCAGAAAGAAAAGTACCCGGGAAAGCCCTTTTCTCATACAAGTGGTACTGCTGGAGATAGTAGCAGCACATCTGTAGACACTTCATGGGAACCCTCCTCTCTGAACCGTTCTAGAATTTCTGATAACTCTTCAAATAGAGTGTTCCAGCACTGCATTTGTTTCAAGACTCTACGCCCTCATTACAGAGTTGCCAGTAAAACCTGCCGGTAGGTGGCGAGTTACCAGCAACCCTGTAACACTGTTTCCACAACATGGCTTCCCGGTGCCACCAGGATATTATGGCAGGCAGCGGAAATGTGAAATCCCCATTCCCTGTGGAATCCGATGGGACTCCACGGGAATGGAGTCACTGAATCAAAAGCACCATTGCTAACAGTGACAGTGCTTTAGTCAAAACACTGCCGTTGGGGGCTTTAATTCCTGCGAGATCAGGCTAGCTGAGAGTTCCATGCCCCTACCAGCAAATTCTTGCTACCGGCACCCTTATTTCCAGACTGCAAAAATTGTAATGAGGCCCTCCGGCTGTTGCTGGCAGCACATTTAATGGGTGGAGCGTGATACATAATGCATTGACATAGTTACAGGCCCGACTGAAATGAGGGCATTAACAAAGTACCTGTGGATATCTGAAGCGGTAATACCACTGCAGCTCAGGGCTTATTGTTAAATGATCATTTTCTGCAAAATAGATGTGCAATATATAACACACTTAGACTGCAAAGACCCTAATTCCCTAAACCCGTGCATAAATTGATCTCTTTAGATGTTTTTCTTTTTTATATGGAGTGACATGTGTAAAAATAAACCAGTTAAAAATACAGATTTTCTTAAATCTGCAAAGAGAAATCTTTAAGATGGTAAACAATAGAATATCATAAAACAAGCTCTAAATAACACAACAAATGACTTTCAGAGTTTCCACTACACTTGTGGAATCAGGTGTTCAGTGTGGTGCCAATTTCCATGCAAGTAATACATGAGCCTGATGCATTTTTATTTTGCGGTGCTCATCCAATTTCCAGTACGCATCATCCACATCAACCCAGTAGACTTACACCGATTTACCATGATTGTTGTTCCCAGGCTTTGTGTTTTCTTGCACAATGTGCACTGAACATCCTCTGCCTCCCTTTCAGAGCACCTTTCTTTCACCTTGAAATATCTCCAACTGTCTACATGGGTTTTTATTCCTGTGGCTTTCTTCCTGGGTGGTGATGGATTGGGGATCCACATGGGATTGTCATCACTGCTGCTGCTGCTGCGGATCACAAGATTAGATATGTTAAAATATCCAACTATTAAGGAAAATGTAAAAAACAAAAAAATACAACTCTAAAAAGACAATGCCACAAAAAAGAAAACCTCATCTCTGAAGCTCTCTAGCATTCCTAATGACTCTTCTAATAGAGAGTTACTGCGCTGCAAGTGTTTGAAGACTCTGGCTATTGCTGGCAGCACATTTAATAGGTGAAGGTTTATTCTGCATAACCACTAGTCACAACTACAGTGAAGATAAAGCATTGAGATTAAATAAATAATCATACACAATATCCTCACGCAGCTCAGTTGAGGAAAAATAAAGCTGACATAAGCAACCAAGTAAAGAAAAAGCTGAAACACTATCATCTTCCAGAGAGGATTATATCAAAAAAGTTCTAAAAAAAAAAAGACCAAGTAAAATCAGTATTGAGGTATTAACTAGTCCCAATCCTAAATTACACCAACTCCCACAGCTACCCATTGGTGGCATATATCACAGAACTCGCATAATGTAGGCATTGCCAGACAGTAAAATTGGAACCTATGGTGTTGACACCTGCTACCAAAAGTCAAGTCTTCATTAACTGTTGGTGGTGTTGCACTGGTGGAATCACCTACCAGATGTGGTGCCAATTGTCATACTCATAACACATGAGCCCTTTGAGCATTTCCATTTTGTGGTGCTCATGCAATTTCCAATACGCTTCATCCACATCATCCCAGGAGACTTGCACCAGATGATTTATCATGATACATGTTCCCAATATTTCTGACAGAACATTAGAAGGGTCATGTCTTAGTAATTTCTTGCACAATGTGCACTGAACATCCTCTGCTTCCCTTTTAAAGCATGACCTATAATCTGCACACACACATTTACTGTAAAAAAGCATCACTACTGCTGCAATTCCCATGTTTACACATGTTCAAGTGTACAATTGGTGAGGAAAATAAAAAGAAAAATGGCAATGCTAAAAGGACAATGCTACACAACAAAGTCTCCTCTCTGAATCCCTCTAGCATTTCTAATGACTCTTAGTGTTACAGTGCTGCAGGTTTTTGAAGACTTAATGGCTAGAGGTTGATTCTGCACAACCACTACTTACAACTACAGTGAAGAAAAGCACTTAGAATAAGAATTAAAAAATATATATCATATAAAACATCCACACCCAGCTTGGTGGAGGAAATAGAAAGCTGGCATAAGTAATCCAGTAAAGAAAATACAGAAACGCTATCATCTTCCAAGAAGCTGTAAAAAACAAAGGCGGGGTAAAATCAGTATTGAGGTATTAACTTGTCCCAATTCTTAGTTACACCGCCTCCCACAGCTACCCATTGGTGGCAATGATCATAGATAATTCTCATAACTTATACATTGGCAGACAATAAAATTGGAACATGTGGAGTTGACACTGCTGTCAAATTCAAGGGCTCATTAACTGTTGAAGGCGTCACACTGGTGGACTCACCTAGTGGACCTGGTGTCAATTTTCATGCATGTAACACATGAGCCCCAAACATTTGCGGTGCTGATTCAATTTCCAACACGCATCATCCGCATCATCCCAGGGGACTCGGAGCAGATGATTTATAGTGATTGATGTTCCAAAGCTTTCTAACTGAACATTAGAATGTTATGTAATGTTATGTTGTAGGTTCTCGTACTGAGGTACAGCACAACCAACACCAAAAGGCAATCTGCGTTATGACCAAAAGCACAAGTATCAAAACGAAAGGAAAAGCTAGGAGAGCAGAGTTTTCAAAGCCTTCCTAAAATGTTAATGAACCGGACAGGCACAAAGGGCCACAACTTAGTGTTTCCTTGCACAATGTTAGACATGTTCAAATGTACAACTGGTGAGGAAAACAAAAAATAAAATGAATGACAACTCTGAAAATACAATGGGCCTCATTACAAGTTTGGAGGTAGCCTTGCCGGTGAAACCGGCAGGCTGCCGACAAATTTGCACTTTTTCTGGCGCCCGCGAATGGGCAATTACTGGGACATTACGGCACTGCCGGACCCGGCACCAATGAGAATGGTGCCGGTGCATCCGACATGCTCTGCTCATGGGTGACGTACAGCTGCCAAGTCAGACCTGGCAGCCGTAATGGCACCAGCAAGCAGAACTCGTAGTTTGCTGGTCCAGGAAATACGCTCACCAGTACCGTAATTCCCAGACTGGAAAACTTGTAATGAGGCCCAATGCCACAAAAAATGAAGCCTCCTCTGTGAACTTCTCTAGAATTTATAATAACTCTTCTAATAGAGTGTTTGACTGCTGCAGGTGTTTCAAGACTCTGGCTGTTGCTGGCAGCACCTATAATGGGTGGAGGTTGATTCTGCACAACTACTCACACCACAGTGAATATATAAGACCACATATACGGCATAAAAGGCTGCAGCCTGAGGAAAATCATTATTGATGTATTAACTTGTCCCAATCCGCAGTTACACCACCTCCCACAGCTACCCATTAGTGGCATAGATCACAGATAACTCTTATACTTTAGACATTGTCAGAGGGTAAAACTGGAACATGTGAAGTTGACACTGTTGCCAAAGTCAAAGGTTCATTAAGTGTTGGTGGCATCACACTGGTGGAATCGCCTACTGAACGCAGTGCCAATGTCCATGCACATAACACATGATCCCCAAGCATTTCTATTTTGGGGTGGACATACAATTTCTAGTACACATCATCCCAGTAGATTTGCACCACATGATTTATCATGATTCATGTTCCCAATATTTGTGACTGAACCACCAACTGTTTTCTTTCACAATGTGCATTGAACCTCCTGTTCCTCGCCTTTAAAGCATGGGCGATAATCTACCACAGGAATCTACTGTAAAAAAGCATCACTACTGCTGCTGTTCTCCAACCGAATAACAACATTATTACTGCTCCAGTCTAATGAGCCACAGTCCTAATAGCAATAAGCCCAGAGAAAAGGGGGGAATTCCTGCATCAGATAATGCCCCACAGTCTTTATTAAAACCTACACGTTTGTCGGACTTATAACAGTTAGATATCTACAATTAAAAAAATAAGCAAAAGAAGAAGTAAAAATAAAAAAGGAGGGAGAGAAAGGGGCAGAACACAGGAGGAATGTAAGCAATAGATATTACCCCCTGTGGGGTTCTAATATTGTCCACAGTTGCAAATTATGCTAAAAATAATCTGACAGGTTAAAACAGACAATCAATGTTAGATATCTACAATTAAAGTGCATAATTATCTAATGAAGCTCATGCAATGCAGGATAGACATAAAGTGCAGAGTGCGAATGCAATTTGGAAACTTGGTGCACACAAACACAATCCAATTTTCAAAATAATTACAAAAATTCACATTGATTTTCTGTTTTTATGATGTTTTACCATGGATTCAGCACTATGTATATTGTAATTGGATATGTGTACAATAAAGATTGATTGATTTTATATCATCCTTGATCTGGCCTATCCCCTCATTGAGCTCCTACTTTGAGAGCAATTTTTCCTGCTTGATTTATCTAGTGGTGTGGCTCACATGACCCCACTCCCTTTTTGTTGCTTTGTTGTTACTCCCCTGGGTCTATGTGTTTGGGGACGCCTATTCTTGATCATATATTAGTACAACACTTTGTTGCATGGACTATATTCATTGACAATTCTCTTATGAGAATTTGTGGCATGCTACTACAGGTTGGAGCACTCTTACAGTTCATTAATATCATTTTTGTTCTTAGTATCTATCTATGATGGCGGCAGCATATTCTGTTTTCTTCTCGGAGGAACAATTAGCTGCGGCAATTGAGGTACCTTCCTTTTTTATAACATAGATGCCACTGTAGGTGATGGCGACAATTCTAATATTACCAGTGAAATTCTCTTAAAACTCAGGAAGAAAAAAATTCATATGGAAATGCATGGTCACTTGCTTACTGAGTATTTGAAAAAGAACATCATTCCCCAGGGCCTAGAGGTATGCTTAGAACCCTGTTTATTTATTGATGATATAGAATATAAACAGGCATTTTCTGGCATAGCTATCAAATGCAGTCGCGATTTAATGCTCTTGACGATTAATACAGTGCTCAAGGAGAGCACGATAATTGGGGAAGAGATTGAAAAAGCAGAATCTGCATTTTCTCTAGATACTTCAATTGCCAATCTAACGGAGAAATTGGACTTCAAACGCTCTTGAAATTTCTACACTTGAAAGAGGATTTTTGTTTGTACCTATGCAAAATTCTTCCAAAATGGATACGGAAATCGAACAACGGAGTTTATTCCGCAAAATTAGAGTGAGAGATGTCTTTGGTACTAACGAAAGGGAACAAATTGATGCGGACTCAAACACCCCATTTAGGTGCAAGTCCACTTTCACGCCTAGCCTCAATATGGTCTCGGAAGAAACAGCGATTTTTGAGAAGGCTGTACTTAGAGACCTCAATTTGCTACATAAACATATTGACAGCCCCCCACGCACACCTAGCTTCAACTTCTCTAAAAAGGAGTGGGATTGCCTCAGGAAACTCAAAGAAGACTCTACCATTATAATCAAACAGGCAGACAAGGGGGGGTGGCATCGTTGTCCTTAATGCTGGCCAGTATGACCAAGAGGTTATGTGTCAACTTGAGAACCCCTTGGTTTATCACAAACTGAGTGGAGACCGGACTGAAGGGATTAGTAAGGAAATAAATGCCATTTGTATGGCAGCCCATGAGGCAGATATCATCAGTGAAAAGGAACTGTTATTTCTTACGGCCAAAGGGACTAAAGTCCCACTATTTTATGTATTACTAAAAATACATAAGGATCCCATCAACCCTCCGGGCCATCCGATAGTCTCTTTAAGCAGCTCCATATTAGAACCACTGCGCCCATTTCTAAACTACTTTTTGAAACCTTTGTCAGCCAGCACTGACAGATACGTATCATACACGACTGATGCCATTAAACATCTTGAAAATGTACCCTTCAACCTGGAAAAGGAGATGCTAATAACCTTGGATGTAGAGTCGCTTTACTCCAACATCCCCCAAGCTGAGTCTCTACAGGTCATTAAAACATTCTTGGATACTCGCCCTGACCTCCAACAGATACCTAGTGAATTTTTGATTCAGTTATTAGAACTGGCTCTTACCAAGAATTATTTTAGATTCAAGAATTCCTATTATTTACAGGTAAAGGGCACGGCAATGGGGGCGTTCTTTGCCCCTAATTATGCCATCTTGTATATGTGGCAATTTGAGAAGTCTCTTGTTTTACATGACTCTAATCCCTTCCTTGCAGCGATACGTCTATACAAAAGGTACATAGACAATATGGGACATAACTACGGTGACTATACTACTTTTCTTCCCTGGATAAATTCTCTAAATCCTCACCTGAAATTTACTATGGCAACCAGTAACACCTCACTTCCATTTTTGGATTTAGCCATCAAGATCGACAAAGACCACATTTGTTGATCTATTTCCTAAAGAAACAGATTGTAACACCATTTTACGATTTGATAGCTTTAACCCACAGGCCCTTAGGGAGAGTATCCTCTATGGGCAATTTTTGAGAGCAAGGTGTAATTGCACCAAAATCAGTGATTACTCTACACAGGCGGAATTATTTCCACTAGATTAACGGCTACAGGTTATCCCCCATACTTACTCAAATAGGCATGGAAGAGAGCCAGATACCAACATCGCGACATACTATTGAAATCTGGGCTGGGCAGTTCCTTTTTGGTGCAGGCCCCCAGCTTGTGGAACAGTGTTCCAGAAACACTCAGAACCGTTACCAACCTTACTGTTTTTAGGAAAGGGTTGAAGACTCATCTTTTCAGATGATGAACTGGGATACGGGGGATTAAGACCACCTCATGGCTTAGCGCAGACGTTCCTATTGTATTGTTTTGTTTTTCGTTCTTTGCCTAAGCGCCCTGATGCCCACAGGCTATCGGCGCTATACAAAAAATAAATACATACATACATACATACTTCTTACCAGACAGAATAGACCTGATATCACTAACCAACATATTGTATGTGTGACCACCTTTAACTCTCATCATAAAGAGATCAAAAAATGATCCACAAACATTTGCATCTTCTCCAACTTAATAACTCTGATCTGGAACAGCCATTGTTTGCCTTTAAAAAAGGTAAAAAAGCTTAAAAACTGGCTCTCACAAGCAGTCCAAGCTAAACCTGCCCCTCGACAATCTACTCTTCATTTGCAATGGGGCTTTCAACCAATTTTTGGACATTTTCCATGTGGCTTTTGTAATGCTTGTAAATCCACCATGGCCAGTTCTACTGTTACCATCAACGATAGAGTATGGGCCCTCAAGCAACACACAATGTTCAATTCAACCAATGTTTTTTATGTCATCATTTGTCCATTTAATAAATCCTATATGGGCAAAACAGCTAGACCAATTAAAATCAGGATTTCGGAACATAAATCTAGAATTCGGACCAATACCAGCAATGCCCCGTTAGTGTCCACTTTTTGGAACTAGGTCACAATTATGATGATTTCAAATGGTGGGCTCTGGAACGTGTGATAGGGGCAGATCGACTCAACACAGCAGCTAGACTCTCCCAACGGGAACAGTGGTGGATGTACCAAACTGATAGCTACCACAATGGCCTAAACCACAAAGAAGAATGGCTCCATTGTATTACCTGAAGGCCATCTGAAAGTATTGTGCAGACTGTATAGGCTGCTGTTATGCCCACCTCTAGGTGCTGTTTATAGGGAACACTGCATATTCATGCCATAATTTATACAGCACGCCCTTTGCTAGACCTAGTCAGGCAACAACTTTAAATCTGACCTTCTCATTACAGACCTATGCTGGTCCCCTTCCCCCTTTTCCCCTCCATTCTGTTCTATACATCTTGATGCATGGGTCATTGGTCAGCCAATCACTGATTGGTGAGACATGGACAATGGTGATTTCACGTGAATTAGGAACACATATCTATATGGATGTGGATGACATACATCCTACCGTATCAGCCCGGCGGTTTGAGCTTGGGGTTATATATTGTGGTCCCCTATTCTTCTAGGGAGGCTGGACCGGTATTGCGCTGCATGCCATTCACAAATTGTTAAGGTGAATGTGCTGCCTCTTTAAGAGTTGTGCTTTTCTCCTCTGTCACGTGACTATTCGCAATGGTCACGTGTGCAGGAGATCTGGCATTTTAGGAAGCAAATGCAGCGGACAATCTGTCTCTCGATTTTCCTCGGAATCTAATGAGAACTGCAAATACACGGCAGTTCTCTTTTCCTTTCTCTCCCGCGGGCCACACTATACCACGGCAGTCCAGGTGGAGAGATTGGATGTTACGTGTCCAGTAGCAGCGCAGCACAGCTCCCGGCACGCAGGTAGGATCGTGGCTAACTTCTCAGTAATCTCTCTCACTTTAGCCGTTCCGGAAATGGAATGCTCGAGCTCTTGAAACCCGTTTCCACATTAGTGTGGGAGGAACGGGACTCGGGGTAGGGCTTTTCTTTTTCTTTTCCTTCCTCACATTGCATTGTTTATGCAGTGTTTATGCCTGTGGAAAACAGTGGTTGCATATCCACTGCTATGTGACACTGTTCGCTCACAATAGCTGTACACTTACGACAGCCGTTTAGTGAACACAATGGGCTTTCATTCATTTTTAGCCCATTGTTGTTTTCTAATTTAAGGCTATACAGTGATAGGGAGGGCTATTTAGATTTGTGCTGTATTCTACAGTGACTGTCCTCTCCTAGATGAGGGCAACTATATAGGAGTCATGTTGTCATTTGTTATTTTTTGAACAATTAGACCCACTTTTCTTATATCTCTGGACAGATGGGCTGATCCAGTAATTTCAATTATCCGTGACGCGTTGAGGTAAATGAGTTTGCCCTTATTGATTGGGATTGCATTCATTTATTTACCCTTGGTTTCTCTGTTTTTTCTTCTTGTTTCTCCTGCTATGTCTGCAGCACCATACATCGCGCAGTGGGTACTCACACTTGAGTTCACCTATTACTGAACTTCACTCATTCAAGACAGCACTGCCCCGGAATAGAGGGGTTTTCTCCCTTTTCTACTATTTCCTCTGTGGCTCCACTCAGGAAAAGTGCTTTGCTTCATTTTTGAAGGTATGGATCTTCTTTATTTTTCCTTTGGTTGAATATTGAACTGTTAAGTTGCTCCATTCTGTAGGTTAGCAACTATGCCATTGGGACTGTAGTGAGTGCCTTGAGTTAGCTAGGTTCTCCTCTCCCTGTTACTTGCCTTGTCAGATTCATTTATCTGTATATCTGCGGCAATGGCTGAGGGACGACACGTGTTTACACGTCCCTCCACCTAGCAAGGTTTCCACAACATGACTTTTAAGCTTTTTGTGCATGTTTTTGAACCATTGTCAAGAACAAGATTTCAATGCCTGTAAGGAATAACTGTGGGGTTGCTAGGTCAGGTCAAGGATTTTTAATTAGCTATTTTGTAACTGTATTATGTGTGTCTCTTACCTTTTGTCTTTTTTATTTCTTCCTCCACTTCTTCGATGTAATTTAGCTATGATTCGGATTAAGAGGGGATGTATTAACTGTCCATACATACAGAGGAAGATTCAGACAAATGAAAGGACACATGGAACAACATCAAGATGTCCATATATTGTCTATTCAAAACTGACTGTGCTCTAATTAAATTATAACCATGTCTGTCCTGCCCTGAGGAAGACGACTGTCAAGCCGTCTCTCTCTTTTTGTGTTTAAACAGAAATTATAACCATGTCTGTCCTGTCCTGAGGAAGACGACTGTCAAGCTGTCTCTCTCTTTTTGTGTTTAAACAGAAAGACGCCTTAGACATTTCTTTATGTCGTTGAAACTACCTACTCTTGGATACCAGTGCAGTACATGAGATTGATGACTGCTGCACTAGGTACTGGTCGTTGACTGTTTAGATCGGATTGGTGACAAGTAATGCATTATTATTTTTTATCTCCATTGCACTTTTAACTTGTCAGATTATTCTCTCTCTCCTTTTTTTCTTGTTCTTCTTCTGTTGCTTATTTTTGCTTTGAATTTTTGTCATTATTTTGAAAATTGGATTGTGTTTGGGTGCACCAAGTTTCCCAATTACATTCGCACTTTGCACTTTATGTCTATCCTGCATCGCAGGAGCTTCATTAGATAATTATGGACTTTAATTGTAGATATCTAACATTGATTGTCTGTTTTTATGCTGTTTTACCATTGATTCAGTACTATGGGCCTCATTACGAGTCAGGCGTTAAGGGGTTAACGGCGCCGTAAATGGCGCCGACCCTTAACGCCTGATTACAAGGTCCCTAGCGCCATGGTGAGTTTAACGCCTGCTTTTTGCAGGCGTTAAAATCCATGGCGCTAAGGGACCATGGTGCTAATTACGCCACCGTAATTTACCGTGGCGTAATTAGCGCCTTCCCCACTCCCATTATGCCCTATGGGGCAAAAATGGGAATGGGAAAGGGTAAAATGGGAAATGGGGATTTACCGCCCCACTCACCTTGGAATGGGGCGGTAAATCCGCCAACCACCATGGCGTAAACGTAGTTTACACCATGGCGGTAAAGGTACGACCCAGGCGGTAACTTACCGCCTGGGTCGTAATGAGGCCCTATGTATATTGTAATTTGATATGCGTACAATAAAGATTGATTGATTTTATATACTCCGTAATCTGGCCTATCCCCTCACCGAGCTCCTACTTTGAGAGCAATTTTTCCCCGCTTGATTTATCTAGTGGTGTGGCTCACGTGACCCCACTCCCTTTTTGGGACTTTTAACTAAGGACATGCTAAATATTCACCTTAATACCATAGAAGAATGAGTGTGCCCAGTAAACTGCCATTGACAGCTGCCACTATCTATGTATCAAGTAGCAGTAGAGTAAAAATGTCATTACAAAAATCAGTGTGTTTCCTATTTTAAACTGTTGCAAAATGTCCAATAAACCATGCAAAATGTTAGAACCTCTAACTTGTGTACTAAAATTGCATTGCTGAACCCATACTGCCTATATATATAGAGAGAGACAAAGCTAGAGTGTAGATGCTGGGGGTGCAGAGAACAATATATCACATAGGGGACCAAACACAATTAAAATATAATTTTAATGATGAGTCAAAGAGGTTAAGACAACCAATTAAATGAAGTGGTCCATAGTACAAAACATACAATATTCCAAACATCAAAGCAAAAACTAAAACAGGATTTACGTAACAGACTAGTTCGGCTAGTTATAAAACCAAAGTGTTGAGAGAGCACAAGTGGGTACCTATTAAACAGATTATATAGTACCCTACTTTCGTAAGCATCAATGTGTCGTAAGTTTAAATCTCTGGTTAAAATACAGAGAGGTATCTCGACATGTTTCTGTTCCTAAAACAAGTGTGGAACATTCATCAGGAGGAAATTATTAACGTAACCCAGTTACAGTTGACATATAGCACATAACAGTGAGCACTCCCTAGCACCTTGGGAAAACTCGTAAACGCTACAGTTCAGCGGGAATCCTTCGATCGACCCCTCCACCTAATCATCGCCAGAGGATAAGTGCTCTGTACTCAGAGGGAATGACTCCCCGAATGGCTCAGGAGGCTAGTCACCAAAGCTAGCAGGTAGTTGACTATTGTTGATATATTGTTCTCTGCACCCCCAGCATCTACACTCTAGCTTTGTCTCTCTCTCTATATATAGGCTATTGTTTTTCTGGACATAGACAAAGTACACTTAGCTATTTGTTTGCAGCTATAAGTATACCAGGCTTCCTCTTAGTATAAATGAACCCATACTGCACCTGCATTTATTGGGGCAATTTGCACCAGCAAATCCATTCCATTTCTATTTTCCATAATAGCAGTAGCCCAACTAATACCACCAAACACATTTTTCATGAAAGTAAACACTAGGTTTCACAAAACAATAAACACATGAAGACACAACATTCCTCTTATAGATAACCACACAGTAACACACTACAGCAAAACAAACCTTTTTTATAGCACACACATTTTCAAATCACCCCACACCTGCAAAAAACTATCTTTTTAAAACACACACACTCACCGCAAACAGCACTTCAACACTCACCATAAGTGATTATAAAAACATTGTAGAAAATCAAATTTCTACTCATGATCATTTATTTTGAGTGCAGGAACTATACTTAATGATTCGATTAGATGCACCTCACTAAAGTTCATTTTCTTTCCTAATAAACAGCTTCCAACAATTGTTCCCCACCATTTTCTACATATACAGCAGGACCACTTCAATACAGTAAAAAACGGAAAAAAACACAGAGCCCCATTATCAACTTATTATCATATAAAATGTTCAACTAAACAATGACAAACAACTTATTAATGCCAGTCATATTTTGTCACAGGTAACATGAACTGCACAATGTGAGTTCTGCAGTGAAAATGAGAAATGTAGATGCAATGGGGAGTTTCATACTTGCCAAAATCAAAACCAGAGAAAGAGGACTATATTCTAAGAAAACTAATAAAATGGCGGACACATATTCACTACAACCTATCACAACTAAGCACACATTTACAACCTTAATGCCAGTCAATTAGAAACTCTGATACACATAAAAAACTTGCCCAGCATCACTAGTGGTAGCGCATATTCAACACGGCTACAAAGCGTACTTGTAGCTGTGGCTATACGTACATTTTCTACAAACTGAAAACCAAACTAAACCAACCATCAATACTTCAAATAAGACAAGACAACACCTACACACACACTAAATAACACACACAGACACAACTGTGCTGTATCATCTACATAACAATATGATTATTGCACAGAAAATGTCATGATATTGATATTGATATTTTATTTGTATCACACTCGTACACAAGTGTTTCAAAGAGCGACAAGGCAAGGGAGGGGAAAAAGGGAGAACAAAAACAACAATCTTAATAGGCCTAGTGACATTGACAATGCACAAGGGCATGGGAGAGGGAAAGGGGAAAAGTGAATGGAAGGGGTATAGTAAGTGTAAAGTGCTGAGCAAAGGAAAAGAGATAAATATTACATAATAAATAATAAAATGCAACAAACAGTGGTAATCCAGCCAACAAGTGGCAAGTGCTGGGTTTAAGGCAACAGACAGGGTGTTGTTTCTGGTAATTGCAGGAAAAAAAGGGGGGTTATGGTTACAGATACAGACCCCAGTGCAAGAGATTGCCAGGATGCAGTGTCTGTGGGTGGCAGGGTGAGCAGGTACCTGGGCCTGGAAGTCAGAGGGTAGGCCAGAAGCACGGTGCAGAGAGAGAGCAGATCAGCATCGGATAGGAGAAGCAAAGGCAGAATAAAAGAGGAAGGTCTTGAGCTGCTTCCGGAACAGAGATAGTTTTCCTCAAGTTTCAGAGTGGCAGGGAGGATGTTCCAGAGGGAGGCCCAGCCGAAGGCAGAGACCTACCCCTAGCTCGGTTCCTTGAAAAACGACTGACCCTGAGGGAGTTAGAGGCAGAGGAGCAAAGAGCTCGAGAGGGGAGATATTTACAAAGGGAAAGCTGAAGGTATGTTGGACCCAGGCCCCAGAAAGCCTTGTGGACAATGCAAATGGTTTTGAATTTAATACTTGCATTCACTGGGAGCCAGTGGAGAGAATTCAGGGCTGAAGAGATACGATCCCTGGGCTTGAGGCCAAGGACAGGTTTTGCAGGCCTGTTCTGGTTGGTTTGCAAACGGCGGAGAGCAGAGGCAGGTAGATTGAGAAAGAGGCTGTTACAATAGTCTAACATAGACAGAACCAGGGCACGGGAGACAGTGAGTTTCTTGGGGTAGGACAGAAAAGGCAGAGTACCTTTGAGGAGGTGCAGTACGAAGTTTGACTTTTTTGAGACATCAGAGATGTGAGCAGAGAAGGAAAACGTGGAATTATAGATTGCCCCGAGGTAATTAGCCTTTCAAGCGGGGGTAGTGTTAAGATGGATTTCTGAACTCTGTCCTGGAGGGGCAGAGGTTCAGAAGGCCAGCCTAGTTTCATGGAACAGGGTACCCTCTGGACAAGCCAGACCAATCAGGGTAGTGATGGCGGTGGTCAAGACTAGGTCTCAAGAGGGGTGAGGGTGACTGAAAGCCCGCAACGAGCACACAAAGCAAGGACGCTTACAAATTACTCCAGGCAGGTGTTATATTAAAAATATAGACACATTTATTACAAGGCCTTTGTAACATCGACCATAGTAAAGACTCAGGATAAAACTCAAGTAAACCAACACATCAAAATCAATACAATATATATACAAGACCAAGGGGTCTAAAGAGTTAGAAGCACAACATATGTAGACCACCTAGATGGGGAGGAAAACAGGCAGTTCAAGTAATCGTTAGACCCAGTTCGACATCAGAGGCCACCTAACTAGAAGGAAGTCTCCGAGCCCTGCGAAGAGTGGAGCCTTGTGCTCAAAAGTACCTGCACACGCGGGTGCCAACAGGCCAAGGAGTGTCTCTTCAGGGAAATCAGGCAGTTCAGAGAGGTGAACAAACGATGGCGAACAGACCTCCACTACTCAAGCGCAGTCTCCACTGGTGGGCAGAAGCAGGGCGCGAGTACGGAGAAAGGGGTGCTGCTTTTCAACAGCAGGGGAAAGCCACAGGCTTCTGCAGGAGGGAGACCGGTTCAGGGTATTGATTACTCATCGGTCCCCGATGCAGGCAGACCCAGGCTTCTCCAAGTTAGTTTCTTAGCTGGCAGGTTCAGTTGCAATCAAAGGGACGTCTCGGCGCCGTATAGATTCCGGGGCAGCAGAAGTCAGGGTCGAGGGTGCCCCAAACGCAGCGAACACGCACAGATGGTTACCTCAGCAGGGCAACTCGGCAGCCGCTTATATTCCAGGCCCAAATGTACACTTCTCACTTCAGACCTGGGAACGGCAAGTCTAAGAAGCGTGTGAGAGTGTCGAGGGCTCGGATTTCAGCAGCAGCCAGACAGCGGTAACAGAGCAAGGTTCCTGTGTAGGCTGGTCAGTCCGCTGGATGGTCCAGGGATGCTTCCGAAGGCTTACGTACAGGAGTTGGTGAAGATGCCGAGAATAGTTGTTCCCACTATTCTAAAGGGTCGAAGCGCCAGTGCAGGCCTTCTCGTTCAATCAGAGGCAGAGGGGTCTCAACAGCAGTGCAGGGTGCCAAACCTTCAGCGGGTCACCAGCGATTCCTCAACTCAGCTTCTTAGTTGCAGGATACTTGGCTCCTTTATCCTTTGTTCGTGAGAACTCAGGAGATCGACATGGTAGTGGTGTTTCCAGCCTCCTCTTATCCAGGGTTCCCTTTGCGCCAAAACGGAGAGGACCCAATGGGAGATCTGCTCACAAAACACTTACACCATATGTGGACCTATCACAGACCATGGTGGTCCCAGGCATTCAAGACACACTAGACTCTCTGGCACCCAGGATGTGTATTGGGAACAGACATCCCAGCCCACATCCTGGAGGCTCACAACAGGCCTGTAGAAGCCCACGAAAGCATCTGTGTTTCGCGGGAAAGTACATGCCCAAATAAGGATGGCCCCGGGTCGGCTCGACCTGGGGAAGGTGAAGGGGCAAGACGGTCAGCGGACATGACAAAGAACCTCGTGGTCTGGTCATTTTGGAAGCCAGGCCACCCATTTTGGCCAAACGCGAGAAGCGCGGTTAACAGGGCAAAAGGGAGTTCAAAACACAAAGAAACAATCGCTGCCACCAGTCCCATCCGTGACATGCTTGCACAGTTTGTTATAAATCCATCGAGAGTTACTAGGGCCTATAGAATGACTAGAGACCCAAGAGTGCAGTACTTTAGCTTACAGTGCCCTCTTGTGCCATGTTGGGCGAAAGCTGCAACATGAGAAAAGAACTACGGAAAACAACGTTTCCCGGTACTAACTGTCTTAAGGGCATGTCAGTTTCCACGTAAGAATGGAGCAAAAGCCCAGAGGAGTGCAGCGGAAGGCTGTGCTTCTCTGGCAAAGTCTAGATCAGGGTTTAAAACAACAGCTAAAAGTTTAGGGGTTGCCACATGGAAGGAAAATTACCTATAATATGAAATCCTTCCTAACAGGTAGGAGGAGGGCCAAGGGAGGCCAGTCAGAGAGAGACAGGATGGGAGGGTGAAGGTGTCCCGATGATAAGGATCTCCGTCTTGCTGGCATTCAGGCAGAGATTGTTGGCGGCACACCAAACCTGAATGGCAGAAAGGCAATCAGAGATGAGAGAAGGAGAGGAGGTGGCCGAGGGAAGCCTCAAAATGAGTTGAGTGTCATCAGCATAGCACTGGAAATTGGAGCAGAAAATAGCAATGCAGTGGGCGAGAGGTGCCAGGTACTGGTTGAAGTGCCAGTGTGAGAGGTTAGACACCTGAGGAACACTGCAGGTAGAAATGGAGATAGATGAAAGGAAGGACCCAAGTTGGACCTGGGAGGGTTGATCAGAGAGGAAAGAGGTCAGTCAGGCCAGGGCCTTATCAGTGATACCTAGGATGTCACAGAGATGGTTGAGCAGGATGGTATGGTTGACCGTGTTGAAGGCAGAAGAGAGATTGAGTAGGATGAGGACAGAGGGAATGTTAGAGTCAAGGTTGGTGAGCAGATCTTCACAGATGTTCAGGAGAGCAGTTTCCGTGCCTCTGGTAGCTCTAAAGCCAAACTGATGGTTGTGGAGACAGCCAACAGAATCACAGAGAAGGTTAAGCTGCAAGATGGCCAGCTTTTCAAGGAATTTGCCAGAAAAGGAGTAATGGAAATTGGCCGATATCATAGTTAAATAGCAAGAAGGATCAGCAGTGGCTTTCTTGAGAAGAGGATGCACAAGAGAGTGTTTCAGAGGGGAGGGGAAGGTTCCTGAGGCAACTGAGAGGTTGCAGGCATTGGCCAGGGCCTGAACGAGGGTGTCATTGTGGTCTTTTATGGTTTTAGAAGAACAGGGATGAACCTGTTTTGACAAGACTTTCATCAATCGGACTTGTCTAGCAAACGCGTCAGGGGAGAAAAGAGGAAAGGATGAGAAAGAGAATGGATGGGTGGCTGAAGCAGGGTGAGAGTACAGAGAAGGAGAGGGGTGAGGGAAGGTGAGGTGGACAGGATATCATGGGTTTTTGAGATGAAGTGAGAGGCAAACGGGCCTGGGGAGCAACTGTAGGGGTGGGTAGAAACTGCAACAGAGTTGGCCAGCTCCTTGCAGATTTTAAAGAGTGTGTCCAAGTTGTTAGATGCACAGTGACACAGGCTTGGATGTGGGCTCTCTTCTTGGTGTGGACAGAGAGTAGGTATTTGTAATAACTTTATAATAATAAAGCACTTGAAACCAAATATGTCTCTCGGCAGTTGTAACTAACACCTACCTCTGTGATGGTCAATAGTCTCGTAATCGATGAAGGAGAGAATTACCTAAAAACCCCTCTTAAACACAGCGAGAAGGCTAGGTAGAAGTGGAATATCCAGGGAAAACCCCAATAGGGGAAAAAACCCTGTGATGCGCTGCTGGGGTGCGTGGGTTCCTGCAAGCAGCTGGTGAAGGCTCACGCTAGTTTTAATGTGGTCCGGATTCTTGTCAGGCAGAATTCTAATTAAAACAGAGTAGAAGTGCAGGTAAGTAAGAATATAGTTTCCCAGGTCTAATGAAATCGTAGAGGGTATAGAAAGGAGCTTACCCTGACAAGCCAATTCCCTACTAGGTCTTTGTATCTCAATCTGATGGTTAATGTTGGCAAGGCGCCTAATAGAACATATAAGGAGTAAGAATATGTCCAATTGTATTTGACACGTGTGAAATGAGAAATGCAGTAAGAGATTGGGATCTTACCCACAAACAGTTTCCCCAGGGATGAATAGCAAAGAACAGATTACAGGGCTTGAACTCGAAGGAATAGAAGGCTGTAAAGGATGTCTAAGGCTGGTTCCTTATGTAGATTGTAAATACAACAAGATTAGGCATGAGGAAATCCCTGTGAGAATCACGTACTCTGTCTAGCTAAACAGACGAAAGCTACAAACCAACGGCAGCAGGAGCGGTTGTTGAAACTAACAGATGGCTTCCTGTTGATTCACAGAGCATAGAAAAGGATCGAGAATTCTAATGTTCAGAACGAGGAATGGGAAGAGAAATGAATGACGGAAGTGAAGTGAACAACTCTAGATAGCAATTGCAAAATAGAAAAATTAACAAACTTACGGTGCACAGCGCGACTCTGAATAGAGAAGCAACGCATAGTACTGAAGTTCCAGTAGCCGGATATACGATTCCGGAAGTCGGGGGTGGGGCTAATCGCTCGGTCTGAGGAGCGAGAAACACTAGTGTGCTGCTTACACTTTCGGGCTTCTCCTTGGTCCCGATTCTGTGCAAAACCAGGGGCATTGGAACACGGGAAAGTGAAGCAGTGAGACCCCAATGGACAGCCGTAACAGTATTGCCTTTGGAGCAGGCGACAGCCCAGCTTGTCGGAGGATGAACAAGAAGCCCTCCATTTCCTCTCAGCCGCCCTACACATAAGGTTAAGTGAAGCTAGGTCATAGTCATACCAAGAATTGAACTTGGCTTTGGGCTTCAAATGGATCCTCATGACAGGGGCAAGAGCATCAAGGGTATCGGAAATAGAAGAGTAGAGCACAGACAGGGCTGTGTCAGGGTGTGAGTCAGCCTGAGGTGGAGGGTGTTAGAGAAGGTGGTGATGAAACCCTCTAATGACACAGGCTTCATGAGCCGGATGTCTGAGGAGGTAGGTGGCAGTGTAGGTGTAGGTTTGACCTGGTGGGAACAGAGGGAGAGATGAGAGGAGAGGAGGGAGTGATCGCTCCAGGAGAGAGGAGTGATCAAAGCGATGGAGAGGGGCGAGGTCAGGGGAGATCAAGACCTCAAATGTGTGCCCTGAAAAGTGAGTCGGGCCAGAGGGGAGGATAGAAAGGGAAAGGGAATCACAGAGGTCATGGAAGAGTACAGAGAAGGAACAAGGCGTGTCTAGATGGATATTGAGGTTACCAAGAAGGATGAGTGGTTAAGGCCAGAAGGGAGGAGGAGAGGTCTGCCCACTCAGAGAGAAATGAGGTGATCTGACCAGGAGGCTGGTAGATAGTAGCCACAGTAAGAGAGTGGCTAGGAGAGAGAGAAAGCACCTGCAGACAAGGCATTCAAAAGAGGTGTACGTCTGCATGGGAATGATAGAGGCAGGAATTCACTCCGGGAAGATAAGGGCTACACCCCCTCCAGACCGATTGGATCTGAGTGCGGAGAGGATCTTGTAGCCATTAGGAAGGAGAGTTTCAAAGCTTGTGACAGAGCAGGCCATGCACCATGTCTCAGAAAGACTAAGGACATCAAGGTCATGTTCTTCAAGGAGGTGACAGATGTCAGTGGAGTGTTTGACAGCAGAGCGGGAGTTGACAGTGGCAAGAAGAGGAATTTTGCTAGCCTTAAAGACCTTCCAAGGAGGGGTACAAATAAGAGGTACACCTTGCAGAGGTGAAGGAGCCCGAGGTGGGGCAGAAGAGGAGGGAAGAGAGGGCAAGGTAGCCAAAGGAGGAGAGGAGGGGACAGCAGGAGATGAAAGGGAATTGATGAGGCGCGGGAAGCGCCTATCAATGAGGAGGAGGAGATTGGCCTGAGGGTCTTGGACCATGACAGTGCCATTGAGGTAGACATTAATGATGACTTTAGAGGAGATGAAGGGAGCCATGATAGCCTCCCAGTTGGTGCCACCATTAAAGGGAGAGGAGGAGATAGGACAGAGCACAGAGATCATATGGTGAGTCCATAGATCTGGGGAAGAAACGACAAAGAGGATATCAGTGAGGGTCTGTCTGGAGGAAGCCTGGAATAGGTGTCAGTGATAGAGAGACCAGACTTGGAGGCCAAGATATCCTTTTTAAAATTCTTCCTACCAGATTTAGTGGGAAGGGAAGGATAGTCAATGGAGAAGGAGTTGGAATAGATAGGAGAACCAGAAAGTGCCATGGGTGTGGTAGTGAAAGAAGGAGAGGGAATCAAGTAGGGGAAAGGCAAGTAAGAATGGAACAAAGAGAGCTATGAAGTCACTGAACCAGCAAGTTAAAGAGGCAACAATTACAAGCGAAGTGCAGAGTAATTTAGCAAAAGTACAGGGAGACTTGTCTTTTATACCAAAAATCAAAAACAGCCAGATTTTACTTTTAAACCAAAAAGCAAAACCAGCGGGATTTGACTTTTAAACCAAAAAGCAAAAACAGCAAGATGTGATTTTACAATTGGGTTCAGATGATATGATATGATATGATATGATATGATAGTTTATTTATATAGCGTCTATACACATTGTGTTTCAAAGCGCTAGCAAAGGGTCTAAAAACGCAATGCTATTCAGGATGTAAACATGGGAGAAACAGCAGAGTTTCTCCCATGAAAGTCAAAAGGGGATAGGAGTGAGTCCAGAAGGAGGGAAATAACATATAGTTAAGTAGGAGTGAATGTCAAGGCAGTCGGGATTTCTTAGAAGAGTGAGGTGGCAGCATTATTGAAGTTAAGGATCCTAGTGCTAGGGTGCTAGGGTGCAGAATGTTTATAGACACGGCTATAAATATAATGTTCCTATGGAGACAACCAATACAATGATGAAAAGCATTGACACGGCTAAACACATGCTTTTAATACATGCAGTTATACACAAGTCCTTCATGGGCATTTGCTGTAACCCTGGCTAATCGCAAAATCTATGAATTAAAAAATGTATTTCCACTCCCCCAATCTCCAAACAGGTGTCCCTAACAAACATACCAGCCCCCGCCATTCTCTATGCTCCTCCTCTACTCCCCTGGTCTCTTTCAATCCCCCCAAAACACAATGCATTTATGATACTACTCCACTCAAAAATGTCAAATATCCCAAATATCCACGGCTACCATGCGTCCAAAAATACATGACGTGCCATTTGCCATAATATAGCTGTGGCTGCACAGGGTACCACATCTACCCGTGGGTAGCAATGCCACACACTGAGTGGCTGCTGAAAAGCCAGAGATAATTACAGCAGCACCACCAACCCATTACAAGCTCCAAAACACACATGTCATTCATGCCCTGCTCATAAAAACTCCTAGAAATTCAAACTAGGAATAATTTTCCTGGAAACAGAAAATAGTATGCATTGTGGGGAATGAGTTGGCAGTAGGTTTTTCCAAAACCATTACGTCTGAGAAGAACAGGGCAGCCAGACGTCATACTAATTAATTGTGGAGGCAATGATTTGGGGAATGTGCAAGGTACAAATGGAATTATTTCCTCATACAATCGTTATCTTTTCCAATTTGACTAAGAGGGGAAAATGGGTATGGACCACCAGATGTAATGGTACAACTGATAAATCATGGAGAAATGTTAATAAAGTAGTTTCAGCATTCATGAGAGACCAAAACCAATTTTGGATTTCAAACAACAACATACAGTTCTACATGGACAGTTTCTATAGACACAATGGACTACATCTAACCGATGAAGAAAATGCAGTGTTTGTTCATAACATCAAAACAGTACTCCAAATGTGCTAAAATACTATACACAGTGTAACCCAAAACAGACCTAACTAGCAAACATATAAATACACAAACACAATTCAATAATAACTGAAATCATTTGTTTAAATAATACCCACAGCTCCAGTTCATTGGCTATTATTATAACCTGGTTATACATTGTAAATTAAACGCAGCAGGGCTCACTTCCGGTTTTAAAATACAATAAAACTTAAAAAGATCAAAACAGTACAACACAGCTCATGGAGTAATGTAAAGTAGGTGAAGTTAAACAAAGCAGAGAACATAATAAATGACAGTTAGGGAAACATTGGATAGGTACAAGATATAATAGCATGAGTGACAATACACAGACTAAACAACAGTGTATGGGGCATCTAAAATGAGAGTAGGGTGTCTCCTTTTTGTATTCATCTTTTTAAAACTATTTTCTTCTGTTTTTCTCCACAGTCTCACATGTACCAAAGTCTGAAAACACACAGCCAGAATAGATAAGACTCCCAACTACCCCCTTGTCACTGACCATGTACTTTGAACATGGCCAGTGATTTTTCCTCCCACTGTCACTATACCTATAAAAATAACTTTCAAAATTAAATAAAACATAAACACCCAAAATGTATAGCTGCAGGTACAGAACTATTCTTACTCGCGGGTATATGTAGTCCTTTGTAGCCCCAAATATGTCTGAGAATATTGACAACACAGCTGAAAAAAATGCTTTCCTTCAATTTATGCCCTCACCCAGTGTCCCCCTCATCGATACCAGATCCCCTCACTCCCCAGATGGCCTCATCACCTGCCCTACCCTCTCACATTCCCCCAACAACACATGCTGTTTCTGTGATGTAGTTTGCCATGAGATGTCAACTATTAGAGGCTATAGCTGAGGCTACAGAAAGCTTTTTGTTGCAAACTCAGCCTCTAGATCCCCTCCAAATCCCATATTTCACTTAGCGCCCTCTAACCACCACCCACCTTGTGTCTGATGTTATTTGCATGTTTTTGATATGCAAATACGTTTTTCCTGTGTTTCATTTTCCTATATCCTCGGCTATAGCTATGGATATCTATTGCATCGAGAGAAAAACAAGATTACAGTTGTTTCATGTCTAAAAACACAGAGTTTTGGGTACATCCCCAAGATATACCTATCTATTTTTGAGAAGGGGCACCTCTTCTCCATCAAATATATAAATAACTACTGTATGGAATAAGCCCAAACCATGCATGGACCTGGAGTCAACGCTTTGTGCCCAAGTTGTTACAGGCCTGGTCCAAATCCGTCCAGCGGTTTGGGCAGTACACTTTAGCAAAAATGTGACGCCTTCACCGCTGGCCTCACCATGGAAGCGGGCTCAACAGCCGCACTTCATTATCCTTGCGCTATAGCCCCTGCAAGATGCTGCAGCTGCCTTGATCGACTGTAGGGACTAACACTCCCTCGAGCAAGCAACCAGGGCTTGTGACTTTATTGATGCAGACACTTTCAAATATGACGGTGCCATCAGTGATCCAATAACTATGCGGCTTACTTTATCTAGCTCTGCATTTACAGCACTGCCATGTTCAGCATGCTGTAGCTATCGATTTAATCAACTTCACGGCTGCCTTAAATTAGGTGTCCTCTGTGACTTTTACCCACTGGCAACTTGGGCCCTGAGTTCCCCTTCTACTTTTTCGTTTGTGGCTTGACTCTCATCCCCACTGCACTTCCTGAACATCCTGACTGCATAGCACTTTACCGTCCAAACACAGTGTCATCAATGTTTACTGTTTCATACCAAGATATGTATCATATACATGTTGTCCACTTGTTTATTGAATCTTGACCTCTGTCGCCCCCTTTCCATAGCGACAGTAGTAACTGTATTATGTTCCCTGTATGGAATTGTGTGCAAGAGTACCAACTTGCTTTTGTTTTGTTTCCGATTGTGCAAACTGTTGTTGCTTTGTTTTGTTGTAATCAATGATGTTCAGAAATATATCTAAACTGGAGAAAAAATAAGCAGATACTGAAAACTATATAAAAACAAGTTTTGGTTAATCTAGGTGTGATTTTTTACACATCAATGTGCTTAATTTTGAATGAATAATAAGGGAGGAGGCTATCAATTGTTTTTTCTAGACCCTTTCACTTGTGTTCTAGTGAGTAAAGTGAGCAAACAAGAGGCAGTATTAATAGCAACTGTGTATAACCTGCATGATTGTATTCACACACAAAAATGATTGCCGTGTTTCAGTCCTGCTTTTTCCTCTATGTATGTACATCATAAGATGTCATTAAATTCTAAGGAAAGTAGTGTAAGAACATGTGATAATAGCAACATCTATAAATGTAATACCTTTTGAATGTTAAGTTTTTGACTGTCAGTAAATAAAACCACCTGGCCTAGATATGTCAGTGAACAAAAAAGAAGGGGCTAGACATGTGATGTCATCAGTGATGTCATCAATGATATTTGGTATGTCATCTTTGATGTCCTGGATGTTAGTCTTATCAGTGCCAGTGGTGGCGCGAGTTATGGTTTCTTAGCGTACCATAACTGGTGAATTTCTGGGGTTTTCGGTTTTACTTGTAACCATAACGTCCCTTTAACAAAGTTTTTTCATTGAATTTCATAGGTTTTTAGTAGCACAACTTAACCATAACGTCCCTTTAACAACGCTTTTTTCACTGAATTTCATTGGTTTTTAGTAGTGCAACTTAACTATAACGTCCCTTTAATTTAACAATTTTCTAGGTTTTTAATAGGTCAACTTAATTATAACACCCCTTTAACAAAGTTTTTTCACTGAATATAGATATAGATAGCATGAATTTGATACTTGTTTAGTAGAATTTCCTTATTTAACATACATGTAACATAGAACATACTGAATCCCCTACCCCACACTAGTGGTTCTGAGGTCCGCGCACCGCATGCATGTCAGTGGCCAGTCTCGGTCAACATCAACACTTTGCAAAAACTCAGGGGGTATCTTACAAAGTTGTATCATGCAATAAAAACACTGAACATATTCAAAGAGCAGCACATAAATAAATCACATTAAAGAATAAATATGAATTGCAAACTGTATATGTAAGACACCAACAGTCCAATTACATAGCATATACAACATAATGGAAAAGAAAATAACATATGGCTCCAGTAGAATTACCTCACAGAAACTGCACAGCAAAAACCAAAAGCACACCTACGCAGCAGGAGTGCCAAAACTTAAGAAGAAACTGGTAAGTACACTACATTAATGTAATATATTTATAAACTTTCTGTATTAGGGTACACTGAAAAATAATATATCTTTTTTTTTTACACAGAATTGTCTAGTACTTTGGAATGGCTAGAAGAAAATGTTCCTCGGGTGGAAATGAGTGAAAACTGTGATAATAATGGTAGACACTACACGTTTCTAAATAAAGCAATTAATAACCATTATTTGTTTTTAATAGACCGTACAGACAATAAGAACACTACAGAAGCAGACACCTTGGAAAATCATCTGCAGCGTGTAGAGCAAAAAATTGCTCTATTAATGACAAATTTCAATCTCTTAAAAAACTTTGTAGAGGATCATATGAAGGTAAAAAAATAAAAATCACTGTCCCACATCTACCTGTACTCCTTCTCCATGTCTCAGCCCATCATCCCAAAAAACTCCCCAGCAAGAAAAACGTTATGATGAGAGTGCAATCCCTTCCTCCCCTACCTTCCAACATGTACAAACCCCTAATTCCCCTGTATTTGTATCAATTTCTGCTTCCCCTTCCCATTCATAAGTTTTATATTTTATACAATAATAAAATATTAAGTGTGCTGTTACTATATACCTCTGTGTATTTTTTTTTAAGGCAGTTAGGGGTTCTGGGATGTTCGCAATTAACCAAAATGGGGGTGTTCTAAGGACACTATGCCTGTTTGCACTGGTCACAACCAAAATGGAGGTGTCCTTAGGACACATAAGATGTCCGCCCGTTAGCAATTAACCAAAATGGGGGTGTCTTCAGGACACTATGCCTGTTCCTACTGTCCGCAATCAAAATGGAGGTGTGCGCAGGACACTAAATCTGTCAGCATATCTGCAACTATTCACAATAAGGTGTCCTTAGAACATAACCTCTGTTTGCATTGTCCACAACCAAAATGAATGGGTCCGTTGAACACATAGCCCGTCCACCTGTCTGCAAAGTTGTGACGCACATTTAATTTGTTCGGGGACCTGAAATCTATCCTTAGAAACCCCTGCATGCATGCGTATTACACCCTTGGGTCCTACGAACATCGTGCATGTCAGTAACTGTCCGTCGCACATGTGTTGCACTTTTAATTAGTTCGGGGACACAAACACTATCAGTAGAACACCCGCATGCATGCGTACACCACTGGCCCTGCGCATTTGGTGTCCTACGGACACCCGGGCAATTCGCGAACGTGTCCGCGATGTCATCATTTGACCGCACCCACGCTAAGCGTGGGTCCTTGATCGCTAACACAGTCTGGGCCCCCGGACATTAAAAAGTGCTTCTTTGAGCACTCCAATGTATTTTCCTGGGTAAATTCACCCTGGCACATGTCCCAGACAATGTTCCTAGCGATCTACATACTTTTTGGAACTTTTTGAGCCCTTTTCTGGTGTTTGAAATTTTCGCAGACAGCGCGGGTGTCTGCGAAGCGCACCCCTATAAAAGGCCACACCCCAGAGCTCATCCTCATTTTGCTTTTCGATTTCCACGCAAGACAGAGCTGGACATTTATCCTTGGTGGACCTGCTTTTGCTACTGAATTTATTCCTGCATTAATTCCTTTTGGGAAATTCCGGACAGCTGTCCTGATGGCATTCATGGCTGCTGCTGGTGCTACTTCTGTCTCAGCACCACCCCAACCTCTCCACCACCACCTCCCCAAGGGCCTGCAGAGGAGAACAGGCATGAGGATATAGAGGAGGATAAAGAGCATGATGAGGAAGAGGTAGTTGAAGTTCATACTACTAGCACTCACCATGAGTCTTCGGTGTGGAGGTTGTTTGCCACTCTTGATGCAGTACCGAAAGCTCGAGCAAATAAGGTGCGCTGCACTCAGTGCCAGATGGAACTGAGTCGTGGTAAACCAGGTTTGTACAGCTACAGTACTACATCAATGAAGTGACACCTAAAGTTGTTCCACAGTGGGGCTATTCGTAAGGTTGTACCTTGCGATAAACATAGTAGGTTGAGTTACTCTGCATCATCGTCGTTTCTGCTACAGCCACCACAAGAGACATTCCTGTTGAGCAGCGCATCCCTCCAGCTGCCTCGCAGGCCATACGTCATTCTGTAGACTCTCACCTTTCAAGGGTCACAGTATGATGTATGTACTGCGATGCAGTACTCTTCAGGGGGGAGTGCTTTCGAGGCTGCGGTCCGGGAGAATGAGGAGGACTGCCAACTACCTGAATAAGGCCCAACCTACATCTTCCTCTCTTCATCTACCCTTTCTTATCCCTGTGGTTGGTGCCCCTTCCTTACCCTCCCCCCTTCCCTTCCTTTCCTTATGTGTCATGTCTGAAAAAAAAGAAAATACAAAAAAACAAAAAAAGCTCTTTTCAGAGCCACCCTTGTCCAATCCCTACTTCCAAAGTGTCATTTTGCTCACACTTCATTTTTGAGCTAAACTTGTTTAGTTACTTACCGGTTGGATTTTTGTGGTGTATTAGTGTGTGATAATGAGCTGTTTATGCTAGTGTAATGTTTTATAAATGATTGAGTAAATAAATGTATATTCTTTTACTAAGACACCTTGAGTAAGTGTTTGCTGGAATCACTGTACTATTTGGTCCTTTGTGTAACTTGTTGTACTGCTCACTTAAACTCTTGAGATAAGTCCGACTGCTCAGCCATCACTACCACTTTACTTTATAGTACATGCTTGTACCAAAGGTGAAATTGTGCTTACACATGTTTTCTAATTACCTGTAGTGTTCCCAAAGGGTACTGCAGGTGATTCTGCCTAATAATGTGTTCATATAAATGTTAGCTGAAACAGTTGCTGCCATGGTGAAGGAAAGATGGAAAAGATATCTGTTGGTGTTGCAGCCTTAAAGAACTTATTTCCTAGCATTGTAGTTATTGCTAATTTGAGGCAGGGTTTCCTGCCTAATGATTAGTCCAGCTGTAGGATACATTGGTATATCGAGAAAACTTTTTTTCAATATCTGTGTTCAGCAAATTACATCTATATTTGTGGTCAGCCAATGATGTGTGCATGCCTTATTTTAATCTCACTCCTTTTGAGGGCAGGGGAAAACAAAATATAATAGTCCCTTTACTTGCAGACACGCCCTCCAGTTATGCAACTAATTTGTAGTTTTTTGAGATTCTTAAGCCAACAATATTCTCTAAATATTATTATATAAAAAGTGTCACCACAAATGCTCTTCTTCAATCTTCTACCAACGACACTAAAATGACTTTACATCCCTCTGATATATTGGCGACTTCCCAGATCCTGCTGTAATTCGGTATCAAAGGCCTAAAGAATGGGCAAACATTCATGAATCCTGATAACCGAGGACATCTGTCTTAATTAGCTTGTTTTTGTCAACATGACTATGTATGCCCCAATCCTGTTTGCACACAGTGTATAATTAATCTTAAAAGCGGGAGAGAGAAACGGTAAGTATAAGGGTGAGCAAGTCGGTGTGAGTGAGAAGGGGGGTAACATTGTTTTGAGATGTAAGTGAGAGGGGTTAAGATTAGAAGGGGAAGGAAGAGTATTCTCAAACATTTGGGAACAAGGGTGCACCAATGTCATTTGACTATATGGATGCACCCCTCAATCACATGTGTAATATATTGCCCCAATAACGCAAAAAAATATTATAATATCACTTCCAATGGGTGAATGACACAGTAGGGAAGTGTTATCAAAAATGGCACGTAGAGGGAACATTTCAAAAGGATATAATTGACAGTATGTATTCATATCTTTCAGCAACAGGTGTGAAGCTTACACAATGGCAGGGCCTTTTTAGGACTCTGGAAACTTTATGAAGCAATTAAGGCTGAGAAAAAGAAGGGAGAAAGCAAAGAGCAAGAGGTGAAGGCTAGTGCTCCACCCCGCCATATGCGTTGTATCCATTATTAAAGCCTGCTGCAGATACACAAATCCTAGGTGGGCATCTCCAGATGGGTGAAAGACAAACAATAATAAGGCACAGGCAGAACCTTGTGCATAGGATAAGAAAGATAAAGGGACTACAAAATATTTAGCAGGCACTAAGAGAAGCACATGACAGCAACTTGACTCAATGTTTAAAGAAGTGTAGCAGAAATTGGAGTGAGAGATAAAGAAAAAAGAGAAGAAGCATGAAAAGGATGAGGACCAGCAGGGATGGACAGCATGACATATACAAATTAAAATAGGTAAATGGGGACAGGACATGTAGAGGAAGAGTCAGACATGACAGAAGGAGATAATACTGCATCAGACTGGGAGGCCAGTAGCGACAATGGCAGGATGCCAAACCCATTTCTAGCGAGCTAGCATCTAATAATAGAGGAAGAAGGTGAAAGGAAGGGGAAGAAGAGGGACTAACAGGGAACTGGGGAAATAGACTTTGAAGGAGGAATTTGAGGATGGCTGTGACCACAATGAGGGGTTAAGCCCAAAGCACAAACTCAGTGGTCCCTTCTACAAAAGGCAAAAGGGGAAGAAAATTACATACCCTGGCAGACAATGGACAAGGATAATTTGGTCTACAGTTCACCATCATTAATGGCAGGGGCAAGCAAATGGATATATATTTTTGAGAATGAGACAACAGGGATTCCACTGGCCATAGGGGACATAAAGCACTTATTGGCAGTCCTAGTAGGGGAACAAAGTGACACAATTTGGTAGCAAGCAGGGTATGCAGGGGTGAAATTAATTATGAGCATACATGATGGAGCACCATTTAACAATTACCAAGCACACATGTGGAAAGATCTGAGAGAGCTGTATCCAGATACGTCAGTTATGGGGTCAATATTACGACGTAAAATGAAGTCAGTTGAGAACCCCACACAATATATACGATCAATACAAGAAATGTGGACACAAGTGAACAAACAGTCATGGGACAATGAAATACAGTTATTCTATCACATTCTATTGAGGGGCTCCCCTCGGATGCGCAGGTTTCCCTAGAAAGTATAGTAGGGATAGAAGCAAAGGGATGCCCTGAGATGCATGCAACAATTGTACATTACTGTAAAAGAAAACAGGAACAAGACAAGGAGATAACAGACAATGCAGTAAAACGCTGGAAACAAATGAGTGCAGACAAAACTGGCCAAAATAAGCATGGAAGGGGTAGTGCTTACAGGACCAGTGAGTGTTCCACCTGCCCAAGAGATGGGGCTTCCAATAGCAGTGGGAACATTGCAAGGAGGGTTCACGCAAGCACCATATAATCAACAATGGGGGTACAACAGATGCAACAGCAGCCCATATTTACAAATACACAAAAGCCTGGATTTTCATATGTAGGAGGAGTACATCAGTACACTGGACAATATCAGACAGGAAAAGGATACTATACAAGGGCAAAGGGATTTGGACATAGGGGTCTGGGACTCCGGTTTGAAGGTCAGTGTTTTGTGTGTGGCAAAATTGGTTACTTTGCCCGAACATGCCCAATCATCCCACAAACAGGACAGCAGGAAGGGTGTAGCGACAGCAGCCATATTTGCAGACACACATACAACCTCAGCAGATGAAAATGCCACCACAACAGCAGATGCAAATGTTTCCACAGCAGCAAATGCAATTGCGACCTACACAGACACTGGTTGTACCAGCACAGAGACAAGCACCAGCACAAGGAGGAGTGATGGTTGGAACCCAGGGTACAGTAAGCATACTTCAAGCACCAGCACAGATACACACACACACACAACAAGGTGACAATATTGGGACCCGTGGTGGGCGGTAATCCATTCAGACCATCAACACACACATTTCCCAATAAGTGTGCCCACGTGAAGTGTGAGTGTCATGTCCTAGCAGGAACTGAAGACCCTGAAGAGGAGCGCAAGGTAACAGATCAAATAGGGCATAGAGGAGTGTACCTTCTTATAGATACTGGGGCAACCATTTCATGTATAAAAGAAAAGGGAGATAACATGGAGTGGTGATCAATACTGTGCATTGATCCCACACGGACACTTACAGCAGTAACAGACACAGAGTGGTTTGCTAAAAAAGACGAAGAGGAGGGAGCGGTAGTGTTTGAGTTAATCATACCCTGTCCAGTAAAGATAAAGGAAATAGTGGTGATCAAGATGACACAATGGTGAAAAAAGAGACAGAATACATGCAGGAGGAGATGGAAAAAAGTTCTAAAGGCACTATGGACCAAAAGACTGCATGATGTAGGAATATTGAAGGGGCAGGAGCAGTGTGCATAAAGATAAAGGATGGCACACTGCTGTCATGAGTGAAGCAATACCCCCTTTCACCAGAAGCAGATGTGCGTATATATGAGACACTGCATGCCCTGTGGAGTCTACATCACCATGCAATATGGCCATATACCTGATTAGAAAATCAAAATGCAGGGAATGGAGATTCATACAGGATCTCTGCCATCTTAACCACATCATTGAAGCAGAATTTCCACTAGTTGGAAATCCAGCGATTATTTTCTGCAGTATTCCATCAGAGGCACAATACTTCACAGTAGTGGATTTGAACAATTCTTTCTTATCCATAGCCCTACATTCAGACTCCAGGTATCTCACTGCATGTATGTATCGCTGGACAAGATTTGAACTTACAAGAATGCCCAAAGGGTACTGAGACGGGCCTAGTATATTTAACAGAGTAGTGCAAATCAATTTGAGCAATTTACAAGCAGCAAGTACAGTGATATAATACATGGATGACCTTTTAGTGTGTAGCACCACAAAAGACGAGTGCAGAAAGGACTAATTGGGCCTCATTATGAGTTGGGCGCAAAGGGATACCGGGCACTGGTAAGGACACCGGTGCCGGTAATCCCTTTGCGCCTTATTCCGAGTTCCCTTAGCGGGTCCCTTCCTTAACGCCTGGTTTTACCAGGCGTTAAGGACGGGACCCGTTAAGGGACTTTAGAGCTAATAACGGTACCGCGATTTGCGGTACCGTTATTAGCGCCTTCCCATTGAGCCCTATGGGGCTCAAATGGGAATGGGGAATGGCTTTTTCAATGGGGATTTACCGGTCCCACAAAGGTCGGAATGGACCGATAAGTCCCCATTGAAGGAGGGCGGACTCGGTACCGGTATTGGAGGTAGTCATGGTGCTAATAGCGCCATGATTACCTCCAAACTTGGAATGAGGCTCATTGACACTAATGACATTGCTGGCTGATAAGGGGTATACTGTGGACAGAGAAAAATTGCAGTAGTGTGAAAAAGAAGTGGTTTATTTTGGGCAGATTGTATCAACAGAAGGGAGAACCCCAGAAAGGGTTGAAGCAATAGTAAAACACCAAAACCAAAGACAGTGAAAGAGATGCAATGTTTTTGGCTCTATTCAATTACTGCAGTGCATGGGTCTTTAATTTCTCCATATATACCAGGCTGTTCCTCCAGGCACTGAATGAAGCTCATAAAAAACAAAATCACCATACAATGGACAGCTGAGATGAATGATAATTCTGACAAGCTCAAAATGGACCAGTATTGGCCACACTCAATTATAAAGAAAAGTTTCATTTCTTTTCTCACTCAGATGGTAAAGTGATGACAGCTGAATTGACACAAAAGAAGGGACAGTGACACAAGTCTCTGGCATATTACAGTGGGCAAGTAGACCCAGTGATGTGGGACACTTCCTTTCTGAGCAGGTACTTACTGCCGCTGTATTTTTTAATAGAGAAAGGATCACAAATATTAATGGGATGGTCAGTCATTTTGTATGTGGAACATACATTGTTTGAAGTTCAAGAAAGGTCAAAATCAACATTGGCAACTCAGAGAGCATCAGGTTATGAAATAATACTGACAAACCTTGCAATAGAAATTGTAAGATGCAGGATGGTAAATCCTGCATAATTCATTGCAGAGCCCATTGAGGAAGGAGATTATACACACGGTTGTGTGTCATGCATGGACAGAAACAAAGCGAATCCCCTGGTAAAAAAAGAAGTAATTGAAGAAGGGGACATTATCTTTATTGATGGTAGCTCAAGTATCGACCCATATTCAGGACAGAAATGCATTCTGGATCAGCAGTAGTGGGACACAAACATGGAACGCACGAGGAAGGGGAGTTAATTGTTTATTTATAGGCATGATTGCCAGCACACACTACTCTGCACAAGCAGCAGATTTAGTGGCATTAATTGAGACACTAAACTTCTCAGGGGGGCAATTGGTTAATATATTTTCAGACCCTGCATACCTAACATCCACTGTACATTCTGGACTAGCAAGCTGGGAAATGAGAAGATTCAAGAGAAAAGATGACACACCAGTATGGCTTGCAGCACGATTGAGTACATTATTGGAAGTGCAGCCACTCTCCGTGGAATTGACAATGATAAAGTGCACAGCCCATACAGGTGGGCAATGTTTTATTTAAGTGGGCCAGGAAAGAGCTGACAGACCAGCAAAAGAAGCAGCATATCTACCAGAAGGGACACATTTGCTGTTACCTTGTGAGAAGTAAAAGGTACCACACATAGCATTGATTAGAGCAACTAAAGAACAAAAAGCACTGCCAGGGAGCTTCAATGCAGCACTGATAATTCAGATAATAGAGTTGCAGGGAAAAGCGCCAAATGATAAAAAAGAATTGTGGAAGAAAATAGGGTGCTCACTGTCTACAATGGATTTAATTTGGCGGCATGACAGCACAGGCAAAGTGGTGATACCAAAATGGCTGTTGAATGTGGCACTGGACCAGCTTCCCCACCCGGCTAACATATAAAAAGAGCTTAAGGCTGCAGGGTTAAGTGTGGACTGGTTTGTATACATTTTGTTTGAAAGTGTGTCAGAATTTGTGAACAATTGTATGATTTGTCAAAAGTTCCTGCCAGGACATATTTTGAGAGCGATATGGGGAACATTACCACAACTCGAAGTGCCCTTCTGGCACTTGAATATAGACTATGTTGATATGCAAGACAGATGTAACTCCTATAGATACATCCTTAGTTTGGTGTGCCCGTTTTCACATTGGCTTGAGGCTGGTCCCTGTGCCCCATATTGTTTGTTAAAGCAGATAGAACCGTGCAATTGGAATTGCAACATTTAAAGATTTTACTGAAAGTGATTTTAAATCAGAATGGAGGTCAAACATGACATGTTTCAGTCTTATCTGGAGGAGTTCAATGTTTTGAGAGTGACAGTTGTAAAATGGTTGTTCATACATGGGTGGTTTCAAGTACAATCGTTCCCAAACCCTCCAAAAAATAGTGTTGTTATTACTCTGTTGATTTTGGTTATACCCAGGTTCAGTTTGTGTGTAGACATAAACTGGCCTTGCCGCACAATAATGATTGCTTGTGCACGTGTATATATATAAATAGCCCACACAAATCCTTCCACCTGCAAACTATCATACATACCAACTGCAGCATCCTTGGAGGGTGGGGTGCCCTTGATTTTTGCAACCTCACAAATATGCATATTCCAGTGGAACACAAAGCTCTAACAACAACATTTTCACCTTTAGGCAGAGATGCTGTCACTTTTGTTATATAGAGCCGGTAGGGGTGGAGCAATCGGTCTCTCAGAATAACTAAATCCGACCCCCTAGGTGCTTTAGGGAGAGGCAAATCCCATTAGAAGACCTGTGACATGCCAGGGCAAGGGGGTGTCCAAAAGTTTCTGACACAATCATATTATGGTACGACGTCCTTTCGTCGTGGGATGTTTTTTCGCTGGGTTTTTTACTGCAATTTTTTTCTTGCAAAAAATCCATCACATTTTCTAGGAAATGGGGGAGTTGGGGGTGGAACCCCCCCAAAAAAAAACATTTGATGGTTTTTAACTTATAATGAGGCCCATAGCGCATGCATATAAGTTGACGTCATTTTGTAGTTATGGTCGAAGTATAGGGCCTCCGTGGCCAAGCACTATCCAGTGTGTTGTAAGTGATTTCAATCCGGCACACACCCAAGTCAAAGCCCAGCATGTAGTGCACAACTGAAATCTTTATTTATTTTTGTCTAAAAGTTCAATATTCTGATCGATATACCACTCATATCACACCCTTCTCCTGGAACCCCCTCAGTCACACTGAACCAGGAATCTGGCTGGTTTGCAAAGGTTAATATGTGTTTATGGATTTAAAATGTAATCACAATGGGCCTCATTACGACCCAGGCATTAAAGGTTAACGCCGTCGTTACCCTCAACGCCTGATTCCAATTTTAACGGCTGCTTTTAGCAGCCGTTAAAACCCATGGCGCTAACCCGCCTTGGTGCTAATTACGGCACCGTAATTTACGGTGCCGTAATTAGCGCCTTCCCACTCCCATTATGCCCTATGGGGCCAAAATGGGAATGGTGAAGGGTAAATGGGAAATGAGGGTTTACCGCCCCACTCACCTTGGAATGGGGCGGTAAATCCGCCATCCACCATGGTGTAAACATAGTTTACACCATGGTGGTAAAGTTGGCGTACTTACCGCCTGGGTCGTAATGACCCCCAATATGTTTTAATAGATAAACAACAATAACCAATGGGGTGACAGAACACTGAATACTATATTTAATACATGAGGAGTAATTAATAACCAAAAAAAATGCAGCAAAGAAAATAATACTTTTGTGTTGGTTCAGATCAGATAGCACTGTGGTTAGCAGTTCCCCCTGCAACACCCCTCAACTCCCCAATAGGCAATGTAAAGAGATAGGAGGAGAGGGCAGGTATTCAAGAATAGCACAAATCAAACAGAATATCAGTCCCACTCTCCCCCAGCAAACACAAGAGAAAAACGGAATTTACTTTTCATCTGTCAGACTGGCTTTCTAGATTGTCTTTAGAATGGACTGGGCAAAACACTAAATTGGTCAGAAATACTGAAATTGTTATAAATTCTTATTGGATCCGCTTTGAATAGTTGCACACAAGCACCAGCAATGATTTGGTCAGCAGGAAACAATTCAGATTTTAAGGTCCAGTTAAAAGCTCTTTTACAGGTGTAAACTTTTCAGATTTTTAAAATCACAGCAAACATTTCATTGCACGATATTCACGATATTGATTAGCTAAATTAACTGTTTTGGGTCTCTTGGATAGCTATGAATGTTGGCTACAAGTAGAAGTTGAAATGTTGTTTCTATCACAATAACTGAAGGAGTTATAGAGGTTTTAAGAAAAGGTTGTTTTTGTCAAATCGGCGTGAGAATGGAAAACAGGAGAGCACTTTTGAAAATGACAAATGGGTTTGCTTACACTAGGCGATGACTATGAAGATGCAAATACCACACAGGGATCTTACAGTCACTGGATCAGGGTGACCCACCTGATAAGTAAACTCAACTTCTTCAGATGAGAAAAGGGTCAGCGCAAAGATACAAAGATAATTCTAACAATACAGATTCTGAAGGAAAGATAGGATGGGTTGGATAGGGATAAGACAAGGCAAAGATACTCCTTACAATACTGTTTCAAAAGGCCTTCTCACACCACACAGCGCTTTACTGAGCGGAGAGAATAAAATTGAGGATTTGGGCCTTGCTGGAAATAAATAGTCTCTATTGCTGGCAAGAGATTTGGCATCTGAATATGGAAGAATGTTTAAAGCTGAATGTAGAGAGCTTGATCAGAGTGCTTCGCCGGAATCAGGAAAGTGGCTGGATCTGTGAGTCCCTTTGTGTGTCCAGCTGTCTCTATTTATGCTATAGTATGACATCACAAAGGGGGTGTGTGTGCCAGATTAGCTAAGCCGGCCCCTGTGAGCTAGGATTGGACCAAACTTCATCTCCGTCTTGCAATTTGAGAGATTGGATCAAGGATGGGTGATGTCACATTTTATGATTTGCTTTACAATCCTCAGAGACCTCCCTTTAGCCACTGGTCTCCAAATCTGATTTTATATTAAATGTACATTTCTACATTACACACACAAAGATACCACAAGTGTGCGTGTTTAACAAAGGCATATGCGTGTAAGTTTTCATAATTCTAACAGTAATACATTTTGTATAAAACCACATATCTTTCCATTCCTGTCCAGAACATGGCACACAGTTCTGTCACCTCTTCACACGTGCAGCCATAAATTAAATTAACAACTCTCCTTTTTATATTTTTCACCATTTTGAATAGCATGTTATGAGTCTTTTAAAATGTGTTCTTGGCTCTGCCTCTTTTGGTCTCCCTGCAGTCCAGGGCATCCCCCTCCTTGCTTGTTCCTTCCAGATGCCATTTACAACTCCTTTCATACTTCCAATTTCCTGGGCTGCAGCTTTGTCATTGTTCCTTTGCTTTCTGTAGACAAGATTTTGTTCTAACCTGCAATTAATACCTCCCTGTGAGTTTCTGCTGAGGGGAAGGCCTCTGGGAGAAAACCCTGCTTTTCCTGTTCTTTGCAGCTTCAGCCAAGCTGATTAACCTTTAAACCCAGCAAAACCCACATTTGTTGCATCACATACAAATACATTTCTTTCCTGGCCTTAAAATCTGTGGAATCAAAAACACAACTAAAATCTGTATTCCTTTTTGGCAACAATCCAAAAATGTTTATGGTTGCTAATTTAGCAGACTTTTTAGTTTTAGGTCATTTTAAAGCTCCCTCAGTACTCCTCCAACAGCTGTCATTCAGGTGGCCCAGATTACTGCACCCAGATTTTGGCATAGAGGCTGTCAGTTTTCAGACTTTGTATGTTTCACAATGTTTCATTTGAGACATGAATTTTAGCACCAGGCAAGATTGTGAATGCTGAAAAGTGTTGTGTTACAGGCATTTTGGAGTTTTTGGCAACAAAGCAAATGTCATCTCTAGGCACATTTTTACGTGTCATTTGCAAAGTGCTGCTTCTCTCTCTGCACTCTGTTTGCTGGACATGGGACCCACTGGCACCTTTGTGCAGGGTGTGCTCTATTCCGCTGCACATGTGCCATGAGTGGCAGGTTGTGCAACCCTCTTTTTTGTGTGCTGAAGCACACAGTTTTTGTAGGTTTTTGGCATGCACAAGGGTTTTGCCGCCATTGTTGCTGTTTCTTTCCCCATAACTGGCAGGGTGATGCCGCATAGCATAGCGGAGTGGGTCAATACATCCCAAAGTGTTGCGCAGGCCGCACGCTTGCAGGGGAAAAACTGAATATGCCCAGACGTCGATAAGAGAGGCCCACGCTGCTGCTAACTTCCAAAGTAACCCTCCTTTGTTCTCAAAGTGTTGCTAATATGTTGCTCAATGGATACTGTGCTGGGCGCCTTGGTGAACATGCTATCACAAACAAGCCGAAGCAGGAATCCGTCCTCCACCTGGCCAGCCACACATTATAGTCCCTGCCCATGCCCCAGCACTAAGACCCCTGAATTCCATGACACTAGTCGACCCTGACCACCGACCATAAACCAATCGACCATAAAAGAACTAAGAGCATGGTCATCCCATCTGTGTCCCACAGCATGATTTGTAATGCGATGTACAGGGATGGTTTAATTATAGCTCAAAAGCGAGGGTGGAAGCCTTGTAAGTTAAAAGATGTGATCGTTATGAGCAAAATGAGTGTGTGTGGGTTAGCATGACCTAAAAACTCCCTCTGTGTTCCTGTCTGAGCCTGCCAGGTCCACTGTGTAGTGATAAAGTAGATTCTTCAAATGTGTTTAATTTGTTTGTCGACCTTCGTTCCCTGGAGATGATGAGCCCAGCTGCCCCAGGTGATGGAAGATGGACGGATGGGGCTGGGGTCAATGGCCTGGCAACCCCTATGGAGTGTGCTGGTCATAGGCTTGCGCCAACCAGCCATGTGGGTTTTTACTGTATGTGAGTGACGCTGTGACCCCTTTTAAGTTTTGGCTTGCACCCTTTTTTGGTCAGAATGTTCTCGGCAGCAAAGTTCTTTGCTGGCAAACCTACTTTTTGTAGAATTAAAAACTTGTTTTCCTTGCAAGAATTTCTTGTCCCTTTTTCACTAGCGGGTTCTTTTTTTTCTGCTGTGAGCGTTTATGGACGTGCCTTGACCTGACTGGTCACATAATGGCTATACAAATAAAACGGGAACAAGTGTGATGATGTACCACTGCCAGTGTCTTCACAGGTTGGGCCTGTTAGGCAATGATAATGTGGCACTACCAGTCTTATAACAGGGTTGGCTAACTATGCAGTGATAATGTGGTATGGCCAGTCTCATCAGATTGTTAGAAATCAACTGTTCGAGTTCAAGTAAGGAGTTCCAGTTACATGGAGATATAAAGCACCCTGCGGATAATGGCCCAAACACATGCATTCACAAAAAAAAAAAAAAAAAAAAAACATTTAATTGCAACTACAAATTACACATATTTAATGCTAGTTTAATTGCCATACTGGAGTGATTGGACCTTTCTACGGTGAGAGGAAGACAGTGATGGTTTGACATTTTAGCCCTATGGAATCAAAGGGCGTGATTTTCAAAACGTTTTTCAGTTGGATTGCGCCATTGCAAAATGCGTTTGTAAATTAAGCCCATAGACTCTCGAGAATGCCCTGTCTTTAAATACATATATTTGCTTCGTTTATTGGTAACAGTGAGGCAAGAGTTTACTTTAATTATACATCTTGAACTAAACTTTACACATTCGGTCTTCATTAATGCAGTTAGATAAAATGTATATTTATCTTAGCATACTGTTAATGTATTTTTAATTGACCAACCTACTACATTTGCCTTTTTCACTAATACATGTCATTTCTTCATCAGATAGACTCTATTATTAATGATTTCACTTTCCGAGACCATTCCTATGGCTTTAAAGGCCGGAATGACTGCCATTTACAATCCTGTCAATGTTTGGCTTGCTTCTTCTTCTACTTGTAACCTTATAAATAGGAAATTGTGGTTGGGTTCTACAAACTTTGAATTAAGGAAAAACAGCACATTTGTTCCAATTAAAACAACAGTTTCATTAAAATGTAGCATACCATTTTTAATATGAAATACCTACATGCCTGCTTTATAAATATTCATGAATGTATTTCAGAAGAAATCTGTATGGTCATTTTATGAGAGGAAGACACATGCAACATTGTTTAATGTCAATTATTGGTAAAACGTTGGTCAATTTGTGACGCCTTCCAATAATTCTCCCATAGCTGTTGATTAGTTGATTAGCACCATGGTGCTATTTAGTGCCATTTGATTTTTTTTTCTTTTTGTTTTTTTTACGTGAAAGAGATCGGAAGCGAATTGTGTACCTCATTCACCTCCAGTTTAGTAAGATAGACCAATGGAACGAAAATGACACTATGATTAGAGGTTATCATCATGTACACAAAATACATTATCCGTCTGGGGCCTGCTTATTGTTGCATGTATGTGCACCATGAGCTCAGACTACACCATAAAGAAAGTATCTTAACCCAGCACACGATTAAGGTGTACATAAGAGCACCGTTAGAGCATGTGTATAATGTTTAGAAATGCAGTATAACCATCTGAAGACATCTGTTTTAAATTCTCACTGATACTGAACAAAAAACAACCAACTTGAATGTGTGATGTCATCAGTGGTGCCATTTGTGATGTCATCTATGATGTTGTTGGTGTTAGCATTAGCAGTGCATGGTGGTGGTTTAGTTATCTCTGCGTACGATAACTGGCAACTATTTTGTTTTTTAATTTGATATGATATGATAGGTTATTTATAACGTGCTCAATACCCAGAGGTTTCTAAGCATGGACTCAGGGAATCGAACCTGTGGTGCTCTGTGTTGCCTTACTTCCAAAGAAAGCACATTGCCCTTGAGCTATCTTTCAGAGACAGGAGATTTGTAACCATTAATTCGCTTTAAGAAAGGTTTTTTCGCTTAATTCATAGGTTTTTATTAGTGCAACTTAACCCTGACATCCCTTAACAAGGTATTTTCACTGTATCTCCTAGGTTTTTACCTATGCTCTCTATTTTCCTGCAACATCCTCATTTGTCCTTTCAAACTTTACAGCTGGAAATCATTCCATCCTGCTATGCATTAGATCTTAATTCCATGGACAGTAAATGTACCTGTACCGCGGTTGCATCAATGTAACCCAGAAGTGCAGGGGACAACACAATATATATATATTTTCTTGTAATACTAAGATTAAAGATTAAGCAACAGTACAAACAAATAATACAAGGCAAATGTACATTTATATAGAATTATACATTTACACATCTAAAATCTGATGTTCAGACATATTTAAGCAATATGCCCGGAGCGGCGGGGGCATTACCGACTCAGGTAATGCCCCTGGGCCATAGTTATAGGCCCGAGTGAAGAGAGGGCCTTAACGAAGGCACCGGGGCATTACCAGCGTTGGTAATGCCCCCGCCGCGAGGGGCATATAGATATTAGTACCCCAGCCTGCAAAAACTGTGTGCCGGGGCACTAAAAGGTTTTTTTTTGTCCTGAAACGCTGCAACGTTTCGGGAGAAAAAAAAAAGATGACAAAGAAAATGGCCGTCACCATGGAAAGGGAAAACTGAGTCCGTTTTCCCTTTCCATGGCGGCTGGCGGGAGCGGACGCGCTGGGAACACAAGTGTTCCAAGCGCGTCCGCTCCCGAAAAAGGATGAAAAAGAAGGTAAGTAGGGTTGGGAGGGCGGGAGTGGGATGGGGAAAAAAAAAATGTACCTGCGTCCCCGCCGAGGGACGAGGGAAGCCTCCAGCCGTGTGGAGGCATGGAGCGGGGATGACCTTGCTCCAAGTCTCTACATGGCTGGAGGCTTCCCTCGTCCCCCGTCGGGGACGCAGGAACAAGAAGGTAAGTTGGGGGGGTGGATGGGGGGTAGGGAAGGGACTAATAAAAAAAAGACTTACCCGAGTCCCCAGCGGGGGGCGAAGGCAGCCTCTCAGCCGCAGGTAGGCTCGGAGCGGGGATGGCCCCGCTTCGAGCCTCCTCATTGGCTGAGGGGCTGCCACGCCCCTCACTGGGGACAAAGGGCTTGGAACCCCGACGGAGGGATTCCCGGCCTGGTTTGACTCAGCGAGGGCCAATCAGAATGGCTCTTTCATTTTGATTGAGCCCTCGCCAGGTACTAATATGGATTATACCAAATATGGAACATAACGGTACACCTTATATAAACAATACAATTCAACACCTCTTAGGTACTGCGGCATAACAACCAAACACAGAGAAACATTCTGTCACAACTTAGTAAGTAAACATTACCTTCTCTTTTATTGTAAACATTTACTATAGAAATGTAATAAATGTATCACACTTTTTGGATAACTAAAAGTGGGCCCTATGTATTTACATAGGCATGGCAAGTACACTTGAGTGGCTGGAGGAGTACTTCCCCAAAAATGATATGACTGATACAAATGTATTAATGCTAAATGCAATCATATATATTACAATGAACTGAAATAATGTAGTTAAACAAAAGTTTTTTAAATATAACTTTCTCATATATCTAACACTACACAAAGTATAACAAGAAGAAATCCAGAGACAAATCACGAGGAACCTATTGTACATAACAACAATCAAGAAGTAGAAACTTTTCAAAATCAAATGACCAAATTATTTACACAAATGACTGAACTAACAAATCAAGTAACAGAACTGTCCAATTATGTCAAGAATCATGTGATACGCAATGTTGATTTTCACTACTCCATGTGTACCTGCGACCCATTCCCCGAACAATCAACCCCATCCTTCCAAGAACAATTTTAGAATAAAAGTCATGATGACATGTCTATCCCCAATTCACCAAAACATAATAATTTACTACCTTCAAATTCTCCTATTTTTGTTTCCCACTCTTATTCGCCATCCATTTCACAATCCCTTTCTTCAAGTCCTTCAATTTAAATGTTATGTATATATCTGTCACAAACATTTTTATTTGTTTTAAACACCAGTTTGCCAGCTGCGGACAATAGATATGTTTGCGTCCACATATTTGCAACATAGTGACGTCACTGAGATGTTCAGTCGTCTGTGAATTAACTACCTAGTCCATGGCCCCAACTATGTAGATTTAATTAGTCCACAATAGTCACTGACCAGTCAGAAAACATCATATCACCTATCCTGCCTCTCTCACAAAGTCTCGAAGAAAGAAGTTTAAAAAAGACATCCTGACCACTAACCCTGGACTACCTATTGCAGAAACCTATGTCAGTGCAACTTCTAGACAGGTCTTCACTGATATGCTCTTTTCTATCCCCTCTCCAGATCTATGAACTCCTTATCTCATCTCTAATCTCTCTCCCCTCAACGTCTTCACCCATTAATAATGGCATAAGATGGGAAGTACTCTTGGCGGGCTTCGCTTCATCCAAGTGTATCATTAATGTCTATCACACTGGCACTATCTTGGTTCAGGGTCCTCAACCCAACCTAACCCCTTAGGTGCCAAGGATGAGCTATCTCGTCCTTAACATTACCTCTGTGTTGCCAAGGACGAGATAGCTCATCCTTTTTGGCACCTTGTTTTGAGTGCTCTCTGCAGACCAGAATTTATTACCCAGAACCCCCAACAAAGTGAACATTGTGTTTTTCCCCACCAAATATCACATTTTGTCGGGGATTGTGGCTAATAAATTCTGGGCCCATTTATTCAAGTCAGACCTCTGCGGATTCCCACGGGTGTTCTCTTTTCAGAAATGCATGGGGATCCCTATTTTCCTTGGTGGTTTGGACACCCTAGGCCCATAGCTGTATGGTGTGCCCTTCTGAAAAAATTGTGAAATTCAGCTGTCGGAAAAGACTAGGGGTTAGCGTGTTTTAGGCTTTCCCCTTGGCGCCCATGTAGATGCACCCACAAATCTGAGGTACCCTTTTTTATGGGGACACATGTGGAAATGTGGAAAGGTATGACATTTGTTGTGTTTGTGTAGTTTTCATAACGTTTTGACCCATTTGCTGGTGCCCTTTGTCACACATCCCTTTAATTTCCCAAATGTGCCCTACATGTAGTCGCTGCTTTAGGCACCATACACTTTTGTAACCTGCACAAGTCACCTACCTTTGAAAAGGTCTCCCTGTGCTCTTTAAAAAATGTATGCTTGCCATTCCTCCCCACATTGGTTTTCCTGATTTACACATGATAAGTACGCCTGTTCTGGCCGTAAGCATACAACTCCTGTTTACCATGGCTCAGTTTTTGGCTTGTGATATTGCTTGTTTTGTGAAACACTACAAAAAATGTGTGATTTCCTAACTGCAAGAGTCGGGGAGATGTAGCGGAGCATTGTCTGTCTCAAAATTCATAGAAACCATTGCCGTACAAAGCCAACCATTTCCACCACATATCTTTTTTCTGAATTTTCCTGCTTTTTCCTCAAACTATGAATTTTTCCCCTACCTAGTTGTTGCCTGACCTTCGCAAATCACCCTTCCTAAACTTGGAATTTTGTCTATTTTCAGAAATGTATGCCTTTCTGTCCTCCAATTTGGCTTTCCTACCCTTTTCTTCCATTCCGTCCACGCATGTCCAATTGGCAAAAATGGCCAAAATTGCCTACCTCTCACAAAATGGTTGATAACCACATCAAAATATATATTTTTTCATTTCCACTCAACCTGTTCTTGAAAGCCAGGATATTGGAGAATTCAGCACAGCAAAACATGTGTTCCTAGCTCTTACAAGGAAAAAACACAGGCTTCTTTGTACATCATTTCATTTTTTGAAAAAACCCAAAAGGTTCCCCTTTTTTGGTTATTTTCTCTCATCCCCATACAGAAACCTAGGATTGCTGGGTGGCATTACAACCACCTACATGTGGGAAAAAAGGGGCCAAATTTGGCCGAGATATCTCATGTAACAAAAAAGTTACAAGGCATTGAATGGTGACATACCAAAATCACCAAAAAAGGCCTTGGCACTGGGGGGGAACCCATGACACTAGAAGGGTTAATTGGCGACTGCTATCCCTCATCAACATCCTTCCCACACCTGCTACTCCTTCTTCCACTCTCACTGCCTCCCCTCCATCTGGGTTACCATGCCCCTGTACCCCTCCTTGGAAAACCTTTAAAGGTGGTGACCTCTTGCATCTAGCCACACTTAATGCCATCAAACACTCTGCCAACATCTGGCTCCTCCATGAAGACCTTGAACTCGATATCCTTGCTCTTACCAAGAAGTAGCTCAATGCCAGCTCAGTCACTGCTTTTGACTCTCTACTCCCTAATGGCTATAAGATAATCTCCAAGCCTCACCCTAACCGTGCTGGTGGTGAGGTTGCTCTGATCTTCCCTGAGTGGGTCCCTTCCTCCCTCATAGCCACCCAGCTTCACTCTTCCTTTGAGAGCCTGGTTTGCAAGCTGGTCATCCCTCTCACCTCCTCTCTGGCCATTGCCACTATCTGCAGGCCACCTGACTCTACTACCTGGTTTCTCTCTGAATGGGCTTATTTCTCTTCCTCTCACCTTACAACACCTTTAAACATCATCTTCTGGGCAAATTCAACATCACCTTGACCACTCTATCACAGCATCCACTCTCTTCTGTGATCCCTGCATCTCACAATCCCTCTCCATTCTCCTTTCTGGTCTGACCCATTTGGCTGCACACACTTTAGACACCTTCATCCACACTGATTTTTCACTCCCTCCTCACTGATTGCCCCACTCTCCCGGTCAGACCATTCTTTCCTCTCCTCCCACCTTGGTCCTCTAGGATCTCAGACCGCACCACCGCCAGGCCTGCCAACCTCGTTCTCAAACATTCTCAAACATCCATCCGATTATATGAATGTCAGCTGCTGCCTTCGCATCTACCTTCTTCCACCCCTCTCTCCCCACTACAGACTCTACCTCCGACTCTGCTCTCTGCAACCTCTGTCTCGCCATCACTAATACCCCAGACATCCTTGCCCCAGTCATGAGGATCCACTTGAAACTTACATCCAAGTGTAACATCTGGTATGACTCTGAACTTGCACCCCTGAAATGCAAGTGCAGATCTGCAGAACGGAAATGGCATATCTCAAGCTCACCCTCTGACAAATTGGCCGCTTTCCTGCTCCAAAGCTAATACTGACTCTCCATTTGCTCCAAGAAAAGGACCCACATCCAGGCTTGAATCTCTGGGGCATCCAACAACACAGCTGAACTCTTCAAACTCTGAAAAATCCTTCCCAGTCTCCTCCTCACCTCTTCCCTCCCCTGCTCTCTGCAACGCACTAGCCACACACTTCACTACTAAACTCAGAACATCCTGAGCACTCTTGTGTCCCTCTCCCCTTCCCCCGCATCTCTGCTTCTAATGCACTCCCAACCCTCCTCTGCTTTTCTCTCATCCTTGTCTCCTATCACACCTGACGAGGTCACCAGAGTTGTTGCTTCATGAAGGTCTCCTCCAAACAGGTATTCCCCTGTTCCTCCGGAAACATTAAGGACACATTTGGCTCTCTTGCCCCTCCACTTGCTGATTTCTGCAACCACTCTTTTGCTACTGGATATTTCCCCTCCTCTATCAAGCACTCCCTTGTGTGCCCCCTCCTGAAAAAACCTTCTGCAGACCCGTTTTTATCAGCAAACTACTGCCCCATATCTATCACCCGCTTCCTTGGGAAACTCTTGGAGAAACTGGTCTTACCTCAACTGACCCAGTACACTGAACCTGTTGGTTGCCTACACAACCATCAATCTGTATTCCGATCATCCAGAGTCACGAAAATTGCTCTTCTGAACACTGTGAGGAATTGCTTGCATCTCTTGACTCCAGCTGTTTACATTCTACTTAATCTCTCCTCTGCATTTGACATGCTCAACCACTCCTTCCTCATAGAACGGCTCCGCAATACCCTAGGTATCTTGGAGTGGGCACTGGAATAGTTGACATCCTTCCTCAATGATCCTCCATCCCAGGTTATTCGGGACTCTTTCTGCTTCCCACCTCTATCTCCACCAGTGGTGTCCACCCCAGGGTTCTAACCTTTCTCTCTGTCTCTTTAACACCTATCTTGCTCCACTTGTACACCACATTTCCACCTTATCCCCTGAGTTCCAGAGTTATGCTGATGACACACAGCTCTTCTTCAAACTTCTCTGCAAACCTCTCCTTACTTCCTCCATCATTCCTGACTGCTTATCAGCCAACCAATCCTGTAGTACGTCTAATGATATCTGCTCAATGCCAGCATGACTGAGATCCTTCCTATTGGGATGTCTGCTCTCTCTTTCTTCCCCTCACTCAGGCCATCTTCTATTGGCTCTCCCCCTTCTCCTGTGTCTGAAGCAAAAAACCTTGGAGTTATCTTAAACTACTCTTGTTCCTTCCTGCCTCACATTCAGGACCATGCCAAGGAGGCCAACATTTAACTCCACCTCCTCAAAGGAATTCTTCCTTTCCTCACTTTACCTCAGAAGCTCAGGGTCTCTACAGCTCTGGTTCTCTCTAGGCTTGACTACTACAATAGCATTTTCCTTAATCTATCCTCTTCTTCTCTACAACCCCTCCAGTTAATTGTGAATATGGATGCAAGTCTTATCCTTGGCCTCAAACCCAGGGACTGCATCTCTCCAGCACTAAAATCTCTCCACTAGCTCCCAGTTGCTGCAAGGATAAAATTAAAATCCCCCTGCATCATCCATAATGCTGTCTGGGGAGGGGACTACGCTACCTACAACTGGCTCTCACTTAATACTCTCAATCCAGATCTATAAGCTCCTCTGCCACCAACTTCCTGTGTGTCAAGTGCTTCACTAAACAACAAGCAGTTGGTCGATCTTTTTCCTCAGCAGGCACCATCCTATGGAACAGCCTACCCCTTACGCTTTGTCTTGAGCCAGATCTCCTCAAATTTCAGATGCTCCTCAAGACCTTCCTTTTCACCTCCTCCTTCCCTGTCTCCCTCCCCTGCGAAACCACGCAGTTGCTGAGATTGGTGACCAGGACCCATGTGTCCTCATGGGTCCTGGCCTCCCACACCCAATCGCCTTGAGCCTCCGCTGCTCCCATTTCTTGCCTTGCCACCTACCGGCCTATCCCACCACAGCCATGCACTTACTTTCCATTGACAGCTGACCACTCACACCAAGGCACTTAACAGCTGCTTACTCCGTAGCACTTGACTCTTTGGTGCACCTAGCACTTACCCCCACTTCCTCATCCCTTTGCTCCATCTGCACTTGCACGTTCTGTATGCTCATAAGGCCTAGTAGGTCCATCTCTATCTTTCATTGTCATATTTGGTATTCTCTTCGATTTCCCCCCTGTTGCCATGTGGGCACTTTGACAAACAATTCACCTGATGTATAAGCACCTAACAAATACACAATACATAAAATAAATAAATTGATCTCATTATGGTACCTGGATGTTGTGACATGGTCAACACTCTTGAACGTCATCATGGGACTGTTCACATGCATTGTCCGCCACTGATATCCGTGATACACCGACAATGAAAAATCAAATTTCCAGTCACTACAGGGTCTCTGTACTTAAAATGTTGTCCTTCCACCACTCCCACTAGCATTCTCAGTCATCCTGTAAACTTTTTACAACTTTTCACACATTTTCTTCATGCTGGTAGACTGCAGTCTTGTGACGATGACATGGATGCTTCGAATATCAACAAGTGACTGCGTTAGGTGCTGTAACGGCATGTCCACTATCAGCATCTGGGCTCTGCCGACATCTTAACATCAATATTTACACCACTCGAGGGACTTTCAAGATAAAACTGTGACCCCCCACAGATGCTAGTATCATTCTTACTTGATCACTAAACTTTTTCACAACTTTTCAAGGCTTTTTTAAAACGCTGATGCCTGCGGACAGGACAATAGTCTGCGGACGATTCCTCCAAGTATACCCACCCATTTCTTTTAGTCATTCTCTATCTGGCAGACCAGCAGAGATGAGACATATTTCGGAAGCTGTTACAAAATAGAAAATGGCATCTGCTATGGCCATCCATCCTCCCCAGAAGCCACCACCACCACCATTACCTGGAGGAACTTGACACTTGAGCATGTACCCTGCAGAAGACGCTATGCCAGAGGGAGAAGAAGATGTAGTGGAGGAGGTTCCTACTACATTGGGTGGACAGAAGGAGTCATGGGTGCCAAACACTCAGGCTGCCCATGTACTCTGCACTGAGTGTGGAGTCACACTCAGTCACAGCCAAAAGGGTAATTACTTTTTGCTGCTACCATTATCCACCAACACATCCGCACTTTCCACGTGAATGCCCTGAGAAAAGTGATTCACTACTTAGGAAGTAGTTTAATGTCCTCCTCTAAACCCTCCACAACCACTCCTGCCACCACTCATAACACTGCAGTGGGACAGATGATTCCTCCTGCCATCTCACAGGCCATACAGGAGGCTGTTGACCCATATCTTGAGCGATCAACATTTCTTTGTATGTACTGTGACACAATCATCTGCACAGGGAGCAACTCGAGAGTGCCTTTGAGGTAGTGATGGAGATGCACAAAAAGGATTGCCCTCTACCTGAGTTTTGTTTAGCAGACGCTAACATCTTCCTTTTTCCACCTGCCCCTTCCCTACTGTGGTTAGTGCCTCTTCCCCGCCCCCCCTCACTCCCTCTCACCTTCCCTTCCATGGGAAACCTCTTCCTAAGTTAAAAAATAGATTTAAAAAAATGAATGTACTCTTCTAGTTTCATATACTTTACATTTGTACTTAAAGTAGTTAGATTCTACAAGAATATATTACATTTTTATTAGCATTAGATTTTATGCTAAAGCGAATACCAGAGCATTTTGATCAGCAGAGAAGCGCAAAAGGTGGAAGTAATTATTATTATTATTATTATTATTATTATTATTATTATTATTATTATTATTATTATATTTACTGAGCAAAGACCTAGTTTTGAGAGGCAACAGAGCGATGTACAGATGTAATACAGATACCTAACAGATCAATTTACAGAGCTGTACAAGAGTACCAATTTGCATGACCCCAATGACAAAAAGCCTAGTAAGATTGTTTGTTTTCTTCCTCCTTATCTCTACCTAGCTTGTCTTGTCACACATAGAATACTTGGGTACAGGTGTGTTATAAATAACTCATCAGGTCATATCATATCATATCATACAGATGCATAACAGAGTGCTTTTCAGAGGTAACAACAGAACAGATATACAGCTGGGTGACTTGAGAGTAACTGCCTTATAGATGATTCAGTAAGACATGAATGTGGTTCATGTGTTCAGTGGGAGCCAGTGAAGGTCAAGGAGGGCCGGGGTGATGTGGTCTTATGTGCGTAGTCCCTTGACGAGGTGTGGTTGCGTGTTGGACACTTCTATGGGGCACAAGGGAGGACAACGGAAGGCCTTTGAGGAGTGTATTGCCCCTATCCAGGTGGGATAGGACCAGTGCTTGAACGCTGGACCTAAAGCTATCTGGAGGGAGAAAGGGCTTAACGTTCCGCAGGAAGGAGCCCTGATACCATGCTGTCTGAGTTTTTGTAGCTATGTGTGCCTTGAAGGAGAGGTGTTTGTCGATGTGTAATCCGAGGTGAGCTAGGGTGTGAAGCCCTCAGAGTTCATTGTTGATAGCCAGGTCTGTATGTCAGGGAGTTCAGTGTTGTTGGTGATGAGTAGGAATTCAGTCTTGGCAGTGCTGACCTTCAAGTATGCACTGGACATCTAAGACTGGATCAGTGAGAGGCAGGTTTTGATCCTATGGATATCCTTGATGGAGTCAATTCTGATGTATAGCTGTGTGTCATCAGCGTATTTGGTGGATGTGGATGTTTTGTGTGGCCTGCCGGCTCCACCCCCCCACCATAAAAGGAGACGGGGCTCACCGCCAGGCGAAGCCGCGAGGAGAAGGCCAGAGGACAAGGCCTGCACTCCTCTTTGCAGCTCTTCGCTGCTCGGCTGCCATTTGCCACGATACCATGCAACATCACAGAGGTAAGGAGCTCGCCCACTGCCTCTTCCTACACCAAGACTTGTCCACCAGGAGCTCCAGACTACGCGCTCGCACCATAGAACCCACCATCAGCTCCAATCCCCTTCCCACTAACATCCGCATTGCGCGGCTATGTTCCCGTATCCCACAACCCACCCCACCCACCTACATGGCCATACTCAGGCGGTTAACCACAAAGCCTAAAGCCTTCTCAATTACCCCCTATATAGTAGCATATGATACACTAGATCCCACACCTAATTGTACCTCCTCTACCCGCAATTTCTCCCCATCCAAGCCTACCACCACTGAAACTGCGCCTCCCAGTGCAAAATGCGTGATATGCAATTCTTCTACCCCCATTGTGAATACTATTGTGCCAAATGTGATCCCACCTGTGCCCACCACCACTGAAACTGCGCCCCCCAGTGCAAAATGCGTGATATGCAATTCTTCTACCCCCATTGTGAATGCTTTTGTGCCAAATGTGATCCCACCTGTGCCCACCACCACCGAAACTGCGCCCCAGTGCAAAATGCGTGATATGCAATTCTTCTACCCCCATTGTGAATGCTATTGTGCCAAATGTGATCTCACCTGTGCCCACCACCACTGAAACTGCGCCCCCCAGTGCAAAATGCGTGATATGCAATTCTTCTACCCCCATTGTGAATGCTATTGTGCCAAATGTGATCTCACCTGTGCCCACCACCACTGAAACTGCGCCCCCAGTGCAAAATGCGCAATATGCAATTCTTCTACCCCCATTGTGAATGCTATTGTGCCAAATGTGATCTCACCTGTGCCCACCACCACTGAAACTGCGCCCCCCAGTGCAAAATGCGTGATATGCAATTCTTCTACCCCTATTGTGAATGCTATTGTGCCAAATGTGATCTCACCTGTGCCCACCACCACTGAAACTGCGCCCTCCAGTGCAAAATGCGTGATATGCAATTCTTCTACCCCATTGTGAATGCTATTGTGCCAAATGTGATCTCACCTGTGCCCACCACCACTGAAACTGCGCCCCCCAGTGCAAAATGCGTGACATGCAATTCTTCTACCCCCATTGTGAATGCTATTGTGCCAAATGTGATCTCACCTGTGCCCACCACCACTGAAACTGCGCCCCCAGTGCAAAATGCGTGATATGCAATTCTTCTACCCCCATTGTGAATGCTATTGTGCCAAATGTGATCTCACCTGTGCCCACCACCACTGAAACTGCGCCCCCCAGTGCAAAATGCGTGATATGCAATTCTTCTATCTCCATTGTGAATGCTATTGTGTCAAATGTGATCTCACCTGTGCCCACCACCACTGAAACTGCGCCCCCCAGTGCAAAATGCGTGATATGCAATTCTTCTACCCCCATTGTGAATGCTATTAGGCCAAATGTGATCTCACCTGTGCCCACCACCACTGAAACTGCGCCCCCCTGTGCAAAATATATGATATGCAATGCCTCTACTGCCCCCCACCACAACACCACTGGAGCCCCCAGCCCCACACCGACCATACCCATCACCTCACCCTCTCCTCCCACAGACCCCTCCCTAGTCGTCACAGAACCCCACCTCAAATGTGCCATGATCAATGCCAGATCCATCAGCACCCACGCTCTAGACATTCACGACCTCATAACCACCCATGACCTTGACCTGCTCATGATATCTGAAACCTGGCTACACGAGGCCTCTGGCCCTGCGCTCTCCTTGGCACTCCCTTCTGGCTATTCCATCACCAGACAAGATCGCCCCTCTAAAGGTGGAGGTGTCGCAATCATCGCTAAGGACTGCTATAGTATTAGAAAGATAGATAAATCCCTACACAGCAACAACGACTACCTCCAAGTCAAAATTGACCTCTCCCCCAACTGCACCATTACCGCTCATATTGTCTATCGCCCTCCTGGCCCAATAGAAGACTTCCAAGCCTCCCTCATCCATCTCCTATCTGACAACCTCAAAAAACATTCGAAAGCCATTCTCCTTGGGGATGTCAACCTAGGCCTACAGGATAAAAAGGACCCAGCAGCTAAATCCTTTGACTCAGCCCTAACAACACTAGGCTATAAGAACACCATCTTTAGCCCAACGCACACTCAGGGGAGAACACTCGACTGGATTGCTCAGCACAACTGCCCACTCATCATCACTGGAAACACTCCCACCCCATGGTCTGACCACCATATCATCACATTTAGCATCCTCACCACTAGCTCTTCTACCCCGCCACCCCAACCCCTACCATCTTGCCTCACAAGAAGCTCCCGCCAGCTCACTAAGGAAAGACTACTGCCCTTCCTCCAAGGCCCAGCCTTCAGACCACCTTTTTCCACAGACCCAGAAACTCTTGCATCAACCTACGATGCTGCCATTAAAGCAGCTATCAACTCCATTGCCCACATAAACTCCGTAAATACAAACCCACCACCCACTCTAACTCTTGGTTCACCTCAGACTTGCTCGCACTCCGAAACGAGAAAAAGGCAGCACTTACTCAGTGGCAAACGTCCCACACTGACAAAGACAAGCTGCTCTTTAAAGCCTGCTCTACGGAGTACAAAAAAGCTATCACCCGGGCAAAATCCAAATCATTTGAATCCAGAATCTCGGAAGCCCAATCCAGCACTAAAGAAATCTTTGCAATATTTAGGGAGCTAGAGACTCCTACTCCCACCCCCCAGAACTTCACCAAAGACAAAGCCTGGTGCGACGAAATTCAAACGGCAATGCTAACTAAACTGAGCCGCCTCCAAAGCAAAATACTAGCTACCAAACAAGCCCTGCCCAATACTCATATCCCTGTCCCACCACCAGCCCAAGACCCTCCCCAACCCTTCTCCTTTAAATCCATACAGGAAAAGGACATCATTAACATAATGAAGAACATCAAAGCATCCAACTGTAAAGGTGATGCCTGCCCAGCCACTCTCATCAAGGACTGCACTGAAGCGCTTGCTCCCTTCCTGACAGCATTTGTTAATGCCTCCTTCGCAACAGGGAAGGTCCCCACCTCCCTCAAGGAAGCATGGGTCCGCCCCCTCTTAAAAAAACCAACTCTCGATCCCACCTCCCCCAACAACTATAGACCCATCACCACTGTCCCTTTCCTCCTCAAAATACTCGACAAAGCAGCCTATCTGCAGGTTCAGCACTTCATTGAAGAAAACAAACTCCTGGGACTCCGCCAATCTGGCTTCCGCCCTAGACATGGGACTGAAACCGCCCTACTGGACCTGAAAAACCAAATGGACGATGCCAGAGACATGGGCAAACCAGCTCTTCTCCTACTCCTTGACTTATCTGCAGCGTTCGATCTTGTAGATCATGACGTCCTTTGCCATCATCTCTCCTCCACTGCCAAGTTCTCACCTGACGCCACAGCATGGATCACATCCTTCCTACAAGACAGAACCATGCAAGTATTCTCCGACCTAGCCTCTGCCTCACCCACTACCATACTCTTTGGCGTGCCCCAAGGCTCATGCCTCTCCCCCACACTCTACAACATTTTCACACGACCCCTCTTCCTCATCCTCGACGCTATGGGTATATCCTACACTAACTACGCGGACGATACCCAGATCCTCCTTACCCTCACAGGCAGCTACGACACTGACGCCATGACCCTTAACAACCTCTACAACACCATCCAAGCCTGGATGGCAGACAATGGACTATGCCTCAACTCTGACAAGACAGAACTCCTACTGATAGGTTCCCCCGAAACGCTAAAAAAACTTGACTCCCAATTCAGTCACTTCACCATCGACACCATCAAAATACCTGTATCAGACTCAGTCAAAACTCTTGGAGTCTATCTAGACTCTAACCTTTCCATGGACAGACAAGTCAACGCCATTGCCTCCTCAGCCGCATATCATGCTAAACTGATCAACGCAGTCAGGCCTTTCCTCTCCAAAGAGAACTGCACAAACATAGCCAGAGCCATCACCGGCTCCAGGCTAGACTACTGTAACATACTCTTCCTAGGAACCTCTAAAAGAAACTTGGAGAGGCTACAAGTCATCCAGAATAGTGCTCTCCGAGCAGCCCAAGGTATTGCCAAAAGGGACCACATCTCAGAAGCCAGAAAACTAGCCCACTGGCTCCCAATAAAGGAGAGAATAATTTTCAAAGCTCTCACACTGACACACAAATGCATCCATCTCACTGCCCCCGACTACCTCTCACAAAGAATCCACCCCGTCGCCTCTACAAGGCCAACAAGATCACCCTACACCAACATGCTCTCTGTGCCATTAGTAAAAAGATCCAGAGCAGGTGGATCTAGCTTCCCCTATCTCGCACCCACTCATTGGAATGCCCTACCTCCCACCATCCGCAGCGAGCCCTCCCTCCTAGCCTTCCGCAAAGCATTGAAAACCACCCTCTTCTCATAAGGTCCCTCGCAGCAGCATGAATACCAACCATAGGACCCACTGCTTAAGTTGTATTGACCAACCGCATAATCTGCAATGAAACCGTGCTTGTTCCTTTCTGTAATATGCCTCTTGTTGATACCATGCCTGTAACTAAGCTCATGCAAGTAACAGCGCCTCAATGCCCCTGGGCTGCTTGCGCGCTATACAAATTTAAATAAATAAATAAATAAATAAATAAGTGGCTCCATGTTAAGATTGAAGATCACTAGGGAGAGGATGGAACCCTGTCGGACTCTACAGTTGATGGGTAGCATTGGTGATCTAGAGCAGCCCATGTTAACAAGCTGCTGGTGGTTGGCAAGGTAGGACTTGAACCAGTGTATGACAAGGTTGCTGATTCCCATGCACTGATGTAGGGTGTTCATAAGCGCCTTGTGGTCTACTGTGTCGAAAGCAGCCGAGAGTTTGTGTAGAGCAAGGTGGTAGGGGTGTCAGTATTCAAGGATGTTGAGGGCGTTGTGGACATCCTATATGGTTGCTGTCTCCATGCTTCAGCTGGGTCCGAACATGGATTGATAGGTTTGGAGGAGATTGTTGGTCTTGATGTGTTGCTGCAGCTGCGCGGCTACCGCTTTCTCAATGATCTTACCTAGGAAGGGATGATGGGTGATGGGGCGATAGTTACCTAGGTTGTCAGGATCCAGAGTGGGTTTCTTTAGTAGAGGGAGGATTTGTCCTGCCAATTGAAAGGTGGCTTTAGAGAAGGTGGCTACATGAGGACTATGTGCCATTGCCCAAGTGGAGTCTCTGCGCTACAAACTCCTTGGTGGCTCAGCGGTGCATAGTGCCTGCTATGGTGTGCTCCGTTTCATCATGGAAAGTGGTTCCAAATGCCGCGAGGTGGTGGTGTGTCTGGTAAACTCCGAGGTCAAAGAGCCAATTCCTGAAGTTTGTGGATGGCTTGATGATTCACAGTGGAGATCCTGTCAACTACTATGTGGATACTGCTGTTCACCATGTGCTGCTCAGGCAAGGTCTGTTGGGTATTAAAGTGAAAATGATGTTACCGTGGGACCCAAGTGGCAAGATTGGTCCCAAGAAGCCACTGCCTGACCATGTCAGCATTGTTGAGCCCAAAGATGAGATTCTTCCCACCACTCCCTTTTCTGAGCAGAAAGGAGGAAAACCAGAACTGCAGCTGCCCCAACAGCCGCCGCAGAAGCTGCCTGCCATGCCTCCCCCAGTTCCTACAGCATAATGGGGCACGAAGCACCTGAAACTTGGAACATGGATCTGTAAAAAATAAACTTGGAAAAAATTGAAAAAAAAAGGAAAGGTGGCTTTAGTTAGCGAGCTGTTGATGATCTCTAGGTAGTGACAGAGAGTTTCTGAAAGGAGGGTCTTGAGGATGGATGATGGGAGGATGTTGTCTCTATACGATGTGGCTTGTAGGGTGGCTGGGTTTCTACCAGGTCCTTGTTTGAGAGTGACTTGAATGCTGTCCAGGGTGTGGAGAGTTTGCGAGTAGGGATGTGAGGTGGGTCTGTGGCTGCAGAGCTGGTGTCTATGTGCTCGCAAATCTTGCTGATTTTGTCGATGAAGAAGATGTTGATGGCAGTAGATTTTTCAATGGGGTGTGGTATGTAGGGTCAGGATGTCAGTTGACAAAGTGCTTGACTACGTTGAATAGGGCTTTGCCTTTGCTGTCTGCTATGCTGTTCTGATAGTAGGAGGCTTTGGCTGTGTTGATTAGTTTTCAGCAGGTTGCTCAGAGGTCCTTGAGGAGCGCCATGTCGGATGAGGTCCTGAAGCGGTGGAATGTTTTTCTTTGTTTCCTAATGACTCTCTTGTTGATATTCAGTTCTTCTGTGTACCAGGTTGCTGACAGTTTTGGTTTGCAGGTATGTTGTTTCAGAGGCGTGTGTCGGTCGATGGAGGCTGAGAGTGTGTCATTGAGTGCTTCCAGTGGAGAGTCACAGTATGGTTGGGGTAGTTCAGTCCATGTAAAGTTGGGGTTGGTGAGGACTTCCTGGAGGGCTCCCACTGGGAAATTCTTGAAAGACCTGAAGGTTTTTCTGATGGGTTTCTTCTAGGAGTTATTGACTGCATTGGTGTGTGGAATGTTGAAAGGCAGGGCTAGGTGGTCAGACCAGTCAAGCATAAGAGGATAGCTATAGTGGAGGGATGACATTGCAGTGATGATTAGGTTGAGGATGTTACATTTCTTGTGTGTTGGGTTTTTCATGTGCTGTGTGATGCTGAGGGTGTTGAGAAGACCGAAGAGAGCTTCCTTCATTGGTTTGGTGGCCTTGTTGCCTGGGAGATTAAAGTTGCCTAGTAAGGCGGTCTTGAGTTTGGGTGTTCTGTAGATGAGATGGAAGATGTCTGTGTCCGTTGGGGAGAATGGGAAGCGGCAGGAGAGCTCTTCAAAGGAGCCAATTACGTTGACATCAAGTCTGGTGCAGGACCCCGATGTTTTGTGGATTACTGCCAGGCCACTGCCTGTCTTGTTCTGCTGGTCACTGTTTTGGATGATGTAGTCATGAGCGACAAGGACATCTAGGATGTGGGTGGAGGTGGGTGTCAGCCAGGTCTTGGTGATGAAAATGTCATCAAGTATGTGTAGTGATGTGGTCAGCAATGTCTGCTGCATGGATAGATAGCTGAGCGGACGTTGGTGAGCATCAATTGTTGTGGACGGTGAGGGGGTGAAGATGGGCTTGAGGCTAATGTGGGTGAGATTACTGCATTGTGGAGTTCATACTTTAGAGGAGGGGTCTTGTTGTTGATGTTTGGTGTTGCCTGGTAATGGTGGGGATGGCCTGTCAGGATGGAGGGAGAAAGCACATGTCAGCACGTGCTTTCCAGTTGTACGGGCAAGTGTTCTGGCCCTGGGTCCTCCCGGTCTGAACAGGTCCAAACAGGAATTGTCCTTTTCTTCATCTGCCCTTCACTTCGAATGCCCAGGCAAGAGACTCCCTTGATCTAAGAGTTCAGCACAGAAAGGAAGAGAAGGGCGAAGAAGGTAGGCGGGGCTTAAGCCACATGACCTAGATCCACTTACACCTGCTCACCAACTGCCAAGTAATAATTATTTGTCTCAACCCCTTTTCTCTGCCATCCAAAATATGAAACTTAAAGTCTAACGTGCGTAGGAGGTGTTTCAGTGATCTTTGAGCCTTTTACAATTCCCACTCATATGACACCATCATACACCATGAGTTACTCCCCGTTTTTGCCTAAGGAAGTCAATGGACAGTAGGTCAGTCTGAAGACTACGTGGCCAATGAAAAGGGGGGTTTGACATCACTTTACTTCTTCTTTTCTTACTATAATTTTGGCTCATAAAAGAGCCTTTTTTAAAAATTTAAATATGTGTATATTTCTAATCTACTATATTCACTTCTTCTTTTTTATCTCGTTCACAAAAAACTGTTTTAGTTTTAAAGCATTTTGAATATTCGAAAGAAGAATCCAATTCCCAATATTTGTTAGATGTACTCCATCTTTTCAAAAAATATTCACTCAATCATAACGGATATTCTCATTCTGAAAATATGCCATTCATACATCTTCTAAAAAGGCACAAACAGCTTTGTTGATATTCCACCTTTCTTGTTCAATTTGTGGGTAAAGCAGGTTTGATCTCTTCCACATTTGTCTTTGAGAAATGTATGAAAAAATAATCTTTGTAGCTGGAAACATTTTCATTAGCCTTCTGAAAGTATCATTCATGGCAAACTGAAAGGATATTCCATTTAAATATCCTAAACTATTGACACCTTAATGTATTATAATCATTTATTGATGTTTCAAATGCACCATATCTTCACACATGGGAAATAGTTGACTCAATTTAATTCCATGCATTCCATGCATTCCATGCCAGGACACCGCCACTTCTTCTAACCAAAGACTGCCAGAGAAGCCAATGTGCTCTACATATACCTTTAGCCAATGAATTCACAAAGCTCCTAACATCTAATCACTCTTCTTGTTTATAGCCATGCTTGCAGCAATTCAAACAAGAAATGGAGCACTTCCTACCCTCTCCTCCTCTACGGTTTGAGTCCTCATCCGGAAAGAGGAAACCTGATTGACTCATCCTCCAACATCTGTGGATGTTCGCAAGCGTCCACGGTCTCTGCAGTCCTCTTTCCATGCAGGGCATGATTAGAGTATACAGATGATCCGTGCAGCCGTTCACAAAACATAGCACACGTCTGTTGATGTCTAAACGCAGGGCAGCCCTACCATTTTGATATGTCTAACACTCCCTGATTAGGTAATTTCGTCAAACATGCTTCCACCAATCACATTAAAAAACTCTACATCTACCCCTGTCACTCAGTTCAACAGTTCAGATGTTCCTTTCAACTCTGGGAGTGTTTTTGTCTTGTGATTGAAAGCCTGCTCTATCACAAACAACTGTTCAACCTGTTGCAGATTTCCATTTGCAGATTCCAAAAAAACATCTACCTCTAAGAAAACATACTACAAGTATGGTTACATTTGCAAAAGTATCTTTTTTTGCAACACATTATCATATATGTATAAGCATCTCCACTATGCTATGCTACTTGTTAACCACTGCTATTAGATGCCATGTAGTGCCAACATGCCCCATCTACTCACATCGAATGCCAGTAACTACTACCATAGCAGTATTTGCCAAGTGCATTTTCGTTACCTTTACAGAAATGTAAAAAGATTGGTGCTGCTCATAAACCCATGCTTTGTGTGTCTTTTACTCAACTAATATTACATGTGTGCATTCCTAAAAGGCAACAGGTTTACCTACATATAACGCTACACTATTTTACAGCCACTGCTATCAGAATCCATCTAGTGCCAACATATTCCACCTGCTTTAAACAAGTGCCTGTTATCACTATTACAGCTATATTTTGCAAATGTCTTTTCCTTACTTCAAAAACAGGTAAAAACGGATGAGCTCCTAATGCAGCTTTCAATGAACTGCTGCTAAAAAGTGTTAATCCTAAAACTAACAGTTTTCCTTACATATGAAGGTGTAGTGTTTTCCAATCAGTGTTATCACAGTCCATATAGTAGCAACATGTTCCACCTCCTCCATAAGCAGCCACATAATACTATGATGTCAGTGTTTTGAAAGCACATTTCCTTTACCTTTGCAGATATGTTAACATGCATTGTGTGTCTTTTACTATGATGCTGTTCAAAATATGCCTTCATGAGGGCATCAGGGTTTTTCCTTCATATAAGGCTACAGAACTTAAGAGACATTGCTCCCAGATTCCATGTTGTGCAAACATATTCCACCGGTTTACAACAAGTGCCAATTAACACTATTACAAAGAAGTGCTGCTAAAAAAGAGGCAACCCTGAAACGCTTAGTGAGTTGCAAGGCCGCCCTCTGTAAACATGTGGGCATTGACTAGTTGATCTAATGCCAGGGACTCCATAACTTAAGCAAAGGTTTTACTACCAAGCCACTGAACAAAGTGTTTTGAAACCTGGGTCCCAATTAGTTGGGTGTTTCATTGGGCTCAACTTAATCTACCTGAATTTCTGTCAGTATAAATTATCTGTTTGGTCCACACAGTGTTGTAGGCCCACTTAATTTCATCAAAGGAAGTGGTGCCCACTGGTTTGAGGCTCCTGTATGAGGCTAGTAACTCTCCCAACAACAGGGGTGTGCAGTAACATGTTTTAATTTCCTCGTTCCAGTGGAACTTCATAGCCAATCTCTGAAAATGTGAGAAAACATGCCTGAGATCCTCTCCCTCTTTGTATGGCTGCTGGATACCATGTGGAAGTATGGGTATCTGTTGTCAAATAAAATCTTTTCTAGACCCTCTTGGTGTCTTGGATCTGCTTTCATTTGGTGATTTACCAGGCATTCTATCAAAGCCGCTATGCAATGCATGTTTACTTTCATGGTTATTGGATCAGATATATTGCAGACCTCCTTTTCTCTATCAGATGTAGAGTCCCTAAATGTTTCTGAAGTGGTTTCTTCCCATTCTCCTGAGCTACGCTTGTCTTCACAGTCACCCTCTGTCCCGTCGCAAGCTTTGCTGGGGGTCTTGTGGCACTGACAAGGGGATTATAACGTCTCTCTGGAGGTTGGTTCTCCTTCTTTACCTTGGTTAAGGTCTGACCTAGTGGGAGGTGTTTATATACTTTCCCCTACGATTTTTTTCTGAGTTTCCTGGGTTGCTTTTTCTAACATCATTCCCACCCTCCAATCCTTCTTGTAGAGGGGAGATACCCTTTTCGTATCTGGAATCTCAAATGGCTCCCGATGTGGTTTTCCACTCTTCTGACTCTCCAGAAGCTCCCTCGTCTTTTGTTAGTAGGTATTCAGATGTATCTGGATGAAAGTTTGAGTTCCCAAGTGAGATCTTTACCTCAGGGAATGACTCTCTTCCCCGGGTCTCAAACCCTTTGCAAGGCACATAACATGTCCCAGAATGTAGAGCAGTAACTTTCCCAGTTCAAACAACTCAAAAGGTAAATTTCCAGTTCAAACATATTGGGTTCTTGGAGAATGCTTCCCTTCTCCACGTATACTGCTCTCAGAGTTTTCACAATGCCAAAAAAGGGCTTTGTTAACAATGCACAGTTAACATGAGAGATATATGGTCTGATCCGTCTTAAAAGCATAAGATGTTATGTAGAGGAAGAGATGACAGCATTGAAATGGGCATCTATAAATAATGTGGAATCCAGGTAAACGCCAAGAGTTTTGACTTTGAGAAAGACATCAATGATGCAACCTGTGATGGTGACATTCTTATATAAAAGGGCAGTATGGCAAACTTTTGGCTACCAGGCATCTTTCTCAGTTGGGGGTAAACACATCTGGCCTCTGGATGTTTTTCTTGCCCTAGAGAGAGGTTGCAGCAACAACATGAGACAGTCCCCTGCCAAATGTCTGATATTGGGGAAAAGTAACCAAAAGATCTGCCCAATTCTTTGCATGGGCATAGCTTCCACTAGTGGCACCCAGTCCTTTGAGTCACTGACCTGATGGTACTCAGAACCAGGCAGGGGACCTCATCTCAAGGCGTTTGCGAGACGCCATTCGTGTCCAATTGCAATGAGATATTCTGTGTGGTGAACCATGTGCAGTCTTTGTTTATAGGTTCTGCACAGTGCTTCAGCATGCACCAAGAAGAGCAGAGGTTTTCAGAAAGGAAACCTATGGTGCCCGCCATCACACTAGAGTTACCCTGAAGATTCGTTTTTTCCAGTGTTACGACATCAGAGATTTTAATTGAAGACTATCAATTGGCCTGACTTTCTTGCAACCCCATATTTTCCAATACTAGTGTGAGCGGAACATTGAGTAAATTAACGTATTTCAATGCTCTTATAAAGAGTTTTGTTAAATCATGTGTGCAAATGAAATGCGAATAATCAAAGTGCTTCGTTAGGACTATTTAAGTAGAAAACGTATCTCTTTCTCTAATAGTACCGTCTCCTCATTGTTTCGCATTCGCGCCTGACTGGAATTTTAATGAGAATGCTTAGTACACATAAGCTCAACTTAATTATAATGCATTGACACGAGTTTTGCTTTAAAAAAATGAATACCTCTCTGTGCAGTCAATGAAAATGGGGCCCACATTACTACAAAAACATTCGTAATACTAAATAAAACATGCCTGAAATATATGCACGCCTGAATGCGCACCCAATGGAAATACAGCGTGTTTGTAATGTTTCTTTGATCAGTCGGCAGAACAAACTGCATGTGTACAAAAACTCTCAGCATGTTGACAATGCTGTATTCGAAGACCCCGCCTACCTATGTCAAGCATATCATTTGTGTTCCCGTTTCTTCAGATTGTGTTTTACACATTTAACATTGATTACATGCTCATGTTCTAACGTGCTACCAATATAGGGTGCAGAGCAATTATTCTCCTAGCTGGTCAGAGCCAGGGCGTACGTTATACATTAGTTGCATCAGTAGGTAGAGCAATGCTCTGCTTTCTGTTAAGATGGGCCTTATTTTGCTGAAGGTGCTGCAGATTGCTGCGCTCAGTATTTTCCGGCTGGATGGTGGAAACTGCAGGTAACAGACACTCATTACGAGCTTGTCTGATTTAATTAATCTTTAATTATTGTGCAAAACAAATGAAAGGATAGCTTCGATCAGCAAATTTGCTAGCAACATTTATCAAACAGCTGATCTTTATCACCCGCCCGATGACAGTAAATCAAATGCATTTCCCCGTTCAATCCTTGGAACAAATGATTAAAGTGTCTATAAAAGTCCCTATCCTAACTGAATCTAATTGTCTGTGAATGATCAGACCAGGTATGTGATGAATGCAGTATCAGAAAATCCTGGCACTTGAAAGCGAGACTAAACCACCTTTAAACCTGCATTAATGAAATTCTCTAGCAGATTATTTTACGTTTCGAAAGTGGTGCGAGCAAAAGAAGGATCTTTGTGTTTCTAATCCACATTTTCACTAATATGGAAAACATTTAGTGAGCCATGTTTTTTTTTTTGTATATATATGTATAATGAAAAAGAGACTAAAAGCAGGTCTCTCTCTATTTTAATCTCTGCCAGGAATTGTTAATACTTGTTTTCACGTACATACGCAGGTGCTGACCCTCTGTTCTATTCCCGTCACAGGCTCCACATACTCTAATGCCTGTCCATCTTCTCACTGTTGGGCAGGTTGATGAGGATGTCACGTGCCAATCGCTGCCGTGATGTCCAGACGAGAATGTCTAAACAGTCTTCTTCATCCCAAGTGTGTTTCCACCATCTCAAGGTGGAGTTAGTCCACCTTGAGAAGCTTATGCCAATTAGTCTGTAGCATGGCACACATTCCAACAGATATTAACATACAAAATTCAGTTAAGCTTGTTCTTTAGGGCAATCCGGTTGTGTTACAGTATATCACATGTACATAGTCACAAAAAAAAAATCAGATTTGTATTTCTTTATTTATGCATTTGTAGAGTACCTTCAGCGGATGAGCGGCAATAAGGTAAGTATACAACTTCAACAAAACCTCAATGTGTGGCAGTGATTAATTATTGTGTCTCTTGTCAAGAACACAAAATAGGTGATGACAGAGTGTAAGTTATTGACTCTTCAATTGCAGAGTCTGCAAAGGTGTGGCATGGATCTAAACATGAAATGATAGATTATGGACTGTTGGCGCCTTTGATCCTGAAGGAGAACATATATTGGAAATGCCCCTGTGACAAGTAGAACTGCATGAATTACTATAAACATGGGGGTGTCATTGGAAGCTTGCGTGTCCAAACAGGCCACCGTATGAAATGGCTGGAACTTCAGCTGCCCATCCTTTCCCAAATATGACTGCATACCATGTTCACCCCCAAGTGAAGCCACAGGTTTAGAATAGACAAGGTAAATGTCATGGCTTCATCTGTAAATCATTACTGGTATATCAGTAGTGCCCCTTTGTTGAGAGCAAAATTTAAGTTAATAGACACTGGAGCAAATCGCTCAGCAATCCGAACAAGATCTTTTTCACACATGCATCTTTGTTCCTCTACTGTTAAAGCTGCTGTTATTTCGAATATCCCCAAGATTAACTCTGTATTGTTAACTATGGACCCATACCAGATCAAACAGGCATGCATTGCTTTTAAGTCCACTGTCTCAACTTAAATTGCTGTGTAGGATTTCCTTTGTAATTTAGGATGTACAATCTTAACCAATGCAATCTAATGAAGAGACAAAATCATGCCTGGATATGTTGTAATCGAAGATACCCAACATATTGTGATTGAAAAATGCAAATGCAGTGGGAATTGTCATAAATGTTGAACCAGGGTTGATGATTCAAGTTGATCCAATAAAGCCCTTACCAAGAACAGCCCTTTATCATATGAAACTCGATGCAGGGATGGTCATCTCCATAGTGATAGATTTATTACAACATCATAGTTTTAATGAGGCCACAACTATCTTATGCTATACCATAATCATATTTATCAGGAAGCCAGGAAGGGACACATACTGATTTGTGCAATATTTACAAGTGACTAACTCAGTGGTTTTCCATCTTTTCTAGAAGTCCCAAATCCAGCAACCATACTGTAAGGAATGGGCATCTGGCGAGGGTGGGAAGCCCTTGCTTTTTTAGGATTTTTAATACATACAATGATGCAGGTAATTCTTTCTCCAAAGGGGTAATCTGCTAACCAGACCTCCCCTTTGTTTCAATTCCATTCCAAAAGCATAGTGACCTAGTATTCTCTTGCCTGATCCACAGCACTCACTCTGCTTATGACATAGAGCAGGTTCAAAGGTCACTTGACCGCAACAGTGACAGCAGATGCTCATGGTACGCAAATCATGATGATTATGTTTTATTTTATTTTATTTATTTATTTATATTGTGCCAGAGCCCGCAGCCATCAGGGCGCACATAAAAACAGCAGGTAAAAACGTATATACAGGACAGTGAAGGTCAAAGTGGAAGAAGAGGGGGGTCAGCAAGTACTTAATTAAAGCAGAACATGTTTTGTGATTTCCTGAAAGCTCTTGTATTTCCTTCTTGTCTCATGGCCAGGGGAGTGTGTTCCAGATTTTGGCTGAGCACAGGGTGAAATATTTACCTAGACCTTTAGCCCGTTTGGAGTTTGGTCAACTCATCTTTTCAGATAGGCTGGAGATTTCTCATAAAGGCATCTATGCAAAATGTTAACTGCCTTGAATTGTACCCGAGCCGACACAGTGAGCCAATAAGGTGCCTGTCTGCTAAGTGATACATGATCTCTACTAGGTATCCTTTTGATAATTGGAATAACGTCATTCCGTACAAATTGGAGTTTCTGCAAGCATGTTTTATTTGCACCAATAAGGAGGGCATTGCAGTAAGTGAACCTAGATAAAATAACAGCGCACGTTGTAGTTACACAATTAGTCTCAGATAAAAATGGGCAAATGTGTTTGAGCAATCCAAGATAGTATGCACAATTTTTTGCAACCTGGTTGGCATGGGCTTCTGCACTCAAGGAAGTGTCAAGGTATGTACAAAGGGATTGGACATTGCCTAATACAGGGATGCCACAGTCTCAGATAGAGAAAGACTTATAATTAGGCTTCAATTTGGTTCTTGCCTGTGATTATCCAAAAGTCAGTAACTCAGTTTTTCCTCCATTGGGGCACATCCAACTATTGGTCATCCATGACTCAATCAGGTTGTAAATGTGCTCCAGATTTGCTGCATCATAATCTTAGTCCCCAGTGATCTCCCAGACCAGCTTGGTGTCATCTTCATAGTTGGTAAAAAAAAAAGACCCCTGTCTCCTGCAAGAGTCTACCAAGGGATCTGGCATATAGATTGAAGAGAACCAGAGACTGGGCCCATTTAGATGTTTTGTCTATGCAGTGGCTAACACCTCTTAGAGTATGCAAGAGGCACTCATGGTCCAGGAGGTCAACTACCACCGACAGATCTAATAGGACCAATAGTCCAGTCTTTCACTTATCCACAATTTCCAGCATATGCGTCTAAGATCGATGAGGACTGTATCAGTACTGTGGGTTGGACTGAATCCCGACTGCCTGGGATTTAACACACAAATGGTTTCCACAAATGCCTGAAGTTGTAGCGTGGTCACCTTATGCAGGATTTTAAGAAACAAGTTACAGTTGGTTATTGGCCTTAAATGATATGTGTAATTAGTGTCTAGGTCTAGAAAAGTTTTTTTTTTTTTTAGTAAGGTAGTCAATGTAACGTTCTTGATACTTTCAGGAACTAGATTGTCATGGAAGGAGGCGTTGACAAGCCTAACCAAGAAGGGAGCAAACATCTCCTTCGTGCCCAGGATAATTGTGGGCAGTATAGTATTGCCTGGGCATGCTAATGCGTGCATTGCATCCAGAATACCAAATAAGTCAGGGACGGAAACCAGATGAAATGTTAATTCTTTGTGGTCGTTGAAATGGACACACTGATGTTGGAGGTTTATTCTGTTTTTTGGTCGAAATCTTTTTTATTTTATCACAGGCATTGGATAAAGCTAACTGTGCTTTAGTACAGTCGTAGTTCGTGGGCACAAATAAAAATGGACTGTGCATTTCGGTTTTTCCAAGAGCTTTAAGATTTCAAACAGCTTCTTAGAGCCGTTGTCAATCTGCTTATTGAAGAAGTTCTTTGTAGTTTCAATAATTGCAACTTTGTATAATTTTTTCTAATGTTTTCCAGGCAGTTTTGGCATCAGTTGAGGGGCATTTCTGCCACCGCCTCTCTGCTTATCTTTTGTCTAGTTTCGTAGTCTGAGTTCTTGGCCAAATTCTTGGTATCCCTCATTTTCCCTTATTGATTTGTTCTTAAGCGGGGCCAGTATATCTAACAGATAACCCATAGTGATGGTGTAGATGTTAACGAGGGTGTCTGGAGGGTCCAGGGCAGATGTAGTGGTCATAATTGTAGTAATACATCTCTGTTGGTCAGTAGCCTGAACCTTTTTTAAAGTTATGACTGGTACGTTTTTCTACATCTGGTTGTTCACTTTAGTAGGAGGGGCTTGCATGTGGATATGAAAATCTATCCCATAGTGATCAGACCATATGCATGGTGTTGTGCTTTTGATGTTGACAACAAGGTTTCTCACAACAACCCAATCTAGAGTGTTGCCTTTTGCTGTGCTGTTGTGCAGTCGCTATTAGCTACATGGTAGCCAAAGTTATTGAGGGCTGCTTCTAGGGCAATATCTTCTCTGTTGATAACTTTATTACGCCATTGAATTAGGTCACCTGGAAAAAGTGTGGCACTATTTGATCGATTAAGGTCAGCAAGAAGATGAATGATTTCTTTATTGAAGGTAGTCATTTCCACAGGGGTCAGGGGGTGATATATATTAATAAAATTGACACTACTACAATATGCTGGTATGATTTTTAATGACAGATTCTTGCAATTATTACAATGACTTGAAGATTTAAAGAATTTGAGATTATTTTTGATGATGATTGCTACAGCACCTCCAAAGCCCTAGTCGCGATTTTGGCAAAGGATGGTATAAACTTCGGGAGTAGCCATGGTGATCATTGGGCCACTAGCCTCAGTGATCCATGTTTCATTTGGGGACAGCATGTCAAAGTCTATATTGAAAATGTAGTTGTGGATATCTAGGGCATGTTTATTAAGAGATCTAGTATTCAGTAGTGCTAGTGTAAGCATATGTATTGCCATTGGGTCTAGCAGTTTATTGTCATTAGTTTCCTTGGTGGACTTTAAGGAAGAAGAAGAGAGATCATGGGCCTCATTGTGAGGTTGGTTGTAACCCGCTGGTGCTGCTGGCGGGTTGCCGCCAACCCAGTAACACTGATTCCACCACTTGATATCCCAGTGCCACTGTGATGTCACAAGTGGCGGCTGAACGGTAAATCCCCATTCCCATGGAGTCCAAAAGGACTCCATGGGATTGGGACACTGAAGCACTCTCACCTTTGCTAACAGTGCCGGTACTTCAGTGAGAGAAATGCCAGTAGGGGCATTCTCTGAGTATGGGAGTCTGGAAAGAGTGCCGGTATGTTGCTACCGGGACCCTTATTTCCGCACCACCATACTTGGAATGAGGCCCATGTCCTTGAGCACTTGAGCACTGGTCTCGTTACTAGGTTGTATGTAGGGGGACATGGCAGGAGTAATACGAGTGCCAGACCTGATGGTGGGTGTCTTGATTGTAGTCTCATTAAAATGTGTGTTGGGTGGTCTATGAGTTATTTTGTGAAAAGGAGTTCTGGTCTTCTAATATTAGACCTCCTGCACCATAGCCCATAGTTCCCTGAGATGTCACGGTACCAGGCTGCGGTTAGTGAGAGGGTTCGTTTTGTTCAGTGATTATAATCGTTAGGGGCGCTAACCACAATTTCTTCGGGGCTATGCTGTAGCTCTCTGACTCTGATGAGGGACTGGCCAACCAATCCTCAGAGTTTACCTGTAAATATCAATCTACCATTGCCATACGATTTGCTTTCTGGGTTGCTAACAATAAGCTTAAACTCTTGGAATAACTCATTGTATGTAGTAATTCCAATTCAGGGCACATGGTGCACTCGAAAGTGAAGCACCACACAGAATTCATATTCAGGGTTACTGAAAGGGTCAGGAGGACAGCAGACCAAAACAGGTAGCACTCTTATACAGCCATAGTAAAATGGTGGAAGGCGTAAAAATAGTTGACTGGCGACGCTATGAGGAAGAATAAAGTATAGTGCTATGACCAGTGATTACTTGCTGTTGAGGTCGCAGCAGTCTTCAAACACTGTATCACTGTGTCCCAGGGAGGACCGGCAAAGACTGGCTTTTTACTGGTGCGCCGGGTCACCAGTTTAGTATGCGTGGGTTGATGGGAAATGTAGTTTTCCAACCCAGGTATCGCTTCAAGGTACTGTTAAAGCAGGAGTACAGGAGAAATGCTACACCAAGTGATGCAATGATCCTGGTGTTTCAATCCATGGATTTACAAGTAACACACACTTAGATATGAGTTCACTTTATAGAGCACGTGAAAACAATCCTAATCTGTCTGTCTGTTGAAAATCAACTATGAGTGTCCCATGCTGGTGGCAGGGTAATCTCTAAGAGTAAGCTAAGACTGGCTTTAGGCATAGTGCATGACAATACTTATGATCATGGCCGCCACATCCAAGTTGATATTGCACATATGTCAGCTCCTTTGAGACAACCCTACTGTGGGAGGGAATGTTTATTTGGGTTAGAGGGTAGGAGTAGGATGGGCAGGAGTGCTCTGGGCAATGGAAGAAGCCTTCCACCATTTTGTCTCTTGCTATCTCTCTTTGCCTTTACTGCCCCCAACTTCCACTGGAGCAAAGCACTGTGGGTGCAAGATCAAGAGGGCAGTGTACACTCCAGCAAGCAGCAGGGATTGGTCTTGTAAATCAAGATAGCTTTAAGCCAAACAACTGTAGACTTGAACCCTTAAAAGAGGAGGTCTCACACCACTTCAACAAAATATCTTCAGTTCCTGAAGCATCCTTAAAGGCCAAAGAGATGTTCTGAAGACTCTCAACTGGGCATATTTTGGGACAGTTTCTGGTAAAGAAAGAACTGTCCAAGACAGAAGAAAGCTCTGCCCGGCACCACTACCAAGGAACATCGGGAGTGACCAGTGCAGTGGATAGGGACCAAAAATCTACAACAGATCTTCTGTGCCAGAAATGCAGACCTTGAACTGGAGTATCCTGTCCTTGAGTAATTTGTGAAGATTTCACAGCAACACAGAGGGCCAGATCGACTGCAGCTTCCTGCTCACCCACACCAAACTGGTTGCACCATGTTCACTGCATTCTGAGCACGAGAGAAGATACTGGTGCTGGTATCTGCATTCCTCTTACCAGCCAAAATATTCCACTGTATTAATGCCGGCTAGACACAGCATTGTGTCCTCACCAAGCATGCCACTTGCCAGGCCTGAAGTGCCTGCTCAATGCTGAAGTACTGCCACCTCATTTTTGCACATCAATGACCCCTCGAGCACCACTTCACGACTGACAACCTGAAGCGTTCGTGGGACCGCCCGGTCCTGCATAACTTGAACTGCTGCTGTTCAACTGCACTGAGCACAAGTATTCAACCCTGCTAGATGCCCGTTTGTTGACAAGGACTCCACAAACCTACATGCCTGACTGAGCCTGATCAGCTTGCATCATTGTTCGAACCCGGGTTTGTGTTTCAGCCCACCAAGGACTGAATTCAGTTAATGTGACACTGAACTGTCCCCACGGTCCCTAGAGACTGCTTAGGTCATGTTTGTCTCTGTCTGCACAAAGATATCCTTTTTGGTAGTACTTTTTCTATCCCCTTGGAACTATACAGAGTGCTATTTTCTCCAGTCTGTCACGTCTCTACTGTTCTTTCCTCTGGGGTGTTTTTTTTTTCTTCTTTTTTTTCAAATTTCTTTATTGACATTTTTAACATGAAGAGGATAGAAACAGTAACACTTTTTTCAAGTAAACATCATTTAGACAACATAACATATTTACACAATTTTTACAAATAGTGTAATGGGCAGGAAACAGAAAGATAGAATCAGAGAAAGGGAGAGAAATAAAAGAGAGGAAAGGAAAAATAAAATCAACAAAGGGGAATTCTTCACATATACAAATTATTAAAGATATTCCATATACGAGAACATTTTTTTTTAAAAAGCTCTGATAGGACACTTTTTCTCTATTTGATAGAATGGTTAAATCATGCAACCAGCCCTCTATTGAAGGTCTAGAATCACTCTTTCAGCATTTTAGAATCTGTTTCTTAGCTACCAATAGTGCTCTATAGTCCCAAAAGAGTTGGCCAACAGACAGCCGAAAACCTACCAGAAATACACACAGCCAACATAGCAATGGAGTATGAGGGAGCAATAGGTCTAGGACAAGCTCCATTCGCTGCAGGACATCATCCCAAAAGGAACTCATTTTCATACAGGACCAGAACATATGCGTTCCAGTACCAACATCTGATTTGCAATTCCAGCATATATCATCTTGCACTAGCTTACAATGCTTCATTTTCAAAGCCATCCAATAAGTACTATGCACAATCCGTTGTTGAGTAAACCTCAACTCCAAGTCAACCTTGCATCTGTAAGGTCCTGCACAAATACAATTACAATCTACCTCCCATAAGTCAAGACCCAATTCCAAGGTCCAGGTAGCCCTACCCTGCTCTGAAGGAACATTAGCGTCTACCGACGCAAGACGTTTACACAGAATAGAAGCCGAAAGAGACGTACATTTGGATAAGTGAAGTATAGGTGGAACATAATGCAATAAGGCATTTAGCGGCGCAAATACATTCTCAAAAATTTTGCATAGGAGACAATATTGATGATCTTCTGACACATGCAATTTATATTGAAACCTAAGGAATGTGAGCATTGAAACTCATTGTGAATCTGCCCCAATTTCCATTGCCTGCTGACTGCCAAGAGGGCCACAAGAGGGTATGATTATTAAATCATTGCCAAGTTCCTCCAGATTTAAGATTCCAAACTCAGTAGATATTTAACCCCTGAGCTTTCACAACATTTCTTCCAGTCTTAACGGATATATCTAACAAACGGCGTGGATTTGTCTACAGCTATCTTTTTTTCCAGGCTAAGAAGGCAGTCCAGGCAGACTGAAAGAACTGTGTTCTTCTCTATATTAACCAAAAATGTAGGGTGAGCAAGGTGAAGGCTCTATGATATGAAACTATATTTTTGAAACGAAAACCCCCCAAGCACACTGGTTTCATAAGTACATCCATCAGGATTTTGGATCTACTCCCTCTCCCCATATTCATAAAACGTTGCTAATATCATAAAATAAATCCCCCGTCAGAGGTAGAGGAAGCATACTAAAGACATAAAGTAGTTTTGAAAGTAGGGTCATCTTTATTACATTGATCTTTCCCCACAATGTTAGGTTCAATCTTTTCCACTTCAAACATAGCATCGCTATCTCTGTAAGTTTGATCTGAATATTGGAAGCTAATAAGCAATTAACTTGCCTAGAAATCTGTATTCCCAGATATTTGAAACCATTCTCATCCCAACCATCCCACTCAACTCCAAATAGTCCTCTGTGACATGAGGCTGAAATTGGGAAGATCAATGTCTTAAATACGTTGGTTTTATAGTCTGATACTCGAACAAATCTACTCAGAGTCAAAATTAATTCTTTGAACAAAGCCTAAGGGTCAGATAGTAACACCAGAAGGTTGTCCGCATAAAGGAGGACTTTAGAGGTTCAGTTACCTATCAAGATACTTTTTATGCCAATGTTTCCCTGATAGCGATGGCCAGGGGCTCTTTAAAAAGAGCAAATAATGGAGGGGATAAGGGACAACCCTGCCTTGTACCCAGATTGATTGAAAATCAAACTGATAAACAACCGTTTACCAATACTCTAGCCTCTGCATCATTATCGAGAGCATTAAATAGCTTCAAAAAATGAGGACCACAATTCACTTGTGTTATTACTTGACTAAGGAATACCAAGCTAATCCTGTTGAACGCCTTAGCTGCATCGATGCTAATCATGGCACAAGGGTCCATCAAGATGCCCTCTAAATGTATAACATCCAGTAGTTCCCTAAAATTATCATAACTATTCCTACCAATAGCGAAACCCATCTGATTTTGGTGAATCAGCTTTGGTAATAAAGGGTTAATTCTTACTGCAAACATTTTTTGCTACAAGTTTAACATCTGCGTTCAATAAAGATATGGGTCTATAATTACTGCAAATTTAGTGATTTTTAGCAGGTTTAGGGATTACTGATATTACCACAGTTTTCATGGAATCAGCTACTCGCTTGGATTCAATGATCTCTTTAAAATATCCAACCAGGAACGGTGCAAGCAAAGAGCTGAATGTTGCATAAAACTAATTTGGAAACACATCTGGTCCCAGGAATTTTCCAGGTGTTAATAATCCCATGGTGTCTACGATTTCCTGTGCCGTAATCTTGCTTTGCAGACACAGTCTGTCACCATCCCTTACCTTAGGGATAGGCATTCGGCAAGGTATTCCGACACCTCGTCATCACTTGTATACCCATCTTCACCAATAAAAGACGCATAAAACATCTGTAATGCACCACACATGTCCTCGTTTTCCCTGTAAATTGGCCCATTACCATCCGATATGGACAGTAACTGCCTTCCTCTCTCTCTTCCATTCAGTATATTAGCCAGCAAAGCTCCTGATTTTTCCCTGTGCTCCCAGAATGCCTGTCTGGTGTAAAATAAGTATTTCTCTGCTTTAGTGTGAATTATGCTGTACAATGAGTGTTTGGCATTTAGCATAGTAGAAAGGATAACAGTAGAAGGGTAAGTAGTATAGTCATCCACTGAACGCTTATGGACTCTAGACAGGCAAAATCTGCCTCAGCTACCTTTTTTCTATAAGAGGCATAACTAATTATCTTACTGAGCAGGTATGCTTGCAATGCATCACAGATAATAAACAACCTATTAAGTGAGTCAGCCTTATCTCAGAGAAAAAGCAAAATGTCAGCGCCAATTTGTTTGACAAAATCCTCATCAAACAATAAACGAGTATTGAATCTCCATCTGTATAGTAATCTCTTTCGTTCTTCTTGCAGATGGTATGTTTTATTACAGTGTTTATATTTTTTTAGAACCTTGATTGGACACTCCCATTATTTTTGGACTGTGATACGGCGTTGTTTGAGTCACTACTGGTTCATCTTCACTCCCCTCTTGGGAGTATAGCCTGCCCTTGGCACACATTACCACAAAAGGTGAAGGAGGTATATCTATTAAATGTCCCTGTTGTACCGTTATGGTTGCAATTGGTTTTAGTTTGCAGAAGTATGGGGGCTGAGCAATCCATTTTGCCCCTGCTCACCATTGTACTCCTGTGAGGCAGATCCAATTCATCACACATACTTTCTAGCATTCTACCAAAAGCTACACATGTATCTGTACTTATGTTATGCTATGCTTACTTCTCAATCCCGATGCATCCTGACAACCAATATGTATTTGTCTTTACTCATTCTGGACTGCAATGTGTGTAGACTAGGCTTTCTTAGGGGTACATGACAAACAATAACTCTTTTCCCAAAATCTGAAGAAAGGCATTGATGGTATGCAGTTCCGGGGGGGGGGGGGGGGGGTCAGTAATGGTAAAATATGAAATTGATTTACTTGTCCCATCTCCCTGTGCTTTTAATGTCCAACGGTGCTTTTAATGGCTCTAACAAAAAGTGGATACTGTATTTGAGCCAAAGTTTCAAAGATACACTCTTTGGGGGAAAAACATCTCGGTTTGTGGCTAGGAGTTTAACACACGCTTTTGTAGAAGGAATCTTAAAACTGACAAAATGAAAAACAATAATCTGAGGAATGCCTTATTTTTATTTATTTTTTATTGTATTTGGTTAAAATTTTGAATTAACAAAATCAACCTTTACAAATTAACATCAAAAGGGCCAAGATTATAAACATTTTATCGAATTAATGCATTATCCTAACACATATCCTAATTGCATTCACTTTAAAAACAGATAAAAAACAATTTAGCCTTCTTTCAATAAGAAACCTATAATTAAAACTTCAGTTGACTCTAATTCCACTAAAACAGACATTATTTTAAATATCTAAACGTGCACAATAATTCCTATCAATTTTAACATGACATCACTTTAACCATTAAAACGTTATTCAGTTCATTCATCATTTTAAGAGCATGCACCATACAAACATCCGTAATCATTATACATCACCTTTGTTCTACCCCTAAGACATCATTTATTGCATTCAGTATTTTTTAAAAACATACAATACTATATATCCATTTAATTAACACCTACATTGCAACCTAAAACCACGCCTTAATTCATTCATCTCACAGGGTTTGTGTAAACTTTTGAGTAATTAATAAAGCCCCAGACTGCCATCGCAATTTTAGAATTCTGTAGGCTCAGTAGCATTTGACAAAGTGAATCATTACTAACTTCACTACTGCAATACACAAACTGTGCCAGATGCAACAATTCGAAGAATAAAAGGTCAGGACAGAAAAAGAAAAAAAAACATATGACTCCATGGGCCTCATTACACGGTAGGTGGTAAGGGTTTACCGGTACCGGTATTTTACCGGTACCGGTAAACCCTTATCGCCTTACTACGAGGTTCCTTTGTGGGTTGGGGAATTTAACGCCTGCTTTTTGCAGGCGTTAAAAACCAACCTGCAAAGGGACCAGGGAGCTAATTACGGTACCGTAATTAGCACCTTCCCCATTCCCATAGAGCCCTATCGGGCAAAAATGGGAATGGGGAAGGGCAATGGGGGAAGGGGGAATTACCACCCCACCAACCTTTGAATAGAGCGGTAATTCCCCTTTCCACCAAGGCGGTGCCGGTATTTTACCGGTTTGGACCAAGGTGCTAATAGCACCTTGGTCCACCGCCATCTGTGTAATGAGGCCCCATGTCTCTATTTCTGTTTGTGCGCCACAATGTTTGCAATAAGAGGTTTCCTTCATAACCACCCTTCTTTGTGCCATAATTTCTCTGGTTGGCAAGATGTTAAGCCTGAAATGCATCAATGTTTCTCTAACATGCCCATTCAGACATCTAAATAAATAGGGGTTATCACGCATAATTTTTTGCATTCATACTGCAAGTGAACCAGAAAGGTGTTTTTATGCAACTTCTCCTTTCTGACAAACCAGTCTATCTGATATAGAGAACACTTTCCATAACCAGGCCTGGCAAGCAAATCTTCCTCATTCAAATCCAGGCCCCTTAATAGATCTTGACAATATGCAACCATATACCTTATTGTCTCTTCCTGGGCTTGAATGATTACGTTTTCATGTCCCTGTGATCCAGCTACCAGTTTTCAAAATTTAGCAAACATAGCAACTTCCAATTTACCTTGGCTTGCAGTGGCAACAACCCCAGCTCGTATCTAATGAGCACCGCAAGAATACAATTTGGTATTTTCAATGCACGCCTCCACACTGAACCTTGCTACACCTATAGTTTCTCCCAGATCCACAACTGTGTAGTTTCTATGCCATAAAGTAATGTATGTGCCACAATATTCCTCATACTTCACAGCTGGTCCTAGAGAGAATTTCCCAAATGTATCGTTGACTTTTACCAATAAGGGTGAAGAACAATGCCCTTGCTCTTATATCAGTGCTTTGACACACATTGTGTATAGGCACTATATAAATAAACTATCATATCATATCATTACTCCCACAAACAATACTTTGTCGGCCTACCAAACACTGGAAGACTCAAGTGAATCAGGCTATTCATCTGTTTTATGTGTGCTTTGTAGATGGACCATTTACTTTTAGTTACTTTGCGTTTTTCGGTCAGTTCCAAGATTTGTGTTTTCCTTGGATTTATCTGAAGACTGTTTTTGCTTGCATATTCTGATGGAGTCCCAACCGTGTGCAATCAAGCAATAAGTATGCGTCTGCATAAACAAGTATATCGCACCTTGCCCAATTCAGGGGGGGACAAAGGCCACCAGTTTCAGTAAATCGTCAATTTCTGCAATAACCAGATTACTGGGGCAGGATGCTGTCATCAATAAATAATGGGATTAGAACATATGGTGGACTTTTCAAAGAAATGAAACATCTGCACACTCCAGAATCATTTGCATGAACATCAGAAGTGGAGAAAGCATTCTCAGATTTAAAGAGAACACTTGCTAGTGCACATCCTCTTGGGTTACCCAATTACAAAAAGCTTTAATTTTGTGCTGATATGTATGAAAAAGCAGGGTACACACAAGTCACAACAGGACTGTCAACTTTCTTGCAGTCACTTACAGTGGCAGCATTACCTGTAAAGTCTTCACATATTTGGTGCTAGGCTTGACTCTCCTGGTAGCAGTAGCTCATGTCATTACTTTTGAAAAAAAAACAAACAATGCATTTCTCCAATCATGCTACAATTGTATCCTTTCCTATCGCTGTGATAAAACGCACAACTCAAAACTCCCACTGTTCCACCTGTCTTCCATCCCCTTCCAATAAACAAAGCTTATTTAGTTTGTTTTTCCCCATCAACTGAACATTGCACTTTGTAATGCTCAGTCTGTATACAACAAAACTTCCTTTATCGCTGACTTTCACTCCAGCTCTCCTCACCTAGACCTTCTTGCTAATACTGACACCAGGATTTCAACATCTGACACTGCCTTTCGTGCGGCCCTACACGAAACCAAACCATCCTTCATTCACTCACCTCGACTGAGGAGCAGAGGTGGAGGCATTGGACTCCTATTTTCTTCCGGTCCCAATGCCTCATGAATCTCCAATAACACATACCCTCCTACCTCTTTCAATTCACTATCTCTACTATTCCTCTGCCTCACTTGGTTCATATCATCTCCATCTATCACCCTCCTGGTCCCACTGGACCATTCTTTGATGATGTTATGCAGCTCCTTGATTCTCTTTCAACTAAACATCACCTCATTCTCTTAAGTGACTTTAACCTTCTCTCTCCAACCACTTCTCAGAAATCAGAACTTAAGTCTTTTCTTAGTGGCCAAGCTTGTGCTCCACTCCGGCCATAACCCACCTACCCACACAGAGGTTAACTCTTTGGATTTCGTATTCATCTCCACCTCTCTCTCAGCCATTAATACTACTGCCACACCATCCATATCCGATCACTCAATTAATCCCACCACCACCATCTCCTCCTTTCCACCCTCTGACCTTTCTTCACCACTTGTTCCTCCTACTACTAAAAGAAAATGTAAACCTTTTGTTATTCCCCCATTTCTCACTGACATACAGTTCTCACTCTCATCCTTCACAACTGATGCCTCTACCATCATCACTGCCTTCTCTAGCTTCCCATCCCTATTGTATGACTCATTCTCCTCTCTGTTCCCACTGCTTACTTTCACCCCTAAGTCTAAGCATCCTCAACCATGGGTCACCTCATTCATACGCTCTCTCCGCACACATGCATCAACTGCTGTGCATATTAATTCAAACCCACTCAGATGAGGACCTGCAACTCTACCTCTCTACCGTTAACTCTCTCAAGTCTACTCTTGATAGAGCGAAAAAGGGAATTCTACCTAACTCTCAGTAACTCTCACAACCATCCTTGCCAGCTAGAGGGCACCCTAAACTCACTCCTCACTAACCGTTTGACTATCAACTCGATTCTCACAGCTAATGACCTAGGTGAATACTTTGCTACAAAAATTACCAAAATTAGGGACCCTCTGCTGGCCTGCCTCACGCTCCCTCCACCTACATTTTATATTCTGCCTGTTCTACCTTCATCTCCTAATTTTGTCACACTAATACTGAAGAATTCCTATCTCTACTGATGAAGGCTAACCCCTCTTGTGCTTCATAAGACCCTCTTGCTCCTCAGCTAGTTACGCCCATTCCCCCTTTTGAGGCGTCTCGCCTAGCTGAACTCTTCAACCTGTCTGCTTGCTTTCCGTTTGTTTTTTAAAAGAGCAACAGTGATCCCTAATCCTAAATAAGCAAGGGGCTGACCTGAACTTACCAGCTAATTTTTTTGCTCTGCATCACTATCAAAAGGTTTGTGTTCACCTGTCTTACCAATTAGACATCCACAACCTTCGAGGCTCTCCTCCTGTCACTCCACAGAAACTGCTCTCATGAATGTGTCCAACCTCATAGCCTCTCCTAAGAAGTTTAATCTATCCTCTGTCCTAATTCTCTTTGGCCTGTCTAGTGCCTTTGACACTGTTGATCACTCTAATCTCCATATTCCTCTCCTTCTTGGTATTCACAATCAAGCCCTTGCCTGGATTGAATCCTACCTTGCACCTCGCCAATTCTCTGACTTTTGGATAAACAACACCTCTCAACTCACTCCTCTAAATGTTGGTGTTCCACAAGGTTCTGTCATGGGTCTGCTCCTCTGGACACCCTCCACCTCTGCTCTTGGGGCACTAATCTCCTCCTTTTGGTTCGCGTACCAACTATTTGCAGACAGCACACAGATCTTTTTCTCTTTTCCCAAACTCTACTCTGATCTCTTTATCAAAATATCCAACTGTCTCTCTGCCATTAAATATTGGATGGCTTCACACTCTCTGATGTTAAACTCTACCAAACAAAGGTGTTTTTCTTCCCTGCCAAAAGCTCTCTCTCATCTCTTCCTCTACCTATCCAGTTCTCCCGTGACACGCTCCCTTACTCTTCTTCAACTAAAAAACGCAGCATCAACTATGACCCTTCTCACATCTTTACTTTCATCTACAAAGCTGGAACAGCAGCTAGCCTCAACCTCCTAAATATTAGGAAATTGATGCACCGTATTCCTTTCAACACTGCCAAGCATCTCTTAACCACTCTTGTCTTCTCTGAACTTGACTTCTGTGCCAGCATCCTCTTTGTTCTCCCCATTTATGCTTTCTGTCCTCTCGACGGCTGATGATGCAAAACAGATTTACATGTCTCCTCCTGGTTCGCAAATCTAGCCACTTTAAAACACCATTGTATCTATCGTCCTCTATCCAACTTTACAAGCCTTCTCATACTCTACACTCTGCATCCTTGACTACCATTGTGACTCCTCGCCCTCACAGTTCTCCCTATTGCTTCTGCTGTTTCTCTCTTCTTGCTTCACTTGCATGGAATTCTCTTCCACCAGACATCTGAGACAGTCCACACAGATTTGTTAAAATCCAAACTCAAAGCCTACCTTCTTACCTCTGAGTTACCATCTTAACCTACCTCTCATGTGCCTTCTACCTAACCTTTTTCCCTCGTCTCTAGCCTGCCTCTGTCCTTCACTTCCTCTGCCTCAACTCTTGCACTTCACCCATTGTGGTCACATCCTGAGCACTGCTGGCCATACCACCTACTGACGTTTAAAAATATCCATGCTGGTTGTCCTTAACCTATGTCATACAGTTCATAGAAAACAATCCCCTCCGGGCGGTCCTCAACATACCAAGATGTGAGCACATCTCCTCTGCCACAAGGAAGGCACACTGGCTTCTTGTCCAGGAGGGGATCATATTCAAAATGCTTGCAATCACACACAAATGTCTTTCAAACACTGGGCGTAAATACATGTTTTAAACCCATCAAAGTACAATCGACTAGACCTTCTCATACCCACTACACCCACCGCCTGACTGTTCTGAGAGTCAGGCTTCAGAAATTAAAGGAACTAAACTTTTTGGTCATTGCTGCCAAGAATTGGAATGCCCTACCTCCTAATCTAAGAGCAGAACAATCTACTAGGCATTACGCAAGCAGCTTAAGACACTCTTATTCACCCAGGATGCAATTACGGCAAATCTAGAACTAATAATTTCTCTATCTTTGCCTGAATTGCTTGTTTAATCCATCTGCACCTGGTATCATAAGGCTGTAATCTGTTACCAGCACCAAGATACCACTCTGCTTAATTGGCTTTATAAATGAATGAATAAATAAATAAATAAATAAATAAATAAATGTCCACTGATGTATTGTCCCGGTGACTGTTCCATTTACTCTCCTCCACAACCTGGTCAGAATGTCACTCAAACTCACCCCATTGTAACAAGCTCACTGCTTCTTAGCAAATCTGATTTCTTATCTATTGTACATTTTTTTCTTATACATGTAAAGGTGGCAAAACCCAACTGAAAATGATGCAAACAGACATGAAGGAAAGTTTTAATTGGGAATGGCTGGACAATGTGCTGTCATTAGCCCATTATTGCCCAACATTGCCCAGACCCTCTACCCCCTTCACACTATTCTGGATTCAGATTTATGAGGTCAGTGATGGAAGAGCATTTACTTTCGCTCACCTTTGTCATTTCCTATAGCCTGCTTTACTTTCAGCTAGCTGGGAAAGAGTTGCAGTGTTCCCGTGTTTTTTTTATTTTTTTATTTGTTTTAAATATCTGTTTTAAATGTATTGTGTACAGGGGGTGTGTAAAACCTGGAAACGTGCCGGAACAGTGCCCTAATATTTAAAATGGCAGCAACATTCACCTGAAAATAATACAAACAGACATGAAGAAAATTTTGAAATGGGAAAAGTTGAACAATGTGCTATCATTAACCCATTGCAGCCTAAAATCCACATTTTAACACGAAAAAGTACACCGAAAGGCCCGGAACGGTACCTATATACTTTTAAAGATGGCAAAATCCAACTGAAAATGATGCAAACAGACATGAAAGAAAGTTTTAATTGGGAAAGGCTGGACAATGTGCTGTCATTAGCCCATTATTGCACCAACATCTGCATTTTAACGCGAAAAAGTAGGTGGAATGGGCCGAAACGGTACCCTAATGTATAAAACTGCTGCAAAACAAACTGAAAATGATGCAAACACACATGAAGAACATTTTGGAAATGAGGAAGGTTGGACAATGTGCTGTCATTACCCATTACTGCCCAAAATCTACATGCCAGCCACAATGGGGCGTCCAGGTTTTGGGGATACACCTTTGTTGACTTTCGGCAAAGCATAGACTGCTGGTATGATGGGAAATTTAGGACAAAGAAAGTCAGCTTTCCTGGGGCTGATATGGCCTTCACAAAGGGATTCTTCCACTATAGCTGAGATAAGTATTCTCAGGCGAGGTGTGGCGTCGCCTGCTAGAGGTTGGCAATTTGCTCTAGTGTCCAGTAAAGAAGTTAACATCTTATCAAAATCTGTGGTGTTCATAACTATGATGGCTCCCTCTTTGTCAGCCTGCTTAATGGTGACATTCTCGTTGTTTGTATTCATTCCGCAATGCTGACCGTTCCCTGTTGGAAATATTTTGAAAACAGTGGTCGTCTTCTGCTTCAATTTTTTCCAGTTTTTGCACCATGGCTCTCGCAAAGGTGGTGGATTCAGCCGAAATGATGTTAGGATAGAATGTGGATCTGACAGGCATGCCTGTTGTGTCTTTATATATGTCAGTATCACTCATGTTGTTTTGTTCACAGAAGTGTGGCTTCAGCTGCATTTTGCGCATGAGTCGTGCTAGTTCTACCCTCTTTTCAAAAGGATCGTAGTGTGCTGTTGGAACAAAATTGAGACGCTTTTGTAGTACCTCAAGTTCAGAATCAGACAATACATATGATGACAAGTTCATCACTAATGTTCTGAATAATGGATGTATGGAAGGCAGTCTAACATGCACTTGGAGACATATGTCCATCCCAATACACCATCTGGTTTCTGAGTTGTAATCAACTAATGGCTTAGATATAATTATTTAGAAATGTGTGGATTCACAGATACTACTGAAGCATGCTGCATCACCATCTTCAGCAGCAAAATGAGTTGATTCATTTATTCACTTACACCGAGATATCACCAGCAATGAAGGGCACACAGTACCATTTAATCATGTGCAATCGTTGTTTTGTTTTGAATTAACGGCACAGGTAATTTGCCTGATCTGCCTGTCCCTCGTGTGATTGCGTGGCAATGGCCACGTGTTCCGTGACGTTAGACGCTGCTACACATAGCTACAATGTATAGCGACACACGGAAGTCAAAGACAGTACCTTGTTGTGTCTGGGTACTCGCACCAGCTTTGACACTGGACAACTAGCACGGATTCATGCCGCGGCAGACCCTTTCTAAAGTAAGAAAACACGCGATGTAACCTAGTCACTTGATTCACATCTCTAGACACTGCCATGTTACGGACCGATTCAGCCTTCCAGCTTTCTAGGCATAGTTGTCAGTTACCTAGTATCACCCCCTGTCCTTACTGTTGCTTGGACCGCATATATTTACATTTGCATTAACGCCGTGACATGCACTGTTAATGCCATCTTAAATATGCAGGAATCATGTACTTTTTAAACAGGAATTCTACTCTCTGGTCTTTATTATTAAGGAGATACGGAGGGACAGAGAAACCATTGTGGCCATACCACCAGACTGTGGAACTTATTGTTTTCATCGGACAACCAGTGACCTCCAAAAACAGGTGTGACACAAGTCAGTACATGTCCTTATTCACTATGCATGCTTTACATGCTGGACACTGGATAAAACAGTGTGTTGGCAAAGGACGTATAGATCTTCTTTGAGGAATAGGAGGACTCTGCCCATCTATAGATACACTGAACTGTTCAGTGATTTGAAGGTGTTTTCTTTTGTGTTTTGTGAGATAGAATGCGATGCTAGGAAATGTGTCATAGGAAATGTGTCATCTATACTTATTTTCCAGTTCTAATTAATTTAGCATGTGCAACAAAGATGTGAACCTACTTTATATATCTTTTCTTGTAGGTTTCCCCTTTGATATTCTCATATATGGCGACAAAGGGTGGTGTGGTAACGTATTTAACACCCATCACCTCCATTAGATATCAGTGAATATACTGGTGTCTTTGTACAAATAGTACTTCTGGACTGTGCCATAGATATCCCCTGTTTTACTTAATTTTGTGAGCGAAAATATAGTGTTTTAAGAGGGAGCTGTGAGGGAAAGTAATTTTGGAGATAGTGACCTGGTTAGGGAACTATTACCACTCAACCTTTTTTCCTTTTATTGTTCTATCTACTTTTAGATAAGCGGCACATCAGCATTACCTAGAATTAGCTTTCCATCAGGTGGAATTAGATCACTGCTATGCTAATTTTGTCATTGACAATGGCACCATCCCGACAGAGGGCAAAGTACAAAAAAGCTTGGTACCTACCTGGACTCTTCTCTGAACTCCAACACAGAGGATAATTATCTAGTAAAGACCATGCAATGCCATCTGACCCTGCTTAGGCAAGTCAAACCTTTGATTTCCAAGAAGAATTGCACAACCCTGGCTAGGACAATAATCCTCTCCCGACTTCATTACTGTAACTAGGGGGCACAACTAAAGGGAATCTTGCTAAACTTCAGACAGTCTAGAACAATGCGATTTGCATAATAAAAAAGTTGACCGGCAGCAAACACATCTCGGGATATAGGAAAAAACTGATTATTTACCACTCACAGAGACTGCTGCAATTGAGCAACCATTGGCTAGTGGTTTGCCCCAAACATGATCGCATTTGGGGAAATGGAAGATTGTTCCCTTTCCTTGCTGCCACAGCCTGGAATACACTTCCTCAAGCTTTGTGACAGGAACAACATGTTTTACCTATCGGCAAACATCTAAAAACAATACTATTCAAATAATCCCCTGTTGTCTTCCTCGTCTAGACTATGCCGTGCCAATGCTCATGTCATCTGTCTTTATGTCGTGACCTGATGCCTACAAAAACACCAAGGGTAAGGCTATAAGCCTTGTTAACTTCTATTGCATTCCTCTGGTTAGTGCCAATGTATTTTAACACACAAGAACATGCTATGGAGTATAAATCTATAGTACTAAATACCTACAAATTATTGTCTACAACCCAAAGACTGTCCCTATTGAGAAGCACACGCTAACCCTGTCAGGGCAAGCTCTCCCTAGGTGGCAGGTGGTGCATCCTGTCTAATAGAGATAGCAAGAGATATTTCCCTCATCAACAGAAAACCAACTGTATCAGTGCCCTCATGCTTGTCAGGTTTTCAGCGTATAATAAACAAATAAATAAAAGAAATTAATAAATATTTAACATTCTAACCTCGGTAGAAGGGAACTTTCACAGATGATATCACTCTACACCGACCCCAACCTAACCATACGACCTGCAGACAAAGGCGGGGCAATTGTTGTATTGAACAACACTGATTACCATAACAAATGCATGTGACAACTAGAGAACTGGATAGTGTATGCACCTATCAACAAAGATCCTACAGCAGAGATCAAGTGTAACATTGATGCCATACTTGATAGAGTAGAGGATCTTGATTGGATCTCTGAAAAGACTAGAACCTATCTATCCTCGACTCACTCCATGGTCCTGACATTTTACTTACTCCCCAAAATACATGAATACATGAAGCCTCATCGACCTTTCAGCTAGTCCCATAGTAGCAGCCACAGGTGGACTTTGCCAGCCATTGGGGACTTACATTGACTACTTCCTTCAATCCCTCATTTAAAATACACTGACATACATTAAAGATACAACTCACTTTTTGCAGATGTTTGATACAGTCAGCTTGTCCAGTGAAGACATCATGTTTATTGTAGATGTAAACAACCTCTATACCAGTAGTCCACATGACCTTGGCCAAGAGGCAGTTGAATGGTTAATAGTACAGACCAACGCCATCGGTGCCATCAAACTCTTAATTACAATTCTGCTAGAATGTTTTGTTCAGAAATCATATTTTAAGTATAGTATAGACAGCAACATTACATTCAGACATCAGGCACCTCAATGGGAGCTACTATAGCCCCAGCATATGTCAACTGTTTTATGCACATCATCGAAAGTATGCACATCTTGAACCATCCGGTCTGGTGCAACCATCCTCATAAGTGGGCCAGATACATTGACAATATTTTTGCCATTTGGCATGGCTCCCATGAAACACTACAAGACTTCCTTATTTTCATTAACACAATTGACCCCCGGATCCAATTTATGACAGAGATTGGGACACCTGGTGTCTATTTCCTGGACATGAATGTCAAAGTCAGTAATAAGATTTCAACATATAATTTATCAAAAGCACTGATAGGAACAATCTCCTTCGACAGATGAGCTTTCATCCTCCAAATACGTTGAATAATCTACCCTACGGACAACTATTGAGAATCAAAAGAATTGTTAGTGATCCAGAGGAATGTAAAATAGAGTTTGATCAAAAAATCTGCTGTAAATATAAGGGCAGAAGGTATCCAGCAGTAGATCTCGAATTGGCTATTGAAAAAAAAGACACCAGTCAGCCCAGAGCATCGCTGTTACAGACTAAACCCACCAGAATCACACCACCACGGTCTTTGTCTCTAAATTCTCTTTACCAAGTAACAATAATAAGCAAAGCATAAACAGACATTGGGATATAATGAGCAATGATGACAGAACAAAGTATTTGTTTATCGAGTCACCTGTTTTTTATATTTATTTGTTTTACATTTGTATAGCACAAAAGCAGCCCTCGGGCATCGTGGCACTGTTACTTGAGGGATGCTTAGTTACAGAGGGAGGTATATGTTCAATATACATTATCAGGATTATATTTATACTTTTTTATGCACAGATTGAATATACATTTATACTTTTTGTGCACAGATTTAGTAAACATTTGTAGTGTACAATATATTTAAGTATGCAGACATGCTGTGTCAGTGCCTGGGTGTGTTCAGCGAAGAGTATAGTTTTCAGAGCCTTTCACAATGCCATATGTGATCCCTGCGCACGTAATGGTGGAGGGAGGGCATTCCACTGTAAGTATGCCAGGTACGGGAAGCTAGCACCGCCTGCTCTAACTTTTTTGACCAATGTTATGGTGAACATGTTAGAGCACAGCGTTCTGGTGGGTGTTATAGAGGTGGATGGGTGAATCCTTTCTGAGAGGTAGGCAGATGCAGTGAGTTGGATGCACTTGAGGGTCAGTGCCAAGGCTCTTATAGGAAGCCAGTCCGTGATGTGTTCCCTTTTTTGCTTACCAGAGGACCAAACACCTCAGGGACAACACCAGAGGTCCCAAAGCATTAATCACACAGACAGACAAGAAAGGAACATACCCATGCTTGAATTGTGAGAACTGTAATAGTGTAATAAAGGGTCCCTATGTTTTTCATCCACGTACTGGTGAGAGTATACCATTAAGACATTTGGCCACCAGCCCCACAAAGCATGTTTTCTACTGCATCAGATCTCCATGTGGAATTTATTATGTGGCTGAGACCAACTGGAATGTGAGCATCAGATGGAATGAACACAAGTGATGTATTCGCGCCAAGAACACCCATTCATCTCAGCCATGTCCCTTCAATGAACATGGGCATACAATTGCGCAAATAATATTTCAGAACTTAGAAGTACTGAGTGTCAAATAGTTTTGTGGAGACATCAAAAGGAGAAGAGCACAACGAGAAGCCTTTTGGTTTCACAGTCATTGGTGTCATATGGCATGAATGAAGACTGTAATTGACATTGTTTCCTGTAAATAAGTAGCAGCTATCACAGGTTTTCTTGTGTTCAACAAACCCCATTGTTTCAACAGATGGCACACTGAACATGAACTAATGAATTGAACACAGCAGTGATGTGTGTAGTGTCAATTTGACATACATACTCACTGATTTTTCTTGTCATCTATTTATTCTGGTTTCACCTCACCCCAGTTTTCTTCTTTCTTCTTTTCCTGTCCTTATCTCTCCGGAAAAGAGCAGCATCAATGATGAGTGGTACCCAGTCAGCCTTTATTGGATCGTGCATCCATCTAGTCTAACCACTAAACACACTACTGTTGCGCTATGACATATTAGTCACCCCTCTAGGGAGGCTTTTTATTTAACTGAGGTTCGGAGAATATAGTTGTTTCAGTTAGATCATTAGTCCATACTTAGATTGTACATCTCATACCTATGGTTATTGGTGTACTGATCATATTCATTCTGTGGTGCAAACTCAGAACATCTGCATGCACTACCTATTAAAGGCACTGCATGACAGCATTAGACACACTTACACACTATTGTTTGATTTTCTGTCTTGGATAATGTTATTTCATTGATACACGTTACCCTAATTATAGGGCACGCACTGCATACCGTGTAGCATGTTTCACTGGTCACGTGACACAGACAATAGAACATAGAGCGTATGCACGTCTTCCTCTGTCTAGTATTATGTTCTATGTGAGAGAGGAACCCCAACAGGAAAAAGGACAGATCGTCCGAGCAGCACTTTCTGGTAATGACTATAGCAATACTAAAGTTTATATTCTCTGCTTTTTTGAAGATTTTCTGTTTTGGAATCTCCTATGTTCCACACAAACAGCTGTTCTCGGGTTCTTCTTCTAATTATCGACAGAGTGGGCGGACCCACGCAGGCGCTTCCCCATCCAAAAGGATGATGTGCACCTCCCCACCAATCTTACACACAACCCTCACTTTCTCATAACTCCTCCCACCGCCCCGTTTGCCCCACAAAATCTAACAGCACACTGCTCCTTTCTCTGCCTCTCACCTCGACTCCTCCCAGCAAAGCCTTCCCACTCAGTTCAGCCACTCCCAGCGCAGACATCCGAACCTTCATCAACTCTCTCTCCTCGACATGCCTCTCACACGCAAGCAGAAAATGTGCCACAGTCTCAGGCACCCCACACACCACACAGTCCCTCGTCTCACGCTTCCCCACTCGAAACAGACTGTCATTCAGCCCCACGTGCCCTATCCACAACCGATTCAGCATCACCTCCTCCCTCCTCCTCCATTCCAGTTTCCCTGCATCCATCTTCACAGACACTTTCTCACAAACACCAAACATCCACCTGCCCTTCACCCCACTCTCCCACCTCTCCTGCCACTCATCCATAACCTGCTTCACCACCACAGCCTTCACCTCATCCACACTCAAAGGTATCCTCACATCAACCATTCCTTTCCTCATACCCGCACCCGCCGCCAAATCCACCAACTCATTACCCAAAATGCCACTGTGACTGGGAACCCACGCCAACTCCAGATCTATCCCCCGACGCGCACACCGATCAATCTTTCTCGGGTGCAATTGAGTTTGGAAGCCCCTTTCTGAATGAACATTTAGCCCAATGAACCACACGTGTCAGACCGGCTCGTATTACAGATTGTTACCAGCTCTTGCCAGGTTAGAAGTTTTTAGAGTTTGTCAATATATTTTTTTAGTTTGAGAACCATATGGCATTTTTTGTAAAGGCAAGAATTCTGCTTTTTGAACGTTGTGTGATTTTGTTGGGCAAGGTCTGGATTCATGGATTTCAGTGTATTGACACACCCTGCTTCACATAGGTTGGTACAACCATTCATGATAACATTATTCTTGTTGTATGAAGACTTTTCAGGCACTCTACTTAGAAAAACACGCAATTGGTGGAAGACTGTAGCAATAAGCCACAAGACGGCGTGCCAATACCGCCCCAGGTAATCTCCCGGTGGCATTACCGCGGGCGGTATTGGCCCGCCATCGAGGGGCTTATTGCCATTAGTACCCCGGCCCATTAGACCGGGGTACTAGTGGCATTTTTTTCTGTTCTGAAATGCTGCCGCATTTCGGAACAGAAAAAGAAAGTGAAATAAAATGGCTGCCGGGAAAGGGAAAATGTAGTCCATTTTCCCTTTCCATGGTGGCCTTCAGGAGCGGACGCGCTGGGAACAGAAGTGTTCCCAGATCGTTTGCTCCAAAGAAAAGAAGAAAAATAAAGGTAAATTTGGTTGGGAGGGAGGGGAGGGGATAATTTGCAGGAGAGGTGGGTGTAGGAAAAAAAAAACTTACCTGATTCCCCAGCGTGGACGAAGGCAGCTTCCAGCCATGGGGAGGCACGCAGCGGGGAAGGCCCCGTTTTGAGCTTCCTTATTGCCACGCCCCCTACCGGGAATAAACCCAGGCATGTACGTGCGTCCATGGGATTACACCGTGGTAAGGCTTGGAAAGGAGCCAATCACGTTAAGTGTATCCCGTGGACACACATCTGCCGGGTACTAATGAATGATATTAAATGCACATGACATACATATTTAAAAGGTGATATATGCAACAGCAAATCTCCATCCTTACTTCTTTTCCCTTTATTTCTTTTCTTTTTTCCTTCTTGTTCCGCATTCACAACTCTTTAACTAAGCACTCTGAGTGAATAGGAAACCATATTGACAACGTATTTGCGTGTATGCACTAATTGATACAAATGTGTTTACAATTATTTGCAACACTAAATGTGTTGGATACTGTAACCCAATATGACATTGTTGGTGGCAGGATGCGATTACGATATGATAATCGACATATGTCACGGTGTGATGTGATTTGTCTTGACATATTCTTGATTGATGGGCAAACGTTGTTTATATTTGACCAACTGGTTTGTGTTAGTTTGATAAATTCATGTAACCACACCCATTCATTATACAGCTATTATCCTTGATGATGGACATGATGTCCGAAATGCATTGGCAGGTTTAGCATTTTTTGGCATGGTCGCCCAAAGCGACTTCTTTTAAATCAAATACAGCTGGTTTTCACAAAATGCTTGTGTCATTTGTATTAAAAACAGGAAACTAAGACAAACCACATTAGCAACATTTTCAAATGTGACTCTAGCACAAGAGCTAGATCAAGGGTGTGCAAGACGCACCGCAGGCTCCCCGAGCCGAGGTCCACATTGTCCTTACATTTACACAAGACTCAAATGATGGGAAAGGGTTCTAAAAACACACAAAGAGTTTAGTTTGGACCACAGTACAAAAAAATCCTGTCAGGTTCACACATAGCATTTCTTTGAGCACAGAAAGCAAAACAAAGAGAAACATTCTGTAATATTTCAATTTTTTATGTGTTAAAAAGGTAACCATGGAAGGTGCAAGAGGGACTAATTTGGCATTTTTACATTTCTAAGACAAGCGTAATTGAAAACGTTAAATAAGAAAGGGAGTGTAAAGGACACGCACACAAGAAGACAGAAGGGATAACACAGGATCAAGAAACATCAAAACACTGCAAACAACAACTCCTCCAAATCAGTCGAAGACTTCCTAAACACACCAGACAGCATGCAGAAACTCCTCCAACAACAAAACAAGCGGCAAGCCAATCCTGTGTATTCCTCGCTTGACAGCAAAACAAAACCCAAAGACAAAGCCAGAAGCAAGATGGGCCTTTCAAATGCATTCATACCTGTTTTAGAACTGCTCACTGCCTTATTATAAGTATGACGGTAAGGCAACAACGGTGCTGGTAGCGCTACCGGCACCGTTGCTACTGTACCGCCATACTACGAGCTGTGCTCGCGGGTGCCTGACAGCCCGCCAGATCTGACCTGGCAGGCAGTGTGGCACCCATGAGCACAGCATGTCGGATGCACTGGCACAGTTGTAAACGGTGCCGGTGCATCCGACGTCCCCATTCCCATTGAGCCCTAAATGGGAATGAGGATGTACCGGGCCCGGCACCCACGAAAGGGCACTTACCGGGTCTGGCTGGGCCGGAATAGCCCAGTAATTGCCCATTCGTGGCTGCCAGACCTGGATGCTTGTTTGGAGGTCGCCTTGCCGGTTTTACCGGCAAGGCAACCTCCAACCTTGTAATGAGGCCCAGTTAACTGTCTCTTAGCTGATAGTCAACCACCCGTCTTGAGTCTGGGGCCCAGTGACTGCACAGCTGGCTTCAAAGCAAAGCTTTTCTAGACTCTGACTCTTTGAAATATCTGTAGGACTCCCATGGGGTGGGTTCGACCCACACAGACAATCTCAACCATTGGAGAACATTCTGGGATGTTCGAGTATGCCTGCTAGCAAGCCTACTCCATTACTAGGGACATTTCTCTGGACCCCAGTGTGACCAGCATCCACTGAAGAATCATAAGCTTTTATGAAGGCAACTTTATCTTAAAAAAGCGGCAAGAGAGATACAACATTTGATCTCAGCCTGCCCTGTAAGAGGCAAGCAGCAGAGCTCTTCATGAAGACATATGAACTGTATTGGAACTCGGTAAAAGCATTTTTGACCTCTCGAAACCTCCCCACTTCTGTCTATTTAGCTCTGTTTGTTATCTAGCACACCACTTCTGAATGATAAAATACATTTTTGTCAGTGTATATCTTAGCATTGTAAACCACAAGTAGATATAACCATACTAAACAATATTCTAAGCAGATTTGCATTGTTTACTTTAATAACATTTGGTCTATGAAAGAGTAATCAGTGATTTGAAAAAGGATGTGTAATATAAGTTATGTGTCAATTAGTACCAAAATATAAAGGTGGTGTGATAAATGACATTTTAAAATTAAGTACTACAGATATTCAGTTTTTTTTTCTGTTCCTGCAAACTGGAAACACACGCATTTCTAGGAATTGCTGTAATTTCAAGTTGCAGTCTATTTCAGAATGCCTCAATAAACTTGTTACTGAGAAGTTATATGCACATTAGGTATCGTATTTAACTTTGTGAGGCATATGAAAAATGTTCTAAATCATAAAATGAAACAAATGAATTATGACTTTGTCTGACTGATGGGACTACGCTGTTTTTCTCTGATACAAAGCAGACGTTTAAAATTAAACTAATTGCAATGCCCTTTCTACTGGATAATTTAATTAAAAACCGCATAACGAGACAAAATTCCTTGTTAAAACTTTTACCCCATACTGTTAACAATTTTCTTGCTAAGGAATTAACATTTTTGCTGTATGTTTAATTAATATAAATTCATTTTTAAAATGCAAGCCAGAGTTCAATAGATAGTGTGGGCACACTACATTGTGTTTTGTCTTTACGTGACTATTAGTGAGTGGGGAATTGTTTAAATTTAAGCTCAGATTGCTTCTCAAGGACACCCATAGCCAATCTCTTATGTGAGCAACACTCATTAAATGTGAAGGAGCCAAAGAGCTGAATATCTTTAACAAGGCAACCTTATCCTAAATCACACCGTCACACAGCCATTTGTTCTTTATGACAAAGTCATTATTGAGCTGATTTAAATCAGATATGTTAGTGAAAGAAAAGAAATGAGAGAGAGAGAGAGAGAGAGAGAGAGAGAGAGAAATTAACAAGAAATATATTATATATTTCGAAAACAATATGAGTAAACTGCATTATTGTATCCCTGGCAATCATAGTGATGTTCATGCTGCGATTATAGTTTTCAAGTAAAAAGAAAATGTAATGGAGAAGTGTTGCTGTAATATAATATCAGAAGGCAATGGACACACACTGCTGTAAAACAAGACCAATTTGGTTCATAACCTATGCAAGAAAAACACTAGCAAGCTGTTCAAGATATATCAAGATATTACGGAACTGCAAATATTGGCAGCATACACACTAACCCCAAAACACAATGAATAGCTATTGACGTCCTTATAATCCAACATTGACAAAATCAAAGACTAAATAATTCAACAACTCATAAAAAACATTGTATTCTATCCTGTGATGTATGTGATTCATCAGTGTTTTTCAACTACTTGGCTTTGATTGCATATTGTAACCAGGAATACAAAAATAAAGCCTAGAAATTCCCATAAACTGAACGCTGGTGGAATGCGTCAAATAAGGGCCAGATTTATGGAAATGCGTACATTAATCCCACAATGGCCACGGCTGAGAACAACACTGCATAAGCCTGCGCGCATAAATTAATCTGCATACTCCACGTATTTATGGATCCAAATGCACATTTCCAGCCAACCCACAAATCAAAACGAGCTGCACGAGCAATGCCCACAACACGCCCCCACGCAAACCAAGCCATATCCCAACCTAAGCACAAACCTCCAAGTCCACCTCTGACCCACCATCCAGCACCCCTGCAAAAACATGCAGGGCCCCTTAATACGTCGATGCAGCACCCCCTATGAAAACGCGTGGGTTCCCTCATAAATGAGGTTGCAACCCTGCGAAAATGTGCGGCCTCCCATGTAAGTTAATGCGGCACTCCTGCAAAAATATGCATGCACCCTTGTAAATCGTGGCTGCACCCCCTGCGAAAACGTGAGAGCACCCTTGTAAATTGAGGCTGCACCCCCTATGAAAAAGCAGGGGCTCCCTCATAAACTTACGCTGCACGCCTGTGAAAACCTGCGGCCTCCCGTGTGACTCAATGCGGCACCACCATACGAAAACGTGAGAGCTCCCTTGTAAGTCGAGGCTGCACCCCCTACGAAAATGAGCTGACCCCCTCATAAGTCAAGGCAGCACCCCTGCGAAACTGCAAGTACACCCAAGACACCACCCACCAACCCCCCTCACCTGCAACACTACCCCAACGCAGCCACCCTGATAGTACTCCCGTTCCCTACACTGCCCTCACCCCAGACACTACCCCCAGGCAGCACCCTCAAGTCCAGACAACACCCACCAGTCCGACTCACCTCCAACACTACTTCCAGCAGCCCCCTCAAGTCCAGACACCACCCACTAGCCCCCCTCACCTCCAACACTATCCCAGGCAGAACCCTGACAGTACTCCCACCACTCTGCCCTCACCCCAGACACTACCCCAGGCAGTCCCCTCAAGTTCAGACAGCACCCACCAGCCCCCTCAACTCCGACACTACCCCAGGCAGCACCCTGACAGTACTCCTGCTCCCCATACTGCCCTCACACCAGACACTACCCCCTGGCAGCACCCTCAAGTCCAGAAACCACCCACCAGCCGCCCTCACCTCCAACACTACTCCAGGCAGCCCCCACAAGTACAGCCATCAACCACCAACCCTCCTGAACTCCAACATTATCCCAGGCAGTACCCTGACAGTACGCCCCACTCTGCCCTCACCCAGGACACTTCCCCAGACAGCCTCCTCAAGTACAGACACCACCCACCATCCTACTTCACCTCCGACACTACCCCAGACGGCACCCTGACAGTACACACCTCCCACGCCACACTGCCCTCACCTCAGGCACTACCACCAGATAGCCCCCCTCAAGTACAGACACCTCACACCTCTGACACTACCCCAGAGTAGCCCTCTTAAGTCCAGACATTACCCACCAGCCCCTTCACCTCTGACACTACCCCAGGCAGCCTCCTCAAGTCCAGAGACCACCCACCAGCCCCCCTCACCTCCAACACTACCCAGGCAGCACTCTGACTGTACTCCCCCTCCCCACACTGCCCACACCCCAGCCACTACCCCAGACTGCTCCCTTGAGTCCAAACACCACCTACCAGCCCATCCCAGGCTGCCCCCTCAAGTACAAATACTGCCATGCAGCCCCCTCACCTCTGACACTACCCCAAGTAGCCCCCTGACAGTCTTGCACCCTCCCAGTCCAATGAATGGCTGCAACTCACCTGAACCTTTGTTGTCAGCCTCCATCATCAAGCACACTTCTAACATGTCCACCACCAACACGATCAACTGCAAGAAATGAAGATCAATCTTGGAATAGAGCATCTGCTGTCATTCCCTGGTAGACCTTAATCTGCAGCACCACAACTATACATCACTATATTTCACCAACCACACTTTGGCAACCCCATACCCATGTAACAAGTGAATACAATTGAAAGTGGAATGTGCATTTTGGCCATGGGTAATTTTAAAGGCATCAAAGCAGAGCCATTGAATGTGTGCTGAGCACAGAAGTAAACCCAATCAAACATGTGTGTGATCCACAAATAACGGCCAGGCGCATCACAGCTTCAGCACAATTGTCCCAGGTGGAAGGGGTAGCAAACTCCCTGTCAGGGACCACAACATGAAAGGTATGTGCATGAGTGATGGGAGGGCATGATTCACTGAGACATGAAATGTGGGCTGGCACACAAAAATAGCAAACATGGGACACAACTGCATTACAGTGGCAGACGGTGAGCATGACATGAGAGCAGACAGTGGGTGACTGCACATACTTGTGGGTATGAGAGCATGGGAGTGACACAGCAATGAAAAACAACATTGCAAGTGATGTGAGCAGGCCACACATACACAGTGAGCCCATCACCCACCACATCACCCACAATGCTAAATGCAAAGTACAGACAATGGAGTGGGACACATACACATTCACAAGCATGTGCAAAGGGGACACAAGAACAATATTGGACTTTAAATACAAACCATTTGAAAGTCTGCAAACATACAGGAACAGGTGGCAGGTCATCGACCATCACAGTCAAACAAATAATGCAAATTCTATCCACACATCACTGCACCATGACCCAGATGTACATCTTCTCGCACACAACAGAACCCTCACCCACAACCACACTGCTTAACAGACACTAAACAAACAGTGATGCAGCACATGTAAAAGAAAATGAAAATATCCTTTTCAGCCTCCAGTCGTCCCATTGCCCACCCCCACATATCCGGCACATCTACATCCCTCCACCAGGAAACCTCACACAGGCATGCCACAACACACATGACCTTCAATGGCGAGATGTACTGGGAGAAATGCCAACAATACAAGGTGCAGACACACAAATTAACGGGATCAGGTAATATTATCCCCACCAATAATATCGCCATATATAGGTAATATTATTTGTGGGGATAATTTATTGGGTCTGGGCGTTGCAGGGGTGTCCCCCGCTCCAATAAAAAAAATGATGGGAGTTGCGGGGGTGCCCCCCGCAGGTTCCATGACTTAATATCACTGCAAAAATATGGCAATATTCTTTTATGGCAATATTTTTGCGGGGATGTGGAATGTAAACATATAAAATCTGTATTATATGAAACTATATACACACAAAACTGTGAATGAAGCTCCAAGGAGTCTGAGGAAATGAGGAGAAATTAAAAGAAATCGATACCTAAAGAAATATACACATGAAAAACGGGGAAGGAAAGTCATCGAAGTCTGGGGCAGATGAAAAAAAGAAATTAAAACCTATACCTAAACAACTATATACAAAGGCAGTGGGCTAGTCCTCATCACTGATGTCACAAAACCTGTTGACCAGTGCTGAATCGCATGCCACATCCTCCTCCGTCAGGTGAGTCTCCATTGTTTCCTAGAGGGGTTGCAGGGTGGAGAGCATCTGTACTTTGGTGGCCCATGCTGACCTGCAAGTCACATCCAGGATGGCAGCCCGTCTCCTCACCCGACGCAGCTCCAACTCAGCCCTGGCCACCATCACAAGTGCCTCCCATGCCAGCTACCTCTCTGCCAGCAGTTTGCTTTCATAATTGCGTAACACAGTAGTTTAGCACACCCAGGTGGTCCTCCTGCCTCAAAGTTGCCACCTACCTCCTTGATGTTGTCTGCCCTGCAACAGTCTGCCTCCTTCTTGTTGCCATCTGCTGCCACTGTGCCAAGTGCACGCTCAGTTGGGACACCCTCCGACTTGATGACGATTGTCGGGGGCATACGGATCCTGCACTGCTCCGAGGTGCCTGCTGTCCCTCCATTGCCTATGCCACTGTTGGTGCCAGGTAGGCACAGTGACCACCTCAGCCGATGTGCTTCTGACTCCCACCTTGTGCAGAGTTGTAAGTTCCACGAGAGGGGGCGATGGGGGTGGGATGGGTGCACAGGGGGCTGTGCTGGTATGTGGCCTGGAAAGCACACCAGAGTACGCCTGGTGGACAGAGGTGTAAGCTGAGGAGCCGGTTGCAGGAGTGAACCACCCATGGAGCCCACCAGGGAACATACCTGCTGCCAGCAAGGCCACGAGGTGGTACAGATCATTATGATGATGGTCAAGCATACCATGAGTAGCCTGCCCATCATCACGTATGGCTGCAGCCTGCCTCATCAGGCTGACCAGCAGCTACAGCATCTGATCCCTGATGGACACATCAGCTGGTAAGGGGATTCTGGTCTGGCCCACGAACAGGATTTTGCACAGGCACCTCCATGGTGGCTTACACAGTCTTATGCCCCTTGGACAGGGTTGCAGCATGCACACCCACATTGATACCCCCACCTTTCCCCATGGGCTGGGCTGCAGCTGCCACCTCCTCTGCCTCCCCCTCCATCAACCTGGATGACTCCAGGGTGTCTTCCACCATGAATGGCCCCTGTGTGGCATCACCGGATCCCAAAGCTTCTGAGGAGTTGCCTGCCACCTTCACCTGCTTCGACTTACATCCAGCAGTCACTCCCGATGGTACAGACGCTACCGAAGATGAGCTGTCATGGGGAGTGGCTGGGGCTTGTGCTTTTGTCTAGTGGAATGGTCCCTGCATCCAAGCTCCACAGCACTGCTTCCATCCTCTTCATGTGCTGCATCAACTGTGGTAAAGGTGAAACAGAACAGCAAATCAGTGTACTGTGTAAAAGCCAGTGTGGCATCTACAACATTCACTGTAACATGAGTTGTCCAAGGAACAATCAGCTTCATCCACACTCACCCACATGGACTTGCAATTCACATCCAAACAGACACAAAATACAGGCTCAATGACAGTCATGACCCATCCACATGTGAAACACAGCGCAATGTGGGCAGTGCACAGACACATAGCAAGAGAAATCACATGCAAGAATGGGAAAGTCAAAGTCACCTCACTGCAACCTGATGCCCATCCATGGGAGACCTGCCACAGGCTCGGTGTGGGCAAGGAGAAAACTGGTATGATTGACATACATGTAAAGCATGTGAACATAGATGTGCGTTGCCACAACCGTGGACACATTGTGGGAAAGACACACAGTGGATTCTTGACCACCAGTAGTCAACCATGTTTGCACCACTCACAGCAAGGCAAGGCGAAAACCTGCCTCTCCACACAATCACATCAAACAACATGCCTTTGTCACAACCCACCCTGTGTGCATGCAACACATACCTGCATCAATTGCACATGCACACGTGAGGATGTAATGGCCCCAAGCAGATACACATAGCATGCACACACATCAACACTGAGTACACAAGCTGTGCTGTGAAAAATCACATCAAATGACCAGAAACTGCAATACCCCAACTTCACTACGCAAAACATCCAAATGCATGTGTGACATCCAGATGCAGGATCAGAAGAGTTAACACATTGCTAAAGTCTGTACAACATTATGTCCTTCATGCATGCACCTGAAATGGCCAGCACATCCTCATCTGGCATCATTTACATCCAAGCACATCTCAGTCACAAGTGACAATTGGGCAATGATGTGACAATTGTGCAATGACACACACTGCAAACACCAGTACATCTCCAATCCACAGATGTCACACCTAATACATGGGTAGCATTGTCCGGGGCCTGAATGCCACTTTTGAGTGCTGAAGCACACATGCTGCAAACATAATCATGTCACTACAGACATGCAGGCACATTCACAAAACACATGCACCGTAGAGCACTGTACCACATGCCCTTTCACCAGCCGCCTCCAGACATCGTTGTCAGCCGCAGACCAGGGTATACATCTGCATGTTGTTATTTAAGAAGCGGCACCTGCCTGCACGGTCCACCTCCACGGTTGCACCAGCTTTCATGGTGCGCAGATTCTTGTTGTGGGTTCTCTATTTGAGGCCCTCTCAGCACTTGTGGACAGTCTTTAAGAAGCGGACTGTCACCCCCTCTGTGTTCATGGCAAATGTTATGTCCTCCCAAATCTGATGCCGTCCTTCCTTGCCGCGTTGCTTCGCTGTGTCAAAGAGGGCATCATAGTTCTACAGGACTTTGGATGACAACTTCCTTTGATGTGAAGTTGACAGCCCTCTTCCTCGCTGGCGTGGGATTGCTGCTCTGGTCACAGGAAGATGTTGCAGACATGGCAACCCCTGAGGTAGGTATGGTGGGCAAGATAATCCTGGAGATGGGCTGTGGAGCAATGGTGGTGGAATAGTATGGTGGGAGTGTGACCCAGTAGCTGAGGTGGTCACAGGGCTAGAGACAGGGGCATAGGCAATGGCTGGACAAGCAGCAGCAGATGGAAATGTGGGAGGAACCACAGGGAAGGAGGAGCCTGGTAAATTGGCAAGGCAGGAGAGTGGTTCTTCCATTTCTCGCTATGAAGGCAGCCAAAAACAGAGCAAATGCCCTTAGCTCATAAGTTAAATGACACGTGCAGTATGCAGCATGCTGACACAGCCCACAGCACTGATGGATATACATAAGGATGTGGAAACGCAACACTGGTTGTGCGTGCAAAGGAATGAAGATAGACAAGTGTAGTATACATGTATTTTGGGGTGCTACACAAGCTGTTCCCTTTAGGTACGGCACATTTTTTCTTTTTTGTGGGGATTTGCCTCTGCCCATACGTGCATATTTTTTACCATTTAGATGCCTTCAGTGTGTCGCATACACAATTTCTGATTTTGGAGGGTCACTTAGTTTTGCGTACTGCTATATTTGTTTGTCGGAAGCTTTCCGGGTATCGTGTACACAATTTTTGTTTTTTCAGGGTGCCACAGCACATCGCGTACCTTTTTTTCCCTTTTGGGGTACATTTTTGACTTGCTAGATCACACATCTACATTGCATATCAGGTAAACTATTCCCTTAATCATATTGCCCTAGATAATAACCTGGTGTGCCTTCCATTCATCCCACACACCTGTGACATAACTGGAAAGGCCCCACGAGTGAAAGGGGCCAGACGGGGTCGGGCCATGGTGATGAAACTTCTGTCTAAGCCCTAAGGGGTCGGGAACAAGGTGTGAAGACACCTGTCCCAGCCCCAGGTGGTCAGGAATGTGGTATTGAGACACCTGCCTAAGCCCCAGGTGAACCTGGCAGGCCTATGTTCACAGGTGGCCCGGCACTGGGATGAAAACTTGGATCCAGCCAGACAGGGGCAGCACCAACACCCTGTGCCACTCGTGGCTGGAAGGGATGCCCTGCACAGCAGGAAGAGGCTCAACCACAAGACAAGGCAAAGGACACTGGCCAGCAGAGTTAGAACTTCACTGATGAGGAGCTCCAAATCCTCATTGACTATGATACTGATTACCATTGAGACATGTGCCTGTATGCGGGGAGCACACATCCACCTGCACAATGTTTGGTGCATTGGCAGCATGTCACGGACCAGATAAACACATTAGCGGTGGAGATGGGCACTGCTGAACAGCTTCAGATGTGCCAGAATGATCTCACCCATAACATCTAGCACAAGACGAGTGTCAACCTGTCATTTGCACTGGCAACTGGAGGGGATCCAGCAGAAGAGGAGCAGGTGACACTGCATGAATAGGCCACAGGCTCATTGATACTCCTTGAGCAGGTGTAAGGTGTGGGAGGCATTGACAATAATGAGGACACATCGGAGGAGTGGCTGTCATTGTGTATCCTGTGTGTTGCCAGTCATGCATCACCCACATAATTTTCCGGCATTTGTATGACAGTATGACAGTGCTGGGTAAAGCATGTCATGTGTCGTACAGTCTCATGTCACATGGCCATCATACTACCCAGTGTGGTGGATATTTTTGGCACATGTTTGTGAGACAGTACACATCCCCCACAGTGTACTCCCCCAGTAAATCGGCACCATGAGACACCTGCATGTACTGTTGAGTGCTACATACTTGTGCAGTGTCACTCTGCGCTGCTAGACAGCAGCATGCAAACACATTTTAACTTTGATGTCATGTCATGCTGAGTTGCATGTTCCATTTGTTACCTGCTCCTATGGTTTGCCTTGTTACGATGCATAGCTGAGCTGTCTGTCAACGCGCATTGTGATATGCACAGAATGAAGATGCATTGGTGCCCACAGACCACATCACCAATGCTTCAATTCTACTGACACAGAGAGCCTACTCGTTATGACACCTATTCCCTCTTACCCTCCTACACTCTGGCCCCACTCCAGGGGCCCACTCCCCTCACTCTCTTATTGGTCTTTGGACCTTGTTGCCATCGTCCAATCCGCTCACCTTCTCACCGCACTTCATGGACCTTGAATAGAAGGGCCACTTTCAGCTGTACCTACTAATGGGCTTATTCATGCCGTACTCAATGTTTCCATTTGCCTGTCCCAGACCTGATTAGTGTGTCAAGTGTTGACTGTGGTTTTGTCTGTGGATAAGGATGGCTGACTGTTGCCATGTGATGTCATTCAACATTGAAATGTCACTTGTGGATTACTTTACCCTTGGTTGTGGCAACTCGACAGTTGCATGACCCATCATTGTGCATTTACGCCACTGTTGAAAATCATTGTGTCCACTGCCAGTACAGACATGATGGGTGGGGAGGGGGTCACTTGTCAACAAATGCCATGCATCTGTTGCTTACTGATTAAAGTGTGTGAATACACAATGTCTGATGGGTGTGTGTCCCGCCATTTGTTGTTATAGTGCACTTTGAAGCATATGTGCATTGTTGTTTCATTGAAAATTGATAAATATGTCTTTCTCTGTCCATTTGCAGATGAGGATGCACCAGATGCAGGGGAGGAGGATGAGGAGTCAGTGGTGCATCAGACCACCAGTGGAGTATGTGGTGTATTATGCCATGAGAATCCACTGCTGTGCCAGACCATTCTCAGTCATGTTGAAGACTGTTCCCTTAATCACCTGGCTCAGCTGGCTTTGACTTTGAACTTGAAGTGTATGTCTCAAAGCGGGCTAACATGAGTGTCCCAATGCGTGAGTCAGATGGGTTCTGTGAGTCTGCACAAAGCCAGTCAGTGGTTGTCCACCCATCTGCGGTGGTTACGGCTGCAAGACCACCCTCCCATGATTTGGCTTTAGGTCCTGGGGCTAATGTCCAATGGAGGGTGGCCATCGGCAGCCAACAACAGTGCCACTACATCAATGGGCATGGTCTCTTGCATCAGGCTGCCATGTGCCCCACACACATGGGGGACATGTGCAGGCTGAGGAGACAGAGTGGGAGCAACCAATGTGTGCCACAATCCGACATGGGAATGTGTTGGACAAAATCTGAGGGCATGGATAATATGGCAAAGTCCATGACCCCGCCAGTGGCCCGGGTAGATCGACAGCTGCAGGACATGCATTCTGCATGCCGCTCCCACAGACTGCACAGTGAGGCCAATGTTAAGGGCCAATGGGCAGATCTGAGGTATCTGCAGGAGTCTCTGTATTCAGATGCTCAGGCACACAGAGAGGATGTGAAGAGATTCAGGCTATGAGGGCTTCTATCCATGAAGAACTCTCAGCCACAAGGACACTGATCCATGAGTATGTCTAGTATAAACAAAGAGCATTTCAATGAGGAGCGTGTTTTATAGAGCCCGGCTTCCTACATCAATGCAGGTCTAGCAGGAGTTATTTCAAAAACCCAATGGGGTAAATAAGCGGCACATGAACAGGTTTATGATAGGGAACGACTCAAACTCCAATCAGGGTATTTTAGGGGCTAGGAGAAAAGGAGTACCATGGTGTAGATGTGAAAAGTAGACTAGTCTGTCTGTGTATTTTGTAATAGAAAAGAGGTGTTGAAGAGTGACGAGAATAAACTGCGAGGTAAAAGAATAGATCAAAGTTGTTATCTACTTTAGGTCATTGTCAGCACTGACTGAAAAGATAGATTGAGATAATTGAGAAGTAGATACTTTGAGCGGTGAGGATTGGAGCACGCTCATATTTGTTGTTTTTCTGAAACGTATCTGTGTAACTAACGGTATGTATTAACAGTCAATTGAGACTTGTCACAATGGGGGATGTTACTCCACTGATGCTCAAACCGTGTAGTGCGGAGTGGGTAAAGGGCACAGCAGACAAAATGTTGATCCCATGGCCACAAGGGGGATCACTGTCAACAGCGATTTTGCAACACTTGACCACTACGTGCATGCTGCGTGCACAGGGAAAACATTGGCAAATAGGTTAGCTACTTTAGAACTCTTGAAGGTGTACCAGGAGGAGTGTGAGGATCTGCCTCCTGAGGATCGGATGCTTAATGAGTGCAGGATGGAAGGTGTTGAGCCTTCTGCTCCCCTTACCTCACCCGTGGTAAATGGCAATAGTGCAGAAGATGCAGCATTGTATATGTTAAAGGAACTAAAAGTGGCAACAGGATATAGTAGTCCGGTATATGAACCGCCTGCCTATAGCAGTGACGATAGTCCAGAAGAGACCAAAAAAAGGAAGAGATCTTTAAGATCTTACATGAAAAGGAGAAGAAAAGTGAACCATTGAATGTGACTACGGACATAAAACAAGAGATTTGGAGATGGAAAGGGGAAAACGATAAAGCTGTGATGAGGTAATGCTTGTGCAGAACAAATGGATGGGTAGACAGATATTGCTCAAGCACGATGGGAAAAGTATTGAGGAAGTTAGGCAAAGAGAAGATCAAGATGAACAGGATAGAAAAGACAGGGAATGAGAGAAAGGATTCAACGAAGATGAGCGCAAGAGAAAGAATAGACAAAAATGAGAATAGATGTATCAGGAAGAACAGCAAAAGAAGGAAGAAAGGGCAGAGAAGCAAAGGAAGTATGCCAAAAGATAATGATCAATCAAGAATGAGATAGGCAAGACAAGAAGAAGAGGAGGAAGCACAGAGATTAAGTGATACAAGAATACAAAGACAAAGGGAGGAAGAACAGTGTAGAGCGAATCAAAGAAGGGAAGAAAAAGAGTAGATGGGAACTGAGAAAGTGAAGAGAATTAGATGAAGAAATGGAGTGAAAAAGGAGAAAAGAGAGCGCAATATTGATTGCATTCAGAAAAATTTAATGAAACTGAGTAATATCATGGGGCAATGTAGAGGAGTTCCTCCTGTCACAGGGAGCAACATCAGGACCATCTCGTGCAACCCCAGAGGAGTGAGAATTTTGACATAGGGAGCATCTGGGATAGGATAGATAAAGCCTATCAATTTAAGAGAAAATAGAAAATTGGGAAGCCAAGAGAAGGGAGAACAGCCTCTGGCTGTCCAATCACGAAGCGAAGAAAGAGATCCATTCAGTCTTGAAAATTGAGCCTTGTCCCTAGACAGGTTGACTTTAAATAAGGGTGAAGGGGACGAAAGCCATACTAGCTGGGGAATATATTTGTCAGGCGAAGAGAGATATACCTTCCATGGGGAAGACAGAGGAAGTGCATGCCGTTCCTGAAGGATGTCTGTAGACAGACAAGGAAGTGAGATGGACTGATCTAGAACAGCCTAAACATAGGACGCCAGATCCTATAGTGTATCCAGAGTGACCTAGCGTGTGATCGCATAGCGAGAAGGGAGAGTCACTGCCATATGTGAGCAGGCTGAGGTCATTGCTAGGAAGAAGGTGATCAGGAACCATTGTTCCAACTATGGATAGACAGACAATGGGAGAGGAGACAAAGTGGGGGGACAGACTATTCCCCTAGAGTTAAATGCAGCCATAGTGCAAGGGGAGATGGCCATGCTCGAAGGAATCGATGACGAGTGCACACCATGGAGGACAGTGACTGCCATTGGGGGAAGGGTATAGATTGACTGGCGTCACAGAAAAAGACATGTTCAGAGACGATCCGCTCAGAGGATTAAGTGATATTCGAGATGAAAATGACATATCGAATTAGAATAGAGAAAAGAGTGATCCCACAGTGAATGGTGATAATGCGGCAGTGTCCAGCATTTTTTTGATGAAAACTTGGTAAAGGTACCAAACTCTTTGTGGATTTGCAGGCGCCTATGACGTAGGCCGATTGAAGGGGTTAGGGGAGGTCACAATTAAGTTAAAGCCAGGAGCAATTTTACTTCGAGCAAGATAATTCCCCATGCCTCGAGAGGCGGATTAAGGTATTTTCAAGACTATATCAGCCCTGTTGGAACAAGGTATTTTAGTGACATCAGAGTCACTGTGTAATACAGTGGCGTACCCTGTGAAAAAATCGAAGGGAGGGTTGTTGAGATTCATACAAGATATGAGACTGATTAACCAGATTTTAGAGGCAAAGTCTCATTTAGTTCTGAATCCGGTGATGATACTATGTAGTATCCCAGGAGGAGCACATATATTACGGTGATTGACTTGAAAAATGCATTTTTCTCAATCCAGTTGTATAAGGACTCCCAAGACCTTACGTCATTTACATTACACCAAACTAAACTGGAGAGCACTTGTTTGCCCCAAGTCTCCATCGATCTTTAATAGGGTCTGGCAGATAGATTTAGAAATATTGATTTGCAAGTTGTTGTGCTGCAATACGTAGATGATATGTTGGTTTGTAGCAAGATGAAGATGAATATGAATGCAGACAAGACTCGATTCAGTTAATAACTATTCTAGCAGACAAAGAATATAAAGTGGAAAAGGAGAAGTTGCAATATTGTCAAGAAGAGTTGTTGTACATAGGTCAGTTGATCTAACATGAGGGAAAAAGAGTCAGACCTGAAAGAGCTGAGGTGAACATGAAAATAGCAAAACTGCACCCGATAAAACAAATGCAGCAGTTTTGGGGATTATGCAACTATGTTAGAACGTGGGTATTTCATTATAGTTCATATACAAGACCCCTTTTGCAAGCTCTGAAGTAATCACAAGTGAATAAGGAAGGAATAGAATGAACTGAGGACATGGAGTGAGTATTTGAAGAATTGAAGAAAGCAATTTGTACAGCTCCATTTTTTAGCAATTCCCAACTATGACGAGGAGTTATTTTTGTTTTTACATACGAATGGGACAGTCATGACATTGGTGCGTACACAGATGACTACTTTGGGGAACAAACCCCAGGCATATTACAGTGGGATTTTAGACCCAGTTATGAGAGGGCACTTTCCTTGGGAACAGTCACTGGCAGCAGCTGCATTCGCAATATAGAAGTCTACTAGTATTTTGATGGGGTATTCTATGGCATTGTTTGTTGAGCATGCTTTGTTTGCCATTTCGGAGAAACCTAAGGGTAAATTGACATCCCAGAGGGCTTCCGCATATGAGGTAGTTAAATCGAATCCAGCAATCATAATAGTCAGGAGTAAAATAATGAACCCTGCCACGTTTGTAGCTGAGCCTGTGGCAGAGGGTGAGCATGTGCATGATTGTGCCAACTATGAGGAATTCTATGATGGCATCCCATGCGTAAAGGAAAATACATTAGTGGGGGTTCTCTTTATTGATGTTTCTTCGAAAACCGATCAAATAAGTGGGGAAAGGCATTCAGGTTCAGCTGTGTTAAAACACAGAGCCAATGGTGAATTTGAAGTGGTAGCAAGTGCAAGACTACTGCCTCACTTTTAAGCACAAGCAGCAGAATTGGTAGTGCTTGTTGTGACACTCAAGAAACATGCAGGGCAGGAAGTAATGGTGTACAGAGACTCTGCCTAGGTGACGTCAACCATGCACGCAGGGCTAGCACATTGGAAAAGGAGGGCTACCTTTGTATGGGTGGTACTCCAATGCAACACACAGCATTATTGGACAGACATATTAAGGCAATACAACTCCCAATAGCCATTGCAATAGTTAAATGTGCAGTACATACTAAGCAAACTGACTTTATCTCTCGTATGAACGAAACCACAGACAAATAAGCCAAAAGGATTGCATATTCACCACTTATTTCAAGTTTTGATACTCCAGATGTAAAGGAGAAAGTAGTCACAATTATAATTGTAAATGAAGGATTTAATCATTTGTCAAGAAGACAGTTGATGGAGGTTCATGGCGGTGCACCACAGAAAGAGCAAGAATTGTGGAAACAGTTGGGGTGTTCTTTATCCCCCTCTGAAACATTGTGGTGACAGGACAGCACTGGAAAGCCAATGATGCCTGTAGCCTTGTTAAGAGTATCACCTGAACAGCTGCACTACCCTGCGCATGTAACTAGAGAAAGCCTCGCAACAGCTAATGCAGAGGACTGATTTGTACAGAACTTGTTAGAACATGTTGCATTTTATGTGGTAAATTGCATCGCATGTCAAAGCTTCACTGCTGGGCAAACACTGCGAATGATCAGAGGAGTGATTCCTCGACCAAACGGTCCTTTTCAGAATTTACATATCAATTATGTTGATATGCTGCAAGTATGTAATGGATACAGGCATATGATAGTGGTGGTGTGTCCCTTTTCTAGGTGGATCAAAGCAAGTCTTTTCACACACCCTGATACGACCTGTGCAGCACATTTCTTAGTCTGAGAAGTCTTTCCCAGATGGGCAGTATGTGCGGTGCTGAGATCTGACAATGGTCCCCATTTTGTTACTGAAGTATTTGAACAGATTAGCCTATTGCTTAGTATAAACCACATGTTTTCTTCTATTTATCACCCACAAGTGAACGGGATCTGCTAGACTCTCAATGGTCTCCTTAAAGGGAGAATTGCAAAATTGAAACTGACATTGAAAAAGGAATGGCGGTATTGCCTGCCCCTTGCATTATATGCATGAAGGTATCAGCATGGGTCTTACCACCACCTCACACCCCACAAGTTAGTGACAGGGAGGCGAATTAGAACACCTTTGTCTCCTCCATTGAGGAGCAGAAGTGATGCCCAGAAGACTGCAAATGTTAGGAAATTAGTTATGTGCTTATTTGACATGTATGACCGCTAGTATCTCTGTCATTTCAGGTCAACTCAAGCGTAAGGGGCGGTCGGTCTCAAGACACATATGAAGACTATTCAGCAACCAGACTTCAAGAACTACTTCCTTTTCCTAGACTATTTGTTGGAGATTCAGTTCTAGTGCAGACTTTACCAGTAAGTGGCACGAGCCACGCTTTAGTGGTCCCTTTATTGTAGAGAATATTACTCCCTCAGCAGTAAAGGTCCAAGAGAGACGTACCTGGATCCATCTGCGTGATGTAAATCCATACACTGATGAGACTGATGCACACCCAATGATCGATTAGGAAGCAAAGCAAGAAGAAGTTCAGCATGTGCAGGCCCAATCCATGACGAGGAAGAAGGACGCTAAGGTTGCTGACTAAATAAATGCAAGTGTGCATTTGAACTGTGGCTCACCCTAGAGAATCTTTATAGATATTATAGCAGGTGTGCAAACCAAGTCCTTGAGTCACGGGAATCTTTGAATCGGAATTTAGAAAGTGTCGATGTACTAAAAATGGCAAATCTGCCATTCAAATTCGATAGCTGGAACCGTGAGCAGTTTCTAAACTCGTTTGTCACTGAGTTTCTGTTCAGATAATACTTCCCACTGTTTTTGTTTACATACTTAAAGCTTCTCCTGCTCTTGTTGGGTGCAGTACTAATATATGTGTTTTAGGATGCTGCTTATGGTGATAGTTGTACAGATACTGCCATTTAACATCCTGACCATTTAACGGGGTTGACTGACTAAAAAGGTTTTTTCCTTCCTCGAAGGAAGAATACAGGCATAATGAGGACTGTCGAGAATGGTACAGTTTTGGAAAGTGAGCAAACTCAATGACGTGTGGCAAATCGTTGATGGTGGGGATTCAAGTTTTGGTGAATAATAAATGCATGCTATTGTTTTTCTCATTTTGCTAATCCATACTGTGTACTTCATTGGTCCAGGCAAGGTGGAAGTCCCTTTGATTCTTCCCACTCCAGTGGCTTATGCAGATGTATCTATTACTGAAAGTCCAAGACCATTTGTGAATATCCCTAAACCAGTGACACATGTAATGTAACCCATTTCTCTAACAAGTATTCCTATGATTCCCCCTGTAGAAAGGACCCTTATTGATGTACTTCATAGGCATTATTCACACACCTTCCTTGCAAGAGGGAGACACAGGAGAAGCACAATGGAAGATGATTATGAGTTAAATAATTATCTAGACATTACAGCACATGTGTGGAATGACATATGGTATCAACACCTGTAGAAGGTGGGAGTGACACCCTCTAAATAGAGTTGCTATGTTTGTGCTCTCATACCTTATGCCATGGGGAATTCTAAGATAGTCATAGCTATAGAAGTAGCAGTCCAGAAAGCTCATTGACTGACACACGTTGCACTCTGCAATACGAGAGGTTAGTTCCAGGGTCAAACAGCATTCTTGGTATGGCTGACTGAGAAGACAGCTCCAGAAGAAGATGATTATGTGCAAGATTTGAAGACAAGAGTGAGACCCCACACCAGAGATCACGTGATAAGATATGAACAGCCTGGAATGAAGGGAGCAGGAATCAGATCGGAAATAAATAGAAAGCTCAATTGTCAAGAAAAGGGATCTGAAGAAATACAAAGGTGCAAGGAGCGAGATCAGCTGCAAACCAAGGGAACAGTGCTTTCTCCAAATGGATGGGAGGAAGGTCTGATTGTTTGTAAAGTGCCAGCACTAACCGGACGACCTGAAGCAATTTTGTGGCATGCAGAAAATGAATGCAACCATCAATGGCCAAACATTGCAAAGTTGCTGACATGGGTCGATGATAAAGGAGGACCGCTGCAGATAGTACCGCTAGTGAATGCATCTTTGTGTTTCAGAAATGTCGGTACAAGGAAGGTTGGAATGAATCAGCAGTGCAGTCAAATTTTCATTGTATCAGGATTGAAGGATCGAACAGTAGTGATAATGGACCACTACTGGGACTCTGGATAGCAGCGCTTATATTAAGTTGCCCAAAGACAGGGGAAGGATTTGTACTATAGTGATCATTCATGTTCCAGCATGGGTTATTCCGAAGAGTGTCTTGAATATTGGAGAGTTTCCAAAAGCAGATGCTCATCTAAGCAAGAGGAGATCACTTGAATTTCTCAATCAAACAAAAAGGGAGAACAAAATTTTAGCTAAATCAATATAAACCTTTGATTCTATTCCGTATGAACACAGGTTGTTCTGTCAAACTGCTGCAGTATTCACGAATATCTTCATGCTAGGGATCCAGATGATGGCTAATGTCAAATGGTTACAGATTACCAGATAGGAAAGTCCATATAAACTACCATAAAGGGATTCAACGATATTAGCAAAGAATTGAGAGCCATAAAACTAATGACCCACCAGAATATATATGTCCTGGACATGATTACAGCTATAGATGGAGGTGTTTGTGCCAAAATCAGGGAATCATATTGCACATTCATACCTTCTCGCAATGATGAGAATGGGACCTTGCAGAGGACATAACAATTCTGATGAACTTGCACATCAAGATAGAAGACGAAGTAGAATGTATCGCAGATGACAGCTGGTTTGCATCAGTCTTCTCCTGGGTTCCACAATGGATGGTGAATATCTTCAAGTTCCTTTCAAGCACTATTGGTGATGATCATGTTTGGATTCTGTGTGTTCAGAATAATAATAAAACAGTGCAACAAGATGGCAAAGAAAGCAGTAAGAATGCAGATCATGATCGATGTTGAGTCAGGGTTCAGACCCAACGAGCTGACAGATGAAGAATCAGAATGTATATAGAAGCAATTTTTCCAGCACCTGAGGGAACAAATTTCCTGTATATCAAGAAACCACAATAAGTATGTGCGAAGATGGATCTACTGCAGCCCGAATGGACAATGTCGTCCCGTGACCTGGAGTGTTGATAAAACATGTACAATTAGCAGGACCTCTGAAAGGAGTAATGAAGATATGGACTCTGAAGAAGCACTTTTTCAGATGAGGATGTCCAGACATGGAGGGAGAGTGGTCGATGAATCAACCACAGGGGGGAGTGTAGAGGAGAAGCCAAGTGGTATACATAGTGAATAGATTGCAGGCGGTGCTGCCAATATATATATATATATTTATATATATATATATTATATATATATAATCTCAATGTTTCACGTCGTGTTTTAGTAGCAAACTAGGACCCCATGAAAAAAAGGACTGAATGTGTGGCGCAGTAGAAGAAAACAGCTGACGATGAGGGAAGATTCGAGAAAAGCTTGTCTGGCCCATTATCAAGGGTTGAGGCATCCAAAAAAAACTATCTATTTGAGGAGATACAATGAATGTGAGAAGCGAGGAGAGCTCCTATTGACGTGTAATGGAAAAACACTAGAAGTGCCAGGTTTCATTCATTTAATAGTGTTAAGTACGAAAGAAAGAGGTCCAACATAGTCTCCTGTCACACGCTCGAGATGAAAATAGACTTTGGGCAAGCTACACCGAGACTTGAAGATAAGATCATGCTCACACTCCCTTCTATTCTCAGGCACAGTGATACTTTGCAAGGTCAAGCTCATAGACAATTTGAATCTTAGACAACAGGAGTTATGGTGGAAGATGGACTAATTGGGTGGTGATCCATGGTCAAGTCCAACCCACCAGCACTTGGGGTACCAGCTTGAGTGCTGCTAGCGAGTGGAATATTCCATAAGTGTGCAAGCATACCAACCAATAAGAGAGGGCCACATAACAAAGAGCCCTATAATTTGAAAGCCAATTAAACATTGTGTATTTTATGACATTGAAGATGACTTGCACTAGGGGTGGGCGTAGCTGTCCACCTGACCTTAGAGACCCAATCACAAACCAATCCCTCACAGAAAGTATTCCTAGATGTTCCCCTTAAGCCTATCACAACCTCAAGTAGATTTTCTTATTTTGTCACTGATGATGGGATTTTACTATATAACTGTGTTTTTTTCATGTAAATCGTTGAGAGACTTGAGCAAACTTCCTTTGTACTCCCTGTTTTAGATAATTGTTAATGAAACAGTTAAAGATTCGCTAACTTCTTGAGTCGGTCTTATTATTGGTGTAAGAGTAAAATCTACATTCCCATCCATCCCATATTGCGCTACCCAGTTTAAAGGGCCTAAGGGTTCAACAGATTGCCTGTGCGGGTGGTGGTTGTGGGGGAAGGTGGGACTGAGGTAAAAGGTTCCTATGAGGGACAACGGACAGTGGATCCTGGGGTAGGCATGACAAAGACACAAGCAAACATAGTCTTAGCCACAGAACAGCTCCACTCATGGGACTTGAATGAAATTTCCTGCACTGGTACCCCCCTTTTCAGAGCGGAAGTGGTTACCGGAATGTGTCCTTGGATATCTTTCCCAGCCAAAGAATAAAATTCAGAAATACACAGAATAATCCTCCGTGACAAGGTTTATTTAGTCACAGCCTGACCCAGACTGTGTTCAGTGTAACCAACAAAGAGTTGACCGTCTTCCCTGACATTTGGCAATCTGGCAATATGAAAACTAAGAGCCCTTCCTGGGTCAGTCTATGACACCTCTCTTCCTCCTTGGAAAGATGGGGAGGTCAATGAAATGCTGGCAAAGTAATATGTTGTGTCAGAAGGTGGGAAAGAAGGAAGGGGAACCATCAAGACTACCTTGTAGTCAAAGGAGGTTTCATGATAGGGCCTGTAGCTCACTCACTCTCTGAGCTGAAGTGACGGCCAATAAGAAGATTTTCTTGAATTTTAAAAGCCTGAGTGAACAGGATTGTAACTCTCTGTATGTGAAGTGTGTATCCAATCTCCTCCAAACAGATCATAAAGGTGTTTTTGTGTATATACACAAATTGATTGCAATTGTTCATAGATTCCATTTGTGACCTTAATTAACTTTTGTAAATTGTTCAACACTAAAATGAGCAATTCCCTTTTCACGTGAAAAGCAATTTTTAATAATTCCCTCTAATTCCCTTTTCTCCAAGGAACTCTTATAAACATGAATACAATCTATATGAGAACACTTGAGAGCGAAACATTTTTTATGCACATTATTAATCCTGTCACTTAAAAGTAAAGCAGTACTGTTTTTTCTTTTTTTTAAAAAAATATCTCCCATTTCTTCAAGCACTCAAATGATGCTGATACAATCTGTCTAGTATTAGTCTTACTTGAAATCTGAATGGTTCCATTGGGTTCAGTAGTTGATATTACTTCTCTCTCAAATTGTACATTTTCCCATATTTGCTGTGAGGAACCAGGAATGAGACACAGACACAGAGGACTCGTAGTGATTGCTACACAACTTTATTAAAATAATAAAATGGTTGGAAAATGCCTCACTATTGTATGAGAACTTGTAGAGTGCAAACTAAGGCCCAAAGGCATCTAGGTGCTAACAGCAATGGAAGGAGTGGGAGCAACTGATCAGAAGGCCTGGGCTCAAAACAGATACATTCTATCCCTACTCTAGAAAGTGTTTCCCTGCCTCAATCAAAACTAAGTGTCTGCTATGCATCAAGATGTCCCAAGCAAAATGCCCTGGGTCTGAAATCCTATCCTAGCCCTCACACTCTAACAGAAACTATAGTATGCAAAGGGTATAGTCTCTTTCCTTGAAAGTGCACAAATATTCCAGTTTAAAACATCATATTAGCTCCAACAAAAAGGTTCCCAAGGGATAATGTTCACAGTTCCAGGGGATCCCTCACTTCCTCGGGTTTCTCTCCACAAACAATTTGAAACAATGCATACACTCAAAGGAATGTGTATTCCTCATAATTCCATTTTCATAGTGTTAAAACGTGGATGCAGACTTGCAGAACACCTGGTATACTCTCCAGCCAGGCTTCATTTATATTCAATATACTTCAAAGTTCTAAGGTCACAGGTCTTTCTTAGGATTTATTTAAGTACACTTGGCTTTGCTTATATACTTTCTTGCCAGGCCTTTCTCATGAAGGTCACTTCACACACTTGCAGACTTGGCTTTGCCTGGTATACTCTCCTGCCAGGGCTTTCTCATATGGTTCACTCCAAACACTTGCAGACTTTACTTTGGCTGGCATACTCTGCTGAAATGGCTTTCTCGTGTGCTTCATATCTCACACTTTCAAACTGACTTTACCTGGTATACTCCCCTGATGGGGCTTTCTCAGTAACACAAATCTTCTACATGTAGGTGTGGGTTCCATGTATGTAACCATTTTATAATTACTTCATTTTTCCAACTAGTTTCTCTTTTCCCAGATATTGGGTCGTAATGCGTTCTCACATTAATCTCTCCTACACATTAGCCTCAGAGTCTCAAATCCTTGCTGTGGGCTTGCTTCCATTTGCTTAGTGCTTTACTTTCCTATGTGATGCTCCAAGCAAAGTGACCCAGTGCTCAAACTCCCTGCTACAGGCCCACCAGCTTTGCTTGGCTGCTCTGGAGCACCTTGTGATCTTTGTGGCTTCCTCTCTCTAGTTGTTGTGGGCGGCTGGAGTTTCTCCCCCTCTACAGTTTCTTGTGGCATTGGAGGGGCTTCACCTCTTCTTTTGCTCCCAACATTTACATGGGGTTTCTCTCCCAGCAGGATTACGAGTTCCGTCTCCTTGAGCCGTTTCCTGCTGTGTTACCATCTGCATCCTCCAGGCTGCCTGACTTGATTTGTGAATCGTGACTCTCTCTCTCTCCATTCTCCAGGTATAATCCTTTTACATATTCCAGTTCCTGTTAGACACCTGAAACCACTAGAGTTCATTCCCAGCTTCTCTTCATCAGTGATCGGTATCGCTTCAATCATCTTCCTCATCCCTATACTCCCATATACGTGGGAATGATAGGCAGCTCTTGACATGTCATATTGAAAGATGTCATTAGTGCGTTTTGAGGATGGTTGGTGAGAACTATTACAGTAAGCCATAAAAGCATGAGAACTGCATGGAATATCCATAAAAGTGAAAGCGGGCATGTGTTTTCATCTGATGATGCCATGTTAGCCCATTGAGGGTCATCTCCCGCCACATTGTCCTACCTCATATAGCAGCCCCCAGGGTCAGCATCAGGTAGTGGTTGTCATTCCCTGGCCACATGGAGAGAGACTACCTCTGGGAAAGGAGTGATTACATCATCAGATTCATCGCATGCCCTTCCGTTCTTTGTGCCCATATTGGGAAACAGGAAAAGAAGTCTAAATTCCCCTGAGCTTGTCCTTTTCCGGGTGTTCTATCATGAAACATATCCAGGAACGAGCACATGATTCACGCATTGGTGTCTTTAAGGTTGCTCATTCATGTTAATGAAGAATGATCCGTGACCAGCCTAAACATCCTGCCAGTGAGGTAGTATTTTAAGCATGAAACCAACCACTTTATGGCTAGGGTCTCAAGCTCAATTGTGCCACAGTTTCTTTCCCTGGAAGATAGTTTCTGACTAATATAAAGAACCAGATGTTCGATATCATTGTGATCTTGGGAAAGAACCACCGACTACCCACTATGTGAAGCATCTGTTTGTACAATCAATTTCTTGTCAAAGTCAGCCACTTGTAACACTGGTGCACTGCATAAAATATGCTTGAGTTTATCAGTTTTGGTCTTCAGTTCGCCATTTTATTTTTTGGCTTTCAGCTTTTTTTAAGCTAATCAGTGAGGCAAGAGGTGATAGAAGGACAACTGGGGATGAATCATCTATAATACTCACTAACCCTGAAAAGGCTCTCAGGTATTTCATGGTTGGTTTTGGGTATGGGGGTTTCCAGAACAACTTTTTCCTTTTCACTTTGGGGTTGAACAAGCCCTATACTCATAAAAAGCCTGAGATATTTGACTGCTGACTGTGCAAAGTGACTTTTTTAGGTTTGCCGTGATGCCAGCCCTACTTAAGGCTCTGATGACTAAATAAAGATTGCGTAGGTGTTCTCTCCATGTCCTACTATAGATGATTATGTTACCAATATAAGCTCCACAAAAAGAGGAGTATGGCCAAAGGACTTGGTCCATTAACCTTTGAAATGTGCCTCGGGCCCCATGAAGTCCAAAAGGTAACACATTGAACTGAAATAGTCCAAAAGGGGTGGAGAAGACTGCTTTCTCCTTGTCCTCAAGATTAACAGGTACCTGCCAGTATCCTTTGTCAGATCAATCCTGGAGAGGAAAACAGCGGTTCCCAAACGATCAATCAGATTGTCTATCCTTAGCATTGGGTAACTGTCGAATTGGGACACCACCTTCACCTTTCTGAATTCAATACAGAACCTCCATGATTGATCTGGCTTGTCAACAATTAATGTCAGAGAGAACCAAGGACTCTGGGATGTCTCAATAATGTCAGACCTCAACATCTTCAACACATCCTCTACGAATACTCATTATCTTGCTGCAGGGATCCAATGTGGTTTTAAATGGACAACCTTCCCCAAGGGGTGAATGGATGTAATGAACAATCCATTTTACTCTTCCTGGTTGACTTTGCAAGACATCTGGAAGCTGTTCCAGTAAGTCCTGTAGATCTTGTTTCTGAGTCTGTGGTAGGTGGGAATGGATAAAGGTATGTGGGTCTAATTCATCTGTTAAGAGACCAGTCAGTACCACTATTGTAACTTCCACTGGATCCTCTCTCCACTCGTTTAGGAGGTTTATATGTTAAATATGGGTCTTAATTTGCCTATCTGGTTGGGAGACTTGAGAATTGCATGACACTGTTTGTTCAATCTCCTAATAGTGCCCGTGCCATATGGACAACATCTTTTTCTTGGATGTAGGCAGGAGAACAAGCACCTTTTGTCCAGTAGAAAAAGACCTAAGTAAAGCCTTTTTGTCATCAGTGGTCTTTTGGTTTTCTTGGGCTTTAACCATGTGAGCATGAACTATCACTCTCACTATAGCCATATGTTCTTTTAATCTTTGGACTGTTTTTGAGAGTGGTAAAAGGGCCTCCTCCCTTTCCTCCTAGGTATCCCTTAGCATGTCAGGGACATCCCGTGGCTCCCTACCATACAGTAACTCAAATGGTGAAAACCCCATTGAGGATTGTGGTGCTTTCCGTTTGGCAAAAAGGGCCCAACGTTTAATAATATTCCAGTTTTTTTACATCATCCTCGATCAATTTCAGACTAACATTGTTAAATGTCTTATTGATTGGCTCTAATAATCCATCTGTCACAGGTCTGTGGGAATAAAGTATGTGGTGTACACATATTAAACCCATTTTGTCCTCGATAAAGGGACCTATTGATGAGTTAGGTTCTTTACATATGAAATTTCATTTTGGCTCATTGTTAGAAAAGTTCATCTGAAGTGGTTAAGTTGTGCTACTAAAAACCTATGAAATTCAATGAAAAAACTTTGTTAAAGGGACATTATAGTTCCAAGTAAAACCAGAAATTCACCATTTATGATAAGCTAAGCAACCATAACTTGCGCCACCACGTACACTGCTAAGACTAACACGCAGGACATCAAAGATGACATCACAAATGTCATTGATGACATCACTGATGACATCACATGTGCATTTACTTTTCATGATGACATCTGTGCCAGGGATTCTTATTGTAATGTTAATAAAAAAAGTGTCAAGGATCATTGGAATAAATATCATGAGGTGCGTAGTACATTAAGCAATTCATTAATCCAAATAGCATTCTATTATGAGGTTGTTTCCAGTATACTAAGGGACATATGTAGAAACATAGGTATAGTGTGCAGCCGACATGATGAAGGTGCAATATTAATAATTTTGCTATGTTAAATACTAAAATTATAAATGCTTTCTTATTAGAGTTCTGCATACTGTAAACATTCAATAAGTACCTAATAAACCCCATTTACTACATAACTTCATTATTGCAAACAAAACACAGACAACAACACATACAAATATGAGCATATACAGGGAAAATGAAGTAAACAAAAAAAACACCAGTATTAACAAACAATCTTCATACCCTAACTGATTATCTTAATGCACAGATTGCTCTGCTTCAAAGCTAATACTTCCCTATGTATAACTGTCACATATTGTGACTAGACCCTATGGAAAGTAGTGTAAGTGAAATGTGTACAAATATGAGCTTATCCAGGGAAAGTACAGTAATTAAAAAAAACAGCAGACCTATAAAAAAGTGTTGATAACCTTACTAATCATCTTCATACATAGAAAGCATTGCTGTCTTCCAAGTCTGTTTTCTCCTATTTATGCGTTTCATATGCTGTGAGTGAACCCCAAGTGAATTACTGTAAGAACATATTTGAAGTATAAGTCTATAAATATAGTACTTTTTGAATTTTTAGTTCCTGTTACTGTCCTACTTATGTCAGTAAAAGAAAAAAGGGGGAGCCAGACATGTGATGTCATCAGTGATGTCATCAATGACATTTGTGATGTCATCTTTGATGTCCTGGGTGTTAGTCTTAGCAGTGCACGGTGATGGCACGATTTATGGTTGCTTAGCTTACCATAACTGGTGAATTTCATTGTTTTTTCGGTCTACTTGGAACCATAATGTCCCTTTGACAACGTTCTTTTCACTGAATTGCATAGGTTTTTAGTAGCGCAACTTAACCATAACGTCCCTTTTAACACAATTGTTTTACTGAATTTCATAGGTTTTTAGTAATGCAACTTAACTATAACGTTCCTGTAACAAAGTTTTTTTCACTGAATATAGATATAGATAATATAAATTTGATAAATGTTTACTAGAATTCCCTTAGTTTATATACATATAATATAGAACATACTGAACCCCCTACCTGCGCTAGTGGTTCTGATGTCTGCGGACAATGCGCATGTCTGCAGACAGACGTGGTCAAAAGCAACACTATCCAAAAACTCAGGGGGTATTTTACATTGTTGTATCATGCAATAAAAACACTCAAAAGCAGCACATAAATACATTACATTCAATAATAAATGGGAAGTGCAAACTGTACATGTAAGACACCTACCGTCCTATTACATAGCATATGCAACATAATGGAATATACCAAAACAAAATAAATATGACTCCAACAGAATTACCTCACAGAAACTGCACAGCAAAAAGCAACAGCACAGCTACGCAGCAGTAACAGCAAAACTTAGCAAGAAACTACTGAATACACTACATTTATTTTATATATTTATAAACTTTCTGTTTTAGGTACACTAAAAGCAATATTGTGTTTTTTTTTCACACAGAAATGTCTAGTACTTTGGAATGGCTGGAAGACAATTTTCCTCGGGATGAAATGAGTGAAAACAGTGATACTAATGGTAGACCCTAAACTTCTCTATATAAACCAATTAATAACCATTACTTTATTTGTACTTAACAATTTTATTTTTTTCACAGACCATACAAACATTAAAAATAATAAAGAAACAGAGACCTTAGAAACTCATCTGCAGCAAATGGAGCAAAAAATGGATCTATTAAAGGTATAGTGCGCTCAGAAATATTACTGTCCCGAGAGTTCGGGCATGTGTTTTTAAGCATATGTTGATCGATAGTACAAACATTTCCTATGCACCTTACTGTATGTTTCCTCTTTTTTACACATGCGAAATCAGGCAGCAGGGCACGGCCATCTTGTGATAATCTTATCCGTTGCCGCATCGCCCAAGGTTGACTGCCCTGGCAGCACTAATTCATATGCCCCTCCTCTGAGACATCATGAAACCTAGTAATAATCTCCACCTATCTCCAGGATGTTACTGGGCAGCGTAGTCAAACATGCCCAGTCATAACCTACGTGTTGACGTTAGTTGACGCAGAACCCAGAATATCAACACACATCATCTCACAACACAGAGTGTCCCAATGTTGAATATAAAACTATATTTTTAAAGAAAGTAGCAAAACTGTACAATTTGGAAAGTACTTTTATTTCACAACAAATGCTCTGAGAACATCCGGCGATTGCCATATTCAAGCAAATGGGTAATTGTTTTCTTTGTTCTCCATCCACAAATGTTTATCGTGAGTCATGCAGTGTTCCTTTTGTGTATAAGAAGTGCATTAGATGCACCGTCAACCGCAAGGCTTTGACATCAGCTTGGTGCTAGGCCACTGTAAACGATGTTAGGTTGCTCCTTATCGCTGCTACCGCATAAGGGCATATCAACCTTTGGCGATTGTCCCAAGAAATCGTCATTGTGATCCAGCCATTCAAGTGTATCTGCAGCTGCCGGTTAAAAAACCTGTCAGCAGGTATCTGGAATCGATGACAATCGCAGAAATGCAGGATGTAGCTGTTTCAAAAACATAACAGAAATGTGTGTCAGTAGCTGATCTTTATTACAATTTATCATTTTACCCATTAATTTGGCCCCATGTTAAAACTAATGATGAGCACAGATGTGAAACACAGAGAAAACAAAGTGGAAAGTACTCCACAATTTGCTTCAAAAGTTAGTGCTATGGAGTATGGTCAGCTCGAAATGGGATGCTGAGGCTGAAACTACAATCAGGGAGTAAGCTAAGTGCAAGAAGAACACATAGACAGAATTTTTATTAAATATTAGTGTTGAATTAGGCATTTGTGAAACGTGGGGCAAAACAGTGGTGAACTATATGCATCTCGATGCTCGACTGGCCATGTGCCTGGGACAAAGACAAGTACACACACAGGTTGTATTTGCGTGTCATTGCAATATGCCACAAAGAATAACCGAATACAAGGTAAGCCAGCATTAACGGTCGGTGAATGATAAATTGACTTGTTCGATTTAAAATCGTCGAAAGTAAAACTTACATAATATTCAGCATTTACATTCTCTCGGCGCAACGCAGATACTCCTTTCAAGTCAACACATTTTCATGAAATGAAATAACATCTTCCTTTCTCTGGTTTTGGAATGAAGACCCTTATCATATTTAATGGTATTACACCCCTCCATGTATTCATTCTTTTTGGAATCCTCCCTTTTTTTCAAGGTCAAAAAACTTTTGAACCTTATACTGTGTACGAAGTGTGGGTTTGCTCAACTCGCAAGCAGAAATTCAAAGCCACTGACCTTCACTCAGAATGGGAACCAATAGCCCTTCAGACCCTAGTGGCATTGCAAATATTTTTGGAAAACTTATGAATTGTTTGCTACCATTCACCAATGGTGTGTGAAATTTCTAATGATTTACTTTGTTCCTCTGGAGAACTTCACACTCTCCCAATGACTTCCACAGCTAGCCCACACCACCTGACAGCTCAGCCCATCTCCACAGCAAATCATGTAAAAAAAACTTGCAAGGAGCAAGTCTCGAGCCTTGACAAAGGGTATCGTATGAGAATGTCCGAGCAAGCCCTGTTACAACCCCCTCTGGCAAGGCCGCGGTCCCCTGAACCCATGACCGCAGTTATATATTAGAAGCCTATAAGTTGCACACATGTGTTTGTACTATCCCACTTTGGGTCAGTAGCGATGTGAAGGGTGTGGGGGTCTTGCCCCCTAGACAACCGGCGGGGGTCAGAATTTATAGCTGCCATGTCTGGCAGATGAGAGCTCGAAAGGCGGTGGAGTGACTCATGTTATTTTAGGACAAAATATACTGTGACTGGGGTCTTGTTTTATTGGGAGGAACTCTGGGGTGGTCCGCAAGGAAGTGTCACACTTCTGGTACATGAAAAGAATAGCTTTGGGGGGGGCACAAGGTTGAACAAGCAGTAATTTTACAGCAGCTGGGTACATTTGTTGAGATGCATGAACAACTACAAGTCCTGACACACACAGGACAGTGATGTGAGAGGAAGATTTAAATGAATACATTCTTAGTTTGACAGAATGACAGAGTCAGAAACACAATCACAGAATGCGGTAAGGGCCGGAACACTGCTGAATGGACACAGACTTGATTCACTGAAAAATTGATGAAAGTTCTGTAGTGCTTTATTTTGTTGCTGATTTTGATGGCACAAATGTACTACACATTATAAAGTTCTGGTTGCAGCACAGTGAAGAAAAATCCCCTGTATGGACCGCTGCAACTGGGGAATGTTTCTCCAATGACACCAACGACATAGGCGGGTATTACTCATCGAACGCAGTGTCCAAGTCTCCCATCAAGCCACCATGTAAACGAACGGTAGGCCACCAGCCTGTACCACCTGTGAAAGAGAAAGATACAAACTGTTTTTGAATAAAATAAGTGTATTAAACCTTAATTGACAATGGCAAATAAGTATCCAATGGGATTGTTGCCAGTACACATGTTACTTAGACACTGTACTATATTGAACGACTTTGCATTCCATTAAATTTGAGACACAAAGAAATATTGCTTTGTGGCTGTACATGAAACAAACATAAGGAGACCACTATGATTACCCCAAATTGTGAGTGATGTAAAGAATTGCAAGAGTACATTCATTTGGCATTGACAGATCAAAGTTATGACAATATAGGAGTCAAACATGAAATGGTAAAGAGCTAAGTGACATCACAACTAGAGTACACTTACTCGTTACTTGGATTGCGAGGGCAAACTGTAGCTTGAAGTTCGTGCATAAGCACCATCATAAGCACTTCCACATGAGGGAATCCAAGATGTACAGCCACTCCACAGCGATCTGCAAGCACCTCCAACCAATTTATCCATGAATCTCCGAAAATGCAGACAATCTGCTTTCTGAAACGCACAGCCATAGCTATATGCTCTCCTCTAAGAAAAATGACTTTCTGACAAAGTCTCTGCTCACACATCACACCCAGTAAACCTTATTGACCAATCTCTTGCTCTGCTAAGTCTCATCTGCATGCCTCTCATTCTCAAATTTCCTGCATGTAATACGCATGTCCACTGACAAATCGTAAAATCTGAGCATGGGGAATTCAAATTTAAATAGTGTGCCCCATTTCCCTTTTGAGGTTGGCTCTGAAAAGACATTTTTTTTTGTACATGCTTTAGAAACACCTTTTATTTTGTATTTTTTTTCCTTATTTTCCTCCAAAAATCTTCACATTAGCTTCTCCAAAGCAACCCTTATGTTCCAAAACAGCATAGCATTTCCCATAAAAGATAAAGACATGCCATCTTCCTTAAAGTAATGAGCGCGTAACACTGGGGCAGCCCTTCTACTCTTTCCACTTCACTCTCTGCACCATTCCCTCATTGGCTACTATTAATCAGTCCCACAACCATCCGCCAATCACATCCAAGACCTCTACATCTAACTCCATCATCAAAATTCAGCAGTTTAGATGTACTGTTGATCACTCTGAGTACAATTGGGCTGTGACTGCAAAGCACCTACAGAAACTACTAGTAAACTTTCCAACATTTCTACTTGCAGATTCATGCACATCCACATGCATGAACTCAAACTACAGTATGAATATTTTCTTCACAGTACATGTACATCTCTTGTATAAAATGTTTGCTTCCATGGGTATCTTATGCTGCAGCGCTTGTTGCCAAACACTACAATCTTGACTGCATGGCCTGGCCAAAACTCTTCATACAGCCTCAACAAAAGAAACAGTAAGTATATAATAATTAAACTCATAAACACTGCAACATAACACAGCCATGCAAACAAACACCTCACCAATAAATACAACCAAAAATGCCTGGAATCTTCAATACCAACATTCTGAATACAATCCAACAAACAAACTAACACACATAATCTCACTATTCTATAAACACTATTATACTACTACCAATCAGCACACACATTTTTTAAAACATATCTCCAAAGCAGCCCACATACCACAGTCAAAATCGATGATAACATGGGTATGCTATGCTGCAGTAGTTGTAGCCAGGTCCTAGAGCTTTGGGTGCATGGCCGAATGCCTATGGCACTTCGCCCTTGCCCCCAAGACATTAGGCTCTGGCCACAACCACTGCAGCATAACACACCCATAGAAACAAACATCTACCAAATGACCAAAACCCAAAAACATATTACATCCACCTCAAAACCTATCCACTTCAATTAACATTCTAAAAGATAATAAGTAAGTAGGCAGGACAATTTAGAAAAGGCTTACAACAATGAGGATTCAAATCAATAGGCCTGGGCCAGTGTTAATGGTTCAGAGTCTTTGCAGAGGATCTCACAGTTCAGAGTAGTTTGCGGTTAAGTCTTTGCCAAGAGTTCGAACCGAAGTTGGTCAGAAGAAAAGTTACCTAAAAGATTAGGGAAGGACAAGCCCTCAGATTGGCAAAATATTTAAAACATTTTTACCGCGGTTGAACGGAACGAACAACCGGGTTTGAACAGTACCTTAGAAGAAGAAGAATGCTGTAGCTGAGGCAGAAATTCCTACCAGATCCCACAGGCTCACAGCTCCTGAAGCGACTGTCAGACTGACAATAAGGAGGATGACTGGAGGGTCCTGCACTGCCCAGGGAAGAAACCAGCAGCAGAGCAAAGAATCAAATAAAAGGTACGCTCCTTAAAACCCAAACTGGGTCCGGTCCTCCTGGCTATCCGGTTCACTGCATTGGTGCACAGCAAATTCGACCAGGGGAGGGAGGCCTTGCTTGGTGTTTGGCAAACTGGTTGACCCCACCAGCTCAAGGGAAGAAGATTCCTTGCAGATCCTCTCTGTTGTCGAAGTTTAGGAGATTCGGACCCGCAGCAGGGCTTCACTGGAGGTTCAGTAGTTGCAGCACTCCTCTTCCTTCAGCTTCTCTTTGGTTCTCTCGATCCAGTGGCGACTCTGCCTTCCAAGTCCAGAGACGTGCTTTTTATGCATTTTTCCCCCATTCACACAGCCTGGCTGTCAATCACACAGCAGGGTGGCTGTGCTTGCAGGACAGTCACCTAACCAATCAAACAAGAGTGTGGCTTGCGTCTCGAAGGAGACCTTGTGCAGGGGGCCTAAAATCCCTCCATCACATCCTGTTTACCTAGACTCTCAGGCGCCTATGGAGGGCTTGTGTGCAGAAGCCGGCCAAAGGATGGCGCACAAAGGAACCAAACCTGGTTTGGCACACAGAATAAAACACGAGAAAGACCTTTACAAAAAGAAATGGCGAATAAACCCAGCCAGAACCAAATAAAAGTATATGGGGTCCAGCGGATTAAAGTTTGAGGCTACTAACATAGCCGAAAACAGTACCAAGGCTATTTTCATAGACCTCGGTAGGAAAAATATGGTAGATACCACTGCCACCGGCCAAATCTTAAAGAAAGGGGAACAAAATAATGTTCCATGTGAGACAGCTAAAAAGGGATACCTATTAACCCTTACATCACTCTATGTAAGATAGTTTGTACTGGGTCTGTGAATTTAAAAAGACTAATAAAGTCAATGGCAACTTTACATGTTCTGGGAGACAGTAGTCATTCCCAGAAAATTGAAAATTGAGTTTTAAAGTGGGAAGTCTGAAAAAGACAACCCTGTGTCACTGCACTAAAGGTGTTGTGTGACACGCAGTAAAAAGATGATGCCTATGGAGTAGGTGAGGCTCCACAGTCTATGAACACAAAAATGTTAAACACACAGCAAAACACATGTAAGAGCGGGAAAAAGGCTAACACTCTTACCAGGTGAAAATATAAATCCTAGAAATCCAGCAAAGCTGCTGAGGGACTAGTAGGTGAGGGAAATTAGCCATTCTGGAGAATTCTCCCTAACACTCGCCACCCCTCCACCCCCAGACTAAGAGACAGGAGGATTTAATCCACTTCTGGATAAATCTCTTCACTCTAGTCGGTTATACACATCCTAAAGAGACCATCAGCATTTTGGTGGTGACATCCTGTCCTGTGCTCAATGGTGAAATCAAACCCTTGCAGGCAGATTGAACATCTTAGTAGTTTTAGGTTCTCCCCTCTCATTTGCATTAACCATCTCAAGGGTTGGTGGTCTGTCTGAATCACAAAAGTAGATCCATACAAGTATGGTCTAAACTTCTTCAGAGACCACACAATGGCAAAACACTCCCGCTCTATGGTTGCCCACCTTGTTTCTGGTTTGACAAAGGGCTTTCTTCAGGTTTTCAAAGGCTTGAGTGCACTCCTCATTCCATCTAACCTTTGTAGGGAATTTTGGAGAGGAGACTACATTCAAAGGAGAAGCTATGGACTCATACTTCTCAGTGAAATTCCTTTAGTTTTAGTACCCAGTGAGACCTAAGAAGGCTCTTGTTTGGGTTTGAGTAGTAGGGGTGGCCCAGTTTTGTATAGCTTGTACTTTGCCAGGCAATGGCATTATTTCACCTCCTCCTACCTCATGACAAAAGGTAGACCACTTTGCTCTGACCAATTTGACATTTTCTTGCCTTTGTGGTCAGATGGGTCTGCTCAAGAGCCTGCAAAACATATCCTAAGTGATCAACATGTTCTTTCCAAGTAGGGCTGAACACTGCAATGTCATCCAAGTATGCCATGCAGAAGTCCTCCATCCCATTCAGAACTTGATTGACCATCCTTTGGAATGTAGCAGATGCATTCTTTAATCCAAAAGGCATAACCTTGCACTGGTAGAGGCCTGCTGGGGTTGAAAATGCAGTTTTCTCCTTGGCATGGTGTGTCAGGGCTATTTGCCAATAGTATGACGTCAGATCAAATGTACTGAGGCACTTGGCTGCACAAAGTTTATCCACCAGTTCATCTGTCTTTGGTAAAGGATGGGCATCAGTCTTAGTGACTGAATTTAGAGCTCTACAGTCCACACAGAATCTCAACTCCTTGGATCCTGGATTAGACCATGGACTTGTAGATGGTTCTATAAACCTGAGATCAAGCATCTTGTTGACCTCTTCCTTTATGTGGGATCTTACATGTTCTGACATTCTTAAACCTCTGCTTTTCACAGGTAAACAGTCACCAGTTAGAATGTCATGCTGGCCCCAAGTGGTCAAGCCTCGTGAAAGTAAAAACATGGAGGCAAACTGATTTAACAGAAACTTGCACTCATCCTGTTGTTCAGATGTCAGATTAGATGAAACATTAACTCCTTTTATCTTCTCATCTAAAGATTGGCCTCTGATTAGGTCAGGTAGAGGTACACTCTCCTCCTCCTGTTGAGGTGAAGCTAGAAGCAAAGCTCCCACTTCTGATCCCGAGACATATGCCTTCAAACGGTTGATGTGAAAGACTCTGCGAGCCTCCTTGGGTCTGTCTAAGTCCACCAGATAGTTCACCTCTTCAAGTTTGCCCACAGCCTTGAAGGGTCCTATCAATTTGTCCTACAAGACACTCTGCCTTGTTGGCACCATAACTAGTACAAGCTGGTCTTGAGTAAACTCACCCATGCTGGCCTTCTGGTCATGGCAATGTTTGACCAGAGCCTGACCTGTGAAAGTGAGTGTCCCCCAATAAGGCAGTTAACCCCTTTCAATGAGAGGCAATAATGGACACACCCAAAGCAGGGAATGAGACCAAGACCAAGTGCGGGTGAGATATAGAAGGTTTTATCTAAATCGATAAAGGGCATGCAAAGGACTCTGCAAACTCTGAGAGCACTCTGTCTGACAATTGCAAAGACAGTCATATTTATTACAAAAACACGTCATGCGCGAGATAAGCTATAGGGGGCACATAGTTGTGGTGATTGGATGGCCATGACTAGCTACTATGTATAATGTAGGTGCGGTGATCCATGATTGGCAGAGATCCACGTGGTGGCATCACGGAGTGCTTGGGTCAGCTGGGCTCATCAGGGTGGAGAGTCAGGGTGCGAGCCGCCCATGTGGATACATTGCTGCAGTGTTAACAATTTTCCCTTGTGGCCATTCGTACACATTCATCACAAACGTCTATGTCAAGTTACCATATAAATCCTACAACACATCAATCTAATACCAGGGAGGAAACACAGAAACAAAGTATGTAATACGAGGCCTCCTCAATACATAACCATAAAGTTGCCATTAACAAAGGACCCTGTCTCGTGAGTGCAGGTGTCTTATCAGGGGGCACGGGTTAGGCTACCATTATTATTCTAATTTTGTTAGATAAAGTGAGTGATAGTTTTACAATATGTTAGTACAGGGGTGAATAACAGTCTCCATGGCCCGTTAAGCTTAGGGTGAACTGAAATACTATTGGGTCTGTAGGGGCACATAGCTGGCACCTCAAAAGGCGGTGGGATTCGGGACCGGGTGGCTCATAATTCTTCTTGGCCTGGTCATGGTGGTGCACAATGATTTTATGATGGCATCTGGTGTCGGTGGCATGGGGGGAATTAAATACTTGGTGCGGGCCCAGCAGGAATGCAGGGAGGTGTAGCTGTAACGTTCCAGCAACAGAAAACTAGGGACCTTCAAGCCCGGCCGAGCCTTGGGGGGAGGAGGGGAGTTGGACGTTCAGCACCCTAGAAGGAGGGGGAGATGGCCTTGTAACTTTTCGTGGGTCCTTGGTTACTGAACAGCATGAACACTATTATAGAGATGGGTTGCTTAGACTTGGGGCATTATGTAAATTGCATATCGCTATGATTCGCGTATGCTCATGTTTACAAGATCAATACAGAGAAAGTTATCATTTACATCGTACAACGTTTTTCATTATGTTGCTTGGAGCCCATGAGGAAAATGAACATTAAACGTGAGGTAGAACCAGGTTGGTGGGTGCATCGATCTCAGTGACAAATTACAACATTATGCTTCTGATCAGATAACAAACTCAACTAACATTCCAGTCAACAGCAGGTGTGGCTCAAAACTTTAAATGGTTCACATGTGTCACTTACAATCATATAATACATGGGCATTTTATACATTGCTTGTTTAACCATTCTATGATAGCAGCAACCATGGGTCAGTAAATGGCAGATTCGAGTGTACATACGTTTGACACATTTACATGGAGATGTGTTGGGCTGGGCAAGAGTTTTAATATGGTAAATCGGCAGTATGGGTTTTAAACCTTTTCACAAATGGCTAGGCAACATAGATACGACTGGGAGGCACAGGGATTTAACATTCAGGTTTAATATTTTCAGCTATGGGAACAGGGTTGGGGGTCATGAACAATATATATCATGAACGTGGGGGTCTATAGGGGGTCAAGCTAGCTTTCAGAGGGACAATTTTGTTCTTTCCCAGACCCCAACTAAAAGTCAGGTCACCGCCAGGGAAATGATGTACTGCGGAAGGTAAATGATACAGTGTTTGTTCTGTTACTTGTTCGCATCTAATTGCTCGTGAGAACGGGCCTTCAGCGGAGCTGCCATGGGGAGGAGGTTGGGGGGAAGTGCAGGCTTGCTGTGCATGATCAAGCGGGGATGAGCTGCAGCTTCTTAAGGTGGCCTGTTCCACAGAGGCCTGGGTATAGTATACTCAAAATGGAGTCTTAGTGCATCACAAAATGGAGTCTATGTTATGCTACAAGATGAGCCGTGCAGCCTCACGTGTCGATCCGCAGCCATCCTGCACCCTGGGCCCAGGCGCATAGGTGGCTGCCAACGAGTCATAAGCCTCATGTAGGAGAGGGATGTGAGGGAGGGGGGTCCTAAAAACCAGTCCTTCCATACACCTGTTTCAAGTTCTCACTTGCTTCTGCCATCAGGTGTGACATTCTCCTCCAGAGTCCTATCACATAGTCAGTCACTCTGACTGGCTTGGGGGAAGGAACACTGTCCAACCCCTCCTTAATCAGGGCCAAAGGACCTCCGACTGGATGGTCATAGTGAAGTTAAAAGGGATTGTATCCAACTACCTCCTGAGGGCCTTCTCTATAAGCAAAGATGAGCCATGGCAGTAAAAGGTCCCGCTTTCTTTTAAGGGGTTACTCTAAAGCACCTATCATGTTCTTCATAGTACGATTAAACCTCTCTACCAGTCCATTTGTCTGTGGATAGTAGGCTGTAGAGAACTTGTAAGTGACACCACCGTGTTTCCACATGGCTTGCAAGTAGTGGGACATAAAAGTGGATCCCCTGTCGGATATCACTTACTTAGGAAAACGTACTCTGGTAAAAATACCAATTAGAGCCTTAGCCACAGCCTAAGCCATAACAGTCCTCATACGTATTGCTTCAGGATACCTAGTACATGGTCTGCTACAACCAGGATAAGCCTGTTTCCTGAAGATTTTGGAGGGTCAAGGAGACCAACAATGTTGTTGCCCACCCTTTCAAAAAGAACTCCCACCACTGGGAGAGGCACCAAGGATGCCACATGCTTGGCTCCACTCTTGGCAGAAGTTTGGCAAGTGTGACAGTTACTACAGAATTTGTCAACTTCGGAACCCAACATAGAACATTAGAAGTATAAGGCAAGCCTTTCATTGGTCTTTTTGAAACTCAAATGACCAGCCAAAGGTATCTCATGGGCCAACTGCAGGAACTGGAGTCTGTTCTCTCGGGGCACTACAAGCCTTTTGCAGTCCCCAGGGATAGACTCAGTCAGTTCACTGTAGAAGAGGCCATCTTCCCAGTGCAACCTAGTCTTCCCATCTTCTTGCCCATCAAGCTAAGAAGCTGCCTGTTGTCAAAGACCTTCAAGAGTAGGACACTCTCTCTGTCCTCTGCTTAAGTCTGCCCTTTTGGGTCCACCTTCTGCCAGTAAAAACTGCAGCTCAGGATGGTCAACAGGATCCAGATTTCCAACTAGAGGTATGTCTTCTACCTGATCTGACTCTTCAGAAGCTGGCTCAACCACACAGGGTTGTAGCTTACACGCAGCCTCAGCAGGTGGAGGAGTCACAGGTGTGACGCTGGACAATCTTGGGGATGTGCTTGTGGGTAACACAGGGGTGCTATCTGCTTTCTTCTTGGAGGTCTTAGGTTTCCACTTTGCCTCTTTCTTTCCTGAAATAGCAGCAAGCAATTCCTGTGGACTGAGGGTGATAGCTTTCTCTATCAATTCCCCTGGAGAGCCTCTCAAGGTCCACTCCCTCACAGGCCTAGTGAGCTCCTGTTTCCTTTCACTGGGAGGCCGAGGGGTATTATACACAACTCCAAGAGTTTTCAGGTCATTACCCAAAAGGACTCTCCCAAGCACTTCACTCTGCACACTAACAGGTATCTTGACAGTCATGTCATTGCACTGGATGAGTGCTGGTAACTGGGGAAGCATTTGCACAGGGCCTCCAGCTAACTTGGCTAGGTGTTTGGGTGCCTTAGCAATATCCTCCACCTTGAAAAATGGTTCATAAACCACAGTTATGCTGGCTCCAATGTCTCTGATGGCAGGGGTCTCCTAGCCATTCTTAGGAACCACATCTCTATAATACTCTTTATTATTATCTGGGATGGAATTATAGACATCTAAATTCTGTTGTTCCCACAAACCCAGGCCCACAAAAGAAACACGAGTGGAGACTCTCATGGGTTCATCAGCCAGTAGGTGAAAATGTCCACTTGCCATAGGTACTTCTTCCTCTGAGGAGAAGGCTAAGGAGACAGTGTGGATCCCTAAAGGTCTACCCTTATATCTGGGATCCCCTTTCACATGGTCAGTTGACACACAGACATAACATTTCCCAATTGTTTTGATGAATGGGGGTTTGTTCTGACCTCCATCTGGTTTGGGTCCAGATAGTATACTAGCCTGGTTCGCTTTCCCTTGTGGCTTACCCTTATTGTTTTGTTTGTGGCCCTCTTTTGGATTGGAGGTATTAGAATTCTCCTTGTTATCTTTCTTTGGCTGCTTTCCCTCATCCTTCTTCTGAGTTGCCCTATAATCGTTGTGAGTAGCCCTGTTGGCAACTTACAAGTCAGCAGCCTTAGCTAACTTCTTTGGATCAATTTCCTTAGAATCTGCCAAGTGCTGTCTGAGCTCAGGAGAGCAGGCATCATAAATTGACTCCAACATAACAAGATTTTGCATACCATCATAATTGTTTACTCTGTAACCCTTAACCCAACCATCTAAGTTCTTCATACATTCACATACCGAGGTAGCCCAAGGGGTACCATCATGCCTTTTGAGGGTCCTATAACTCTTAAGGTACTGGAAAGGGGTCTTCCCAAATCTAGCAATTAAAGCTAGCTTCACAGACTATTAATCCACCCTATCCACCTCCCCCATATCCATCTCAACATCAGATGCAACAGTGGGTAGCCAAGGAACCAACTGATTCCCTATAATGTCTTGAATCCCATGGTTATACTCAAGCATTGCCAACCAATCCAAAATATCAACCTTAGCCTCATGCATACCAACAATTCATTTAAGCATACAGGGGGCCTCATTTCGACCCTGGTGCTAAGGGATTACCGGTACCGGTAAGGGTACCCGTACCAGTAATCCCTTAGCGCCTGATTACGAGGTCCCTTTGCGGGTTCCCACCTTATCCGCTGGTTTTACCAGCCGTTAAGGAATGGACCCGCAAAGAGACCTTGGTGCTAATTACGGTACTGCAATTTGCGGTACCGTAATTACCGCCTTCCCCATTCCCATTATGCCCTATGGGGCAAAAATGGGAATGAGGAAGGGCCATGGAGGAAGGGGGAATTACCACCCCGCCAACCTTGTAATGGGGTGGTAATTCCCCCTTTCTCCATGGCGGAGTCGGTAAGTTACCGGCATGGACCATGGTGCTATTAGCACCATGGTTTTCCGCCTGGGTCGTAATTAGGCCCAGCATCTCTTAGGACTGGAAGACCTAGACAACTCTGGGAGAGAAGCATTTTCAATAGACAACGTTTTCATTTCTAAGGCATGCTTCATCTCGATTTCTCTGAGCTTAAGTTCTTGATGCTTTTCTTCAGTTTTAGCATTAATACGTTTGAATTCCAGTTCAAGCCTCATCTTTTCTAGAGCAACAATTTCAGGACTGAGTATAGGACCTGATGGGGTCCCAGTGGACAAAGTTTGAGATTGCTGAGCAGGCTGAGGAGCAGTAAGGCCTATGTTGTGAGACACATCTGCCTCATCTAACTCATCCATAATAACTGACACATTATCATCCTCATCATTTTCCACATTTGCTGGAGGGTCAGGTAGTTCAGAACCACTCTCCAGACTGTGTTTCTCTAACAACCTTTCAATTAATTCTGACTTTGCCTTTAACAGAGAGATTCCTTTCTCTACAAAGATTGTTTAGATAATCAACAGTATAACTAAGGAGGGTCTCCTCATTGTAGCTTTCCATAACAGACATGATTACAATTGGCTTTTTAGTGATGTTTAGCTTTGTGGTTAGTTGATCCAAGGAAATAGCAGCACTCTAAATGTAATTACTATACTTTATCCCACCGCTGTACACCAGTGTTAGGCAGGATCATATGCAGTACCCTTTGGGAACACAACACACAATTAAGACTACAAGTTCAAGTACAAATTCACCTTTGGTACAAGTCTGTACTACATAGTAAAGAGGTAACGATGGCTGCGCAGCCAGACGTATCTCAAGAGCAAAGTGAGCAGTATCAGAAGTTACACAAAGGACAGCTATTACTATGGTTCAAACAAACACTGACTCAAGGTTTCTGAGTAAAAGAATATCAATTTATTTACACAAGCATTTGTAAAACAGTTCACTAAGTAAGGCAGCAAAAAAATCACAATATTAATATACTACAAAACACCCTATCAATCCTGGACAAGTTAAACTCAAAATGAAGTGTGAGCAAAATGGCACTCCAGCAATAAAAAAGGGAGGTAAAGACAAGGTTATACAAAATTAAGCAGAACCAACATGTAAGTAGGCAGGGCAATCTAGAAAAAGGCTTACTACAATGAGGATTCAAATCAATAGGCCTGGGCCAGTGTTAATGGTTCAGAGTCTTTTCAGAGGATCACACAGTTCAGAGTAGTTTTCAGTTAAGTCTTTGCAAAGAGTTCAAAATGAAGTTGGATGGAAGAAAAAACACTTAAAAGAGTAGGGAAGGACAAGCCCTCAGATTAGCAAAATATTTAAAACACTTTCACTGTCGTCGGACAGAACAAACAACTGGGTTTGAACAGTTCCTTTGAAGAAGAAGAATGCTGTAGCTGAGGCAGAAGTTCCTGGCAGATCCTGCAGGCTCACAGTTCCTGAAGCGACTGTTGGACTGACATGAAGGTGGAAGACTGGAGGGTGCTGCACTGTCCAGGGAAGAAACCAGCAGCAGAGCAAAGCAACAAATAAAAGGTGCGCTCCTTAAAACCCAAACAGGGTCGGGTCCTCCTGGCTATCCAGTTCACTGCAGCGATGCACAGCAAATTTGACTAGGGGAGGGAGGCCTTGCTTCGTGTTTGGCGAACAGGTTGGTCCCACCAGCTCAAGGGAAGAAGATTCCCTGCAGATCTTCTCTGTCGTCGAAGTTTAGGAGATTCGGAACCGCAGCAGGGCTTCACTGGGAGGTTCAGTAGTTGCAGCAGTCCTCTTCCTTCAGCTTCTCTTCCGTTCTCTCGATCCACTGGCGACTCTGCCTTCTAAGTCCCAGAGACCTGCTTTATATGCAGTTTTCCCCCATTCACACAGCCTGGCTGTCAATTACACAGCAGGGTGGCTGTCCTGACAGGACAGTCACCTAGCCAATCAAACAAGAGTGAAACTTGGGTCTCCAAGGAGACCCTGTGCAGGGGGCCTAAAACCCCTCTCTCTCATCCTGTCTGCCTAGACTCTCACGTGCCTAAGGAAGACTTCTGTGCAGTAGCCAGCCAAAGGACAGTGAACAAAGGAACCAAACCTGCTTTGGCGCGCAGAGTAAAACACGAGAAAGAACTTTACAAAAAGAAATGGCGAATAAACCCAGCCGGAACCAAATAAAAATAAATGGGGTCCAGCGGATTAAAGTTCTAGGCAACTAACATAGCCTAAAACAGTGCCAAGGCTATTTTCATAGAACCCGGTAGGAAAAATATGGTAGATACTACTGCCACCAGCCAAATCTTAAAGGGGAACAAAATAATGTTCCATGAGAGACAGACAAAAAGGGATAACTATTAACCCTTTCCAGAACTCTATGTAAGATAGTTTTTACTGGGTCTGTGAATTTAAAGTCAATGGCAACTTTACATGTTCTGGGAGACAGTAGTCAGTCCCAGAAAATTGAGTTTTAAAGTGGGAAGTCTGAAAAAGACAACCCTGTGTCACTGCACTAAAGGTGATGTGTGACACACAGTAAAAAGATTATGCCTAGTAGATGAGGCTCCACAATCTATGAACAGAAACATGTTAAACACACAGCAAAACACATGTAAGAGTGGGAAAAAAGGCTCACATTCTTACCAGGTGAAAAAAATTAGCCATTCTGGAGAATTCTCCCTAACACAGACTAAGGTAAGCCCTAACTCTCTAACTTAGTTTAGGATGGCACAAGGCAGACCAAGTTAAGAAAAACATACAATACACTTATTAGGAATTGCTCACAGCTATTCAAGGTAAATAAAACCCAAGGCAGAACTATGCTAGACCGGCTATACAGCAGGTCAGGGGAATCAAGGCCCAGTAGGTAAACTTCTACACTAATATTCTGAAAGAAATAGTTAAGTGAAGCCAACAGCATAACTTTTGGGATAGAGGTTTAACCACTTCACAGGTGAGTAAAATAACTTTACATATACCTTTCAGAATGACAGAACACATTCAGTATAATTAAGAACTTTTGTAACTGCTCACGCTCAGAGGGACAATTACCAACCAACTCTTTCATAAGTGAGTGACTTTTAAACACTTTTTATAATTTTCTGTTTGCTTGAGTTCTCTTAGAAGAGGGACCCTAGTGGTCTAGGTCCTAGCTGCAGGCAGGGTGAGATAGGGTTCAGTTACAGAAAATGTCAGCGTTCCTGTGGAAGACTGTTCAAATAAGTAAGTAATTGAATTTAGATTTAGTTAGGGTCCAGGGCCTTCTGAGAAGACACCCTAGGAGGATTTTAGCAGTGGGCCTTGGTGAACTGGATAAGAGGACTCCCAATCACATGAAACACCCCAATGCTACACAGGAACCACAAAATGCTTGAGGTGAGTAAATACCCCAACCAACACAGAACCTAAGCATAAAAGAAGATTTGCAGCAGGAATACTTCAGGATCTGCAGCCAGAAACCTGGTAGATGGATTCCTTTGTCATGAAGATAGAAGACAGGACTTTGGAAGGGATTTTGAGCAGGGATCAATGGAGAAAGATCCAGGCAAGAGTTTTTTCACGACTGGATGTGGCTCTGTTGTTTTGGTGCCCTTTTCTGGAACAAGGATAAGACTGAATATCACTGGTCAGATTCTCATCTCTAATCTAGACTAGCACACTAGTGAGGGGACTTCAAGGACTTCATTTGTGTTTTTGCGGAGATAGGCCAAGGTCACCAAAGTTTCAGTACAATTTGGAATTTGGAAGGCTGTGCACCTTACAATGGCTTCATGTCCCATGGTATTGGGGTATTGCAGCCCTGCAAAATTGCAGCCCAACGTGGGATGGCTCAAAATGTAGGTCTTCTTGAGTCTATTGGATCACATCAGGCTCTGGGTCAGGGTCATCCTTTTCGGGATCCACAGGTCATTTGGAAGGAAGGATTACAGCAGGCTCTGGTTACACAGTAGCCTCTCTGGTCGCTGGAAATCACTTTGTCTGTTGTTTCTTCATTTTCCTCTATGTATTTAGATCCAGTAATAAACTAGTCAGTAGCTTTCAGGTTCACAGTATTTAACTGGAACTACAGCACAACATCTGCAATCAATCCCTGCATTTAACCAATCGGGACAGCCAGCCTCTCATTGAGACTGGCCTACTTTCAGGCAAGGTGAAAGACAAAGGGTTGCAGAGCTTTTCAGACACTCTGGAGCCCATGCAGGGAATCTAAAGGATTTCTGCCAAAGAGAAAATGTCCACTAAGTTTGTTCACACCTAGAAAGGCAGGGGAAGACCTCTGAAACAGAATGCACAAATGAAAGGGCAAAAGAAGTAAGTGCCTACAGTTTTAGAACAATGGTGGCCCTTCGGGCATTACCAAGGCTGAATTAACAGCCTGCGAGTAACAAAGATTAAAAGTCATGAAGATAAAACTACTGCCACCAGCCATCCATGTAATCTTGCAATTGTAACAAAATGTTACAAGGTATGCAAGAAAGGGATACATGGTATCCCCCAGCACTCCACATAAGGTGGGGTGTGCTGGCACACTTGTCAAATGTAAAGCGGATGAAAATCCCTCTTTACTACTTTGGAACAATATTTGACCCAAGTACATGAAAGAAAAATTAACAGGGGAGCCTAAACCCAAATCCCAAATGTTGTAGGAAACTATAACTTCAACCATACACTATGGCGAGATATAAAATGGTCCCCCACAAAAAGAGTAAAAGACTAGGAGTGAAGGGAAACAGTTTCCCCTTCATCTAGGAACAAGGTAAAATAGTTACCTAGTCAAAGCAAAAAAGTTATGGGGTGACAAAGGTCAGGAAGAATTATCATAGATTTCAAAATCTTACCACATGGGTCCATAATGAGCGCGTTGAACACGATACACTTTGATAAGTGCCATTGTGGCATTGTTGATATAGAGAGCTTGCAACATTTTTTTTTTTGCTTTTGTCCAGGCTACGCTAAATACAGATCTCTTTACCTTAAACCCTTTAGGGGAGCTCTAATATGTGTAACACTGTTGAAGCAATATCATTATGTAGGTGAACCGCAAGCAAAGCAGTCACAGCCTCAGTAGCTAAATTTATACTGGTTATGCATGGGAGTTTCCAGGCAATTTGGCTGGGTTGCGTCCGGGGTACGTGCTGACTTCTCACGCGATTACTCCATCCGCACCCTAGCCAAATCATGTGGAAACCCTGCGGTTACCCCGTCCGCACCGCAGCGTAATTGCTTGAAAACTCCTGCTCATACCCTGGATGCACCCCAGGCAAATCGCATGGAAAATCCTGCCCGTACCTCGCGATACATGCACAAATCCACTGGAACCTGACCCCTCCTGATGGGACAGCCAGACCCCAGCCTCCATCACCCGTGACCACACCCCACAGGCATCTCACACCACAAGGGACACCCCCACCCCCCATCACCAGTGACCACACCCCACAGGCAGCCCACACTACATGGGACCCCCTCATCACCCATAACCACACTCCACAGACAGCCCACACCACAATTATATTAAAACAAGTATTAAATTCACATTCAATTCCTGAAAATAAATAAAATGTGCATGAAATAAAAGAAGTAAGCATGTCCAAATGAAAAAACAGTGGTCACCAAAAATAAATATGTCAAACTCAAAAAGCGGTCCATGTCCTTAAATGACTCTCAAAATTAAAACCGAAATTAAAAGAAATCCATTCCATCATGGTGAACACCAAAGTATCCAGAAAGATGAAAACTATGTACAAGTATAAGAGGTCTATTGTCCCAAATGCATAACAAAAAATGAAAAAAATAATTCACAAAATGACACACCAAAGCATAACTACATACAGAAAGTGGAGCACAATCCAATAACTGAAAAAAAGTAACCAAAAAATGAAACTTACACCTAAATAACTATATACAATGGCAGCGGGCTAGTCCTTCTTCTCACCATGCCCCCTCATAGTCTCGGCCAGGGATCATCGAACACTGTGTCCACTTCCACTAGGCTGGCCTCCGCTTCCCCCTCGAGGGCTTGCAGGGACTCCAACATGCTCCTCTCAAACTCCCTGCAAGTCTCCTCGAGGACCTCAGCCCGCCTCTCTGCCCAATGCAGTGAATTATCCGCCCTGGCCATGGTGAGCCTTGACTCCTGTGCCTGCTGCTGCTCTGCCCCGTTTGGCTGTCCCAAACGCTCCTACACAGAAGACATCCTTTGTGTAAGTTCCACGCTTGCCTCCTGCCTGATGGCCGATACCTGCCTCCCTGCAATTGAATGCCCCGAGTCCTGTAGCCTCTACTGCGAGCCTGCTGCTGCCAAATAGCCTGGTACCTGCACCTCAATGACAGCCTCTGGGATGATGACAACCCCTGGGGCTGTCATGCACGTCCCTGCTCCTTTGTGCCTGCTCTTCCTCCATTGCTACAGCTCCTGTTGCTGGCTGGATCTGCATGGTGACCACCTCGGCTGATCCAACTTCGACTCCCGCCTCTGGCAGTGATGTGGTCTCCACCAGACTGGCCGCCGGGGTTGGGACAGGTACACAGGAAGCCCTGGTGACATCTGGGCCGGAAGATGGCAGGGAGGACGACTGGCACACAGAGGAGGAAGATGAGGAGGAGGTTGCAGAAGTGGCCAACCCACACACCCTATTCGAGACCAGGAAATGTGCTAGCCAGTTCACCAGACAGCAGACCCCTTGTGATGACATGCAAGCCCCAAATTGGAAGCCTTCACATCATCACGAACGGTGCCTGTCCACCTCATGATACCAGCTAGCACCAGTTCCACACAGTCCCGAATGGCGACATCCGCAGGTATTGGTCTTTCCGTTTGGGTGGAAACATCCGCTACCCACAGATGGGTCCGGCCTGGGGCATGCCCGCAGGGGCATACTGGTGCAGTCGCAATCCCAGGGGCAGGATCACACACAGGCCCCTCCATGGCAACCTGTACTGCCTCCTGCCCCTAAGTCTGGACTGCACCAGCCACACCAACATCATCACCCCCACCGGGCCCCGTGGGCTGGGCTGTTGCGGCCTCCTCTTCCTCCTCTATCAACCTGGATGCCTCCCGACTGCCTTCCGCATCGGATTGCTCCAGTGTTACCTCACCTGTCCCTCCCGCTGCCGAGGAGCCACAACCAACTTCACCCTCTTGGGCCTCCCCTCAGCAGATGTGGCCATTGGCTCAGATGCGGGACAAGACTCTTCGGTCCCCGAAGATGATATGAGCTTGGAGCGTGACTGGGCTTTGCATCTGTGCTTGGTGGAGGTATATGTAAGGATATTTGGCATGTTACAGCACAGAGTACAGCACTACTGCACAAGTAGCATTACAGCACTACTGCACAAGTAGCATTTTTTTTTTTGCAGCACCACCACAAGGGTGCGGTGCATTGCTATATGGGTTAGCAGATTAACAAGGAAAGACAGACTATTCAGTCAAAAAACGATTTTAACATATAAGATGCAAAGCTATTTTTACAGTTAAAAGCACACGTGTTCATTTAAAAATGCACACTATTTTTCACCTGAAATGCCTATATTGCTAGAGACACATTTGAAAATTAACAGCTAACATATTAACCATTAACCTGACTAATAAAACCTTATTTTAATATAACTCACTAATAAAATGTGTTCTCTACTGCAGAATTAGGCATACTTTGAAAACCAGTTAAATGAGTGTGCAGATTTTTCCTCTCTTCTCTGCCTGATTATCCGTGTTGTTGTGCACAGTAACTGCAGGAGGAAGGAAGTCAGATTTGCAACAATTGCAAATGTATAAGCGAAGCTATTGTTTAAAAGTAGGAGGATGAGAGATGATGGATTTCATTGGAACACGTCATAAAGAGGGCTGAGAGGAAAGTTTTAGTGGGCAGTAGCAGGGAAAAAGACAGGAGACATCTTTCTGCACTACTGGGGAGAAGACCTGGCTGTGGGGGTGTCCTGCTGCAGTCGAGACTGGGGAAAGCTGAAAGAATTACCTTTCCACTGGCAGAGGCAGTCCTATCTGAAAAAGCTGAGAATTCCAGGCAATGACCCCGGCTTGAGAAGGCAAGCGTTCCTTTTTGTTGGAGTTAAGCCAAGAGAGCCACATTCACAGAGAGAATCCTCTGAACAGATAAGGTAATTACCTAACTGGGGGAGCTGTGTGTGTGCACGAAAGTATGCAGTCAGTGTAGAAAAATGAAAGTCCCGTGCGTGTCTTAATCAAGTGCTAATGTTGCAATTTAAGTTCTGTTCTCCGCCACTATAATTGCAGTGTGTCATTGAAAATGCTTTGATTGTTCCCTTTTATTGCTGTAAAGAATGAGATCATGTCTAAATGCAAATTTTATAATACAGAAAATATTTGAAAACAGACGGGTGGTTTATTTTCTATTTACCATTACAATGCCAATGATGTGGGGAGATTTTTAAACAGTGCAATGGTCATTTTAAGACAGATGTGTGTATGTCAGAATCAGTATGAATAATTGTGAGTGACTGTAGTATAACTTGTTGGAGGTACATGAGCCAACGGGAAGAGAGACTCTCTGAACATAGCTCCCTACCGTATATAAGGTAGTGGAAATTACCACAAGACTACCACATATAGCTCTCTGTCGTAAATAAGTCAGTGAGTTTGCCCATGGTGGCGCACCAACACTATCCCTGGAAATTGTGGTTTCCCTAGAATGCAGGTCTGAGGTCTCTCTAGTGATCACACGAAAAATCTAAGCGAAGATAAGGGATTCTGGACATTGGGGCCACAAATAAAACAAGGGAATTATGCTCACCAAAATACCACCAACCACGTATACCAAATATGCAGGTCTGGGTGCTGAAATAATGCATGTCCATTGTATTATTGTTGCACATGGCCAAATCTGAATACAAAGAGTGATTATTGCTAAGTTATTTCTCGGCGGTAATAAAATACCGTCAGGCCCCAAATCTCCACAAAATACCCTACATATTTATGGTGCGTTGCAGGCCGGGAAAGTGATCACAGAGTACCTACTGGGCGTGGCAAGCGTGTCTCACACTGCCATTGGCACATTAAAGGGAACCCATTTTATAATAGCAGTGTGCCACTAAAAACGAATTTCAGAATGTCACAAAGGGAAACCACATTCTCAGATCTAGTGCAATATTTAGAGGCAAAGTTATTTGCACATGGGAATTGGTCTTCGAACAGTACCTTAGAATGGAGTAACCGCATTCAGGGTGAGGTGCAGAAAGAAAAACTAGACAATATTTTTGCGGAAGGCAGCATAATTCAGGTCTGCCTTACAAGATTATTGAATGCAGCCGATAAAAGTGCAGAGAAAGACTGTTTAATACGGCTATGCGGCAAAATATGGTTTATTTTAAACAAGTCCCTGCGAATGCAAGAGAATGATACTCAGCTAATTAACAGGTTAAAGACTGAATTAGATGGGGCAAGTAAAAATCAGGAAATGTTGAGAGCAGAATTGGATGTATGCCAAAAAGACATGCAATTAAAATGCAGAGACTTTGATACTCAGTTATCCAAAAGCAAGAAACAATTTGAAGATAGTGAGCAAGAATTGACACACTTAAAAGCCTTAGTGGATCACATTAGGCAGGATAAAGATGAGGTTGTTTCAGAAATGCAGATTTTACAAAAAGAACATTGCGAAAAAGAAGGTGATCTCCAGAGTGTAGAACAAGAAATGATTAAAATGATCCAAGAAAGAGACAAGAGAAGTAAAGAGTTCAATGAATGCCAAATGCAAATGTGCGATATGCTGGAGGCAATTAATAAAATGAGTGATGAAAATAATTATTTGCATCATGAAGCCAACAGACTCCTTAAAAAGTGTAAGGACTTAGAACAGCAAATGTGCATTCCCAGGTCCCAGGAGAGGCGGCAGGGTACCACATTCAATGGAGTGGAGGTGAATTCTAGCTCTGCCCAAAGAGCTAGTGCCCCAGTGACTGGGCCGGTGACTGAACTTGGTTGCAGTGCCCTTGGGGGATTTGATACTCCCATTGGGGGCAGCCACCAATCTCATACACCTGAAAACAGGATTGAATCACAAAATAGTGCAATTCCATGCATTGCAACAAGTAGCCCCATAAAAATAATGAAATCCATTAAAGCCCTGATCAAACCATTTAAAAAGGGAGGTGAATGCTGCATTGAGGATCACTTAGAAGCGGTGCATGACATTTTTAAAGCGCTCCAGATACCTAAGGAACAGTACAGACAATATTTTCATTTAACTTTAGATGCCCCGACGGCCAGCATCATAAGGGGATTAAATGAACAGCAGAATATGACATGGCTGGAGTTTGAAAAAGAAATTAGGCGTCATTTTTCTCCTTTTCAGTCATTGCAGGAGGCAAAGAAAGTTGCGTACACTATTACTGCTGGACCTAATACATCACCTCGCCAATTTTTACAAGACTTAAAAAGAGCATTCTCTCGCTTTGATGTATCTTTTGACTCAAATTCCAATGAGTTTAAAACCGCATACTTCTATGGGCTACAGAAAGACATCATATCCCAATTGGTCCGTGAATTTGACCGTGACAAGTCCCTTGAATGGATTGTACATCAAAGCACCAAGCTATATGAGGTACTCTATTGTCAGGGTAGAGAAAGTGATAAAATGAAAGATACTAGGCCTAAATCTAAAGAACCCTCAGCCACAGTAATGGAAATCAGGTCAGCCAAAATGTCCCTTGAGTCTGCTCAAAGCCAAGGTAAAAATAATGTGACACCTGAACAAAGGGGTAATCAACAAAGATCGCCATTTACTGTACCAATGTTCCAATCACATGATCCTAGTAATAGAGAGAGCTACATCAGCCCTAGATATTTAGGAGATAGACCCCGGGTAAGATACCGGTCTGATATGGCAGGTATGAACAATAACCAGAGACAAAATCAAGATCAAAGAAATGATGGTCCCTACCAGTCATTGGGGACACAGAGCAGATTTGATCCCAGCACCATGATATATGGTAATCAGGATAGGCCCCGATATGTGGATCGATTTACTGATAATGGAAATCAATATAGGGGCCAGTACCCACAATCTGAGAGACAGGACATGAAGCAAAACGTGAACTACAGTCCACGCCAGTACAATGATTCCCCACCAGGGGACTATAATCAAAGGATGGGTGCAACCCGCTCCCCTCCACAAATGAATCAAGAGTTCAGAAACCATCCCAACCGGTATCAATCACCTGAGAGGTATCAGAATAGATCCAATCAGGGGGAAAACAACCAATATCGACCTAGGCCACAGAAAGAGGATCCTAGAGAGGTGGAAAGGTTCCAATGCCTTGAGGCCCAAGTGAAAATGTTAGCTGAGCAAATAGGAAAGCTCTATACAGCGCAAAAACAACCTTCCAAAGAGGGGGCTGATGGCCATAACAATGACCGGGGGGCTTCCGAAAAGTGACTAAGTACTCATGATAACTGCAGTGCCAAAATGACAGATTGCTCTGATATAATTTTGCATAACGACTCTGAGATGTCTAATGGATTAAAAATGAAAGTACCAGTAAATGAAATTGTGACGGAAAGTGCAAATACTTCTAAAAAAGAGGTACGGTTTAACTTAGAGCTAAATAAAACAGTAAAGATTTGCACAAATGAAAAAGAAACATTAGGAATTCCAAAAGAACAAAGGGACAGATTTAAGAAAAATGACTCATGCATGGGGAATACCAGTGAACAGGGAGTAAGTGGGGATGCCATAGCTCCTTCCCTGGGCAAGCAAAACAATTACCAAACACAGACAGAAAAAGGAAATACTCACAAGGAGGGTACAAGTCAATCACCTGAAAAATTCTTTGAGCCACATATTTTTGAAAAGGCTGAAAGGGCTGGTATTACACTAAATGATCACAAATGCACAGAATTAAAAAATGACAAATTGCTGAATGATGTTGTGACACATGTTCAGTTGGAAGGTTGTAATGTGGTCTCTGATGTTACCCAGATGGATGGGCGAACGGTGGCCACACTCCAAAAAACCTCTGAACATGGAGAAATGAATAAAATATCTCGCACAGAAATGGGTAAAAAGGAGGGAAAAATGTCTTTTCATTTACCAATGTGCTTAGCCAAAAGTGAAAAAGGCCTGAGAAAGGTGAGCCCTGAAATCAGTAAGAATTCACATTTCTTATGTGTATTAGAGGAAGTTGAGGACAGATATTATGCACCCATCACTGTAGAAGAAAAATGCCACACCTTTGCTATGATTGACACTGGCGCACAGGCCACAATTATGTCCAAGGAGCTGGTAAAGAGTATCAATGAAGGGAGGCCTCCACAGAGTCAGATCACAGTGAAGGCAAATCAAGGCCCAGTGCATAACTTTAATGGGGAGGAGGTGCCCATCATAGGTGTAACTGAGGTTGACATAAAAATAGGAAAGCACAGAATGAAACAAGAGGTATTGATCACATCTATTTGTGAAATTCCATTTCTGATGGGGACAGATTGCCTGAAAAGATTGTCTCCTCTCATAGATGGGGTGAATGGAGTGCTGTGGTCCTTAACCAAAAAACCATTGAGGCCTAAGAAACTAAAATCACAAAACAGCAATACAAAAGAATGTCACACCGTTGCCAAAACAAATGATGCTGTGGAGGTATATCTCCAGAATAGCTGCATACCTAGTGTCACTGTTATATTAAGGTGTCAAGACAAAGATCAGAGCGACAATGAAAAACTACCTGTACAAATATACTTGGACCCAAGGAAAGATTGGCAGACTGCCATAGACGAACACACATTACGTTTCTATTTAAAAGAGAATACATGCAAACAGAATATTGTTCCTAAAACAGATTCAGAAAAACACATTACCACTCTGGCAGAGATACACATGGAAGATGAGCAACCATGGGTTCACGCTGGTATAAATGATTATCTTAAAACAATAAAAGCCACTTTAGCGCTTGAACATGAAAGGAGTTTCATTAATGAGAAATTGTTGCAAAAAATTATGGAGAGGGAAGAAATCCCGAAATTTAGGATTAAAAACCAATATGTTTCTGGGTTGGACAGTCCAGACTTTGAAAACCGAATTACAGGCAGATGCATGCTTAAAATTAGCATTGGGCAGAAAGCAATTTACCATAATGTATGGATAGTGAGTGGAGCACAAAATGAATTTTACATGGGCAATGACATCATGCACAGAATGTGTATGGTGTTAGATTTCCTTAATCAAAAAATATGGTCACGCCTAGGTGGGCCGGCGCCTGAATTTGAAGACAAAAGAAGGGCTTATCATTGTGCACAACTAGTTCCTTATGCAGTCGAATTACAGATGAGGAAAAATACTATTGTTCCTGCATTTACAAAACAGTTTGCAATAACACTGAAATGCAAAAATGGACAGCAGATGAAAGGCTCTGATGCATTTGTATGCCTGAATGAATCCATAAAACAGCAAGGCCTGGATTATGAATACATTCCATTGGTAGACATTGGTGAGGGATCTGTAAAAATCATGGTGAATAATAAAGGTTGTCAGGATATTCATTTAGAGGAAAACTCCCCATTAGGAATGGCCATACAAAAATCACATTATACGGCAGATTTAAATAACATGGTGATTGGGAATATTCCTGAAAAATATGTAGATGCCAAGGGCGAGTTGCCAGAACACCTGGACTCTCAGCCCAAAGGAATATTTAAAATTCATTCTGTGTATCCTTATGATTCAAATGAGACAGTGTGCTGCCATCAAGAGGATTGCATAATATTTAATTTAAATGAAAATGAAACAGGAAATCAGCCCATTGAAGTGGAAGCTGATATGCCTAAATATTTGAAAGTGGCAGCCCTACAAAAAGACACAGCCACACAGTTAGAGGAAAGCGCTGAGATTCCTTTACCAGAAGAGTTTCCAGAATTTTCCAGAATGGTAGAAGAGCAGATCTCCTTAGCGGATGCATGTAACAGCGATGAGGATCGACGCAATCTGAGGGAAATATTTATGGAGTTTAAGGATGTATTTGCAAAAGATGCTTATGATTGTGGTTTAACTGATTTACATGTGGCCACACTACCAGAAGGTTGTAGCAGAAATCCAGTGTTTGTACGCCAGTATAGACTACCGCTGGCATGTTTAGAATCATTGGCAGAGATTATTAAAAATTTGGAATCACGGGGAATAATTAGGCCCATTCATAGCACATCCAATACGCCTATTTTAGGTGTGTTAAAGCCAAATGGTCAATGGCGGCTGTGTGCAGACTTAAGAGAGTTAAATAAAAGAGTACCAGTATCTAGATGGCCACTACCATTCATTGATCAGGGCCTAGCTCAGATACATGGTTCAAATGTATTTACCACGTTAGATCTCACATCTGGATATTGGTGTGTGCCATTGGCAGAGGAGATACAACACCTATTTTCCTTTACATTTGACAGGACTCAATATGCCTGGCTTAGAGCTCCGTTCGGGTACATCAATAGTGGGAGTGAATTTGGCATATTTTTGAGAAAGGCCATGCCGGATGCAGCGGAAAGAGGGACAATAGTTTATGTGGATGATGTCTTGATAAAAAATGAAAACCTTAAAAGCCATTTTGATGAAATAAGACATGTGCTTGGCCAATTGCAGAAAGCAGGCGCCAAAGTATCTTTGCAAAAAGCACAATGGTGCAAGAAAAAAGTGAACTTTCTAGGGCATGAAGTGACTGAACATGGGCTAAATCCACAAAGGAAGAAAATAGAGGCCATACAAAGACTAAAAGATCCTAAAAATGTGAAAGGAGTAAAAAGTTTATTAGGGATGACAGGCTATAACAGAAAGTTCATTGAGAATTATGCAGAAATCACTCAACCATTGACTAAACTGCTTAAACTAAATACTCCCTGGAGATGGGAAAGAGAGCAGTCTGATGCAGTGGCTAGATTGAAGGAATGTCTTGTAAAGGCACCATGTTTAGCATACCCCATAAAGAACAGGGATTTCTTTATAGAAATAGGATTTTCTGAACATTGTATGTCAGCAGTGTTATCACAAAAACACGATTTGAATCACAAAACCATTGCATATGCAAGTAAGGCATTTTCCCAAGTTGAAATGAAATTTAATGGATGCGAAAAGGCCCTATTAACCACTGTGTGGGCGCTACAACATTTCCGCCCCATTGTTCAGGGAGAAAAGGTGATTATTGAAACAAATCATCAACCTTTGCAATTTTTAGAGAGTAAAAGAATTAGATCAGGCAATCTAGCGCAATCCAGAATCACTTCATGGACGCTGGCATTACAAGGTTTTCCCGTAGAAGTAAGATATGGACAAAATAAAAAGAGCCCAATAGCTCAAGGGTTAGCTGACTTACATGACTGTGCAGCTGAACAAATAACAAATGAAATGGATGTGGAAGCTAGTTTACAGGAATTTGAACAATCACCACACAAAGCTTTTGATGAAAAAACATGCAAGGATTTGCCAACTGTATATGTGGATGGTTGTGCTTTTCACATTGAAAATGACAGTAATAAACAATTAGTGGCAGGAATAGGAAATGTCTGGTTGAAATGTGAAGGCGTTCCTAGTATAGGGATGAGGATTGGAGATAGGAGCAGTCAGGTGGCGGAATTGGCAGCCATCTATAAAGCAATTGCGACTGCAGTTGATAAAAAGTTCAGTGAAATTGTCCTGGTGACTGATTCTGACTATGCACGGAATAGCTTTGTGGAATATTTGCCTGGTTGGAAAGCAAGAGGCATGGTTACATACAACAAAAAGCCACTTAAACATGGAAAAATGATACAAGCCATAGACAAATTGGTGTCAGAAAATAATTTAACAATATACTGGAGAAAAATTCGTGGGCATTTAAAAACACCAGGAGAGGATAAGGAGGGAAATGATAAGGCAGACCATCTGGCTAAGATTGGGGCTGTGATGGGAGAATTGCTACCTATTGATTATTTAATGGGTGAAATACAAATTGATGCAGTCACACGTTCTAAAGCACCAAAGGAGGTAGATCAACCGGTGGTGCAGTGGAGTCATGACACGCCAGACCAAGATTTGATTGAGGCACAAAAGAATGATCAAATTTTGGGAATCTATTATAATCATTTGATAGATCCTGAACAAAATCCTTTAACAGAAAATGATTGCATGGGAAAAGAAGAATTGAGGGTGTTATTAAAGAACAAAACACGGATTAGATTACAGGATGGACTCATGATTAGAGAGTCCATAACAGGGCAAATACAGTGGGTAGTACCCCTTTCATTCAGAGGACTAATGCTACACCATGCACACGATGCCATAACTGCAGGCCATAGAGGTTCACAAAAGACATTAGAAATACTAAAAGATTATGCTTACTGGCCACATATGTCCCAAGATGTGGAATTATATACTAGAGGATGTCTAGTATGCGCCCAATTTAAACCTGCTTCACCAATGCATAGAGCACCATTGATGAAAAGAGGCCTAACTCTCCCATGGTCAGATTTGCAAATAGACTATGTAGGTCCTTTAAAAAGGTCGAGCAGGGGACACCGCTATATTTTGAGTGTGGTATGTTTGATGTCAAAATGGATTGAGTGCATTCCCGCACCAGATTGTAGTGCGCAAACAGCAGCCACATTGCTGGTGAACCATGTGTTCTCAAGGTTTGGGTTGCCACAAAGAATTGAGTCAGACAGAGGAAGTCATTTCACAAGTACTCTAATGAGTAAGGTATGGCAAATACTAGGTGTGAAAAGGAAACTACATATCGCATATCGGGCGGCGTCTTCAGGTACAGTTGAAAGAAGCAATAGGTCTGTTGTGGACATTTTAAAGAAATTTGTGGCAGAAGCAGGTTCCAGCTGGGATTTGCGTTTACCATTGGTTTTGATGGCAATCAGGTCGACTCCTGCCAAAGCATCAGGTGTTAGCCCCCATGAGGTCTTAACAGGTAGGAAAATGGTGTTACCACAACACCTACTATACAGAACACATGAGCAAACTCTAGTGAGTGCATCCACAGTTCATGAATATATTGATGAACTGAGGAGGCATTTGCAACATGCATTTGCTTTTGTGCAGAGAAATCTGGAAAGAGCTGCTGACAGTGCTAAGTCATATTATGACAAAAAGACATCAGTAAAGGAATACAATGTAGGGGATCAGGTGTACAAGTTTCATTTTGGAAAAAGTAAACAGAAAAATTCTAAATTTCTGGCAGCCTGGCAGGGGCCATTCCGAATTATAGATAAAGTCTCTCCTGTAGTGTATAAAATTTTGAAAAATGAAGGTGAAACAGCAATAGAGCAGTTTGTCCATGTAAATCAAATCAAACCATGCCATCCCAGACATGAGATCAGGCAGCTTGAGCATGTGGAAACGGATAGAGTCCCTTGAGAAAATAAATGGGTGTGATCAGGAGGCAGTGACAAAGAAGTAAAAAAAAAAAAAAAAAAAGTTGATTGTTATGATGGCACATAAACACTGTAATATATGTGAAAATATATAATATAAATAAATAAATAAATAAATAAATAAATGCACATATAACGGAAGCTCGTGGTTGGTGTGCAGAGAGAAAGTGTATTAAATATTGAATGCTGTTTTATATGTGTTTGTTTTCTTTTAACTTGTGTTTAATTTCAGAAAAAAGAAAAAAAAAAAACGAAGTATTTTTACCAAGCATGTTTTATTTTTGGCAAAAGGATGAAGTTAGTATTGTGCTATGTACTTAATCTGTTTATTTTCTATTTTGATTTAGACGATTAACATTATTTGATCGGAGGTTCCGGGATCAGAGGCCACGGGAGACGATGGAGTCCTGGAGTCCCCTGGATGAAGACCAAAAGATGCCTGCCTCCAGGTGGAGGTGAAGACAAAATAACCGGAATGCCAAAAGAGATGACTACTGTGGATTCAAGATTGCCAAGATGAAAGAGTACTCGAATGAACCGAATAACATCGCTGGCCGGGACATACCAAAAGAGACAAAGCAAAAGTTCCGGCATATGAAGTTCCACGTATTTATTATTTTAATTATTTATTTTAACTTGTTATATTACTTATTTGTTTTAGTTAGTTGTTTTATTTCATTGTTTTTAATTGACTTGGAAAATTTAAACTTAAAGTAATGCCACTTCCACTGAGAAGGCAAATGTGGAACATTTTATGAACTGATGGACTCAGATGAAATGTTAATTGCAAATTTTCATTGATGCACATGAATATTCATTTTGTTGGATTGCTATATTGTAAAAAAAAAAAATAGAACAAGTTGTTTTTAGGAATTGGCTTGGATTATAGCCAAGTTCTAAAAACAAAAGGAGGGTATATGTAAGGATATTTGGCATGTTACAGCACAGAGTACAGCACTACTGCACAAGTAGCATTACAGCACTACTGCACAAGTAGCATTTTTTTTTTTGCAGCACCACCACAAGGGTGCGGTGCATTGCTATATGGGTTAGCAGATTAACAAGGAAAGACAGACTATTCAGTCAAAAAACGATTTTAACATATAAGATGCAAAGCTATTTTTACAGTTAAAAGCACACGTGTTCATTTAAAAATGCACACTATTTTTCACCTGAAATGCCTATATTGCTAGAGACACATTTGAAAATTAACAGCTAACATATTAACCATTAACCTGACTAATAAAACCTTATTTTAATATAACTCACTAATAAAATGTGTTCTCTACTGCAGAATTAGGCATACTTTGAAAACCAGTTAAATGAGTGTGCAGATTTTTCCTCTCTTCTCTGCCTGATTATCCGTGTTGTTGTGCACAGTAACTGCAGGAGGAAGGAAGTCAGATTTGCAACAATTGCAAATGTATAAGCGAAGCTATTGTTTAAAAGTAGGAGGATGAGAGATGATGGATTTCATTGGAACACGTCATAAAGAGGGCTGAGAGGAAAGTTTTAGTGGGCAGTAGCAGGGAAAAAGACAGGAGACATCTTTCTGCACTACTGGGGAGAAGACCTGGCTGTGGGGGTGTCCTGCTGCAGTCGAGACTGGGGAAAGCTGAAAGAATTACCTTTCCACTGGCAGAGGCAGTCCTATCTGAAAAAGCTGAGAATTCCAGGCAATGACCCCGGCTTGAGAAGGCAAGCGTTCCTTTTTGTTGGAGTTAAGCCAAGAGAGCCACATTCACAGAGAGAATCCTCTGAACAGATAAGGTAATTACCTAACTGGGGGAGCTGTGTGTGTGCACGAAAGTATGCAGTCAGTGTAGAAAAATGAAAGTCCCGTGCGTGTCTTAATCAAGTGCTAATGTTGCAATTTAAGTTCTGTTCTCCGCCACTATAATTGCAGTGTGTCATTGAAAATGCTTTGATTGTTCCCTTTTATTGCTGTAAAGAATGAGATCATGTCTAAATGCAAATTTTATAATACAGAAAATATTTGAAAACAGACGGGTGGTTTATTTTCTATTTACCATTACAATGCCAATGATGTGGGGAGATTTTTAAACAGTGCAATGGTCATTTTAAGACAGATGTGTGTATGTCAGAATCAGTATGAATAATTGTGAGTGACTGTAGTATAACTTGTTGGAGGTACATGAGCCAACGGGAAGAGAGACTCTCTGAACATAGCTCCCTACCGTATATAAGGTAGTGGAAATTACCACAAGACTACCACATATAGCTCTCTGTCGTAAATAAGTCAGTGAGTTTGCCCATGGTGGCGCACCAACACTATCCCTGGAAATTGTGGTTTCCCTAGAATGCAGGTCTGAGGTCTCTCTAGTGATCACACGAAAAATCTAAGCGAAGATAAGGGATTCTGGACATTGGGGCCACAAATAAAACAAGGGAATTATGCTCACCAAAATACCACCAACCACGTATACCAAATATGCAGGTCTGGGTGCTGAAATAATGCATGTCCATTGTATTATTGTTGCACATGGCCAAATCTGAATACAAAGAGTGATTATTGCTAAGTTATTTCTCGGCGGTAATAAAATACCGTCAGGCCCCAAATCTCCACAAAATACCCTACATATCCATTGTATTATTGTTGCACATGGCCAAATCTGAATACAAAGAGTGATTATTGCTAAGTTATTTCTCGGCGGTAATAAAATACCGTCAGGCCCCAAATCTCCACAAAATACCCTACACATCCCTGCTGCCTTGCTCCACAGCACCTTCTCTGCCCTCTTCTTCCATCATCGCTGTGGATAGTGAGACGTAGAACACAAACATCAGGGTACTGAACATATGTCTGTTTGCACGAAGCTAATGTACATGAGTGGCACTGTCAAAGGTCACAACCATCATCACCGTCTACAAGACACAGGTTAGTGCAATTAACACACATGCAAAATAATGTCTGGCATTCTCAACAGAAATCACATCCATGGACAAAACACTGTCAGCACCTCGAAATTGTGCATTCACCTCACATGCACCATGGGACATATACATCTCATTCACACACATCATCTGACAGTCATGAAGCAGGGCATGAAATGATCAAGGCAGAGAGCACTAGAGGTCAATTTGGCAGTCACACACTCAGACACATGCACATATGCACCATGCATGTCCATGATGTTGCCAAAAGCACCCATGTGTGACACCTCTCACATGGCCAAGTCCAGTCAAATGAAATCAACCAGTGTTGATGTGACACATGCTTGAATTGACTCTCATGCAGCACTGTCTGGGACATGCACACAGCCATCTGCACAAGAGGCATACCAGACATGAGGCCAAGGTGCACACCCCAACTATACATCAACATGCACATGCACTATGGTAGACAAGTACATATGGGCACTTACCAGTCAACTCCAGACAGAGTTCCAAATCCATGACCTGGGTGTGCAGCGTTGAGTAGAACTGCTCCAGGACTCTCTTGTTGTTGATGGTCAACCGGCCCTGGCACCCCTCTTGCTCCATGACAGCCTTGAGGAAGCACCGGGCCTTCTTGTGGGTCCTGGCTTTGAAGTCCTCCCAGCGCTTGTGGACATGGTTGTAATCGCCCCCTCTGTGTTGATGTCACCCACGATGTCTGCCCAGATCTTTCTTCATCCTTCTTTGCCAACTTGCGATGGTCCATGCAAGAGGGCATTATAATGCACAAGGACTTGCTCCACCAGGATGTCAACTTCCCTGGCTGAGAAGCTGACAGACCTCTGCTTTGCTGCCGGGGGTTGCCACTTGCCTTCGATGATGTTGCTCTGACATGGCAACCCCCGAGGCAAGTGTGGGTGGGCAAGGTGGTCCTGGTGCTGGGTTGTGGAGCGGTGGTCTGGCACATCAGGAGTCTTCTGGATCAGCAGATGTGGTCACAGGTCCACCGACAGGAGCACTGTAAATGGCTGTTCAGCAGGCACCAAATTTGCAGTGCACATGGGCAGCAGGCACACACGGTGGGCAGGCAGCAGCAGATGACTCATAGGAGGCAGCATGGGGCACTTGGAGGCAGGTAAATTGGATGGTAGGCAGGCGCGTGGGTCTTCCGTGTTACTTGCATGGCCAGCTGGAAACAGAGTGACTCTGCACGTGTGGAAACAGTGCAAAAGCGTGAAATCAGAGGAAATCCCCTAAGCACGTAACTTAAGTGACACGCGCTGAACGTTGGGCGTGGCTTTCAGTATCATGATAAATTAGTGCATAGGAGAGAATCAAACGCTTGCCGAGTTATAGTGGACGGACGTGTGGACTTCGTTTCCACACAATCTCTTCACTGCGTGCAAGCCTCTTGCCGTGTGTACATTTGTGTGTGACAGTGAGTTGCGTACAAATTTAGCATTCTGTTGGTGCTCCAGTGTGTCGTGTAACCCCTTCTTTCACATCACTGTAGCTTACGTGTCCTTCACATACATATTTTTTGTGTTGCTGGGTGCCACAGCGTACTACGTTAGGTTTTTCCTTTACATGTGGGCTGCCGAGGGGTCGAGTACACATATTTTTCATATTTGGTGTGCCTGTGCATTACACGCCCGTTTATTTTTTCCCCAGGGTTTACATCGAGCCTTGCTGGGGCACACTGGTAAGTTTAACATCATGTACACTGCCCCCTCACTCAAATTGCACAGGACAATCGGTAGCTGTACCTCCCATTGCACTAATCCATCTGTGCCCTGACTGGGAGGGCAACTAGTAGGAAGGGAGGCAAAGGTGGCCGGGGTGGTGGCGGTGGCTGAGGTGTTGGGGGTGTCTGAGGTGTCTGAGGAGTCTGGGCCCATGCAGGGAGAGCTATGCCCCCCACCCAACAGGGTCAGGAAGCTGCAGGGGAGCTGCAGCAACCACTACCCAGCCTCGTGGTCACCCAGTCAGGCCTGTGTTGCTCCCCACCCCAGTACACGGAGATGCAGGGGCAGATGCTATCCGTGCATCAAAGGGAAGAGACATGTTTTGCAGCATCCTGGCACCGGCACCTAAGGTCCAGATGCAGCAGTGTCAACTGCTGTACACACCCACCAGGATCAGGTAGCTGAGGGGCAGCTGCAGACCTCACCACCCATCCTCTGGGTCACACAGCCAGGCCTTTGCTGCACCCCACCCTGGTCCACGGAGATGCAGGGGAAGATGCTATCCAAGCATCAAAGGGGAAGGAACATGTGCTGCGTTGTGGCACCAGCGCCCGGTTACAGCCACCTGCAAGAGCACCAACTCTCACACCATCAATGTGTGATTCCACAGCCCAGGCCACCAGTGCTCCAGCCCCTACTGACCCAAGTGGTCCCAGCTGCTCAGGGTCTGCATGACCTTGCAAGAAGGCAAAGTGTGCAGTAGGAAAACAGGCTCAGTCCCAAGGCACAGCACAGGAGACTCACATGTTGAGGAAGAGGAGCTTTAGTGATGAGGAGCTCCAGATTCTAGTGGACTAAGTGCAGGAACACGAACACTGCATGCTTGTGCGGGCAGGGAGCACACATACGCCTGACCAGCATTTGACCCACTGGCAGTGTGTCGCCGATCGTATTAACGCCTTGGGCCATGAGAGGTGCTCAGTTTGTGATGGAATTAAGTGTTGGTATGACCTCTGGCACCGAGCCAAAGATAAGCTGGGTGCCAACTGCGCCTCTGCTCAGGTGCCTGGAGGTGGGTCACCATGAGAGGACAAAGAACTCACTCCACATGAGGAGATGATATGTGCTATGATTGATGTGGAGCAGATCCTAGGCGTGAGAGAACTGCCAATTTATGAGGAAATGTCTGGTGCGTGGATATGCGAGTGTGTCCAGGACATGTGTATGTTGCTTGGATGAAGTGTAATGATTGTCTGGCAGTTGTCGTCTTGCAGACTGCATGCACACAATGTGCTGCACACCGTGATGAACCCCATCACCACACCTGCTCACTCCCTCCATGTCACTCCTTGTCTAGGCTCTCTTCGCCCTCTTCCTGCCCCAACCTGTGATGGCGGCTAGCTTGTGACAATCTTGCACTCCACACTCGCCTTCTCGCTGCACATCTTTGACGTCTCTAAGAGGTCACCCTGCCAGCTGCACCTCCTCAGGGGTATTCATCATTTCCTCTCATTCCCCCAGTAACTCACTGTATCCAGAGGACTGGTCATACGTATGGTGGGGAACTGCAACGGCCTCTACCAAGATGGCTGTGGCTCTACTCTCTTCCCTCTGCAACTCATCCTGACTTGGGCAGTAGGGTTTGTCCTTTTCCCTTGGTGCCAGGTATTGAATATCCCTAGGACAGTGATGATGGCACTGGCTCTGAGTGGCTAGGACTGTTCATTTCCAATCGCTGTGCATGGTCCACATGGCCATATAGATCCTGGTGCCGCAGTTCTTTCAATTCCATCTTCCCGATTCTCTTCCTTCTCAGGGTCTTTGATCATCCCTTTGCTACTCCATCAGGGTCAATTTCTTCTCATAGAAATTAGTTGGGGGTAAATGTGTATCTTTGGCTGGGACCTCCCTCTGGTATGGCCTCCCTGCCTCAATGGAACTGGAGGTGAGCCTTATACAGGCCTGGAGGCACTTCTGATGCTTACTCATGTGTTGTGCTTTCTCTGCCTCCTCTCCCTTGCTGGATGACTGAGAGAATGCACTAGTCACCTGCCCACACTCTGATCTCCGACATGGGCCTCTGAGCCACCATTTGTACCCATGCACTGCCTCCCTGCCATCCCCCACACTCGGTGGCTGTTTACTGTATCCCTACAACCCTTTAGCAGCAATTGACACCTGATGTCTGCACATACACTTCCACCAGCCCGCCGCATTTTTATTGCAGATTATGTGGTTGTATTTAATTGGTATGCCGTTCCCATGTACTGCACTACCCTCTCCCACTTCCAACCCCAGGTCTCACCTTCACCATCCCTATTCACTGGCGTGATGTCAATGTGAACTAGCCTCATGGGATGGTTGTGTCTGCCTTCACTCTATTGCACCACCCGTGCATCGTAGCACTGAGTGACACTTGTGTGTATTGAGTTTGTAATTTACATGTCATGTCATGGCACATCCATTGTACATGTCTCTAGGACAGTAGTCAGCAAGGTCCATCTCATGCAGTATAACAGTTCAGGCATGGCTATGCTACGTGGCATATGTGTTTTTGCATCAGTGATGTTGGTGAATTAACTATGCCAGTCAGGTGCTCATGTGTGTAGCAGGTGCTATGCACCATGCACTAGATATTGTTTCTAGCCCTTCCACACACGTCCACGGCTGCTTTCATGCTAGCCTTTACTTGCATCAACACTGCAAACCTGCGGGAGTTTGTGACATGGCAGGCTGATGTATTGCATGACGACATTGTGATGCCTATGTGTGTGGGCTATGCTACTTACATGGCTCTTCATTTATGTTTCTGTCCATGTGCAGGTGATGAGGCACTGTATGCAGAGGAGGAGGTGGAGGAGGAACAGGATACTGAGGCATGACCAACCACCAGTGGAGGACGTAGTGTGCTAGCACATGAAGATCCACTGGTGCTACAGGCCATCCTGGCCCTGACTCAGTCTGAGTCCACCTCCGAGTAAGCCTTTGACTGTGGTGGTGAAACAGATATGGATACCTCTGTGCTGTTGCAGGTGAGTGCATCGACTGTGGGTGCTGTTGTACCCAAAATGTCTGAAGTGGGGACGACCCCTCACAGGGACAGTCAGTGTTGGGACGTCCGTCTGTGGTGGTTACGGTTGCAGGGTCATGCTCCACAGTATTGACTCCTGTTCCTGGGCCAGCTGATCAAGGGAGGGATGTAGTCTTGTAACCACAGAAAGCACCATCACATCAAGAGCAAGGTTCCCTTGGCCCAGTCAGGCATTGCGCAACAACAGGCTGCTTCATATGAGATGTTGGCTCAGGGCATGGATAGGGTGGCCAATTCCATGATCCCCACTGCAAGACAGGTGGAGCAACAGCAGCAGGCATTGCGGTCCACATGCCGCTCACGCAGGCTGAACATGGTGGCCACCAACAGGAGCTGATGGGAAGAACTGAGGTCTCTGCACGTAACCATGACTGCAGAGGGTGGGGACAGCAGGGAAGCCCTGAGGTTAGAGTATAGGTACCTCAGGACTACACTGGCTGCACTCGAAGCATCCAGCAGTAGACGGTCTGAACAGCAGATGGAACTGATGACTCGTACCATCACGGAGGGACTGTGTGCATTCCGTGAGGTGTTGCATGGGGAAATCTGAGCCATCATGTTGCAGATGCAAGCATCTCAGTCCTGCATGGCCACTGCCATTGAAGACGAGACCAGGGCTATACATGGTGATCCACCCTTACCACTACCACATTCAAATACAACACCAGAGAGTGGCGACAGCAGCGACAGGTCTCCCGATCCATGATAGCCGTGCAGCCCATTAAACCATGGAGAATTTTTTTTATTTCTCTCAACATCTACACATGTGGGTGTTGACATGCACCCTGCACCTCCTCCCTCCTGGGTGACCCCCAGAACCTAGGTGCCCATGGGCATTTTTGATTTTTTTACCTTGTTTTTTGTCTATTGTGCTTTTATGCTGTGGCAGCGAGGCCATCCACTGTAGATTCCAGCTGGACCCATGCAGGCTTTTCTCGTGTTGGTGCCCTCTTTGTTTGTGCTTTAGCGTCCAGACACATATGCCACTCCTGCTTCCCCTTTCCATGGGCTTGCAAGGAGTGCAGCGTGTAAAAGTAACTTACACTGAGGCATTGGGCTTCCATTCTGTCTGTGGGCCGTCTGAAGTCCGACCTGTGTATACACCCCTAGTGGGATTCATGATTGTTTGTCGAGTGTGTGGTTAGCATTCCTTTTTGTTTGTACATTGATATCTATCCTTTGTTCATGTTCCATCTTCATGTATTGGCTTGACTATATCCATTATTAGCCTTCCTGCTGTATGCGCTTCCCTGCCCCCTTTAGTTAACAGTGCCACACGAATATACAAGGGTGCCATGTGAAAGCCACAACACATTGAGGCACTTGTGCAATCATGTATGGTCAGAATCAGACAGATTCACTCTTGGGTCCTGTTTTTCTGGTCTGTTGTATTGGTCAATTGATGTTCCTGTGTAAATTATTAGATTGATGCGTGAGAGTGAATTATTTCTGTAGTTGTTCCTTTGATTGTTGAGCGCTTTGTGACAGTACTGTTATGTGTTGCCCATTTATTTCTCAGTTTGGACATTGCATGCCATGTCATGGTGTGCCAAACAGGTGACATGAAGTGTGGCAGGGTTTAGGTGACATACTAGCATTTAGATGGGTACTTTGGCATGGTGTTAGTGGCATACTCCATCTTTCATGTGTTCCTTTTGTGCCCACCTAATTGACATACTTTTAGTACTAAGGGATGCACACAATGTAGTACTTCCAAGGACACATTCTCAGTGTGTTAAGGTTGGGACAGATGATTGTCCCTTTGTCATCATCGATTGACACCTGGAATGTGCCAGGGCTGTGTGCACCCCACAGGGGTTGTATTTTAGATGAAAAATTGGGCAACATGCTGGGCACGGGCAGCCTTGCTACATGCCCTTTCCCCTCCCATGTGTAGCCACTGTGCATGTGATTGGGGATGTGGGGGCACCACCATGTCCACCGGTACACCACGCCGTGTTGCAGCATTGTGCAAGACACATGCTGCCACAATGATCCTGCACTCTACTGGTGGTGCATATAGTAGCTCGCCACCAGAGTGGTCAAGGGAGCGGAAGCATGACTTGAGCACTCCGAATGTACGCTCCACTATGGCTCTAGTTGCAATATGGGCTGTGTTGTATCCTACCTGGGCTGTTGTGGTGGGGTTCCGTATTGGTGTCATCATGTCCCGGGAGGATAGCTCAGCAGCAACGTGCTCGCCTTGGATGCAAGACGACACGAAGCACCACAGGTTCGATCACCTGTTCCGCATTTAGAAACCACTGGGTAGTAAGCATGTTATAAATATGCAACTAAGTCAAAATGGTTCCCCAACTAAAAAACAAACAATTCCTGTAACAGCACCTCGATGCCCGTGGGCTGTGTGAGAGCTTTAAAACTGCAAAAAAATAAAAAAATAAAACAAATGTAGGTGCTCAGAGGGTCGGCACTGTCCCCTCTAGAGGTGAGATTGGTGGTGTGGTTTTGTCTGTGTGAGACATGCCTGCATTTTCAGGGCCATTTGTACTCACCTATTAGCCATGTGTTGCCATGCCTCCCAGCTTCCATGGCCCGGTGTAGGGGTAACATTCTGAATATGAAACTATCATGGGCGGATCCTGGATAGTTAGCATATACAGAGGTAACGATTCCCTTGGCATCACATACAACCTGCATGTTGATGGAATTCCAATGCTTGCGATTGCGATAGATGTGCTCTGTGGCCCTAGGTGGACGTAGGGCCACATGGTTGCAATCGATGGCACCAAGCACTTTAGGGAAGTGTGTCACCCCGTAAAAGCCCTGGACCACGGCCTGCCTTTCTGCAGGTGTTCTGGGCATGTAAAGGTGCCTGCAGACTGAGGGGGGTGCAGTCATGAAAGCCAACACATGGTGGAGGAAGTGTGACAGTGTGGCCTGTGAAATGTCCCTGGCTATGGCAGTTGTCCGCTGAAATGACCCAGTGGCCAAGAAATGCAGTACATTTAGCACCTTTTCCAAGGGGCTCAGTGCTTGGGAGCACAGGGTGTGTGATGTGAGGTCATCTTCCCACTCTGTGACCAGGTCTAATATGATATGAGGTGGGAACCTATACCTGCCATAGACCTGATCATTAGGCATCCCAAAAAGGCTGGTCCTGGGTAAAGAAATCCTCCTCCTCATGTGGTGTCCCACGATCACGGCTGCGAAAAATGGTACATTCATCATAGCTGTATACGCACGTTGGCTTTTGTGCACACTTTTTAAGCATTGTTTTTAGTGCGCAGTTACACTTACACAAGCTTTGGCATGGTGGACGTGTTTCCGGATTAGCAAGTCTTTTTCCGTGCATCAGAGAGCCCTGTTCGATTCCATGAATACGTATTGTTGGTGCGCATGTGGTGTGGGCATTGCAAGTATTTTACTGTGGTACTTCCCACGTAACACCCACATTTACGCTTGTTATTCCCAATTCCATGTGTCCCGCCCCCTTTTTAGGTGACTGCACTAGACGGTATGTACCTGTTAGGGAGAATTCTCTGTTTAGGCTGAATTTCCTATCCTAGTGAGTCCCCCTGCAGCTTTGCTGGATTTCTGGAGTTTGTTTTTTTCCATCCTGCCAAGAGTGAGACTCTTTTTCTCCCACTCTTGGACATGAATATGGTTAATTCCTTTGAATGTCAATGTGTTCTATGGGCTATGGGGTTTTTTACTCCATAGGGTCTCATATGTTTTACTATGTGTGTTACACGGCACCCTTCGTTCCGTAACACTGGGGCATCCTAGAGGATCCCCACCATAGACTCCATACCCTGGGACTGACTACTGTCTCCCAGGGCATGTAAAGTCACCATTGGCTTTACTAGACCTAAATTTACTAACAGAACTAGTACAAACCATCCTATTGTGGACGTACTAGTATGGGTAATTCGATTGCCGCTGGATCTGTTATTCGAGGGGACACTGTCCCATCCCCCCTCGTTGAATTTTTTTGCCTGGTGGCAGTGGAAACTACTTGTTATATTCGACCCCAAATATAATTCTATGGGATTCTTCCCATTGTTGGAGGCTAATACTTTTTCCTGTTAGTCTCTACCATACCGCCGATTTATTTGTCTTAAATAAATCTGCCGGTCGGTATTTTCTGCCAGAACTCATAAATATTGTTTGGACATTGCGAGCCCTAGTTGCCCCTAAAAATTCCCTATGCTAAACATAATTTATCATGTGTACTCACAGAGTCATTAATCAAAGCGTCCTGTAAGCCGGTACATCCGATGGTATCGGTGCAACATAAATCAATCTGTCTCCTCCAATGGAAACAGAAAATACACGTAACATTATACAGTTCCCATTATGCACATGAGACCTAAAACAGCTCAGAATTAATATTAGATTACGGAAGTGTACTTTCGGAAATTTTGTGAAGAAGTGTCCTGTAAGGAGTGACCTCAGATGTACTCCATGTGATTCCTCATGTGGGAGCCATCCAAATTGCTGTTGTTTCGTTTTGAACTGCTGAGCGCGGGTGATTATGTCATCACTGGCTTAGTGGGAATGCAGCTTAGTGGGAAATGTTGTTTCAAATGCCCGCTGCTATTTTGCAGTACCTTAGGCAAACATGTGGCAACAATATTAAATCCAAAACCATGGTATTGGTTCTAACATTGGATCATGAGTAGTTACAAAATCATTTATTGGTTTCAGCACATTCCATTTTGGTATGTCTACAATTATTCACTAATGCGCTAGACAAAGAAGAAAAAATGAAGCAAGGTGTTTAGTCCTGTGCAATATTGTTTGTACTGACATGATAGCATAAATTGTTAAGAAATAAAACAAAAGGGACATCCAATTCATTATCACACGGTCCTGCAGGGGTTCATGGAGGTACTATAAACTGATCATCCCATTGTCAACAATGACTTCATGCTGTTTAGCAGATGCAGCATTCAAACCAGGATAAAGTCTCTGTATACCTAATATCCGCTAGGCTGCCTGACCCATGTCCTGTGTCCAAAAATACCATGATTAAGTGATATAAGTCTCAAAGCATAGTCATCTATGGTATCTATACAGTGTAAACCTATGTCTATAAAGCACAAGCAATCTGTACAAAAGTGTTATTGATCTTGCTGCATATATAAGAAGCTAGTATAAAAAAAACATTACATAATAACAAACTCGCATTGCACTATATTCAGAAGAAGACATGCATCTCATGTTCTTTGTTGAGACCCTGTATTGTACATCTAAACAGACATATGCATTTTGTTTCCGTTCTGCGCAGATTCAATGTGAGATCACCTCCCCGTTTGTTGCATCTGGCTTTCATCAGATGTGAGATCACCTCCCCGTTTGTTGCATCTGGCTTTCATCAGTCCAATAAATCTAATGTCTTGTCTGGTGTGAATTTGGTGCTTGTTCGGCCAGTGTAGTGCTAAAGGTAGCTTAGGGTCCTGACTACCTAGATTAGCCAAATGTTCCCGCATACGGGTACGTCTATTGGTGCTTCCAATGTATATCTGTGGCACACACAAATAATTGCGCACACCACATGGGTTTTCTTACAGTTGATACATTCTTTAATTTCAATTCTGGCAGTTAGCATGGTCAAATGTACACATATTACAAGTCGCACATTTGTAGAACCCCTTTGTTTTCATTAGCCTGTCTGTACCGGTCTTTGGAACAGGAGCAACATGTAGAACCTCAGGAAATTTGGAGATAACTTGGAACACATCCAAGAAACCTTGACATTATCGAACTCAAATCCAAATTGAAATTCGCTCCACAATTAGCTACAGAGAATATTATTGATACTTTCCATAAAGCAGTCACAAGAGACATAATCAATTTTTTTAACACTAGAACATCTAGGAATAGTTGCAATGCCCAGAAGTAATATTATTACTGTATTCATTGCCGCTCGCCTGGTTGTTAAATATGAACTCACAGCCTTGAGAAAGAATTTTAGTTGAAACAAGGGTTGGCTGTTATTTGCACAAGTTACTACCAAAAAATAAACTGGATTAGCGATTGACTCAAGACTCTAAGACACTCATTTCTTGGACTATTCTTCTGAAATCACTGTGTGAATACATTGGCCAAGCACGAAGTGCAAGGGTTTATTATCATTACTCATTTTGATCAGTGACATAAGGGTTTCTCACATACCCCTCACCACACAGATGGCACACCAGCTTTTTACCCCAGCGCAACGGGACACAGTTCACCCTTGTCCAGCTTTTTCCTCTTGTGTGACAGCAATGTTCATTTTTGAATATTCAGCAGAAACAGTGCACATTAATTGTGCAAGACTGAAGTTTCTCAGGAGAGCACAGTCCTATCAACATCTCTCTATGAGATACTGTGTTGGAAGGACACAAAAGGTGTTGATGTGATTTTGTTCCAAAAAATGTTTTATCTAATGTAAGCCACCTGATGGAAGGAATGATATATGGGTCTGACATACCTCCACTAATCACCTACTGTGACTTGCTCCAAAAATGTAACTAAAATGTATAATAATGTTGTAATGTGTGTACATAATGTACTCCTGCAGTGGGTGGCATTGAGAGCTCTTTTTATTCAGTTCAGATCCACAGGCCTGTCTGAACTGTGTCTTCAAGCTGTTTGAGTCCAATACATCTGCATTAATTTGTGCATGCTGTATGCTCCTTTTTTGGATTACTTTTCTTTATTGGAATTACTTTTGACAGATGTCCCCTGGTTTATTTGGGTAATCTTAATACTCGCCGCCAGAAAATTCCCTCCAGTTGAGCCCAAATTTTATGATCTAAGTTCCAGCCAGTTTCTGCTCCAAATATGAATCCTGGAACTACTTTTTGCACGTAAAACTGCCGGACAGGAATTAGGCTGAACTTCTCAAACAGGGACTGAATTTGCACGCCTTGTAGGGAGAATGTTTTCATTCCTTGGAACAGATCTAATACCCAGTTTCTTTCTCGAATAGACCTGTTTATCGGGATTCCCAAATAGCGTGTTTCAGCCACTGCTTTGATTTCCTCATTATTGATCTTCCATTTGAAGTCTCGATTTAGTTGTCCTTTTACTGGGCCAAATTTCATGATTTTGGTCTTTTTTACATTGATTTTCCGGTCATTTTTCACCATGTATTTTTGTAATCCTGATAAGACGCTGTAGCCCTATTTGAGTTTTATCGCTCAAAACCAGATCATCGGCGTAGGTTACACACCAGACTTGATGGCCATTTATTTTTGGAGAGAAGCGTTTTATGTTAGTTAGGCCATCCGGGATGTCAGCGATGAATAGCTTAAACAAGACTGCAGCTAAGGGACATCCTTGTTTTACCTCTTTATTTGTGTCAATCGCATCAGTTAGCTCTCCATTTCAATTTATCCGTACACGAATCGATGTTTTGGAATGGAAGGCCATTATTGACTGTAAAATGTTTTCTGGGCAGCCCCAGTTTCTAGGTTTCCTCCATAGTAGTTCTCGATTTACTGTATCGATGGCCTGTTGCATGTCCACAAAGGCGAGGAATACATTTGAGCGATTCATTAAAGCATCCAATTTCAGCAAATTCATTATTGTCAAGTTGATTTCCGTTCATACGTCCTTCGTAAAGCCTGTCTGCTGAAAATCGGAAATTCCTTTATTATTTGCCCCCTTTGTTACTTTTTGTTGGAGGAAGGTCGCCATTATCTTTCCGATTATATCGAGAAGGGTGATCGGCCTATAGTTGGCGGGATCGGCCCGATCGCCCTTCTTGAAGACTGGCACAACAATCGCCTCAGTCCAGGATTCTGGTAGTGATTTTTGTTTGGAGATTTTGTCGAACAGCAAGGTTATGAAGATTGACCATTCATTTTAATGTGCTTTTAACATCACGTTAGTAATGCCATCAGGCCCTGCAGCCCTAGAATTTTTTAACTTCGAGATTGCTTTGTTGTATTTCGTCGGCGGTTTCCGATACATCCCATCGCTTTATCTCTGTGTTCCATTCTTTTGTTAGCCCTGAGTAAGTTTGCTCAAACACACCTTCAAAATGATTTTGCCAGGCTCCTTCTGAAACTCTGTTTGCTAGCACGTCAGTTTGCTTGGCATTATCGTTGTTTAAAATGCGCCAGATCTCTCTTGAGTTATTGGATTTAATTAAGGCTAGCATCAACTCTCCACGTTCTTGATCTCTCATGCAGAAAAATGATTTATGCCAATTTCGGTATTTTTGTCGCCGTTGTTTAATATATGCTGCAACATTCTCTCCTAGATTTCGTTTTATCTCTCTTATGTCTTTGTTAAGCAGTTTCTTCCGATCTTTTACGAGACGGCTCAATTCATGTTGGTGTGTTTTCCTGTTGTTTACGTTCCTTAGATCGCACATTGTTTGATAGGGCAATAGGGCAACATAGATTATCAGATTCAGTGTTTTGTTGGATAAAGATCGATACTCCTCTGTTAGACCTGTTATTTGTTTCTCTTTTAGGCGTAGCCGATTTCGCCTTTGATTTACTTCCACTGCTTGTTTACAGGTCGCTACCATCGGTTTCTGGCTTAACGGCCATGACATTTCCAGGACATCGTGATCACTTTGTTCTTTCTGGACAATTCGTAACTTCTGGATCTTATTCCATAAGTTATTTGATGCCCAGATGTAGTCAAGGATCTTTTCATGGCCAAAGTTTTGCCAGGTGACCTTTGGTGGCGTATCCCCAGTTACTTGTCCGTTGACCATGTCGCAGTCCCTAGCATCCATTTGGCATTCTGTGTGGTATTCTGTGTTTCCTTTGTTGTTGATGATATGAGCTTCATCTCGCCGTTGAACCATGTATGTTCATGTCACCGCATATGATAATTGATAGTTTGTGGTGTTTCTTTTGGTTTTTATAAATTATGTTTGTAATAGATTGAATAAACTTCTCAGTTGTAATCTTCGCTGGATTCCAGCACAAGTTCATTACTAACAGGTACTGGATTTTCATCAATTTACCGTTTGATTTTTGAATTAGGGTTGCCTGCACGAAGCTGTTAGGATTTTCATTTCCACATACTTCCCAAGTGGTGCCGTTTTTCACCATGGTGATTAGACCTGAGTAGGGGCGACCCTGGACATTTTTCTCCGCTGGATTGAGCAATGTCAGGTAACCGTCTTTCACAGGTGGAATCCGGAGCCATGTCTCTTGTAGGCAAATTAAGAAGTTTTTGGTCAGGTCTACTGGGAAGTCATCAAATAGGTGTTGGAACCCTCTCGTATTCCATGATATTAATGTGACGAGGCTTTCATGGTTATGGATGCCTAGCTAATGTTTTCTCTTTCTTGTTTCCATGTTTCTTGTTTCCACTGGAGCAGACAGACCTGCTTTTAGCTGCTTCCTTAAAATGTCTCGGCACTGTTCGAGAGATTCTTTTGCATTTGAGGTCTTGTTGCGGCCTCCAGGACTTTTTATGATCAGTTGTTCTTCTTCCGAAATCTCAAAACCCAAAAACAATAGTTCTTCTTTTGCGACCATGATGGTTTTTCGTACTGCTTTTGAGTTTATATGCAGTAATACTTGGTCTGCACGTTCTTCTGAGACGTATTCCACTATTCCAATGTCTTGTGTCGTCACTGTTCTTAGTATAGGCACTGAATGCTGTAAGCGAATTACGTTGCCTCTGTTTAAATTTAAGTCATTTTCCTCGTGGAATATATTTTCAATCAGTATTTTCCCTTGCTGTGTTTTTGTTTCAGTCAATTTGTTTTTTTCCACAGCTAATGATTTATTCTGTGATTGTGCTCGAGTGAGTTTAGGATTTAATGTCTCATGATGTTTCATCGCTGTTTCCCGCTTGAAACTATCTTTAGTTTCAGATACGCAATGCTGCTTTCCTGTGGTTTGCTGCAGTTTCTGCGAATCATTTATTTTAGCAATTTTTACCATTGGTTGTCTTAAAGATAGTTTCATGACTCTTTCATTTCATTCCGTCATGTTTAGCTGACTCGATTCACCCATCTCTTGGAATTCTGACGACTTTTCTTCCCCAAAATCATCAGAGTGTGTTGACAGATCACAAAGATCCACCGAAGATAGTACTGTTTGGATGGAGGCGTTGTCTGAGTCCAATCTCATTCTTTTTTTAGGATTTTTTGTGTCTGATTTTACTGTTACTCCAGTGATTTTTATGAGGGCTTTTTCTTTTTCCAAGCCTTTTTGATGATCTTGTTTATCTCTTACAAAGAGACTTTGTTTTACTGGGGTTGGCAAGTTTCGTACAAACTTTCGCAAACCACTTGATTGTTTTTTTGCGGCTAGCAAATTTTTCTTTTTCTCAGTTTTTTTCTTGCCGGGCACTTCTTGTCTGTCATTAGTTGACTGGTTTTGGCATCACTTAAAATGTTTTTTGCAGCGCCTCCAAAAATACCATAGGTTAATTTATCAGTCAAGCAGTGGGGTTTATGCAATGTTTTTTCGACGTTTTCTTCGCCGGTTATCACATTTTTTGGTTGGCTTGGATGAAGAACTGCCTCAGCTTCGATTGAGTCGGTGGGTGGCATGTTATTGTCCACCACCTGTCCTGTCGAGTTTGCTCCAGATGGCATAATATCATTCTCGTTTGGACTTTGGCCTTGTGTCTCAACGAGATGGCTCGAGGTCGCAGTAGCTTCATCTCTTTCAAGTGTTTTTGCCGTATTTCTTCCATTGTTTCCTTCAGCAGCATGTCTTTTAGTGTTTTCATGATGTCCCTGCGGACACACAGAGTTTAACTACTCCTCAGAATTTCTAAAAAGGAATTCTTCTCAAAAAGATCTTTTTTGATGTATTCACTTAGCTCAATTTGCCAAGACACAGCTTTGGAGGATTCATTTTCGTATTGCTGTTTAAATAATACATTTGCACATTCCATTTTGATGATTTTTTCGTTTAAGTGACTGATTTGTGCGCTATTGTTTTGCAGTTCCTCATGAAGTGATTCGTACAGTTTAACGAACGGAATCAATGCTAAGGACGTAGATGCCAATACATTATTATGAATTTGTATTGCAGCCGCAGTTGACAGATTGGATTTTAATGACTGCTCATTTTCCAAATCGTTTTGTTTTGTGTCACTGATCTCTCTTGCCAAGTCTCTTCTGTCTCGTTTAGGCACTCCAGTATCGTTCTGCGGCGGTGGACTAGCAGCAACTAAAGAGATCTCTGGGACTGGTGTTGAACAGCTTACCATCGGCTGCATTGTATTCCTCGAGCAGTGCCTTTCTTCTAGGAATACGGACGGTTTGTCTTTTGGCCTATTTCCAGGAGTGACGTGAGTAAGATTTCTAAGCACTGCGTTGTCCATATTAGGTGCATGAAACCCTAATCTTCTGTATAATTCTGGGCTTGTTTGTACATATATAGGATCATTATTCTTTGTGTATTTTGCAGAGATTCGGCACGTGGATATCTATCTTTATGCTTGTTGGTTGCTGTGAAGCTTTCCGCTAAATTGCTCTTCATAGCCTCAAAGTCAGCTTTTAAGTGTTCTGTTAGACGAGCCGCGCGACCTGTAAAATCAAATCCGCCGATGGGGTGCAGACAGTTGGCGCTAGACATGTACTGTTGTTCTAACCATCATAACTTTTCCTCAAGCTTGGTCGTTCATTCACCTGCCGTGAACCTGTGATTACCGTCTTTCCATTTCTTTCACCTATCGGCACTTTGTTTCTTGATGAGGCAAATATTTTTTTACTTTTTAGTCCAGGATTTGCCGTTGATGTATTCAAATTTTTACTCACATTCTGATCTATAATTTTTCCTTCTACAAGCAGATATGTGAATCTCAATGAATTTTCTTCATGCGATAGACTTGGAATCTCAACTTGCAAAAGCTTGATGTCTGTTACACCAAAAGGCGAATCGAAGACAGCTGTGTTAACTTCGATCTCTTTGCCTCTTGTTCCATCATCAGCATTTTCATTTGAGTTTGGGAGTGAGCAGCTCAGTCACTCCTTTTTCCACTTCTCCTTTGCCTCTAGCAAGGATTCGTTTTTCTCCTGTAGGAGCCTCGTCTAACACACATGTCTCTTGGGCCCCATTACGGGGAGATGGATCCGTGGATAACAACAGTCGAGCAAGGTATTTACTTGCAAGCTGTGACAGAGAAGGGAAAGCGACAAAACTATTACTGATTGGTTGCAATGCCTTGCGTAGTTTGGCCATTTTGTCTCGACGGCCTCCTGCAAGTTTTTTTGCTGGAGACACGATCAATTGTAACCCTCAAGGTCACACTTGCCAGTATGCAGGTTTCCCTCTGGTGGAAATGTTTTGTCTAATGCCTGTGCGCATGACTTAAGTTTAGAACGAGTCAGAGGGCCGGCCTCGGCCATAGCCATGCTTATTACCTGCTGAGCTGCTATGCTGACCGGGATCTGGCTGGCTACGCCACCGGCGTAATTTGAGAGAATCCGCCACTCGCCAAAGCCGCCAAACAGCAAAACAGTGTTTGCAGCCCTTCAGTCGCAGGGCTTACGTCGCAAGGGTGCTCCTGGAGTCCTAATGAACACAGCTGTTGGTCACGTGACGTGCGCGTCGCTGGAGAGGCAGTTTGTGTAATCCTTAAAGTAAAGGCGTCCTTTTCACCTTTCACTATACTCTGAAGTCTATGCAGTCTGCTGTCTGCAGGGTGGAGCAGAATAGAGCAAAGGGAGATTGCTTCTTGCTCTCAGTTGAAAGGACCGCGAGAGCAAAGACGGCCAATAGCACAATGTCCCCTCCCTCTTCGGTTGCCAATGCGGCTCAACACTTCAACTCAAGTCGGACGCGTGCACTTCCCGTGTCTGCTTTATGATGAACACGCGTACACAACAACCTGGAGGACGTAGGCGCGCACGCATAAGATAAGCGACCCAAAAGCAGAACATTGTGAAACGACAGGGACGTCTTTCAAATGTGTTTCAAGTATTATCGATGGGCTCGCAAAAAACGGCGGACAATATAGAAAACATATTTTTTTGCAATATGTGTACCTCTCTATCAAAGTTATGTATCAGTCGGCACACGCTGTTTTTGCTTTTGTGCATCCGTTTCCACTGTATCCAAATCCGTGTTCGACAGTTGAATCTATAGGTCGCACCTTTTCCAAAGGAGGTTTCTGAAGAGATGACATGTTATTCAAACATCCAAACTGTAAGGAAAAAACACGCGCAAGGGGTCTTTTAACATCGATCCCGACATGTGAATTCGGCAGCAAACATAATGGTTTTCCAAACAGCATTTTACTCGTAAAAGCGTTCCTTTTTTATGGCAAAAATTGTTTTCTGGGGCTAAAAATGCGAACACTCGTTTTTCATCTCATGCATGAAGAGGTTTAGGCTGATTGATAGCAACGATGGAACCTTTCCATAGTCGCTGACCTTCGCTAATAGTTAAAACAATATTAGCAAATTGTTAATGATGCATGAAACTGCTGCTGCGGCATCGTTAAAAGCTATGTACGGAACTCACAACTACTACTGCTTACCTACAGTCCTACTATGGGCACAGCACAAAACGGCATTTAAAAAAAAAATATATATATACATATTGTATTCCATTATTTCATTCGATCATATTGTGGATTACAATTGCATGTTAAAACGAAAGACAAGATTAATTTCCATTCACTGAAAAATACTGAAAGTTTTCACAAGGAAAAAAAGAACAATTCAAAATAAAATAACATTTCTCAATGATTCAAACGTGAATTGAAATTCACATCTTGATCTCTCCCTTTCATTACTTCAATGTTATTAAAAATGGTATTTACCACAACAGTGCATACAACTTAGTTTTGCATACGTTAATGTTCTATTGCCGTATGCTGGTCAAAATTCAGTGCCTGTAAGAAATGTGCAATTGCATATCTGCTTTAGACTTCGTGTGGGAAAGAGCATCCCACAACCCTTGTGCATTCAAATTATTGCGTGCATTAAAATGATTTTAAAAAAAGAAAATTCTCAATGATATTAGTTCAGCACACTCAACCATGAGGTGTTTTAAAGTTTCACAAACTCGTTTGCAGAAACGACACATTAAGTTAGTTTGAGATGATAACTGCCATTTTGCTACCATTTTGCTACAATTTCCTTAGTCTGTCAACCTAAGGTGCATACGTTTGACTCAAATGTTGCGGATTTGGAGATTTCATCAGCTATGTTGCTAGAACTCCATTTTCTTTTAATAAGAACAGATTTTGACTGAAGTCTTTATATAGCATACATTGTTCCCTTGTCTTAATCCAGTCATGTTGCCATAACTTCGTTTTTGCTTTGTCAGGATTAGTTAAGAAAGGATCATGCGTAATGTATGCATTGTGTAAAGCCTTATGCACATTTGATCTCCAGAGCTTAATACAGGCATCATTTCATGTTCTAACATAGCCAGATAATATTGACAAGAGACCATTGCTGCTGTTTGCGCTTACACATTTTTGAAATAGAGAACAGAGCTTCCGCTTATAAGTGGTATTTAGTGATATCAGATCTAATTTGTATCTGTAGCAATGGACACAGATATAGGTAATTTCAATAGATTTTTACAATGCCTCCCTTCCATTTTTGACCAGTAAGTATAAGGTTGCCATTGTTTCGAGTCTGCTCCGTATAATAAGATAGGAGTTACTTTTTGTTTGTAATATGTTAGGAGCGGACTAATAGAGAATTTACTGTATCTTCCGCTAATGATTTGCACTTGTAATATAGCCGTGGCTAATGTTGCTTTTAAATTTACGTGATAAGGTAGGTCTGATGGATGAATATTTACGTTAACTCATAAATAAGTATAACTAGAGACCACCTGGAGTTTCACGTTTTGAAAGTGCGAGCTGGCACTTTTATTCTGTTGTTTCAGGTTCCCAAATGGGACTATTTGCGTTTTCCTAGTGTTGACATGTGATTGCTTTGAGCATTTTTCTCTAGTACTTCCAGCAAGGTTCTCAAGCCTTTAGGTGTTTTGGAGATCAGGACAAAGTCGTCCACATACCAGAACCAGTTAATTGTTTGTCCATTTAACATGGGCGAGTCAGTCACTAGACCTGCAAAGCATTTGCTCATATCGAAAGTAAAAAAAAAAAAAAAGAGGGCTGAAGCAAATGTGCAACCCTGCTTCAGCCCTCGTCCAGTTCCTATTGGCACAGACAATAAACCATCCAAGCTCAGCCGTATCTGTATAGTTGTTTCTGTGTGGAACTAGCACATCCATTTCAAAATGTGCCATGGGCATTTCAATGCCATTAGCATTTTAAAGAGCAATTCTCTAAGCACCGAATCAAATGCTGTACGAAAGTCCACAAAGGCCATGTCCAACGGCCGCTTCCTCTGGTGTTCGTGAGCTATAATCGCATTAAGTGAAAACAAGTTAATGCTTGTATCAAGACCAGGAATAAATCCCATCTGGTATGGATCTTGAAAATTTTCTTTAGTGAGCCACAGATTAAATTCTCACAATACCAGATGGGCAAACATGTTTCCTGCACAGTCAAGCAGTGCTATAAGTCTGTATGACACAGGCTCACTTCTATCCCCCTTTTTGAAAATCAGAATAATAACCGATTTTCTCCATGAGGGTGGGATTGACCCTGTATGCATAACTTGACTAAAAATCAAGTAGAGAATTGACGCACAGGCTTGAGGATTTTGCTTTATCATACTGTTATCAAGTCCATCCGGCCCAGGTGCCCTGGAGGAACTAAGCTTTGAAATGTACAATAGTATGTCGTCTCGATCAAAAGATATTTTATGGTCCTGGTTAATCTCATTAATGTTTATCTGACATTCTGGCAAAGGTGTCTGATAAACAAGGTCATAATATTCGCTCCAAGTGCCTTCTGTGATGTTGTTTAGTTTAACTGAGGCTTTGGTTTTATACGATACCTCATTTAATTGCGACCACATTCCTGCAGAAGTTTTTGCTATCATCTGCTTTAGCATTTCTTCTTCATCCCTTTGATATTGTAGACCATTCTTTCCTCGAATCCAGTTTTTATAGACTGTTTTAAGATGTTTTGATTGGGCAAAACTTTCTAGCTGTGGAAGGTTTTTTCCGATCGCGTATTTTTGACTCAAAAATACTTGTCTTTCTTTTAGAATCTGGTGGAATACATGAAGGTGTCTATGGACGCACCACCTATATATTGTTTTCACTTGCTTGTATTTTTGCATGGACATTACATAACATCCTTCTTGATAGTGGTTCTGGCTGATGGTTTGACCTGCTAAAGATCTTTCAAAATCTGCTAATGAACTATCCGTCCATTTTAGGCAATTTCTCCCATTATTGATTGAGATGTGGCCTTTATAGCTTATAGTCGATGCATCGCCTTGGTGTAAAACCCATTACCATGTGAGACACAGCTGACTATGGCGCCACAATGCCCCTTGGCTGCCTGCATGCTATATAAATGTAATAAATAAATAAATAAATGGTCACTTTGCTCACTTGGATTTATAACCAAAGCTTATGCTATGTCCATAAATCCTCAGTCACTATGAATGTAATTGATTGTCACCTTTTGAGGCCCCCTGTGACATGTACATTGTTAGGGAGAATTCTCAATTATGGCTAATTTCCCTCACCTAGTGAGTCCCCCAGCAGCTTTGCGGGACTTCTGGAGTTTATTTTTCTCCACTTGGTAAGAGTGAGAGCTTATACCCCACTCTTACCTGTGTTTTGCTATGTGTTTCCATCTGTTTTTGTGAGTGTGGACCCTGAAGTACACCACTTTGATAGCCCCCTTCTTTGTGTGTCACACAGCACCTTCAGTGCCGTGGCACAGGTTTGTCTTTGAGACTTCCCTCGACTTCATTTCTGAGGCAACTACTGTCCCCCAGAAAAGGGTAAAGTTAGCATTAACTTTACTTAGTCAATCTACCACAGATCCAGTACGCCCCATCTTCCATGGAGTAATGGAAAGGGTTAACTCCTATCCCTTTTTATCTGAACCTCCTAGAGCATTGTTTGGCTCTTTTAACATTTAGACTTGGCTGGGGGCAGTGGTATCTACCCTAACATTTCTACCGCAATTATATTAGATAAACGTGGTACTGTTATTGGCTATTATATTAGCCTCGAACATAAACCCGCTTGACCAAATTGTCTTTTTTTGTGCTCGGGTTGGGTTTATTCGCCATTTCTTTTTGTTAAAGTCATTCTTGTGTTTTACTTTGCGCGGCAAACCAGGTTCGCCTTCTTTGTTCACTGTCTTTTGGCGGGCTTCTGCTCAGAAGCCCTCCTCAAGGTGCCTGGGTGTCTAGCTTGGCTGAATGTGAGGGAGGGGCGTAGTCACCCCCTGCACAGGGTATCCTAGGAAACCCAAGTCGCACTTTGTCATGATTGGCTAGAGTAGTTGTCCAGGCTGGACAACCCCCCTGCTGGGTGATTGACACCAGGCTACGTGAATGGGGGTTTTTCGCATAAAAGGTAGGTCTCTTGGGCTAGAAGTCAGAGAGTCACCACTGGAACTACAAGGAACCAAAGAGAAGCGGAGAGAACGATGGCTATTGCAACTACCCCGTCCCGGTGAAGCCCTGCTGCAAGTCCTGAGCTATCTGCCCTTCAACGACTCAGAGAATATCCAGTCCGGAGTCTTCTTCCCTTGAGCTTGGTGGGGATAACCAGCTCATCTTCTTCAGCCAGAGGATCCTCTTCAGTGGTTGAAATCGCTGCACACTGCTGTAGTGGTCCAGATAGCCACCTGAAGAGCCTCTCCTGTTTTTAAGGAGCGCACCTTTTATTCCTTGTCACTGCTGCCGGCCTCATCCCTGTGTGGTGCAGACCCCCTTCAGACGTCCTTCCTTCTCGACGAAGCTCCAGGAATTGTGGGTCTGCAGGAAACCAACAGGAACAACTGCCAGGGCACCAGCTGCACCATTGGAACAAGGTACTGTGTTCTGTTGAGGAAACTGGGTGAATCCCTTTTCTTCATTTTCAAGGCTTGCCCTTGTCTTCCCTCCTTCTTATAACTTTTGCTTCCGAACATTGACAATATCGAGGTACTTTTGGCTGCGTTGAATCGGGAACTGTCTGACTGTGTGATCTTCGGCAACTGGCCCCGGCGTCTTTCGACCCTGACTACGGCCCTTTGACTTTTGAACTCCTGTCTCTGAGTGTTTCTTTATTCTGCTTGCCTAACCAAAATATTGCCTGTGATTTTTGCCTCCAACTCCCTCTGGGTGTCTCAGGTGCTAAGTGTGTTTTTGCCGCGGTAGCATTTCATGTCACGGATACTCGCTTGTTTAGTAGACCGAACTGTCAAAAAGTGATCGCAATTGTATTCGCGGTAACGTGTTTTGTTTCTAACACCGGTTCATTCCAACACAGGGTACTTACATTGAGACTTACTGTACAAAGTGAATTGGTTAGTTGTAGTATATTTAACGTGTGGTTTTTATTGAAGTTTCATAGAAGTGTTGTGTTTATAACGAATGGTTTAAAAATAAATGTACTTATATTTTTCTACCTGAAACCTTGAGTCAGTGTTTGCTTGAGTCACAGTAATTGTGGTCCCTTTGTGTAATCTCTGCTACTGCTCATATACTCTTGAGATAAGCCTGGCTGCTCCACCACTGCTACCACTATGACATAGTAGTACAGGCTTGTACCAAAGGTAAAACTTGTATCACCACATGTAGTCTTAATTGCGTGTAGTGGTCCTTAAGGGTATGCAGCCTCAAATGCTGAGTCTGATATTTCTGTTATAGTCTACAGTCTACACGATACAGACTTTGGCACAGGCTTCCTCTCACAGCTTTGTTGAGCCTTTAGATAGCTCATTAATTCCATTTGATCACATAGGGCATCTATCATTATGAGATTAGGCTAGGTCCATTTTATGCATTATTTTTCCTTCTTTTGGCCAACAACATGATTGCTCAGTGAAGCCCCTGAGGGACATCAGCGTATTATATCTAGGCATACATAATACAGATCACATCTTTAATAGCCTCAGACGCTAATTTTATTTCCATTTGAATTAACTAGTCTATTTGACCTCTGAGGAATAATTCAGTGCAGGCTGTACTTCTCTGTTCTGGTCACCACCACAACAATGGTGCACCTCCGCAAACTCGGACTGTGCAATCAGTTTTGAATCACGTGAGTAACGTGGACACTCAGCCGCACGTTACACAACTTGATGATTCCACATGAATACGATTTGAATCACGGCACACCCCACTTGATCAGGGTTGTGTCATCTATTTTTTGATATGACTATTATGTGGACTCTAAGCTGCCCGTAATCCAACTTGTTTAACTGTGCGGACAACGCGACGATGGCACACGCCGTTTCTCAATTCCCGAAGGCTTGCACGCCCGCGCCTCATTGGAGACTTGAATTCTTTTTTACCATAGTAGCCTGGTGAGTACGGTTTTGCTTTAATGTCTACAGCCCATACTATAGCCGCAGGCAGCACACAGTGAGGGCACAGCCATAATATGCCATTTTAACATTTGTTTTCCTTCATTTCCAGATGCACACATTTAAGTCAAGCAGCCAGCGACTTTTTAGCTATGTGCTAATATGAGAATCCTTTATGGCTAGCCTAGCCCACCGCTTCAGGTACAGCCTCTGTTTCTATTATCTTTACCTTTCGCTTTAAAATATTGTTTACCATCTAGGATGTAGGAGACTAGAGGAAGAAAGAGACATATATACTGTGGTTTGATTTTTTGTTTCTCTTTAGGCAAGTGGAGTGTGCACACATACTACATTGGGCATATTGTACTCTGGTGTCCTCCAGCTAGTCGACACCACAGGATTCCAATTTGGTATTGCTGGGATTTGGCTCCAGGCATTTTTCGTACAACCCCATTTGAGGTATAGTAACACTCTTGACACCGGGCATATCACCCAGGCTTGTTGTTTCTACATCTTCCAACTTTCACAGCTCCTTATGTCTAGATTATGTGGACTCCAGATGGCACTTGTCTCTCTGCCGAATATCTAATGTGGCTTTTCTCTTTCTTTTTCTTTTTCAATTAACTATTCACGTATCTATTCACTCTTCATCTTTGGACTATGTGCCACACATGTTTTTATTTTGCCATGAGCAAACTCTATAGAGCCTGGCGCCTTACTATCCACTGGGTTTGGGTGTTCATTTTTGTTCTTCTTCTCTACTCCCAGTTGTTGTATTGATTACTTTGCTCACAATCTGTCATTTTTCTTTTGCATTAACCTTGGGATAGGAATTGGAATGTTTTTAGTCATTTTCCAGCCATCTTTTGGTGGCTTTTTAACTTTCATTTCTGCCCCCCTCTTTTCTGTTTGTTTCACTAGGGGTAATATCTTACACATCTGACCTTTGGTCCTGAGGAAGGCATTTTCTGTTTAGATCTTCACGCCGAAACGTATTTGACCACACCTGACTGACCTTCTTTGGCTGACAGCGGTGGCCACTGTGTCTATACTAGTTAGGCCAGATCCTACATACGTAGACCTGAGCAGCACTGTAGGATGTGGTTGGCAAGTGTAAATATATAAACTAAGTCAACACTAGCCATATATCCTCAAACCCTACAAGGAATAATCATTGTTTTTCTCTTTTCCTGGGCACCCTTGGAATGTACATTGGTGGACTTCCATAACTAAAATAGGGCGAAAACTGAGTAATCTTATAATTTCTTTTTGACATAGGAGAAGAATTTAAGTCCTGTGATACTCAGAGTTCTTGTTCAAATGGAAAGTATTTCTTCTTTCATTTGTTTGTTTTTTCAAATGTTTTAGTTCTCATTGTTTTTGTTTCATTTATTTTCAAATTATTATTGTTTTCTATGGTGCATGATTCATTCAGATGCTGTCAATTTGACTATGATATGTTATGTATGTAAAGTTGAGCTCGTCTTAAGAAAACTTTTTAAAATGTTATTGAGGCTCATGTACAAAAGATTGTTTTATGTTTTTCATTAAATAACGAGAACTATCGTTTTGTTTATGGTTAGATTTCACATCTAGTCAAGTGTCAAAACTAAAGCAATGATCCTTTGATAACATAAATGACATGATTACATGCAAATAAGATGTTAATGTATATAGATAGAGAAAACAAGGACACCGTCTGGAATTAGAGAGTAGCATACCCAGACAGGAGTGATCCTTCTCTGAAACAGTTTTGTGCAAACCCTGCTAGGTTACCATCTGGAATTAAGGAGTAATATATCCAGACTGTGGTAATCCTTGTTTGGAATAGTTCTGTGCAAAAATCGCCCGTTCTTTGAGGTCAGAGAAAACGAGGCGAGCATCGGTAACGTGTATACCGCATCACCATTACTTTATACCCTGTGGGGACATTATCTGTTGTTTTTGTTGTGTCTGATATTTCTGGCACAACTTCTACAGAGTTAAACATTTCTTTTACAGTCATGTCAGAAGGCAAAATCGTATTGTGAGATTTTTGAGATGCAATATCATGTCCATCTGATTTAGACCACCGGCCTGCATGCAATGTTCAAATTTCAGCATTATTACAATAGGCACGTATGTCAGTTCCCATTGACTGTGAACGTCATTGAGATTTCAAGCAGCGTACTTTAGCAGCAGCTGTTGCTAAATGTTTTCTCAATGATGTAGTTATTGGAGTGGTTTCAATTGTTCCTTTATGTAACAACGACATGTCAAATTTCAATGAATAATAGTCTGAAGGCATGTCGCAGATTCAAGTTTGATATTATTTAAGGTGATTAACACAGATTAGTTTGACACTTAATTGAAACTGAAACTTTCAAGCAACCTTTAAAATAAAGAGAGGTGTCGATCATAAATCTTTTTGTTTAGTATAAGGACACAGTTAAACAATGCAGAAGTAATGAGTATCAACTGGTCAGTACATTACCATAATCACCAAGCCCATTCCGAGCATCCGGCTAGAAAGCGAGACATCGGCACACTTGTAAAACACACTTGCTTAAACGCGCAAGCGCAAACGCGCATCCCCAGCGTTTTAAAGGATGTGGGATTGTGGGCATGGTTAACTGCAACAGCAAATAAAACAAGTAAAAAGATATGATATTATTACTCATTGAGTAATATATAAGTATGTAGTTGATTAACATCCTCTTTAGGCGCATTCTTACCCGAAGAGTAGGTCCAAGTATAGTTCAATAATGAAGTCCAAGTAAATTGTCAAAACAAACAGCGGGTCCAGGGAGACAGCGGCACACTTGTAAAACACACTTGCTTAAATGCGCAAATGTGTGCACCTGCGGTGTTTTAAAGGATACTGGGTGTGTGGGCATGGTTAACTGCAACAGCAACCCAAGAGTAGGTCCAAGTATAGTCCAATATTTAGGTCCAAGTAAATTGTCAAAACAAACAGCATGTCCAGTGAGACACTTGTAAAACACACTTGCTTAAATGGCATTTGCAGATGTGGTACACTAAACTGCATGCATTGATGCAGAACAGCACAATACACATGTACAACATATGTTATGGAATAATTAAGGTTGGAAATCACACGGTTGTGGCCATTTGGATTTCATTTTAAAATCGCCTCATATTATAACATGTTTGGAATGTATCTCTCCCACAGTTTCTGAATACAGAGAATACAGACCTTCTTTTTGGAAAAAGATGTGTCAAAGTAATCTTCGTAGGATCTAATTAAACATTCACTGATATCGAAAAAGTAACTGTATGATGAGTATTTGACATGATGCTAAGAAAAACTATTGATTCATAACTTGGTCGTTCCCTGATATGCCAATGTCATCAAAAATCAACGGTGAGTGTCCAGTTCTTGCAGATGCATTCACTTTTAGGGCAGTATTCATATAGCGTGCGGCACATCAATCACATTGGTGTGCATGTGCAACAGCAGCATTTGAACCAATGTAAACATATATGCATCATGTTTACTCTGATACTAATGCTATAGATGCATACGAAAATGCAGTTGCACATGCACTGATGCTATGTATCATATGACAGTCCTACTAAACACAGCATAATACAAATTATTTGTATCGTTTTCTGAAATATACCTATATACCTATACTAGTGCTGGTGAGAAAACTATTGTTGCACTGCAATAAATAAGACTACCTAGCATGTGGTTTAAACATTTTACCATCAGCAGCAAGTGTAAGGTCATGTGCACCATTGGAAATGTTTGTTGGGGAAGAGGTAGCAGTTGCTCCAGCCCTTGGCACTCTTTATTGACCAGTGCATCCCACCATACCTGTCAAACTGCAGAAGGGCTCACTCGGAGGATTGCTGCCAACTCGAGTAGAAGCTCAATGCCATGGTGCGCTTCCAAATTCAAACTTGCGCATGGAGTGTGGGTCAAAGTCTGGTGCAAATCGTGAGTTTCGAGTTTTAGAATCCTTGACTCGTAAAAACGAATGCTATAATTACAAAGAGGGAAGGATGTCATTCATAGGTGGACACATATATGTCAATTCTTTGGACATTGAACTACCTTTCCCTCACTCATGCTGTTCAGATATTGGTGGCCCACATCACAATGAGATGGGCAGCCTCTGCCCTGATCTATGTCAAGCTAATGAACTACATAAGTTTTACACATTAACTTTGCTGGGTCATCTTACTGCTCTGAGAAGTGTTACATCAACCTTGTAAAGGGTTCTCTATAGACAACTTGTTTCAATAGACTTTTTAATGGTTTCAGGACGTACAAGACATGCTTTTTACACAAAGAAAGAGAGAGAGAGAGAGAGAGAGAGAGAGAGAGAAAGAGCGAGAGAGACAAAGAGAGAGAAAGAGAGAGAGAGAGGGAGAAAGAGAAAGGAAGAAAGAAAGAAAGAAAGAAAGAAAGAAAGAAAGAAAGAAAGAAAGAAAGAAAGAAAGAAAGAAAGAAAGAAAGAAAGAAAGAAAGAAAGAAAGAAAGAAAGAAGATAAGAAAGACAGAAAGGAAAAAAGAGAAAGAAAGAAAGAGCTCCTGAAAAAAGAAGGATATGGAGCTAACAGCTGTTCTTTGGCCCACCAATGGTGTGTGCCACTGCACACATATTGCTTCTGGACAGGCCCAGTGAGGTAGATGGGGTGGAGGTATTGCTGCCCCTCCTTTTTAGATAATGATGTGCCATCATGCTATCTGGAGGTGCCCTGTGGATATCGGAAAGGTGGATACCGTATCCCAGTCACCTATAGATATGATGGATTGTCCATCTTTCTGTCCATGCCGTTCTCCTGTAATATCATTTCTTGCACTCTTTTCATTTCCATTTGGGATATCCTCCCATTCAAATGGGTCTACATATTGTACCCCCTTAACCCTGTACGTTTTATCCAGTGTTCTTGTCAACTTTGAAGGCTGTTGTTCGTTTGGAACACCAGTATACATGTATTCATTTTCGTATTTGGGCCATTCTCTTAATCCTACTGTTTGGGCTTTGTACCAAACCTGGACTGTTCTACTTACCCCCAATTTTACACAACCGTGTAGTCAGACTGCACCATCAATGGTTGGATCCGACCATATTACACAGCACATAACACTCACGTCAGTCGTAGCGTGATGCCGTAACGATACATCATCACATAGTGACATCACATGTTTACATGTGACGTCACAACACAAGTGACGTCATCACGCTTATGATGGCAGATGCCATTTTAGCGCTCGCTTTTCGAGCCTCTGACACAGTAGCACTTTCCTCAAGTTGGTGCTCTGAGAAGATCTTCCAGACTCCAGTTACTATCCACTATGACGGTTTAAAGGTGAGACTCTTTGGCTAATCTATTATATATCCATTTATGGGCCATTCACAGTCTCTGACTCATGGCTGACTATCTCCCACTATAATCTGTTTTCTCCTCTAATAGGAGATCCACTTTAGCAAAGAACCACCCTCCTAACGGCACCCTGAACTGTCACCTGTTTCATGGAACCTATCTAATTGGCAAGTAAGCTGCATTTTCCTAAACTGAACAAACGTGATATACATCTTTGTGCTTGTTATCCGGACATACTAGAATCCCCCTGATGTGTTGTTTAACCATCTACAGTTAATGGAAGCTCCATCCCGATTTACTGGATACCTGGGCTAGCCTAGCGCCGTTTGCAGGAATCTGTCACAGACTAATGATCAAGGTACTTTTCTTTGTTACTCCTTATCTTCCCCTAAATGATACATACACTATGTATTACTAAATTACATTACCCTTGTATTAAGTAGATTCACTTTTTGAATTTTAGGTGACTTACTTACCTATATAAACTACATAAACTACTGGAAATGATCTGGAACTATTGCTGACACAACAGCATTAGAGACAACCTCGTGTCACCAATCCGAGGTAGGATACCATATGATGTATAGTAGACCTAATAATACAACAACTGCAAAATGTGAGCAAGATAGATTCTGAGAATTGTGATCTCTCTTATAGATATCCCGAAAACTCACCACTGAAGTTTAGAAAATGATGAAGGATTATGAAGACGAAAAGACTTTGAGGAACCATAATAATCACTCCTGATGAAGGGAATTCTTCCCGAAACGCATTGAGAATGCTATGTACCATTACCTGTGAATAATAACAGCGACTGTTACATATTTGCACATTTTTATATTATATACAATATATTCTTTGATTAAATGTGATGTATGTCAATACATGTAAAATCTACAATTACCAACATAATAATATTTGTGAATAAACAAATATTGGTAATCTTGAAATTACAGTGAAGATTATTTGTTATGAACATTACCATATATTATCAGGCCGTAGTAATATCATTCTTAAATCTTTTTTGCAGATATATACAAATTGTATTAAGATAGCAACCATCATTAACATTAGAAGTAAGCAATTCCCCCTTAAATATGTTTATACATAGGTTCCCCTAGAAAACTATACCTATTGACTGTCTAGTGACAGTACCTTGAGTGTGCAGGGGACGCGAGGGGTTCACAACTTGAGGATACCCTCTCTTCCTTTGTTTTCTTAAACTCACAACCTAGTGTCAGGGTTGTGTCTCTCTCCTCTGTACCTCTTTACTAATCAAAAAACTACTAAACAGGTCCTTTCCTGAATTACTAAGGTCTGCATATGTGTTCATTTCTTCTCTGCGATATCGGAGTGGTGGACCAGTAGCACAAGCCCTTTACTTTCACCATGAGGGAAGTATAAAATACCACCTTGTACCCACCTGCGCACAAAATTGTGAATGTACACAAATCATCAGGCAGCAGTGGTTGTGTAGTCATGCACTCAGGTCTGTTGCCATCATGGTTGATATGTCTGGTGTTCCTGTCACCTCAATCCTGGGAGGTGTAATCTGTTGGGAGACACATTTAATTGCCCTAGTTAGTGTGGTCAAATAATCTTTGAACTCATTGCCTAACACTGCTGCTGCCCTATGTGCATTTGAAAATCTTCTTACTGGGGATATGGGTGTGTGCATTCTCTGACCAGTTACCACATCATGAGGTGACAAATGTTGGTCTTTGCTGGGCTGTGTGTGTAGACTGGAGAGGGCCGGGGCAAACAGTGCACCCTGTTCTTCTTCACCATGGTACACAGTTCGGACAATTTACCTTTTGAGGAGTCCATTGATCCTCTCCACTATGCTGTTGACCTGTGGGTGGTAACTCGAATGCATCTGGTTTATTAATGCCAGTCAGTGATGTGATGTGCTGAAAGTGCATTGAACAAATGTGTGCTGTTGTCTGACCCTAAAACCTTGCACACACCCCACCGAGGCTAATCCTCACGTACCAAAAATCTAGCAGCACATTTGGCATCAGGATGTGCACACAAACCTCGCCTACAACCACCTTGAGAAGGGACAAACCACTACTATGATGTACTAGGAGCCATTACAACGCTCACCCATATAAGCATAGTCTATGTGTTATTCACGGAATGGCACAGTAGGGCAGTGCAATGTGCCCCAAAACCTTTGTAGTGTCATCCCTGTACTGAAACTTTGATATGTGTTGCAATGTATGACCATTTCTGTAATGCTTTCCTGAATGTTTGGTATATCTGCTGCAATATGCTGCTTCGTACTGTGAGATGGGTAGTGTAACTGTTCAAATGCTACTCCTATCAGCTCCTGGGGCATTATTTTCTTCCCAGAGCTCTCTTGTCTCCTTAACAGATCTGTTGAGACTTGCTTGCAACCCCTTTGTAGCCATAATTCTTTTAACCTTCCTGGTGCCTTTCCTTTTAACTCGATAATCTGGGAGATGGGCAATACTGTATAAGGTATTGAATGTTCGCATACTATTGGGGAGGTCACAATGTATTTAGCAGGTATTTCATTTGGCAGATATGCCTCTATTATGGCTGCCACATCCACGGCTTTGTTCCCCATCGATATTTCGTCAGTCCAATGAGGTTGGCCGGCCCACTTGACAATTGCCACAACAGATGGCTGGGGCAATGCTTCTATCAGTATTTCTAGCAGTGCTTCATGCTGCACCAGGGATCCATCCACACTTCACCCTGTGAAACACCCTCCTCTTCCAGCCGAATAAGCTGGTGTGTACCATTGTTGTGATGTATGCCGAATCAGAATATATTGTGACATGGCACCATTTGGATTTCCTCAAAACTTCAATAAGCGCTATGAGTTCCGCCGCATGTGCAGAATAATGCATGGGCAATCTTTTCATGACCACCGTCTTGTACTCCCCTTCCTCACGTTGTACCACTGCTGCCCCTGTATGTCTTTGTCCACTCTCCTTATCAATTGTGGATGACCAATCTACAAAAGGTACCTCACCCTCTGATGATGCACAGTCCCTTGCTTTGGGGATGTCATTCTCCTCCCCCTTGTATGTGTCACTGTCATGCACTGTTAAATCCTCTGTAGTAGGCAGGTCTGTAGAAAGGAGGCAGGGTTCACTGTTTTGCATCCAACTAGATGACTATGGGGTTTAGAAATGATAATTCCACACACAGAAGACCTTTGTGAAAATATGGTACATTTGACCTCTCCAGAATAGCAAACAAAGACTGATCCCCATACAATGTAACTGAACACCCCATTACAACTGTAGAACTCTTGTTCGCATGCAAACTGCCCTTGCATAACTGAATCCAGAGTCCCACTGTAAAAGGCTAATGGCTTATGGCCCATTGAGCTCTTCTGTGTCAGTACCGCTGTCATGAGCTGGCTAGCTGAATGTGAGAATAAGTAAAATTCCTGCGTCTAGTATGAGGTAGTCAGTACGAGTGCTGAACTAATAACTTCTTGTAAATCGTTGAACTGTTTGATCATGTTGCCAGTCCACTGTACCTTATGATCCTTTGTTTTTTGTGCTTTCCTAAGAGCTTGTAAAAGTGGTCTTGTATATGCTGTGTAATCTAGGATCCATGCCCTAAGTAATTTCACAGCCCCAAAAACATCTGCATTTGTGTAACTGGGGCAGGTCTGGGGGTGGCACGCCCTGATGCTTGCCTATCTGGTAGTATCGTTTTACCATTCACTGATATGAACTGCCCTAGATAGAGCACCTCCTGTTGGCAGTATTGTAACTAAGCCTTATCAACCATGTCCCCCTTGTAGGCCAACAATTGTAGGAGTGTAATGGAATCCTTTTGACAGTGTTGCTCATTGTCGCTACACAGTAACATATCATCCACGCCCTGGATAATTGTACTGGGCACCTGAATGTTCCCTAAATCACTGTGAAATATCCTGTTAAAGATGCTCGGGCTCTCCCAGCACCCCTGGGTTAACCTAGGATGTTCAAATTGCATCTGGGCCTGTGTAAATGCTGTGAGGTACCTTGATTATCGATGGAGTGGAATCGAGAAGAATTCATTTTTCAAGTTTTCTACAGTGAAGTATGTAGCTACCTTAGGGATACTGCCCAAAATTGTCACAGAATTAGGAACGACTGGACATTGTTTTTGCACCACGTCATTTAGGGGGCATAAGTCCTGGATCATACACCAATTGCACCCTGTTGATTTCTTGGCAGGGTATATCGCTGTGTTACATGGAGACGTGGACTGCACTTTAATTCCCTGGTCCAGTAGGCCCTGTGGTGTCTTTCTAATACCCTCCTCTGCCTTCACTGATAGCAGATATTGTTTTACCTTAGGAAAAACACACCTGTCTTCAATGTTATACGCACAGGGGTCACGTCTTTCAGCAGTCCCACATAGTGTGTATTTGTAGTCCACAAATGCAGAGGTACGTGTTGTAAGTCTTCATCAAGAAATAGAGGTGGGGTTACTACTGCCATCAGAGGGCACTGCACCCTTCAGTATTGCACAATTATGTCACAGGGGATATAGATCTCTAATATTATTTCCCCATCTTTGGCATTTTCTCAAACAGCTCATCATCCATCACTTCCTTTAATTGTACTGTTGGAGCTATACAGATCACTGTGCACCACTCACATCCATCCCTGTCGAATCCTAGTAGGACAGCCCTCTTGTCAGAAACAAACAATCCCTGTAAATCCAGTGACAATATTGTTCTCGCCACCACCGCAGGTGACATAATTAGTCAAAAAATGAAATATGTGGGCACCCACAAACACTGCTTGGTAATATGAAGTACCACCTCTACAAGCAAAGTAATAATATAAACAAACAGGTCCGGGTCCACGGGAAACCCGCAAACCAACACCTCCCTTCTCATTGTGTGTATTATCAGCATTGCCCTTATCGCGCACATCCCAGGAGTGAAGCAAACTATACCGCAATCTGTAAATGATATTGTTATGTTTAATTTGCTGAGCAGGTCCCTGCCCAGAAAATTGACAGAGGAAGTTTCAGAATATAGCAATGGAGTCTGCACCACCTTCCCTCCCACTTTTATGTCCAGCTCCTCTGTATGTGGAGTTTTGGAAATAGACCCAGAGAATCCCTGTGTGTCAAGATATTTGCCTGATAATGGAAAATTCCATGATGCATGATTTTGTTGCACCGGAGTCCACCATAAATATAAACTGCTTATTTCCTATCTCCACCCCACCAAGGGTTCCTCCTCAGGGTGGATGGTTGTTGACAAGACCAGACACACTAGTGTTCACTTTGGGCTGTCCTAATCATGGTATATGTTTGTTTCATGGAACAAGAAGGGGTTGCCCCACATTACTGCTACTCCTCCGAAGCGATCAATGGTCCCCTTTGGTACCCTACTGACCGGTATAGCGCCACCCTGCTGTTGATGTGGCAGGTGCTGCACATGTATATCAGATACTTGAGGCTGCTGGTTATATGTATGGGGCTGCCCCTGTAGATACCCTTGATTTTGATAACCTTGACCCTATTGCGAATACCCTAGTCCTTGGTGCCTTGTTGATGTGGCAGGTGCTGCACATGTATATCAGATACTTGAGGCTGCTGGTTATATGTATGGGGCTGCCCCTGTAGATAGCCTTGATTTTGATAACCTTGACCCTATTGCGAATACCCTAGTCCTTGGTGCCTTTCGGGCCCTTGGGGTCCTTGGCCCTGCTGCAGTGACGCGTAATTGTAGCCCATTGCAGTCTTACTTCTGCATTCCCATGCAAAATGCACCCAACTTAAACAATTCCAACATGTTGATGGTCCACACCCATCTCCTCTGGGTCCACATCCCCCTCCTCTTGCTCCTCAAAAGCCCCCTCTTACTCGCTGCAGTCCTCCCTGCTGCCACTGTGGGCTGGGGTACTGTTGTCTCCCGCCTCACTGTCCTTGTCCCCTTCTGCCTAGAGCGCAGCTACAGAGGCACTCACAACTTGTTGGGTACTCTGTCCCCTCCACCTGTACAGGTGTCCACACAGGTCCCTGAAAAACAACCTTTGCCAATTTCTTTTCTATCAATTTTGCTTCCTCCACCTGACGCCTTTGTGCTGTTTCCCTCTCCTGTTACTTAATCCTTTTGCAATGATGCACTATTATACTTGGTATCACAGGCCACCCCTTTGCCCCAAAACCCATAATCTTATCTAATGCCTTCTGCCTTCCTTTGGCAACCCTCTCTATACAATAAAATAGAAAAATGATATTGAACGATCCCATTTCAGCTCTCCGAATCTCTTGTAATTTAAGAATGAATTTAGGTGGATCCTCATCATCACACATTATACGCTGCATCAGAGACTGTAAATCGGGGATATCTGGGAAGGCTCTCCATAACGCATCCCATACCTGTGCTCTAATTCCATTAAACAATGCTCCATCATGTTCATCGTCCCCCAGGGTTGTACCCGGATTCCCAGCTTTGACCCACACATCCTCAGCCTGGACCCAATTATAACAACCATCAAGCTCTTAATATCACTCATTGCTAGGTGTTTTGTTTTGTTTGTTTTGTTTTATTATTTATATAGTGCACCTTAACCCAGAGGTGTCTGGGTGCAATTAGGCATTTGCAAATGTTACAGGAGTACAGGGTCATGGCATACAGAAATACGCATATTACAGATGTCATACAAAATTACATATATATCAGATGTCATACGGAATTACATATATTGCCCAAGTCGAAATTACACATATATACATCATACGGGTGACAGTTAAGTACAATGCAATATACAGAGCAAAGGTCAACTGGAGGATCCAGGGTAATGTGGTAAGTGCCTAAGGTTAGTGTTTCTCAACTAGCCATTTGATAGACTTCCTTTTAAAGCTTACAAATGAGTTGGTGGTTTTTAAGGAGGGGGGAGTGAGTTCCAAAGCTGGTCAGCCATGACTGGGAGGCTACTCACCCCTGATGTTTGTAGTTTGTATCTAGGTACTAACAGGCTGAGGGTGTTGGAGGATCTGGTGACTCTAGTTGAGGGTCTGAGGTTAAACGTTTCTGTTAAATAAGGGGGAGCTGCGTGGTTCAGAGATTTATGTGTGATGGTCATGGTTTTAAGTTGGATCTTATCATTGATCGACAGCCATTTCTGCTGTATACTTGTTTTGGATATGTGAGCTCTTCTTGAGATACTTAAAGCAGATCTGAAGGAGTTATTTTGCAGGGTTTATTGTTTGTTGGTAACATATTTGCTTGGTAAAGTCCATTGCAATAGTCCAGGTTGGACAGTATGAGTGCTCTGGCAAGGGTGATGCAGCTTTCCTGGGTGAGCAGCGGTTTACAGGCCCTGATCAGTTTCCATGTATAGGCAGTAGTCGAGGCTATGGCATTCACTTCTTTGTGCAGATTTAATGAAGCGTTGAGGTAGAAACCTAGAGTCTTTACCACTTTGGGTACAGTAATTTAGTTTCCATCGATTTTAAAGGAAGCATAGTCTGTATTTAATTTCTTCAGGTTGGCTGATGAACCCACAATCAGGAACTCAGTTTTATCATCATTCAGGCACAGGCTGTGAGTGGCCGTCCATGCTGAATGATTAGATACATTTCATTCACTTATAATACATCATCATCATAAACACCCGTCAATGGAAGGAGGATCTGAGTGTCATCTGCATAGTTAGTGTAGGTGACACTGAGATGGCTTCTGAAACTCATATATCTACTTGCTCACCCCTGCTGTAAACTGTGGTAGAGCCATCATCAAATTATTCTTATCCATCTGGGGCCAGGGCACATACTGTGTTCTCCCCACCCCTTTATGTATCAGGGGCATCTGCATATTTGCCCACTTCCCTCACCATTCTTCACAATTCTTCCCTGTTTTCTTACTAATGCCAATCAGCCAGCCCTACTCCTCAACCTGCCACCTCCCCACATGCCTGCTGCTTGGGGGCATTCTATGCCGCCTCCTCGTCCCTTCCTTTTCCTTCACCCTGTTACTCAGCAAATGAATCAATATTGTACTCACTCTCAACATTTCCTTGCACTGTATCCTCCTGTCCTAAGACTGTCCACTCCCCCCACCTCCTTCCTTTTCAACAGATACATTTCTGATTGCTCCCTTATCCATTATGAGCAAAAACCTTCCTGATCTCCATTCTCTTCATCCGTTTTCTGGTGCCCCTACATCCCTCACCTCTCTTTAGGATGCTGGTATCCTGCTCAGTTCTGCCGACAACTCTGACAACCTGTCTTCGAACTCTCTTGACCCAACACTCTCGGATGCCAATGTTCCAGGTGGGTTTGCCTATGGGGGTCGGGGAGCCGTAGCCTGCGTGTTACTGTTGTTGAAGGGGTCCCTATTACCACTGAGGGGGTCCCTATCCTGGCCGGTGCATAGATTGGATTTGTGTACCCTTTTGCGGGACACGATGTCAACGCATATAATGCCTCACACTGCGCTGGCACCACACCCTCTCCTTCTCCCTTCCTGCACTTTACATCTCTCTGTCTTTGTGCCCCTCTTCCGTCCCCTTGATCCTCTGTGTCCTCAAACATGTGCCAGAAGCCCAAAATGTCTTTTCTCTTATGTAGCTGTTTCTCCTTGTATTTAGCTAATAGACATGCAGACATATGTTCCAGGATGTTCTTATTGTGGGAGCCCTGCTCTTGCCACGGCCAGAGCATTCCCCCTCCTTCTTTCCCTGCAATCCACTGCTTATGATATTTCTCCAACCTGTCACAATACAGAAGCAGGTCCTTCTACATACACTCTAATGGTGTTCCTTCTCCCATATTAGTGTTGTCTATTGTCTTACTAATCCCGCAAAGTGCCACTAACATGCTGCGCATGCTGCCAATGTTTGTAACAAGAAAAATGAAAATCAACCTCCACCCTTTTCTGTTTTTCTCCCCTACGCCTACACACTACTTCACACAACCATTCAATGACACACCACACCGCAACACACACAATTAATGCCCCTTCTAGGGCCTGTTCTTTATCCAACGAAACACAAATGCAATAAAGTGAAATGAAAAACTGAAATAACAGCCATTACTTGTTCGAGACCTATTACTTATATGAGACCACTACTTTTATTTCTGTATTCCTCCTTTAAATAATATATTTGATCGAGGTACCACCTTCCCTCCCCTTTCGATGAGGGACTCCCTGCCTTACCTTTGCCTTAACATATAATGCCTTACCGAAATAATATCTTCACAGTACAAACACCACCAAGAAATAACACAAACCACACCCACGTCACATTAACAACCTTGCCCTCCATATGCTCACACCTCTCCCATTTCCTCATGCATCTGTCCCTTACTTGTTATTGCTTACAAGAGGCTACTCACATGTGCATGCTCACCTGAACTCCTCCGTCACATGGTTCCAACACAGGCCTGCACATTCCACGGAGCCACGCTTGGCTCCATGGCTCCTGATAAACCACTCTGAACACATGTTTTTTTGGGGGCCGGTCACTGCAGGTGGGCGCGGCTCCTTCTGGAGAAGCGGCCTGGAAGCCTATGCAAGTACAGGGCGCTGAGATCACATTGGGGTCACCAATTTAAGGCAGGTCCCTGAACACTCAAACCAGAGAGAATACAATCTGATAGGGAAGTAAGGCCCAAATCAATCTTGTAAGGATAATAAGTTTTAATCTCATACAGATATGAGCGCAACAGCAAAGGACTCTGCTGCCAACAATGTTCTGGCAAAAAGTAGTACAAGCAGAATCTTATAAAGAAAAACATTTTGTCACTTATGATGCTACACTAGAAACCCGAGCAGCTGGTTGATGTGTGCCTATAAATGATCTGCCTGCTCCACAAGACATGCCAGGTTTTTGATTCCAGCCCAGTGCATCCGTCTTCCAACACATGGGAGCTGCAGTGTTCCTCTTCTTCTCACATCGATGGTCAAAGATGGTCTCACACGATGGTCAAAGAACACATTAACCACATTCCTATCACAATTCTACTTTGGCATTATAATGTGCACCTGACAGATTTTAGGGCTGACTCAAAGTTGGTTCTGGGGCACTGTGACCTCCACACACACATCTCACTCACTCCCTTGTGGTCAGAGGGCACCTGGTGCATGGTTTTAGGGCTCAGTCAGTTACATGGGCTATAGCATGTGGTCTCCCAGGGATGAGAGGGTTCATGCTTTGGCCAGTGTGAGATAACATACACAGCAGGCACCGGTCTCTGATCACGTCCTTGTAGGACACATTCCTCTTCAGTAAAAAACACATCTTTGCAACACTGTTAGAACAATAAATAGGGGTTGTGGTAGTTGGGGGTAGTGGCTGTCCTCATGGAAGCCCAGGCATGGCCGGATATTTCCCTTGGCTCGCAATTTGGGAATAATGTATGCAATGCCACATTTGTTGCACAGGTCTTGTCTCTTAACTACAATTACTAACATCTATGCAAAAGTAGCAATGTTGCTTGCGTCCTGCGCTACACTACGTGGGTTGATTATATTTTATTATATTAAGCGTGGGTCCTTTATATTGGGTGCGTTCTCCTTTCACCCTCCCAATCCTCCTTGGCCCATCGTAGTGCTCCTAAGTGCTTAGGGGGATGGGACAGGGCTGCCCTTTTCCCAACAACTGGTGGAGGGTATCTGTACTTCTGCCATCTATATGGTTGGGACAAAGGCACAGAGCACCCCAGCCAAGGTTCTCTATATGGTAGTTTGGACAGGCAACCAAGGCTTAAGCACTCAGGAGGTGATACAGGCTGATTCTTAAGTACAGCGAGTCCCCAAGCCCCCACAAGGGAATGTCCACACACTATGGGAGGTGATAACACAGCTTCTTTATATATAAACAGGTACAGTAAAATATATACATATACATAATAACACTTTGTACTTGGGAAGTTCTATTCAAAATAATGGCAAATATACACACACACTATGTGCTCCCACACTAGACTTAAATTCAGTAAACATGCTGACAGTTTAAAACAGGCATGTGAATTCTTAAGTAATGTGCACTTTCATAGAGCAAGGAAGAAATGCAGGATAGTTTAAGAACATAGGTAGTGGGCCTCATTATAGGTTTGGTGGTAGCCTTGCTGGTAAAACCGGCAGGCTGCTGCCAAACTTGCAAAAGTGTCTGGTGCCCGCGAATGGGCAATTACTGGGTCATTACGGCCCTGCCGGACCCGGTAATTGCCCATTCACCAGCACCGGAATGAAATGCTCCCCATTCCCATTTGAGCCCCATAGGGCTCAATGGGAATGGAGAGTTTGGATGCACCGGCACCATTCAGAATGGTGCCCGTGCATCCGACATGCTCTGCTCGCAGGTGCCGGTATGCCCGCCAGATCAGACCTGGCAGGTGGGAATGCAGCTGCAAGCAGAACTCGTAGTTTCTGGTCCGGTAACAACGGTACCAGCAAGCTCACCGGTACCATGGTTACCAGACTGGCAAACTCATAATGAGGCCCAGTATACTTTCATGAGACTGAAATAATAATACTCTGTGAGGATCCCCTCACCTGGGCAATCTCTAATGGAATAGTTTTGAAATACCTTATCTCGTCTTTTACAGCCCAGTCCAAACATTTTCAATAATGCTCTACTTTCTTTCTATAGGTTCTAGCACGCCAATGTACCTGAGATTCCACAGGAGAACAGGATCCAAGATGACTCTCTGACCTCTGCAATACTCCTCAGGCTGGAAGAGGCTCTTCCTCGTCACAGTACCATTGGTGCCTTGACAGAGTTTCTTGACTTCCCTCGATGAGACCCCTGAAGCATGGCCCGGCTTTGCAAGAAGGATTCACCATAATGCCGAGGCCAAGGGAAAAAGAGGAACCAAGTACTTTCAGAAAGGCATCAGTTGCAATCTTCGTAGTAGTTTTCTTTGAGTGGTAGTTAATCTGCTCTTGGAAATCCTAGGAAGGTGAAACTTGCTGTGGACTCCAAAAAGGCCTGGCTGAAGAAGCTACAACCACTGGAATTCTTGGATGCCTTTTGGTGATGACGGGTGCAGTGGCAGAAGTAGGTGTCCTGTTTCAGGATTTTGCAGTTTACTGACTGTTCGATCTTCTGTGCTGCAGCCACAGCACAGATGTCTGGATGGCTTCTGGTGACCTGGACTCGACCACCTGACTGGATTATGGACCTTCACCAAGGCTGGCCCATAGAGACGTCTTCATCAGATTTTGGTGGCGGGAAACGGACTGACAGACCTTCCTCTGCACACAACGAACTGGAATCTTCATTGGTGGGAAAAAGTGGTCAAATGTCGTGCCTGGGATGATCCCTGTAGGATTCTTTGATCAGGCGGAAACTTTCACAACTCTACATGTCAAGCAGCACTTTGCCAGGGTACCCCCTCTTCTGGTTGGTAGACAGCAATCTGGCTACCAGCAGTCACAAACACTCCTCTGGACTCTGGGTGACACAAATGGACTTCTTCAACTCAGGATGTCCAAGTACTTCTCATCTGGACTGACAACGACCTCTTCGCCAGATGGCAGGCACACAGGACTGGCTTCCAGGGTATTTCTGATGAAGAATAGAAGGTTCACAATAGACCTTGTAGCTCAGGAAGAGGTTTTCTATCCAGGAACTCTCTTGGATCAGTCTTTAGAAGTACACAGTAGATTTCGTATTACGTGAAGGAAACGCAGCAGCAGACTTCTTCCTCCAGCTTGGCTTCCAGGGAACAGCTTTTTCTTGCTTCGGCTTGGACTTCAGCTACTGAACATCAGTTTCAAGATTTGCTTCTGAACAAATTGGTGGTTGAGAGGTCCCCTGTTATACATATTTGGTCCCCATTCACTCAGGATGAGCCAGGCTCAGCAGCCAATCATTCACAAGTGCATTCATGCAGGCAGGCAGCCACTCAGGTTCACAGGCATTCAGGCCATTCACTCCACTCAGACACTAATAACACAGAATGTGAATTGTAGTAAGCACCCAGCCTTTCAGCACACTATACTTCATTTACTCGAGTTTGAGTCAGGGCTTTCTCAAGTATTGTGAAATTCAACCACACCCAAACACCCAGAACACAGAATGAGTATCTTTCAGACTCCATTCATGCAGGTCCCACCTCAAGGGGGTCCCCACAACACAAAGCCCCTAGGAAGGCTCCAGTCAGTCTGATAAGAAGCAGCCCCAGAGCCATATATGATATTTACACCCAACATACAGTCAGGGGGAAGGGACAGAGTCAGGGCTTCCCAGGACTTTGGGAAACAAGGTAAAGGGCAAGAGAAACCAAGAGGCTGCAGTTCCCATTTTGCCTTTTTAAAGAATCCATTGATTCCTATTGCAGGGCCTGTGTGTCCCAGAAATGGAGGCCACTCAGAGCCACTGCCAAGTCAGCACCAGCGCATGCCCTGCTCAACGGGAATCACACAGGTGCCCAGAAACACCCATGGGTGTCGTAAGGGTATGTCATGGGTGGTGTTGTTCACCAAAAGGAAAACATGAGGATCTGCACTGCAAGAGGTCCAGACTGGACGTCAGTGGCAGACTCCAAAGAAAACACATGCAGAAAGGTGGTATGACAAGGACTGGGAGGCCCTGTCCCTCCAAAAGTCATTACTAGCATCAAAGGGACACTAATGTAATCATAACAGGAGCCCTTAGGTCTGTGTTTCCCCAAATGATGACATCATCAAGAGCACACTTGCATTCACAGACTGCTGCAGGTGTAATAGCACATACCACACCCATCCAGCTTGACCACGTTCTTCAAACTTGGCACTCCAAACTGATTTTACTATTTTGCAATCAATGTTCATTTAGACACATCCCCTCTACAGGTCCCACACATATGTTTAACTGTTCCCCTTACTTTTGTCAACTTGTGTTGCCTTTGATATGGCACTGCCAAATGCAGACAAGAAAACAGCTTTGCAGACAGTGTACATCCAGGTGACCCCTTTTTTAACTTCTACACCTGAAGATGATACATCATCTCTGGCAGCTTTCATCAATAGATAGCAGTTGTAACGGTACCAAAAACCCCCCGCCCCTCACCCAGGGCCCATACCACTACCATATTACCCTCACATTAAGGAGGATGCAGTTGAGGGAACAACAGGGGCAGTTTGGTTGATGATCAGATGGATAGTCAGGAAGAAGATGATGGTATGAGGATGATGGAGTTCCTGAGATGTACAGTGGGCACAAGGAGTTGCAGTGTCTTTTACCAACATATGGCGCTTGCAAAAATGTTTGAACTTCCCAAGTGTGCTGTACGGAGTGTAAGATCACTCTCAGTCATTGCAAATGAGGACAGTACTCTTTTGGCTTGACCTCCATCCATCACACACCAGTGCCTTCCATGTAGCCGCTGCTCTCTACTGGTAAAGGTAAAACAGTAATTATGGCAACAAAAAAACAATCAAGAAGAGCAACACTTATTCGCTTACATTGGTAAATAAAAGGCACTCCTAAATTTGGCGATGATAGTGATGAGACCATCTTAGATTTTATGAAAAAATGCATTTAATATGTAAGAGTATATAAATAATGACCTAAAAAGCAACATCACCCATTTTTCTCATGGAATATGTATAGAAACTACTGCTGAGGAAAATACAGAAACAATGGCACTATACTATACTAAATGTTTTGCTTTCCCAATACCTTTTTGCACAAAAGGGCAGATAAGTAGACTAGCACCAGCTGTTACACACAGTGTTGAGGGCAAGTGTCCCGAAAACATATAGGGCCTCATTACGAGTTTGGCGGTAGCCATGGAGCTATTAGATCCATGGCTGCTGCCAAACCGGGATCGTTTACCGGGTTCCCAGAATGAGGAATTACCAGGCCATTTTGAGTTCGGAGGGCCCGGTAATTGCTCCCTCTGGGAACCTGGGCCCAGACCTTCCCCATTCCCATCTGAGCCCTTATAGGGCTCGAGGTGAATGGGAGAGGGAGCTAACAACGGGCCGATTATGACCGGCCCGTTGTTAGCTCCCACTTCCCCTCGCGAAACCCGGTAACGATGCCTGGTTTTACCAGGTGTCCTTACCGGGTCCCACGAGGGGGCCCCGTAATTTCGCGGGACAGGTTTAACAGGTCCACCTCCATTAGCGGAGCCCGTTAAACCGTTCCGCGAAAGTTATAATGAGGCCCATAATGTCAAAGGAGATGAAGCCTTCAGGTGTATTAATGATTACAATTCCATAATTTCATGCATGTTTGTTAATTTAGCCATTCAATGCATCTCAGAGAATACAGCTGTTGTCATGAGGGATTTCACAGTCTTTGTCGCCATGCATGAAAATACTGAGTTAAAAGAGCTCTTTGGTGGGCTTTCATCTGACAAAAACCTTCTCCAAAATAATGCAACACCAGAATAAAAATGCGATCCCATAGAGAAAGCGTTTCGAACAGATGACATCAGAATGTTTAACAGTCACATCTTTGTTCAGACAATCTGAACGCATTCTCTGGCTGAATTTCGTCCAGCTTCATCTCAAAAGAGAGTTAGAAAATCCTACAGACAAACACATGCACACACACACACACGCACATTCACACAACATATATGAATATGTGAAATAGTACACATACAAGAAACTGTCTCTTCAAATGAAATGGCTGGCAGATGTAGATACATTTCGATGGATGTCTCATGAGACGTTTGAAATCCAGTTAAATGAACCAGGTTAAACTATCTTTCTGATCTATAGATGAGAAAAAATTCTATTGCATGGCTCTACTACAATTATTCAAACCTTGACAATAAGAAGAATTAATAATTCACTACAATGTATTACAATCTGCTTTTGTGGCGACAGAAGTCAGTTTTACAAATGACATATGTAAACAGTGGAAATAAATGTTTGAGAAAGACCTTCACTAAGAAGAAAAAATAAGAACAGAAATAGGTGAAGAAACTCCTCAATGAACTCAGCCATCCCTTGTAGGCAGTCGACAAAGCACTTGAAGAACAACGTATTCAAAATAAAGCAAGCTGAAACAGCAATGGGTGATGTGGAAAAACAGCATGGCACAATCCAAGTAATCAGAAAAAGATTAATCAGGGCCTGTATCACTGTTAAATGATTACTATTCGGGACGTCCTAAAAGCGACTGAACACATCAAACATTGATCATACCATTAGAGCAAAACCTGGAGCTGTAATAATTACCTACCAACCTCTCCTCTTATACATTAGTGGTGAAACATTTTCTGGTAAAATTGTCCTCATTAAAACAATCCATACATTCTGTAAAAGGAACACAAAAACGCCTCTCTTGTGATGTTTCAGCCCCCACAAGACTAGCTACCTGCAATGTAGGTGTATCTTCACTTAAATTCCTACAACCTTCAGTTGAACATTAGAACACACTATATTAATAAACATCATTTATGGAGATATCATTTGAACTATGCAGAATTCCACATCACATTAAAGTTCTACTAATTTATGAGGTAAACATGGATTCTAAATAATGTTAACTTCATTCACCACTAAAATGCAGGAAGTCCTTAAGTCTTGATTTGAAGAACTATTAATGAACACATTATTTTATTTGGCGATCTCCTGCAGTTAAAGTAAATCATAGCTATCCTCTCTACAAAACTATAGTCATAAATAATATTGTAACACACTTTGCAGCATAAGGAATGTAAATCTTTGGAACACTTTCGTTGCAGAGAACTAGTACAAAATATGTATCAGGCAACACACCCTACCTTTGGTCAAACACTGAAGATCATCAGAATGTGTGTATATTCCAATCAAGTTAAACGACCTTATGACTTTTAAAAAACCGTATGGAAAAAAAAAGCATCAGTCCCTCAACTGATGGTCCAATTAACACATAACAATCAACATCAATTGAATATACACACGAGTACGTGGCAGGATAAGCTCTATGTGTGATCAAGCTACTGCACACCAAAACCAACCAGAAAAATGTGTACCCAACACAGCTGGATTTGAAGAAAATATTGACCAGCTACATAGTAATTCTAAGACACAAACTGGACAGGGTCCAGTGTATGGTAAATGGAGCAATGGGTACATTTCTTATTTTTCAACTGTATACATATCAAATGATAACCTTTCCTCGAATGGCGTGGCCTGGGCTCATGCAGTAAGGTTATGACTGTGTGGAGCTCATGCTGAGATCCTGGCTTGGTCCTTGCAGCAGCTATCAGAACTGCTTATATCCATGCCAGGTTAGTGGAAACCAACGTCTAAACTGTCAGCCTTTTCCCAAGGAACATTTGAGCTGGCAAAGCAGGGTAATTTGTATGGAAACTGGAGCCCCCTATTCCCCAAGATGGTGGATGTTACGACACTGTGCAGCTAACAGAGCAGCACACATGCACGGATGGGCTGCATCACTTATATTTGACTGCACTCTCCCTTATGACCCACTGGCTATACATCCAACCTACGTGAACTGAATACTGATGGGTTTCATTTAGCGAAGCCTGGTGCTGGCTTGCATGCGCTGTGGGGTATGCAGGCTGGAACACACATCCCCGTCTCGGAAGGATAGCTCAGCTACAACGTGCTGGCCTTGGAAGCAAGACGACACGGAGCAACACAGGTTCGATCCCCAAGTCCGCGCTTAGAAACCTCTGGGTGTTAAGTGCGTTATAAATAACCTACCATATCATATCTCAACGGAATCGATCTGTAGCGAAGAAACTGTGCAGACTTGGTCAGCCACAGTGGTCGATGTGGAGCTACCTTCCTGGAGTGCTGCCCTTTTCCCCCGGTGTCAGTGCGGAACTACGTCTTACTGCTCGAGATCAGAGTAGAGGTGTCCGAATAACAATAACAGCCATTTCACAACAAACTTACGGCACGGCTCATGATCCACCGTCACTTGTTAGTGCTCCAAGTACTCTCGCAGTGAATCCCCTGCTAGCTCCAGTGCCTCTGGGCCTAGGTCCCTGTAACACATGCCTGCATGTGGCCCCAGAACCTTTGGGGACATGACCTGGTGGCCTGGCGGATGGGCCCATGGCCAGGCCGCCTGCCAGATCAGTTACCACCAGCCGTCCTGTGCTAGTTGTCCATGCCATGGATCCAGGCCCTTCTTACTCTTTCACTTTTGGGAATCCGACAAAGGGAGCCCATTTATTATACCTATATTGTCCCCTTCTGTCCGTAGCTGAACTACACCACCCAAAGTTTTCACTGTTGTTCATACTCGCCTGGTCTGAACTGGACCCCCTCTGCAATAGGGGTTACACCAATAAACCTTAGCGGTACGTTGTCCACTGAGCTTCGTGCTCCATCACCTCCTTCATCTGGGCTACTTGACTGTGTTTTATAGTATTACATACCCCACACCATCCCTGCAACAAACCTCCTATCATGTCGCCCATGAAAAATAAAGGGAAAACCACCATTATGGATTTGTTTGCCAGCCAGAGTAAACACTCTTGTGCTCCCCAGATGACGGGTATGAACCAGTCAATGCTGCAGGCTCCCACCCACAACCCACAGGAAAACCAAGTCATAGGGCCTCATTACGACCCTGGCGCTAATCGCCCGTCATTACCGCCATGGCGTAATGAGCGTTTACGCCGTGGGACGATGGCGTAAAGAGCGCCACATCACGACCCATCGCGCACGAGCATTACGCCATGGCGGTAATGCAATTAACGCCATGGCGGAAAAGGCCCCTACCGCCATCGCTAATCGAGCAAGGTGCCCTTCCGCCAGCGTAAGTAGCGGCCACCGTAATTTACGACCACCGTAATTTACGGCCACCGTAATTAGCGGCGGCCGTAAAAGGCCAAATCGGAAATAGCGTCATCGCGCCGGAACGGGAAGCAGCCCGTCGGCCATCTTTAAAAACACAATCCATCGCCATCCTACCAAACAACACCAGACCCAACCCTGACACCTGTCCCAACCAAACACCCACCCATCCAAGTACCCGAAAATGCCAAAATCTGTGAAAAAGGCATGTGACCGCCAGCGCCAGGAGCGATTCAGCCGGGAGGAACTCTGCATGCTAGCAGAGACCCTGCAGGACAACGCAGGTGTTGTATTCTCCCCTGAAATGACCAGGACAGCAATCGGGAAGAAGAAGGCCATCTGGGCCCTGGTGGCTGAGCGCGTCAGCGCGGTGGGGACCGTACCCCGCACCCCACAGCAGTGCCGGAAGCGCTGGGATGACCTGCGCATACGGGTCAGAGCCGTCATCTCGGCAAACCGCAACCTTGCCCAGGGAACCGGTGGAGGGTCGGAATCCCCCCTGAAACTCCAACCGTGGGAGGAGATCTGTGCTACCACCATCGGCATGGAATCCATCGAAGGCGTTGGAGGGATGGAAAGGGGAGCCCCGACATCAGGTGATGAAGGTAGGTGCCTCATACAAGACATGCCATAGTCACAGCAGTCCAATCATGTGTAGCACAAGGTTGCCCTAGAGTGTAAATGCAACACAAATCAATACTGCCCATAGCCACATGCGAGCACCACCCTGCATACACTGCTGGCACCCGCATACCTGCATCCACATACCACACCAAAAGGAGACAACCTGCATGGCACTGCCTGAAATCTGCCTCATCCACTGGCCAAAATAATGTCAACCATTGTCATTCAGAAGTCCGTAGACCCATCAATAACGCCCTCCCACCTTTGCTCCACCACAGGCACAGAATCACACCCAGAGGACCAGGACACCCCTGCGCCGAAGAGAGCGAAGTCCAACGACAACCTCCCTGCACCCTCAACCTCAGCTGCAGTGAGGCAGACCCCACGACAATCAGGTCCCACTGCAGGCATACCGGAGGTCCCACCGGCAAGCACCCCTGTTGTCAGCAGGCCAGCAGCAGCTGCTCCACCTCCACCGACATTGCCTGCCACAGAAGGCAGGGGGTCAGCGGCCAGCAGCAACATCGGGGAGACAGCTGCAACAGCTGCATGTTCTGACTCGGACATGGAGCAGGAGGTCAGAAGCCCCACTGACCAACTACATTCCCCCTGTTTCTCAGACGCCAGCCCCCATGAGGGCGACACACAGGGGCACACTGAGGCAGAGGAGTGGCCTTCCACCCCATGCCCTGTCCACACTCCACAGGAGGGGACCAGCCCCTCCATCACTCCACCTGCACTGGCCATGGGCCAGCACGGCCAGCCGTCCCTCGAGGACATCACTCAGCGGCAGCATCAACTGTCCGCAATGCTGGATGAGCATGCCGCGGAATGTGTGGGGGCTAGGTTCAGCATTGAACAGGCCACGGAGACACTAAGGGCGGAAGTGGCGCGGAGCACTGCCACCCTGAGGGATGCCATGCAGGCCATGTCCAGGGACATCTGTGCCGAACTTGCGGGCTTGCGTCGTGCGGTCACTGACCTCACCCACACACGACAGGAGCTGCATGCACATGGGCAGCCAGGGACATCCTCCACTGCCAGTTCTGCGCAGAGCAGCCCCGTGCGCCGTTCTGGACGCAACCTGCGCTCCACAGCCAGGGGTGCCCCGGGTGCCGGGAGAGGGGGCTTGTGACGGCCTGTGGACACGGCCACAGGCATCTGTTGACAGCTACATGGGGTGTGTTGGGGTGTGCAGGGGGGAGGTGGGAGGTGGGAGGGGGTGTGTTGGGGTGTGCAGGGGGGAGGTGGGAGGTGGGAGGGGGTGTGTTGGGGTGTGCAGGGGGGAGGTGGGAGGTGGGAGGGGGTGTGTTGGGGTGTGCAGGGGGGAGGTGGGAGGTGGGAGGGGGTGTGTTGGGGTGTGCAGGGGGGAGGTGGGAGGGGGTGTGACACGACAGTTCATAGTTCCAATACACTTTTTTGTTTCAAAAAAAGAAATGTGTGGACATTTTCATTGCGTATGTGTGCTTTATTGGTGTACAGTCCACAGCGTGCATGTCCCAGAGACACACAGTGCCCCAAGTGCAGTCTCCATGCCATTAACACCAGCCGTGTGTGCTAGAAGCAGTGGTCGATGATACTTTGGCGCATGGCACGCCCCTCCTGTGCATCGCCTCCTCCATGTGGTGGCGCCCCATCTGCACCCTCCTCATCCTCATCGTCAGGTGGTTGCAGTTCTGCGTCAGGGGGCAGGGGCACATTCCGTCTGACGCACATATTGTGCAGCATGACACATGCCATGACGATCTTTTCCACCTTCTCATGGCCATACAGGAGTGCCCCACCAGACCTGCTGAGGCTTCGGAACCGTGCCTTCAGGAGGCCAAATGTCTGCTCTATGACCACACGAGTACGTGTATGTGCACGGTTGAAGTCCTCCTCGTGCTGGTTCTGCGGGTTCCGGACTGGCGTGAGGAGCCACCTCTTCAGGGGATAGGCTGCATCACCTGTATGTAGGCGAAAATGTATGTGTCAGTCATGTTGTCTGATCAGGAACATGATGTTCCACCATGGCTGGCATGGAACTGTTACCTTGGCTCACTTCTACATGCACTAATTGATTCACACTATGCAACCAGTATATGCTCATTGCTGCCATGGCCTGTTTTGCATGCCATCACCCTATGTATGCAGAGGGGTTTTGTGCATTGTGGGTGCCCTTCCTCTGTATCCGTTCTCTGTGTTACTCACAGCCAGGTGGAGTATGCATCTTCCCCCCCCCCTTTCTGCCAGGTGGAGTATGCATCTTCCCCCCCCCCCTTTCTGCCAGGTGGAGTATGCATCTCCCCCCCCCTTTCTGCCAGGTGGAGTATGCATCTCCCCCCCCCTTTCTGCCAGGTGGAGTATGCATCCCCCCCCCCCTTTCTGCCAGGTGGAGTATGCACTGGTACGTCATTCCCATGCCCACTTCCATGACATTGCACTCACCGAGTAGCCAGGATCTTGGGCCTGCATGTCGCTCCATGTAGCGTGGTATTGTGGAGTTCCTCAGGACCATTGAATCATGGGTTGATCCGGGGAATCGGGCACAACAATGTGTGATGATCTTGTTGGAGTCACAGACCATTTGCACGTTGATAGAGTGGAACTGTTTCCGGTTGCGGTACGGTACCTCCATGGCACGTGGAACCACCAATTCCACATGGGTGCAGTCGATGGCACCAATGCAACCGGGTATGCTGGCTAGTGCATGGAAACCCACTTTGGTGTTTGCAATCTCCTGGGCAGTCCGTGGTAATGAGATGTGGTCGTCTGTGTGCTTGAGGAGGGCATCGAGCACTTGGATGAGTGTTCGTGAGAATAATGGTTGTGAAATGCCATGCAGGTGCCCCACTGTGTGCTGGTAGGTGCCTGTGGCAAGGAAGTGGAGTACAGCCACTACCTTCAGTAGGGGGGGGATGGCGGTTGGACTTTCTATCATGCTGACGATGTCGTCGTGTGTCATGTCTACGATGGCGGTGATGGTGTCCCGGTCCAAACGGTACAGGGTGTGGATCTGCTCAGCAGTGAGGTTGTTTGGATTGGCTCTGATGCGTGGGATTGGGGGCTGCCTGCGTGGTGGCACTGGCTGTGCTGGTGGGGCTTGCTGGGCCTGCCTTGCCCTCCTTCTCCTCCTGCGTCTCCTCTGTGCTGCCTGTTGTTGTTGTTGTTGCTGTTGTAGTAGCACATGCATTGCTATCAGGTCCTCCAGCCCCAACATTGCTAGTCGTATTGCCATCATTGTGGAGTGTGACTGGGTGTGGGTAGGGGTGGGGTGTGCTCTTTTTGTACTCCCCTGAGTCTGTATTGCCTTCACCTGTGCTGTTTCTGTGCACCTGTGGCAGCTGCATTCACTTGAATTGGCCCTTTACGGTTGGTTCGCGATGGCGTTATTTGCACCATGGCGGTAAGGTACTTAGCGGGCTCGGTGATGGCGTTAGGTGCATGTCCGCTTGGGTCGGCATTTGCGTACCTTTCCGCCATGGCGCTAAGTACGGTGTGGCCGGTCGCGTGCGCGCACCCTTAGCGCAGTTAGCGGCAGCGTTAACTACGATGCCGCTATTGGCATCGTAGTTTACGGTCAGGAGTCATGATCGGACCTGGCGGAAAACGATGGCGGTAACCATTTACCGCCATCGTTTTTCACTTACCGCCAGGGTCCTAATGAGGCCCATAGTCACAATTGCAGCCCTGCAAATCTCTCTAGAGAACAGGACAGACAAGGTCAAAATTGATGTACAACTGCCCAAGCAAGATGTAAGGCAGTTCGCCGAGAGGGTCTCATCAGTAGGATCAATACTACATGACACTGTGGTCACAACCAAAGATTTAGAGGTGAAAGTCAAGGAACTGGAAAGGAGGAATGTTACGCTGGAAATGTGCGTAGAAGATGCCGAAGGCAGATCACAGAGGAATAATATTTGCATACTTGGCTTACCAAAGGGTACCGAGGGGCCAGACCCGACCTCTTATATTGAGAATCTACTACTGCAAGAGATTGGCCCAGGTAAACTGTTGCAGGGTTTTGCAGTCGAGAGAGCCCACTGGTCCCTCCAGAAAAGGCCAGCCCCAGGATCCCATCCCAGACCTGTGATTCTTAACTTCTGCGATAGGGAGGTAATGTTACATCACTCCAGGGAGGGGGACGAGATATTACGAGACGGTTCAAGAATTGCTATTTACCCAGATTACACTCCTGCAGTCCAGAAGGCTAGACACACATTTGTGCCTACCAAGACAAAGTACAGGCAATTAGGGCTTAAATACATGCTCATGTACCCTGCAAGGTTGAAGATCCTTTACAATGGCAAATCATACTTTCTTGACAATCCTGAAGCTGCGACCATGTGGATGGAACACAACAATTTGTCCAGTAAGAGCGGTTCAGATACCTGAAAAACTGAGTGGCACAGTACAATACCTCTTCTCCATTATTACCCCTGAAACACTGAACACTCCTTACTAATGTGGGAAACCCTGTGCAAACAAGGAAGCCAACACTGTGTCCCTACGCTGCTCGCAATCTGACAGAATGGCAGGACCGTGACTCCTGGTCTATTTCTTTGGTTTCCCTTGGCTAATGTTACCAAATTCAAGACTACATATGTCCTTCTTCTGTTCAGTGGGGGTGAAGCCATGTTACCCACTGTGGGCTTATCCACACGCTCATAGTTGACACTGGGCACCGGCCTGTTGCTGGTCCTGCTATCTGGTACACAATGGCCACTCCAAGCCTTGGTGGTACTGGAATGCCAGAAAAATGCTGTTTTGTTGGGCAATGTTTTACGGTTTTGTTGTTAATGTTATGCTATTGGTTAAACCATACATCACAGCTCACAAGGGAATGTATCTGGCTTTACTGGCGGTCACTGAGGGTTCTGTCTCAGAACATCTGTGATAATATTAAATGCACTACAAACCGACACATCAGTATGCCTGTTCCATGGGGGATGAGATTGAGCAGGAAATGTGCTTCCTACAATAGTGAGGCCACCCGGGTCCCATTGGGACTACTCAACACAGTATAGTAGCAGGGCTGCCTTCAGAATACTGACTTAGAATTTGCAAGGCCTAAGCTCCTACCTCTGTAGACATTGGATTAAATATTACCTACAGTGGAACAAAGCGTCTATAGCTCTATTCCAAGAGACCCAGCTATCAGCTGAAGAACAAGAGGCGCTCTTGAGCCGCATGGGTCGGACCAGGCTATGATGCCATGTACTCCAAGTTTTCCAGAGGAGTGCTGACTTGGATTAATGTCTCGCTACCCTTGCAACTGCTTGAGGTGGAGAGAGAGAGGGGAGGTATCTAATTTTATGGGGCTACCTTCACCACAGAGAAATATTCATTGTTAATTCATACTTTCCAAACCATACTATCCCGTCCCATATACGCTTACTCTGCAACCTTATTGCACCAAGGCGAGAGGGTTTCATGGTATGGGGTGACTTTAACTGTGTTAGAGACGCAACACTTGATAGATCCTCTCTCCACTGAGGCTGACCTTCCCCAGCCACTATTGCTCTGAACACAACTGACATAGACTTAGTGGATGTCTGGAGGGAACTACACCCAACCACTATAGGGTACTCTTTTTATTCCTCTCCCACACGCTACACACTAGAATTGATTATTTATTTGCTGGGTCAGTGCAACTAATTGAATTTTGCAGTGCAGAATATATGGGCTGCAAAATGTCGGACCACTCCCCCTAATGGTTGAATGGAACTGTACAAGCCCCAGACCCTCTACCCTGACATGGCCAATGCCTGTTTGCATGCTGACCAACAAGGCTTTTAGGGAAATGCTATTAGACTCTTTGAATAGCTTTTTTGACCACAGCGTAGTGAGCACATTTTTGGGGTGCAAAATGTAAGGATACTCAAAGAACATTCACCTACATGACATAATATTGGGCAGCCTCAATATATAAGTATCTAACGTGTGCAGCCCCAACCATCTCACTGTACAAGCTGTCAATTAAGCTCACCATCCGTTGGTTTAAGGCTGCAACGTCTTCCTTCTTAGGGAGCATATATAGTTGGAGCACCAACTGGGAAACCATGAAAGTAGTAACCCAGGGTGAGGTCATAGTAAGTGCTAGCGGCATGCGCTGAAAGTTGCAGGAAGAGTTGAAGGCCACCGAGGAAGAGATTAGAAAATTAGAAGCCCAAGACCCAAACAACTGTGCGACTGAAGGAAAATTGGCTGAGGCCCGTTCCCAGTGTCAAGATGAATGGGGGAGCTTGTCCACATACGACTATGCCACACGAACGGGCCAGGCCCATGTAGAGGTCGACAGACCCGGGAGGCTACAGGCATGGCTTTGTAAACGTAAATGACCTAGACCCCCATCGACATTGCTTTTTGAAGAATGGGGGGCTCCATGGAGATCCCAACAGGCAATTAACAACATCTTCATGGTTTATTACACACAATTATATAGCAATGAAACTTGGTTCCCCAGGAAGATTTGACAGAGGCTCTTTCATGGATCCAACTCCCGAGGCTTAACGCTGACCAGCAAACCTCACTGTGGAAGAAATAGGTGAAGCAATTGCCTCCCTTTCTACTTGTAAGAGGCTGGGTAGTGACCGGCTCCCCCTGGAGTTCTACAAAGTATATAGCCCTACCTTAGCTCCAGTACTCGTGAAGGCCTTCGAAGAGGCCTATGGCAAGAGCATATTGCCGGCTGGCAGAGGGAGACCTTGGTGGTACCCATTCCCAAATCTAGGAAACTAATGGACAGGTGTGATTCTTACTGTCCCCTTGCTATGCAAAATCATGACATTAACATACTCACAATGGTTTTGGCAGCGTGCCTCCGTGGAGTGATTACCTCCTTGATTACTAAATACTAACTACTAACTAAAAAATTCTTATACAGCGCGCATATGCCCGAATGCCTCAGGGCTCTCAAGACCAAACTAGTTTTGTGCCAGGTCATAGCACCGCCTTGAACCTCTGCAGACTTCAGCACATCATTGACCAAACAAACCCCCGAGAAGAGCATTATGTGGTGGCGTCCCTTGATGCCATCAAGGCTTTCGACTCAGTATCCTGGGAATGGTTGCTTGCCTCACTGCGAAGTTTCGGGCGAGGTGAGTGCTTCATCTGGTGGGTGGTGTTCCTGTATACTACACCAACAGCCAGAGTGAAATCTGGTCACCAGATATCTGGAGTATGGAATATATGTTGGGGGACCCGTCAGGGTTGCCTGCTTTTGCCCATGCAATACATGTTAGCCATGGGATCCCTGGCAGCATTCTTACACCAGGAATACCTGGATGCAGGCATCATGATTGATGGCCTCAGACACTTGATATCACTCTACGCAGATGATGTTTTGCTTTACTTGTGTGAGCCGCAGCACGACTTCCCTATGAGCCTAGACATATTGGACAAGTTCACAGAGTTATCTAGAATCTCTTTCAGTAGGTGGAAATCCTGCCTCTTTCCTTTGGGTGGTCTCAGAGGGGAAAGTATGGCCGCTTTACCAGATCTGGGCCTCCCATGGAAGATGCCATTGTCAAAATGATTGTCCTCCCTAGATTCCTTTATAATTGTATCAATGTTCATTACTACATAGGGGAAGCCTTTTTTTCGTCTCCTAGACTCATTGATCAGGGATTTCCTCTGAGGCCCAAGCCTGCATAGGCTGTCTCTTGCTGTGTTTTGCCTGCCTTGTAAAGACGGTGGGGCGCAGCTAACAAGGTTTGAGCTTTACTATTACTCAATTGGGTTTCATTTCAAAGTGGCTAACTGATGGTCCCACATTGGAATTGACATTGCACCAGCATTTATTGTCACATGCTGGGCTTAAAAGAAATAACATGGCTTCCGGAATTCTGCCTGGATTCCCCGCCCTGCTTGTCTGGCTAGGTAGGCAGATTTCATTTAGAACTTTTAAGGTGCTTAAGGTGGATTGCCCCTACTCTCCCAATGTGCCAATAGTGGCTGACGAGCGTGCAAACAGAGAGGACCTGGGTGTTTCTAGACACTGGGAGGAGAATGGCATATATACCTTTGGGGCTTTGTATGACAAAGGAATATTCAGAGACCTGCGAAAATCTAACTCAACAGCTGGACAATTTTTGAAATACATGCCGGTGAGAAGAGTAGCAAAACATAGATGGGACAGGTGGCACCAAGAACCAGAAGAATCAGCACTCCTGGCTCTGATCTTCATGCTGGAGGATGGCTGGAGTCCGGTAGCAAGATTATATGATTGCCTATTGTGTGGTTCTAGCATTAGAAACCCCGACCTGAAACTGTGATAGGAGATGGGTGTGGGTTCTGGAATTACTGATATTGAATGGGAACGAGTGCTGGGTTTCCCTAAGAATCTATCCCGGAGTGCTAGGTTTAGACTGTTACAGATCAACATACTCCACTGCACGTACATGACCCCCAGTAGAGTAGTAAAAACACACAGTCCTTCTGTCCCTGGTGCCACCTAGATAATGGGGACCTTATCCACATGTTCTGGAAATATGTGAAAGTGCAGGTTTTTTGGTCCCGAATTGAGCATGGTTGCAAGAGGGCCGGGGTTACTAGATACGTCTGGACCCTAAAGGAGTGTTGTTGGGTAAATATTAAAGACAAAGCAAACACAAACATGTTACCAGATTTGTGGACCTGGTGTGTATACTTGCGAAGAGAGAAATTGCCATGTCCTGGAAATCCCCTGGGGGCCCCCAATTCAAATTATGGTTTTGTGAATTTGCCACTTGGTGTGAGGCTGAAACGAGAGCATGGGCAATGTCACTGCACCCTCATGATGATGGTCTCGCCGAAACCTTTGTAGATTGGAAATTACTGGTCCTCAATATGTTCCACCCATCAGATGATGAACTACAGTGAGTACTTCAGTTGCCCACTTTACGTTTTACTTTAAGTTATCTTGATTCTTGCCTACCCTGACCATACCCAGGCCCGGATGTAGGCATATGCATTTGGCCACCCTACGGCACCACTGCCACTGCCTGCAATCTGTAAAATGATGCTGTCCAACTCTTACCTTGCACCCAGGCCTGGTTCTATGTATGGGAAGTTTGTGTTCTCCAGTTTGTTTGTTAGTTCTATGTTTACGGTATAATTTGCCTGAGAATGACTAAAGCTATATTTTTAATTACTGTACCCTTGCTTGTACTGATGCATTGTCACTCTTGGCTCAATTAACAAGCCTAAAAACAAATCAGAATCTTACCTCCTTCTTAAAGATGTGTTCGGTTATGTTAATTTATACAAATCACAGCTGCCATTTGCATGGTCTGCAGACGCTCACGTGGTTCTATAAGCAAAGTGGGTAGGGTGGGCTAGTAAGAGTGAAAGGGATATTGTACGATATGATATGATATGGCATTTATAATGTGCCTATACACAAGTGTTTCAAGGCGCAACGAGGCAAGGTAGGGGAAACAGAGGGAAAACAGAGACAGCAATCTTACTAGGTCAGGTGACATTGAGATTGTGCAAGTGCAGGGGAGGTGAGAGGGGGAAAAGTGGGGGAACAGGAAGGGGGAGGGGCAGTACAGTACAAGGCATAACAGTAAAATAAATAAAACAATAAATAAAAAGTGTGGCCATCTGGTGGCAAGTGCAAGGGTAAGTGCAGACATCAGGTGTCAAGTGCTGGTAGGGGCTGTAGGGATACAGAACAGCCCCAGAGTGCAAGGGTTGCCAGGGAGGCAGGGCAGGTGTGCAACTGGTGGGGAGGGGACCTGGGCCCAGGATCAGAGTGTAGCCAGGTAACCAGTGCAGTATCAGTTTCAGCCAGGCAATCAGCAGGGGAGAGGAGGAGAGAAAGCAGAAGCAAAGAGGAAGGTCTTGAGGTGCTTCAGAACCAGAGGTGGCTCGCCTCAAGTTTCAGAGAGGCAGGGAAGCTGTTCCAGAGGCAGACCCCAGCTGAAGAAAGAGATCTGCCACCAACTTGTTGCTTGGAGAAGGGACTGACCCTGAGGGAGTTGGAGGCGAATGAGCCAAGAGCTTGAGAGGGAAGATATTTAGGAAGTGTGAGTGAAGGTATTGAGGCCTCAGGCCCCATAAGGCCTTATGGACAATGCAGAGGGTTATGAACTTAATCCTTGCCACCACTGGGAGCCAGTGCAGAGATTTCAGTCCTGGAGAGATACGATCTGTGGGCTTGAGGCCAAGGACAAGTCTGGCAGTCCTGTTTTCAATGAGTTGCAGAGGGCGGAGAGTAGAAGCAGGCAAATTTAGAAAGAGCCTGTTTCAGTAGTCCATCCTAGAGAGAAACAGAGCTCTGGAGATAGTGAGATTCTGGGGAAAGGAGAGGAAAGGAAGAATACCTCTGAGGAGGTGCAGCTGGTAGTGCGACTTCTTACAGATGTCAGAGATATGAGTGAAGAAAGAGTGTGTGGAGTTGAAGATGACCCTGAGGTTTTTAGCCTCACAGGCGGGAGCAGGAAGAGAGCCAAGAGAGGCCGGCCAGAGAGTGACAGGAAAGGAGGGAGCAGGTGTGCCAATGAGGAGAATCTCGGTCTTACTGGCATTAAGGCAGAGATCATTGGCGGCACACCACTCCTGGATAGCAGACAGACAGTCCTATTTGAGAGACGGAGAATAGGTGACAGAAGGGAGCCTGAAAATGAGTTGAGTGTCATCCGCATAGCACTGAAAGTTGGGGCAGAGAGTGGCAATGCGGTGGGCAAGAAGTGCCAGGTATTGGTTGAACAGCCAGGTAGAGAGGTTACACCCCTGGGGAACACCACAGGTAGAGATAGAGATAGAGGAGAGGAAGGACCCAAGTTGGCCCTGGGAGGGTGAATTGGAGAGGAAAGAGGTCAGCCAAGCCAGGGCCTGATTGGTGATACGCAGGTTATCACAGAGACAGTTGTGCAGGATGGCATGGTTGACCATGTCAAAGGCAGAAGAGAGATCAAGTAAGATGCGGACACAGGGGGTGTTGGAATCGAGGTTGGAGAGCAGGTCTTCACGGATGTTCAGGAGAGCAGTTTACGTGCTTCTGGCAGCTTTGAAGCCAGGCTGATGGTCATGGAGACATCCAACAGATGCAGTGTGAATATTAAGCTGGGAGATGGCCAGCTTTTCCAGGAGTTTGCCCAGGAAAGCATTGATGGAGATTGGGTGATAGGATGGGTCGGAAGAGGGTTTCTTAAGAAGAGGGTGCACAAGGGAGTACTTCAGGTGGGAAGGGAAGGCTCCAGTGGCAAAGGAGTGGTTACAGAAGTCAGCCAGAGAAGGAGCCAGGGTGTCAATGTGGTCCTTGATGGTTTTGGAGGAACAGGGTGAGCCTGTTTTGACAAGACTTTTGTAGATCAGACTAGAAACCTTGTCTGGGGAGAACAGGGCAAAGGCAGAGAAGGAGGGAGGAGAGGTAGCTGAAGAAGGGCCAGAGGAAGAGCAAGGAGTAGAGGGAAGAGGGAGAGAGGAAATAAGAAAGGACAGGATTTCCTGAGATTTAGAGATGGAATGAGAAGCCAGAGCTGTGCATAGGGCCTGGGAGGGGACAGGAGAGGTAGAGACACCAGCAGGATTGGCCAGCTCCTTGCAGATTTTAAAGAGTTTGGCCGAGTTGTAAGATGCTGCAGAGATGCAGGCTTGGATGTGGGCTCTCTTCTTGGTGTGGTCAGAGTATTGTCTGTGGAAAGGCGGCAGGCCAGTTTGTCAGAGGATGTACCGGAAGCACGCCATTTCCTCTAAGCCACCCTGCACTTGCTTTTAAGGATGATGAGGTATAAGTCATACCAGGAGTTGCACTTGGCTTTGGGCTTCAAGCGGATCCTCATGACAGGGGCAAGAACATTGAGAGTGTCAGATATAGCATGGAAATGGCTGTGTCGGGGTGTGAGTCAGCCAAAGGGCGAGGGGGGTGAGAAAGTGGTGGTGAAAGCATCAACTGACACATTCTTTATGGGTCGGATAATCGAGAAGGCAGGTGGCAGTAGGCTTGAACTGAGGGGTGGAGAGAGTGAGCTGGGAAGAAAGGAGAACGTGATCACTCCAGGAGAGAGGAGTGGTGAGAGGGATAGAAAGGGGAACATCTGTAGAGATCAGAACATCCAGAGTGTGAAGGTAGAATTTGTGCTTATCTGTTGATATGTGCAAAACCAGGATGAACTAACGTCTGTGCATGTAAGCTTTCTGGGTGTGCTTTGTTATGCACACTGGGCTTATTCTGTCAATGAGGGTGGTGTCCTGTGTCTGAGTTGTTAATTGTTTGCTGGTATTGTGATTGTAGCATGATTAGAGAGGGGGGTGCAGTTTGCAAGTGTTTTGGTGTGTTTTGATTTCAATAGCCCCTGGGCGTGTTTCGTTAGTGAGCCATGTTAGGGTGCAAATAAGGGAAAGGTGGTGGTTAGTTGATTTCAGTTGCTCTCTGGTTGTTGAGTAGTTTTATTGTCAGTTCTTCATTCTGTATTGTTCCAAGTTCGCTTTGGTCTTGGTGTATGGTTGCAGAGTGTCGCCTATAACCTAAATCTAAACAAAATCAGTACAATTCTGGTGTGGCTAAATTCTAAAGCAGCAGGCACCAAATCAGTACAGTTCTAGTGTAGCTAATTTCAAAAAGGGGTGAGGTTAACTCAGTATAATGTGAGTGTGGCTAAACTCTACAAGGAGTCTCTCCCCCTCAACATCTAGGTCATCAAATCACCCCCTGTGCCACCTGACTTGCTAGACGCCATCTGCATCTCTCCTCCCTGCCCCCCTCTTCAGCTGTACATCTGTTCTGTTCTTTCCTTTGAAAAGCACTCCATAATGCATCTGTACTGTTGCATACTTTTGAAAAGTGCTCCTTTCTATAGCTGTATTATAGTATACCTCTCTGTTGCATCTTAAAGTTATGTCCGTGTTCAATAAATCTAATAATAATAATAATAATAATAATAATAATAATAATAAATGAGCAGCCGCTGAATCAGTATCGTTCTACTGTTAGTAAATTCAAAAGCAGTGTTAACTAAATCAGTACAATTCTATTGTGGCTAAATTGAAAAGCAGCATTAACTAGCTCAGCACAATTTAGTATGGATTCTAGTGAGGAAAGATTCAAAAGTGGCATTGACTAAAACTGTACCATTCTAGCATGGCTAAATTCAAAGCACTAGAAACAAACTTAGTACAATTCTAGTGGGGCTAAGTTGAAAAGGAGCGGATGCCAAATCAGTATATCTCTAATGTGGCTAAATTCAACAGCAATGTTGGCTAAATTAGTACTATTCTGTTATGGCTAAATTCAAAAGCAGTGGGTTCAGTTCTAGTGTAGTTCAATTCAAAGCAGCAGACACAAAAGGAGTACAGTTCTGGTGTGACTAAATTCAAAAGCATAGTTAACTAGCTTAGTAGAATTTTAGTGTGGCTAAATTCAAAAACAGAGTTATCTAACTCAGTATGATTCTATTGTGGCTAAATTCAAAAGCGACTGGTTACAATTCTAGTGCAGCTGAATTGAAAGGCAGATGTGGTGACACCTGACAGTGGCACAAATCAAATGTGGCATTGATCAAAACAGCAGGACTCAAAATATTGCAAATATCACAGTAGCAAAATTAAAATGTGGCAAAACGTCACAGTGATATAATTCAAATGTGGTGGAATCTCACAAGACCAACATTCAAATGTGTCAGAGCCCCCCTAGATCAGAATTCAAATGTGGTGAAACCACACTGTAGCAAAATTCAAATCTGATGCAAACTCACAGTGGCAAATGCAAACGTGCTGAATTCCCAAAGTAGCAAGACTCAAATGTGATGAAAATTCATAGTAGCAAAACCCAAATGTGGTGAAACCCCACAAGGGCAGGACTCAAAGTGTACAACATTCAAAAGCAGCAGAACTCTGGAAGCTGTTGTTAGGCAGAAACCTGTGCAGTTCCCTCTGGGACCACTGCAAAAGATTTAGGACTACTGGTGTTTGGCAGTAAACCCACTTGGTAGCAGTCTGAACCACACAGATTCACTTGGTAGCTCTGGCTGAGCAGTCAGACTTCCCTCAAGAAGAGTTAGGCAGTATACAGAGTATTCACAATATGTCAAGAGCACACAATAGAACAAGTAAACACTGACCAGGGCTTGGTGTAAAAGAGATATGATTATTTATTGAAAACCACATCTAGAAAAACACACAGGCACTAATAGTAAGCAATTCAAAAACATGCTCACTAAAAGATATACACTCCCTTAAAAGAATATTAGACAAGTCTTAAGTAAAGCCCACTTATTTTCAGACAGCGGTGAGCGCTTAACGTAGATGGCACTCTAATAATTCGTTTTTAAAAAGGGAGAGAAAAGCAGAGAACAACTTGAAACAGATCCCAACACTTTTACAAGAACAGAACAAGAGGGGAAGGCAAAGTAAAACCGTGAATTCAGAGTCAGTAGGCCGGATCCGCTTTAAGAGGATTGAAACGAAATGTGTCCAAGGTCACACGGTTGCAGTGCACAAACATCTTGTAATGGTTCAAAAAGTAGTTGGATCAAAGAAAGGGACCAGTTAGAGGGTCAAGGCGGCCAGCCCAGTCCAGAAGGTTAAGGAGTTATTATTACCTTGTAGCAATCTTTAGAAAGGGAGGCCTGGCGGACACGGTACCTTAAAGTGGTGAGAACGCTCCAGCGGGGGCAGTTGTTCCTGGCAGCGGATGCATGTCGGTGCTTCGTCCGGGGGAAGAGAGGATCTCGTCGTGTAGGAAGACAGGAGTCTGTTGCACTGCCAGGGAAGAAACCAGCCGCGGAGGTTCTCAGGTACAAGGAGCGGTCCGTTGATTCGCGGTTCAGTGGTGAGTGGCTATCTGGCTGCCGGGGTGCTTAGCACGGGCAGTTCAACCACAAACCGGGCTGGGGTGCGAAGAAAGAAAGATGAAGACTGGTGCCCACCAGTCAGAGGAAGAAGCCTCTCCAGCCGGGAGATCTTCTCTGTCGTCGGGAAGTGGTGAGTCGGTTCTGCAGGGCTCCACCGGTGGTGTCGTTGTGGTAGGTCGGCTCAGCTTCTCCCTCGTCGGATTCTCAGGTCCTGTGGCAACTTCTGAAGTTCCAGTCCCCAAAGCCCTGCTTTTATGCAGAAACCCCCCATTCACTCAGCCTAGCTGTCACTCAAACATGCTAAGTAGTGAGCCAGCCGGCTCACCACTTGGGCCAATCACACAAGAGTGCGACTTGAGTTACCAAGGTAACTCAGTCCAGGGTGCCTAAACCCCCTCCCACACCCCCTGTGGTACCCAGACAGAGTGGCACCACTTTTGGAGGCTTCTATGGAGAAGGCCGCCAAAAAGTGGAACAAAGGGCTCGACTTGGGTTGGAGTCACAGAAGAGAACACAAACGCCATTTTAGAATCGAGTCTTGGCAAAAAATACCAACCGGAGAATTAATATTAATTAAATAAACCGGCGGTATGTTCGAGGCTATGAGAATTAAATAATTAAAGTTGGTAGCCTCGAACAATGGGAAAATCCCATAGGGAAATATTTGCGGTCGAATGTAAAAAGTAGTTTTCACTGCCACCAGCCAAAACTCGATCAGGGGGGACGGAGACGTGCCCCCTCGACTAACAGACCCCGGGGCAATTCAATTGCCCCAACCAGTACGTACACAATATGATGGTTTGTACTGGTTTCTGTTAATAATTTGGGACTAGTAAAGCCAATGGTGACTTTACATGCCCTGGGAGACAGTAGTCAGTCCCAGGGTATAGAGTCTATGGTGGGGTGTCACTATGACACCCCTGTGTTACTGCACGGAGGATGCTGTGTAAAGCACATAGGAAAAACACATGAGACCCTATGGAGTAAAGGATCCCATAGCCCATAAAACACATTACCAGTCAAAGGAATACCATAAATCATGTCCAAGAGTGGGAGAAAAAGAGTCTCACTTTTGGCAGGAGGAAAAAACAAACTCCAGAAATCCAGCAAAGCTGCTGGGGGACTCACTGGGTTAGGACATTCAGCCTAACGAGAGAATTCTCCCTAGCAGCTGTATATCTCACAGTAGCACAACTTAGATGAGGTGAAACCTCACAGTGGCAACAATCAAAGAGGCAAGGTTTGAAACTGCAAGATAACAGGTGATGGGACTGCACAATAGCAGGATTCAAACCTTAGATTTCCACGTGGTGTCCAAATGATGAACTCAAGATTTTGTGAGTATGTTGCAATGTCTCTTACCTTTGTCCGTGGTCCTCTGGGTCAGCAAAAGGGGGCTGAAGTGTAGCACTGGGTGCTGGCGAACAGGCCAACAGGAGTCGCTCTTATCTACTGCCCTTCACTGCTGTTCAGGCAAGGCTGCCTTCGGAGTGTCTTGTAAGAGTTCTGTTTGGGTCACATAACACCCCTCCCCCCAAGCAGCACCAATAAGGGCCTGGGGAGGGTGGGTTGGGGAGGGTCGAAAGGCGTGGGCTTGGGTCTTCTTTTTTATAATTAAAATGGAGGGGGTGGGGTCACAGTAGTAGGGGTTGAGGGCATGGGACTTGGTTTTTAATGAAAATGGAGGGGCTGGACTAGCAGTGGAAGGGGGTGGGCTTGTTTGACATGTCCTAGTGAAGTGAACATGTTTTTAGCTATGGGGCAGTGAGTATTTGAAGCCTTGCACAACTTCTCACATTCCCTATACCCCTACCCCTCATATCTTTGATTGAAAGCCTGTGTGTCCCTTTACTAGTCAAGTTTCTCCCTCCCAATCATTTTCTCCCTTTACTGTCATCCCCCTCTACAAGCTATGGTTTGATTACCCCCGGCGGGTGCACAATATGCCAAATTATGAAGGGATTGGCAGAAGTCTGTAGCAGTGTTTCTGGGAGGGGATGGCTAGACATTGTGCAAAGCAGTGCATCTGGGAGGGAATTTGCCTGAGATTTTTGATGGCAGTGCATATGGGAGGCAATTTTCTGGAGATGCTTGCTGCCAGTGCCTCTGGGAGGGAATTCGCTAGAGATGTTTGCTGGGAGTGTTAATGTGAATGGACAAGCTGAAGATATCTACCTACACTATATCTGGTCCGGGGTGGCAATTTCATGTTTGCTGGCAGTGCACCTGGGAGGGAATTTGGAAGAGAGGTTTTCTGACAGTGTTTATGGGAACAGACTGGCAAAGGATGCTTACCTAACCTATATGTGGGAGGGGGTGGCCATTTCATGTTTGCAGGAAATGCATTTGCGAGGGATAGGCTTGAAATAGTACCACACAGTGTATCTGGGGATAGAATGGTAAGAGATGTTTCAGACGTCAAGTACGGCATTTGTTATGTGCGGTAGGTTTCAAGGGTATTACTCAAATTGGTCGTTTACAATTGTTCGAATGAACAATTGACTGAATTTAAAGGGTCACAATTGACCTTTTCACAATTGACCGAATATATATATATATATATATATGATCCCCCCAATAATGCCTCCCTTTGCTCCACCTCCCACGGTGTTCGGGGATAGTGTAAAAAGAAACTGTCAAATACAATTCATAACAATGCAGTTCTGTGAGCAGTGACAGTGGTGTGCTCATTTAATGATTTACAAAGATTGCGCTGAATAAGCAAGTTCAGTGACACTGCTGGAGTAATGCTGATACCAACGGTCAGAAAGAATGTTCAGCAGCACTGTGCACTATATGATTGTAGGCGTAATGACAGTACCAAAGTGCAGAACCAAGCTTCATTGGCAGAGTTGTGTCTGGATCTCAGTACTGCATGTCAGGGGTGAGTATTGTTGGCAGAGCTGCGCACTACTTCTGGTCAGCCTAGCAGTTAGGTCCCAATCCTGCAGTCACAGGAACATTCAGGTCAGGCTTGAGTTACTATGGTGGTGCTGCTGGTGGGTCTCACTAAGCATCAAACACATGGTGCTTTAGATCAGGAGGGAGGTGCATTGGCAGAGCTGGGTGCGGATCTCAGAACAGGAATAGCATAAAGTGCTGCACACTTTACATAAATGTTGTATAAAGCATCATACATGTAATCTACCTTTTCTAAAGGAGTAAAACAGGATATGGTTTGTAATGCTCTCCAAATCATATTCCAGTTCTAATTAGTTCTTTCTTTGAAAAAACATACGGTCATATCAGCATTTCAGCATGGCCCTAAACGCTAACAGGGTCCAAACCAATGTGTACCTGGTACAGACAAGTACAAGACCCATAACACATATTCAAAACTACCAATCAGTCTATTACACACCCACCATTCCATATACATTTTAACAACTCTGCAAACAGTATATCATCATATCCAGTAAAAACTGGGCATGAACCTTGTGCTTTAAAATACATCTCTACCCACTTTACACTAAATTCGAACACACATCGCATCATCAGCGCATCATCGCTGCCAGTGAAAACTCTGTGGTCAAACCCATGGCCAATTTCCCCTGGCATTTACAACACTACAAGTACTACATGATCCTACCTTGACAAGGAAAAATTGACCTAGACTGTACACTTCAATCGATTCATGCCCACTCCACACTGACTCTGACCACTTAGCAACCATTACGCTTTACAACATTACAACCAGAGCAACTTCATTGCCCAGGAAAAGTGGACATTGGGACCTTCCATGTGAGCACAGGGCTTGCATGTGGGCCCAATGCCCACTTTTATCTAGCACTGATTAGAGAAACGCCCACAACATTGTTTACAAAATGACCAAGCCACCTTTTACATACCCAACATTCCAAACACATTTTACTTAAGCAATTGCATTCTGCTTCACTCTCGCCGGGTACTAATTAAGCAATATGCCCAGAGTGTCGCGGGCATTACCGACTCAGGTAATGCCCCGCGGCCCAAAGTTAAGGCCCAGACGCGAGGGGCATATTGCTATTAGTACCCCGGACCGCATTATGTGCGTGACCGTAGCACTAAAAGCATTTTTTTCTGTCCCGAAACGCTGCAGCGTTTCGGGACAGAAAAAAAAACAACTAAGAAAATGGCCGACGCCATGGAAAGGGAAAACAGAGTCCAAGATACAATATACATATAGCTAACATTCCTTAGGTGAATAATACATAGAGTAGGCCTCACAATAAATGTAGTTTAGTAAGCCATTTTAGATTTAGTAGGCCTCAGAAATTCATGGATTATTCCACATATTAAAATGCAAGCAGTTTCAGCCACGGACAGGATGTAAAATTGTGCTGTGATTTGTCAGAACAGACCCGCGAGGTTAATTCCCAGACTCTGAACGAGGAGCAATAACTTAATAAGGGGTTAAAATGTTGTGAAAAGCACATAAGGAAGACTTCAAGAGATTTACATTGCAATGGGCAAGAAGCAGAACTGCAGCAGTTTCCCAGGCCCAGAGTAAATGAAACATGTAACAAGTAATTTGCACATCCTGTGCTTTAGAAACTAGCAAGACGAAGGAGACAGCTGCAGAGAATGTGAGAATGAGCAGAAAAATGCACTGACAAGTTGATTAGGGGAAAACAAATTCTGCCCCCTATAGGAAAACATCAATCTAGGACTGGAACCACAAATGCAGAACAACATAAGCCCAGGAAGAGATCAATATACAAAACCAAGAGAAGCCAAAGAGTCATGTAACAAAATAGAGAACATATTGAAGACTACATTTTAATTCCTGACAATCCCTGAATTGTAGAAATGCATATGTAACAGGGCCAGTCACTTCCATGCATATAGAAATACACTATTTCAGACGTGCACATGGTCACATAGCAAGAGGCTTGGAAGCACACTACCATGGAGTCATGCAGGCACATCATGAGAATGGAAGGAGAGGGCTAACATGTTTCCAAAGAGAAGTCACCATATTAGCTGTCTATTGGGCAGCCACAAGGGTGACAACCGTAAGCTGGTTCCAACATTTTTAGTCTCATGAGAACGGATGTGTTGCCACACTATTCGCACCTCACAATTCCATTGGTTTTAATGAAAGAATCAACCATCCCCAGGACATCCGGAGGGCCATAGCCAATCCGCAACAAGGTGTATGTGAAACATTTTAATCAGTCAACTGTCCAATCAAAATTGTGTGGGATTGTCCAGAGGCTTTTCTGATCGCTGAAGACTGTAGCGCTGCCCCAGGTGTGCAGGTCTTCTTGAGGAGGAGCGACAGCATCAGAACAACTCGGAAAAGAACATAAAGAGGGAAGTCCACCTGACTCAAGAAAAACAGATGGGAGAATTGGGATGAGAGTGGAGCGTGTGAAGCGCAATCCACGTGGTATAAACTTGTAGTGCAAAGTTTTGATTTCAGTAGAAATAGAGAAGGCTCCCATAGGGAGAAGCAGTGGTATAAGTTGTGGTTATTGAAGTATAAGCCCTCAAAGAGGAGGGATGGCAACAATGTTTTTATAAGAGTGGGAAGTACCGCACTAGTAACAACTGTATCCCTCCATTCCAAGGTAAGGGAACAAGAGGAGAAAATATAAACCATTTTGTACATAAGTTTTGACTTTCTTGACTATGTTGATTAAAGTTTAAATAGAAAAGGTGTTATTTGATCAGAGGCAAAAGTGATTTGGTGTAAGTGTGGAAAGTGGGTGTGACAAACGTATTGGGAAAGGTTTGTTGGGTTGTTGTATGTGGAGACGCACAGTTAATTGAATTTTTGTTTTCTGTTTTTTGCGGCAACTCTGGGGTGTGCCATAGGGGCAATCTCAAGAGATCTCTTTTGTTGATTATTGTTATTTTATTTTATTGTGATAGTTCGTTTTTGCCCAGATCGTCACTGACATTGTCAGTGTTTGAAATGTGTACACTAGTTGAACATATGTTCAAGGTGCTCCCGACATACAGGGATAAGATCATGAAGTATAATTAAGAATGGGCAACAGGGACCAAGGGGAAACGTTTTACAACGTGCCCAGCAGAAGGCACACGTGATAAGGGGATTATCGAACATATGTACATGCACTTCTTATCAACTTACAAGGGAAAAAAGCTCAAACAGAACAGAGCATATTAGAGCGCTGGAAGTTATACAATGAGGTAGGAGGAGAATCAGAAGGAGGGGATGAAGCAGAAGGGAAAACACCTGTTGTATCCTCTGCGCCACCATTGCCCGGAGTCCGAACAAGCACAACACATAATGTAACGTCTGCACAGTCTTCAGTCCAACCCCCACTAAGAGAAAGTAGGCAGAGGCTTCAGCACCTGCACACCCTACAAAATCACCCACAATTGGAACACATCCTGTAAAATCTGCTGCAGGATACACATATCCCTGGTACAAACCCCAGATAGGCCCTGTGATTAATGTTGACACATGGACAGCACAGGAGGTATTATTGAAAATGTACAGAGCAGTAATTAAGGATGTGAAAATAGAAACAGAAGGAGACATGCAGGCAGAAGGGAGACGCAAGTTGAGCATGTCACGTAGAGGACAACATAAACAACATAAACAAACCTTTATGAGACAGAAGTGACGAAGATCAGGAGGGAGATGAGGAAGTCTGGAATACAGAGTGAGAACAGGTGGAGAGAACTCAATGGAGAGAGAGGCACAGACCATGCTCCTTAACCCCTAGCAGTAGCCAGTAGCCAGAGGGAATACAATTTCCATTAATTCAAAAGGCGATAGGAAGATCAAAATAATGCCCTGGCCACATGTGAACAAAACTGAGCTGATAAAGGCACTTTACTTGTACTTGAAAAGCAGACAGAGAGAGTCACATTAGCAGTGGGAGACATAAAGAGCCTACCCGCAACTAAATTAGGGACAAGACGAACACCATTTGGGAAAAAGCAAGGTACTGAGGAGTTTGATTATATATGATAGGTTATTTATAACGCGCTTAATACCCAGAGGTTTCTAAGCGCGGACCCAGAGATCGAACCTGTGTTGCTTCGTGTCATCTTGTTTCCAAGTCGAGCACGCTGCCGCTGAGCTATCCTCCTGGGACTTACAGTGGGGCCCCATTTAATAACTTCAAAGCCCATGTATTGGAGGCTCTGAGAAGGACACACCCGGACAAGCCTGATATAGGGTCCATCAAGACATGCATAATGAGACCAGACAAAGACCCAGCATTATATAGTCTCTCAATTCAGGAGATGTGGAGGGCAGAAACAGGCGAAGCATGGGATAAAACCATACCATTATTCTATCATGTGTTACAGAGATGTCTACCAACAGAGGTACTTGTGGAGCTAGCTAAAATAGTGGGCTTTGAAGCTAAAGGATAGGGAGGAATACAAGCACATATTGTGCACCATTTCAAGCAAAAAGGTGAGAAGAAAAGAGAAAAGGAAGAGCAAGCGCAGCAAGCAGAAGCAACATTTTTGAAGATAAAGCAAACAAAGGTGAGTACAAAAGGAGCGATGGTTGCTAATGCCACAGATGGGCAAAAAGAAAAAGAACCCTTGTAAGGGGGAACAGGTAATTTGGGAAGTAATAGAAGAAACATGGGAGGGGTACAAAGCTCAAGAGGTAAATATCAAAGAGGCAGAGGAGGAGGATTTGGAAGTTTGAGACCAAGATTTGAAGGGCATGTTGGACATGTGGAAAAGTATCACATGTAGCACAAGATTGCCAAAGCAGCCCACCTATGCAATAACATCCAGGTGTACCCTCACACCAGTATCCAGTCTATGAGTCATCCTATAGGGCACCAGCATGCAGAGCATATGCCCCAGTGTCCACACAGTCACACATTCCAGCCCCATAGCAAATAGCAGCCCCCAAAAAAGGGTTGACTCATACAGCAACCATCCCCAAGTACAGCATAGAATGGCACACAGCAGGCACCTTCACAAACTGCCACGTGGGACAGTAACACATTATGCATCAGCAAGTGACATGGGAGACAATGTATTCCCACTCTCAGGGACAAACATATATTCACAAGAGGACAGCCCACAGTAAGCCCTCGCATGCCCAGTCCTATCAGTCACCCAGATCCAGAAAAGGAACCTATTGTGGGAGTGAAGATAGGCAATAGGATGTAACCCCTTCATGGTGGATTCAGGTGCTACAATGTCCTGTATAAAGGAAGGAAGGTTGCCATTGACTAAAAAATGCATGGCCATGCAGCGATTCGCTGGGGCTATAACAAAAGTTCCTTTCACAGAAGATTTACCCATTACCATAGGGACAAAAAATGTCAGCAACAGTACTGTACAGTACAACGATACCAGTAAACCTACTAGGTGGAGACCTATTGAATAAACTAAACATGACTGTTTCATTCACAGAAAAAGGAATAGTATGTTCCACACCAGGCATGCACTACAACAGAGTAGCCTCAGTGGAGCAAACAATATGCACTACTGTACTAGATGTTCATGTACGCAGTGACAGTCCTGATTGGATGGCTCCCAGTAGTACAACACATGATATTTTGCTTGTCAGCGGAATTCTTATTCAGACCATCAGTCCCAGAGGAGACACCAGGAACAATTTTCACTTTACATGGAGATGCATTGATCACCAGAAGAGACACCATCATTCTAACAGTTACAGATGAAGAGAGAATAGAATGTCACACAGTATTTTGCATTGACCCTACACTACCATCGAGAGAAATAACTGCTGAGCAGTGATTTGCAGACACAGAATCAGAAGGGGAATTACTGTTTGAGATCTGTATACCTTGTCACATGGTAGTACCACAGGCAATATTAGTTGAAACAGCACAACCATCTAAACGGTATGAAAATGTGGCAGCAGTGCCCAGTTGACTATAGACAGACAACCCCTATGATGTTGAATTATCGAACAGCATAGGAGCAGTGAAAATCAAACTCAAACCAGGTGCAATACTTCCCAGAGTAAAGCAGTATCCACTATCCAGATAAGCAGATGAGGGAATATATGACACCTTTACATTATTAGCTGAGGAAGGCATCATAATACCATCCACTTCACCAAGCAATGCGGCTATATACTCAGTGAAGAAAGCAAAAGGCTCACCATAGAGATTTATACAAGATCATAGACCTCTGAACAATAAAGTGAAAGCAGTGTATCCACGAATACCCAGCCCAGCTTCAATACTCTGCAGATGCCACATACTTTATAGTGATTGACCTAAAAAATGATTTTTTTTCTCTGCACCTGCACCCAGATTTCCAGTGTCTTACCACATTTTTGTACAACGGACAGAGACACCAGCAGACTTGTTTACCACAAGGGTACTGTGAGTCTCCTAGTGTCTCCAATAGGATCCTCCCGCTGGACCAAGGAAACATACAGATGCCAAGCACAGTTCTGCAGTACGTAAATGATGTGCTAGTATGTAGCACCACAGACAAGCAGTACAGGAAAGACACAACCAAACTTCTACAGCTCCTTAGAAACAAAATATGCAAAGTGGACTGAGAAAAATTATAGTATTGCCAAAAATAAGTAGTGTACTTAGGGCAAATACTTTACTCAGCAGGAAGAAGAGTGACACCAGACAGAGGCACTGCAGTCAGAAACACAACACAGCCCAATACAGTAAAAGAGATGCATACATTCCTAGAGTTGTTCAATTACTGTAGGACATGTATCTTTGCCTATTCCGCATATGCCAAGCCCCTGCTACAGGCACTTAAAGATACCCAGAAAAGGAAAGATCCCCTCCAATGGACAGACGAGATGACAGAATGTTTAGATGATTTACAATACGCAATAAGCAATGCCCCTGTGTTAGCAACATTCTCACATGCAAATGGACAGGTAATGACAGTAGTCCTCATACAGCTATCATCTCAGAAACTCAAGCCCCTAGCTTAATTACGAACGGCTCTTGGATCTAATCATGCAGGGTCATTTCCCATACAAGCAAGCTCTAGCAGCCGCCTGATTTGCAATTCAGAAATCTGAAACCATCACAATGGGAAGCCCAATGGCATTATATGTAGAACATGCAGTTTTTACGATTAGAGAGAAACATAGTCTCCACCATCACCAGACAGAGAGCATCTGGGTATGAAATCATACCGTCCAACCCAGCTGTTAACCCAGTAAGATGTCATATTGTAAACCCAATGTCATTCATAGCCAAGCCTGTTCAATAACAAGAACAGGTTCATGTATGTGAAGTATATAAAGGAGAGCCGGAAGACAGCAACAGGGTGAATGAGGATGCACTGGAAACAGGAGAAGTACTTTATGATGACAGATCATTAAAAATACATCAGGAAAATGTTAAAAGGCACACATAAGCAGCAGTGGTAATACATTTGAAGGGACTAGAGGAGGAACACCAAACATTAATGTAAAAAAGACTACCCTCACATTTCTCAGCACAAGCAGTAGAACTTGTTACACTCATAGAAGCACTTGATGGGTCATTGGATGATGACATCACCATATAGACATATTCAGCTTATGTAACATCCACAGTTCATTCAGGTTTATTGAGATGGAAGAGGAGATGATACAGGAGATCAGGTGGAACACCAGTTCAGTATGCCACACTATTATTAAGATTAATAGAGGTATTGAAATGTCCTCTCCATGTAGTGATCATGAAGTGTGCAGTGCACACCAAAGAACAAAGGAAAAGATGCAATTGTGCATGGAAATTCATCTGTGGACTCAGATGCCAAACAGGCAGCTTATGTGCCCTTTCCAATGGAAAGCAACATGCCTGCCATAGCAGTACAAAGTAGCAGTTACCAGAACTAGACTGCTCAGTGTCCATGGCACAAATTGTAGAGTTGCAGGAACAAGCACCAGCTGAAGAGAAATCATTATGGGCTAAAAGAGGATGTACATTACCGCCCACAGATATGGTATTATGGTATGGAGGCAAAATAGCACAGGTAAAGTAATACTGCCCCTGTAATTACTTGCAGTTGCCTTGAAGCAACTCTACCACCCAACACATGCACCAAGGCAGCACAATGCTGCTGACATCAGTGAGGACTGGTTTGTACCAAACCTGGCAGAGCAAGTGGATAGGTTTCTTGCCAATTGTACTATGTGCCACATGTACCACCCTGGATATAGATTAAAGACAATGCGGGCAACATTGTCCCACCCATCAGGACCTTTCGAGGAACTTCATGTCAATTTCATTGACATGGTGAACATATGCAGTACATATTGCTACATGATTGTCATTTATTTCCCTGATGGATTGAGGCTGGTCCATGTGTGAACGCTGATGCAAAATATGCAGCGACATTTCTGATCAGAGAGGTATTTCCAAGGTGGAGGATATGCAGTGTCCTGAGGTCTGACAATGGCCATCATTTTGTAAACAAATTTTTTATTGAGATTACAAAATTACCAGGAATCAAACACAAGATCTGCACAGCATACCACCCGCACACAAACAGAATTTTGGAGAAACTGAATTGATTACTGAAGAATAAACTGGCCAAATATGTGTGATGCTAAAGAAGAGCTGGCTTTATTGCCTGCCTTTAGCATGGTTCATTTTGAGCAACCAGCCAAGCAAGGACCACCACTTAGCACGGCTTAAGGGAATGACGAGTAGTGGGACACACACAGTGGTTGCCCCAATGTGAACACTGACAGATGCTCACAATAGCGCGGATATCCTCTGGCCAGAATTTAATGTATATCTTAAGAATCTGTCAACATGTGCAAAAGTTTTTTCTCATGAGGTATACACCAAAGTTCATCAAAGGGGCCCAGCAAACTCAACCAACACAGAAATGACACAGCCCGGAATACTACATCTGGAGACAGTTTATGGCAGACAGCACAACCATACAAGGAGTTAGCCAAAGTTTACCAGTCCACATGAGGTAGTTTATGCCACACCAATTGTGGTGAAACTGGAGAACCAAACAGCATGGTTGCATCTGTCAGATGTCCAATAAGACATCAGCAAAGCAACAGAGCTCCATCAAGAAGCAGATACTGAAAAGAAACTATGAAAAATGATTTTAAAAGAGTATGACCATATTGGAGAACAACAGCTGAGAGATGGACACAACTTGAAGAGACACAAGCAGAAAAAAGCAAAAGAATTAAACAGTTGTGTCTAGAAATATGTTATTTGTTTTTCTCTCTTCTTCTTTCTTATTATATAAGGAAAGTAATGACAGTAGGGATTAGAAATAGGAATATCAATGAGAGTGAAAATATGAATGTAATAGCAATTAGAGGTAAACCCAGGACCAAGCACAAAAGACGTATTCAAAAAGAAGGAAGCATAAATGCTACAATTATAGATGAACATCATTCTGAGGGAGTAAACATCTTGTATAACACCATGAATTAAATCAGCAGAGCACAGTATAATAACTCATGTTATGTGGGTGGGTTTATCCCGCAAGTAGTTGGCAACCAACTATGTGTGCTTGGCGCATTTAATACTCTACAAGTCGCAAGGGCAGTTCCAGGGACACACAGCACAAATAAGGCTTGAAGAAATCAACAAAACTAAATGTGATTGGGAACCATTCTTGAGGCACTCATGGCATATGGGATTAGTGAGCAGACATAGCAGCTTTCTTCAGTGGTTTCTTTAACTACTTCGGTCATGTGTTTGTACCACATATTGTTAGACACTCGAGCAGTGTCAGTGAAATATAGGTCTACCCCTCCCATGTCTGTATAAGCACTGCATGTACCTCTCCTTACATTGCTTACAGTGCTCCCTTGTCCACCTGACATGGTCGTTCCACCTGCTGGAGTTGGGGTAATGTTAGTAGAGCATACATTGGTTGCACTAGATACAAGGGATATTCGCCAAAAAAGCAAAAACACCGCTTGGAAATATGAGGCAAGACAAAATGAGCACTATTTTAATAACTGTTTCCATTACCTGTGCTGTTTGGATCCAGGTGCAGCTTGAAGATATCAGTTGCCCGCCTGAAATGCACAAAATTGAGCATTAATATATTAGTATTATAATAGTTTAAGCTCCATACACCATGTAGTCTGTCATGGCAAAAATGAATAGTTGTTCCCACACAGCTTTAGGTCTAGGCTCTCTGAGGACTGCAAGGGCAGATGGGTTTCCTATTTCTAGTTGTTGGTAAACTGGGGCCCGGTATGCTATAAAGACATGGAAATACACATTAGAATGGCATGCCTGATGCCTCTGGAACCTTCTAACAAATTGGAAAAATTGGCTTTGGAAGATGTTGGGTTGGGCATCAGTGGGAAGCATGGAAGAAATGGAATAAAACCAGTTGCACTTTCATGATGAATGTGTGCGGAAAGAAAAATAACAAATGGTGACCCTTACTATGGACGCGTAAGAAGTCCTTTCCCTAACTCTGCTGCCCATGAGCGAGTAACCATTGGTTGTCCTCTGCTCAGCAGAGCTGAATCCAAATAATTTCTTTGATATTCTTGCTGAGGATCATTGGCACTGTCGATGTCAGTGCCAGGTGATGCCACTGCTTTGTAGGGCTTGATGTAACTGAGGTGATTCCAAACATACTTCCCAACCAGTTTGACAGCCCTCTCAGTTATTAGTTCTACTCTGTGGGAGCCCATGAACCTTGGCACATCCCACTTGTGGGAAAAATCCCTTAGGAGAACCCGATCTACTGGGTATATGGGTGGCTGCTTAAGTACGTCCTTGTGGCTTTCGACACTGTTGCTTTCTCCGGCTTAAGGCCTCTCCTCGTGTCTTTGCAGCTGGTGAGAAATGAAAGAGGCACTAGCAATCAAAATCAAGAAAGTCATATACTCATACATTTCCTGACCGGATATATTTACCACATTCTCAGCATATTTTATTGTTCTAGTGGGAGGAGCAAGGGGAATTCACATGCGCCGTGCTGTCACCACCTCATGCGGGGTTAAATGGTGGTTGGACCCTGGCTTATTGTGCAATGGGAACAAGGCTAGAGGGAGACAATTCAGCCAGCTTGTGTTCAAAATCTTTTTAGTTTTGGCTATAGCTTCTTTAAGCAAGCCGTTGAGGCGTTCATTTACCCTTTTCGCTTGTGGGTGATAGGCACAAGAGAATTTGTGTTCGATTCCGAGCAAGGTTGTAACATGCTGGAACATCTCATTGGCAAAGTGAGGTCCATTGCCTTACCGCAAGACCTCACACACGCCTTATCGTGGGAATATCTCCTAGACAAGGAATGTTACCGTTCTAAGGGGGGGGCAGGATGAGAACAAGGACTTGCCTCGATTTAACAGGAAAATGGATACACAACCACTATCATGCAGCAGTACCCTTGACTGACTTGGATCATGTCAACATAGTCGACGTGTAGGTGTTGGGATGGACCCGCTGGGCAAGGATGGCTCATCTCACTACCCTTAATGTATGACATGCAGTATATTGTTTACACATCAAAAAATGGACCATGAATTTGGCCACGTGTTCCGCAAAGTTAGGATAGAACCATGTTTCTCCAATATGAGCGGCAAGCACCTCGTTCCCTGTGTGGGTTGGATTGTGTAATTGTGTCAGTGCTGTGTGCAATAATGCAAGTGGCATGACCACCTTCCCTGTGTTGTTTTGCCACCATAGGGCATATGTTAAAGACACTGTACATCGTCTCCTTAGCCACAGTTGCTTTTCTTCCCTGGGTGCAGCTCCCTGCAGCTCCAGAATTTGTGTCACTGGTAATATGTTGTAACCCTCTTTCAGTATTATAGTTCTTGCATAATCGCGTGCATGTGACAAAGTCTCCATTTCTAAAATGTCCCCAAAGTAGGTGGCGCATTTTGCTTTTGCAGCTGCTGTTTCGTTACCCATGGAGATAGGATCCTCCCCTTTTGTGTGTGCGTGCCATTTCACGATTGCTATTCACTCTGGGAGATCTATGATATATACCCATCTGCCCAATAGGAGCGTATGCTGCACCAGTGACCCATCCGCACGTCTGAAACCCCTCCACATCCAATGTGATAGCCCAGTATGCACTGTGGATGTCATGTAGGGTGAATCTGAATAAATCATCACTTCCTTTTCCCTGCTGCAATCCAATGCCAATATTAAGGTCACTTATTCTGCTTCTTGTGCTGAGTAATGTATTGGCAGGCATGCGCTCGTCACTACCTCACTTGTCCTGTCCTCAGTCTCACCACTGATGTCCCAGTATGTCTTTCCCTCGTCGTTTGGTCAATTGTTGAAGACCTGTCAATATACAGCATGTCTTCCCCTCAAGTACGTCATCCTATACTTTGCGAGTGTCACTGAATTCTGCTAGGTTCACTGTGCATTTGTCTGCATAGTCACCCTTCTATAAAACATTAGCGAGAAAGGTCTTTGGTTTGACATGTCTGCATTACACTAACTTGAGAGCTGGGTTAGATAGTAACACCTCATACCCTGAGGCCCTCTACGTAATCAGTGTGCTCTTTGGTCCTTCCAGTATTGCAAAACGTGTAAGCTCCATGTACAGAGTGGTGCTGCATCTCTTGGTAAAACTTGCTGATTTATCCACTACGAATGCAACTGTAGCCAATGCTTGTTTGCATGGATAGTGTCTTCTCATTACTGGGCTTAATTTTCCGCTGTAATAATCTAGTGGCTAGTGCAGCAACCTGGTCTTCTGTGTCAGTACTGCTGTCATCAATACTCCATCAGCGGATGAGAACAGAAAGAATTCTGTTTGATAGTCTGGGATCCCTAACACAGGAGCTGTGTGTATTGCTTCCTTCAGCTCGTTAAATGCCTCAGTCACTTCTGTTGTCCATTGTATTGTCTTCTCCCCTCTCTGTGTTTCCTTCAGTGCACTTAATAGGGGCCTAGTGTAGGTGCTGTAACCGAATAACCATACCCTGCAGTAATTACATAGTCCCAAGTACTGCTGCATCTCTCTGACTGTTTTGGGATTTGCTGTTCTGCATATATTGCCTCTGCCCTCTGTGGTGTCACTTGTTTGCCATTTTGGGAGATCGTTTGGCAATATTGTAGTTTGGCCTTGTCCATCTTGTATCCTTTTTCTACTAGTACTGTCAGCATATGTGCTGAGTCATTTCAACACTGTTCTTCTGTCTTACTTCAAATCAATATTTAATGTATGTACTGTATAATCATGCTTTCCATCTGTATGTTGCCTAGGTCCTATTGAATATGGAAGGCGATTCACAGTACTCTTGAAGAAGTCTTGTATGTTTCCACTTCTTATTTCTATGGAGAAATTAAGTTAAGTTCTGTGAGTCTGGGTGTAATGTAAAAAAGAAAAAAAGCATTCTTCAAATCTACGACCATGAAGTAGGCAGCTTCCTTGGGAATGCTGCACAAAATTGTCACCGGGTTTGATACTAAGGGATATTCTGCTTCTACAATATGGTTAAGAGGGTGCAAGTCCTGTATAAAAATGCATGACCCCCCTGTCGCCTTTTTGACAGGATACACATCCATGTTGCATGGTGATTCTGATTGCACTAGGATACCCTGCTTCATTAGTGCTGCAATGGTCTCATAGATACATTTGTCTGCCTCTTTTAAAAGTGGGTGTTGTTTAATGGTAATGGATCACCTCCTTTCTGAATGGCCGAGCTATGAGAGACTTTTCTGACCAGGCTTCAGCCTCTCCATCCCCCATTGGGTGTGGAGTCCCACAAGGATCCTGCACATTCCCACTCTCATAATCTATTCACTCTTCCCCTGTTCAGTGACCTAGAGGAATTCAACATAGCCTTTACCAACTATGCCAACGATACACAAATTCTTCTTCCCCTAACAGGGGACTATGAACAAGAACTCAAAACCCTCCAGAACACATATGCTCGCATACAGGCTTGGATGGCAGCCAATGGCCTATGTCTAAATGGGGAAAAAACAGAAATCCTACTGGTAGGCTCCAAAGAGTCCCTAAAAAAACTAGATGATAAATACAGCTCCTTCAGTATTGAGAACACTGTTATCACTGCCTCTGCTGCAGTGAAAACAATAGGTGTATACCTTGACTCCACCTTATCAATGGAAAGGCAAGTCAGTGCCATCTCTTCATCGGCCACACTCACTACTAAAATTTGAAATGTAGTGAAATCACACATATCGCCAAACAACTGTCTCAACATCGCCAGAGCCACCATTGGTGCAAAGTTAGACTACTGCAACATTATACTACTAGGCACCTCTGCCAATAACATCAACAGACTTCAAACTGTGCAAAACAACGCCCTTAGAGCTGCCATCAGTATCCCAAGGAGAGGTCACATCTCCCAGGTGAGAAAATATGCCCACTGGCTCCCCATCAAAGAACGCATAACATTCAAGGCCCTCATGTTCACTCACAAATGCCTCTCTCAGACTGCCCCGGCCTACCTAGCAGAAAGAATACACCAGGCTCCAGCTCACAGACCAAAACGAGACAGTACTCTCACCTACTCTCAGTCTCAGCTTTTAACAGAGCCAAAGCTGGCGGCACTAGCTTTGAAGTTCTAGCCCCAAAAGAATGGAATACCCTCCCGCGCAGCTTAAGAAATGAAGAATCCCTCACAGTGTTTACAAAAACAATTTTCAATTAAATACTTAAAATCTGTAAGTATACAAAATTAACAAATGACAGGATCAAGGAACATATGAAAGTTTGTGAGAGGAAAAAAGACAAAATAATAGTTAAGAAATTGAATGGTTAAATACCACAAAACAAACAATAAAAGCTTAAAAACAATACAATAAATTATAAAGAGCAACAAAAAAACACACCAAAATTACATTACTAACGTAAAAACATTTAAATAAATGAACTTAATAAACCAATTTGACTGATAGAGGTGTAAAGAATGATTTTAGCCAAAAAGGGCAACAACCACTGCTTCTGCTTAAAATCTATAATGTTCAGCAATAACAATCCTCTAAATCATTATTCTTAACTCTGAATCAATTTTCCTGTCCAGATTCAATACATTTAAGAAATTAAAAGTTGCAATTCGAATACTCATTACTTTGGTTTCCAAAATTATTGGCCATCGATTTTCAGGAGACATAAGCCCAAAGTAAGCCAAATGCCGATTGAAGGAAGTTCTTTGCAAGTCTGTATGAGCAGGGCAGTCCACAATAATGTGTTTCAGCATTTCTTTTACATTTACATCACCACAAAATCTGCAATAGTTCTCTTTAGAATCAATGAGTCTTCTTCTAGCCAGAATGTCCAATGTTGAATATAGATTAAATCGAAGCCTCAGAATCACAGTTCTAAGTTGCAGAGACGGTGCTCGGAACATGTATGCTTCCACTACATTTGGGGGGTCATTCATAGAATTGAGCGCACAAGTGGCGCACGCGGCTGGCGCACAGTGTGCGCGTGCGAATCCCTGCGCCATCCGCGTGCGCTAAAATCCATTTCCACGCACAGCGTATTCATGGATTCCAGCCACCAAAACCAGCCGTGGCGAACAGTGGCGCAGCGACCCTGCAGCAGCGCCAGTTACACCCCCAAGAACGCCTCTCGCGCAGGGAAAAGCCATCAATATACGCAATCCAGCGCAAAGGGCTGCGCTAACCCTGTACCAGCACAGCAAGCGGGCTACGTGTATCACTGGGGCGCGCGGGAAGTACCTCACGCGATTGGCCCCGTGCGAGCAGGGTACGCGTATTTCAGGGGTGCGCGGGAAGTTCCACATGCGATTTCATCATGGTACGTGTATTTCAGGGGTGCGCAGGAATTTCCACACGCGATTGGGCCCGTGCGAGCAGGGTACGCATATCTCAGGGGTGCGTGGGAAGTTCCACACATGATTCCATCAGGGTACGTGTATTTCGTGTATTTCGGGGTGCGCGTGAAGTTCAACACGCGATATCAGCAGGGTACGTGTATTTCAGGGTGCAGGGGAAGTTACACACGCGATTTCAGCAGGGTACGTGTATTTCAGGGGTGCGCAGGAATTTCCACACGCGATTGGGCCCGTGTGAGCAGGGTAAGCGTATCTCAGGGGTGCGCGGGAAGTTCCACACGCGGTTCCATCAGGGTACGTGTATTTCGGGGCACGGGGGAAGTTTCACACGCGAAATCAGCAGGGTACGTGTATTCCAGGGGTGCGCGGGAAGTTCCACACGCGATTCCATCGGGGTACCTGTATTACAGGGGTGCGCGGGAATTTCCACATGTGATTGGGTCCGTGCGAGCAGGTACGCGTATTTCAGGGGTGCGCGGGAAGTTCCACACGCGATATCAGCACAGTACGTGTATTTCAGGGTGCAGTGGAAGTTACACACGCGATTTCAGCAGGGTACGTGTATTTCAGGGGTGCGCGGGAATTTCCACACGCGATTGGGCCCGTGCGAGCAGGGTACGCGTATCTCAGGCGTGCACGGGAAGTTCCACACGCGATTCCATCAGGGTACGTGTATTTCGGGGCGCAGGGGAAGTTTCACACGCAAAATCAGCAGGGTACGTGTAGTCCAGGGGTACGCGGGAAGTTCCACACGCGATTCCATCAGGGTACGTGTATTACAGGGGTGCACGGGAATTTCCACACACGATTGGGCCCGTGCGAGCAGGGTACGCATATTTCAGGGGTGCGCGGGAAGTTCCACATGCAATTTCATCATGGTACGTGTATTTCAGGGGTGCAGGGGAAGTTACACACGCGATTCCATCAGGGTACGTGTATTTCGGGGGTGCGTGGGAAGTGCCACACGCGATTCCATCAGGGTACGTGTATTTCGGGGCACGGGGGAAGTTCCACACGCGATTGGGCCCGTGCGAGCAGGGTACACGTATCTCAGGGGTGCGCATGAAGTTCCACACGCGATATCAGCAGGGTACATGTATTTCAGGGTGCAGGGGAAGTTACACACGCAATTTCATCATGGTACGTGTATTTCAGGGGTGCGCAGGAATTTCCACACGCGATTGGGCCCGTGCGAGCAGTGTACGCATATCTCAGGGGTGCGCGGGAAGTTCCACATGCGATTCCATCAGGGTACGTGTATTTCGGAGTGCGGGGGAAGTTCCACACGCGATTCCATCAGGGTACGTGTATTACAGGGGTGCGCGGGAATTTCCACACGCGATTGGGCCCGTGCGAGCAGGGTGCGCGTATCTCAGGGGTGCGCGGGAAGTTCCACACGCGATTCCATCAGGGTACGTGTATTCCGGGGTGCGCGGGGAGCACCACACGTGAATTGCATGTGTGGGTCCTCCCAGGTGTTCCCTCTACACCCTCCACGGCCCCTGCAGGTGGCTCACACCACAGGGGCCTACCCTGCACATGTCTTGCAGGCACCCCATCCACCATGGCCATGCCCCCCAGCCAACCCACATGTCAACTTGCACTATTGCCCACCAACGCATGTTCCCCTGCACCCCCAGCCACCAGGGGCACCCTCCACAGGCCCCCACCCATGTCTCCCACCACCCCCCAGCAGTGCAGGGGCACCCTCCACCTGGCCCCAACCCATGTCTCCCACCACCCCCACCCCCCAGCCACCAGGGGCAGCCTCAACCAGGCCCCCACCCATGTCTCCCAGCACCCCCACCCCCCAGCAGTGCAGGGGCACCCACCACCAGGCCCCCACCCATGTCTCCCACCACCCCCACCCCCCAGCCACCAGGGGCAGACTCCACCAGGCCCCACCCATGTCTCCCAGCAACCCCACCCCCCAGCAGTGCAGGGGCAGCCTCCACCAGGCCCCCACCCATGTCCAACTCATGTTCCCCACCCCCCCACCCCCCAGCACTGTGGGGCACCTGCCAGCTGGCCCCCACCATGTCCAACTCATGTCTCCCACCACCCCCACCCCCCAGCACTGTGGGGCACCTGCCAGCAGGCCCCCACCCATGTCCAACTCATGTTCCCCACCCCCCCACCACCCAGCACTGTGGGGCACCTGCCAGCAGGCCCCCACCCATGTCCAACTCATGTTCCCCACCCCCCCACCCCCCAGCACTGTGGGGCACCTGCCAGCAGGCCCCCACCCATGTCCAACTCATGTTCCCCACCCCCCACCCCCCAGCACTGTGGGGCACCTGCCAGCTGGCACCCACCCATGTCCAACTCATGTTCCCCACCCCCCCACCGCCCAGCACTGTGGGGCACCTGCCAGCAGGCCCCCACCCATGTCCAACTCACGTTCCCCACCCCCCCACCCCCCAGCACTGTGGGGCACCTGCCAGCAGGCCCCCACCCATGTCCAACTCATGTTCCCCACCCCCCCCACACCCCCCAGCACTGTGGGGCACCTGCCAGCTGGCCCCCACCCATGTCCAACTCATGTCTGCCACCACCCCCACCCCCCAGCACTGTGGGGCACCTGCCAGCAGGCCCCCACCCATGTCCAACTCGTGTTCCCCACCCCCCCACCCCCCCAGCACTGTGGGGCACCTGCCAGCAGGCCCCCACCCATGTCCAACTCATGTTCCCCACCCCCCCACCCCCCAGCACTGTGGGGCAACTGCCAGCAGGCCCCCACCCATGTCCAACTCATGTCTCCCACCACCCCACCCCCAGCACTGTGGGGCACCTGCCAGCAGGCCCCTACCCATGTCCAACTCATGTTCGCCACCCCCCCACCCCCAGCACTGTGGGGCACCTGCCAGCAGGCCCCCACCCATGTCCAACTCATGTTCCCCACCCCCCCCACCCCCCAGCACTGTGGGGCACCTGCCAGCAGGCCCCCACCCATGTCCAACTCATGTCTCCCACCACCCCACCCCCCAGCACTGTGGGGCACCTGCCAGAAGGCCCCCACCCATGTCCAACTCATGTTCCCCACCCCCCCACCCCCCAGCACTGTGGGGCACCTGCCAGCAGGCCCCCACCAATGTCCAACTCATGTCTCCCACCACCCCCACCCCCCAGCACTGTGGGGCATCCACCACCAGGCCCCCACCCATGTCCCATCCATGCCCCCCTGCACCTGGGTCCCACCAATCCCCAATCATGTCCCTAATGGCGATCCTCCCCTGCCAAAAGGCCCAACCAACTATCACATCCACCCACATATCAAAGGCAATGACATGTTACACACCCAATGTAAATAATGCAAATGAACACATGTCTGTCACACACAATGGCTGCAAGTGAATGTTAAGACACCCAACATGACATGCATGAAAGCAATGAGATGATACGACACATTGAAGGATGAAAATAAAAATGTATTTAAAATCAACTTGAATGGAAATGAAATGAGAATAACCACAAAGCAAAACAACCAAAAGAAGAAGAATGTCCATGAAAAAAATCAAAAACACACAGCACAAATCCAAAAAAAATGGTGTCCAATGTCACAGTCAGAAAAGTAATCCAAGTGTAAATGATAAACAAAACCCATTGCTCCATGGCGATGAAAAAATCCAAAAAATAGAAAAATCCATTGAAGAACTATTTACAAGATAATCCCGGGTCCATGAGCCCAACCAAATGAAACCTAACTATGACAACTAACTAAAAACTGAACTACATACAAAAATGTGGCGCATTGTCCAATCGCAACCAAATAAAAAAAATAAATAAAGGAAACCTAACACTAACTATATAACTATATACAAAGGCGGCGGGCAAGTCCAGCGGCTCACTCTGTGGTGTTCTGGGCCAGGGCATCATCGAACTCCTGTTCGATGTCCCGGAGGCGGTCCTGTTTCATGGCCCCGAGGGTCCGCAGGGATGACGCCGTCTCCTCCTCCAACCCCCTGCGGATTGCCTCGAGGCACTCGGCCCGCCTCAGTCCTCCGCCCTGACCATTGTGAGCCGTGCCTCTTCCGCCCGCCGCCGCTCCGCACCTATCTGCTGGCCCAACCGCTGCCACACGGAAGACACTTCCCGTCCTGGGTCCTCCTGCCCTCCGGCCGATGCCTGCCCCTCCGATGTTGATGGCCCCGAGCCATGATGCCTCCCACGTTGACTCCGCTGCTGCCTCCGACGCCACTGCCTCTGCCAGCACGACGGCATCCAGGCTGATGGAATCCACTGACGCCGTCGTGCACGTGCCCTGCCTGATGATGCCGGCACATCCTCCATCTGCTGGGCTACAGTTGCTGTGGTGTCCACCCCTGCTGGACCTCTGACTCCCATCTGTGGCAGGGATGGGATCCCCACCGAGCTGGCTGCATTGGTCAGGGCAGGTCCACAGGGGGCCCTGGTGGCATCTGGGCCGGAAGACGGCAAGGAGAATGACTGGTGTATAGTCTCCACAGAGGAGGAGAGGGCCGCCAGATTGGCCGACACATGCAGGAAACCCCCGAACATGGACGATCTCAATTGGGCCACGTCGGCACGGTGCTCTTCGTGATGACGTGCGTGCTCCTCCTGGGAAGCACGCACGACATCACGAATCACAGCCGTGCGCATCGCGACCCCAATCAGGACCTTCTCCATACGGCCAGGGGTCCCCTCGTCTGCAGGTGGAGGGGTTCAGATGACATGGACATCCCCTCTACCTGCGGACGGGCCTGGGACGGGGCATCCCTGCTGGTGCATGGTGGTGCACCCACAGGGTCAGGGACAGCGACATGCACAGGCCCCTCCATGGTGACCTGTGCTGCCTCCTGCCCCTGGACTGCACCACTTGCACCAGCAGGGATGCCCCCACCAGGCCCCATGTGCGCCTCAGTGGCGGCCTCCTCCTCCTCTGTGGAAACCACCAACCTGGATGGCTCCTCACCGTCTTCCGCCGTAGCAGGCCCCTGTGGGGGCTCACCCACCCCTTCCGCTGCAGCCGTGGGGGCATCCCGCCACCTTGCTCCACAGCGCCGTCTCCGCCCTCTTCTTCACTAGCCGCTGCGTAGAGGGAGACATAGAGCACAAGCATCAGGGTACTGTACAATGGTCCCCTAGACAGGAAGCAATAGCAGATAAGTGCCACTGTCAAAGTACACTTCCATCAAGTCCCTCCACAACACATGTGTCAGTCCAGGCAAAACACACACAGTGACAGTCATGGTGCATGCCATGGACATTTCCATACATGTCCAATGGACTCTCGAAACATACAATGTAATGGAACTCACATGCATCATGGGTCATGCCTATCACATGCACACACTTCACCTCAGTCACATCCATCTGGCCCCGTAGACCCCAATCACAGTGGATACAAGGATGACTAGGCTGCATCAGTGTATCTGTACATTGTCACAGACATGTGTCATGCATCCATGGCATTCACAAGTCACAGACACGCAGGTCAGGCACACAGACATGGATACCATATATGTACCTGGCATCAGCACCCATGCCTCACCCCCACCCATGTCCAGGAACAGAGACTGCCATGCTCTCATGTGTACAATCTGCATAGGGCTCCCCATGTCGCATTTAAACACATGCAACAACCGTGCGGTTCACACATTACTGGTCGCACATGCATTACCATGATGTCCCTGCACACATACATGCGTACATGGCCTATGTCACACATACAGGCAACTATCAGACAACCAGCACACTGCAACATGCCCTGTCTCACACAGCAATGCTTGGCCACTTACCGCTCAACTCCAGACGGGTCCCCCTCTCAAGGACCTGGGCGTGGAGCGCTGGGTGTACGCGTTCCAGGACCCTCATCTGGATGGAACTCATGCGGCCCCGGCCCCCCTCCACGAGGCGCCGGGCCTTTATGAGGGTCCTGGACCTCAAGTCCTCCCAGCGCTTCTTGACCTTCTGGATGGTGCGGGTTGCCACCCCCTCCGCGTTGATGGCAACCACACAGTCGGCCCAGATCCTCTCCCGTCCTTCCTTGTTGGCGCGGGACGATCCGAAGAGGGCATCATACTGCCCCAGGACTTGCTCCACCAGGACACCAACTTCGGTGGCAGTGAAGCTGGTGCCCCTCTGCCCCTCTGGCCGGGGGTTGCCACTGGTGCCAGATGTGGATGTGCCCGACATGGCAACCCCAGGGGCAGGAGTGGGTGGGCAACTGGGTCCTGGGGCTGGGCTGTGGAGCGATGTTATCTGAGTCGGGAGTCTTCTGTTCCAGCAGGGGTGGACACAGCACTGGACCCCTGCAGATGGCTGATGTGCAGGCACCAAATGGCAGGGCACAGTGGCAGCAGGCAGGCAGGCAGGCAGCAGCAGATGGCATGTGGGAGGCTGCTCGGGGCACTGGGGGGCAGTAATTCGGCCTTCTGGGCAGGAGCGTGCTCTTCCGTGTGTTTTCGCGTGGCCAGCTTGATACGGAGTGATTGGCACGTGAAAATCCTGCACGTCAGCGTGAAAATCGAGGAAAGGCCCTTAGCGCATAAGCGCGTCAGCACGCGTACGCGATTTCATTGGACCAAAGGCCCTTACAGCGTAAGTGCGTCTGTGACGTTTTGCGCACGGGCGTTGCCCTGGCAGGGCTTGGAGATCCCGCGTGCCTTTACACTGTTCTGTACGTGCTTTTCGTGCGGTGCGTGTGTTTTCCATCCGTTGGGGTTCACACGCTATTACTTCACTGCGGGTGTTGGCTACGCGTTCTTCTACACGCAAGGCAGACGGTGAGTGGTGCCCCGCTCCCCCCCAGGCCCGATCGCGTGAAGCAAACCCTTAAAATACACGTATCCCGCTCCCCCAGGCCCGATCGCGTGAAAAACTTCACGTGAACCCCTGAAATACACGTAGCCCGCTCCCCCAGGCCCGATCGCGTTCACGCGAACCCCTGATATACACGTAGCCCGCTCCCCCAGGCCCGATCGTGTGAAAAACTTCACGCGAACCCCTGAAATACACATAGCCCGCTCCCCAAGGCCCGATCGCATGAAAAACTTCACGCGAACCCCTGATATACACGTAACCCGCTCCCCCAGGCCCGATCGCGTTCACGCGAACCCCTTATATACACGTAGCCCGCTCCCCCAGGCCCGATCGCATGAAAAAGTTCACGCGAACCCCTGAAATACACGTAGCCCGCTCCCCCAGGCCCGATCGCGTGAAAAAGTTCACGCGAACCCCTGAAATACACGTAGCCCGCTCCCCCAGGTCCGATCGCGTGAAAAACTTCACGCGAACCCCTGATATACACGTAGCCCGCTCCTCCAGGCCCGATCGTGTGAAAAACTTCACGCGAACCCCTGATATACACGTAGCCCGCTCCCCCAGGCCCGATCGCGTTCACGCGAACCCCTGATATACACGTAGCCCGCTCCCCCAGGCCCGATCGCGTGAAAAAGTTCACGCGAACCCCTGATATACACGTAGCCCGCTCCCCCAGGCCCGATCGCCTGAAAAAGTTCACGGGAACCCCTGAAATACACGTAGCCCGCTCCCCCAGGCCCGATCGCGTGAAAAAGTTCACGCGAACCCCTGAAATACACGTAGCCCGCTCCCCCAGGCCCGATCGCCTGAAAAACTTCACGCGAACCCCTGATATACACGTAGCCCGCTCCCCCAGGCCCGACCGCGTGAAAAACTTCACGCGAACCCCTGATATACACGTAGCCCGCTCCCCCAGGCCCGACCGCGTGAAAAAGTTCACGCGAACCCCTGAAATACACGTAGCCCGCTCCCCCAGGCCCGACCGCGTGAAAAAGTTCACGCGAACCCCTGAAATACACGTAGCCCGCTCCCCCAGGCCCGACCGCGTGAAAAAGTTCACGCGAACCCCTGAAATACACGTAGCCCGCTCCCCCAGGCCCGACCGCGTGAAAAACTTCACGCGAACCCCTGATATACACGTAGCCCGCTCCCCCAGGCCCGACCGCGTGAAAAAGTTCACGCGAACCCCTGAAATACACGTAGCCCGCTCCCCCAGGCCCGACCGCGTGAAAAAGTTCACGCGAACACCTGAAATACACGTAGCCCGCTCCCCCAGGCCCGACCGCGTGAAAAACTTCACGCAAACCCCTGATATACACGTAGCCCGCTCCCCCAGGCCCGATTGCCTGAAAAACTTCACGCGAATCCCTGATATACACGTAGCCCGCTCCCCCAGGCCCGATCGCCTGAAAAAGTTCACGGGAACCCCTGAAATACACATAGCCCGCTCCCCCAGGCCCGATCGCGTGAAAATGTTCACGCGCACCCCCTAAATACACGTACCCGAACCCCTGAAATACACGTAGCCCGCTCCCGCAGGCCCGATCGCGTGAAAAAGTTCACGCGCACCCCCGAAATACATGTACCCGCTCAATCGCGTGTGTTAATTCCTGCGCACCCCCGAAATACACGTACCCCGCTCAATCGCGTGTGTAACTTCCCGTGCACCCCCGATATACACGTGCTCCGCTCATTCGTGTGTGTAACTTCCCGCGCACCCCCGATATACACGTGCCCCGCTCGCACAGGCTACTTTTGTAATGCGCAGGGGCGCTACAGCCTGCCTTCGTGTGGCGGACGTGTTTCGGCTTGTGCGTGTCTTTGGCTGTGCGTGGCTTTGCCCTATTCGATTCCATGAATACGTGTGGTTCGAGTGCGTGTGGGCGTTCCGTCTGCTTCCCTGCAGTACATCCCCAGTTACGCCCTTATTTTCGCGTGTTGTTCCCCATTCTGCGCGTTACGCCCCGTGTTACGCCCACTTTCTGGTGTATGCGCCGAGGTTGTGCGCTTTCACTGTGCGCGTCGCGCACGCCTTTCGGGATGTTGCAGTGACTTGTGCGCCATGCACAGGTTTGGCGCACATCCCGAGGTAAATACGTGCAGGGACTTCCATGAATCGCACACGTGCGCGTGCGCCTGTTTTTTTGCACTTGCGCCTGCTTGCGCCTGCTTGCGCCAAGATTTTCAGCGCACGTTTGTTCCATGAATCGGCCCCTTGCAGTCCATGTTCATACAAAAACATGGGAAGAGGAAAGCATATATTTCGAGAGACATGCTAGAATGGTATCATTTTCAATATTCACTATACATTTCCGATATAAGACACATAGGCGCCATTGATACACAGAGAGCAGAGAAGTAAGACCCAAATTTGCCAAGCTTGTGTGCAATGATTTTCAACTGAGAGTCAATATCAGGTTGACTATCAAAAACAAGACCTAAATATAAATAGCTTGGAACAATCTCAACCGTCACATTTTTTACTTTCCAGTCCATTTTCGATCTACGGGTAAGCCTGGGAGCGAGAATCAGAATTTGTGTTTTTTTTTTTTAATTAATGACTAGTTCATTCTCGTCCAAATAGGCACTTAAAACAGAAAGTAAAGTTTGAAGACCTATGGGGGTTTTTGAAACCAGAACAAGATCTTCAGCATACCACATCGCTCTGACAACCAAACAATTTAATTTTGGTGAGTCGGAGCAGGCCAGTGAGAAGGCAAGCATCACATCGTGAATGAAAAAATTAAAGAGGGCGGCAGCAAGGATACATCCCTGCTACAGCCTTCTGAACGTTGTGATAGCCGCCGACAACAAGCCGATAACAAGCCTGCCAATGTAAGTCTTATCTTTATACTAGTGTCCGAGTCTATGGCATGAATAATATCAAACAAGGTAGCAGGACAACTAGCTTTCAACAATTTCGACATGAGCTTCACTCTCGAAACTGACTCGAAAGCTGAATGCAAGTCGATGAAGGCAAAGTGCAGTGGCTGTTTAGTAGTTTGTCCATGAACTTTTAAAGCATTTAAGGTTAGAAGGTTAACTACCGTCCCAAGTCTCACTACACATCCTATTTGGTTAGGGTCTCGATGTTCACATGATCGAGTCCACAAAGACAAGTCACTCAGGACAGACATTATGTGTCTGTACTGTAACTTGTGTGCACCATCTTCCCTTATGAGAGTGCTTTCCCGGCCGGCACAACACGCGTTACATATTGCTGCATACTTGTTGCAGTCCATGTCTGGCTGCTTAGGACCAGCTCTCTTTTCCCACCGCTGATCGCTGGCCATTGTCTGCTTTGGCCGCAACACGTGTTCAGAGACCACAAATTTGATCTGTGCAGCTCAGAATTATGAGGATTTATTTGTATTTTCTGCATCTGGACCCTTTGTCGTCTGGGGATTGGAATGTCATCTGTATCACTTGACCTTGGCTGCAGGTCCTGTTTCACACATATTGCTCTCTGTCTAGCCTGAATCGGCCCAGCTCGTCTCTTGCTCAGAGGCCAGAGACCTGCTGTAATTTTCCTAAACCTTATAATGTGGTTTCTACATTGTCCATGCTGTACTACATTTCCATAGGTTAGTCACCATTGGCTCTGTCTGGTACCATAGGTGTTATACGCATGTAAACATCTGCAAGTTTTGCTCAGTATCTCTTGTGCCTTGCTTTTTCTACATTTATGCATTTGGCTAAAATCAAAAATAATAAAAGAAATGACAAAATGTATATGTTTCTGTCCTCTAATTAGAGAACTGTACACTCATGCTCCTCATGTATTCGGGTGTGTGTTTATGTCCGAAGTGCGGATGGTATGTGTGCTTCATGTCTAACGCTGCTTTGTCATGGTGTCTCTAACGACATCAGCAACATGGCTTCTTGGTGTCTTAGTTCAAGCTGTCCATACAGGTGTCTCTGTTCATGGCCTGTGGCTCTTCATCCATGCATGGATAGATCTGTATGTCCCTTGATTGGTATGGCTGGCTGAGGGAATACCTCTCATTGTACTTTTCAATCATGGGTCCATTAGGAATTTGTCTGAAATAGAATGGGTGATTGAAGTGTTTTCTGGCCCTCTTCCTTGTCATGAATTTAGTAGTAGCGTGGGGGTGTTGGCAGGATTCCCCATTCCGCTTCAGTCCCCCTTCTGTTCGACTTGTTGACTACATCCTTATATGACAGTCCTTTTGCTCTTCGCTGCCATATCTTCATTATTCCTCTGAGGTGCCCAGAGTACTTTGTGTGGTCATCGAACGGCCAGTTCACGTAACAGCACACTCCTTCGAGGTTACACCAAACCCACTTCACTTCATCATACTTTGCATCAAATAGGTTGTCCAGCTTCATTGCTCCAAGTGGGAACAGGTTGAATTGTGCAATCCTTTGCCTTATTTTGTTCCTTTCTGCCACAATCTTGTCCTTTGTTCCTCCTATATTCATATCCATCAGGAACTGCATCCCGATAGCTTCCTCCGCTGTTTTCTTATACCTTGTTATGCAGATTTTAATCCCACACATCGATGTTGCTGGCAGCACTAGTGCTCCCATTATCACTTTTAGACCATCTGACAGCGGTGATGGCATCCATGACCATATGTAAGCTATCTTGCTCTGGTCCTTTCCTGTATACCTTACTTCTCCTTCCATTTTGGCATGCATCTGCACCAGTTGTGCCACTGCATCTGATAGCATTTGTTATCTTCCTCGTTTGCAGGTATAAATATGCAACAGGAACTCCCAATCTTTGGGCAAACTCCTCTTTCCATAGCTGTAAGGAGGTCCAGACATATCAATTCTGGAGTGCCAGTAACTTTATTGCTCTGAGCTCTTCCTTTATTGCATTGAACCCATTAACTGTGGAATTAATAGTCACCGTCAGCTCCCAGCGTGTGATCTTTAACCGCTTTGCATTTGAGTATGTCTGTACAGAAGGTATTATTGATGCAAAGAACATTTGTGTTCTGCTGAACAGCCTGTGTTCTGCTGGAATTTCATATAGTGCTGTCTCTGATGCTTCTGAGAAGTAATTTACTCCTCTCTTTACTGTTCTCAATTCTGCTTGCTTCTCTGCATTGGCTGTTGGTGCCACCTCAATCGATCTCTTCTTTCTTTTGTTATTGTCTATTATTCGGGAACTCATCGAGATTCATGTCCTTGCGAGGCATGACTAGGGACATGTTGATGTGTACCAGAGAGCAAACTCCTCTCCAGTTGGGTGGCAACTTTTTGTATGCTTTGGATCCACACACCCAGTAATGATCCATTAGTGCTGCTGTTCCTGCCTTCATAGCTGCATTTTGTTCAATGCTTCTGCATCCAACATTCACGCCAACTTCAACTTCACCATTGTTCTGGTAGCACAGTGATAATGTCTTCATAGGTATTATCTGCATCGGACCAGCTTCTTTTTCCACCCATGTCAGTAACTTGGCGCTTGCGTCCCATTCTTTCTGACACTTGTCATTTTCTTCTTGTACTTTGTTCACTGGTGATGGTGCTAATATCAGTGATTTGCTTGCCACCACACCATTCTTACATCCATCTTCTGTGTATACATGGCCATACACAAGTATCTGCAGTATTTCCCAGCAACATGGCTCTCCTCCGGTCTCCTTCATTCTTGTCCATGGACATGGTAGTTCATTCAGTGTAATAGTCTTTGTTTCTCTTTTGTCAGCCCCATCAGTTATGTACTGTATAGCTTCATCTAGCTGCCCATAATTGTCAATCATGTATAACGGCTTCATGCAATAGTCCTCATATGGAAATGTTGCTTTGGACTTCCACCTTTGTGTCACTGTCTTCCCCTGGGATCTTCCTCGAGTTGTCACCATCAAGAGATACACTAGGCACTGTGTTCTTGCTGCTTGTATTTCAGTTGCTATGAACATTCTGGAGTCACTCATTGCATAGGGGATTAAGGAGTTGAAATAACAGCTCTCACCGGTGGTTTTCTTACCTACTTTGGTCATTTGTTTGTACCACATGTTATTAGACACTTGAGCAGTGTTGGTGAGATACATGTCTACCCCCTTCATGTCTGTGTCAACACTGCGCTTACCTCTCCTTACCTTATCAGCAGTGTTCTCCTGTCCACCTGACATGGACGTTCCACCTGCTCGGGTTGGGGGAATGTTAGTAGAGGGTACAGTGGTAGCACTAGCAATTAAAGTAATTTTCCAAAATACACATTTTATAACACTGCTAGGACTTAGTAGGACCAACAGAATGATCACATTTTTTAATATGTCATTAATTTTCACTTAAGCTGCTCAGTCCTTGCAGCTTGAAGATATAGTTGCCCGCATGTCATGCACAAAGAACTGCATTATCTTGTTAGTAATGTAAATGCTCTTAAACCCCGCAGACCAAATAATCGCTTTTGGTGAATGCAAACACGTTTTCCCACTCTTTTCTTACTGATGGGTCTCTCAGTGTGGCGTGGACAAGAAGATTGCCATGCTCAAGCTGGGCGTATGTTTGGGCCAAATACTCTATAAAGGCAAGATAGTACACTCCGGGGGATCACTTTCTGTAAGCTCACCTTATGTTTGTAAATTATGAGGTCTCCATCCTGCGTGGAATGCAGGGGCGCGTAGATACCAGTTACTTCACTGGTTTGAGGGCGTTGGAAGAGTTCCGGTTGAATATTGACTCCGAGGTTCCAGGCGAGAACCCGTAAGTATAAAGTTCAAAGAGTTCAATATGTCCGATGTTCACTCTTGTACATTCCTTTCTTGTGTTGCAGCTGGGTCCAAGGGAAGATTGTCTTGTGGCAGCTGATGGTGTTGAGGTAAGAGTCTGTATTACCCAACACTGTCCGGCAAAAGATGCGTGTGTTTAAATTGCTGGTTTCTCTCTCCTTACAGGTGCGGCATAAGAAGTTGCGGTTTGTTACAGAATAATGCCTCCGGTTGTTAATCAGTTAAGTCTATGGTGGAGAGGTTGTATTTGTTGGCTCTCTCGGCTCACCTTATGTTTCTTTTGTCCCCTAGATGGTGGAATTTGGCGGAGAAAATGATGGAGGCTGCGCCGGATCGAAAAATGCTGTGAGGACTGGTGAGTATGGCGCGGCGCTGCAGCTAGCGATGCGACATGTGTAGAATAATGTCCTTTTCAAGTTCGAAGACTTGATGGATCCGGAATTCAGGTAAGGATTGAAATAATATCTGTTTTCTAACCTTTCCTTCTTCTTTCTTCTATTGCTAGGAGCTCTGGATTTGAGACGGGCGTGGCTGAAGACTGGATGCTGACTGCGTGCACCGTGAGCGTTACGCTGCTGGATGCAGAATAACACGAAGCATGTGCTGCTGTTCGGGCGTGGTTTAAATAGCCTCCAAAGTAATTCCAGGTAAGAAGTCCCTAGAACCACACCCGAGTAAAAAATAGTCTCTGTAGAAAAATATTCCCATCCAGGCCTCACGTTGGCTTGGATTCATTTGCAGCATGGTCTGCATGAGGTAAGTAAAGTCTATGAGCCTGGCGCCTATGGCGCCAGGACTGATTTCTATTATGAGCCTGGTGCCTAAGGCGCCAGGACTGAACCCAGACAGCCCCCAGCCGGGGCTGCTGGGGTTTTATTAAATACCTGAATGCCTGCTCCCGGGGCTGATGGGCTTGATCCGGATGCCCGGGGGTAAGCATCATGACAAAGAGTAAGCATTCAATGCTTTAGTATGGGATCCCTAGCACTGGGGCTGTGCTTATTGATTCCTTCAGTTCCTCAATTGCCTCAGGAATCTCAGTGGTCCATGTCAGTGTCTTGTTTCCTTTCTGTGCTTCCTTCAGAGCACCCAATAGTGTGCTTGTGTAGGTGCTGTAGTCAAAGACCCATGCTCTGCAGTAGTTGCATAACCCTAAGACCTGTTGCATTCCCATCACTGTTGTGGGCATAGGTGTATTGCGCACTGTTTCTGCTCTTTCTGGGGTGATCTTTCAGACATTTTGGGATATTGTCTGTCAAATGTATAGCACCTCTTTCTCACAGTACTGTTACTTGGCTTTGTCTACCGTGTATCCATTGTCAGCTAACACAGTCAGCATATATACTGAGTCCGTCCTACACTGATCTTCTGTCCTGCTGCAAATCAAACTGCCATTTACATACTGTAAAACTGTGCTCCCCATCCGTATGTTCTTAAGTCGATCTGTATCACTCTGTTAAAAATAGATGATGACTCACAGGGTATCCGATTATTGCATCGACAACCAAAGTATTGACAGCCATATCATCTAAAAAAATGCATAAAAAAACATCTAGTGCATTTTTTTAGATGGTAAAGGGTTTAGTTAAATATAAATGTGTTTTAAAGGTTAAAAAAAGGGTTTGGGGACCCCCCATTTAACAAAAAAAAGAAAAAAAATGCATAAAATGCTTTTTTTTGCAATGCTTTTTTTTTAGATGGTATGTCTGAAGATGCTTTGTCTGTCGATGGAAATGCTATAAACCGACTCACTGCACACTTGTAGGAGACAAGTATGTTTCCACTTCTGGTTTCTATACATAAAGCTGGTCAAGTCTTGTGAGTCTAGATGTAGAGGAATTGAGAAGAATGCATTATTCAAATCAATGAACTTGAAGCAGGAAGCTTACTCCGGATTGCTGCACAAAATCATCACTGGATTTGCAACTAAAGCATATTCTACTTTTATAATGTGGTTAAGAGGTTTACATTCTGTATTAAACGCCATGACTACCTCAGAGGATACACCACGTTATTGCATGGGGACTCTGATGGTACAAGGATGCCTCTTTCAATCAGGGTTGTGATTGTCTCATAAAAGTCCTCATTTGCTTCTTTAGTTAGGGGGTACTACTTTACTCTTGGTAAAAATGCTGCTGGCTTCAGCTTGATCATCACTCCCTTATGCTCTTAATGTGATCCATGTCATAGGGACTTGTGGTCCATAGGGAGCTTGGTACCTTGGTCGTATCCCCTCCCAGAATGGTGGTGGTGCCTCGAGTGCCATTGCCATTCTTTGTGGTACTTCCCTGTAGTGTATTTTTAAGTAATAGGTCACACTCATTTCAAACACAATCTCGATTTCTAGTCTTTCTTCCCTGAAAAACTCTTTGTCTGTCAATGTGGTTAACCTACACACTTTTACCACTGTGATCACTGCTCTCCATGCCCGTCCTGTGTCATCCATCCCATGCGCTGGTACTCAATCCTCTCTCACAACCACTGCCTCTATTTCTATTGGCACTATGGTTCCCACTTCCTTGTCCATTGGTAGCTCAGGCCTAAATATGATCTCTTTAGCAACTGCCCACATTTTCTCTGCAATTCCTGGAGGCCTTGCAATGGCAATGTCTGTTCCATACAGAAACATTTCTGTGTCCACTGGCACCCCCTATGTACCATGCATCAGCAATAGGCTTGAACAATCTGTTTTACAATGAGCATGTATATTCCTGGTGTGGAACACACTATTCTCTTGTCTGTGAATGAGATGGTCATGTTCAGTCTGCTCATAATGTCTCATCCCAGCATGTCTACAGGTGTCTGTCAGGAGTCAAGTAAAGTCAGTGATAGATTGTGATCTTGTATAGAAAGTGTGATGTTGTCTGTAAAAGGAACCACTTCCCGAGCCCATGAGAATACTTCAGTGTTCATGGATTTGCCTGACAATGTAAATTCTTTTTCCCGAATGAAGGACCTAGTCGCCACTCTGTCAAGAAGACAGGAATACATTTTGTCAACTATTGCCACCCCGATTCGAGGTTCCTCCGCAGGGTTGGGATTGATTGACAGGACGGGGCACATCAAGTTCATCTGTGGGCTGTCCTATTCAGAGTACAGAGACATCCCATTTCCTGTAATGGGGTTATTCCCTACCATGGTAACTCCTCCCAGTTGTATGACGGGAACTGTCGCCATCGAGTCCACTTTTGCTGCTCCGTAATTGTTCTGTTTCTGTGCCAATTGCTATGTATTCCCACATATTCGAGGGAATACATAGCAATGCTTGTACATACTGCAGTACTGGAGCTGGCATCTGCGGTACCTGCATTTGTGGGGCTTGTACTTCTGCTTGTGGCATGATGTGTGCCCTGCATCCGTCCCTACTGTTCTTGGTCTAGTGCATAGTAATCATCCAGGTACCCTGAATAGGGCTGTTGACCCTGCGTCAACCAGTTTTGTTGCATCTCCCTTTACCTACACACTCTTGAAATGTGGCCTAAGTGTCCACAGGTCCAACACTGTGGTGGCTCCATCCCTGTCCCTTGGAACCCCCCCCTGAGAAATCCCCTGGGTTTTGCTGCAGCTGTTCCCCATATCCTTGAAAGCCTCCTGAAAACCCCCCTTGGTTGTGATGCATCTGTGGTCCGAATCCATGCCCTCCTGTTGGACCCACTGATATGATATGATATAGCATTTATAAAGCACCTATACACAAGTGTTTCAAGGCGTGATGAGGGAAGGGAGGGGGAACCGATTGGAGACAGAGACAACGATCGAACTAGGCCAGGTGACATTGAGATCGCACAAGTGCAGTTGAGGGGGTAGGGGAAAAGTGCAAAGGGAATGTTACTCGGAACCCTTGCTGTGGGCCACCCCACCACATGAACTCTCCCCCCATGGGCGGTGCAAACTGCTGTGGTTGTGGCTGCTGCTGCGGCTGCTGTCTCTGTGGGTAACTTTGTTTGTTTTCTCTGTAACTGTTTTGCTTCATCTATCTTCCTGGCCTCTGCCTTTTTCTTAATCTTCTCCTGCCATGGCCTACAATTGTGAACTATTGTTATGTGTATTTCTGGCCACCTGCTTCCATTCTAACCAATTTAGTTAAACTTTTCTGGACAGGCTCTGGCAGCCCCTGTACTAGTATGTGATACGATATGTCTACCATTTTGTCCCAAGGCTCTCGAGTTTCAAGGTGCCAAAGCTCTTGAATCTCGTGAATGTACTGCACAGGGTTTTCATCTTCCCTCATTTTCTGAGACGTAATTGCCCCAATGTCTGATGTGTCAGGGTATTGTGTCCTTAGAGCTTGGCATACTGCTGCCCTGCAGTTTGCAAATGGTGAACCATTGTGTGCTGGGTTTTGTGTCATCACCCCGGGAACCCTGCCATTTTCCATATGTCATCAGCTGCTTCCCCTAAGATCGACACAAATAGTCCCTTTACGTCTTTACTGCTAACCTATCTCCTGCTGTCATTTTTTCCATCTCATAGATCCACTTTCCACCCCCAGCACTCAACAATGGTAGCCTTCACTTTGCATTCTCCTTGTATGCATGATTCCATGGTACGCACTGAGGTTGCACCCCTCCTCTCTCTAATAAGGGCATCTGTGTGAACCCCTCCTCCTCCTCATGCGTTCTTTTAGCCAGCCTAAATTGTTGCTACCCTCTCTCACTCTCAATGCCTGCGCATACATCTAGTGGCTACAGTATGGGTACCTTGGTGTTGTCATCATGTCTCCTTGTCAACTGTACCCTTGAACAAGCCATTGCTGTCTCCCCTTTCCTTCATCCTGGGAGGTCTCTAAGCCTATTGATGTATGTAGTGGTGTCATGTAGGGTTTGCAAGTTGTTCGCCCACCGTGCCTGCTTTTCTGAGCGTTCCCCTCCTGCTCCGTGTGTGTGTGTGTCCTAAACACCGATGACACTCGCTTTTCTGCCCCTGCTCCCATTGATCAGGATTGATATTGCTCCCCCCTTCCATCCCCACTGTCCCTGTCTTCATTATCAGACCCTTGTTCCATGTTACTACAGAAATCCTCTGTGAAACTCAGCCTCCTCGATTTCAAGTCGGTGTTACGTTTCATGATGAGGTCAATGTCCCTTAAGTCATACCTGATGCCTTCCCCCAGACCTCTAGGCCTGCTTGGTCGTTCTCTGTTGTGCTCCTGCCACATGAGCTTGTACTATCTGCCTCTGTTCATCTGTCCTCGTCAACTTTACTTTTCCCCCTTGTCTTCTGCCCATTGTGTCCTTACAGTACTTATTGCCCTCTCGCCTGACTCTCGGCATGCACGTCACCTTGCCAATCTCTCTACCTGCAACTTCCTCTGTTCCCTCTCCACCAACTTGCATTTTTCCTGCCCTGCTACTTCCCTTCACCTCTCGACCTCTTCCACTTCCTGTGTCTTCCTATCCTGTTGCTCTCTCTCTGCTCTCTTCCTTTCCTTGAGGTCTCTTTGAATCCTCTGTGCTCGTCCCCTTTCCATGTGCTTCTTCTCCTCCTCCTTCCTTCGTTCCCTATCCTCCTTCTACAACATCTATTCTCTCCTCCTCTCCTTGTCCTCTTGTTCTAATTTCTCCTCCCGTTCCTTCTCCCTCCAGTCCTCCTCATCCATTATCTCTGCCCAGACTGATGCGTTGCTGCTACTCTTCAGCCAATCCATTGCCTTAGTCGCCCCTTCTGCCTCGCCATCTGTTTTACCTTCCAGCTTCAGGAGTATCTGTCCTCCTATCCATTTGTTTTAGGCTATGGACCCGAGCTCCACCCTCGCACCCTTCTGCTCCTTGCTGCTCGCCTCTTGTTCAGTAGCTGGCTCTCCTGTGCCTTTTCTTAGTATATGTCAGTGGCGTATATGTCATATTTGAGTACGCCTCTACTGCCCTTAATTATCGTATTGGGTACATCCCTTGCTCATCATTTGTGTCATTGGAGGTGTGGAGGGATGAGCCCCTGGCTCCTTCACCACCTGCTGGCTCAGCATCCACTGACGACTTGTGGCATCCTCCTTGCCCTTGTGATATATGCACCACAACTTGAATAAGGCCATGTGTATTGTTTACTTCTTCCCCTTATAGGTACCCTGCATGTTTGTCAGTAGCATTTGCTTCACGTCTTTGGAGAAACTTCCACAAGGTGGCCATGGTTTAGTCAACTTCCCATCTGTACCTTTGGATCACTCTATGCTACACTTGCAAATGTTTTCCCTGTAAGGCGGGAGTGTTTTACACAAGTGCAGAAGGGATGTGTCCCTGCCACACTTCCCTTGATACATGTTTTTCGTGCCTTTACCTGCCCTCAAGTCAAGGGTTTCAATAGTCCGCTCTTCAGGGAGAAAAGTACAATAAGTACCACCCCTACTTCACAATCACTGCCTTCTCAGGCACACCCACATTCTTTTGCATGCACATTCCATGCACCGCCACCTATTCTGACAATCACAATTTTCCAATACTAGCTCCTCACTGTCTCATGTTCTCTATGTCCTATGTGCAAACCTAAAGGCGACATCAGCAATATATTAACCAAGGTAGTGCAGAAAAATTCAATACTGTGTGCACACTGTAATAGCCTGTTACTCCCAAACCACACAAAAACCCCACAGCTGTCTTCCCGCCTCCAGGCAGAGTATTCCCTTGTGATCGAACTGAACCTGCTGCATTGCATAGAATGCAAAACATCTCGCTCCAGGAGACTTAATCAGTCGACTCACCTTCCACAATCTAGGCCAGCTCCTTTGCTAACCTTTAGAGGGATACCATCATCTATGACCCGAGCTAAAAGGCCCAAATCAAAAGAAAACCACTTATTTACATATCTTCTGTTATCCGTGCCCTCGAGTCAATAGTCTAGGTTATTCACCAGAACCGTTTACCTCTAAAACCGAATGTGCACTAAACATAGAAAAAGGACTTCTACCTCTGCCTCTGTCCCTACTAACTTTGACAATACTAGACAATACTTTGACAATACTTGATGATACTAACCAATACTCGCACCTTGAAACACTTGCATATAGGTGCTTTATAAATGTCATATTATATCATACTCCACAATTCTCAATACCCTCCCTCACACCCACAGTTACCATTAGACTGGGTCAATACTTACACTCCGTGGTCTGCTGGCGCTGTTCGGCTACCGACTCCCCCAGAAGGTGCTCACTTCATCGTCCTGGTTGGCCTGGACTCCTTGCTGACTTCGGGCAGGATGATTTACAAGGGGCTCCTGACGGCCTTTCCACGGGCATGCATTTTCCTGTCTTCTCGAAATATGTGATGGTCCTGCAGCCTCTCATGTTCAGCAGCAGAGGAGACATCCTGGTGCTGGCTGGCGCAGCCAACCATCCACTCTGCTACCAACTTGTTAGGGACGAACCCCAAGGTATGCCAGAGGGACAATGGAAGTTTGCGGACTCAGACAATGTCAAGTTCAAACTGCGGTTAATTACAGACAAAACCGACAGGGATCAGCACAGGAACAGAAGATATTCATGCACATCTCGCTCTTCCTTCGCTTACAGGCTGGTTTTACTCCCAAATGGTGTCAGCACTTCATCACAACTTGGGCCTATCTCTAGAAAACCTATTGGGCCAAGTGATTGGGTATTGAGTATTCTATTACCTGTAAAGTATGCTATAGATGTTGTTATACTGGCCCTTGCATGTCATAGTGTGGTGGCCTTGGATCCAAAAATGTGCTTAGGTCATTGTGTACTTCTTCAAGGAGATGAGAACGATTATGTGTCTGTATTGTAACTTGTGTGCACCACCTTGCCTTATGATACAACTCTCCTGTGCAGTGCAACATGTGTTACATATTATTGCATACTTGTAGCAGTCCACGTCTGGCTGCTTGTGACCAGCGCTCCTTTCCCACCGCTGATCGCTGTCCATTGTCTACTTCGGCTGTGTCACGTGTTCAGAGAACACAAATTTGAGATGTGCAGTTCTGAATTATGAGGATTTATTTATATATTCTGCAGCTCGCCCCTTTGTCATCTGGGGATTGGAATGTCATCTGTATCTCTTGACCTTGGCTGTGGGTCCTTTCTCACACGTTGTGCTCTCTGTCAAGCCTGAGTTAGCTCAGCTTGTCTCTTGTTCAAAGGCCTCCATAAGAGGTAGCTTTCATGGACATGCAATGCAACATTTCTATTCAACAGCATTTATTGTACTGTAAATAAGGGGTTGTAATGTCAGTCATCCAATGTGATGCAGGAAAAAAGGGTTGAACTGAAAGTCCCAGGCAATTTCCTAAACAAAGTCCTTGACAATGAGGTTATAGGTAAAGTCCAGGCACGAGGTCTGCAGGTTCAGGTCTAGTAAACAGGAGGCATCAGGGGACATCAAAACACTGCCATCAGGAACAACCACAGAAAACTTGCAATTCGGAAGGGGAAAGTAGAGGGGACTGTACACATGGTTGTGGGACACCTACCCCAGTATGGCTGCTTTGATTGCGGGCCTGTCTATTTGGTGTAGGTGGCTAGAAAACGAACCAATGTTGTTGACACTGAGCAGGGATACGTCTCACAGGTGAATGCGGTACTGAGGTGAGGGCAGAGGTGGGAATAGATGAGGTGGAATCCCTGACCATAAGCTCATGCATCAGGAGAAGGGACTGCTCCTCGTGGGTAAGCATGTCAGTGATGGCAACCTGTGACTGACTATGCTGTAAACTGGTATCCACCACCTGACCATCCTCCCTGGCCCCAGCATAAGCCTCTGCAGTGGCCACAGCTGCTACAGCAGCCCGCTTTCGGTCCAGTTAGGCATCTTCCCTGGCCCCAGTGTAGGCCACTGATGCCATGAATCATATGCGGCTGATGCAGCAGCAGTGGCAAAGGCCTGCTCTTGAGCAAGCTGAGAATCCTCTCTGGTCTCTCCCCTTGCTGACTGTTCCCCAACCAGCAGGTCTTTCCTCATCCTGGTTTCTTCCAGCAGTTTGTGGTGCACCTACTCCAGTGACTCTTGGAAATGCCCTGATATTGCTTGGGCTGCCTCCGCGGCTGTTATTCTCTCAATGGTGTCTGTTAACAGACTGGAAGCCATAGGGGCAGGTGTAATGTGTACAGGATATGGGCTAGAAATGCTGGCTGTATGGTCTACAGTTGGCAGGTGACCAGACATGCCTGGGGGATGTGCAGCACACTTCCTAGCTTGCATTGGTAGTGAGGATTCTCCACCAGGGTGTTCCCAGACCTCAGTAGCGGGATGTCACATGGGGCCACAGTGACATTGTCAATGGTGGTGACAGTAGTACTGGTCACCAAGGCCATGCATTCACACTGAATGTCTGCTGGGGGGCCCAACCTCAGTGGTGTCAACTACAGATAGCGAGGTGTACTGGTGGAGTGTTACTTTCCTCAGTGTCATGTTGGCCAGGTCTTGCCCACTCCATAGTGTAATCGGCATCACCATCATCTTTGTCACCATCCTCCTCTTCTGTGTCATCTCCATCACCTGTACACCAGAAGGTAAAGTCAGTGCTGCTGGTACATGTCGCTATATGAGCACCATTCACAAATAGACAAATGTGCTTTCTACACAGTGGGAGTGCATTACACAATGCACTTTGTGTTTACTTGCTGGAATAATGTGTACCAACAGTAATGGGAATGTTCATTGATCTCACTATCCCATGTGCAACAGTACAGTAAGGGGAGACTGTTTAACATTGACATGGGTAACAGGGCCCTGCGTGGTGGCAGACAGACTGTGGAGGTATGCCTGTAATTAGTAGAACATGACCATTGGCTGACATTTGGCCCTATTCCAAACACCCCTTTCATTTCTACCATCACATTACTCCAGCATATGCATCCACACATTTGCCATGCACAAGTGTTACATGACTAGCCCAATTTCACAGGTCCTCTTTTGTATTGAGGTCTGCAACAACACATTAACCCACTCCATTATGGCATGTAAGGGACAGTTGTGTAATTTTGTAAACGTGCCACAAGTTAGTATTTTTAGACAGCTTTTCCATGTATACATATCCCTTCAGTGATGTTGCACATTGCTCTGAACAAGATCACATGCATGGTACATTTATATGCAGCATGAGTGACGTATGGATATATTTACTGGATTCCTTTACCATATATGTTCAACCAAATGAAGGGATACATACATTATAAATAACACAACATATTGTACCCTATTGCACCAGGTGTCTTAACACAACCATTTAGCAAATAAAGGCTGCATATTGTGTAGTTAATAGTCCCTACACTGTTTCCTAAAATATCATTTTTTAATTCATTAACAAATTCAAGCACAAGTATCAAAAAACATTTAAAAAACACATATACACGACATAGCAATATACAATGATAAAAAATTCATCTTCCACCTCACAGAATCAAGTGCACAAATGCTTGAACCCCAATCGCAGTAGCAACTCAATTTATCTTGCTTTCTACTGTGTTGACATAGCCCAACTTATATAAGTTTCTGTCCTTAATGTTGTGAGCAACTGGACATTCTTCAGGGGCAGAAATTTGACTTGTGCTGTAGGTAGATCTCTTTTCCTTCCTCTACACATCAGACTCCTATATCTGAGCCAGGAACTTGTAGAGATAAATGTCTTCAAGTTCATAAAAAATTCCAATTCTTGTTCTTCACCTTTCTAGTGGAATGCAAAGTACACTCTCATGGACCAAAACCCATGAACATGGAGATGGGTCTCTTCTTGATGGAGAAATGTCTAATCCTCTCTTGGATCATATGGCGAAACGTCTTCAATTGTAAATGTTCATGACTCCATGCCGAACGTTTGATTGCTTAGTTGATGCTGTCTATTTTTTTTCAATCAGGAAAGTGGACCTCACTTATTCAGGTGCTGTCTGTCTCATAAAAGTTCCCTTCTGCTCTATACCGGACAAATCCGAGCAACCAATACCACCAACGTGTTACGGGTGAGACAACGTAATTCAATGCTGCGTCTGTCCTAATCCTCTCTAAGGGAAAGAGATTCTGGATTCCCTTAGCAGCACAATGTTTCTGACCTATGTTCATGGCCTTGGTATTTCATACATGTATATGCATCTCTGGTTATGGAATGGTCATGTGGGATGTGGGGTTTTACCGCTACGCCATTCACATAGTGGTAATCCCCTTTTCACAGTTGATCGCTCTGGAGTGAATTGGGGGATGTGGTTTCTCATGGCTATATCTGTTTTTCTCTCTCCCATATGTGTATGCAGGTATAGATGCTGCCAAATTATGGGACACCAACTATATCACTCTCTGCCCTCCCGTCACAACTCTGTGTTGGTATGCAGTCTCTTGATTTCTGTGTGGCTATGGTGTTAGATGGTTCTTTTGCAGTCACTTTTCATTGGCCAAGTGTGGGACAGTGTGATGTACAGATGCGTGTAACAGTCACCTCTGGCCTGCAGTCTTGTGAATGGGCAAGCATCATGCTGATAAACATTGGCATTGTGTTATTTCGTGTCTTCCACTCATTTCACATTTCCATTCACATCTTGCAGTTCATGCTGGGAATATTGGATTGGGTATGGCATGTGGTGACTGTGTGTTACATTTCTTGGTACTGCACATCGGCCCTCATGTGTAGAAAGTCCAGTGGCATTCATACTGACATACAAAATGTGTGGACAGTGTTATATGTTCTACATTGTGAGAGCATCCTTCTATCCTTAGGTGTCAGTGCTTGCAAATCATGTGATATGACGCACATTGGACATACACCTTCTGATGGGATGGGTGTATGTCTTCTCAGTGCACTTGCCTGTGCCTTTCAGGAAGCATCATAATGCATGTGATTGTTGTGTTATCTATATGTGCATGTGGGCTCACCTGGGATGTTGGTGATTGGGGGTGGGACACTGCCTGTGAACCACAGTTTGATGTACTGTGCTTGTGTTGTGCAGTGTGCATGGATGTTCAAATGCTCATTTTACATCTCATGTTGTCACCATCTACCCATGTTTGGATGGAAATAGGGGTTTGTGGAATGGGGCACCATCAGAGCAAAGTCCTGTTGGTGCATGTGTGGTTGTGTTAGGTTTCTCTATTGAAGGTTACAGACTGGTGGGTCACTGGGACATGTGTGGTTGTTATGGTTCATATATTGGTAAGGGGCTCTCACACAATTCAAGCAAGAGGTGTCACATGAATATATCCCATGTATGCAGTTGACTCACCCTCAGCCCCAGTCTCTACTCCTTCAATTCCCTCAATGACCCAAACTTTGATGATAGCCAGCACTGCTCCTCTCATGGCTGCAGGACCAAGGGTTGTGGTGGTGATCCTCCTCCTGTGTCCAGGGTCGCCCTGCAGTGTTTAGCAACCTGCTTGCAGACATGCCTCTTCAGGTCCTGCCAGTGCTTCCGGGTCTTTCCGACACTCCAGGGTGATATTGTAACAGCATTTACCAAGATGGCCTTCCAGATCTTAGTGCACGTGCATAATTGGATCTTAAAATAAAAAACTGAAGTTCCCTATTAGGGAACTCATGTCCCCTTGCACACTGTCACTATCCTTTTTTAATTCTATGCTTGTAGTGCCTAACTAGAGAAATCAACCATTTAGGTTGAGATGGTCAACTCCTTTTTATTAATATAAAAAAGCCCCAACCTTTCCCAGTAACTGTGGCTTACTTACCTGTGAAATCACACACGCATGCGCGTGGTGGCATCATAGCCAGCCGCCGATACAAATAGCTCCCATCTCTACAAGCCAACACAAGCAGCTTTGTGAAATTGGACCTCCCAGCTTCACGCTTATCTGCAGTTGGACCAGGACTCCAAGTAAGTTAACAGGGACCTTTCAATGCCCCCTCTACCCCCAACATTTTTCCTTCCACTGTAGGAAAACAGTATTTTAGCCCTTCACTTTTAGATCTACCCTTGCACATCCCAGATGCATTGGAACATTTAATGGATACATACCATTCAAGTCTAAATCAACTAATTCTTCTGGATAAGCTTCTAACTTACTAGGATCTTTTTTGGTAAGACTTTGTTTATATATCACAACCTTAAAACTATGGAGATTTACATACCAGTAATCCAAGCTTAAGTTCATAACAATGTTTTACAGATGAGTGAGAATCGTTTGCTCAAGATAGAGGGACCACTTTGGAACATTAACTGGAAAGTTGAACTATTGCCCCAATGTGGCAATATAAGGAACACATTGAAGGGCAGCACTCTTCTTTTTCTGAGTATACATGTTTCTTTCCAAACGCCAGTGTAGTAAGCCACAAAGATATGATGGGCAACGATCAGTTTAATTAACACTATGTAAATGTGTGTCTATTTAGAACAAGAATTCACCAACATCAAAACATTGATCTTTAATTCAATGTGTTTTTGGGCACAGTCAACAAAGTACAAGCATTGTATCATCACGAGAAATGTTTTCCCAAACTGTAAATGTATCTGCAGTGCATTTGATTATGATATGTAGTGATATGAGACTTACCAAGTTTATTTTGACTTTCTTTGTAGATTAAATTGAAGTCACTCGCCCCTGATGAGAGTTATACTCGAAACGCGTTGGACTATTTGCACAATAACTATTTGTATCGTGTGAACCATTGAATGGTCTTTTGAATTATTACTCTTGACATTACTGTTTGTTTAAATATACAAACGTGCTTTAGATTTGCATTCAAAGTTCAATGAGCTAAGTGGTTACACTTTTTATGATAGCTTGCTTGCCCATTGCTAACACAAATAATGTGGCTCTCATTTTCATGCCATAGACAGTGTGCAGGGGATGTGAGGCAACGTCAGGTTTTGATGCCAAGGTTTTCTCCCCAGCACCTTCAATCATCCACACTCTATACTTAAATTAATCACAAGCATTTAAACTAATCACAAATCTATTTAACTAGGTGTGCTTAGTGTAAACATTGATTGTGGGATCTTCAGACATGCAGGGCCCACAATGCGGCCAGCAGTGCTTTAAGTGGGGTAAGAAATTGAGGGGGGGCCCTCGTTTGGGGGCGTGGCTTTCATTGTGGGCGTGGCCTAAAAGTGCACAAATCATAGTAAGGTGCGCAAACAAATATATAAATGTATGTGAGCATTTATATGTTTGTATGCGTACTACTATGGTGGAAGGATCAGGTGGTGTTGAAGATCAGACTTGATCCATGTGAGGCGGAACCGGTTTTGTTACGCACACTTGTGTGCTTACCTTACTATGGTTTGTGTACTTTTCAAGCCACCTATTATAAACATAGATATTTGTAACATGTTTCTATGTTTCTAAAAGATGGCTTGACACGTAAACAATTCAAGGCATCTTTTATGAAGCGTTGATGACGGATAAAACAAACCGCAAGGTGGCTTTGTCCGTCGAAAAAGCTTTATAAAAGATGCCTTGAATTGTGCACGTTTCAAGCCGTCTTTTATAAACATAGAAATATTTCTACCTTTATAAAAGATGGCTTGAAACGTACACAGTTCAAGGCATCTTTTATAAAGCTTTGCCGACGGAGAAAGCACCTCGGGCTCTGTGATCTATCTGCTCAGAGCACATAGATCACTGAGCCCGAGGCGTCTTTCACCCTCTGCGAACCTGCGGGCTCCGTGATTTAATCTGCATATTAGATCACGGAGCCCGCAGGGGTCAGTGACCTGGGGAGGGAAAACAAAGGGACAGTAACTTCCTCTGATGACCCTGATGAGGGGTCATCAGAGGGAGTTACACTAACTGACAGAAGTGCCGCCAGCCTCAGCGTTGCTCTGGCTGGCTGGCACTTCTGTCAGCTTGGCCGACATAATGACGGGCGCATCTCCCGTCGCGGCTGCGGCCGCGGCGGGATAATGCATCCCGCCAATGTTGTGTGGGACGGGGGGCCCCGGCTGGGCCCCGGCTCAGCCCCACTTTCTGGAGACTGCCGGGGCCCGGCCCCGGCCCACTTAAAGCACTGGCGGCCAGCCTCCATTGTGACATCCTCCCCCAGGCACTCCAGCTCCTCATTTGCAAACTTGGTGCTGCGTTGCTGCAGCATGGTCCTGGTGTTTTCCTGGAGTGGTTGGGTTGAGAGGGTGGCATGCTGTAAAAGGCTGCGATCCAATTGTGCACACACCGATTTAGGGTAAGTAAGTGCTGGTGTGCTGGCCAGGTAGTGAGTTGGCAAGTGGTGGTCGACTCAAGAGCAGGGAATCGTCAGTTGGACTCATGTTTGGGTGACGACAGAGGATGTGATTACTTTTGGACAGGGAATGGAGGTCCTAGGAGGTAGTGCATGGATGGCAGTGCCAAAATAAATCAGAAGGCGGGGTGTGTGCAGAGATGTGGGATCAAGGGATGTCAGTGGGTCCTGTGAGCAGGGGGCATCAGGGAGTTCAAGGATCAAGGGATGTCAGGGAACCTTGGGGCAAGAGGCTTCAGGTGAGCCTGGGTCAAGGGGTATCAAGGGGTCCTGGGTTAAGGAATGTCAGGGGATTCAGGGGACAAGGGCTGCCAGGAGGTCCTGTGGACAAATGATTTTAGGGGACCTGGGGCAGGGGATGTTAATGGGTGCTTGGTGCATGGGTTGATGGGGGTCCTGTGATCAAAGGATGTCAGAGGTCCTGGTGTCATGGGGTGTGAGGAGGTCCTGGGGGCAGGGGGTGTCAGAGCATCCTGGTTCAATGGATGTCCGGAGTCCTCAGGTAAGAAGGTGTCTGGAGGTCCTTGGGGCATGGGATGTCAGGGGTCCTGGCGACAGATGACTAGAGGTGTCCTGAGGCAGGGGATGCTGCTGCTGAACAGGGGTCGGGGGGGGGCTGTTGGGGAACCTTGGGTAGGTGGGTGTGCTCCTCCTGGGTGTAGCACAGTTCTACTAACTCTGTTCTTCTGATCCCGGATACGTGTCTGTTTGTGCGGATTCAGAAAAGGATGTGACACTTCGCAGCATAATCTCTTAGCCTAAATACCAGATGCGTATGCTCCACTTTTACACCCTACACAGGCTTTCAAAATGGTACTAACAATCCACTTTGGAAACCCACATATGCCGTAAAAAGTAAAAAAAAAAAAAAAAAAAAAACTGCCTATATGCTCTGGTTTACGCTGGTGTAAGCGTATACACAAACTTTGGCGCAAATTACACCTTGTCGAAAATGAACTCCATTAGGTTTGCCTTTGCTTGTTTCTTAATTCAGGCCTTCCATTTGTACCCATCTCACATCCACTACCTGATCGTCCCCTCCTACTTCTCCTTCTGGTACGGTACACCAGCACTGAAAGTCACTACAGAGTACACCGTTGGAAACAGATTTGAGGTTTTAAATTGCGTAATTGTTTGCTCCTTTCTGTTTTAAAGACTCAAATCATATCTATTACAGAGAACCTGGATTATTTTTTTTAATTTAGGGATGATTATGTAGCCATTTTGAAATTTCAGGTTTACAAATTGTAGGATGTGCACGTGCATACGTTCCCTCGTCGGTATTTTCAACTTTCTTTAGCATTTACCTTTGCCGAGTTTGTTTGCAATGTTATCGAAGATACATTATCTGGCTATAACTACATAGACATACATAGATATATGGATAGGTAGGTCGATAGATAGATAGATAGATAGATAGATAGATAGATAGATAGATAGATAGATAGATAGATAGATAGATAGGTTCAGAATGAAGGTTGTCATTTTCATAACAAGAAAATATTGTTTTCAGCCGCTGTATGGTCTGATTTTACTTGCCTTTTATCAAGTCATGTGTTTGATCTCCTCAGAGAGCAATTTTGACAATGCTGCCTGCTCTTGTGGTCACAAGTACTTTGGATCTTAGAGAGCACTTTATTTTCCACTGCTGCATCTTCAATGACTATCTTTGATCACAGCAAAAATCCTTGCCTGCATATTTAGTTTTAGACAACAAAGTACAATTATTGTGAAATTCCATCTGATGCAACTAACAATGCGACTGAGCAGGCTCGATCAACTGCAGTGTGTCGTTTGAAAGTGCTGAAAGCCCATTCTGCAGATGCTTCGATTCAATTCAATATATTGAAGAACACTGCAAGCAAGTTTGCATCACCAGGGAAATAAATGAAAAGCAACTTCATTATGCAACGGGGCGCATACACATTGGCCCAGAGAAAATATACATCCTGCTTGATGCGCCAGATAAAACGAATGCAGATAAATGTCGTTTTCTGACAAGCTGGAACTGCCCTCTTCTATTGACGACTACCTAGACGTTCACTACATTCCGAGAAGAGCTCAGGATGTACTGGTAGAGTATGAATTTAATATAAATGCCATGACAAAATCATCCATTTCTCATTTTAGTTTAAAAATAATAACAATATCCGATACACATTGTGAAAAAATGTAGCCATACATCGTTTTGTGATTCCTAATGTGAACTTGCCTCTGAGATAAGTATATTTCATTTTCTTTAACCACTTTTATCATATTGCCATTATCAAACCTGTTGCGTCTTGAAACATCTGCCTTTACAAGAAATGTGCCTGAAGGCACAGGATATACCATTGTAATCATTCAGGACGTCAGTGGAACACGTTTTAACTTCTACAAAGTATGTCCTGCACTGAAGAATGTTCAGATCAAGTTACAAGTCATCATTACTCTGACTCCTACTCGTCATCATCACAGTACTATAACATGTAATAAACTAGTCCCTCCCTCTTTGAGGAAACATAAAGTTTGTAACTTCCCATACAAATCTGTGTGTTTATCAAGCAAAAATCCAGGATCAAAGTTCCACAAATGAACAGGAACAGAGCCAGGAAACCCAGAATGTGAAAATAATTATTGCCATACACTCTTTGAGAATTACCTCATTGTCCCGTTTCTTCCTCACAACCCTGTACCAAGTAGTAGTAAAAGGTATTTATTGTGCACAAACATATCAGCACCACAAAGTTACTTTCAAGGCATCATACCAACAATGTGCAGAACATTATGCAAAACAAGAAGATCACAGACCACATTCATTAGAAGACCCAAGCAATCCTGACCTTTGATTTAAGAGACATAAAGATGAGATTATAATAAGTGCTAAGAACTTTGTGAAAATTGACAAAACTCCTGACACCATAAATGCTGTCAAAAACACACACTTCAATCAATGACAAAAGTATCAGAGTACAGGTCAGCAGATCACAGAATTGAGGATTAAAAGGACCCTAAAACAGAATCCCACATGTGTAATTTGTTGTGATGGATACATGTGTATGGAGTAACCAATGAGGCAGTTGATGTTTGATGTCATGAGAATCCTTTGCTTCAGCCCAGGAAACAGCCGCCCCTCTGGTTGATCTATGCTGGACAAACTGTGGTAGGGGATCGTACTGTTCCTCTTCAACTAAGGTAACAGTCTGTCTCCTGAGCATTACAGAGAACAGTTTCTTTCTTCCATGATCTAGACAAGGGGTGCACCGACTTTTGGCTTATAGTAAGTATTCGGCTGAAAAACATCTATTCGTCTTCAGCTGAATGCTTACTCTAGTACTTACTCTAAGCCGAAGTGCAGTACACTTTCTATGATTAGCTATCTCTCTGTGTGTTTGAGTGAGATAGCTAATCATAGAAAGCAGGGGACAGGCAGGGGACAGGCAAAAGCAGCCAAATAGGTCTTTATCTATTGGCTGCTGCAGCCTGCTAGGGTAAGGTCTCTTCCCACCTCCAACCTCCCACCTTCCCTGTTATCAGGGGGTCATCCGGTCTTGGCTGGCGGCCCCCCGTACGTTAATGCAGCTGCAGGGGGTGCCAGGGTAAGACCATGCGACCCCTGCAATAGTTGCAGAAGGGTTGGTAGCCCTTGCCTTGGTGCCTCCCAGCTTGTTTAAAAAAAGAAAATGCAGCTTTGGGGGCCTCCTGCTCAAGACCCTGTGCCCCTGCAATTGGGGGGATTGCTGGACCTTGCCCTTGTGACCCCCTAGTTTGTTTAAAAAAAAAGTGAAGCTTTCTTTAATCTTTATCTTTCAGATCTTGATAAAGAATGGGAACGTAGCAATCTGTTCTCTGCAATAGTGGACTCCTTGCGCCTAAAATGGATGGCGTTTGCAGACGACATTGTTATTGTCAACCCTACTCCTGTGGGATTGCAAACAAAGCTCCTACCATTTGAAGAATTTGCAATTGCCCGTAATTTGACCCAAACCCTGCTAAAACTGCTATCTTAAAATTCGGCACTAAACCAAACAGTAAAGGATATCAATGGGAGATTATGAAAACCAAAATTCCGTGTTCTACTAGTGTGATTTATTTGGGTTACAATCTCCAACCCCAAAATTCAATTAAAGCCTGGATGGAATTAATTAAAAATAAGACCCGCCCATTATTGTCCCAACTAAAAATGATTTTTCTCACTTATGCCAATGATAGATTTTCTGACGTTAAAAATAGAAAGTGTCATGCTATATTCCTTGACATCTGTCTATGTGACATGAGTGCTACTCTAGAATGTATTCAGGGGTCGATGATAAAAAGTGTAATGCAACTTCCAATGTCAGTACCAAATGCAGTGATCTGTCATGAATTCGGGCTTGTGGCATTATCTGGACGCTGGAAATGGCGTCAACTATGTCGCTATGAAAACATTCATTTTCCTCCAAAAAATTCATTATACGAAGATTTGCAAGAAATGTTGGTTTCTACTATTTTGGCTTCTTTTTATCAATATCAATCAAAAATGCAACACTTACTGAACTCTTTAAGTATTTCTATTGAAGATGTCCTTCTGTGTCCAGCTTATGCCAAAAAGAAGCTTTTTGAACAGGTTTGGCAGCTGACAATAGAAAGAATATCTACTTATAAAATGTATAGGGAGTATGGTGCATTTACCAAACCACGTATACCGCGATTCAATCATGTTGTTCTATTTCCATTCAGTCATACTAGGAAAGCTTACATATGGTATAGAATACATTTATATCATACTAGGGAAAGAACTGCTAACTGGAGTAGTAATGGTCAGTTCACACACATTAAATGTCGTTTTCCTGCATGTAATGAGCCCTTAGAAACCATGAAACATCTTATTGTTGAATGTCCTCATTTCAAGGCAATGCAAACTAATCGTTTGATGAAATTCGTTAACATCAATTCTGAGGACTGTTTGCAATTTCTATGGGCCCGTATGATGCAAGGTACGCATAAACCCTTGGTTTTTGAATTGGTCAGCCTATGCAAGCATATTGAAAAAGAGCTTCTTAATTCTACAACTTAGAAGATTTTTATAGCAAGCAGCGATAAATTCTCTTTTAATTGTAACATGAACTTAAATGTAAATGTAAACATTTTAATTGTTCTTTTAAGATTTTATACTTTTTGTAAAGGTTCTATATTTTGTAATTGAACCTCAAACAAATAAAAAACAAAAAATAAAAAAGTGAAGCTGCGCAAGCTGCCAGGCAAGATCCGGTGACCCCAATCATTTTTGCTGGGGGGTTCACAGGGCCTTACCCTAGCAGACCCCCACGCTTATTTAAAAAAGAAATGCAGTCACGGAGGGCACCAGGGCAAGACCCTGTGACCACTGCAATTATTGCTCAGGAGTCCCCGGGCTGTGCCCTGGTGGCCCTGCAGCACTTTAAAAAACAAATCCAGCCGTAGGAGCACCAGTGCAAGACCGGAGTCTCCTGCAATTGTTACTGGAGTATCACCAAACCTGGCCCTGTCGGCCACCCGGTTTGTTTAAAATAAAAAAGCAGTCACGGGGGCCAGCCATGGCAGACCAAATGACCAGCAAACTTCTTTCTGAGGGGCCACTGACCTTACCTTGGCATTGCCTACAGTTCATTAAAAAAGAAATGCAGCAGTGGAGGCCACCAGGGCAAGACCGAGAGATGCCCACAATTGTTGCTGAGGGGGGCTGCCAGGCCTCTCAGAGTGCAGGGGTATCAGTGTTGATGTAGTAATAAAACAAGGCTACACCTGGAGGGTATGCACTTGCTTTCTAAACAGTATCCTTTCAGTATCCAGAATAATTTTCTAATTACACGGGTGGCTGATCCATTAAATAGGACCACTTCAATGGGGATGGCGGAGAAGAACAATCAATCTCTTGAAAACTGACAATATAGAAAAATGGGAAATCAGGATTTTCTCTCCCAAAATGGGTTATCACTCTCACTCTCATTAAACACCTTTATTTGAAGTATGTCATAAGGTGCACAACAAACATACATACAGTTATACAAAAATTATAAACCAATCATATAAAAACAAACTAAAAATACAGAGACAAGCATTATAATACATGAAAAAAGATACAATTAGTGAATCCATTTGCATGCATTATTCAGTGTGCCACAAACATAATTATACGGTCCTATGTTCAGTCAACCCCAGTTTTATTTCCGCAGTATTTTTTAATTGAAATGTTTGCCCGATAAAAACACATCCATTTCTTTTCATTAGGGCCCCCCCATCCTCCCCTCCTCAATTATTTATTAAAAAAATGCAGCGGAAAAAAACAGTGATGAATGAACGTCGTGCCAATTATTCAAATAAGGTTGACAACTCCTGTCACTTACAGTATTCTATGTACAAAATGCATGTTAGTTCAGAGTTTAATACTCAAGAAGCTAACTCCGATGCAACAGGCCCTGTGAATATATTTAGCTACCGAAAACATCACTTCAGGCTGGTCAGTGGAACTGCAGACGTCCATCACGTCTGCGGCCCTCCGAATTCCCTGTTGGATTAATATTTGCTCATGGTAAGCTTTTCTGAGGGCCCCAAATTCAGCACAAAACAAGCACTGCTCAGTGTTCATTTCAGCCCAGTGCTTGATAAGCATGCCAATTTCAAATTCCCAAAAAAAGGGTCCGAGCAGAAGGTGGTGAAATTGAGTCAAGGTACTTTGCAAACCTGAAATCTAGTTTGGCTATCAGATTCCCTGTGCCCAAATGCAAATTCATGCAGACTTCCTCCTTCCTTTTATGGTATGGTATGGTAATGTTTATTTATAAAGCACCTATACACAAGGCAAGTGTTTCAAACTGCTCAAGGAGGGTGGGAACATGGGGAAAAAAACAGCAGTCGTTCAGAGCCCTGGACATTCTGAGATGATAATAGTCTGCACAGGCAGAGTAAGTACAGACACCACAATTAACAGTTGAGACAACAGCAAATAGGCCTGACGAAGATTCTGCAGTTTTGCCAAGTGCAATTAAGGGGTGAAGACAGGGGAGAGAAGACAGACAATCTTCAGGCAAGGTGCATTCGGATTGTGAAAGTGCACAGACGGTTAGCAGGGTAGAGGGAGAGAAAAGGAAGAGGAGAAGGGGAAGGTCTTGAGGAGTTTCCGGAATTTAAGGAGATCAGGCACAAGACAGAGGGTGGCAGGGAAGCTATTCCAGAGGGTGGCCTCTGCTGAGGATAAGGATCTCCCTCCAAACCTCTACGTGGAGAAGTGGCTCACTTGCAGAAGGTTGGAGGTAGATGAGCGGAGGGCTCGGGAGTGACAGTATTAAGGTAGACAACAAAGCAGATAGGTAGGTCCCAGGCCCCACAAAGCCTTGTGGACAATGCAGAGGGTCTTGAACTTGATCCTTGCAGCCACACAGAGTGAGTAAAGGGATTTCTGCACCGGAGAGATGCAATTCCTGGGCGTGAGGCCAAGGATAAGTCTTGCGGTTCTGTTCTGGATGAGTTGCAGAGGGTGCAGGGCAGAAGCAGGGAATTTGAGGAATAGGTCTGTTGCAGTAGTCCAGCCTAGAGAGAACCAGGGCTCTGGAGACAGTGAGCCGCTGGGGGAAAGTGAGAAAAGGTAGAGTATTTCTGTGGAGGTGTAGCTGATACTTTTTATAGATGTCCAAAATGTGAGGGGGGAAGGTAAGAGTGGAGTCGAAGATGACCCCAAGGTTTTTAGCCTCACAGGTTGGTGCGGACGCAGGGCCAAGGGAGGCCGTCCATAGTGAAAATGGGAAGGCGGGAGCATGGGTCCCAATGCGAATGATCTCAGTCTTACTGGCGTTGAGACAAATGTCATTGAAGCACACCATGACTCAGTAGCGCACAGTCAGATATAAGTAAGGAAGAGGAGGTGGCTGAGGGTAGCCTGAAAGATAGTTGTGTGTCATCCACGTAGCACTGGAAGTTAGAGGTGAAAATGGCAATCACACATGCCAAGGCAGCTATATAGACATTGAAGAACCAGCGGGATAGGTTATACCGGACTTGTCTGGCAACCTCATTTGGTGAGACAAGTGAGAAAGAAGAGAGGGGAAGTGGAGGGGGGGCCAAGGGAGGCTCCAGTGTTGGTGTATGCTGTGAAAGGGAGGGAGGAAAGGATTGGTCTTTGTGGTGAAGTGTGCAGCCAGGGCCGAGCAAAAGTCCTGGGTGGCTGTGACAGAAGAAGAGGCTGCTGCAGGATTGGCCAGTTCCTTACAGACTTTGAAACGTTTGTCTGTGTTGCTTGATGCCACAGAGATGCAGGCTTGAATAAAGGCTCTTTTCTTGGAGCGGATGCAGAGTTGATATTGCCTTTGAAGGAGGCAGCAGGTCAGTTTGTCAGAGGGTCCACTCAATGAAATACATTTCCGCTCAGCTCCCCTACACTTGCGTTTTAGGGCAGCCAGATTGGATTTGTTGCACTTTTTGGGAGGCTTCAGTCTGGCCCTCATGACAGGGGAAAGAGAAGCAAGAGTGTTGGAGATAGGGAGAATGAGCTTAGCGAGGGCTGTATCAGGGTGGGAATCAGCCGCAGGAATGGGAGGAGGAGAGTAGGTGGCAGCAAAGGCAGCCATTGTAACTTTTTTCATGGGTCTGGTGACTTTGAAGCCGAGTCGGTATTCAAACAGGGCTATGATTCAATCGTCTTAGTTCTGATCTTAGGCATTATGCATGACATTGGAGAAATATTAAGTAATAGAGAAGTAATGTTGTGCATATCCTGTTTCACAAAGCAGTTTAAGTGAAGTCAAGACCATGATGACAAGGATCATAGTACAGTTTACATGCAGACTTCCATTTCCCCCTGTACATCTTGCCACTAATGAACTGAAGGAGACTAACATTTCAGAAGGAATTTCAGTGATTTCTGTATCATCTGTGAATGAAGAAGAGGAAGGAATAGTTTGTCATGCTCAGTGTTTAATCTTGTGCCAAGAATGTGAGTACCCAGATGGCCTGAGAAGATATTTATGTTTTCATTTATAAAATAATCATTAAGTGGGTAAACCATTGCACACAAGCTGAAAGTACCTACACATCTAACTGAATGATGTGGTTGAATGAGCCAATTATGTATACATGGATGGGCCATAGTTCACTCAGTGTGAAGAAGAAGGGCCAATATATTTCTGACCACACAAGGAGCTGTTAACAGACCAAAAATAAAAGTCTAAAAGTGGAAATGATCTCCTTCTAAAAATCTTAGGGCCTATTGCCCTGAATGAGTATGTGAACATTGTCATCCTGTGAGTGAATTAAGACCACAAACTTTCCCCTAAGACATCCGTGCCTTGGTCGACTCACAGACTGCCTTCTGAATATCATCTGTTGTACACATTTTTCTCTCTCTCTTCATATCCAGTAATGTGTAGAACATACTCAATATTCTCATAATCAGAAGAAAGATTTGTAAAAAGCCCAGGTACACTTTTTGCAGTGAGACTGAGACCATGCCCTATCCAGCATCATTTTAAGAATTTCCTGACAAGGCCAAGGGCCATCTGCACCTTATTTGGTAATTAAGTTTCACAGAATGGTGTCATCATTAACATGTGCACATATTTTAACACATGACTGAAGCAGACAATATGTAACACGCATTTATTCGAAAATGTATATGCTCAGCATCCAAGAAATTGTTCTGAAATGCTAATGAGGAACAAGCAGAGAAGTTGTAATGAAGATATCATAATGGCGTTGACTGCTGCTCCTGGATGGTCATGTTGAGAATTGGAATTTTAGAGCACAGGGTGAAAAGGGATATGATCAGCTCTTGGGAGCTGTAAATGTTCTGGTTTTAGAGGAACAGCCCTTTTCCTGTTCTGTTCAATCTGCTCCATTAGTTCACCTCACTTGGAACCAACATGTTTTTTCCATTGAAACTAAAAGCTCCGAATCATACCTTATTAGCGACATCCACCATAAAGCATCAGAAATGATATTGTCACTGTTCTCCGCCCCTGAAGCCTGGAGCAAGATCAGAATATTAGGGCGTGTCACATGCAATGTCAGACAGCAATATGAGTTGTTTAACCTTCATGCAAAGTCTTTCAGTGGAATCTGAATCTGCTTTTGGGGCATCTCCCATACCAGAAGAAACATGACCTATTTATTGTGTTTGATATATGGCATTAGTTGGTGAACAGTTTGAAAGGTTTGTCGCCAAATATACATTTAAAGACTGTCAGCATAATGTTCTCCACAGGTTAACTGTGAACTTCCTCCTCTGGCACCACTGCATTATGGTTCCACAAAGTACGACGCAATGCATTCAAATTAAGCAAAGCTGGCACATGTTCCCAAAACCCCTAATGTGGTAGAGAAGGTTATGCAATTCCTGGAATTGGCTAAACCATATAGTTCCTTCCATCTCCTTATTAGTACATATTATATCTCACTTAACAGAAAAAGACCTACCACTTCTATATTTTCCAATTGTATAATCTTAAATGATTTTAAAAACAAAGGCAGCTCACAGGAACTTCAATCCCCAGGTTCCCGCACACATGTGAGTGGCCATTTGCCATGGCCTCCCTCAAAATGTACTTCCACCACTTGTTCGAAAACCTCTTCATCTGGTTCTTCCACATCTTCTGCATCCACTTTCACTTTTCTGTGTTATATCTGTTGTTCAGAATTTCCTACTCAAGCCAACACAGCTTCACCAGTCTTTTCAATGATTTACTAGGGTTGTCACAGGACAAAGTAGGTTTGGATGTTGTGCCATGGTGGTGTTGCTGGTAAGGTAGTGAAGGCAGAGGGAAGGTTATACACTTCAGAAGGAATGTGAACTGGTATTCCAAACAACAATGGTACTGTGGTACAAAAATAAGGGAACGCCTGATCAAAATTCAATAAACAATGGGAACTTTGAGTAAGTTAACAGTAATGCACACAAATAAAAAGGGACTTCAAGCATTTAGACAAGGCTGCCCAGAAAAAGATTTCAGCAGAAAGATAACATTTTCAAAAAAAAATATATGTCTTTTAAGAAAGTTGAAAAGGGGCTTAAAAGCCACTGGTGTCTTTAAGGTGGGCATGGGGGGCAGGGCCACTGCAAATACTTTTAGTTCTTGGCTTTCAGGTCTCAACAGCAGAAAGCCAGAATTGTTGGCATTGAACCAGGTGAATGGAGGTTTTTGGTGCAGAGTCAGGGTAGGATCCGCGAGCATCGGTGATGGGTTCCAACAATGAGGTGTTATTAGGCAACCACATCAACTTGTGGATCATAGTTGCTGGGATTGGCAGGTGGGGTCCGATTGGTGGAGCTGGAAGACTCTGCAACCTTGGGGGTGGAGAAGCAAAGAAGTGTCTAAGATGGTGAGATGGATTGTCTCACTCGGCTCACCATCAAAGTACTGCAGCAGTGATAACTTGGAGCTCAAAGATACTGGTAACCAGGAATGCAGTGTCAAGTTCGGGATGCTAGATGAATGGGTGTTTTCAGATGAGGAGACAGTGGACCTTTGGCATCAACGTCAACCAAAATTGGAGATGAAGATGCAGTTGAATTTCAAGATCGAAGATGACTCCAGCAGTTTCCTTGCGGCCACTTGAACAGTGTTGAAGGTGCCCAAAACAGCACTAAAGTTGTTTGTAGAGGCATTGATAGACAGAGTCAGTTCCTTTTCCAGATTCTTTGGTTGCCGGGAGACCCAATACAAGGATTTCAGAGGCAAAGTGAGTCATTTCTTCTGCCCATCCCAAACCAAGACATTTTGTAGAGAGTACCTGCAGGGTTCTGTCACCTCCCTTAAGCACAGTACTGGGCACCAATGTCTTAGTTACAGGAGGTCTTGTACAAACAGCAAGTACAGTTATTATTTTCATGTTGCACAAGATGTTCAATTTGTTTTATTACTTCTTGAAACATGCTACACTGCTCATTGTTTAGTTATGATTTCAGTACAGCAAAGTCTTCTGTAGATTGCTCATACTGACACATGGTGTGTTCTACTTCTGCCATGGCTAATTCTGCCTCATTTGCTATTAGTGGCTATCCAAGAGGTTCTTGGCTTCCTGTTACAGAAGGTTGACTACTGTCAGGAGTGTCCACATCTAGTTGGGCTTGGAGTTTTTCTTTGTGTTGCTGTTCATTGTGCAACATTGTTTGGTACTGTGTAAAGTTTACATCTGTTATAGTGCTTTCATTTGCTTTGAAAGCATCTTCATAGGAGTCATACGTATGCAGTAACTCTTCTTCTTTTCTCCATGGTTTAAACAATTGTAGCAGGGACATGTAATACAGTTCTTTATGTTGGGGAGTTTTTAATGACAATTTGATATGACTAATTAAGCTGTGTTTGGTAAATTTCACTAAGCTGCCTTTACAATTTGCTACTCTGTATCTACCTTTCTTTTCATCTGGTTTAATATTATTTTTGTATGTGAAGTTTTGGGCTACATGGTAGAGACACATGGGTTCTAAAGTGGTACTCCTGTTTGGGTAGTATGTGTCTAGTAAATTGTTTTTTCAAAATGTCTTGGCTGTTCGGATCATTTTTGGCTATTGTTTCTATGTCTTCATATGATTTGAGAACTCTTTTTCTAGATTTAGCAGGACCATGACTTAGCCATACAATATTGTCATATTTTCCATATAAGGCAGAACCAGTTAAACCTGCAGCTCAGTAGCAACCACATTCTCTATGATAGAGCATGTGTATGCCTAAGCTGTACAATTTCTGTGATAGTGTTTTGTCAGATGATATGTCATCCCAGAGGTCCTGCAGCCCTGTTTTCTCTGCTTTGGTTAAGCAGGCTGTGGCATATCGTGCAACTGCAGTGGAATTGTCTGCAATGTACTGCACATCTATGTTTGCATTCCATAGGAGTGCAATGATTGCATTGTAATCATTGATGTATTTTGATTCTTCTGTTCTTTTTATGTAATATGTGTTCTTAGGTGATTTACCTTTCACACTATGGGCCTCATTACAACCCTGATGCTCACGTAATGAAGGGTGCCAGTACAGGACCAGCACCCTTCATTACGTGAGCGTCGATTACGAGGTTCCCTTTGCGGGACACGGACCAGACGTCTGGTAAAACCAGACGTCTTTTCCGGGTCCCACGAGGGGAAGAGGGAGGTAATAACGGGCCATTTGTTATGTGCCCGTTATTACCTCCCTCTGCATTCCCATTGAGCCCTGTGGGGGGCTCAAATAGGAATGGGGAATGGTTCCTTCAAGGAGGAATTACCAGGTCCTCCAATGTTGGGATGACCCGGTTATTCCCCATTGAAGGAACCCGGTAATGGAGCCCGGTTTGGAGGCAGCCATGGTGCCAATAGCACCATGGCTACCTCCACCTCGTAATGAGGCCCTATGTCTGACTGAAGACATGAAGTTGTTTACTTGACCTGTTGTTGAGACTGGTTTAGGGAAACCAAAGCAGCATTTGGTGTAGTATTTCCCTTTGTTTTTATATTTGCGATGACAATATTTCCCACATTTGTGTCTTTGAAATTGTAATTTTGTGCATGAAGGTCACTATTTGTTGTTTGTGAAGGGATTTCTCAAGTGACATATTTTTGGATGAACTGCAAAACAGTGGGCCTCATTACGACCCAGGCGGTAAGGGGTTTACGGCGGCGTAAACAGCGCCGACCCTTACCGCCTGATTCCGAGGTCCCTTAGCGCCATGGAGGATTTAACACCTGCTTTTAGCAGGTGTTAAAATCCATGGCGCTAAGGGACCTTGTTGTTAATTACGCCACCGTAATTTACAGTGGCGTAATTAACGCCTTCCCCACTCCCATTATGCCCTATGGGGCAAAAATGGGAATGGGAAGGGTAAATGGGTTAATGGGGACTTACCGCCCCGCCAACCTCGGAATGGGGCGGTAAGTCCGCCAACCACCATGGCGTAAACATAGTTTACGCCATGGTGGTAAAGGTACGACCCAGGCGGTAACTTACCGCCTGGGTCGTAATGAGGCCCAGTGGCATCACTGTCCTGACCAAATTTAGGAGCATCTTTGATACACAAAAGCATGTGGATGTGTGGTGCTCCTCTGGCTTGTTATTCTTTTCTCCAAAAGAAGTGTTGCACTTCTCCAAGGGGAGGAACAGTTTTATTACAAATGAAGTGTAGCATAGCAATTAAGTGATGATGGAAATATCTTGATACATTCACAAGATCTAGAGAGCAGAGTTCTCGTGGTGTTTTTAAATCTATGTTTGTTTTGTTTTTGTTTGCTAAGCGTAGGAAATCGTTTACATCTTCCCATGCATATTCTGCACAACTTAATGTCACAAACCAAGTGGGTGGGCCAAGGTTACTTATCATACAGCGTACATCTCTGTGACGTTGGAACCAGTATTCTTTTGTACCACGCATATTTGCAGGATCGAGTCTTGAAATATTTCAGTGGTTTCCCTCAGGTTTGCTTCAATATTTATAGGGCTTGTATAACGTTAGCTAAGTCCACGAGTTGTTGCCAAATGTTTTTGTCTTTTGTAGGTACGCCATTTACTAAGATATTTAAATATTGATCTATTGGACGTTGCACTTCCAGAGTGTCTTCATTTTCTTTGAGATATAATGGCAACTAAACTACTTTGCCACAAATGCCTTTCACTAATTCAGAGGGAGGTAGTTTTGCTGTTTTTGGTTGAACTTGTATTATTGCTTGAAATGGGTCCACTTTTTGAATTATGACGCTCTCACAAAATGTGAGTTGTTGCAGGGGTTTTGGTAATGGGAATAATTCCATGTTATTTGTGATAACACGTGAAGGTATTTGGTTGTTCTCAGGCTTTGCAGTATTAAGGGGTCAGTAATTTTGTATTTGTTTTCTGCTATAAAATAGAGAGCTAATTGGAACCATTTGGAATCTTCATTGTCTTCTATTGTGTACGTTATGTCTACAGTTTTTGTGCTAGTTTTATAAAAAGTCCTGCGGCAACATACACACAAATGGTTGGGTACTTCAGCAGATGTACTTTTAAACTTTAGTATTTCTTTTTTGTATGTGTATGATAAAAGTTTTCCATCTGTACAGTTGTTTGTAGTCTGTTGTAAATCTATTGCATTTTGTAAGTGGCTTTCAATTCCAAAATATTTTCTCTGTATATGCTCTATTTATTTTTGAGTAGTTGTTTGACTGTACCATGTAGAAGATTGTTATTTAAGTTGGCTAGTGCTAAAGCAGGACTTTTGGCATAGTACAGTTTATGGACCAGATTTCGTATAGTTTTATGGTGTGTTGATATCATTTTGATATGGTGGAAGGTGCTTTTGCAAATAGGTCCAGAAATGCAGGCTAATTAATGTCCTTGTAGTCCTGTATATTTGCGCAATGGACAGGGGTCCATATTTTGTATTAGTGTCATTTTAAATTTGTCTTTGCCTTTCACATACTGCTTGAGGAACTGGCGTAAAGATTTGAAAGATTTTTTGGCAATGTTACACATTGATGTGCACAGCCATTTGTAGACTGGACGTATTGGTTCAATGGAATGGACAGGCGATACTGAGTTTTCTGGGGATATTTGTGTGAGCAGCGTTTCTTGTTCGATAATGGTATTATTACATTTTTCATACCCTCGTCCACTGCTATTTATGGCAATTGGGTTTATTTGCTTTCGTTTGTATGTTTCTTCATTGAAATATGGCTCTGTGCTCGTGGTGTGACTCTATTCACCTCCACAGATGTTTGTGAAGTTATCTTTGTTGATATTCAGTTTATTGAGAAGTCTTTTTTGTAGTTTAGTACTTAGTTTTGTTAGTGGTTTCATTCTGTTTAAAACTAAAATAAATAATTTCCTTTTGAGAAGGATTGCACTGTCTATGAGAGCCTCTAGGATTAATTTTCTACGGTAGGTTTTAAGGGTTATGTGCGATTTCTCTCCTGTTTTTATAAGGTTTGGAAGGACTTTGCAGAGGAACATTCCTTGTAAAATAATTCTTTTGGTATGCTTACTTGCCGATAGATCAAGATTTATAGGTGTAGTGTTAGCACTAGTGATAGCTGCAGTCATGTTAATCACTTTCTGTTTTACATTTTGAAAGCGGAGGCAAAGTTTCTATGCTGGAAGCTTGTTTTGTTTGGCTTAATGACTGTATTAGCTGTTTTGTTTGAACTTTTTGTACACATTCTGCTAGAGGTGGATGCTTATTTTGGAGAGTTTTAGCTTGATTTTGTTTACTTTTGCATTACTTTCTACAGAGTTGCTTTTAGTAGGTATTTGTTGGGGTCTGTTGGAGAAAAAAACAAAGTGTAGGTTGGGATCTTGTGCAGAGTATGTGTGCTTTGTGCACAAGTGTCTGAGTATGATGGTAAGGATGTATGTAGAGGTGACTGATTGTGCAATGGGCTGCTACATCAGGTTTTGAAGGCTATTATTGTGTTTGTGTGTTACTATACTGGTGTTCAGATTGCAATAGAAAGTATGGACCTGGTGAGGGGAAGCACTTACACTGAATGTGATGTTGCAGGGTTAATACAATTGTTTGTTCTAGAATACTAGAATTGTACAGTGTTTGAGACATTAAGGCAGTATTGCACTTACTTTTTTGGATGGAAAGAGTAGGTTTCTTCCGAGTTCTCGTTCGTACTTCAGATGCTGCTGCTTTTCAGGAGAGTGGTCTTCACTGCAATTGTGAAAGGAAGAAGATAGTAAATATGTGTGTTAATAGCACTGTTGTTAATGTAGACATAGATGCATTTATTTTTGCAGTACTAGTGCTTTCTGATAAGTGTGCATAGTATGTACATGCACTTTCTTTGCATATGTGCATTCTGTATATTTTTTTTAGAATCTGTTAGTTACATGTGCTTTAGAAATTAGTACAATAGTAAGCACATCGAGCACACTTGGCTTTGTAAGGGAGTGTTACTGGATATAAGAAGATATAAGAAATAATCATATGGTTTGTTTGCTTTTTTTACAGGGGAAATGGCAGAACTGTATGGCAAATTATGCAATGTATGTATTTGGGAAGGTGTGGGAAATAAATCAGAAGGATTTGATGGGGTCAGCAACTTATAACTCAGTAGATGATTACTAATTACTGGGTGATTCTGTCATGCTTGGAGATGGGAGAGTATGAAATAAAGTAAGGGTTGTCAGGAATGACCTGGTGCTTGTGTTGCAGACTGAAGGGAAGGGAGGAGAGGCTGTATGTCTTGCTTTACATCACTGCACATAGTTGTAGATGATGTGATAGATATGACTGCAGCTGTGCATAGTTGAATGCTGTTGTAAAATCTAAAACAGAATGGGCAACCAGCTGGAATTAGAGAGCAGTGTAGAATGGAAGCACAGTTGTGTTGTGGTGTTGTTTCAGTTGGGAGCCTTTCAGATGATATTGGCTATCTGTGTGCATAAATAAAGATGCATGTACTCATCCTGGCTGCGTGCAATTTTATAACACAGTAGAAAGCCTTTTTCCATAATTATACTGTTATTCCTCCCATCTTTTAACATGAAATGACACTTTGTTAGATAGCTGTGTGTGTTATGTCTGATTACTAATATAACTCTTTAGGGTGTTACATTGGCTTATTCCCAAGTGCCCACAAATAACTGAAAAGGATGACAAATGACTCCCTTTACAGTGTTCACAAACTCCACATCTTGTGGTTTATTATGAGATATTCTGGTGCCCTTTGTCATTACATGTGTTTTGATGGCTAAATCATCTTTTTCAAATCAGGGTTATTAGTATTACATAAAACGTTTTATAATTTGATAATTTACACATGTTAAGCACATACCATGATATTCCCATATTAACAACATATGAGAGTCATTGATTTATCAAGTAAGAACATTCAAGTCAACACATTTTTTTAAATCAAAAATACACAAATTAAGTAAGATAAAATAAAATTAAAGAATGGCCATTTTAGGGAGGGGTGAAGGGTAGGAGTGTTAAGGATTGAAAAAAACAATTAGATGAGAAAAAAGAGGAAATAGTAAGCGAAACCACAAAGTAACGTAAGGTTAAATTTCACTAGTACTTTTCAATGGTAAATGAACAGGTATTCATGTAATGGTCCATGCACTTCTTGATTTATATATTTTATTTTTTATTATTTATTTTTTCGTTATTATTCTTGATTTACTTTTAATTATTATGGTATCAGGTACTACGCACACAGCTTTACCTAGTTGCACTGTTTCCCACTAGTATTCTTAATATCTTGTGAATAATTTCATGGGTTAAATCCCAGATCCATCTACAAAAAACAAAAGGAATTGTTGTTGGGAAGAATGTTCGTCCTGTTATGTGTTTACATTAACCGAATTGTGCTGGCTCACGTTTCTTAATTCTCATAGTTTCCATAAAGAAAGAGTAACAATCTTTAAATGGTTGGAAAGGTGTTCTATGAGCATTATTTTCCTTGTTGTGGTTGGCTGGCCTGCACGGTAAACACAGCAAATTGAGAGCGTTAAATTTACAGGCTTCGGTTCTCTTGCGTTTTAAGCACACACTTTAGTAATTGTTCAGAAATGTTCCACGTGTTCCCGCGTGTGCGAGATAAAGCAGACCCCTTTGTATTTTTAGCCCCCCCGTGAGTGGGCTTACCTTTCCTTCACTGCATCCCGTGCCAAAATGTCCTTCTGTTTACGGCGTCCCCACCAGACTACTGTATGCTACGCTGTGGTTGCCTGGCAACCCAGTCTCGTTTCACCGTAGTTGCCCGCAGCTGTATTGGAATGGGAAAACTAACTGAGTTCACATGTTTACCCATGGTTCCGATCCTGAATTAACCTTTTTAGTTGCAAAGAGTGATCCGATGAACAATGTACAGTTACTAATTTGGCATTTGTTGAAAATATTAGCCAAATAGTTGCCTGTTACTTTTCTTTTTATTTTAGTAGGTTACTAATGCTAGTTAATACCGCATGATCTATAGTCCTTTCTCAATTCCTGGTACCACGGCCATGATCCTGGGCTGCTCAAAATTACGGTCTTGTTTAAGACAGTATTTCAGTTCTAGTCCCTGTGATATGTTAGGAATGGATTTTATGTCAACGCTTTTCTGTCAATGTGTGAAAACCTGTCTGATAGCACATATGACTTCCCTGATACCATATATCCCTTACTATATACATTGGTAAGTCATCAATTACATTTGTGATGTCATCTTTGATGTCCTGGGTATTAGTCTTAGCAGTGCACTGTGGTGGCGCGAGTTATGATTGCTTAGCTTACCGTACTGCCGAATTTAGAGTTTTTTCCATTTAACTTGTAACCATAACATCCCTGTAACAAAGTTTTTCCAATGGAAAGAAGATTGTGAGAAAATGTAAGAGGTTATTTAATCAACTCTTATGAAAAAAGGTTTGTGCCCTTTTCATCTTTTTAGGATAACGCATTGCCCATCTTGAAATTTGTAGCATTTACCAGAAGGCTATATACAAGTTACAAATGGCAAAGAATGGATAGAGCAGTAGCCCAACACCACCTGGGGGAGGTACTATGGCTCCCACAAAGGTTGAGACCACCTCACCACTACCTGAGCGACATAACAAAGGGAATGGTGGACATTTGGGACAGCGCGGTGGAGAGGCAGGGGATCACAACCTTTCCATCTCCGTTTATCCCCATCTTCAATAACAGGGACTTCACGCCGGGGTTGGGGAAAGGGGGATTCCTGAAGTGGGAGAGGGGGGAATGTAGGACAGTGAGGGACATTTTTTGATTGGTTGCTGCTGTACATGCAGCTAAGTGAATAGCTGTGGGTATTAAGCCATACATTTCTGTGTTTTTATTTTTATTATTATTATTATTGATTGTATTCTGTATTCTGTATTTCAGTTTGTGAGTTTCTTTTCTTTTTTACAAAAAGGGGAAACAATGGCACTTTAAAAAAAATATATAGTGATACTGGCAGTGGGCCTGGTGTTCTGAAATTACCTATGCCCAACCATCTAGGATGGCATCTCCCACCATTACCCAATTGTGACATCTGAAGCACACAATTGTGCACTCCTTCAGTTCTGGTATGGACAGCAGTAGGGAAGGTTGGCTCTTGGTGTAGTTTATGGAAGGTGCATTGGTGGAGGTGGATGTTGTGAAGGTTGCCTTGGTGGTTGCTGGTGTAGAGGTTGATGCCACGGCAGCTGTCTGATGCCATACAGAGTTCAACCCATTTGCTTTTATTTTGTGTTGCTCATGGGCCTTGCAATTGTTGTCATCAACATTGTCCCTGTGGACGTAGACTAAGTGCTGTATTAGGACCGTAGTCCCGAATCTCTGCGATGGCACATTAGAAGGTCCACAGCATAGAAGATTTTTGCAGGATGTGAATTGCACCTTTTCAATTTCTTTTAGTCAATGCTGCTTGTTAGGGAGAATTCTCTGTTTACCATTGGCTTTACTATACCTAAATTTACTTAACAGAACTAGTACAAACCATCTTATTGTGGACGTACTAGTAGGGGTAATTCGATTACTCCTGGATCTGTTACTCGAGGGGGCACTGTCCCGTTCCCCCTTGTCGAGTTTTGGCTGGTGGCAGTGGAAACTACTTGTTATGTTCGTCCCCGAACATAACCCTATGGGATTCGTCCCATTGTTGGATATTGATACTTTTTCTCGTTAAATCTCTAACGTACCGCCGATCTACTTATCTTAAATACGTTTATCGGGTGGCATTTTCTGCCAGAACTCGGTTTGTAAAATGGCGTCTGTGTTCGTCTCTGTGATTCCTTAACCAAAGGTCGAGCCCTTTGTTCCACTTTTGGCGGGCTCTGTACAGAGACCCTCCAAAGTGGTGCCATTCTGTCTGGGTTACCACAGGGGTGTGAGAGGGGGTTTAGGCACCCTGGACCGAGTTGCCTTGCCAACTCCGGTCGCACTATGGAGTGATTGGCCCAGGTGGCGAGCCTTCCCGCTCACCACTTAGCATGTGTTGATTGACAGCTAGGCTGAATGAATGGGGGTTTTCTGCATAAAAGCAGGGCTTTTGGGACTGGATCTTCAGAAGTCGCCACAGGACCTAAGAATCCGACGAGGGTAACGCTGAGCCGACCTGCACGACGACACCTCTGGTGGAGCCCTGCGGAACCGACTCACCACTTCCCGACGACAGAGGAGATCTCCCTGCCGGAGAGTCTCTTCCCCTGACTGGTGGGAACAACCAGTCCCCTTTGCTTTTTATTCGCCTCAGGACGCAGTGGTCGAATTGCCCGTGCAGAGCACCCCGGCAACCAGATAGCCACTACCCCTGAACCGCGACCAAAAGGTGGTGGCTTGTGACGGAGCACTCCGCGGCTGGTCTCTTCCCTGGTGGTGCACCGGACTTCATTTTCTTCGACGACGAGATCATCTCTACTCTTGGCAAAGACCCGACGTGCATCCACCACCAGGAACAACTGCCCCCGCCGGAGCTGCCCTCCACAACAAGGTACCGTGTCCGCCTGGCTTCCCTTTTGATCAGTTCGAGTGAGGTGTCTTAATCCTCTCCGTTCCGTTGGGTCGCCTCCAAGCTTTTCTCATTCTTTGTTCTGAACTGGTTCAATCTACCAATAACAATTTGCTAGACAGACTTGAATGCATCTCCACTAGAGACTTTTTGGGACATCGCGCCTTGCCTCTCTCCGAGTGGGCCTGGCCTCTGAACTTTACGATCTATTGTGATTCTTGCCTTCCTGCCTTGAATTTTTTCCGCTAGGATTGAACTGTGTTGATTTCATAAACCTGCCTATCTTTTTCTCTCCCGTCCTAACTAATATTCGAGTGTCATCTGGGTTGAGGTATACACATCTGTCTGAAAATAAGTGGTACCGGTAGGACCTAGAGTTGTCGATATTGCTAGGGGGATTGATCGTCCACTTCGTAGAGTAATTGTGTTGATTTGTTTGCTGTGATTTGCCTTAGTGTTTTTCATAGACGTTTTGTTATAAATAAATACCTTAATATCTTTACAATAAGCCTCGTGGCGTGTTTGCTTGTCTTGCTGTGAAGAATTGCCCTATTTTGTATACTCCACATACTGCTCAACTTTTCTTGAGAGAAGTCTGACTGCTCAGCCACAGCTACCACGTGAATCTGTGTGGTGCAAACTGCTACCAAGTGGGTTCAACGCCAACGCCTGTAGTCCTAAATCTTTTGCAGTGGTCCCAGAGGGAACTGCACAGGTTTACGCCTAACACTGCTCCTCCACCAGAAAATAGTGGCAACTGTTTCAAGTTGTTTTCATGCTGCACAATTCTTTGAGGGGGTGGAGGGTGGATTCCGAAACCAAATGACCTCATTGCTGGTACTTCTTTAGTCAGACATATTGTGCTATGTCTAGCCTGGGAGAAACATATAAAAAAATCAAAAAAGATGTGACAAAATGGACTATTCCATTAAAAATAAGAATATAAAAAAAAAAAACTAAATAATATATTGAATAGACCAACAGAAAAAATGACAGGACAAATGAAAGAGGTAAATGTACAAAGCAGGGCAAGCAAGGATGCAAAAAAAATGAGTTTGATCAAACCCTTCTTCTACTTTACAGAACACTTGCTCATTAGGCAGAAGTAAAAGCAATGTGGAAAAGTAAAAGAGTTGTCTTTGGGTTTGGTGAATAACCGTGGTTTTGCCCACCAACCAATCTGGCAGTGTGGTTTGCATTTGCATCAATAGTAAAAGTATGCCACATGTAACCACGCCTATGGCATCAGCCAATAGAAATCAGGGTGTCTAGACACAGGTATGAGTCATGGGTCTCTGTGTTACTACAGCACGCAATCTGATTGGTGAATGACACAAGTGCGAGTACGTCATTACGCCCTGGCATAGCTGTGTCAATGCACTGCTTCATCCGATTGGCTATTCCTGTTGGTGCAGCTATGATTCATGTGTGCTCACATCACCACAGTGTGCAATCTGATGGGTTAGCATGGAAGGAGCGAATGCACCTTGCCACATTAACATATCGTGCAACCTGATTGGCTACTCCTGTTGATGCGGCTATATAGTGTGAAATCCAATTGGTTGGCAAAAAGGCACGAATGTGCATTGCCGTGTTAACGTATCCCTGCCGCCTGATTGGCTAGTCCTGTTGACATGGCTATATGTCATGAGCAGGCGCATAAGCACTGCTCTCAATCTGATTGGTCAATGTCGTAGGCATGAATATGTCATTGCGCCTGGGCTTAGCCACTTGTATACAAGTTGCACTCTCATTGGCTTGTTGGTATAGCCATGGCTATTCATCACACCCAAAGACACCACTCATTTTTTTCTCATTGCCTTTTGTCTCTTGGTGGGTGAACTTGCTTATGAGCCTCCAACATCTTTTAATGAGTGGTCTCCAAATTTTCAATTTTTCAATTCCTTTCTCACCTTCTCTTGTTCCTACACCTTTGTCCTGTCTTTTATAGTTTATTTTTTATTTTTATTTTATCTCGTTATTTTAAAAAAAAACTGTTTCCATTCTTTTTCGTGTTTTTTTATGGTTTAGTTTTTTCCTCCCCAGTCCCATGTTTCAGTATGTCTGGGACCAGTAGTGATGAAGAGGCGGTGTGGGTGTCTGCTGCCTTACCTTGTGGAATAAGCCATATGCTCAGAAAACTGTTGATGATAGCTGGCAGTATATTCTTGTAAAGGAGCATCGAATAAGAAAGAGATTGAGGCAGTTCAGTGTGTTTTCTGCAGGGAGATGTTGCAGTGGGTACCTTTCAATAAACCATTGCAAAGTTTGGCACCTCCAATTTGATTCAGAACATCATCCGTGTCCATTGGGATGACGTGCAGGAACGCTAAAGGAAGGCTAATTTCCATGATAACTTGAGAGCGCATGGTCCACAATCTACATGCCCGTATTTGCAGGCCAAAAGCACCTCTCTGCCACTGCCTTTCATTTCTTTTGCTTCCTCTGTTCCATCCACCACCAGTTTACCTCATCCCATTCTGCCTGTACTCAATCTGCAGGAGTGCAAGGTAATGTGCTTGAAATGCCACAACTGGATCGTGGTGAGAGATTCCACCCTAGATGGTTGGGCACAGGACATTTCAGAACACCAGGCAGCTTCCACTGCTGGGAATGTATATGGTTTTTAAGTGGCAATTAATTTTACCCCCTTAAAAAAAAGAAAATCACAAAAAAAAATCAGGAATCTAAAAAGATAAATACATGTTTTTTACCTATTGTTACATAAATGGATCCTTATGGTCTTGCCATGCCGGTTCCACCCTCCTCCTTGCTTCTCCCAAAAAACGGCCCTTTTACATGGTCAAGTTTTCAGTTATAAACAATAAACAAAGACTGTATATGTGGATCAATAAACCCTTATATAATCCATTTTATGCGGTATATGCCAAAAAAGCGTTTTAAAAATGTTTGCAGTCAGTGCCGAAGTTATGATGGGCACCCTGCTGTGCTGCTGTGGCTGTAAGAGAAAAGTTAAAATTTGGTATTTACTTTCTCCATAAGCATGCAATATACTCTTTATACCCTCTAGCACCCCATACTGTAAAATAACTGCCCCCTCCCCATAATGTTCACTACCCTTTCTAATGCAGTTTTAATGCGCCTTTTTCTTGTGCTTGTAGCCACAGGTATATATCTTTACAGTAGCCAGGGCTAAACTTATGTTGACCTACTACTCGCAGCTACAGGCAAGCAAATGGGACATTGTGTATTTTGGCAGGATAGTCTAGCTGTGGCTATACATGTCATGACAGCCACGGGTACAGAATAGCCACAGCTATACAGCTACGGGTCACTGGTTATTTGGTCAAAAATAAATGGTCGACAGGACAAATGGTCGACGCAATTTGGTCGAAAGACAAATGGTTGAATTTCTTTTTTTTGTATTTTCATTTTGGGGGGGTCCCGCCCACCCCCTTTTTTTGCTAAAAAACCCTTTTTTTCTAAACGAAAACCTGAAAAATATATATATATAAATAAAAAAAAATTCGACCATTTGTCTGTCGACCATTTGTCTGTCGACCAAATGACTGGACAGCACAGCTACGTTATAAGAGTGCAATTTTTCTCCATTCACAATAGTAGTTTGAAGTGATTATTTCATTTGTTGTTCCAAGCTACATGTTCATAGGTGTTATGGTGGTATGTATTTTATATTCTACTGGGAAATAACTGTCTCCTTAGCAGTTGTAGGGCTTGAAGAGTGTGTACAGACAGTCATTGGAGCACATTTGAGGTATATATTATTTTTGGAGCAAGGTGAAGAAATGGAGCGAAGTTGTGAGCCAGTATCTGACAATTCATTTACTGATTTGTCAGGTGATGAATATCCTTCTTCAGATAATTATGAGGGCATTATTTATTGTGAAAATGCAACAAACAGTAATGTTGAAGAAATTGAGAAAGTATGGGAGAAGCATTGGCTAAGCACCTGTTTCTGCTGTCGCCAAAGAACTTTGGAAGGAGTTTTGTAAGAGTAGACAGCTGTAAGGTGTGTGTACAGACATTTTTGGTTGGGAGTTTGGGGTATTTTATGTTTTGAAAACGAACATTAATAACACATCTGAATGAATATCACAGAGATACACTTCTTTATTAGTTGGATACTTCTAAAGGAGTTTGCAAGGGGATTACGGAAGTATACACATTGTCAGAGTAAAAACAGATTTTTGTGCAATTCTGAGTTATGTTCAATCCTAATGTTTTCCTTCTGAGTTCTTCCATCCTCTTTCCTACCCCAATACAGCCCTTTTAAGAGCCATCCTATAAGTCTACAAAATACACAATAAAAAACACATACTGTATATATTGGATCAATAATCCTTAATTGGTCCTTTTGACATAATTAATTCAGAGAAAATCTGCCATTAGCATACTGAATCCAATGGGACAAATTACCTCATGAGATTATCAGACACAATAATATGTTCTTTCTTGCTAGATTTACTAGGCCGCTTTAACAACATCAGCACTTGTCAATGCCTGACTTATCTGACCCCAACAAATGTTCTGACGCGAGACGTAACTCACATTCTTCACCATGTGGCGAGAGTCACATGACCAACTACTGGTTCTATACAGAATAGCAGCAGTCATCCTCATCGTTCAAAATGCTGGTCGGCTACATTAGGCGTATGGCCGTACAGACGAAAATCAAAAAACCTATCCATGAAGTAAGAGCATGCATGAGTAGAGAGACTGAACGGGCACAAGACGCACATCTGACTCAGCACTCATGGTGTGTTGGAAACCATATCTACTAATAACCTAATGGCTTGGCATATGGATGTGACTCAGGGTTCTGACTTGATTTCCGCACTTATGGCAATAGAGGATAGTATGGTAAGGTATCTAACATTTGTCGACTTTTCCAGATACCTGTGAGTATATCACTGCATTTATTGAAGACTATCCTGAAGAAAGTGGTTCTAATAAACAAACACAACTGAAACCGGTAGACAGCAGAGGCTGCAATAGGGGTGTCAGCATTCTCATCCAATTAAGCAGTTCTCGATCTGTTCTCCTCATGGACCGTAATAAGTTACCAGGACCCGGAGAGAGTTCAGAGCCAGTGTCTTCATTATAGCAAATTAATGCTATTGTTACAGTGAACACTATTTTATTTTAAAGATTCTAGGGAACACTTTCAGTATGTCTATAGGTTAATACATTGGTTTGTACCTACAGTAGACCACTGAATGACGCTTAGTTGTTCTCTTTTCAAGCATGAATGAGAGTGCTTCAAGAGGGGAATGTGGTAAATACTCACAGCACAGTGAGTTTTTAAGTATATAGAAGTTAGCACAATGTTATTCTCTTCTTATTCTATCTACTTTTAGATAAGTGGCATACCAGCACAATCTATAATTAGCTCCACAACCGGCAGAATTAGTTAAAAAATCATGCTATCCTTGTGTCTCTGCTAGTGTGTGTACTTCTAGTCCTTCTTCCTCCGTAACCACTGTATGAACGTGAAGCACTTTTGTGCAGATGTGTTTTGCCTCTTTTTTGTGTTAAAACTTGACTGTCAGGGCAAACCCTGTACTCTTGGATATTAGGCTCCCCCTTGTGTGTTCTGTTGCTATATTTACAACTAATATTGTGGTGGTAGGTTTCTAAGTGCCAATGGCACTATTATTGAGAGTTATGTATGGCTTAAAAGTAAGCAACAGTGCAAAACAATATGTCATCTAATTATTTCAGTGATACGTTTTACTTTGAATAGTCATTTGTCAGCAATGCTCAGATATACTTATATGCTGTATGATATTTGGAAAAACATTACTTGATGAACCCTGCACAATGTCTGACACCCAGTTGGTGACTCTGTATCGCCTCAATAGGGAAACCATAACTGAGCTGCTCAGCATAATAGAGGGTGACCTAGGAAGCAGGATAAACATCCGGGCAGCTGTGCCCCCACTGCTGAAGTTGGTGCCCGTACTCCAATTCTTAGCTAATAGCACCTTCCAGCTCTCTGTGGCCATGATGCATGGCATGGCCCAGCCCACATTCTGTGCAGTGTTTTCCCAGGTGCTGGATGCCCTCATGCAGCATGTGCATCAGCACATTGCACTGCACTCCACTACCCTTCCCAGGTAAATGTAATGAAGGCAAAGTTCTATTCAGTAGCTCAACTGCCAAATGTAATAGCCGCCCTGTACTGCATCCATGTTGCGTTGGTGGCCCCCCAAGCCCACAAAGCAGACTACAGGAATTGGAAGCACTACCACTCCCTGAATGTACAGGTCACTTGCGACCCCAACCTCATCATTACACACTGCTGTGCACGCTACCCAGGTTCCACCCACGACTCCATGGTCCTACAGAATAGCTCAATGCCAGGATACATGGAGAGGCACAAGGGACAATGGACCTGGATAGTGGGTGAGTAAATCTGCCTGCACTCATGCACTGTCAGTGCCACAGCTACATACACATGTACATCCACCATGTTATGTTGCCCAACTGCCCCAAGATCAGACCAGAAGGCCAATGGCAAACCCTGCATGCCACAAGCAAGAGAGCAATACACAGGCCCAAGGCTGCTTACATGAACACATGTCGACAACAGAAACATTACCAAGCAACTATAGCAATGCCACAGGGTGCATATGAAGGTCAAAGAATGCATGATACCAGTGACACAGCATGCCTAGATATTGTAGAGGCACATGCCATTGGATGAGCCTCCATATACATGCACCTGATGTCCATTGCCCTGATACAAAATGTTAGTCCATCATCACACATTTCACAGTGCCTCTATCCATGTAGGTGACTCCAGATGTCAACAGCTGGCCTGGTTGATTAACCCTGTGCATCCATGAACACCCCACAACATGGCATATAACCACACACACAGCAGGACACGTGTGTGTATTGAGCAGACCTTTGGATTCCTGAAGGCATGTTTCAGCTGCCTAGATCGCACAGACGGTGCCCTTATGTATCCTCCAGAAAAGGTAGGCAAGAGTGTGCTTGTGTGTGCTCTGTAGGACAACATTTGTGTAAGGCAGAATGTACACCTACCCCCTGACATGGACAAACCACCCCAGAGGATGATGACGCAGTGCCTGAGGCAGGTGCCAGACCAGGCATCATCTGAGATGCCCTGAGGGAAAGGAGCGCTCGCCGGGCACTGATTGACAATTTTATTTTAATAATTTCCCTTGCACAAGCGATGCACCCCTGTGTGGCTGTCACATTTGTAAATAAACTCCACAATGACACAGTCAGTAATGTCCTTGCATTGATGTAGTTTAACTGTTTTATTCTAACCATGTGCCAAAACTGTCATCCCTTCCCTCCTCCAACCACCAACTCCATCACTCTACCCCCCACCACCAACTGTCCAGCACATAATCTCCCAAACCCCCTCCCACCATCAACTCCCCAGCAAACTATCCCCCTCCCACCACCAACTCCCCAGCACACTATGCCCCCTCTCCCTCCCACCACCAACTCTGCAGCAGACTATCCCCCTCCCCTTCCCACCACCAACTTCCCAGAACACTATCCCTCATCCCTCAAACCACCAACTCCCCAGCACACTATCCCCCTTCCACCATCAACTCCCCAGCACACTATTCCCCCATCCCCTTCCCACCACCAACCCCACAGCATGGACACTCAGGGCGATGGATGTCACAACATCATTTCCGCGTCCTCCCCCTCACCCTTTTGACAACCGGTGATCTGCATCACAGATGACACAGGGACTGCTGCCTTGACATACTCTGCTGGGAGTCTCCTGTTGGTGTGGTGGAAGTAGAAGGAATGGACCCAACTCATTGCTTTGGCAGATGGCAGATGGCCTCAGCATGTGGCAATCATCACTCTCTGTATCCTGGCATTGCCCCGCACAATCCTGCTTGTAACTCCCTGGATGCTGTCGCGTATGGCCTGCATGTGTTCTGTATGGGTGTACCCAATGGCCTCAATCTCCTTCTGTCTCTGTTACATGTCCCCCAACCTCTGCAGCAGCATGCCAAGGGATGTTCTGTGGTTGAGGGGGAGTTGGAACAGAGGTGAGTATTCTCTCTAGCACCAGGAAACACTTATACTCAAGGTTTATGTTATAAGTGATTGTTATTTATTTAACAATGGTTTTTACGTGGGTACTCTTTAGATGTGGCAATGTGTGTAGCAATCAAGTACAGTTTGGAATGCTTTTCCAGAGTCGGCACAAGCTGGTGGATGCTCTTTGCGGATGCTTTTTGCATACTTCCTGAACCTGGAGGTGGCTTCACTGGCTGGGATGGTGATTGCATTGGTGTATCGCTGGTTCACTTTGGATTCTGGGGTTTGCGGAGGGGAGGGGTTGGGGAGGGAGAGGGGTTGGTCGGGTTCTCGGAGCATGTGGGCACTTTGGGTCTTCTGGTGGGGTCTGGATGGAGACCTTTCCCAGCAGTGTTGGTTTGTGGCCAGGTTGTCACCTCTGGAGGACGGTGGATGTCAGGGTCAGGTGGACTGGAAGAGTCTACATGGATCCAGGATGGCCGGGGTTGATTGGAGCTCGGTCTATGGAGCTGAGGCACATCTTGGCTAACAGTCTTGCACAAAGTTAGAGAGTTGTTGGAAGAAAAGGTTCCTCAGCTCTATAGGCTGTTCCAGTTGACTTTGTCCTGGCTCCCTGCAGACTCTTCTGGTCTGCTTGACTTTGGTGTTTGCTGTCCCTTGGATGTGATGGCTTGGTTTTGGACTGGTGTTGCTGGGAGTTTTTTTTTTCTTTTTTTCTTGACTTCATTGGTGGATTTGGAGTGCTCGCATACTCTGGGAGCCTGTTTGGCCTTTTTCATTCCCTTTGCCTTTTCTTTCCGCTGGCATCAGCATCTGCAGGGTGTGCTAGTGATGTGTGGATGGGGTTGTTGTCCTGGTTGGTGGGGTCACCCCCAGGTGTGGGAGGTGTGTGAATGGTATCTCTGGGAAGTTTCTGCTGGCTTTGTGTTGATCCTGGAAGGGTGTTTTGGGGAGTGTTTGATTGCTGCATGGGTTGGTCTTTTTGAGGAGTTCTTGTTTGAAATCTTTTGTTGAATAAATACATACTTGTTTATAATTGTGAAACCTAGGACATTCTCCCACTATACATGACTCTCAAATCTAGGTGTAACCTCTATCTCTGCCTTGTATATTGCGAAACCTACTGTACTGTTAAACCTGGGCCTCTCTCCTACTATACAGGACTCTCAAATCTAGGTGTGTCCTCCATCTCCCCCTATTGTACCATTGAAATCCAGCGTACTGTAAACATAGGCCCCCCTCCCACTATACGGGACTCTCAAATCTAGGTGTTTCCTTCATATCTGCGTATTTACTGTTGAAACCCAATGCACTGTGAAACCTAGACCATTTCAGCCTATTGTTCTGCGAAACCAACTGTACTCTGAAAACTATGACTCTCTCCCACTATACCAGACTATCATATCTAGGCATCTCTCACTTACAGAACTGTAACGTTAATCCCAATATACAGGATCTCAAATCTAATCGTACCCACCAATAACTGCCTTTATACTATAAAACACAATCTATTAGAAAACCTAGGCCTCCCCCGTGGTACAGGACTCTCAATCTAGGCCTGTCTCCTCTGCTGCACTGGACAAACATCGCTCCAGCCGAACAATTGCAAAGCCTACAGTACGTATATCTCACACCACCAGTGTGGACACAGGCACGGCCAAGCGTCCATACACCGTAGAATACTGCTATGGCTATGCTCCTCTGGTTCTAGCATCGCATTTAGCCGTCGAGACTGAAACACCTGACGTACCTCAACACCTCTGCCAGCAGCATACAGCAACTACCAACCAAAATAAACTCGGTATAGCTGGCCACACATCAACTCTCTTAACAATAGCAATGTATCCCAAACCACCAACAGCGCCCACCCACATGCTTGGCCTCTCTTTTGGGATGCTTAGTCGAGCCTAGCCAGCAACCCAAGTCCTAGACCGGCAAAATTCACACATGCATCTCTTAAGCTAAACTCTTCAGAATTTTCCAGCACATTAACTACGGTCACTGGGGCATTCCAACCAGAAAAAAAGTGCAGTTGAGGCCACACAAGTGGGGAAAGAGTGCTATATAAATAACCAAATACAATATAATACAATACAAGGGTGGATGAAGTCTGCGTAGGAGAGGGTCTGCACTGTTTACAGTGGAGCAGCCAACTGATGAGGTGTCAGTGTCTTGCTCAGGTGTACGAATTCTGCGCTGGTGGGGTGGGTTCTCAGGTGAGGTGGAGGGTTGCCAGCAGAGACTGCGACCAGGGTTTGTTAGCCCTTCCGCCTGTGATTTTACCAGGCTGATGTCCCTCAGTGTCTCTCCGGTCAATCTGGTAGGTGGTGAATCCTCTGTGGCAGCGCTGCAGCTGTTGGTGTGTGTGCATCTGCCATGGCTGTGCTCCTGGTGGGCTGGGAGATGGGCGTGGGCCTGGTCCTGCTGTGATGTGGTATGACGCTGCAGGATATCCCCCTCTGTATGCCCTGTGTGCCATTTTGCAGGATGGTGGTGGTGGTGGTAATGGCAGGTTCTGTTGCCTGGGATGTCTCATTCCCAGATGGGCCTGGCACCTTGTCATCATTGGATGCCTTTGGTAGTGCTTGAGTGCCTGTAGGGGACATTGAAGATGCATTATTGTGTTTGATGCTGGCAAAAAATTAAAACATTACACATGGAAGATAAATGGGGAAGCCATTTCTCAATCTATGGATATTACATACCTTGGGAAAGACCGTTATTAAGCCAAATGAAGATCATCTTTCACAAATACTGCAGATTCTCTCTGATCCTGTTGCTGGAATTTATGTAATTAAAAGATGAATCAGTTCTTCTGTATACTCTTCATATGTGTTTGTTTAACTTAAACCCACATTTTAACACCTTACACGGACGCTTGCTAAAATCTGTCCTTCAGCTTGCTGCTTCCATCCCGAATTGCATAATCCGTCATGAGTTGGGTAAACTATCTCTTTCATGCCGATGGGAATGGAGAGCATTGTCCAACTACAACCGAATCCTAGTTCCATCTGGGAACTCCCTCTATCAAGATTTTTATCAAATGTCAATGGGAAGTAGTTCTCACTCTTTTAGGGTCTATCATGCAAGGATGAAATCACTATTGGATGAAATTGGGGTGGAGCAAAATTACTTATGCCTGCATCCTGCCTATGTAAAAAAAAAAAAATCTATTCGAACAAGACTGGGCTAGGACAAAAGAGGAACTTAATAAGTACAGTACTATAAAGAATACGCCAGGTAACCTCAGAAGAGGGAAGGATGCGGTCCTTATTTAGCTATCTTCCCTTGTAATGTCACCCGTATGTACTTTATGCACTACAAAATGAATCCATTTCATACGCTTGAAAGGACAAGGAATTGGGGAAAACCAAAAGTCAAAGAAAATATAATATTTTGTAGATTTCTAAATTGTATGGAACCAGAGGAAACTCTGAAACATCTAATACTGGAATGTCCCCATTTTAGAGTATTGAGAACAATTTTGTTCATTCATCAGATTCACTCATATTGAACGGGTGGACTGTGTAGCCTCACTGTGGAATAGAATGATGCTAGTAAATTAAAAAGCTTTAACCTTTGCTTTAGTAGAACTGTTGAAGAAGATTGAAGTCGAAATATCTTCCTTGTTAATGAACTGTGTTGTAGAGATGTATGGCAATAGGCACCTTCATTTGCTGGTGTTTCCTTTTTGTTTAAAGTATAGGTCTTACACATTTTAAATTGGTTTGATTATACCGATTATATTGTATTGTATTGATTTGATATAATCTTTTATGTTGTGAATTTTATGTGAGTAAGTTTATATGAGTAATTTTTTGTAAAGGTTTGTTTTAACCATAAACAAATAAAAAAGGAAGATGTCATCAGTTTTCTCTCCTGACATGTTTTGGCATGTGAGGCATTCATTACATGGTGCTGAGTAGGATCCCCAGACTATTAGGCTGAAGTACATAATTGGTCAGGTGTGTTTGCATGTGGGTTCACTATGACGAGGAAGGATGCAGATATGTATGTGTGTCACATGGCCAGTTGGTCTTTTCCCTGTGTGTGGGGATGGAAAGGTGTACGTGATGGGGCAGCTGTTGTCTGACATGCACAATGCAGGTCCCCATGAACACATGCCCCCTACACAGGTGCCACTCTAATTGGGGGAGGTGGCTTGCTACATGGCACGGGAAGGTTCCTTTGGAGCACTGTTGTGCTGCCAGCAAGGGTGTGCAGTGCAGGGCACTTGGCTGCGTCCCTTGGCTCCCCTCCCCACTGTTGTGACTCACAAGGGTGGCCATGGTGCCTTGCCACATGGTTGCTATGGTTGGTGGCTGAAGTGGAACCCACTAGATGCAACCTGCCGTTATGGCCAGTGCATGGATTTGCTCATTGGGGAATATTTTGCTAGCCTGTCATTGATGCATACACCTGTGCTGGGGAGCTGGGGGTTTGACTCACCTCCTGCATACAGGTTGGTGACACCCAACTCCGCATCTCTCCAACTCCCTCAGTTGCCTCCATGTCCAGCACTGTGCTGCACTTCTCCTGCCATGCAGTGAGGACCAGTGTCTCCACGGTTCCTTTTTCGGTTGCCATGCTCTCCCACCTGTGTTGGGACAGTAGTCCATGCACCCTGACCATCAGGTCCTTCCAGCGTTTTGTGCTGTCCTCCCCATCATGGTGTACACTGGACACCGCTGATACCTTCTGGTTTATGGCAAGCCAGATGGAAGTCCACTTATTGCCTAATGTGTTGCGCTGAATGGCGCCATACAATTCACCAATCATGGTGTGCAACCACCTCATCTGCAAGCACCACCAACTCCCCCTTGCAGAATTTGGGTTTTCATAGCCGATCGTGGGTACCCTTGCCTTTCACCCTCTCCTGGGACATTATGACTTATTTGCAGGTCTGGATGGCTACAGGAATTGGATATATTTGATACATTGTGTTTTTCAAAATGGCCACCACAATGCTTCCAATTCCAGCACTGCCACAATTTCCACCAGAGCTAATAGCACTGTCGCTATTAGCGTCAGATTAGTTGGCGGTAGCACTATTAACTGCAGTTTTTCAGACAGTAGCCCTTATCTTCAGTACAATTTCCGCCTATAGCGTTACCATCAGAGTTGGGTCAGCTCATGCCAGGTTGTGATACAGCACTAATACCACCACACAACCTGCTTTAACACTATGACCGCTCGTCGGAAATTGCTCTGGCTGCACAACTTGTGACACAGCCCCTCGTTTTTTACAGCCCAGTACATAAATGTTATGCTTTACTTCTACAGGTCACACCACCCCAAAGTACCTTAGATGCCACAGGAGAACAGGATCCACAATGAATCTGGGACCGCTGGATGATTCCTGAGGCTGGAACATGCTCTTCCTCGTCACAGTACCTTTGGTGCCTTGGCAGGTGAAGAGGTGAAAGTTCTTGGCTTTACGCAACAGGACCATTCGAGGATGGACCCCTTTTGTAAGAAGGAGTTGCTGGGGTGTCAAGGCCAAGAAAAATTGAGAAACCAGACAGTGACGGAAAAGCAGCACTTTCGGTCTTTGCAGTGGTCTCCAATGGTGGGTTGTTATTCAGACTGTGGGCGTCCCACTAAGGTGAAACTTGCTGTGCACACCGAACAGGGCTGTTTGAAGATGATTAGACCCTTGGGGACCTTGGATGCCTTCGAGTGATGAGTCCAGTGGCAGAAGTAGGTGTTGGGTTTCATGACTTTGCTGCTTGCTGACTTTTGGTTCTTTGGTGCTGCAGTCACAGCACAGACCTTGGGATGGCCTCTGGCGACCTGGACTTGACCACTGGACAGGACTACAGAATCTCAACAATTCTGGACCATTGGGAAGTCTTCTTTGGTTTTTGGGGGTGGGAAACCCACTGGCGAACCTTCCTCTGCACACAGCACCCTGGGACCTTCTTCAGTGGGGAAAAGTGGTAAGATGTCATATCAGGGATGTTTATTGAAAGATTCTTTGATCAGCTGGAACTTACGTAGTGTCAAGCAGCCAGGGAACCCCATCTTCTGGGCAATATGCATCAGTCTGGCTTCCAGCAGTCGCAAACACTCATCCGGACTCTGGGTGACACAACTGGACATCTTAGGATTGAGATGTCCAAGTAATCCTCTTCTGGACTCACAAACACCCCTTCTCCGGATGGCAGGCACAGAGGACTGGCTTCCAGGGTACTTCTGACGAAGAGCAGCAAGTGCACTTTGATCCCTTGTATTTTGGTTGCCTTGCCAGGTCCTCTCCTGATTTCATCCTTGCGTCAGCTAAGCATTCTTCAGATTCCTTGAAGAAATGCAGCAACAGACTCCTTCCTCTGATTGGAGCCATGATTCAAGCTTTAGGTTTCCAGCTTCAGCTTCAGAACCAATTGGTAAATGAGGGGTCTCTAGTTATGTTTTTTGTTGTTGTTGATAAAATATGCATACATGCAGGGAATAGGCTTATTTCAATAAGATCCCTATAGGTCACATAAACAGGTCTCAGTTTTACAATAATTTCTAACAAATTCACCCTCTTCAACAACTAATCAAAAGCAAAAATATCCCACTGAAGTATGTTTGTAGGAACAGCGCATTTAATTTGCAGTGGGAGTACAGTGACCAAATTATTGCACATTAATCATCCTTCAACAAAATTGCTTCTCTAATCCTGAGACATTACCAATAATTTATCAGTCAATGTCTGAAACGCTTTTTTGTAGATCTACCAGCTGACTACTTGTCCCCCAGTATGGGTTTCTCTCCACTACATAAACAAGTAGAGGGAAATACGAAGTGTTTTCTTTTGATTCATGCTCCTTGACTACAAAGGTTTCCTATAGGCAAGAAAGCAGAAAAGTAAAAGAAAGTAAGAATCTACTGCTAGAAAACCGACCTAGGATTGTATCAAATCAGCCTTAGACGGTTAATGCAATACATACTAGTTTCTCTGACTGATCGCCTTATGAACCCCACTCGCCTTTGACCCTGCATTGTTTTAATGAATTGATCCCAAGTGCCAACTACAGGTGGATACCACATCAGCAGGATACGTGTGGTTGAATTTTCCATCGTTTTTTGGAGTACTACAAAGAGGAAACCACTTAAAGGAAAGTGCAAACTGGTCCTCCACATCAAGCTCATGAAGTATGAAAGTAATGGATTTGGCTAAAACATAAAATGGGAACTGGAAAAGAAAATATTACAATCTCCAAATTAGGCCATATTGAATACATTGATTAACACAGTACTCTGATGGTTACCAGTCAATTGGCCGAAAACATTTGGTCGACAGGACAATTGGTCGACACCATTTGGTCGAATGCCAAATGGTCGAATTTTTTTTTTTTTACAACTTTTTTGGGTTTTTTTGGGGGGGTCCCCCCCCCCAACCCCCTTTTTTTTCTTTTTTTTTCTTTCCCCACACGAAAACCCATAAAAAAATATATAAATAAAAAAAAATAAATTCGACCATTTGGCATTCGACCAAATGGTGTCGACCAAATTGCAGTCGACCAAATTGCAGTCGACCAATTGACAGGACACCTACTCTGATAGCAATATCCGTGACCCTTCTTTGCAGATAAAGAAGAAATAAATGATGCCATGGTTCTCTTTGGCCTGGCTCACTCTGTTCCATCTCAGTCGACTTGACAAGGAGTCATGCTAGAACAGCTTAGGTTAAACTAAGAAAGCTGAGAAAAGATGAATGTTACACTTTACATTGGGTAGTCCTTATAAGAGGGACTTTGGTAATGTGCAAGGATGTGGATCTTTCAACACTTGTACAGCATTCTCCTGACTAATCACCCACCTTTCCCCAATCCCTTCATTGCCTTGCTCCCCGAAAACTATCAAAATTGGGAAATCGGAAATTACAAACACTTGAAGATCTCAATATAAACATTTAAGTGTGGCTCCCTATGGAACTTGAGCAGGAGAAATACTTTCTTTTCAACGGGGGTGGAGAAGGGGATTTTTTGTGTTGATTTCTCCTCTGGAGTGTTGCTGCATGAATGAGACCGGCTAGCAGATTGTTCAGGTCATGGAGAACTTGCACTTTGAGGGAACAAGGTGAACATGGAGAGAGGGGTGAATGAGCAGAGCAGGATCTAGAATGAGATCTTGGTGAGCCAGCTGACTATGAATTGCTGTGTGCTCTTGAATAACTTCTTGAACGTGACCGGCTGTGCTTTTTACGATCCTCAATCAATTTAATTTTATGTCCATTTAGATCTGTTCTGTTTAATTAGTCTATTACAGACTTCATATCAGTATAGGCAGCACATTCAACAACTCCTTCATTCCAGTTGTTTCTGTGGGCATCCACATACGTCACTTCTCCAACCTTCTGCATTAAATCCTTAAGGTCCTGCAAGCTCACTTGAGAAGAGAGATTGTCTTTAATAATCCGGTTCTCAGTACAAACATGGGGGCCATATCTACTTGGTGCACTATTACGGGACTGTCATTTGCTAAACCATGAATGAAAACTGCCACCCATGCTACCTCTGCCACCTCCTCCTCCACCGAAGCCACCTCTCCCTCTGCGATTCCTGGCACCTTCAATTGTAACCCGTTCACAGCAAAGATCTTTTCCATTCAGTTCATAAACTACATCTCCTGCATCTTGATGCTCTTCAAATTCCACAAAGCCAAAGCTGTTCTTCAGATTAATCTCTCAAATACGCCCATATCCTTTGAAGAATTTCTCCACGTCCTATTCTTATGATGGGGACTTAGACACCCAACAAATACTCGACCCTGACACCCACTTATTTTGGATTAGAAGAATCTCTGCCTCTGTTGGGCTAGTCTGTATGTGTCTCGTGGTGCGAAGGTATACATGTTTGTTCCCCATTTATTCAGGCTTCTGCCAGGCTCAGTCAGTCAATCATACATGAATGCATTCATGCAGGCAGACAGCCAAAAAGGCTCGGAAGCATTCAGGCCATTCACTCAAACCAGACACCCATAACACAGAATGTGGATTGGAGTAAGCACCCAGCCTTTCAAAACCCTACATGATGTTCACTCCAGTTTCAGTCAGGACTGGCCAAGGCAGTGTGTCATACAACCAAAGCCAGACACCCATAACACAGAATATGAGTTGACTTCATATTCCATTCATACAGTTCCACCTCAAGGGTGTACCCACATTACACAGCCCCTGGTAAGGCTTGAGTAAGTGTCATAAAACAGAGTGTAGAGGAGCACACCTTTTGTGAATTTGTCCTTATTGTTTTCAACAAGAATTTTTCAATTTAGTAAGTACCTTAGGTGCTCCCAGAGCCAGATCCTGGGCTACAGGATCAAATCTAAACACAGGTTTTTTTTGGGTCACTCTACTACTAAAGTGACCATCGCTCAGTGCACACTTTTGGGCATTAAACAATGCAAAATGAAATTTTATCACGATTCTATTTCAACATATGTTTCTTTAATCATTATAGAAAAAATCATTCTCAAACAAAACTAAAATTAAGCTTACACATTTTCATCAGTAAACTCTTATGTTTGTTCCAAAGAATAGAGTCCATTAACATAACAATTTCATGGTATAGCATTTCCTCATGCTTAGTACTTTTGCAAATACAAAACACATGAATTCTTTCCTTTTTGACTGTTATGACTCTCGTGAAGTGTTAAATGTTCCTGTAAACATAATTCATTTCTCAAATAACACAAGTCTTTTATGTTTTCAGAGTTCATAATATAACTTCTGGCAAAATGCCTTCTTGTTGGTATGACTCTTTAATGCACAATGCACAACGCGTTTCAGGCAATTCTTGCCCTTCATCAGGTGTGGACATGTCTCTTTTTACGTGAATACATTTCTGCAAATTAGATAGATAAATGTTCTGATCAATATGATTCTCTCATTATATTTCAAATATTATTATGCATGTTGGTGTTAATTAAAGGAAAATGTATTAATGACTTTTTCTCTGACCTGGCATACCTGTGACAGTGAGAGTCTTGTCTCCATGATTGAACGTAACTCCTGAAAAGTATCTTGTTGTGCCTGTACTTAATACATTTGTTCAGATGGATCGGGAGATTTTTTGCTCGATCTGTAAGTAAATAGATAGTGTACGTTTTTCTTAGGAGCTGTCCTTTTAACCATGTTAGGTTTTGTACTGGGAACAGTCGCTACTTTTTATAGCGTTGTGTCCCAGTAACAAAACCTGCGTTAGCTAACATTGTCTCATCCTACTTTATGTTATGAAGCTTTTTGATAGTAATTCTCACCTAAGCCGGAGCATTGTGGAAAGCAGTCTTGTACTCTATGGAGTTTGTGTGACCGAGGACGATATGCAGGTTGCTGGATTCTTCTAACTGATGTTACGAATCTTCTCTTCCTGCAATATGATCGATTTCTTGTAAGAACTGTGTTCATGACGAATCTGATGTTTACACACATTGAAGTGGTGTCCGTCATTTCATGCTTTTAAATGTACCTGGATGAATTTTGTTACGAATTTCCAGAGCTTAGCATTCCGCTTGAGTTTTTCCTCATTTCTCTCTCCTATATGTGCCCTCCTTCTTTCCCAGATCGTTTTGCTTTCTTGGCACAGAAGATTCCACTTTACCGAGTGCAGAGTCCCGTAAACGGATTCTTGCTTCCTCGAACTTCACGTTCTACGTTCTTCGGGTCGCTATGGAAACCTTGTTGGCTTTCCTCCAAGGCATTATTCCGTGTTTAGAGGAGGTGACTTAACTTCTGATCTCTGTGGGCGCCATCTTGTAGTGTTCTTTGTATAGCAGTTTTCCATTCCTTTGCACTATACCCGGCTCGGGTGCTCTCCTGGTCTTGAATTTGGATCTTCCCAAACTTGGTCTGATTTAGGACTGCAATGACCCACTGCATTTCTTCAGTCTTCAACTTGGATTCTTTTTATTGGATCACGTCCTGCGTTCTTCAGGTCGTTATGGAAATCATGTTGGCTTTCCTCCATAGTATTACTCTGTGTTTCGAGGCAGCAACTTAACATTTGATCTCTGAGGGCGCCATATTGTAATGTTCTTTGTGTAGCTGTTTCCAATTACTTTACATTATAGCTGGCTCAGATGGTCTCCTGATCTTGAATTTGGAGTACTGAAACTGGTCTGATTTAGGCTTAGCCCGACCTTTTTCTTAAGTTTTTAACGTTGAATTATTTTACAAAAAACAGCTTAGATCCCAGTCTGCATTCATGCCAGTTGGCTTCATGGAGCTAAGTTTTTCTATCCAATAGGTTTCTTTTTGTAGCAACATTTTATTAAGGATGCCTCCCCTTCTTGACACTTTTACTTGTTCCAGAATGATGAATCTTATCTGGGTGATATTATGCCTCTCTTTTTTGAAGTGTTGTGTGACTGGTGATTTGATTGCCCCTGTTCTTATGTGTGATTTATGTTCGGACCATCTTGTTTTTACCTTTCTCTTTGTCATTCCTACATAATATATTCCGCAGGGACATCTTATTCCATATTTTACATTTTTAGAATCACATGTCGAAGAATGTCTCTTGAAAGATTATTCTATGAAGTGGAACATTTGCAGTTCCCTAGGTCTATCAGCACTATGCCAGTTTACGCCCTCTTCTGGGTGATACGCAGCAGTCAGGCTTCCAGTGGTCACAAACAATCCTCCAGACCCTGGGTGACACAACTGGACTGACTCGGCATGAGATGCCCAAGCACTCCTTTCCCCAGGAGCAGGCACACAGGACTGACTTCCAGAGTACTTCTGATGAAGAGCGGCAAGTGCACTGTGATCCCTTATAGTTCAGGAAGAGGTTGCCTAACCAGGTCCTCTCTTGAATCTGTCCTTGGGTCAATTGGTGAGTGGGGGGTCACTAGCTATACACATATGTTCACCATTCACTCAGGGTGAGGCAGGTTCAGTCAGTCAATCATATACAAGTTTATTCATGCAGGCAGGCAGCCAATCAGGCTTACAGGCATTCAGGCCATTCACCCAAACTAGACACCAGTAACACAGAATGTGGATTGGAGAAAGCACCCAGACTTTCAGAACACTACAGTGCATTCATTCCAGTTTCAGCCAGGGCTGGCTCAGGCATTGTGCCACACAACAAAAACCAGACAACCCACAACAGAGAATATGAGTTGACTTCATGCCCCATTCATATAGATCCCATCCAAATGACGTAACCACAATAGACATCCCCTGGTAAGGTTCCAGCAAGTCTGACAAGATGCAGCCCCGGGCCATATGTGGTCTTTTCACCCAACAGCCAGCCAAGGAAAACGGTACACATTCAGGGCTTCTCAGTACTCTGGGAATGAAGGTGTAAAGGCAATAGAAAACAAAAGGCTGCGTTGGCCATCTTGCCTTTGTCCAGGAAGCCATTGATTCCTATGGCTGGACCTGGGTGTCCCAAAATTGAGGACACTCAGGGCCACTGTCAAGTCAGCAAATAGCTGCCACCAGCCCATATTCTGCTCTGTGAACAGCACACAGGTGCCCAAAAACACAAATATGTGTACAACAACCCATGGATGTCATAAGAGTATCCCATGGTTGTTGTTCACTGAAAGGAAAAATGAAGAGATGCACTGCCAGTCATCTTGGCTGGACCCCAGAGGCAGAAAACATACCGAAAACACACACACGGAAGTGATAGAACAAGGACTAGGAGGTCCTGTTCATCCAAAAGTAATTTCCAGCATCACACAAGCACAGATGTAAGTACACGAATGCACTGGTTGTCTAATGAGACATGAAAAGCCAAGTATCAACAAACACATGAAATTGTCTTGCCAAACTGCAGAGAAAGGGGAATTATTTTATTTTAGCATTTTGCAGTTGTTCTTCTCATAGCTGGCAGAAAGTGATTTGCTTGCAAGTTTTCAGACTTTTGAACAATCATGTTTGTGTCCAATACAGACCTCTGTTGTTGCCTGTTAGTGGACTAGCAGGAAGAGGAACATTGTTTGTTAATAAATGCATTGAGAGCAATGAAACAAAATACACCCAATTGCTCTCTGCTATGTCTTTTAACTGTTTCAACATGTTTAGCAACATTCATAATAGCGAGTGTTACTTTATATTGATTCTTGATGTTGCCAGTGGAGCATGATAATAAACGTGAGTATCAACAACGTGTATCACATACAGCACAAGAAGTAGGGACAGTCTTAAGAAAATGAAATACCTTGATTATTGGATGCAAACATGCCCTTGTTTTCCGGTTTATTTTACAATTAACTCCTATGAAAAGTCAACCAGTGGTCAAGATGCTGCAATCTAAGGATAGTCAAAAATCTATAGGTTTCATTGTTAATTTCAACCTTTGGAATTGTTGTGAATTCCTGGTGCTTACCATTAATATGAGGCAATCTGCAACTTAGATTATGCAGAAATGGTAACAGTCTTACAAGGGAGACAGATTTCTAACATGTTTCATACAGGTTGCACTGCATCTGATGTCATGTTGACTCTTCAAGAACAGAATATTTTGTGTGTTGCTTTGATGTGTATACTTGGAGAGTGTGACAAGTTCAACTCTACAATGCTGCTCTTTAAGAAGCAAGTCATTGTAGAGATACAATTGTGCAATGTTTTAGATGGCCATCATATGCCATTATAGTTAGATAAAAGAACAAAGGCACAATTAATTGAATTAGACAATTCAATTTCTAAAACAGCAGGTCGAGAATTGGTTTTGAAACTGCCCATCAATGCACAAGTAGTGTTAAAGAGGAATTTAAATGAAGAAATTGGTCTAGTCATTGGAGCAATGGGAAGAGTGCGTGCATTTCCCACTTATCCTCAAAGTACAAATATTGAACATTTTCTTGTAAATTGTGATTGTGTAGGGGAACCTCATGTGATTTATCAGATCTCTGCACGCTTCATGCTTTTTAAGGATACCTTTGTGAAAAGAGTCCAATTTCCATTGTGCTTTGCATATGCAATTACTATTCATAAATCATAAGGGCTGACTTTAGTAGCAGCACTGATTGACATTGGTCCTAAAGTGTTCAAGGAAGGAATGTCATATCTAGCCTTTTATGTGAAAAAAATATTAAAGGTGTATTTTTAATTAACTTAGATGAATCAAGTTAAAGTGGCAGCTGAAATGTCATGCTTTGAACAATATAACCGATTATGTACACTGTATGCTCCTCACCTTGACTTGATACCTTTTCCTGCCAAGCTTATAGCAAGACAAAAATAATCAACCGTCCAACCTACATTCAAATGAAGTGGTTCCTCTCAACTCTTCAAAAGAAGAGAATCTAGCAGTGTTTAGAAGTCAAACAAATATCATATACTCCCACTGTAGGTTCAGTAATCAGTCAGGAGTTGAATGCTATTTCAATGTAGCTTTGTGCATGTAGTCTCATATAATACCACTGTAGGGTAGACAATAGAGAAACAGTTATATGTGTGTAGTTCTCAAATTATATGTAGAGAATAAACCACACAATACACATTCGCCAATGTCAAACCAAAATGTAGTAGCTGTTGCAAGTGGAAGAAAACATTTCTCTCATAATACACAGGAAGCAAGTCAAGGATTTATTTTTGAGGTCCTAGTGCAGGAAACAGTTAGTGCAGATAGATATGTAGGAATATCTTATGAGTGTAGGCATGAGTGTCTACAATGTTACAAAGAGCAAATTACTTGAGATGTTAAAGAAAGGTTTTTATATGTCCTGTCCCTGATCAGAAAAATGTGAATTCTGCAAAATACAGTTTTTAATCAGTACGTGTTAATAATGATTCAGAGATGTAGTATGGAAGGTTAGGAACTTTAGCATTCTGGTTAAGAATATTGTAACCAGTCAGATTTCTATTTCTAAAATTTACTTATTGAAACAGAAACATCCTATTGAAATGCTGTTTGCTAATACAGCAATCTAATAATACATACACAATGGCTGCATCATGGATCATTGAAGTAGATCATTTGAATCTGGCAATATAGTCCAGTATAATCATAAATCCAAGCCTATCAGATTCTTGAATAATGTTACACTTAGCTCTAAGAGCTAATAATACAAGAATTACTAAACATATGTGTTAGCACAGAACATACATATGGAGAGTATCAATGCATACACATCTGTGGCACATACAGTGAAACTCTAATTATGGGGAAAGAAACACCATGACCAAAAAATGACACTAAGATTACAGTTCATCATCAGGCATAAAAAATGAATGGTCTTTCTGGGGCCTGCTTATTGTCCCATGTATGTGCACCATGAACTCCAGCCAAAGCCTAAGGAAGGTACCTTATGAACACAGCAGAAGGCTAACGTTCTACATATACAGCATGTTTAGGGTATGTTTATCATGTTTTCAACGCCATTTGACGGGATTAAGTCATCTGCTTAAAATGCACACTCTAACTGAACACAAACAACCGCCTGGATGATTTGTGATGTCATCAGTGATGCCATTTGTGATGTCATCTCTGATGTCCTGGGTGTTAGTCTCAGCAGTGCACAGTATGGTAGTGGAGCGAGTTATGGTTGCTTTGCTTAACATTAATTTGACCTTTCTTTGGTTTTTTGATTTTAACTTGCAACTATAGCATCCCTTTAACAATGTTTTTTTCAATTCATTTCGTAGGTTTCGATTAGTACAACCTAAGTATAACATCCCTTTAACAATGTTTTTTCAATGAATTTCAAAGGTTTTTATTAGTGCAACTTATAAATAATGTCCCTTTTAATAAAGGTTTTAGTGAAAATGTTGTATAATGTTACGGCACTGTATATACTTTATTAATAATTCCTCTTTTAATATATATGAAAGAACTATAACCCTCCTTTAACAAACATATATTTTGTAGTGTGTACCGATGTGTCTGATTTTCAACGCAGCATGCTGGCGATGCAAGTCATGGTTCAATTGCCTAAGGCATGGGGCACAACCTTGAGCTCAGCTCCACCAAACCACCACTGTTATCCACTGCACCTATCCTGCATCCTAGTTCACTGTCCACTATACCCCCATATTGTGACCAATGGCCAGTCTCCACAATCTATGGGGCACAGGCTTTGGCCATGCAACATGCCCCAATAAGCAAATCAGAGTAGACATTTGTCTTTGCTGAGGGCCAGGCACACTGCCCAGGCACCAAAGTTATATCACTATTTGTTGTACTTACTTTTTGACAGTTTGCAAAAAATTCAAAACTGGACAAGTTTGCTGCAATCCCGTCTAGCACTCTGGGCTATAGACATGAGCAGAATTTCTATTTCATTCAAATATATCCTCATTTTGAAAAACATTAACTGCATTGCCGGTCCCTAGTGACCATGGCTACTGGCCACATTGTTCAGGGCATTGATTTTGGCAACATTTTGCAAACGTTTGTGCAGATTTGTTAAACAGCACCAAAGTTATTAGCCATTTAAAAATGTTGAGACCACCTCTAATCGTGCACCCCTCTAGACAAAATCCCACCAAACTTTGCAAAAACATTCAAAATCGGTTGTAAAATCTTTTTGCAAACTTGTACAAAGATGTGTCGAATGGCAACAAATTTATAAGCCATTCAAGCATTTTGGGACACCCGCTGTAAATGTGCCCTTTCTTGGTGAAACGGCACCAAACTTTGAAAAATGTCACGCAATTTAATTGAATGGCACCAAAGTTATAAGCCATCCAAAAACTGATTTTCAAAGACTATGGGCCTCATTACACGGTAGGCGGTGAGCCATGGCGCTATTAGCGCCATGGCTCATGCCGGTAAAATACCGGCACCACCTTGGCGGAAAGGGGATTTACCGCCCCATTCCAAGGTTGGAGGGGCGGTAAATCCCCCTTCCGCCATTGCCCTTCCCCATTCCCATTTCTGCCCCATAGGGCTCTATGGGAATGGGGAAGGCGCTAATTACGGCACCGCAATTTTGCGGTGCCGTAATTAGCTCTGAGGTCCCTTAGCGGGTTGGATTTTAACGCCTGCAAAAAGCAGGCGTTAAATCCCCCAACCCGCAAAGGGACCTTGTAGTAAGGTGGTAGGGATTTACCGGTACCGGTATTTTACCGGTACCGGTAAATCCCTACCGCCATCCGTGTAATGAGGCCCTAAATAATGCAGAAATATGCATGGATGTCCTCGAACTTGTGTCAAGTTTGCGAACATCTCAGAAATTTCCCCAGTCATCTGAGATATTTGCAGACTTCTGAGAAGAAAAAACACCAGATTTTCTGGCTTTTTCTGGACATAACCCATCCCATCTTCTTCACCCCTCACATCCCCGAGATTGTTTAATTAGTTTGACAAGTGTAATGTTGTGTTTCTTAATATGTTTTTACAGCAATGTCTGTGGGCTACGGGCACAGTTCCCGAATCTAAAATGGTGTATATTTCAAAAGTGTGGACGCACCTTAAGTTTTTAGTTGAGCAATCAGTGAGTACGTATGATGTCTGTGAATGTTACGTGGCTCCCTGATTGGCCCAAAGGCATCCCCAGAAACTAAACCAGGAGGTGAGTCTGCTGACCGGATGCAGATAAGATATCACTAATGTGTTTGTCTTACATTTTGGGAATTTAAAAAAAATGAACTGGACAGATTAAGACCAAATTTGCAAACACACATTTTTAGGACCAAGCCTCTGCTCCTCATACAAGTTTGGTGCAGATCTGTCCAGCAGCCTTGCTGTCAGCAAACTTTATTTTTCCATTCATGTCTATCCAGATTTCAAACATTTTGGGACCCCGCCATAACTTTACACCACCTTGCTGACCCCACAGAAAACTTTTCAAAATCATTCAGAGGTGGCCATATGCTTTTTTTGCAAAGTTTTATGCACCTTCGTCGAATGGCACCAAAGTTATAAGCCACCCAAAAACTGCACTTCCTATGTGTTCAGCAATTTAACCATAATTGTAGGTCGCTACCGCCAGCCCTGTAATGTAGTGAGACTATTGGGGAACTTGTGGAGCTATTGACAGTACACATGTATACTGTAGACAATAACACACAATGTTTTAGACCCTAATAGTTTCTCCTATTTCTAGGGAGGGAAATAAAGACAATTTTAAATGTGCAATGCAGGGAATCTCAGAGATATTCTTATAAAGATGTTAAGACACATATTTTTCCGTGTATAGGTTACCACGGCCATTCTCATGCTGGAGGATAATCCACAATTAAATACCCTAACTATACTGTGTGCCCGGCCTTTCAGGGTAGGTTATACAGTGTACTTGACCCACATGAATGAACTGCCAATTTTCTTTATATATATATATATGGTTCCCTTCAGCACTTGCAAAAGCATACACCTAAAACATGGGGAATTAGCTTGCTGTAATACCTTTTCTATGTGGGTCCTCTTTGGGTACAATCCCAGACTTAGCGCAGCATTGAAAAAACAAACCTCTATATGGTAAAAAAAAAAAAAACTCAGACACAATGATGGACCATGCACGTCTTTATAGTAGTGCTCTTTGGCATTTATCTGAATTAGTTAAGAAAGGGACAGGATCCACATATGGTTTATAAAAATACAATTAGAAATACTTAAAATAGCATAGGACATTCTTGAACAAGGAAATAGACATTGGAAAAATGCAAGCAGGGAGGTCTCTTCTACCGAGAATAACATGGAGCATTTCCCATTTTATGCATTCCTAGACATCTCAGTAAATGCGGAAAACCACTCTGGTCTTCCACAAAGTAACTTGGCAGGCGATGCAGAGTTATCTGAGCAACTTGGCAAGGCTCTGGGCGATTACATAATCCTGCTAGTGACGAATCGCGCACAAAGAACAAACCTTTATATTCTATTGCATTAAAAGAATGATGTCATACTTTTAAAAATATTGTGCCCATTTTTTCTTTCTTATTCTTACCAAGAGCTTTAGAAGTGCACTGTCTGCACCGCTGACAGCAAGGTCCCTTCACCATAGCACACAGGCGCTGTGCTCTGTGCCTCTGTCAGCCATGGCAGTTCAGTGACACCTGACACACTACTTTCTCTCCTGCAGGCTCTCAGCACAGATGGCAGCCAGGCTCAATCTCAGATTGCCTTCCCCAGCAACCACTGAAAATCCCCAATGTTCCTTTTCCTCTATCAAATCTCCTATTGATACCTCTTTCTCCCTGCAGAAGGCCCCTCCTTCTCTCTTCCACTGCCTTTTAAAATGTCCTTTCTGCCTTCCCACTTTACTTGTATCTCCCTACAGAATGCAAATTATTTCACTAGCCCTGTCTTTGATGTCACCCATGAATCTGCCCTTCCCTAGCATGGCCAGGCCTTCAGTGAGTTTCCAAAAGTCTTTAAGTTTTTTATCACCTTTGTACAAGCATTGATTCTCCAGGCCCAGATGATCATGCAGCATTACCATCCTGCTCTTCCTGCTCAAACAATGAGTTTTCTTTGCTAACTGAATTACGCAGATTCATAATGTCCTGAGCCTCACATGCACACTTCGTGGATCGGTTTGCAATGTGTGCATTTTATTTTCTAAGCCATCATCCACAGTCTTTCAGTATCAAGAGAAATAGAACAAATGTGGACTGGTCAGGGGGAGGAGACAAATATCAAAATTGCATAAAACCCACAAAAGTTAAATAAATTAGAACATGGATAAAACAAGTATTAAATCATCCAAAATGTGAATTAACAACAAAGATGCAAAAAGTGTAATACACACTTCATGACATAGGAATACAATAACATAAAGCCTATTAGGGACTAGTGTTCAATCAGTCAATTATGAAAAAGCTCAGTGGTAAATCACTGTATACAATTCTCAATGAGTTAACAACTTAGATTCAAATACTCTGATAGTGTACAGGGGCATACAGTCTCGACATGTTTCAAATCCTTGTTGTGATAAATACAGAACTTTCTTCAGGAGAAAAAAAACAATTCCTATTCAACAATCAATTTGCATGGACAAAGGACAAGACCTTGAGACAGTTCTTGTTGGGGCGTACAACTCAAAAATTGAGAAGTAGAACGGTGAAACAATACACCTTCAATGTAGCACCAAAGTTGTAGGAGTCCGTGAAAATGGTGAGGAGGCTGCGCCGGGGTCCTAGTGTAGGTGAAGGACGGGTGAACGTGAGGATCCCCCTGTGCCATCCTTTCACACACTCTGAGCAGGGGTGTTGAACGTAGAGCTAATACACAATTATAACTGCACATTCAGTAAGATATATTTTGTTTTGCTATGCAAATAATTTAAAAATAAAACTAGAAAATTGATTAAAAAAATATATGTGTTGAAAGACAAATACCAATGTCATGTTTTGCCTATATTTTAGATTTTGTTTGGCTTTCAATGCAGTCATTACATTCAGTATGTTGTTTTTCAAAATATTGGCACAAAATAGATTCTTAGCTTGAATTGTAAAGTGATACATTTTGTAAATGTTCATGACGGCGTCATTTGGAGCACAATTAAAAGGTTACTTGTTGATCATGAATTTCGCTTGTGGAATTTAAAAGTCTGTCTTTGTATAATGTCAACAGGGCTCCTTGAACAGATGGTCTGTTATTGTAGCCTGCTGTTTCTGAGATTGCACAAGCTATTCGAGTTTGCCTGTGTGAATTTGCACATGGTTTAAAATATGGCAAATATACTCAACACACAATATTGTCTTGGGGTTTAAAACTTTGTAATAAAAACTATGTCAATTGCTTTCCTGGAATGTTGGTAAGGATGATGACTATACACTGCACTCACAAACTGTATTTGATGTAACTGTAATAGTTCTGAGATACAAATGTTAGTTTTGTTTTTGTGCATATTCAAACCGCTGAGGCAAATACATTCTCGTGCGAGTGTGTTGTCTAAAAAGTTCTAAAATAATGTATACTTTGATCATTTCTAATATGGAACAGTGGCGAGGAGGAACTAGTTAAAAATTAAGTAAAATGGTAGTCATAAAAGAAATCCACAATAGTCAGTGTGGGTTCATTTTCAGCAACAAAAGTGGAATACTTCATTTATCCATGAGAGAGATCATTTTACACCAACGGACGGCTCTTTTTGGGATGTAAGATGCGGAGGTGGTTGGGTAGTTTCATTTTTTGCCACATGTGATACTGTATAAATTATTATTATTATTATTATTATTATTATTATTATTATTATTATTATTATTATTAATGTATTTATTGAGTGCGGGCCTAGCTTCTGCTAGCTTCTGGAAGCAATGGAGCACTTTACAATCATAGTGAGACGAATAAGGTTAGGGAGCATAGCAGCAAGGGAGTGTGGATCTAACAACAGGGGACAGAGGTCAACAGTCACTAATGGATCTATAAGTAACCAGTCGAGGAAACAATTGGGATCAGATCACCAAGTCTCAGGTAAAGTGGGGAGGGGACCGTGTAGGGACCTAGTTGTTCGGGAGAAGCCTTTCCCTGACGAGGAGGTTATTTAGCTACTTCCTGAACTGTAGAAACAATGGGGTGAGTCAGATGTTGATGGGGATGCGGTTCCAGAGTCTCGGGGCTTAGAGAGAGAAGGCCTGTCTTCTGTTTTTCTCCTGCCTGTGGCAGAGTTCAAGTCTGCACAAGTCTTTTCTTCTGGTGGATTTTAGCCCTCTGGAGGTACTGAGTTTGTCAGTGAGGTAGATTGAGGGTAGATTGAGGGCTTCAGGGAGACAGACTTGCTGATGTTGCAATGGAATGTGAAAATGATATGGGCTTGCAGCGGGAGCCAGTGAAGTTCGATGAGAGTTGGGGAGATGTGGTCGAATTTGGGGAGTTCTTTCATGAGTCACACTTCAGAATTCAGAACACGTGTTAGGGGAGCCAGGGTAGTTGCCAAAAGGCCATCCAAGAGGGCATTGCCACCATCCACGTGGGAGAGGACCAAGGCTTGGACAGCAGATCTGAATTTGTTTTCTGAGATGAAGGGCTTGAATTTTCACAGGAGAGACAGTTGGTACCAAACCATTTGTATCTTCCTTGCTATGTATTGTTTGAAGGAGAGGTGTCTATCATTGCTGAACCCAAGGGACTTGGCCCAGGTGGCCAGCTGAGTTCTGAAGCCCTTGAGGTGCATATCAGTGAGCCAGGTCTGAATGTCAGGGTGTACAGTGTTGTTGGTCAGCAGTAGGAATTCAGTCTTAGAGGGGTTGAGCTTCAGGTAAGCACTGGACATCCATGACTGTATCGATGAGAGGCAGGCATTGAACCTGTGGATGTCTTCCATTGAGGGTATCTTGAATTAGGGCTGTGTGTCATCTGAGTATTGGTGAAAGTGAATGTTGAATGGAGCAAGGAGGTTTCCAAGTGTTAGGGAGAATTCTCTGTTAAGGCTAATTTCCCAAACCTAGTGAGTCCCCCAGCAGCTTTTTCTGGATTTTTGGGGTTTAATTTTTTTCTCCTGCCAAGAGTGGGACTCTTTTTCTCCCACTCTTAGACATAATTTGAGATATCCTTTGACTTTGTAATGTGTTTAATGGGCTATGGGGTCTTTTACTCCAAAGGGTTTCATGTATTTTTGGTAAGTGTGTTACACAGAACCCTCAGTGTAGTAACACAGGGGTGTCATAGTGACCCCCAAACATAGACTCCATACCCTGGGACTGACTACTGTCTCCCAGGGCATGTAAAGTCACCATTGACTTTACTAGTCTTAAATTGGGAACAGAACCAGTACAAACCAACATATTGTGGAAGTACTGGTAGGGGTAATTAGATTGCCCCTGGGTCTGTTTTTCGAGGGAGCACTGTGCAGTCCCCTCTCATCGAGTTTCTGGCTGGTGGCAGTGGTTATCACGCAAAATATTCCACCGGAATATTTCCTATGGGATTTTCCCATTCATTTTAAACGCACCACTTTTTGGTGCAATGTTAAAGATACCGCCGGGTTATTTATTTAATATTTATTCCCTGATTGGGTCTTTTTACCAGAACTCGGTTTTCAAATGGTGTTTGTGTTCGCCATTGTAACTCCAACCCAAGTCGAGCCCTTTGTTCCACTTTTTTGGCAGGCTTCTCCACAGAACCCTCCAAAAGTGGTGCCACTCTGTCTGGGTCTACAGGATGTGTGGGAGGGGGGTTTAGGCAACCTGGACTGAGTTGCCTCGGCAACTCAAGTCGTACTCTTGTGTGCTTGGCCCAGTAGTGAGCCGCCCGGCTCACCATTTAGCATGTTTGAGTGACAGCTAGGACTGATGAATGGGGGTTTTCTGCATAAAAGCATTGCTTTGGGGACTGGAACTTGAGAAGTCACCACAGGACCTAAAGAATCCGAGGAGGGAGAAGCTGAGCCGACCTGCAACAACGACACCACCGGTGCCGACCTGCAACCGGGATACCACGATTTACCACTACGCGTATAAAAGGGTAGTACCTTTTAACCGGAGAACTCCGCGGCTGGTTTCTTCCTTGGCAGTGCAACGACCTTCAGCTTTCCTCCACGTCGAGATCTCCTCTTCCTCTGGACAACGCCGTGACTCGCACCCGCTGCCAGGAACAACTGCCCCCTCTGGAGGATCCTCTCCATTTTAAAGGTACTGTGTCCGCCTAGCCTCCCTTGCAACGGTCTGTACAGGGTGTCTATTAAATCCTCAACTTACTACCTGGGCTGACCCTAGGCTGGCTAACTGAACTTTTCTGAGCTGAACTAATTCCTTTTTGAACTCTCTGCAACACTTTTTCAAGCCTCTTAAACTGTGTGATCTTGGGCGCATTGGTGCTCTGCTCTCTCTAAGAGGGAGCCTGGCCTCTGAACATTTTGCTCACAAGTAGACTTTGACTTTCCTGCCTTGCTGGGTGCTTCTAAAGTATTAGTGTTGTGTGCTTTTCTAATTTCTGCCTTTTCCCTCCCTTTTTTTGATAACTTATTGGAGTGCCATCTTCAGTTAAGCGCTCACCTCTGTCTGGAAATACGTGGTGTGTACTAAGACTTGTCTAATAAGGAATAAGGGATGTATATATATATATTAATAGTGACTGTGTTTTGAACTTGCTTACAATAATAGTGCTGGAGTGTTTCTCTAAGTGTGTCTTTAAATAAATAATTATATACTTTGCTCCACACGCTCTTGTCAGTGTTTGCTTGTGCTACTGTATTTTGGTACCTATCTTGTATACTCTATATACTGTCTAACTCTTCTTGAGAGAAGTCTGGCTGCTCAGCCACAGCTACCAGGTAAATCTGGGTGGTACAGACTGCTACCAATTGGGTTTACTGCCAACACCTGTAGTCCTAAGCCTTTTGCAGTGGTCCCTAAGGGAACTGCACAGGTTTCTGCCTAACACTGGTGTACAGCGGGTGGATTTGTATTGAGTATACATTTTAGTGTGCTTATAGATACCTTAGTGCAACTAACCACAAAGCTTAGCACTAAAAAGTTTCTTTTCTAACCTGTCAACTATGGAAAGTTATAGTCAAGAGTCCCTTGCTAAAAAAACTGCTGATTGTTTAAGAGTTCTCTGTAAGCATAAGAATCTCCTGACTAAAGGCAAGAAAACAGAGCTAATAGAAAGGTTGTTAGCAAACCAAAGGCTGGACGGTGGTTCAGAGGAACCTACCACTCCAGCAAATGTAGATAACAGTTATGATATTGATCCTAGTATTGATAATCTTGAGTCAGAAGCAGAAGAGGAGGGTGAAGATGATGTAGTTGTCCCCCCTAGGCCTCTACCTGCTCTGCCAGTTGTACCTACTGGACCTTTGCCAGGTCCCACATTTAGTCCCCAATATCTGGAACTGGAGAAAATGAAACTGGAATTGGAGTTTAGGAAACGTAATACTCAGGCAGAACAAAGACAGCAAGAACTGAATCAAGAACTAAGGCTCAGGGAAATGGAGCTCAAGCATGAGTTAGCGATGAAGAAATTGTCTGTTGAAAATGCTTCTCTCTCCGGATCCTCTAGGAGTTTCAGTCCCAAAAGACCCCGGATGCCTAAAGAGCTTGTGGGTATGTATGAGCCTAAGTTGGATGTGTTGGATTGGCTGAGTTTGTTTGAGTATAATCATGGGCTCCAGAACATTACATGAAATTAGTTACTTTCCTGGTTGTTCTCTAGGCTCCCCCCTTTTGCAACGGATGTGGTAATGGAGTTGGGGGAGGAGGATAAGAAGGATTATGAATGTGTAAAGTTAGCTTTGATAGCTAGATTTGGGAAGACCCCTTCCCAGTACCTTAAGAGGTTTAGGACCCTCAAAAAGCATGATGGTACCCCTTGGGCTACCTGGGTGAGTGAAGGTTTGAAGAACTTAGAGGGATGGATTAAGGGTTAAAAGGTGAACACTTATGAGGGAATGAACAATCTTGTGCTGTTGGAGTCAATTTATGATGCCTGCTCTCCTGAGCTCAGACAGCACTTGGCTGATTCAAAGGAATTAGATTCCAGAAAACTAGCTAAGGCTGCTGACTTGTCGGTTGCCAACAGGGCTACTCACAAGGACTCTCGGGTAACTCAGAAAAAGGATGAGGGGAAACAGCCAAAAAAGGACTCCAAAGAGAATTCTAATAATTCCAATCCCAAAGACGGCCCCAAACAAAACAATAAGGGTAAGCCACAAGGGAAACCAAATCAGCTAGTGCACCTTCTGGTGCCAAACCAGACGGAGGTCAGAGAAAGCCACCATTCCAGAAAGCATTTGGTAAATGCTATGTTTGTGGCACGCCTGACCATGTGAAAGGGGATCCCAGATGCAAGGGTAAACCTTCAGGGGTCCACACTGTCTCCTTAGCCTTCGCTACAGAGGAGGAAGTACAGATGGCCAGTGGAAACTTTCTGTTACTAGCTGATGAACCCATTGGAGTCTCAGCTAGTGTTTCCTAGGTGTCTCTGGGGTTGTGGGAACAACAGAATTTAGATGTATATAATTCTATCCCAGATAATACTAAAGAGTATTATAAGGACAGTGTCCAGGTGAATGGTCAGGAGACTCCTGCATAGGGTACACTGGGGCCAGCATAACTGTGGCGGATAAATCATTTTTTCAGGCAGAGGATGTTGCTAAGGCACCCAAACGCCTCACCAAGTTAGCTGGAGGGCCTGTGCAGATGCTTCCCTAGTTACCAGTTCTCATCCAGTGTAATGACATGACTATGAAGATACCTGTCAGCATACAAAGTGAGGTGCCAGGAAGGGTTCTGTTGGGTAATGACCTGAAGACTCTTGGAGTAGTGTCACATACCCCCGGACCTCCTAGTAAAAGGTTACAGGAGCTCACCAGACCTGCAAGGGAGAGAACCATGAGAGGAACTCCCAAGGAGATGATGAAGAAGGATATCACTCCTACTCCACTGGAGTTACAACTTGTTATCTCGGAACAACAAGAAGCAAAGGGTAAACCCAAGACTTCTAGGAAACAGCCAGCAGCAAGCACTCCAGTGCTTCCAACAAGGACTTCCCCTAGGTTGTCCAAAGTTACACCTGTAACTCCACCTCCAGCTGAGGCTGAGAGGGAGGTACAACCCTGTGTGGTTGAACTAGACTTTGAAGAGGAGCTAGTGAAAGGCCAAGAACTCATTGGAGATCTGGATCCTGTTGACTATGCTGTGCTGCAGTCTTTACTGGAAGAAGGTGGACCCAACAGGGCAGACTTCAGTAAGGGACAGAGAGAATGTCCAACTCTGGAAGGTCTTCGCCAACAGGCAGCTTCTCAGGCTGATGGGCAAGAGCCTGTGAAGTATAGGTTGCACTGGGAAGATGGCCTCTTCTACAGTGAACCAACTGAGCCTGCACCTGGAGACTACAAGCGGCTTGTAGTACCTCAAGAAAACAGACAACAGTTCTTGCAACTGGCCCATGAGATTCCTTGGGTTGGTCACTTGAGTTTAAAGAAGACCAAGGAAAGGCTCTCACTCTACTTTTATTGGCCAAAAATGGGGGCTGAGGTAGATAGGTTTTGCAAGAGCCGCCACACCTGCCAAATTTCTGGTAAGGTTGGTTCTAAGAATGTGGCACCTTTAGTGCCTCTCCCAGTTGTGGGAGTCCCATTTGAGAGGGTAGGGATTGACATTGTTGGTCCCCTTGATCCTCCAACCTCCTCAGGCAACAGGTTTATCCTTGTTGTAGTAGACCATGCTACTAGATACCCTGAGGCAATTCCTATGAGGACTGTTACAGCTCAGGCTGTGGCTAAGGCCCTCCTTAGTATTTTTACCAGGGTTGGGTTTCATAAGGAAGTAATCTCTGACAGGGGGTCAAATTTTATGTCCCACTACATGAAAGCCATGTGGAAAACCTGTGGAGTTACTTACAAGTTCTCTACCGCCTACCACCCTCAGACAAACGGGTTGGTAGAAAGGTTCAACAGAACCATGAAGAGCATGATTAGTGCTTTGGAAGATCCCCTTAAACGAAAATCGGACCTTTTACTGCCTTGCCTTCTCTTTGCTTATAGAGAAGTCCCTCAGGAGGGAGTAGGTTAGTCTCCCTTTGAACTTCTTTATGGCCATTCAGTCAGAGGTCCATTGGCCCTGATTAAGGAGGGGTTGGAAAGTGCTCCTTCCCCTAACCAGTCAGAGTGACTGACTATGTGATAGGTCTCCGGAGGAGAATGTCACACATGATGGCAGAAGCTAGTGATAACCTGAAAGCTGGGCAAGCTTTGGCCAAGCATTGGCATGATCAAAAGGCTAACATGATTGCATTCACTCAAGACCAGCTAGTTCTAGTTATGATCCCCACAAGGCACAGGGCCTTGCAAGATATATGGATGGGACTCTTCAAGGTTGTGGGTAAACTTGGAGAGGTGAACTATCTGGTGGACTTGGGCAATCCCAAGGAGGCTCCCAGAGTCTTCCACACCAACCGACTAAAGGCGTATGTCTCCAGGCCTGAAGTAGGAGCCTTGCTTCTAGCTTCAACAGAAGAGGAAGAAGAGAGTGAAGCTCTCCCTGATCTCCTCAGAAGTTTACCCTTGGATGAAAAGATTGAAGGAATAAATCTCTCTTCAAATCTGACACCTGAGTAACAAGAAGAGTGCAAATCTATGTTAAATCAGTTTGCCTTCTTGTTCTCACTTTCACCAGGCTTGACCCCTTGGGGACAGGATGATATACTCACTGGTGACTGTCTGCCAGTCAAAAGCAGAGGATATAGAATGTCAGAAAATGTAAGTACCCACATCAAAGGGGAGGTCAAGAAGATGCTTGATCTCGGGGTAATAGAGCCCTCTACCAGTCCCTGGTCTAGCCCAGTTGTGTTAGTACCAAAGGCAGCATCCAAAGAATTGAGATTCTGTGTGGATTATAGAGCTCTTAATGCAGTCACCAAGACTGATGCCCACCCTTTGCCAAGGACAGATGAGTTGGTGGATAGACTTGTTTCAGCCAAGTTCCTCAGCACATTTGACCTTACGTCAGGCTATTGGCAAATAGCCCTGACAGACCATGACAAGGAGAAAACTGCATGTTCTACCCCAGTTGGCTTATACCAATTTAAGGTTATGCCTTTTGGACTGAAAAATGCACCTGCAACATTCCAAAGGATGGTAAATCAGGTTCTGGCTGGGATAGAGGACTGCTGCATGGCATACTTGTATAACATTGCAGTATTCAGCCAATCCTGGGAAGAGCATATTAACCACCTAGGACATGTTTTGCTGGCTCTTGGACAGGCCAATCTGACCATAAAGGCAGGTAAATGCCAGATTGGTCAGAGTAAGGTGGTCTACCTCGGGCATGAGGTAGGAGGTGGAGAAATAAGGCCTTTGCTCAGTAAAGGTGAAGCTGTGCAAAATTGGACACCTACTACTCAAACCCAGGTGAGAGCCTTCCTAGGCCTCACTGGGTATTACAGGAATTTCATAGAGAACTATGAGCCCATAGCTTCTCCACTGAATGTAATCTCCTCTCCAAAATTCCCTAAGAAGGTCAAATGGAATGAGGAGTGCAATCAGGCCTTTGAAAACCTGAAGAAAGCTCTGTGCCAAGCACCAGTATTGAGAGCTCCTGACTATCACCAAACTTTCATTGTGTAGACAGATGCTTCTAATGTATGTATAGGTGCAGTCCTTAGCCAACTGGATGAGAAAGGTAGGGAACACCCCATTTGCTTCATCAGCAGAAAGCTGAAGGATCCTCAGACGAAGTGGGCAACAATTGAAAGAGAATGTTTTGCTATTGTGTGGGCACTGAAGAAGTTTAGGCCATACTTGTATGGTTCTACTTTTGTCATTCAGACTGACCACCAACCCTTGAGATGGTTGATGCAAATGAAGGGGAAAAAGCAAAACTATTGAGATGGTCAATCTGCCTGCAAGGGTTTGATTTCACCATTGAGCACAGGTCAGGGTGTCACCACCAAAATGCTGATGGTCTCTCTAGGATGTATGTCATCGGCCAGAGGTATGAGACTCATCCAGGAGTGGATTAAATCCTCCTGTCCCTTAGTCTGGGGGGGCGAGTGTTAGGGAGAATTCTCTGTTAAGGCTAATTTCCCAAACCTAGTGAGTCCCCCAGCAGCTTTTGCCGGATTTTTGGGGTTTAATTGTTTCTCCTGCTAAGAGTGAGACTCTTTGTCTCCCACTCTTAGACATGATTTGAGACATCCTTTGACTTTGTAATGTGTTTAATGGGCTATGGGGTCGTTTACCCCATAGGGTTTCATGTATTTTTGGTAAGTGTGTTACACAGCACGCTCAGTGCAGTAACACAGGGGTGTCATAGTGACCCCCAAACACAGACTCCATACCCTGGGACTGACTACTGTCTCCCAGGGCATGTAAAGTCACCATTGACTTCACTAGTCTTAAATTGGGAACAGAACCGGTACAAACCATCATATTGTGGAAGTACTGGTAGGGGTAATTAGATTGTCCCTGGGTCTGTTTTTCGAGGGGGCACTGTGCAGTCCCCCCTTGTCGAGTTTCTGGCTGGTGGCAGTGGTTACCACGCAAAATATTCCACCAGAATATTTCCTATGGGATTTTCCCATTCATTTTAAACGCACCACTTTTTGGTGCAATGTTAAAGATACCGCAGGGTTATTTATTTAATATTTATTCCCCGGTTGGGTCTTTTTGCCAGAACTTGGTTTTAAAATGGTGTTTGTGTTCGCCTCTGTAACTCCAACCCAAGTCGAGCCCTTTGTTCCACTTTTTGGCGGGCTTCTCCACAGAAGCCTCCAAAAGTGGTGCCACTCTGTCTGGGTCTACAGGATGTGTGGGAGGGGGGTTTAGGCACCCTGGACTGAGTTGCCTCCTCAGCAACTCAAGTCGCACTCTTGTGTGATTGGCCCAGTGGTGAGCCGCCCGGCTCACCACTTAGCATGTTTGAGTGACAGCTAGAACTGATGAATGGGGGTTTTCTGCATAAAAGCAGGGCTTTGGGGACTGAAACTTGAGAAGTCACCACAGGACCTAAAAAATCCGAGGAGGGAGAAGCTGAGCCGACCTGCAACAACGACACCACCGGTGGAGCCCTGCTGAACCGTCTCACCACTTTTCCCGACCACAGAGAAGATCTTCATTCCGAAGAGTCTTCTTCCTTTGACTGGTGGGGATAACCAGTTTGCCCGCCTTTTCCCCTTCCCGGATAATCTCGTGGCTGCCTTGCCTGTGCCAAGCACCCCGGCAACTGGGATACCACGATTTACCACTACCGTGAATAAAAGGGTAGTACCTTTTTTAACCAGAGAACTCCGCGGCTGGTTTCTTCCCTGGCAGTGCAACGACCTTCAGCTTTCCTCCACGTCGCAATCTTCTCTTCCTCTGGACGATGCCGCAACTTGCACCCGCTGCCAGGAACAATTGCCCCCGCTGGAGGATCCTCTCCATTTTAAAGGTACTGTGTCTGCCTAGCCTCCCTTGCAGCGGTCTGTACGGGGTGTCTATTAAATCCTCGACTTACTACCTGGGCTGACCCTAAGCTGGCTAACTGAACTTTTCTGAGCTGAACTAATTCCTTTTTGAACTCTCTGCAAGACTTTTTCAAGCCTCTTAAACTGTGTGATCTTGGGCACATTGGTGCTCTGCTCTCTCTAAAAGGGAGCCTGGTCTCTGAACGTTTTGCTCACAAGTAGACTTTGACTTTCCTGCCTTGGTGGGTGCTTCTAAAGTATTAGTGTTGTGTGCTTTTCTAATTTCTGCCTTTTCGCTCCCTTTTTTTGATAACTTTTTGGAGTGCCATCTTCAGTTAAGCGCTCACCTCTGTCTGGAAATAAGTGGTGTTAACTAAGACTTGTCTAATAAGGAATCAGGGATGCATATATATTAATAGTGACTGTGTTTTGAACTTGCTTACAATGATAGTGCTGGAGTCTTTCTATAAGTGTGTCTTTAAATAGATAATTGTATACTTTGATACCAAAGCTCTGGTCAGTGTTTGCTTGTGCTACTGTATTTTATTACCTATCTTGTATACGCTATATACTGTCTAACTCTTCTTGAGAGAAGTCTTGCTGCTCAGCCAGAGCTACCAGGTAAATCTGGGTGGTACAGACTGCTACCAATTGGGTTTACTGCCAACACCTGAAGTCCTAAGCCTTTTGCAGTGGTCCCTAAGGGAACTGCACAGGTTTCTGCCTAACAGCAAGCAGTTACATGTAAAGATTGAAAATCACAGGGGAGAGGATGGATCCTTGCGGGACTCCACAGGAGATGGGTAGAGATGGCGATCTGTAGGAATCCATTTGTACAAACCGGTGGCAAATATCAATGTGCGATTTGAACCAGCTGAGGACGATCTTGGTGATGTAAGTGCCGGTGAGTGTCTGGTGATCTTCTATGCCAAAGGCTGCTGAGAGGTTATGGAGGAGGCAAGGATGGCCATCATCAATGATTTTAAGGGAATTGTCAATCAGCTTTATGGTAGCTGTTTCAGTACAGCACCTGGGTCTAAAGCCAGATTGATAGGCCTGAAAGAGGTTGTTTGCTTCGTTGTGTTGGAGGAGTTGCGTGGCTACTGCTTTCTCAAGGATTTTACCTAGGAAAGGAAAATGGGTGTTGGGGTGGTAGTTGCTGAGGCTCTCAGGGTTCAGTGATGGTTTCTTGAGAAGCAGGAGGAAATGTCCGGTCTTGAGGGTTGAGTGGAAGGTGTTCCATAAGTTAGGGATCTGTTGATGATTGTCAGTAAAGGGAGGAGTGCTTCAGTTGGAAGTGTCTTGTGTATTTAGCAGGGAACCTATCGTCTGCATATGATGTGACCTTGCGGGATGCTAGAATGGCAGTAAGGTCTTCCATAGTGAGCATCTTGCAAGTTGCCTATGTGGGCTGGTTTTGCAAGATGGGATGTGTAGCGTGCTGTCAGATTTAGGGTTGGCATATATGTTTTGACAAATCATGCTTTTCCAATTTTTCTTCTATAAATCATCTATTTCTTTTGCATCACAAATAATATGTATGAAAGTTCAAACCTTCAAAATCATGGGTCAGTTATTGTGTGTTCAAAATCATTGAGTGTTCCACCCTTCCCCTATGCCCTCTACCCCCTTACCCTGTCTCCTTCCCTTCCCCTCAGCCCTTTTACTCCCTAGAAAGACACTTCCTACCATCCTTCATCCCCCTCCCATGTGTCGCCAAGTCCCATCTCCCACCTGCAAAAGCCTATCCCAGATTAAACCATTTCACCCATTTTTTTTTAACCTTTTGGGGGTACCCTCTGTCCCTGTATACCCTCTTCTCTAGCTCTGCACAAATGTTCATTTCCTCCAGCCATTGTTGGATTCTGGGAGGTGCAGGGGTACACCATTATTTTCCCAACATATTTTTGCCCAGAGCAGTGTTTTGTCCCCAGCACTGAAGCCTGATTCTCCCCATACATTTAGCGGTATCAGCTTGGGGCAGTCAGGTATTGATCCCCCACTACCCAGCCATTTTACCTCTCACCTTGTCCCAGAAGGAATTTTTCATGAGGCACTCCCAGACCAAGTGATAAAAGAATCCCACTCCCTTCTTGCACTTCAGACACAGGGGGTAGGTCCCATGTTTCCCGCCCTTCTCAGGATATTGCGTGCTGTAAGTGAATATATGTGGATCGGACACCCTCTGTCAATTTGTAGCGTTCCTGCAATTGTAGGAAATGTGTGAGTTGGTTTTGTATAACATGTTGTGCAGGGTTCCATGTGATTTTATAGAAAAAAAATGTTCACAGGAAAATGTTCAACAAAACAAAAACAGCAAAATATACTGAATGTTTTATTTATTTTGTATCCCACATTTCCCTAAAAGTATAACCCCCCCATTCCCCTCCCCACATGTTTTAATTCCTTACCCCACCCCCATACATAATGTTATTAAAAATGCAGTTTTTTCGCTGTTTTTGTTTCATTGAAATTATTTTTCATTGTTATCTCTTCAATGATATCACTGGATACCTTTCTCTGGATGTGTGATGACTCTCTCCTGCCACCTCTGCTGTTTACCTTATTTCTGGACTTCCGCCTAGTCTACATTACCCCATGCAGATGAATCTTTAGTCACCACACCTCCGACCCCATTGCCTTCAGAGCAGCTCTCCTAGAATCCAGTACACTGGCCCCTGATCTAGAGGGCTTGTGCTCTGCCCTGCTGCCATATATCACCTGTAGGGGGAAAAAGAGCCCATCTCACCGAGTTCCTGTTCTATGTGCAGCCCTCCTTTCCTATCAAACAACCACTCATTAAACACCACTAACTGGGAATCCAAATAATAGTGTTGTACATTCGGGACACCCAGGCCCCAGTTCCACACCGATGTAGACATCATTGGCAACACTATCCTTGGGGCTTTCACTCCTCATATGATCACCCTCTGCATCCCCTCAATGGTCCGGAAAACCCCACGGGGAACCCTAGCTGGAGCATTTTGGAGGACATATAGGAGCCTCGGTAACATCATCATCTTGAATACATTTTCTCTCCTGACAAAGGATAGCGGCAGCATCGCCCAGTGTTTTGCATCACTTCTCTGATGGTCTAGTACTGTGTGCAAATTATTCTTGAAAAACTGTTATCTCCCTACTCCTGCCTTGATAGCCAAATATTTAAAGGAAGACCATCTGCGCCCCCTTCCTTAACTGGCTTTAGAAGTGATTTCTCCAAGTTGATTCTAAGCCCACTGGCCTCTCCAAAGTCTTGGAAGACATCCATGATCTGAAGCCCTGTATGCATGGATTCTTCAGGAATATAAGTACATTGGGCCTCATTACAACCCAGGCGATAAATTCCCAACTTTACCACCATGGTGTAAACTCTGTTTACACCATGGTGGATGGCGGATTTACCGCCCCATTCCAAGGTGAGTGGGGCGGTAAATCCCCATTCCCCATTTACCCTTCCCCATTCCCATTTTTGCCCCATAGGGCATAATGGGAGTGGGGAAGGCACTAATTACGGCACCTTAAATTACGGTGCCATAATTAGCACCAAGGCGGGTTAGCAAAATGGTAATCAGGCGTTAAGGGTTAACGGCGCCGACGGCGCCGTTAAACCCTTAACACCTGGGTTGTAATGAGGCCCATTGTCTGCATATAGCAAAACCCAGTATCCCGCTCTGGCTTCTCAAAACTCTATATCTGGCAGTCTGAACAAACTTGTGTGACCAAGGGCTCCATGGCACACAAGAAAAGCAATGGCAAGAGTGGGCAGCCCTGTCTAGTCCCCTGCTGAAGCAGGAAGCTACCAGAGGTCCATCCGTTCACCTTTACCCTCATCTCAGGGTTTTTTATAACTGCTTCACCCATCCAACAAACCTAGGCCCGAACTCAAATGTATCCATTACCACCAATAGGTACTCCCACCCCACTGAGTCAAATTCCTTCTCAGCATCTATCGCCATGAGTGCTTGTGGGAACACATCCAGCACATTATGCATGTGTCTAATGTGCATTCTAGTCACCCTTATCTGGCATGAACCCGCACTGATCAGGATGTATTAATTCACCCATTAGAGACAGCATTTTATTAGCCAGAACTTTTGCAAAGATTTTCGCCTCCCTGTTAATTAACAATATTGGGCGGTATGTGCCAAATTGATCTGTGGGTCTCTTCTTTTAATGTATCCCCACCACCAGGGCTTGAAGGAGATCTGCCAGTAGTGTACCATCTTCCAAACCCCCCAGGAACATTTCCCTCATTTCCTCTGCTGGCCCCTGTTTTACGAGCCTCCAGAAGTCTGCAGGGAATGCGTTCGGCCACAGCAAGTTGCATGCCTTTAGCTGTGACATGGCCACTTCAATCTAATGCTGAGGGTGCATACACACATATGAATCACACTGGTTCCCCCCATAGTTGTCCACTCAAAAGAGTTGCCTCTCCCCCTCGGTCTCCATGTATCACACCTCTAAGTGTAGTGACTTCTTCACCAGGACTTCTTCACCTCTTGTGAATCCTGCATGCTCCATTATCGAGTACCGACTGCTCCCCAAGAACCTGCACGCTCTTGCAATCATATGCATCTCTTGTAACATCATATTATCCGCTTGCTGAAGTGCTAGGTATTTTGCTCCTAAGCATCGTTTAACCTTGTCCAGCAACCCATCAACATTCCATATCATACAGCTCAATGACACTGGCCTTGTTCTCTCCTCTGTCACCATTCAAAGTCATGAGATCACATAACAGTGTCGGACACAGCAAGACAATTCCCCTCCCATTCCCAATGGAATTACATTAGTAGAATAGCAATGACCTGTATTAAACTATTAACTGCCTCCCTGGCGCCTTCCCCTGCCCTACGCTTCCCCTCAACTTGAAGCATCTGTCATCCCAAAACAAGAAATCAGACTATGATCATCCCAGCCCACCAGCTGGTGATCCGGGGGTGTGCTGAACACAGTGCCTCTCCAGCTCCGCTCCTGCTGTATGTCTCTTGTGTGCCATGCTTGTTTCCGGTCACCCCGGCTCAGGCAATACCTCAGGTTGGAAGACTCACTTGATGATAGTTCATCTTTTTCCTTATCTGAGCCATCAACTTGGCTCACTCTGCTCAGTGGCCTTTTGTTTGTTTCCATATGCTTAGGCCCTCCCCAACAGCCCAATCCCAGGCCTCCATCGGGCTCTGAAAAACAGGACTCCTTCCGGCCCCAACAACCAAAAGGTGGTTGAGAAAAGCATGGAATATTTGATTTTGGCTGCTCTCAGTCTCTTATTTACCTCTTCAAATGAGTGTCTTGCCTTCTGGACTTCCCCTGTAAAGTCTGGGGAAATTGTTGCTGTGGCACCTTCTACCAGTATTGGGCCCTTCCTCCTTGACGCCTGCAATATTGTGTCCCAATCCTGGAAGTTCAATATTTTGTCTATTATGGGCCTGGGGTAGGCCCCAGGGCTGCCCTGCTGGAGACTCAGTGTGCCCGTTCCACGGACACACATTTGAAAGACCCAATGGGCCCATCCACTCTGCCAGACATTTCTCCAAGTACAGTTCCATAAATGACCCCTCAACTTTTTGGGGCAGTCCCAGGACCCTGATATTATTCAGACAGGCCCAACCCTCCATTTGTTCTTCCCTGGACTACAGTACTTTCATTCTCTGCTTGAGTTCTTTTTCATGGGTTGCAGGGCGTCTCTGCGTCTGAGATTCTTTGTTCTGCCTCCCCCACTCTAGCTGATATTTTCTGCATATCCAGCCTCAGAAAGCTCAACTCCGCTACCACTGCATCCACCTTCCTTTCAGGCAAGGTTTTGGACTCTGTAATTCCGAGCAGTAGCTCCTGCATAGATGGTGATGCACCTGACTCTTCTCCCCCATTAGTCACTCTGCTCACTGCCCCGGCACTTTGTCTCCTTGAGGAAGATCATGAAAGTGTCAATTTTGCTTACAGAGGGCCCTTATTTCCAGCTTTCTTTCACCATCCTACACCTCTCCTCTGGCACCTGCTGTATCCATTGCCTCAGGGAGTGTAGCCTTCCCACCTCCCGCAACCGGTCAACCATAGGTTCTTTTATTTGCACATGGAGCTACGCTGAACCTTATTCTCCCCTGCACTCCATGATCCCCTGTCCTGACATTGGGGATCCTTTGGAATGCTGTTTCTGCATTCCCCCAGAGGGTTGGGGGCAGTCTGTGTGTTCCTCGCCCCTGGTAGTTGGCCTGCCCAATGCCTCCTACTTTTCCCAGGGCACTACTGCCCCAGCCCTTCCAGATCTTGTGCCTTGCTGGCAGCGTTGCTCTGTTTTCCCCCACTACTTTCAGCATTCACCCTGTTTTTTGGGTGGTCTTTGTGGTTCCAGTCAACCTCCACAAGTGTATCCTACGCTTTACTGGTGGGCTGGGGACATTCAACACCCCGTAGCTTGTCTGGGCCCCAGATACGGGTCTCCCCCTCGGCCTTGCTTTGCTCTCTGGGCAGCATCTCTCTGGCCCTTCCTAGGTCTGAGGAAAGTCCCCCACACTGAGCCAGTACTCCCATCCACCTGCAAAGCCCTCTCTGGCCCCCAGATGATCCTCACATGGGGTGGGATCCCAGGCAGCACTTCCCCAAACTTTGGGTCGGAATGGGGGACCCAGTGCTACCTGGCAGCCACCGCAGACTGGATGCTGTGTGCCTTCTTATGCCTTAGCTCACCTGGCTGGGCTGGGCTGGTAAGTGAGGGGAATGCCACACCGGGCACTGCTCACCTTGTCTCTGCAGTCCCGACTGTGGCATACCATGCTTCTGTCACCTGGCTGCACTGGTAACCGGGAGCCCAGTCAAATCAACTTCCTGCGCTCCTGCTATCCTTTCCCACAGGCCACCACCTTCTGTGCACTTCTCCTCCTTCACTGAGCCTCAGGCCACCATCTTTGTTGTTGTGGTGTGGCCACTCGCACCCTTTGTCTCTGTGACTGCTGTCAGATTCTGCACTCAGGAAGAGGGCTCTCGAAAGCAGCAATTATCTTGATGTGAGGAGGTCACAAATTGTCCTTTCTGCCGGCACTGGAGCAGAGCTGGATGAACTCACATCTAGCCCACCATCTTGCGCAACAGCGCCCCCCATGTGGAATTTATTGATGAAGTAAGACATGATAGGGGTGGCTTTCTCAATGTAGTGTGTTATGGGTGGGTCCGGCAGTGAGTTAATGCAGTGCCTGATGGCTTTGCTTTCATTGTTGGCTTTGGCTATGGTGTTTTGTTAATAGTTGGCTTTGGCAGTGGTGAACAGTCATCTCCGTGTAGCAGAGAGTTCTTTGAGCAAGGCCGGGTTGGATATGCTGCAGGATTTTCGCCAATACTTCTCTTGTTTTATGATGGATAATTTGTTGAAGTTGAGTTCTTGAATGTACAATGGTGTGGAAGGTTTAGGCTTGAGGGTGCATTGTTTCACTGGAGCATGGCAGTTGATGTTGGTTGTGAGGGTGATGTTGAGTTCTTGAAGGAGCGAGCCATTTAGTCAGAGGAAAATCAGCCAATGTGAAGTGTAATTTGCTGAGGTCCTCTGTGAGAGCATCCATATGGAAGTTCTTGACTGATCAGCAGGCTTGTTGGTTCTTTCATGTGCTGCTTGAAGTTAGGATCATTGAGTAGGCAGTGGAGATATTTTTTCATTGACTTGGTTGCTGGGTTGCCATGGATGCTGAAGTTGCTGAGGAAGATGTTGTTCTCATGCCTGAGTGACATGGTGGTGACCAAGTCAGTGAAGTCATTGATGAAGGAGATGGTGGGTCTGGGTGGTCTGTTGATGAGGTGAAAAGTGACACTGTCCATTAGAGAGAGCGCAAAGGGGCAGGAAAGACTTTCAAAAGAGCCAATGGTGTGACGTCCAGTTGGGTGCATGGCCACAATCCCTTGTGAATGATGGCAAGGCCTCTGTCAACCTTGTTTGGATAGTTTCATTGTAAATGTGTGTAGCCTTTGGAGATGAGGACATCTAGGATGTGGGTGGAGGTGGATGTCATCCAGATCTCAGTTATGAAGATGGCATCTGAGTTATGTGTGGTGATGAAGTTGGCGATGTCAGCTGCATCGTTGGTTGCTGAGCAGACATTGGTGAGCATCAGTCTTCTTGTATTTGTGGATCATGGAGTGCTGATGGGTTGCTGATGAATGTGGTGTTAATGATGTTGTTGGTGAGCGGTGTGGTTGGTGATCAGTCGTGATGGTAGGTATGGGCTGTTGGGAATGAAGCAGATTTCTGAGTGAGCTTACCCAATGTTATAGGAGCAGGGGTTCTGGTTCAGGAATTGCCCCTATCTTTGTCTGCCCATTGCTGTGGACGCCTGGGTGGGGTGACGTCCCTGAATTAAGAGTTAATAAAGAAAAGGAAGTGGCCAGGCAAGTGGGTGGATGGGGCTTGGATCACGTGACAAGCAGCCTTTTCAATGCTCTCTGCCTGGAGATGGCTTAGAGTCCTTAAGTAGTTGGCTGGAAGGCGTGAAAACAGGTGATGAGCTGAGTAATTGAGTGGCAGGAACTGGTCATGTGACCAGCAGCTTCCTCAATGTTGTCTGGTGTGGTTGGCACAGTGAGTTAACTCACAAGCACTAACACCACACAACAAAGTGCCAGATCTCGTAAACTTTACGCAATCAATTAATTCATGTTTGCGAGTGTTGTTACGGAATATATTTTACATTCCATCAAAGCATGGTGAACTTTATCAGAAGCTGCAATCTCACGCAGAGCATGTCACTGCATGCCACGTTCTTTGCACAGTTGCTTTCTTCATTCGCCTGCTTCCCCATCTCCGTTAGGCACAAGGATGTACCCAGTTAGCACTGCAGTCAACAATCCCGTGCAAACTTGTCTACCTCGATAAAAAGATGTGGCTTCCCACCATTGTACAAGTAACATGCATTGCTAATGGCCCCATTAGGACAGAAACATTGCACTACCACACACAATAGTTACGTTACCCACCACTCATCCATGTCTGCACAGTTACAGGATACACGGTAACACTCTCAGGTGCTTACCATCATAGCCAAGAAAAACTACTATGCAAAAGTACATTCCTGAATTGAAGGCAGGTTTCTCTTCTTCTACATACACTCTGTCAGGCTCCAACTTCTGCTGAAAAGTTGTGACCAAAGTGTAATTGTGATGAAATGACTTCTGCCCCACAGAAGTTCAAGAGTGACTAGTGGCTAAACATCCTACTCAGGCCTAACACGTCTCCAAAACAAGAGGAATCTAAATCAGTAGGGTGAAACTCAGTCAAGTGTCCATCCTTTGCCTTTTACGGTACCATTGGCTGAAGGCAGCCATAATCTTAAGAGGGGTGCAAATGTGAAACAGTAGCAACCCAATCAGAAAAGTGCAACAGTCCAAAATCAAGGTTCTATAAAAAATAATATAAATAATGCAATTAAACACATCATACACAAAAATAACTACATGCAATACACTGCAAAAATGCACCACAGTGAAAAGAACACAGAATATGCAAGAAATAGAAAGATGCAGCAGTCTGGGTAATTAAACAGAGTTGGAAGGCAATTAATAACCACAATGTTCATGAAACGATATGTTCTTGTGCAAAAACGGAATTAAAAGTTATCTAACCAGTCTCTAGCGCCCAGAGATGGACCAGCAGGGCAGTTAGCAGTCAATAATACGTTCATGCTGTCCTTGTCACAGAGCTCGACACGATTATTGGCGCTGTGCAAATGGTTCAATTCTGGTTTGGATACAGCACATTGCAGTGATTCAAAGGGGAAGCAGTCATTGAGTCGAGTTCGAAATGATTCACTCAGAGGTTCAAAGTCTTCTGTAGCAGCGAGCGTCTGGTTCAAGCTGAGACAACCACACACTCAGGTGGTCCGGTTCAATGGTGAACTGGTTTACGGATGTAACAACAGTGGTTCAATGACTTTGTGCCAAATGCAGCACCACAGGGTCCATTGGCTTGAATGAATTTGAATACGGTTCAATTGAAGAAGACTAGCAGTTTGGCTTCTTCGGTTTCTGTGAGTCCCAATTCAGGGGCTTAGGGACAAGATAGGTCCTTGTTCTTCCAAACACAGGGCTGTGAGGTCCTGTGTAGCAGTGTAGCTGGCCGTGAGGTGTGTCTTGCTATAGAAGCAGTGCACCCCAAATGTGCAATGGGCAAGGAGTAGAGCTTTCCTCTACCTTGTATCACGTGACTTCACCTTACAAATGGTGTATGTCATGAAGGGGGATCTGACTATCAGATCACCCTTTCTGAGATGAAATTACCTGCAACATTTTACTAATTAATAAAATGTAAAGAGCCAGGACTTCTACACTGTGGGCAGTCATCGCCTTTTACACCTACTTCGGTAGACATACCCCACATCTGCCTTGGATCCCAAGCAATTCTAGAATCTTGTTAGTCACCATCATCACTATTCTCTTCCTCTGGTGAGTCATTCACTTGTGCACTGATGACAGGCTATCACATAAGGGCCTTTTTGCTTACAATTATAAGCCCACGAAAACTGATGGCTATGTTGTTTCAAACCCAAGATTCTATTACAAGACCGGAGGTGAGCATTATGCTTATCTTCTTTAATACTGCCAAACACAGCAATTCAAATATTAAAATGTTTCTTTAATAAACATCATCAATTTTTACAAAATAAACTTTTTGAAACTTCAGAGCTTGGACAGTCTCTAACTTGAGCTCCACTACAACTCCCATGAAGCTCTCTGCGAGCAGTAGTCTTAGCCTCAGTCTCGCTCTCCATTGAGAGCACTCCAGCAGGTATTAGTCTATCTAAGTTGTGGGTGCCTTCCTCTTCTTTTTTGCTGCCGAACAAAAGCTAAGTGACATTTGCATTTCTCGTCTGTATAGGCGCGCAATGCTTATCAGTGATGTATTTAGTTTACATTTGCATTTATAAGTATTATTATGAGGAGCGCAGCGTTTGTTTATAGGTGTGCATAGGAAATGCCTAGTGTATGAGGTAGCAGCGTACGTTAAACGTTGCGCATGGCTCCCCACGGCTGATCCATATTATTGTACTGACTTGGCTATTTATGCGCAATTGGCGAGAGCTTTCATCCGACGCCTGTATTCTCCAGACAGCACAGGGTTATCATCTAGATTTCATGAGTATCCTCATTCAAGAGAGGGCCCCGACATGCATTCTGTGCTTGAAAGAGGAAAGAGAGTTGCTAGACATAGAAATCCAAGCGCTAGCAGAGAAACACGCTATAGAAAGAGCGCAGCATCATTCTCTATGTTTCTTAAGCAACATGTTTTTAGTACACAGAAAGGGAAATGTGCGGCCAGTGATCAACTTAAAGGAATTAAACAACTGGCTAGTTTACAGGCATTTCAAGATGGAAGGAATCCATCGCCTAGCAGACTTACTCAGAAAAGAAGATTGGCTTGTTCGGCTAGATCTAAAAGAGGCGTACCTGACAGTACCCATCGCGCCTCAGTATCGCCACTTCCTGCAATTTATATGGCGGGATCAGAGGTGGCAGTTCAGGACACTACAGTTTGGCCTCGCCTCCGCCTTCTGGGTGTTCACCAAACTGATGAGACCCCTAGCGACGGCGCTGAGAGACCATGGGCTGCGTATGATAATATACTTAGATGAAATTCTGTTTATGGCTGAAGACAGCCAGAGATTGCAACAACAATTGCAATGGGCTATGTCTCTGATATCGGGGATAGGATTCCTAATAAATTCATAAAAATCAGAGCTAACACTGTGCAAAAGAATAGAATTCCTAGGCTTTATGATAGACACAAGGAAAGCTACCTTAGAGCTGCCTATGGAAAATATCATATCTATAAAAAGAGATCTGAAGTCAGCACTGAGGAAGACGGTTATATCGCTTCGGAATCTAGCCACAATAGTTGGACTTTTAGCAGCATTCATCCAGGCGATATTGCCAGATCCCCTTCGCTATCTTGGCAATTTTCATTATTTAGGTCTTCATCCAACATGACCCCCGCAAGGTACACACATAGCTAACATTTAGATTTGGCACAGGTGAAAAGATGTGCATCAAAACAACTGTTGCGCCAATATGAGCGTGTCCATTTCAAGAATACAATAGAGGCACATAATTGACAGTGGGTTACTCTACTACATGGCAAGACGCTGCATTCAATTCAGGGGATACTTGGCCGTTCCTTACTCAAAAATCGAACTGTGGTTCTAGTTGTCCTGGTTTTATAATCGAAAAAAAAAAAACATAAATGCAAGTTCTGAAATTCAAAGAAAGAACAGTACTGAAAAATAAACACTGAGGTGGAATGGTGCACGTTAACGTATGCTACATCAGCAAATATTACATATGCCAACCACCAGACAACTGCAAATGGTGTGGCCAACCAAATGTCTCTCATGAGGCAATAGGCATGCACATGCATGCTAGGAGGCTCTTTATCTTTCCTGAAAAGTTAAGCAGTCCTTGCCTTATTCTTTGCATTCTGTGACGTGTAAATTCCTTTTCCCATTATGGGTGTGTTTATAATTCAAGTATGTTAAGTAGACAGCCCACAGTGTCTCAACATGTTGCGTATTACTTGGTCCTACTTCGTAGCTAATCAAATGTCTATCTAAACAGCACATATTTGAACACATTGCAAACCCAGCCAGAACGATATTGTGATGCTATATTGGCCATTACACATGCACTTTGGAACTCTACTCGCATGCATGGGGGATTGGCATTTCCAACATAGCACATAACCCTTCACTTAAGGCAAAACGCCACTGCTCAATCATCTCTGGCTCTCAATGATCCCCACATGCATCAAACATCTTGCTACCTCCACTGCTGGTTCCAGCACCTTTAGAGTTATTGGTCCTTCCCTAGCCACACTTCCAGAAAGGGAATGGTTAGTAGGTTTTTTCTTTGACAAACAACTATATGCCGCACTATTTCTTCTTCGCCCCTAGGACAGCCATGCGTTCCATTCCATCTAAATTGATCATATCAGTGACCTTTTGTCAGTAGGCCTGCAGCTCCCTATTATGCACTTCATGCTTGTGCTCGAAAAAATCATGGTGCTTACTCTTCGGATTTGTATCTCCCCACCTACCACTGTGCTCTGCCATTGTGTTCCAATATAATTGGAATGTATTGCTGCATGGGCTGGAAAATGGACTTGTTTCAACTTCTATGCCACAATGAACCTAGATGTTTATACAATGGTGTGCATATAGTTATTTGACCTTATAGATCCATGAAAGCAGCAAGTTGCAACACTCCAATATTCAAAGGTGCCTCTGCATCACATCATGCACTAGAAGATGCAAATTATGGTGTCATCAGGCTGTGAGCAAGTGTGTCACACTTAAAGCCGATGCCTCTTATTTAGTATGGGTGTGCAATACAATGGCTAACTGAGTGAGGCATTCATGGTATGTCTGTTATGTGCGATGTGAGCTTTTACCATGCAGTACACTCTAATCAGTGTGGGTGTCGAGCAGAACGGTTCTGTGTATTTATTTTCTTCAAACAGACGGTCCTTTCTTGTCAGCCATTGGATTACATGTTGAATATATTAATTGGTTCAAAAATATCTTGTGAGATACGCAGAATTTGGTCTTATTCTCGCAAAAGGGATCTCCTAATTGATAGTAAGGGTGTACGGAGTGTTGGCTTAGAGTGAGTATTGGGCTGAAATTCTGCCAAAATCTAGGCATTTGGCTTCAGTCGAATACCTTTTTGAGCACTCACTTGAAGCTGAAGTCCTCTCTCTGTGATTAGCTATCATCCCTTTGTTTCAGAGATAATAGCCAATCACAGAGATTGGCCCTCCTGGGGGAAGGTTTGCAGCATCCAATAAGCAGATAGATTATTGGATGCTACACACATCCCCCAACAGCACTTGTTCACAGAGAGTCTCCAAAGCTTGCCTTTGAAGAAAAACTGTGGGGGAAGGATGCATCAGCCAAATAGCCACTTGCTTCTTGGATGCTGCAGTCTTCACCCGCTGTATTTTGCCAACAGTCTGTTACTCACAGAAAGTATATAAAGGGAAACCTTGAAGACTCTCCATGAGCAAAATACATTCTGTACAACAGAGAGGTGACGTTAAGTAAAGGCCACACTCTCTGGTGTGCAGAATTAATTTTGCTCACATAGTGTCTCCAAGGATTACCTTTGGAGATGCTCTGTGAGCAAGAAAATGCCAAGGAAAGCTGCAGCAGCCTATAAGGTACCTGCTTGTTGGCTGCTGCAGCCTTCGCCGGCAGTATTTTGCCAACCGTGTTTTACTCATGGAGTGTCTGCAAAGGAAATTCTTGCAGACTCTCTGTGAGCAAAATACATTCTGCACCGTGGGGCAGGTGGCGTTAACATAACGCCACTTCACTGGTATGCAGATCGTTTTTTTTTTCATTACCTGCCACCAGCAGTATCTAATATACTGCTAGAGGCACATTATGGGAATGACACAGCATTTTCCTATTGGTACATGAACATTTTCTTATTGGCCTAATAATTAAAATGATCTGAACATGTTCATCTATCCATAGGAAAGTGCTGCACAATTTCCATAACTTGCCTCCAGCAGTATATTAAACTTAAATAGACTGCCGCAGTCTACATACTTCTAGCAATATATAATATACTACTGGGGGTACATTATGGCAATTAACTATCCGGCCGAAGAATACTTGGGTCAACTGTTCGGTATTCGGCCAAATAGTCATTTTACTATTTGGTGCACTCCGAAATGATAGATTGTTGTTTGCAGTTCCGTGGGGTTGTGATGTTGAGAGAAAATTCAGATTGTCTTAGCATTTGTCTTGTAGTTGTTTCATTTGATGCATTGTTTTGCAGATCTTTCCAGTTTGTCTTTCTTGTCTCTAAACATTGTGCTGGTAGTTTTGGAGGGCTGGTGTACTGCGTGTGTTCCAGTAATGCCACGCTGTCTAAAGCTCATCTGTGTAAGGTAGTCGTGGCGGAAGTGTGCGATGCATTAACCTCTGTTCTCAGGTGGTTATTCTGGTTTGGGAGGATTATGTAGGCTATTGTGTGCCTGTCCACCTCCATGCCAAGTACTTTAACTATATATCCATACCCACGTGTACAGCACAGTATGGAACAATACTTTGTGCTGTTGCCCGGGACGGTCCAATATTTTGGTAGTGAAACTTTCTCTATGTCAGTCATTGCGGTGCATCCACAAGTGGAGTGATGTGAGGTGCTTGCATTGGGAGGGCTGAACCCCTCCCACTTTGAGGAAAAAGCGAGCACTGTTCTGTGACACCCACACCCGGGGCTCCATAACAAAGGGCTGGAGGCAAAAACCTGTAAAACTTCTCACCTTGCAAAGCAGAGCTTTTTCATTTTCTTACCTTATTAAAGTGGCAGCATCAAGCATAAAGAGGCAGAGGACAGAAGCCTCTCAAATGGGTTAATGGTCCTAAACACGAGTCACCACCAGTTTTCAAAACTGTTATCTAGCCCCCCCCCCAACATTTTGAGGCTATATAGAAGGGCAGGCTGCTTATGTTTATGTGGGAAACAGGTCTGCAGGGGATAACACCGCAGGAGGAGAAAAGTCAATCGAGGCAATATGGAAGGAATGCTCACTTTGCTGAGGTGGTGTATTCGTGTATCTGCTTCCATGGAGTGAAACCTGGACTGCCGCTGACCATGCTTACCTACATTGTAGAAGGCATACTTGCCCTATTGACGTCTGTGCTGTAAATGTTATGTGGGAATGAAACTCACTCTGCTTTGATATACCTGTTATGTGGGAGTGAAGCTTTCCTTTGCACTGCCTGTGTTACACCTTTTTTGAGGAAGGAAACCAAAACAACTGCTGCACCATGTGCTGGGCCTATTCTGTTAGTGGAGTAAGTATATCATACTGCTGCCTGGACTGTACCTGTTTAGTGACTAGTGACATGGTGGCCTTGTGCCACAGCTGCCTTTGCTTTATCTAACCTGGCAATGAGGAAATGTGCTTAGTAATTGTCTGAAGGGATTGTAGACATGGTCAATAGAATGAGTACTTACTTAACTGGGAAATATAGTGCATAGGCATGTTAATGTGATCCTAGGCATATGAAACCATTTCAAGCCCATAAGGTGGTGCTTGGATAGATGAGGATGCGTGAATGCAAGATACACTAGAGCTGCACCGGTGAAGTTCAACCAGGGCATATACATGTGTTCCTGCATCTGGTGGTGATATATGGGTGTATGAGTAAATACTTGGGCCTACCCAGGCAATGGTTGTCCCTAGGTTATGGTGATCCTCATATACACACAAATCTCAACCTGGGCCTCTGAAGGCTTTCCTGGCATACACAAGAATTACATTGGCAAGCATTTTGAACTGGCCATAAAAAGTTGTCTCTGGCATCAGATAGCTGCATATTATTTGTATTTGTATGTATTGTTTTATATAGCGCCTTAATCCAAGGCGCTTTACAGTTAACAACGAGAACACATTAAACATGGAACAGTAGAAACAATAACTGTAAACATGAATCAAACCAGAAAATTGGCATGTAGAATTTGCATGAGAAAAGGGGAAATGAGAGGAAGGGGTGGGGAAGGAGGGAAGAGGGAGAGGAAGTAGTGAGTAAAGTGAATAGTAGGAGGAATGAGAATTTAGAAGAGAAGGAGAAAGATACAGAAAACAAAAAGAAGGGTACTGGAGGGAGAGAAGGGTAAGAGGGGGAAGAATATCAGGGATGGGAATGAAGGAGGAGTGATTTCAATGAGGATTAATTAATTATAATCTACGACTGAATAAAGTCATATGAAAGTTTTCCTGGCACATGTTGAATGGACATGTAGGATTGAACGTGGGAAAATGACAGTGTCCCCAGCAGATATGGTCATACATGGACATATGGGCAGTAATAAAGGAGAGTGCTTTTTGAAAGTATCAGGAGTGTATTTGTGGCACTTCAAATGAATCTGGCATCATCAATTGTAAGGCATTTTAAAGTTGCCCCACAACAGATTTAGAGACTGGCTCCACCCTTGCAGGAAGGCGAACAAAGTGAAATATCGTAAACCATCACCTAAGATAGGGAATTGCATTTTAATATAATTAATATGTTTTAACCCTTTGTCAAACAAAGTGCATACACACACCAATGGGTAAACTATTTGGCTTAATTACAGATTAACAAAGCGTATGTCATTCTGACACACTGCTCTTAACTAAACATGGCTACATAACACAATCCATTAATTCACCCATTGCCTGTAAGTAAACAGCCGCGTGGAGGGCTGCTTGCTCATCCCAGATCTGCTTAGCATACTTTGGATTGAACTCACATACCTGCTCAAGAGCTCCACTGCTTCCCTGTGGCTCGCACAGATCAAGTGCTAGATTTATGCAGACGTTTTGACTGTCCTGCCTTCCAGATTCAGGAAGGATTCCAAAAAATATCTTTCGGTATGAGGCCTCCTTCAAAATATGGACCTTGCAGCTCGAGCTGGAAAAAACTACATCAGCACCATTGATGTGACAACCAAGAAGCACAATGTCAAATTGTTGAAAACATTACATATTCTGAGGATGTTGTTTTCTTCCAGTAATTGTCTTCTCAGCAAGAGCTGCTTAATTGAACCCTGTGCGATATTTTGGTAATATTTTACTGTGTTTGAAAGTTTCATTCTTCACAATTATTGTTGAGATGCATTTACAGCATCCCAGCCAGGCAAAAAATGTTCAGGCTGAGAAAACCCTATTAGCAAGTAACACTGTGTGAGCAGGATGAGTTTTGTATGTCATAAGGCGTATGTACTGCTTGTAGTTAGTTTTGACACATATCAGATCCCCACATATAGCAAACCAGAAAGAGCAACACATGTATTCATGTTGCAGAGGTTATAGATAGAGCTGCGATTTCATTTAGCTTAGCCCCAAAACAAATCCCCTTTTCCGTTCCCCAGGAGCCAATCTGAGGCCAGAGACACCCATGATACACAGATCAACGGTAATTGTATCAAGCTGCAGAGCCTGAACCTGGTGGGAATGGAATGTTAACTGTGGGGAGAGCATGCACCCTTTGAAGGACAAATTCATGAGAATAGAGCATGCAGTTTTGTGATGCCAATAGGCCATGTAAAGAGTTTCAGCACTGATTGCCCTCACCCAAGAAGCAGTCATCCCATTTGAATTGCAAACACACGTATTACCAAAATCAAATAAATCCCTAAAATTCAGATTCAAGAGTGGTGCCCTAGTCACATCATTACTGGGCACCTGGGGTTTGAAAGCGATAAGGGGGACCCATATCTGGAATGTTGAAACAAAGGACAATGGCCCCAGTAATGAGAGGCATTGAGACAAACTACAATGTGAAGACAGTTTAGATTATGAGTCAATCAGACTAGATGCAGGTGTAGCAGAGGAGGAATGGGGAACCGACAATGAACAGAAAGATGAGATGCCGCCGAAGGCCACACCAAGAGTGGAATGTTTGTGGTGTCCAAGACTGAGAGCATGACCAGGCCACATGGCGGCATTGAAGGGGGACTAAGGGGGGGGAAGTTACCAGCTAAGCAGGTGGGTACACAGTTTCCATTGTTACATAAAGGTACTGGAAGTGCACAGTACATGCCCTGCCCATAGGTGGATAGGCACCATTTCATGAAAGCCCTGCCATCACTCACAGCTGGAGCAAACACGTGGATATATGCATTTGGAAAATGGACTGCAGGCATTACTCAGGAATATGAAAAGCTTGTACACTGTATTATTAGGAGATCAAGTGGATGATATTTGGAAGAAAGTGGGCTACCCAGGAGTATGAATGGGTGATGATGAATATGATGGAGCACACTTTAATGACAGTCGGGCAAAACAAGCGTATGGGCTGCCTTAAGGGCAGCGTATGCAAACACACCAGATATAAATTAATTGATGGCAAGCAGTATGAAAGAGCATGAAGACCCAGCACAATATATGATTCAAATTCAGTAGATGTGGCGGGTTGAAAATGGGGAACCATGGGACAAGAACATAGCAATATTTTATCATATGCTAAAGAACAGACTCCCAAAGGAGGTACAGAACGATTTGGATAAAGTGGTGAGGATTGTGGCTACGGGGTGAGCAGATATTCAGGCAATTATAATAAATCATTGCAGGCGAAGGCAGGAGAAAGAGAAGGAAGTGGTTGATAATGTGCAGTCGGCTAAACCAAAGTTAGTACAGAAGAAATTAGCGAATTTGAGCATAGATGGATCAGTGATTATGGGTCCACCTGTAGGGAAAGTGGAACTGAGAATGGCACCAGTAGTGATGCGAGTGGCACCAGAGTGGACAGAAGGGTATCAAGGCTATCCAGATAACAGAGGTTATCAGGGACGTCATTATGAAGTTACCAATGAGGAAGAACAGTATTTCAAGGGGTGGGGGGATGTCAAGGAGGAGGGTTGGGAGGGATGGGTATGAGATATGACGAACCAGGACCATGTTAGCCATGTGGGAGAATGGGCCATTTTGCGCAAGAGTGTAGGAGCAGGAAAGCGTATGTGTATAATCCTTGCGTGTATCCCAGCAGACCGGCAGACATACCAGCCAATACGACAAGTGTGCAACAAAAACACTTTGCTGCACAGCACAGTGTGGCAATATACAGGGGCAAGTGTGGTGGGCAGTAACCCTTTCAAATTCCTAGGGCCAAACACGTACCCAGATTAGGACAGCCCACAGAGAGCCCTGACATGCCTAGTCCTGTCAATCACTGTCGTCCCAGAAGAGGTACCCCTGATGGAGACAAATTAAATTGTTTTTTTATGGTTGACACAGGTGCAACAAAATCATGAATAAAGTAAGTGTCTGTCCCCTTATCAGGAAAGGGGCATGCAGGGGTTGTCTGGGGCAATACAACTGGTTCCATTTACAGAAGACTTACCCATCAAGTTAGGCACCAAAGAGGTGTTAGTGCCGCTAATGTTTTCAACTGCAACACCGCCGAACTTGGTAGGCAGGGATCTGTTAAGCTAGCTAAATATGACAATTTCAATCACGGAGGAAAGGGTAGTGTTTTCCACACCAGGAATTTGTAATGCTAGGGTCCTGGTGATAACATGAGCATTGTACATTGATGGCACCAATACAGGAATACATTTGCACCCAGATTTGTTTATTTATGAAGTGAACGTGTTGTTGAGTTTGATGGCAGGAATCAGAAATAAACCATGGGGATTGCCCTCTGAATTTTTGTTTAGGCCAGCAGTTCCCCAAGAGCATGCTCCGTCCGGGTACTGGATAGCACACTGGATTTGAAGGGGGTGATGTTTGTTGACTAGAAGGTAGTGTTAATATGGATTGACAAAAAGGAAGATGTACCATATTGTGTATTGACCCGGCACAATCACTGAGTGGGGTGTCAAATGGACAGTTGTTTGAAGATGCTGATAATGATGTGGAAATGATACTGGAGGTTTGTATCCTGTGTCAGATAATGATCCAGCACAGGAATGTACCATGCCCTATAACTATTGCCAACTCTATGCCTGCATATCTACATGAGGACTTGATAAGGGTCCACAGCATTTTATGTACTGACAACCATCATGATGTAGGGCTCTGAAAGAGCATAGGAGCAGTATGTATAAAGTTAAAGCCGATACCAGCATTACCCAGAGTGTGACAGTATGTATTGCATAGAGAAGCAGAGGAGGGAACACATGAGACATTTCTGGTGTTATTGCAGTAGGGCATTAGAGTACCCTCAGAATCCTTGCGTAACATGACAATATATCCTGTCAAAAAGGCAAAGGGGGTGAGTTGAAGAATGATACAGGACTTACGCACATTGCATCATATAGTTTAAGTTGAGTATCCAGAAGTACCAATGCCTGCCACAATCCTTTGTAATATACCTACTGAGGCCACACATTTCACTGTCAATGATTAGAAAAAATGCATTGTTAACCATTTCATTGCACCCTGATTCTCAATATCTCACCTTGTTAAACTATTGAGGGCAAAGGTTCCAACACACTAGAGTTACTCAGGGGTATTGTGAGTCCCCCAGCATTTTTAACAGAGTGCTCATATGGATTTGGCCAACATAATGTGCAGAGTATGGTAATTTAGTATGTAGACGGCCTCCCAGTGTGCAACACAACAGAAGACCTATGTAGAGCAGTTCAATTACACTGCAAACACTGCTCACGGAAAAAGAATACAACGTGGATAAGGAAAACATGCAATATTTTCAGAAGGAGGTGTTGTATTTGGGACAGATTATATCATCTGCAGGGAAAAGAGTAAACCCAGAAAGGGCAGTTGCAGTACAGAACACGCCACAGCCCATTAAGTTTAAAGAAATGCAACCTTTTTGGGGTCTGTGTATTGTAGCGAATGTTTTTTTTACAATTCTAGGTACACGAAGAGTCTGTGGCAGGGACTCAAAGAAGCAGAGAAAAGCAAAGGCACACTTACATGAACAGGAAAAATTATAACATGTTTTCAGGAACTCAAAAATGGCATGGGTAATGCACCAGTACTACCAACCCCTGATTACACAAAATAATTTGATTCCTTCTCACAGTCTAATGGCCAGGTCATGACTGCAATGTTGACTCAGAAACATCCAAGGGCACAAACCCATAACATATTACAGCTGCATATTAGATTCAGTGATGCAGGGTCAGTTTCATTGTGGACACGCACTGGCCACTGCACACTTTGCCACTGAATAGTCCTCAACAATCACTATGGGTTGCTCAGTGACATTATATGTAAATCACACAATGTTCACAATACTTGAGTGATCGAAATCCACTCTAACCACACAAAGGGCCTCAGCATATTAGGTTATTTTGTCAAGTCTGTCCATTCACATTGCAAGCTGTCGCACAGTGAACCCTGACAAGTTTATTGAAATACCTGTCCAGAAAGATGAAGAAGTGCATGATCGTGCTAAATTTGGAGGTCCTCAAGATGATTTAATATGAGCAAGGGAGGTCCTGAACAGGAGGCTGGCAACTGCATTACCCATCGTATGCACAACACAGAAGATGTTCAGGAGGACTGGTTTGTCCACAGTATGCAGGAATATGTCAAGACGTTTGTTGCAAATTGAACACTAGTTGCACAACCCATTGAGAAGCGAGTTATTTTCAAATCTCTATGCATCGTTCACAAAGCTTACTACAAAACTTGTGCTGGATATCTTCAGGCTAAATTCAGCCCCCATGCTCCCTTGAGAGTACTCTGTTCTCAAACATCCCTGAATATAGAGGTACCAGCTGTTAAGCGGTCTCAGGTCTCTGAGCGGGCTTTCTCAGTGGTTTGCGCTAAAACTTGGAACTCTCTTCTGCTCACGTTACGAGCCATTTCAAACCAGCTTTCATTCCGTCGGCTGCTGAATATCTACCTGTTCTGATCCCTTCATTCTGCCCTTGGTCCTTATCTGCTGTTTCTCTTTAGCTCCAAGATGCCTTTGGTTGGATGTTGCACTTTACAAATAAGTATAACATAACATAACAACATGTCATCTTTACATCCCTGGACAGATTCTCAGGATATTGCATGGCACATTATCCTGTCCAACTGGGTCCCTTCCAGGAACTCCACATTTATTATGTGGATATGTTGTACAAGTGCAATAATTATTGTTACCTTATTGTTGTACTATGTCCATTTTCCCCATGGATTCAGGCTGATCCTTGAGCACAACCCAATGCAAAATCAGCAACAGGATTCCTGTTACACAAGGTTTTTCCTCAACATTGGGGTATGCGAGGTCCTAACATTTGATAATGGAACTCACTTTTTTAATGAATTGTTTAAAGAGATGGCATCCCTATTAAGGAAAAGGCACAAACTGTGCTTTATCATCCACAAGCCAACGGGACAGTAGAAAATTATATGGACTGTTGAAGAATAAACTGTGGGAAAAATGTACTACCTTAGGGAGGAATTTGCTGCATTGTCTCTCTTTGAATTTGTTTAGCCTGCGGGCGCAGCCAAGCAAAGATCACCAGTTGTCCCTGCACAAGATATTGATTTGGAGCATAATACACATACCTCTCACACCTACATGCGCAGCATCAGATGTTCACAGGGCAGGAGGAGTTTTTGCGGAGGAGTTTCGGGGGTATTTAACAGAGCCAACAAAAAGTATAAAGATTTTGTCTTGCTCATAGATGAGAAGACGCAGCTGCAGCGTCGCCAACAGATCAAATGAACTTACAAGTGCTTCAGCCATACACGGTGACCAAGTGTACATCAGGTATTTTGTCTGGCAATGGAACGACCAATGTTTCCATGGCCCATTCATTGTAGAGTTTGCGGCACCATTCACGGTTCATATGTAGGAGTTGTGGTACTGGGTCAACTTATCTGATGTTCAGAAAGCACCTGACACTGCTCTGCCTACTCGTGAGAATGAAAAAGTTACTGAGTATTATTAAAGTATACTTTGCAGCATTTTTTCTTATTGTGTTACAACTGTTCAGTCCCTATACAGCATTTTTTTCTGTTTTTTCTATCCCTCTTAGGTTTCAACATTATAACCGCTGTGTAATATATAAGTTAAGTTGTAAATGTTGTTTTCTTTTTGGAATATCTACATTGTTTTTGTGTGTTTATTTTAAATGTTTGTGGTATACGAAGGGGGTTATGGAAATAAAAATGACACAGACTTAACATTTGGGGATGGCACGAACCAGGAGTGAAACTAAGGCAGAAATAGAATATAATCAGTATAAAGGGGTAATACTGGACACCAAGGAGGATGCACACCACCCTGAATCAGATAAAATGTGGTATAATCAATTGTACCAGGTTGTGAGGAAGATGTCATACGTGAACTACAATGTATGCTCTTTGATACCTCATTCAATAGGTGCACCCAAGTTGTTTAAACATCAGGAAATGCTCCCTCTTATAGTTCAATGTTTAGTACACCTGGCCCTGTACAGAGTACAAAGTCTTTTCCAAGGACACACCGCCAAGCAGTAATATTGGACAAAGATAATGAAAAATGTGTCAAGAAGGAAGAAGAAGCCTGTTGTAAAATAAGAATGTTGCTCAAAATGGAAGGAGTATTGTTTTCCAATGATAGATGGGCAGCAGGCGTAGAGAGCTGTGCAGTGGGGGGTGGGGGCTACTGGGGTTCTCAGAAGATGTAGTGGCACATGTCAATCAGAACTGTGGCAGCACAAATACATGCATAACTGAAAGCAAATACATTCCTGACATTCAGACTCAAGAGTGGTGCCTTACTTATGTCATTACTGGGCACCTGGGATTTGAAGGAGATAAGGGGGAGCTGTGTCTGGGACATTCTGCAATTTGGGATAGGGAGAACAGAGGTGTTGCCAATTAATTTAGTACAGGTCAAGGGTGCAACTTGTGTGTGCTGCAGCATCTGGTATAATGAGAATGCCTATTGGGTTATCAAAGCAGAGTTGGCCTCAGCAGTTCACTTTGAAACTGTCTGGATCGGAGGTGTGCATATAATGTGATGGTCATAGTTGATTAGTGTATCAATATGTTCAATGGCCAATCCTGTACCTGGATACCTGCAACATCCAATTTGACTCCTAATGCACAGCATCCACACTCTTCATTGACCTCTGCACCTCCCTATCCCTGTCCATGCTTCCCTCTGGTCCAACCCACTCTGCCAGACACACGCTGGACACCATCATCCATTCTGACCTCCCTCTCCCATCTCCTCTTGTCACTCCTCTCTCTTTGTCTGACCACCCTCTTCTCTCCTCCCACCTAGGTCCCAATGGCCTTGTGACAACTTCTCCAAAAGCCCTGCCAACCTTGTTCACGAACATCCGTCCGATGAAACGAGTGTCAGCTGCTGCCTTCACTTCCACCTTCATTCCCCCTTGCCCACCAAATTCAGACTCTACCTCTGACTCTGCTCTCAGCAACCTCTATCTTTCCATTACCAACAACCTTAACATCCTTGCCCCAGTCATGAGGATCTGCCTGAAACCTGCCTCCAAGTATAACACCTGGTATGACTCCAAACTTGCAGACCTGAAACATAAGTTCAGGACTGCAGAAGAGAAGTGGCAAACCTCAGGTTCACCCTCTAACTACCTGGCCTGCCGCCATCTCCAAAGGCATTACAGACTCTCTATCCATGCCAGAAAAAAGGCCAACATTCAGGCACAAGCATCTGGCACATCCAACAACATGGCTGAACTCTTCAATATCAGCAGGGAACTTGCCAATCCATCTGCAATATCCTCTGCCCCTACACCTTCCCAGGCCATTTGCAATGCACTTGCCACCCACTTTACCACCAAAACCCAGAACATACTGAACAGCCTTGTCACGCACTCTTCCAACCCATCCCCCCTTTGCCTCCCCTAACCTCTCAACCTCTTTCTTCCTCCTTTTCCTCCTTTGCCTCTGTCTCTAAGGAAGAAGTCAGCAGAGCTGTCAACTCCATGAAGGTCTCTTCCAAACAGGTTGCCCCTTGCTCATCCAGAACCATCAAGGACAACATTTTCTCTCTCACCCCTGCTATTGCTGATCTATATAACCACTCTTTTGCTACTGGTTCTTTCCTATCCTCCCTCATGCACTCCCTTGTGAGCCCCATAAATTAAAAAAAATAGTCAGCAGACCCTTCTTCCCCAGCCACCTATCGCTCTATCCCCATCACACCTTTTCCTCATAAAAAGGTTCCATGATACCCTTGGTATCTCGAAGAGGGCACTGGAATGGTTTACCTCCTTCCTAACTGACCACTCTTCCAAAGTCATAATGGATACCTTATCCTCCTCTACTTCCTTCTCCAACTGTGGTGTGCCCCAGCGATCCATTCTTTTGCCTTGGCTCTTTAACATCTACCGTACTCTGCTGGCACACCTCATTTTGTCCTTCTCCCCTAATTTCCAGTGTTATGCTGATGACACACAACTCTTCTTCAAACCTCCTACAGATGCCTTTGGACCCTCCATCATTCCTGAGTGCTTCTCAGTCATCCAGGCCTGGTGTACTTCTAATGGTCTCTGCCATAATGCCAGCAAAAGAGAGATCCTCCCTATTGGGACCCCGGCACCTGACGTATTCCCTTCACTCTGGCCTTCTTCCATGGACTCTCCCCCTGCTCCCTCTATGGAATACAGAAACCTTGGAGTCATCTTCAACTCCTCTCTCTACTTCCTCCCTGATAATCAGGACATTGCCAAGAAGTCCCACTTTCAGCTTTTCCTTCTGAAAACAATTCTACTGTGCCTCAATGTCCCCCAGACATTCAATGTTACCCAGGCTCCGGTTTTCTATAGGCTTAACTATTGCAATAGCCTGCTCCTTAATATACCTTCATCCACACTGCAACCCCTCCAGCTAATCCATAATAGGGTAGCAAGTCTTATCATTGGCCTCAAGCCCAGGGATCGCATCTCTCCTGCCCTACAAAGTCTCCACTGGCTCCCGATCGCCGCACAGATTAAATTCAAATTCCTCTGCATCATACACAAGGCTGTCTGGGGCCGGGGACCACTCTATCTGCCACTCTTTCTGACTAAATATTCCCCCTCTAGGCACCTACATTCCTCTGGCACCAGCTCCTTTTGTGTAAAGCAGTTTGTTAAACAGAGAGAAGGTGGTCAATACCTTTCCTCAGAGGGCTCCCTTCTTTGGAACAGCCTCCCCCTCCCTCTTCATCTTGAGCAGGACCTTGTTAAGTTCCAGAAAGGCCTCATGACCTTCCTCTTTACCTCTTCCTTGCCTCTTCCTCTCTCTTGCTAATTGCACAGCAGTAGTTGGTGTGCAGGGTCCTTATGCATCCTCGGGACACTGACCTTGCACATCTTATCTTCCCTGCTGTTGTCTATTCTCTGCACTTGCATCAGCTCACCCTCCACCACTGGAGGTTGCATTTACCCTTCTTTCTTCATAGCACTTCACCTGCTGATCTCCATGAACACCACAGCACATATCCCATACCCCTCTCCCCTCTGCACTTGCGCGTTGTGAACACTCACAAGGCATAGTAGGTTTGTCTTACCCTCCACATTGTCTCTTCTTATATTACACAGTTTAATAGTGACAGTGAGCCACGTGTTTAGGGGAAAGGGTTTAGATAAGGTGTGGCCAATCGGTCCAGGGACCATAGGGGGGCTATTAGCATGTTCTATAAGTGGTAGCCAATTAGGGTGGTGGGATAACATTGTAACCTATATGTGGAGATTTTGCAGTTTTGCAGTTTTCTGTTATATAACCTGTAACTTCTTGAGGCGGGGAGAGCTCTCTGACATTTTAGTTCTACAGGAACCCTCTGAGACCTACAGTCTGGATAGGGTAGTGGTGAAAAGGGGTCAGATAAACAGGAGCAACCTCTGGACAGGCAGAAGGGCAGTGGCAAACATGGATATTGTTATGGATGATGATGATGATGTAGTGTCCTTTTCAACCAGAATGCCATTCTCAAGGTATTGCATGGGCAGCACCAGGTCACACATACAACGTCCACAGACACATTTGGATTCGCTGGCAGCCCTGTACCAAAATGGGATGTCACTGTTGCCTCTGTGACACTAGGACACAGAAGGGAGTTGTGGGTTGAGAGGTGCGTAATGTTTTTCGAGTCTGTGAAGGAAACAGATGACAGGACAATAAAATCATGCTGCTAATTTATGTTGGGAGCAAAATACACCAATTATTTAAGACATTGCAGCCCCGGGACAACTGCTATGAGGAGGCGAAAAGGATGTTGTTCTTTCAGCCTTTGGTCAACTGAGACTATTTTTTTTAGTTTATTTATTTGCATTTTTAAAGCGCTCACACAGCCTGCGGGCATCGAGGTGCTGTTAGAGGAATTGCTTGTTTTTTAGTTGCATAATTGTTGTTGTCTTAGTTGCGTACTTATAACGCACTTAAACACCCAGAGATTTTTAATCATGGACCCCGGGGATTGAACCTCTGTTGCTTGGTGTCATCTTGCTTCCAAGCATGTTGCCGCTGAGCTATCCTCCCGGGACTATGAAAGAATCAGGCCGTAGCAAGCTTATCAAGAGCTTTCTAAGTCATTGGATTTGTATCATGGAAATCACCACTGGTTGGCAATGTCGTGTCACCTCAATGATGAAAAGGATGAGATCCAAGCACAGATTACACAACACAGTGCCGCAGCAGCCCTGCAAAGGCAAATTATCAAAGATCCAGATATCCTATTACAGCGGATCCTTCAGCTGGGATGCATGCAGAAAATATCAACCTCATGGGCTGCCTAGATGGAAAAAGCACCCAAGGCTGGGAGAACTGAATCGACCCATGTGGTGGTGGTAACAGGCACAGCTAAACCCAAGGGAATATTCAACAGGCAAGTAACCCAGGCTGGTCCCAAACAAACAGATGGGCAGCAGAAATGCTGTGACACCTGCAATGGCCTGTCACCGCATGAACAGGAATGTCCAGTGGTGGGTCAGAAATGTGGCTGCTGCAGAAAGGTGAACCACTTCACCACGTTATGCAGTGTGCTCTGGCCAATCATCCAATCGGCAAGACCAACACCCACACCGCCTCGGCTCCGACAACGGTGACTGTCAGCAATTGAGGATGACCCAAGGTCAGTGTTATCAGGATTGGAAGTGGCAACAGACATTGAGGTTGTTTTCTTCATTCCTATAGTATGTCTGGGTGTCCCTGGGCAATGTCACACGCTGCTGAGTTTGGAATCAATGTTATCAACTGAACTGCCTGTTCTCTTTGACACCGGAGTATCAGTGAATGTTATTCTCACCGCCCAGTTCAGGAAACAACACCCAATACCCACACTAGCTCAGCCAAAATGTGTAATATTCATGGATGGCGGATCCTTGCCAATACCTCTGGATGGGGCATTGTGGAACAATTTGCGACTTGATCAAGCATTGACTGATGCCATATTCTATGTTATTCCATTGTCCACTGATACTTTATTAAGTTTCTCATTGGCGGAAGACCTAAGGCCGGTGCAGTTCACCTTCCAAGTTTATGAAATGGACATTACCTGTCTGCTCGACAAGTTTCGACATGAATGGAGTAGGATGCCTCAAAGGTCAAGAGTTAAGTCTGCATATCAACCAGTCGGTCCAACCAGTGGGGCTGTGACACTGACAGATACCATTCCACTGAAGACAGAATGTGGGGGAAGAGTTGACCACGCTGGAGAGAGCTAGCATTATCGAGCTGGTGGAGGGCACATCACCATGGGTTTAGCCGATAGTGGTGGCCAACAAGCAAAAGTGCCCCAAGGAGATCTGGATATGTGTGGATATGATGATACCCAATAGGGGCATCCACCGGGAATGCCACCCCATGCCCATTCTAGATGACATCCTAGTGGATCTACAGGGGGGTAAGTTTTTTTCTAACCTTGACCTGAATGCAGGATTCTATCAGCACCCCATACATAGGGAAACAAGGCTGATGACAACATTCTCGTCGTATGCAGGGCTATTTCACTACAAGCAACGTATTTATATATTTATTAATTTATTGGGTATTTATAATGTGGCTATACACCATTTTTTTTGACGTGCCCAAAGCACCCGTGGTGTTTAAGCACACAATCCGAGTGGGTGCTGGTGGGGCTGCCAGGAGAAGATGATGTGCTTATCTTCTCTTAAAATCACAAGGATCACATGCTGCAGCTGGCAGCCGTGCTGGCCAGGATCGATCAGCATCAGTGGAGGCTAAACAGGCGGAAGTGTTGCTTCATGCAGTCTAAGGTATTTTTTTGGGTTTGTGTTCCATGATGGGGACCTGTCAACAGATCCATGCAAACTACAAGACGCCAAGAGGGTGGCACTCCGGGTTCTCCATCTGAAGTCAGAATCTTCCTGGGCATGGTGAACTTATGCAGCAGATTCATCCCCAACCTGGCCATGTTGAACGAACCACTAAGGGGGACCACAACTGGAAATGGGTCAAGGAAGAGCAGGAAGTGTTCCTTGCAACCAAGAAAGCACTGGTGGTGGGTACTGCAATTGCTTACTTTGATCCATTATGGAGCACAGAGTTCGTAGTTGATAACAGCCACATGGGCTGGGAGGGGTTCTACTCCAGGTGGATAATCAAGGGGCTAGGTGACCTGTAGCATATGCCAGCAAGGCACTGATGAGTACCAAACGGTGCTATGATCAAATCAAATTCAAATCCAAATCAAATGTGAGCTGGCCATTTTTTTACATATGGCCATCCTGTGACAGTGTTCTGCAATCACATACCAGTACTACTGATAATAGCAGGGTCGGCCCCATGACCACCAATCGAGATCAAGAGGTGGCTGCTCCAATTGCAGGAATATGATGTGATGCTGTTATTCTGGTGCGGCATGGACAACCCGGGCAACTACCTATCATGGCATCCTGGACAACAAGCGGTGGTTGCAGATGAAGGCGAAAATGAGACCTAGGTGTTTGTGGCCATGATCACACAGGCAACAGTTTCAAAGTTGATTTACTTGAAGGATATTGCAGTGCCACTTGACACGATGCAGGCCGGCAGGACCTGGTGAACCAGCTGCACGCTGGACGATGGAAGACATTCCTGTCGAGTACCCAGAACCATATTCCGGAGGCACAGGAGTTGTACAGGGGTTATGGAAGGTCAGAGGGGAGCTCACGGAAGGGTAAGAAAACATACCTCTTTGAGGTGCCCAGCTAGTTATTCTGCTAGAATTATAAGGACAAGTCCTAAGCTTGGTCCATGTAGGGCATCAAGGACCATCAGATTCAAGGCGGGTCTTCACGAGAGGGTGTGGTTCCCAGACCAAGAAACCATTTGTCGATGTGTATGATGTCAAATGGCCAGGCTGCTGGTCATGGAAACCCACGACACAGTTGAAGCCACTGGGCAATGACACAGTGGAAAGCATTGAGCCTAGATTTCAAGACAGTGTTTCAATCAAAACACTTCTTGGTCGTCCTGGATACGTTCTTGCGCTACCTCATTGAGCAGGTTATTGTTTCCTCGGCAGCTGGAGAAGTGATCACGATCCTGTAAGAACTGTTTGTGGCCCACGGGATCTCTGAATCAATCCACTCTGATAATGGGCCTCCTCTTCAAAGTGCAGAGTTAGCACCAATCCAGCAGTTTTTTGGGGTCGCTCATTGGTGCATTAAGTATTGTGGTGGACAAGGAATAGCCTCTAGAACCTGCACTCACAGCCTTCTCATGGCATACTGAACAGCCCCACGCACCATGAAAGGTATGGCGTCTGCAGAGGCTTTCCTGGGGTGGAAGGGGAACTCCTTAATCCACCTGACCACGGGAGGATGAGGGAACCACAGGAGCAAGCCAATGCCAGGGAGACAAACCATAGACGGCTCAGAGAACATCCAGTGCAGGTCAGTGACTGGGTACATGCAAGGGAGCAAAACCCAACCCATAGGTTGTGCCTGCCCCACAACGCTACTCCATGGACAGCTTCAGGCACAACCGTCTCCATTGTCACAGTTGTGAGAGTATAGGAATCTATCAACAGAAACTGCAGCTGTTTCAGGCATTCCGACGGAAGAGGGCATTCCGGGTGAAGAGGCCACAAATGCTCGTGAAAGAGAGGCATACGCATATGGGTGTCAAAAAGATAGCGATCATCAGCAGGTCGTCCCCGATCAAGATCCGGTGAGGCTGGGTGACCATGAACAGCAGATCTCCTGATACCCCAAGAGGCTAGGGTGAAGGCCCCTATGGAGGCTCCAGGACTATGTGATAGAGTAAAGGGCAGTGAGAGGATGATACCCTACTATCAATGTTTGTATTGCTGTGTTGATGTGTTGTTGGATTTGTTTAGTGTGGTTGAATGGGAGGTTGTGACACAGGACGACACCATTGTCAGGTGACAAACTTTGTCACATTGTCATTAAAGGGGACCCCACCGTGGCACGGCCAGGGGGTCCGAATAGCCAGCCAGTGGTGCGTGTCACTCATTTCGGACAGCAGGCACCAGCCTGCCCCATCTCCAACACTGAATGCCATATGTGTTTAGAAATTAAATAATGCACAAGCATTACATCTCAAGTTTATATTTGTCAGTAAATGAAACATTAGCAGGTTCGCCTGTGTTACTAATTTCACAATGTATCCTGATTTCCAAAATACTGTAAAGGAAATCACAAAGTTGCATAGCAAATGCCCAACTGTGTAGGAAGAAGCGCTGTATCGTTTAGAAGTTGCAATGTCCTTTTATGATATGTTTAGTGTTTAAAGTCGTCCAGGAGAAAAAAGTGCCTGAAATAGCAGACAAAAGGCAAGCAGGTGATATAAGCTGTTTATCAGGAGTGAAATATGCACAGGCCCTTAATCTTCAAATCCTCAAAAACATGTTCTATTAGAATAAATACAATATTATTTTTAACTGTTTTCATCCAAATGTTTCTTAATAACAATGTGATAAAGAGACGTGTACCGGATTATTATAATTCCTGTATCCACTGGAAGAGGAGTATATAATGTCTGCCTGCCGATGATGCTGTCATTTTCACAAGAAAAAGAAGAATGTTTCCAAACCTATTTTACGTACGGAGTTGTTTTTTTTTTTATATTGTTGACGTTTGAACTCTGCAAGACTAACTAACTGTTTCATTTGCATATTTTACCAGCAAAATAAGCGGTTAACTGCTCAATCTTGGCTGTTCTAACAAGTATCCTTTGTCTATGGATGTCATGCGAGAGTGCCTTGTCTGAGGGAAGTAGGGAGAGGGACACTTAGTTTGGGAACTCAACCAAAATCCAAGACATTGAGACCCTATGTGGACTGAAGGTCTCTCCTGGGCTGTTCAAACTGCACACAATTACTCTGTTTGGACTCCAGTAATCAGCACACTGGTTTAAGGTAGCCATTGTAATGACAGGACTGCCTTAAAAGTATTGGTTTTCAGAGGATATGACAGTGAGCTTTGCAGTTCCCAAGAAGAGGGTGACAGCCATGCTCAGGGGGGCCAAAAGAATGGCTTCCTAGGTTGGGCCCAACATAATTGTTGTGGGTACATTAATTCAAGACAGCTTAATACACGCCAAGCTCATTAAGGAGTAACTGTAAACCAAGCTGACAATACAATTCCATCAATGGCTTGTTGATCTATAATTGTGCAATCCCAGTAGTAACCATGTGAAAATTTGCCATGGCTTATGTTTAATTTGTAACTGTCATCAGACTCCCTAGGTACGCAATTATAGGGTTTTCACCCTGAGGTGCATGCAGGTGCATACTGTTAAAAATCAACCTTTGTGTGTTAGAACTTTGGGTTCCAGCAGCTCTGTTCAGGAATGCATATGTGACATGTGACTTCTGAACATGCCCTGGTGCTACTGCAGGGCAACTGAAGGAGATGCCAGAAGACAGTCACAGCAAGAAACATGTGCACTATGCATTTTTGGTATAATGCATTATAAAAGTGGGATCTGACTTGCAGATCTCATTTTCAGAAACATAATTATCCACATCATTTCGTAATTAAAAAAACATCAACGATGAAGCTTCTCCTCACAGATGTCATTGTGTCACAGTAACCCAGGGGCTGGGGAACTCATTAAGGTATGTTTGATTTCAACAAATGTCATTACTACTTCCTCTGTCCATTGGAGGGGTTCATATGTTTGCGCATGATACACTAATTGTAGTTCCTGTATAACTAACTTTGGCTAACTAATGTTTGGTGGTGGCAATACCAGTGGCATCTAAAAAAGACCTAAAATGGCCAATTGTTATTGGTTTGGGCACTTTCATTGTGGCCTCTACCTCAGGGGCGCCATTTCACCAAAATGCATGAGGTAGCAAAAGTGACATCATGAGACCGTTGACCTCTGATGATATCACAGGAAGTGATGTCTTTGGACCCCACCCCCATGTGGCATCACAGGAAGTGATGACATATGACCTTTCACTCATTGTTCCAGTTCAGTAAGAAAAATATGGTTACAGTATCACTGTAACATAATAGACATTTCATACAAGAATTGATCACTGGCTGGGCGGTGTCTGCTGCAAAGAGTGGAGTGTTTTGCTGTGGATTATTGGCCTTCAATGCTGCCCTGGTGGAGGGGAGCAGTTCCAATTCCCCATCAATTGTGAGCAGGGGTCACAGCTTGCACCACCAACTCCTAGGTGTCCTCTGCCCACTGATTGCTCTTTGGGCACCCACGTAGTGGGTATCTGTAGGAGTTGGAAGTTAGAGCCTTTTTGGCTGTACACATTACCAGGTATACCTTCAGGCCCTCTTTCCATATATAGCAAAGGGGGGTTGGGATGCTGGGTCTGTCATCTGGGGCGTAAGACCTGGCAAGATTTTAAATTCAAATTGGTAGTCTTCAGGTTCGTAGGCACATACATAGCGTAAATGTGGTAAACAAAGGCAAATTCCCAGGTTAGTACCGGAAGCCTGACGGGGGAGGGTTGTGGAAGGGGTAATGTTGCCATAGAGGGACGGGTGAGTTAGTTTAGTGGTGACGTGATGTGCTAGTATGCCACCTTGGCATACCTCTCAACGCCACGCCCCTTACATACCCATATAAATCAATGGGCTTTCACCTGCCAAAAAAACAAAATTGGGTCTTTTCACACGCTCTGTAGCCACACAGGTTTGAGAGCTATGCCTTGGAATATTCATTTGTAGTTTATACAACAAATGGCAAATGTATTGATTGTACTTCTGTCAAAGTGTACTTTCCTCACAATAAAGCAACTGTTGCCAGGCACTCCCAGAGTTAACACACTCGGCCCCCTCCGTTGGGGAGGCAGAGTGTTAGTGTGATGTGGGAGCAGGGAAGCGGGGGTTTGCTGGGAAGGCGCGAAAAGGCGCCAGTTGGTCTGTTATGTCCAGGGGAATAAAGAGGTTCCTTTCACCTCCGTGTGTGTGTCCTTCCTGCCGCATAACCGGCAACATTGGCGACGAGGATATTTCCCTCACGCACCGGAGTCCTCCAGCGGCAGCAATCCGCCGCGTCCATGCTTGCGTGCTGATGATCACGCAGAGCCTCCTCCTCCTGCTCCTCCTTCCTGGTGCGGGGTGCTGAAACCTGCCAGTCCTCACGCGGGCGGCCGCTGATCCGCCGCGCCGCCTCCTCCTCCACGAACACGCCTGGTCCTCCTCCTCCTCCGCCCGCAAGGCTGCCCCTGCTACGACAACGTGCGGAACTGCATCCTTTGCCAGAACCTTTCCTTAAAACTTAATCCAGACACATGCAAGTCTTTTTTTGTGTGTGCAATGTTCCCCTTGTGGGCACGCTGCTCTTTGTTTCCCCTGTGGTTAGTGGTGGTGTGCACGGGGCTGATTAGGCCAGTGTAGGTACCAGGGAGCACCAGGCACTGGGCAGATGGTATCGATGCATGCAGCAAGGAGGAAGGCAGGCAGCCCTGCCTGACCCTCAAAGCTTCGCCTCACTGTTGATGCTGTGTCTGCAGGCTGTGGTGGCCCCCCAGGCCTGCTACTCCACAGGGGCCCCTGGGTCCTGCTACTCTGGCCGGAACATCTGTTTAAAAAAAACAAAATACTTTTTTTAAAATACAGGGGTAGCAAGGGAGATGGCAGGGGTAGCGGCTGTGATCACACGGGTTGCAGATGCGACCCATGTCAACACCCAAATGACGTCCCTGCTCTACCCCTTATTTGGTTATGCTTCATTCACCTGCCAATATGTCATGACCCAAATAATGTATATTATCTTTACATAATAACTGAGAAAAAACAATGATGAATAAATAAATACATGAATAAAAAACGAAAGCAAATTATACTGCAGATGGACAATGAACTGAATAAAGTTGGCAACGCCCCTATCACATCACTATTCATTTTCCTTAAGGTTTTTCTTTAAGCTGACTTTTTAGATTTTCCAAGATTAAATTTGGCTTTGCCCTACTTACTCCCTTATGGACTCCTTTGAGCATGTGCTCTGTCTAATGAGCCAACAATACGTACCATTGGGGCTAGTGTGTCAAGGATGAAGTCACCTGCATGGTGAATCATGCCAGTCCAAACTGGAATGGACCAAGGACCTACTCATAAATGACCAGAAGTTCTCATGAGAGTGGATGCACCTCGGCAGGGACCAGCAGACCGTAAGTCATGATATGATGTCCTAATTCATGATGAACTAAGGAAGGACTACACACGAATGAATAGGTACATTTTCTTTTAGCGTGAGACTGGAAAAGTGTCGGAAGCCAAGTGATCTGTTCTTCAACTTTATTAATGTTCAATTCTGTCAGATGGCCAGTGGCCTGTAAAGCTAAAGGGCATGGAGGGCGACTCGGGTTAGTGTGTTGAGCTCCCATTAGGTGTAGATTGCAATTTTTCTTGGTTGCACGGAAACATATAAAGATGACTCTGTTTGTTTGTCATCACTCTAAATTGATGTGTGAGCCTGGTATCTCCGACACAATACTTACAACTTGTGTTTTGATAAATGATGGCCATTCTCTGCCAGGGATGTTGAAAATAACAGTGTATCCTGCTTGCATGATTCATAAGTGGTATATGTGACTAATCAGTTGTCCACATACAGCAGTAATGTGGTCCCACAGGAGTTTATAGGCATGCACATGTGTCTTTAGTGCATGGCAAAAAAGGGTTGAGCTTTCCATGTACCCTGTTGGAAGGTTGATCCATATTATTCAATTACCTAGCTGGGTAAGAGAGAATACCTATTGGCTGTCAGTATTCATGGGGAATTAAAAAAAGACATTGGGTGGTATATTTGAAAATGTGGTTGCAGTTTTTTTAACAACTGAGAATGCTGTTAACACCACTGTGTTTACTCTTCACAAATCTTGAACACATCTATACATACATGCCAATGTTTTATTACTGGGTAGAACTGGTGTATTACATGATCTATTTTTAGGTATCCTTGTTCTAATATTGAGTCTCTTACTATAGAAATGCTGGCTTCTTTGTCTGGTTTAATTGGATACTGTGGCTTTCTGGGTAAGGGCTTGTAAGGCTCTATTTGGAATTGCACTTGTTCAGAATTGCGGAATAAACGTACATCTTTTGCATGTCTTACATTGTTTTCTGTTTCATCTTTTAACATAACAATGACCCAATCTTCATGCTCAATGGGATGTTTTGTTCACCAAATGGACAACTTGTCCATGTCTCTCTCTTTCCCATTATTCAAAAGTCCTTGAGTATGAATAGATCATAAATATCAACTTACACAGCAATCACCCCCTAACAGATTCACTATTGAAAGGGGTCCGAAGAGGAAAGCTGCTGCTCTGAGATGGGACCAATGACTACTATAAGCAGTTTGGTCACGTGGTGTATTACAGGGCTATGGGAGATACCCACTGTACACAATGTTTCAGAGGATAACAGGTCTGCTTGATGAAAGTTTTTTGCTTGTATTGCAGAACTATTGCACACTTCTATTCTTCATCATTAATCTTACAGTTGACTTAAGTACCTTGACATAAGGCAGAGTTTCTGCAGAGTTATTGCAGTCTGGGCAGGAGAGCAGGAGAGAGGCTGTTCACTGTGCTCCTTAACGTGGGTGGAGCCCTTGAAATAACCCACGAGGCTGCGGAGTTGCTGCAGAGTTACTGCAGTCTGAGCAGGAGAGAGGCTGTTTACTGTGCTCCTTAACAAGGGTAGAGCCCTTGAAATAACCCACGAGGCAGCAGAGCTGCTGCAGAGTTGCTGCAGAGTTACTGCAGTCTGAGCAGTCTCAGCAGCAATGGCGGCGAGGGCTTCCACCTTCCGGCTTGATCTACAGCTAGAGGCCAATTCACTAGAAGGTTGAGGAGCGGTCGGCTAAGGCAAGAACTTCTTATGCAAACAACGGCAAGTATGAATCCACAAAGTATGCATCAAAGTATGCATCAAAAACAAGATCAAATATATGTACGTGATAACGTGAAGAGATTCACATTCGAAACAGCTGACTACTTGAAGTCGGGGCTGGGATCGGCATCAGCCCCGCCTACCTTGTCTTCCTTTGCCGAGGCCGCGGCGGCCCACGACGCCGAGTCCCCAGTGCCGCCAGTGCCCCCAGTCACTGAGGCACCTCCGGCTGTCTGCCCGGCAGGAGAGTGCGCAGCTTCGCTTTGGTGGGTCTCCTGGGCGGGGTCTGGGAGTGGGAGGACAAGGGGTGCCCGGCAGGGGGAGATTCCTCAACGCGGGATGGCGGGGACATGTGGCGCCCCTGTGGAGGGGTGCCGCTGGGGGTCACCACACAGCGTGAAGCAGGAAGGGCAGGCATTACTGCCCTCAATGAAGTCCCCACAGCCCCGATCGAGGGAGCGGTCCCACAACAGACACGGGAAGACATGAGAAAGAGCCCCACAGAGCGGTTAACAGCAAGAAACAACTCTAATATTTCAAACACAGCCCCTCTGAAGGAGTCGCAAGAGGTTGGACGGGAAAGAACAATTGAAATCTTACTTACAGATCAGCAGGGCAAAGTGCTTGAAATCCATCCGATGTTAACCATGGCTGAACTAAATATTCTCCCGGACGATTCAACTTGGTCGGACTCTACGTGCAGAGAAATGAGAACCTCATACACCACGGAAGACGAGATCCACAGCCCACCAACTCAAAAAGAGGTACAAAATTAAACCCTAAAACAAGAAAGTAAAGAAATGGGGAAACAAGAGCTAAGAAAACAAAGTGGCTGGAAAGGGGGAAGACAAATAAAAAGAAAAAGAAAGGACAACTCCAACCCACCAAAACCCCTTCGGCAGCAAGCCAAACTAAGTAAGGAAATGGAACCGAATAGGCTAAACTCAAACACCATTCAGGGAACTAACATAGAAAATGGCCCGCAAACAGACAACAACGCCTGAGGGAACAAGGGGGAAAAAAAATAGCGGCTATATATTTGGCCCATTAGACAACTTTTTCCTCAAACAACTGAAAACTACATCAGCGTCTAGAGAAATGTCTGACCCGAAAATCCTAGAAGGAGCTGAGATCCCTCTCTGGAAACCATCATTGACTTTACAGCATGAGGAGGGAATAAAACCAAAAGACAATGAACAACACAAGAAAAGTCAGATACCAAATACAGCCACTCCAATTAGATGGCATTTTGAAAAATGAACGGACCAGGCAACTCCAAACAACGGCGAAGGGACAAACAAAATGGAGTTACAAAAAAATGACATTTGCCCCAAGGAAACACAAAAGCAAGCCAGCACGCCTATCAACAAAAGAAAAGAAATCAAACTGGCACAGAGTAACAACCAAGAAAACCAGAGTTTCAAAACTACACCAGATGACCTAGATGATCCAACTAAGAAAGAGTCTCAACAAAAAACGTCTGCCAACAACAAAACTGCACAGATCGACCGTAGAGTCAGTGGCATGGAAAACTTAGCAACGGACACAAAGCAGAGGCTGGCCCAGCAAGAAACTAATGGGCAAAATACAAATCAACATCAACCCCCATATTAGAACACTATGCAACACCGGTTAAAAACAAAAGACTTTGCGTAGTACAGCAATCCCCAACCAAAGAATCACCAAGCTAAAACACGGATTTGATGTTAATAATGTCCACCGTAACTATAGCACTGGCACCTTTCAGTAAACTTTACGAGTCGATTAACGATACACTCAAGGACCACACAACTATGGTGGCTTATATTCAAATCAAAATCTCCTACTTGGAAGGTTACCTCATGTCATTAGAAGCCTATAAACAAAACAGGAGAGAGTGGGGAATCCAAACAGAAGACAACAACAACAAAAACTAGGTCACAGGCAACACAGACAGACCAAAATGGGACTCAGATCAAAACTAAGGGGGTAGAAGAACATCAGGATACGCCTACATAGACCCCTACTGGGGACCTTACAAAAGAAAAGAAAAAAGACATGAAAGTTCAACACTCAACAGACAAATCCCAGAATCTTCCAAAAATATAAAAAGAAGTAGCAATTCAAAAAAGTCAAACCAAAACCACCCTGAATTCTATACTAAAATTCAAATTGGCGAAGGGGTCCAGCAAACGAAGAACAATGGAGGGCCCCAGGGCACAGCAAGGGAAGAAACAACAAACGCTAAAATGGACTGCACGACAAGAAGAAAATATGGAAACCACACAAAAAACAAAACACAAAACTGATGATCCTGTGGTATGAGGGGAAATATGCGAGATATCTGAGTTAGAAGATAGTTCCAAAGGGGAAAAGGACGCATCGATCAAAGATTTACTGGATGTCAGCCAATATCCGATAGAAGATGCAGAAAAGGCGCCCGCGGAAAACAAAGACAAAGAAAACCAGCTGTCGTATCAGAAGCAATCTCCAACAACTCACCGACAAAAAGGAGGCCACCAACGACGACACTTGAATCCCCAACCTTTCAAACTCTGGAGCAGAAAAGAAACCAAATATTGAACCTTGGGAGGAGAGATAACCAATCTCAGCCCACACACCAAGAAGAGCCCAGAAGTAGCATGAAAGAAACAGATACAAAAGGGAATACAAACCCTGGGCCAGAAACATTGATATCAGCCATCGGGAAGTAAACTCCAATAATTCCAGAAGGTCAAGAGCACCAGGAAAATTTGCATTAGACCGTGAGGCACCAAAGCCCCGCAATAACAACAACAGGAGCAGATCAAGACACAATAGAAAATTGGTATCAAACAAACACTCGCAGAAAAAAAGTTACTACTATAAACAAACAAAAAGATACCACAATAAGAGGACACATTCTCGCGAGTCTATTACAATGAAAAGGAAGGCAGAGACAAAGAGAGAAGAAACACCATACAGTTTGAGAGAATAAAAAAAATCACAAATGACAAGAAATAAGAGGCCAATAAATACAAGATCCTTTAAACTTGAAAAAATACTGGAGGAAGGAGGAAAGGTGATCTTGAACAGGAAACCTACGCTAAAGCTCTTAACGCACATTGAAATCTGAACATTAGAACAGATGATATAGATATCATTGAATTCACGGACAATAACCATACGGATAGAGTATACTTACACATATCATCTTAGTGGGTGAGACGCAAGATCTCAGGAGCCACAGACCATCTACGAGCCATGGGGTACGATCTGAGCCCATCACCCTCCATAAGAAGCAGGGAAGAAGGACTACAGGACAGAGACGTAAGACAAAGTCATAAAGACACAGCTCGCCAACAAGAGCAAGGGAGGGCCCACAAAGATGTCTCAAAGGATCCCGTATATCATAGAAGAATCGAGGACCCCAAGTATCAAAGAACGTGGAAACGCTCTGATAGCTGGGACCACGAAAATGAAACCAACCCAACAAATGGAACACGAAGAGAAAGAGAGAGGGAAGCAGAAAATAAAAGAACCTCGAGACACACCACTCCGCTAAGAAAAATGGAGTACAAGAAAAAATTCACTTCAAGAACGGAAAATCAATGACGGCAAGAGGATTACAAAAACCGCAATAATAGAGGGTATGAAAATACATACAATGATGAAGAGCGCCTGTCACAAGAGCCCCTGCAAAATTGGAACATCACAATTAGCAAGGAAATGTCAGTGCGAACCCTAGATGAACAAATCCAGCAGAACGAGCAGAAAGAAAGGAAAAAGGAACAACAAAGTTTGGAATGGTTACCTAAAGTGCTAGCGGATCCTAGAAGATCCTAGCAACGAAAAAAGCTCACTGAATCAAGACAAATTCCAAAGGAGCAAACAACAACAGAACAAAGACTAAACGTAACAACTTTGGGATCATGGAACACACAAGGGTTTTCCTACCTCATAGATCCAGGGGAAGTAAACTTAGGAACCAACGATCTGCCATGTCTTCAAGAGACTTGGTTTCTTGATCCACCAACTCTGGATGGCTACGAAATAATATCATCGACAGCCACTAAAGGCCCTAAGGGAAGACCAGCAGCAGGACTGCTGAATGGAATAAGATCAGGCAGCGGATACAAGCTGGAAGCCATTGCCTGGAAAGATACTTTCTTCTTAGCCGTAACGATCTCGGGAAACCAACTATACACAGTAGAGACGGAAAGGGCCAAAACACTCCTACTGTTAATCATGACATACTGGAACCCAAAAGCACAATCCGACAAAAGTTTGCTAAGGGAACCTGATCGCACTATTGACAAAGCTTCAGTCAAAGAGCCCATTGGTCAAACGGTGATATGTGGAGATATGAACGTAACCAGCTCTGGTGCTACAAAAGACCAGGCCACCAACAACAACAAGATGAAGGCGGCAGCCAAGAGAGGAACCAAGCTAGACCAGCTCCTACTATCTCGAGATCTGCACAACCTTCAAACTACAAAGTCAAAAGAAAATCATGAGATCTCGACCTGGGAACAGGATGGTTTGAGAGCCAACACAGACCACATCTATGTCTCAAGATCCATACTAGCGCTAACCACAAACTTAGTGGTCAGAAGAACCTCGAAAAGCGATCATAATATACTACATACAGGTTGGGAGATACCACCAATACCCGTATCCCACTTCATTGATCACCAGATAGAACCTGCCCAACAGGGCAAGAGTCTAAAACGGTCCAGCACAGCAATAGCAAACGTCACCACCAACTATCATAGAGCTAAAGGGGAGCTAACATCAAATTTGGCCCGGGTAAAATTGGACTATGAACCACTACTACATCCATACTTGCGCGCAAGTAAGAAGAACTCCATGCAAACTACAACCTGTCTACACTTTAGGAACGAGCAGTTGATGGAAAAAAGAAAGGCCATGAGACATGCAATTAGAACGGACAAGAAAAGACCGACTACCAAAAACATAACAGCAGCAAACATGGCAAAAAAAATCTAAAAATCTTGGTTGAAACATCACAGACATTTGCTGTACCAAGAGGACTCGGAGGCATGTTAAGATGTCTCAGTGGGAAAAGAACAAAAGATTTCTTGTCTCTGATCGATTCGACACACCAATTCACACAAGATACGTTGATGAACAATGTAGGAGAGCAAAAATTGATCGAACATTTTTCAAAACTCTTCTGTAAACCAGAAACAGAAATTCAGTACAAAGAGCCCCTGGTTATTACAACATGGCAACTGGACTATGAACGAGACTCCATTGAAGACAAAATTAACTTCACATGCCCTGGGTATGGACGGGATCACTAATCAAGATCTTGAAAGGAACAGAGAGACCTGGGTCCCATTAATAATGGGTATCTTCGATACATGTATCAGATCTAAAAGCCTCCCACCTTCCTGGACATCAGCCAATGTAGTCCCTATCTACAAGAAAAATGAAAACAGAGATCCTGAGAACTACCGCCCAATAGCACTCCTAGATGTGTTGGGCAAGTTATTTGGATCCTTCTTGTTGGATAATTTCTGTCTCTGGGCAACATCCTCGGGATGTCGAGACCCTTTCCAGTCAGGTTTCGTCAAAAATTCTGGGAGACTGGCAAACATCTTTGCACTTAGCGCCATGAAGGCGAAAATCCTGGATGGGGGACCAAGAATATTCCTGGCGTTTGTGGACCTAAGCCAAGCGTTTGACAGAGTAAACAGAGACAGACTCTGGTACAAACTAACATCATGGAACTGTCCCAACACAATTCTAGCTCCAATCAAAAGTCTCTACTCAGCGATGATTACGCAGCCGCCCTGATGAAAGCTATCTCAATCTTAAATAAAGACGATATTGGTGACATCACACCAGACAAGATGAATGGAACTAACTAATACAACTTAAAAAATGACTTACACCAACAGAACTCCAAAGGGCAATTATGCTTGAATATCTGAAAAATAAGGTATTACCTCAAGGACTTACCGTCCTTAATGAACCAAGATTGTTCCTCGACAACGAAAAATTTAGAGTACAATGGAGTAATATTGCCAACCGCTGTGGTCGTGACTGGCTTATCTTGATCATAGATACAGTCAAATAAACATCTACCAAAATAGAAATAGAATTACTAAAAATAGAAGAAAATATAACAAAACTCTTACCACTCGAAAACTATAAAAAAGATTAGAAGAGATTGAAAAAGAAATGAAAGAATTCAAAATAGTGAATACTAATGAACGCATCCAACGCATGAAAAAAGACCTAGCACGCTTTGCCCATGACAGAGCATTCCCTTACGTTAAAGAGGATTATGTTAACAAATCTCTTCAATCTAATGGACCAACACGGAACAACAGAAGGGTAAGGTTTTGCAACACTTCATATAGTACCAGCAACGACAGCAGTGCGCTCGACGACGCAGGAGAAGGAACATCTACCGGCAATAAACCTACCAACAAAAGAGGGAGAGGACAAGCTACAAGACGTCAAATTAATGGAGGCAGAAGAAGTAATCAGGGCCATTTTTATATCAAGCCCAAAACAGAAACAACTGGGACGACGGATCCAAACAAACCCAGAGCGGGAATCGCTTTTGATCAATCTATCCAACTATACACTAACAAGCGCATAACAACAAGTCCTCAATAAAGGACTACGATACATCATGACCAAAGAACATGATCCATTCGAATTCCGAATGGAATTCAACACATTTATGAGAAAGATTCACATTAAGGAATTCTTTGCACTCGAAACTGAAACATCTAGAGATGGACCCATTAACTATACCGGCTTACGCAATCCCTCTACGTTGATCCACCTACGCACAGTTTTTCTCCCGAATCATTGTTTTTTTAGAAGAAAGTGACTGCAGATATCGCCTCCCTCGAAGCAAACCAACAGAGACCATTTCATAATCTATCTAAAAATGGACAAAAAGCCATCGACTCCCTATCAAAAAATCCTTTGATGTTCATCAAAAGGGCTGATAAAGGTGGAGAGATAGTTATCCTTAATCGGACAGACTACATCAAAGAATGCGATAAACAACTGAGCAACACCCATTACTACCGCCCACTCGTAGAAGATCCTACTAAAGAACTCCAACGATTAATCTCTGACAAGATCTCCAAAGCCAAAGACCGTGAATGGATCTCAAAGCAAGAAGCAGATTTTCTGCACAACAAAAAACCCAGTATTCCTACGTTTTATACTTTAGCCAAAGTACATAAAACCCTTAGCAACCCTCCAGGACGTCCAATAGTGGCAGGCATAAACTGAGTACTAGAATCACTCTCTACATATGCCAACCATGATCTTAAAACCTATGTACAGAAGATGCAATCCTATCTTAAAGATTTGAGAGAAGTCATCAACAACTACGAGAACCTTGAATTTGATCCCTCTACCTCCTTACTATTGGGATTTGATATTATCTCACTTTATACTAACATACCCCAACAAGCTTCTCTTGATACAATCGAAGAAATACTACTCACACGGGAAGACCACGATCCAGTACCCACCTCCTTCATCCTTTGGTGCGTCGAGTTGGCGCTCAAACGTAACTACTTCAAATTCAACGGGAATTTTTTCCAACAAATAGAAGGTACCACCATGGGCGCCACTATGGCCCCCAGTGTAGCAAACCTCTACGTAGAAAACTTTGAAAAATCACACATCTACAATAACAACAACCCGTATGCAAAGAATATCAGAAAATGGAGCCGATACATTGACAACATTTTAGTGCAATGGGAAGGTACTCATAGCGAAGCCTCGAATTTCTTTACCTGGATGAACACGCTCAATCCTCACCTTCAGTTTACTATGACAGCTAGAAATGAATCTACCAACTTTCTAGACCTCACCATCTTTCCTCATAAGGGTGTTCTTAAAATCAAACCTTATAACAAACCCACAGACAAGAACTCCTTATTAGATTACTCCAGTCATCATATCAAACATCTACGGGACAATCTTCCTTTCGGCCAATTTTTACGCCTTAAAAGGAATAGCTCAGATAAAGACACATATGAAGCAGAAGCTGCTACCCTGAGCAAAAAACTAGGACAAAGAGGCTACCCAAAAAAACTAGTAAAAAAAATCAGCCAAAAGGGCATACACTAATAATCGAGAAGCCCTACTAGAACAAAAACCTAAAAAAGCTAAAGAGGATCGTATTGTTTGTGTAAACACCTTTTCGGACCAGAGTTTTAAAATCACGAATACCATCAAAAAACACTGGAACATTTTCAACACGGCTACACAATCCATACCAATGCCAATATGTGCCTATAAAAGAAGTACTACTATAGGCAATCGAGTTAGCAATAGCAAACTGAAAAGCATTAACACTCCAGACCCCAAGTTGACCACCCTATGGGGCCTTCCCAATGCCACTGGACACTACCCCTATGGTTCCTGTGGAGTCTTCAAACTTACCTCCAAAAGCAGAGATCTAGATATTGGTCTTTCAAAACACTGGGTCCAAAAAAAACTCACTAATTGTAACACAGAGTTCGTTGTTTATTTAATCGCATGCAAATGTGGACTACACTACGTGGGAAAGACTATACGGAAAGTAAAGACTTGTATCATGAAACACCGAAGTTGCATAAGAAACAAGACTGATAATGCTCCCCTAGTCAAGCACTTGATGCATCAGTAACATAACTATGAAGACTTTACCTGGACAGTACTTATGTCTCTAAAAGGATTCATTCATGAAAACCGCTAAAAGAAACTTTTGAAAATGGAACAGAAAATGATTTATACAATGCATACTGATATTTCAGGTCTGAATGAATCGGTTGAATGGCACAACATCTAGCCTCTCTCCTCCTATATATCTATAGGAACCGCTCTTTCTCTCCCTCGTCTTCGCTAGTATCTGCCCCGAACAATATAGCAAGAGATCTCTAGTCTCCCCTACAACCTCTTGAGTAACCATATATACTTGCAAGCATCATTGGCAAGCCTACCTCTCTCTACTATAGGATTCACAACAAACCCTTTAATCCAACCTGATCAGTGCAGCCTGTATTTTCTTATTTTCTAACTGTCGGAGGCATCACCATCAACCTCCATAATTGTTTCACCTTACTTAATTCCCATACTTCAGAGCTATACGGTAGATGTTTACCCACATACTATCCTGTGATCTGTCGGCCGATCTCTACCCGGATTAGTAATCAAATATATTGCTTTACTCATGGCATTTTATATTTGATATTTTACACCCCACACTACTCAAATACTCGCCCACTCAGGATCCAAGTTTATTTACCACTGTGTAGTACCGTTTCCTTCTGAAGCGTAATCAATACGCGATATACATTTCTATTCAATCAATGGTCCATTCCAACATGGCCACCGTATTCACCTACTCCTCAGCGTTAGCTACGAGGAAGTCAATATGGAGAAAGGACTTCCCCGTCTCCTTGACTACACAGAAGCCATCAGCGCTTTCGTTCTACTAGACGACCCCGCAGAACTATCCCCGTCAGCACCAGGCATCTTAGCCTCTACCCGAGCAACATTAGGTAAGCGAATTTTTGCTCGTAGAAGCCGCCACAACTTATAAGTATCAACTTGCCTTTACTCTTCCAATACCAACCATACCCTTTCTTTACTTCATTATTTGACTACAGCGCTGCAACTGGGGATTGCACTCGCCCGCCACCGATCATAGCTATACTGACAATGCGGACGCTCTACTTGTTTAAATAGTACAGGTATGTTTTCATGTGGTTTAATGTTAGTGCCTACACCGTGCACATATGTGTTATAACTATTAATATATCGCTCAGGACCCTGATTACTAACCATCACAGGAGTGGAACTAACTCCTACCTACACCGCCCGTAACCTAGCTCGCTATGGTGACCACTCTATCGCTTTTACTATTCTACACCGCATGTCACCATCATGGTGTAACCGGCATTAGACCTCTGGTATGATTCCCTTTTCACAGATTAATAATATGTTACCCAATACCCTATTCCTTTAAGACCTCTATCAGATTTAAAGTCTATTTTACAAAGAGGTCCCCTAAGTAACCCATAGTGACCCCTGTCTAATCACGGATGTTCATACTTTTCCTTCCTCAGTAATGACACTATCCTATGGGTTTTATACCATTCTACCTACTATCACAGGATCCTCACTTACCACAAGGGCGCTTCTTGCTTTCTCGCCTATATCTCTCACTAGAGATAGGTCTATACTCTCTTATTGTGTTCAGTGAACACGGATATATAGCTCTGATTTATAAGCAAACCAAGTTGCTTATTCCATATTATATGTTTTGTAGGATTGAAACTTCCTCCTACTCCTACTTACCTCTTGAAGTAAAGAGCCCCCACAAGGCTCCAATTCAGGTAATTATTCCCTGTGATTTGGTACTCCAGTTCATCTATTTGAACTCCTCAAAGCACTGAAGCTATCCTACAGCTTACCCTTTGTTTTCTGTGTTTTTAACCCTACAGGTGCTATGAGACAGACGTTTATCCAACCCCTGATCCAATAGGAATTAGGTTTTCTCGTGCTAACCAACTCCTCCTGATGAATGTTCTACACTTATGCTGAAAGAACAGAAACATTTTGAGACAGTTCTCTGGACTTAAAACAGAGATATACATTTATGATACACCAATCCTAATTGAATCTGGTACATCACTATTTGTTTTATATGTACCTATTATATGTATATGTTTTGTGAAGTTGTTTTAGCTTGCATTGAAACCCTGTTACGTATTGCTTGTTTTATATCGGATGTGAAGTACTGTATTGTGGACCATTGAATTTAATTATATGTTTTAACTTTCTGGATTTATCATTAAAAATGGTGTTGAACTTTTAATAGTGACTGGTCCCCCTTTCCTAGTTCAAGTTCTCCTCTAGCACCTATACCAGCTTTGTCTTCCATTTTTACATTACCTACTATCCACCCGGATGTAGACACTGTTATCTCTTTAAAGTCAGTGCTCTACCGGGATTCCTCCCTTTGTAAGAAAATCTACTCAGCGACCACCATGAGAGTGCAGCTCAGTGGCACGGGCCAGCTATCAAAAGAAATCGAAACTGCAAGAGCAGTCAAGCAAGGCTGCCCATTAGCACCTGCACTGTAGAACGCCTATACAGGCGACATTGGGCTACACAAGACCAACTTAAGTATCTTCCCTCCAAAACTAGGAAACGATAAAATCAGTCGCCTACTGTACGCAGACGATATAATATTGCTCGACCACACGCCAATAGGTCTCCAACGTAGACTAGATGGGCTACATGAATATATAAAGGAACACGATCTGGAAATCAATATCCAAAAAGCGAAAATATTAATCTTGGAAAAACATCAAAAACCAAAGGAAAGCGCAAGATGGTCAATTGCAGGACAAAAGGTGGAAAAAGTTACTTCTTTTACATACTTACGAGTGACCATCAACTGCAGTAGACAAGAAACCCAAATTCAGGAAACACTTGGTGAAAACAAAACAGGTGACGGCACAAGCAAAGAAAGTGGACAGAAAATACGGTAGGTTTTCAATGCAAGCGACAATCAACTTTTAAAAGTCGAAAGCACTCCCGGCCATTGTATACGGCACAGAAGCGATGCCCGAGGTACCAGATAATATCTGGTCAAGACTTGAAGGTTTCCTTTGGAAAGGAACATTACACTTACCGTAATCAACACCAATTGCGTCAATATGAAGAGAATTTACGCTGTTTTCCCTGAAAGCGACAGTCATGCTAAATGGCTTGATGCAGTACTGGAAAATCAGAATCTCTAACTTCAAAACTTTCGAATTAATCAGAGAGGAAATGGAAAATAAACGAAACAAGACGCTGACAGCATGGGCAAAGAAAAACAACAACCTACTCACAGAAATTGGAAGCTTGGAAAGAGAATGAGAAGAAAACCCACACAAAACAAAATCGAGACTAAAAATCTGGGATTGGATTCATTAGAGGGTGGAGCAAAAAACAAACTCACTCAACATCTTCCACCAAATTCACAAAAAGTCAACGAGACAATTGAATACTTGTGAACATTTCTGGATAAAGGGACACAACCAACTTTCCTAAGAATCTGTTTAAATCTCTTGAAAACCAACGAGATACTTGCAATCCGAGGAAGATCAACTAACAACAAATGTCACTTCTGTAAGATCGAGGAAAATGTGGAAACCCTAAGACATTTACTTTTATCATGCAAAGGAACAAAATAAAACAGAGAAACCCACATGGGCCATCTCTTTAAAAATGCATTTATTTTAGAAGAACAACATTGGTGGGACCATTTGATGTGTGGCAAAATGACAAAAGGGGTCATTGCAGTGGTAACATTTTTTGACAGTCTTCATCTTGACACCTTAATCACAAACTTACGGGAATAAGAACAACCTTAAAAACAAGAAGCACAAACAAAGATGTTTTAAAGGAAAGAAACAAGGACAGAAAATCAAAAGGTGACACCAATCTTGTAAAAACTTCAAAGAACAGTTAAATCAAGAATAAAAAAAATAAAAAAAATAAAAATAATAATAAGTACCTTATTAATCTACCAGTACTAATGATTGCATCATGACAGCAGCTGCTCCTTGGGTATCCAAACACTGTTTAGTTGGGTCTTCCAATTTGTTCTCATCATATTTGGAAAGGGATGGGTGGAGCGGACGAAGGTCCCTTTACCTTGGGTCTGGAGCTGTGTTGATTTGCACACTCGTGCTTCGAATTCCCATCCTACTTACAATAGTGACAAGCAATATTGCTAGAGACAAATCCATTCAAATGTTTGTGTTGGCCAGGAATACCACCTCTATAGCATTTTCCTCTTCCCCAGGCATGTATAGTGCAACGTTCTGGCACTGCCGACGCCCCCAGCCAACTTCCCGTTCCACAAACACTGCCTTTCACTGCCACGTCATTTGTAGTGACTTTTCTAAATTTTGTACATTGAGAACATTTAATTTACCCGTATTGACACCATTATTTTGCTCTTGACCTAAAACACAATGATTTGCTGCTGAAATAAACTTCCAAATCAACTTGGTCTGCCAACCATTACACACAGAGGGGCTTTTATGGAAGGGCAAAAGGGGCACTTGTCCAGGGCAATAGGCAATGGTGAAATGCATAGTGATAAATTGAGTGCCACAATGGTTCAGAAGTTAGCTCATTGTGTGAGGCACCCATTGCAGAGATATGTGTCCATATGCAAAATTAGAATATCACATTTCAGCAAGGCTGGGTGAGCCTTTCCTATGTCTGAAGTTTATAAACCTTCCTGCATATGTACTTGGTTTTGCAGAACAACATCTGCTATTATCAGCAATGTACCTGTACCAGATAGGAGTTGCTTTAAAAACTAACATTTCATTCGTATGGTGAAGGTCTAGAAATTGGTTTGTTCAGATGGGGTGTTGAAAAACCTAAGCAATCGCCTCCAACGATGGCATAAACTGTTACACCAAGAGATGAATACGTATGCAAATTCAAGACTATGGAACAACAGGTGTCCAGTCAATTGGTCGACAGCAAACTGGTCGACTGCAATTTGGTCGACACCATTTGGTCGAATGCCAAATGGTCGAATTTTTTTTTTTATATATATATATGTGTTTTGTGGGTTTTCGTGTGGGGAAAAAAAATAAAAAAGAAAAAAAAGGGGATTGGGGGGGACCCCCCCAAAAAAACCAAAAAAGGGGTAAAAAAAAAAAAAAAAAAATTCGACCATTTGGCATTCGACCAAATGGTGTCGACCAGTTGTCCTGTCGACCAAATGTTTTCGACCAATTGACTGGGAACCGGAACAACAGCAAACAGCATTCATGTTTGGATCCTCGATTTGCCAGGAAAGGATACAGTGATCCTGGTCAAATTATCTAATATTTCTTACATTACTGTGCTGTCTTCTGTGAGGTTTGGCTTCTTGCATGCTGCTGGTATCGTTTAGCTCATTACTTGATCTTTCTTCTTATGCAGGCCATTTGGGTGGAAGGGTTGATAGACAGAAAAGAGCGGACCATATGTTGCAGGCCTCAGGCAAGCATATTTTAAGGTCTGATTGTTTGACACAAAAACGCTTTGCTTTTTGGTAAAAGTCAAACGTTTTTATGCACGTTTATAAATGAAAATGTCACAAGCCATTGTTTTGGAAGTATTTAAAGCTTTAAAATACAAAAGACAAGCACAGATTACATTTGTTAAATCACATCGATTGGTATGCTGTTTCTTATATACTTCCCTTGATGATGGAGAGAATGAAGCTAGAATCATTGTCATTTTGCACCCTTCTATTATTTTTTTTTTGTTTAATATTGGGCATGTTTGGTAATGTGATTTGTGTACTTTCCAAGTCAATTATTTTAAAATAAAAAGTAGATTGTTTCAGTTTATGGTAAGAACTGGAAAAGAAAGTGTTCAAATGCAGACATGCAGGGTTTGCACGAATCCCAGCATCACCCCTTCACCCCTTAACCAATGTGTGATCCTGGGAATCTCATTTAATCTTGTATTGCTGAACCTCTCAATATTCCCAGTCCCTAAACCTTTCAAAATTGTCAGCCCTTCCAAGTGATTTCCTTCTCATAGTATGATCTTCATAAAAGCCTTATTCATGGTTTCACTGTGCTAATAGTGAGTATATTTATATCGCACCCTACAGGCATTTGCTCCTATGATATCTAATGACAACACTATTTGAAAACCATATCCTACTTCTAATCTCAGTCTGTCTGGATAAAGACATCTTCCTGGTAGCTTCTAATCTGCCTCCACTATGCATGCTACAGTATGTGTAGCATTCTCCATCCTTCCAATTGGTGGTCTATATCCATGTATGAACACTTTTGCATTCTATGAGGCAGCTACTGTGAGTTCTCTGTCTATTATGGGTTACATGTACCATACGGTCCCTCATTAATATTACATCTACCTTCCTGGATGTTATTGATAAAAAGAATCCTGTATGTTCTAGTACAGTAACCCCTTTGTAGACTGCTAAGGTTGGTCTTCAAATGCTACTTATCATTCTGATTAGAGCAAGAATGAAGAGAGCAAGGGGACTTCAAGAGAGTAAATGTGCTTATTATGCTGCGAGACAGCATATAAACCTATAGGTTGTGATCGCGACGGGTGGGGGGGCAACCAGTATTCTTTATTCCTTAATTCGTTTGGTTTGGTGGAGGGGGGGCCCCACAGATGTCTGTGTCCAGAGCCCCAAAAGTGCTTAGGATGGCCCTATTACACACCAATTTAAAGTGTTGCTGCACTTTTGGCAGTATCCCCTGCAGAATTGTGCCTTTTATTACTCCCTGTACTATCTCAGCCTGCTAATTTATTCCTTAATGAACCATAAAAATAATTTTGAAATGATTTAGAAAATAAGCTGGATATTCATCCTTCCTTTGATTACATTGAGGAATTGTTCACCAATCAGTCCTATGTAGGCACTCTGCATTATTCTTTTGTAACAAAGCATTTCTAAGCTGAACCAAAACATCACAATAGCCCACATCCTCTGTGAGTCAGCCACTCTCTTGAGTTAAATACTGGCAAACTTTGGTGGGCATCATTTTGAGCTAGGGGTCCACCAAAGTAAAGTAACGAATGGAACACCAAAGTAATCCGAAGGAGCGTACACCAGGCATGAAGTAATGCAATTTATTTAGGGCCAGAATGCAGCTTGGAAAGCACAGTTCAAGCAGCTCTGTGGAACTGAACTGAGTGAAGTGAGCTGTCAAAACCACCCTCAGCGGGCAACATTTATATACACAAACAACATAATTTGCATATAAACATATGGAATATTTTGAAACATCTTACACAAGCTGATTGGTGGGAGTACATCAGTCCCCTAAATCCAGACATACATTGAATGATTGTAATTGGTTCATGCCATCCTGGCCACCTTTATCCAACACCACCTGTCGTGAAGTCACAAACCTTCCCACACCGCCCCACAATTATATTTCAAAGCATTATGTGATTGTTCTGACCACTGGAGAACTTTATTCATCTGCCATTGGTCAGCCCCCATAGAACACACAAAGCAACTTGAACTTGGCAACGGGTAGACCTTCAGAAGGCATCCGGCCAACGAGGTGCCCCACAGACATCAGCAAGGACACAATACACTGTTGCACCCTAGGGACATTAAAACCTCTCCTGGTTAGTGGTTCCCCATTGCTCGTTCCCTCATCTCCCAGCCCTCTTCCAATGTTCATATGTCAAGGGGTGATTTGTAACTGCATACCTCACTGTGGCTGTATTTTATTTGACTGCATTTATTTCCAAATTCCCTACAAATTCACAGCAGGCACCTAGGTGCCTAGCTCGCTGGCCTCAAAGGTATCTACTGGTCGCATTCCCTTGGCTATGTTCTCCTGGGAACTACCAATTTGCAACATTTCTCCTGCACACTGCTGTAGATGATCGCTCGAGAAATTCATGGTTGAGAAATTCTTGGTTACCCAGGACATGAGACCTGTGGCTGTGAAAAAAACACGTTTTACTTATCTGAGACCTATACTCCAAAATGGTTGTTGTGTTGTTCACATTGTGCTGCACTACCTTTTATACCCACTACCTCTGCTCTTTGTCTCTATCCCCTGTGTGTCCCTCCCTCCCATACACCACTCTGCACCCCCAATCCCACTCTTGCCCACAGACTTTTCCAGCTACACCTGAGCATAAGTTACAGAGCACAGTTGTCAATGATGTCCTCACGCCCAGGAGTGCCCCCTCCCCTCCCCGCTTCATCCCCCCATCAGTTATGTAATAGATAGTTGCGCCCCCATTGGCAGCGCCAAATTTCCACCATTAAATCAATTTCTCAAATTAACTGATTCATATCAGCCATTGAAGGTGTAAAATATTAAATGATCATTTGTAACTCTTTTGAAATGTCTCAGGTATCTCTCTAGTATTTGGCAACTCCTAACACTAAAGACATAAGGTTGCATGGTGAAGAGAACTAATTTATAAAAAAAAGGGGAAGATGGCAAAAAAGACAAAATAATTCATTATAGAATAGAGTTTATGTATTGAAGGCCTAGAATCATTAAGTAATGGACAGCATTCAGAGATACCAGGGCTGAGGAAGGTAAATGATTTAACAATCTGTTTAACATCAGAAAAGTAGTGGTTGTCAAGGCCAAAGGATGATATGAGTTTGCACCAGGAAGATGTGTAGATTGTGAAGATAAGTGTAACCAAGACTGATCCTTGAGGGTCACCTACTGAAAATCATCCAGAGGAAAAGGTGTGAGTATTCTATCAGAAGGAAAAGGAGCGGTCAGAGAGATAAGAGACCACCCAATCGAGAACATTGTCCTTAAACCCAAGGGGGGAGAGGAGTTCTGTTAAGAAGGAATCATCCACAGCATTCAAATCTGTGGATAGATCAAGTAAAAAGAGAGGTGAGAGTAGTGAGTAATCAGAAATTTATAGTCAGAGATTTTTAGATGCATGATATACATTACACTTACGATCCTTTACATGGAAATGGGTGAATCTGGTTGTAAATAGAGGGATTATTGTCAATGGAGATTAAATGATATGCTCACTGACTTTGCAATTAACTGAAATACCCAGAGACCCAGCTGCGCAGAAGAAAGCCCCCTTGCCAATGTAACAAAAATATTTTGTGTGCAAAGGCATAAACTAGCTGTCACCTAGCATAGCCTGGGCTGCTAATGCACATGCACAGAGCCAGCCAACAAAATGATGGGCTAAGCAAGAATGTCCCCATACAGGTTCAAGCCTTAGAAAAGGCCCCTCAGTGAGTAGCTGCACACTGGCAACATACCAAACATATCTGGTCGATTTAGTTGCAGGTATCCTGAAATGTCTTTGTGATCCCCAGTTAATCTGCAACACACATATGCAGCTACTGATACACATGCATTTCAAGAGCATTGTGACCATGAGCACCCCATCAGGGAATCCCAAAGTCCAAAAGTCCAGATGTGGCACAAAGGTCAACTGGCCAATCAACATCCAAATATTCCTCCCACACTCACAATTACCTTGCCACAAGGCAGCTGCAACAAGCCCTGCAAAAGGTGCACTGCCCATGTACCACAGGAAAGGCTATGATGGCCAGCGACATAACTCAAGTATGGTGCCAGCAGTCCAGTGCACCCATGGCCTCCTGACTGACCATGCTCAGCAGGGCTACTCTGGGAATGACATATGTGTAATATCCATTAAACTTCTCAGTAGCAAACACACCTAGAGACAAGGAGTGCCATCACAAAGACGCTTCAAATCCTCCACCCTGGCCAGGCAACCATGAATGCCAACTAGGTTTCTCCATGTGTCATGTCCAAACTCAATTTCCCATGAAATGCTTAGACCCACTTCCACATTATGAATATGTTACATTCCACAATCACCATGTCAAAAATTCAAGTGCTGGCATGTCATGTGTCTCCTTACAGGCAAGCACAGAAACCTAAGAAAAGGAGAGGGTGCCAGGAACTCTGGCACTTCTTCAGATGCAATCACTACCCATGCACCACCCACTGCTGGGAACTCAGTGGTTGTTACCCCAGTACTGCCAGTTGGAGAAAACTAAGGTACAATGCAAAATCTCTGTGCCACTGCACACCACATCTTTTGCCAACTGAGAAATTGGTCAGGAACACCACTGTGGCAACCACCATAACAAGGCTGTTGCTGGCTATATAGCCAATAACCACTTAGGCACCACAAACCTTGGGTTCTGGTGACTCAGTGGAACAACACTATGCTGTTACAGCAACCACCTCTGCCCCAATCCAGCCTGTGGCCCTGGCCATGACTGTGGACACTACAACCTTGCTTATCTGTCAGCACCTCCACACTACTACAGATGCTAGAGTGAGCCTGGACCAGATAGACTCATCCTTTCCTACATGTTTACCCATTCCTACCACTGCATCCACCACCATGTCGAATACATGCAGATGATGATGCTGCTGATGCAGGAATGTCGTTCTAGCAGGATGCAGCCACAGTGTTCCTCAATACCTAGTGTCTTCTCACAAACCTAATCACCTCCTTTCACAATGACCCTTCACACTTTCACCAACCCTACAATCTTTGCTCACACCTCCCAAGCCAATATCCACCACCTCCTCCCTTTCTGTTAATGACTTTATGCACTACATTTCCTCTAAAATCTCTAAAATGTCTGTCACTCTTACAGCTTTACATATTGTCCCTTACCACCCTCCTTAGGTCAACCACATCTTCTGTGTACCTGTGCTATGCTCAACTACTTCTCCCCTATCTCTCCTATTCAATTAGTACCCATCCTTTGCTATGCCAGACCTTCGTGTGCTGCAATTTACCCATGTGTTCTCCAAATGGTCAAATCATTTGTTTCAATCACCTGCCCCCATCTGTCCGAGCTCTTTATCCTCTCTCTCTCTCTCTCTCTCTCTCTCCCTCTCTTTCTCTCTCTCTCTCTCTCTCTCTCTCTCTCTCTCTCTCTCTCTCTCTCTCTCCCTCCCTCTCTCGCTCTCTCTCTCTCTCTCTCTCTCTCTCTCTCTCTCTCTCTCTTCTTCAAATTTCCAACTGTCTTTTGAAGAAAACAACTGCCGACCCAAACGTCTCTGCAAACCATAACCTAGTTTTTCTCCTTCCGCATTATTCACAAAAGCTTGAGTATGTGATCTTCGACCGGATCACTATGTGCTTTGAAGATAATGACCTTTGAGGTCCACTTCAATCTGTCTTTCATAGTAAACACTCCACAGAGCATGCACTCATGCATGTCTCAAACTATCTCTCTAATGCTCACCACTCAAACATCTCTTTTATACTCATCCTTTTGGATTTATCTGCTGCTTTTGACACTGCTTTCCTCTCTCCTCCGCACTCCACAAGATCTTGCATTTTGCAAATCTTATCTTGGCAGAGTTGCCTCCTATGTGAAAAGCCAATCCTTTAAAATCACGTAGAACTTGCACACATCTGACCCCCACTCCCTGTTAACATCCCCAAGGATCAGTCCATGGACCTCTATTTTTCATCCTCTATACCTCTACCCTAGAAAGACTTATCTCATCCTTTGACTTTCACTATCACCTTTTTGCTGATGACAATCAAAACATGTTCTCCTTTCCCTCCTTCACCACGGCCATCGCGGAACAGACTAAAAACTGTCTCATTGCAATTCGTCACTGGATGGCTATTTGTGGGTGATAGAAAGGACTAGTGCATTTTTGGAAATTCAACCACCAAAATGTGGGCTTGAATCTCACATAAATTTGACTCAATTTGGTGGTCCGTCACAATGGCTTTGAAGCACAGATGAAAATATGGAAATATATAATCTAACACTTATGCATAAGTAAATTTAAATAATGATAAGGAAGATGTTGGATTCAATTGGCACTACTGAATCAATAATAAGTAGGACATAGATTAACAAATGTTCACATTGGAAGAATATTGGATATTATATTAACACAATTGTGTTTTCTCTTTCCCTTTTCCCTTTTCCATCATAATCCCCTTCCCTTGTTGCTTTCCCTCTCCCTGACTGCTTGCTTTCTGTTATTATGAATTGCTACACATTCAAACTGTCTAACCAATTGGCCAATAACATGCAAACACTTGCATGCAAAATGGGGTTGTATTCATTTGCAATTTACTACATGACAAAATAGGGTACCCAGTGGTGATGGGTGTGGCCCACAGGGTGATTTCATTTATATGTGATGTTTGAAATTGAATTTTGTAGTCATGGTTATACATATGCCATATGTTTTGGCATACACTCTAATACAACAAAATTGATGTACATTCTGATTAATTGGATGTGGTGACAGTATAGTTTGTGTTGAAACTATTGTGTGTTTTAACTAAACTATGATCTACAAAGTTTCCAGCCATGATGAACATCTTGTGGAGATGGAAACACGTGTCGGCATTGTGGTTTGAACTGCCACTAGATTCTTTAGATATTAGAAGACGTTGTGTGTTAGACGAATATTAAATCCTCAAGTATTTTGGTTCAAAAATTTTAAAACAGTAATATGACGTTTGGAAAAACGTTTCATAATGGAGTTAATGGGAGAAAAGGTGCGTACGGAATATAGCTAAACAGTGTATTTAAAAGCATAATGTAGCTTCAACTAAGCTGGTCTCCTGCTTTATGTCTTGTAGATTAGTATGATGCTAAAGCAGGATCAATAAGCAACCTGATCCTCGCTCCTGGTCTGACCACACTCTCCTCTCCTCCCATCTGTATCCCATGACCCCCCGGCCATGCCACTGACAACACTGCCAGTCTCCTTCTGCGTCATTCGACTAATGAAGCGTGTGTCAGTCTCTGTATTTGCCGCCACCTTCATTCCTCCTCTCACCCCTTCTATTGACTCTCATATTGACTCAGCCCTTACTAAGCTCCATCTCTCCACCTTCAACCTCTGTACATCCTTGCCCCTGCCATGAGGATCCGCATGAAGCCTGCCTCCATGTGCAACTCGTGGTATGACTCCAACATAGCCGCTCTGAAATGCAAGTGCTGCTGAGCGGAAGTTGCAGGCCTCAAGCACATCCTCTGACAAACTAGCCTGCTGCCTACTCCAAAGGCAATACTGACTCTTCACCTGCTTTAATAAGAGGGCTCATGTCCAAGCCTGTATCACTTGAGCCACCAATAGCACTACTGAGATTTTCAAAATCTGCAAGGAACTTGCCAATCCTATTGCAGTCTCCTCCTCGTCTCTTCCCTCGCAGGCCCTCTGAAGTGAGCTGGCCTCCCACTTCTCCAGCAAAACTCAGGAGATTATGTCCTCACTCTCCTCTCCCCCCCTCAAAAACCTCCTCCACTCCTGCCTCCCTTGGTCCCCTGTTCTCTCCCCATATCTCTTGTCCTTCACTCCCATTGCATCGGATGAGGTCTCTAAAGTAGTCTGCTCTATGAAAGACTCTTCCAAACATGTGCACCACTGCTCTTCCAGATATATCAAGGACAACATCTCCTCTCGTGCCCCTGCCTTGGCTGACTTCTGTAATTATTCCTTTGCCACTGGCTTTTTCTTACAACCCCTCAAGCACTCCCTTGTGCAGTGTCACCTAAAAAAGCTGCCTGCTGATCCCTCCTGCCGAGCTAACTATCGTCTCTTTCCTAGGCAAACTTCTGGAGAAGTTGGTGATCCCCCAGCTGACCCGCCAAACTGAGTTTTCTAACTGTCTCCACAACCACCAGTCAGTCTGGCTTCAGAGCATCCAGAGACACAGAAACTGCTCTCCTCAGCACCTGTGATGACCTGCTCTCAAATCATGATTCCAAATCTCCCTCTGTTCTGATCCTTATTGATCTTTCCTCTGACTTTGACATGGTCAATCATGCCATCCTCATGCATCGTCTCTGTAATACCACAGGCATCACAGACCAGGCATTGTCCTGACTGACCTCTTTCCTTTCAAAGCAACCTTGCCAAGTGCAACTGGGCTCTTTCCTTTCCTCTAATCCACCTCACTCTCTACTTCCTGCATCCCTCAGTGCTCTATCCTATTGCTGTGGCCCTTTAAAATCTACCTTGCTCACCTGGCCCACTTGATCTCCTCCTTCTCTCCTCACTTCCAGTGATATGCTGATAACATCTCTCCACTGGCTCTAGGTCGTTGCAAGGATCAAATTCAAAATCCTCTGTATCATTCTCAAGGCTTTCTGGGGCCTGGGACACAGCTACATCCAACTTTCTCTCCCTAAATACCTCCCTGCTAGAGTCTTTTGTTCCTCTAGCTCGAACTATCTGCAGATCAAACATTTCTCCAAGCAGAGAGTGGGGGGGGTGGATCTCTTTCTTCGACAGGAGCCTCCCTCTGGAATGGCCTCCCTGCCCCTCTCAGAATGAGCCAGATCTCCTTAAGTTCCAGAAACTTTTCAAGACTTTCCTTTTCTCCCTCCCTCCCCCTTACTAATGTTGCCCTGCCACTGAGACTGGTACCTGGTCCCTTATGAGTTTTACAGGGTCTGGGCCCTCCTCAAAAAGAATACCCCAGCATCCCTTAACCAGCACTTCCACTGGGCACCCTTCAATGACTGGCCTGAATTTAGTGCACCCCGTCCTTGCACTAGTTGACCCTTAGCCCTTGTTTTCCCCTGGCACTTGCCCTCATGGGCTCCCCTCAGCACTTGCCCATCCCAGGGACCCTCTCCTTCCTGCACTTCTCCCGGTCCTCCGTTTCCCTTATACAACACTTCTGCCCCGACCTGACTCTCCCGCTGGACTTATTGTCACTGCACTTCCACAGTCCGAATGTCATAAGGCCTAGTAGGACAGTTTATTGTTGTTATTTCTCGTCTGTCCCCCACAGTTCTCTTTTTGCCTTGTGGCGCCTGGAAATACTTGTGTATAAGCACCATAAAAATGTCCAATAAATAAAAAACACTAAATAAGCCTATAAAAGCGAACTACCTGCCTATATGTTATATGATATTTGTATAGCGCCTACTGCAATTGGTATGGTCTTGGAGCGTTGTGAGGTTGAACACCCCTTGAAAGACCGTAGTCCAAGGATTGAGAAGTGATGAAGCAGTTGTATAATGCATGTGTCTATTTATAGCCAGTGGTCAAAGTGGGTCGGAGCGGCACGGAGCGGGGCTCCTCTACTTTTTTAAATTAAGTTTCACAGTTCCTATACATTTATTTTAAAAAGAAACCATTCCGGAATGGTTTCGTTTTAAAGTAAAAGTGTAGGAAGCAGTTGAAAACTGCACTTCAGTACACTGCATTGAACATCCCTTAAACAGCAGGCACATGTATTTGGTGGTTTGTATTGTGCTATGGAGGGTGTGTGCTATGGGGTTTGTGGGGAGTGGGGCAGCCCAGCAGGGAACATAGGGCCACTACTTCTTTTCATGCACTTCGACCACTGTTTATAGCCAATATGAAAATAGCTGGTTTGGGACTGGCACAGTCCCTAAAAGCAGCCCACGATTGTCAGTAGGGGGACCAGTGCTATGCAAGGTATAGAAAGAGTTGGAGGAGTCATAAGAGACAGAGACAGGCTGTGACCAGCTGGACCACATGTTGCGTGGGACTCTGCAGCATTCTATTGGAAGAGCCACTCGGGCCGAGGGGATGTATGTTTAGAGAGGGTGTGGCCAGGCAGTATGTATTGCAGTTGTTTGGGGCTTTGCAGGATTTGCCCCCGGGGGACACGGCTGTATTCCCTGGGATGCAGTGCATGAGGTTATGGTGGAGGAAGAGAGAACCTGTTTAGATTTTATCACGTGGAACATATCATATAGGCCCGGTTAGGAAGTGCTTTGTCTCACCAATGGGATTTTCCTGTGTGCACCATTCCCTTGAGGGTGGGAACATAGATTGTGCCCGACTATGATCCATGCTAAGTCTGTTAGGGCGCCATTGAGAACAGCCAGCTTTTGAGAGCTTTCCTGAAGGGGAGGTGTTCCTCTATGCAGTGGATAGTTAATGGGAGACAGTTCCAGATGTTTAGTGCTTGGACTCAGAATGAAGAGCCCCCATATGGGTTGATTTAATTGCTGGAATTAAGAGAAGAAATGCTGCACCTGATCTCAGGTTCCTGTTGGGACTGTAGCATGTAAATATTTGCTGCAGGTATCCTTTGTTGTGAAGGGCTCTATGGGTGATGCACATTGCCTTGAAAGTTGATCATCGCCTGATCGGAAGACAGTGTAGGACACAGAGGGCAGGGGTGTTGTGTTCTATGGGACCAATGGCTATTGGAGATGGGTCTGTAATTGGTCAGAAAAAGAGAGTCGAGGAAGGACATTTTGGCAGGGCCTTGGTGTAGGCAGTTTTGAATTCTGCAGAGAAGGTGGCAGAAGTGAATGAAGTGTTGACTGTCAGGACTTCTTTTAGTAAAGCGGGTGGCAAGGGTCTCCAGGAGAGTCTGAGGCACGGCTGAGTGATAACAGGTTAAGGAATTCTAGGTGGGAGAGTGGTGAGAATGTAGAGAAGAGTGGGAGAATGGATTACGTTCTGATGTCATGTGTGAGGTGAGGGATAGGGAGGCGTACCCAATGTGATTTTAGAGAGGATTTGACTTGTGTCTCTCTATTGCTATGTTTTAGAAGTGGTCTGCGTGGGAGTTGCAGAGGAATTGGGTGTGGGTGGGAGTATTGGTGGTACAGGTGGGGGTGTTGAATTCAGCAATGAGATTGAGGAGTTCCCTGGAGGGGTGTGGGGCATTGGTGAGATGATATGATATAAGTAATTTAAAATGTGACTGTACACATGTTTTTCTAGGCACGACAATTATCTAGGCGCAATTATGTTACAGTGGTAAGATTTTTTGGCTTTGTGTATCTCTTAACAGTAAGCTTTGATCTGGATGGTCTAGGGAAATCTGTTGGATGGCGATGGGTCTGTCTACCATCTGCACACTAGAATGTGGTTCTGGGATTTTCATTTTTTGACGTATGGAAGAGAGGTCTTTTCTGTTGCAAAAGGATCTGATGGGTATGAATGAGGTGAGAGCTTCGGAAGATCAAAGTTGGGAATGGTGATCTGACCTGAACAGAGGGGAGAAGGAGGTCAGGGAGACGGTTTGGGAATCTTCTAGGTCAGGAGATGCTTTGACCCTCATTCTGAGTTTGGTGGTACCCTGCCGGTAATTCTGGTGGAATGCTGCCAAAACGGAATGAGCATTCCTGCTGCCTTATATCCTGGTATTACTGGGATATTACGGATGGCAGCAATTCCTGTAACTCCCCATTCCATGGAGTTGCATTGGACTCCATGGAGGGCATTGCTGCAATTACCCACACTGGTAGAACCGGTGCCGGTAATTGTTGCTTTTTTTGTCCAAAGGGGACCTGATCTACTTGTAAGTCAAGCCTGCAGGTTTGTCCGTGGCACCCACTGGCACACTTGTGTTTCCCCAATGCGGTATACATGCTGGTGCTAGTATGATCAGCAATTTGACCAGGATTTTTACCTGACCAGGGAAACTGTAACGAGAAAATGTGACTTTCTTCCAGAGGGCAGAGTAGGATTGTTGTCCCAGAGCTGCCAGAGAGATGGGTGGGTTCAGAAAGGAAAGGGTGAAGAGTGTAGCTGAGTGATCAGTCCAGACAAGTGTACGTGGTGGCAGTGTGGTGATGAGGTCTGTTGAACCAAATATTGTGTCTAGGGTGTTGCCAGCAGAGTGGGTAGAACCTGAGACTAGCTGTGTAAAGTGCAAGGTTTCCAGGTTGTGTAGTAGAGTTTTTGGTCAGAGGGTTGTGTGGGATGTTGAACCAGATATTGAAATCCCTTAGTAGTGTGAGGTGGGGGTGGAAGACCATAATGGCTGCTGTAGGGTCACTTAGGGATTCTACAAAGCATCTGTTGTATCCCGGGGTCGATATATGAGCAGGAAGCTTAGTCTGTGTGGGGCTGATCAAGAATTTTACCAGGACGGATTTGCAGTCCTTGTGTCAGGCTTCTTCATCTGAATGTGAGACAGATAGTGATGATTTGTGAAGGATGGCTGAGTCACCCGCTCTGCTAGCCCTGTTATGCACAATGAGTTTGTATCCCAGGGGGAAATGTTCATGTGCTGTCAGGTGTAGGTCTTGGGAGTACCAGGTTTTGGCTATGAAGAGGATGTTGGGGCATTCAGATGAGACTAGGTCCTAAACATTGTGATGACTTTCCACCCTACTCCCCATACCCCCTGACGGACACTGTCTCTCCATGCCCAAATGTGGTGGCACAGAGTTAGGAGGAGATGGTGAGGGAATCACAGCAGAACAGCCCTTCCAGCAGGTAAGGTTGTGCACTCGCAATCATGTTAATGGCTGGTGACATTTGCACCCAAATAGTGGCATTCAGTGGCACATGTAGGATTTGCATGGGTAATGTGATTTGGTGATGTTTGGGTAATGGTGACTGCCTCCTTGATCATCCATGCATTTGTTTTGGGTTTCTGGTTGCACATCCACAAAGGGCAGCAGACTCAGAAGGATGTGCTGCACTTATCCTCCTTGACCCATCAGCAGCCTTTGACACTATCATCAACATCCCCATTGATATACTCTGCTCTCTAGGAATCATGGATTCTGCATTAAGCTGGTTCACTCTTACCTCGCTGACGGTTCACAAATCTTCTTCCTACAACACTTCTCCTCTCTCACTGTTGTCCCACAGGGGACTCCCTATTCAACCTACTCTTCAACCTGAGCCCACTCCCCACCCTTATTCCATTAATGTGGGCACACCTACCTAGCAGCTCAGAAAGCTACAATAGGTCTAGAACAAAGCAGCCTGTCTCATCCTTGCACTCACCCCCAGGGATCACATGACTCCTGCACTACGGCCACTGGTCATGGGGCCAGTCCTTCCTCATCTCCAGGGTCCCATTGGACCTGGTCCTGGCACCTCTGGTGGCAGGCACATGTTAAAGTGTGCTCTGGACACTCTAGGCCTGGGCGTGTACAACTGGGCTGGGCGTGGCCCAAGGAACAGAACTGGAAGGCACGTGCTAAAGGCCCAAAGAAGGAAAGGTGGAGTTTGTAGGCGGAACTATGGGAGGGGCATGAACAAGCCTATTTAAGGCCAGCTCACCATGTGCCCTCGCTTCGCGTTATTCTGCTCCCAAGCAGCGTAACATTCTCTGCTGTACCTACCTGTGCCTCGTTGGATTACAGCCTCATCTTCGAGATTTCCTGGGAATGCTTCTTACCACTGCAAGCGTCTTCTCTCCAGCCACTCCGTCACTGCAGATGCATCTTACCTGCTGCCAGTCGCCCCATAGCTACCAGCCTCTACATCGCTGAGTGCGCATCTCATCTTACCTACTACCAGCCTCCACATCGCTAAGCTTGCCTCTTACCTTTCTCCAGCCGCTATATCGCTGAGCACGCATGTTACCAGTTGCCAGCCGCTACATCGCTGAGCACGATCTTACCTGTCACCAGCTGCTACATTGCTGAGCACGCATCTTACCTGTCGCCACCACTACATCGCTGAGCGCGCTTCTTACCTGTTGCCAGCCTCCACATCACTAGCACTTCAGCTGCTGCATCACTGAACGTGCCTCTTACCTGCAACTCGTTGTGGCCTGTGCCAGACTATTCTTCATACATCCATTCCATTACAGCCTGAGTTGAGTCTTCTTCCGAGCCAACATTCCACCACGGTCAGAGCCAGAGACGCCCTCTTGCCATCACGAATATTCATCGAAGGCCCATACACCATTCTTCATCGTCGGCCTGCACCTACGAGGGAAAAGAACAAACAGGTTAGAACTAATACACGCTCACACAGCCGCATATATACATGAGACATTGCAAGAATTACTGCTAGACAGAATACAGTCATTCCGACCAAACTATAATCATACTAAAATCTTACCTCATAGTTGGATTGGTCACAGCTGGTTTGGGTCAACCTTCCCACGGGCCAGTGAAGTTAACTTGCTCCGTTCTATGTGCCCCTGCTAGGAAAGGCAGGACAGACAGCTCAACATTACAAAACTACAGGTGAGCGTCTATGGGAAAGTGCTTGCCCACCATATTCTGGCACAAAAGGGCTGGGTGAAGTCATGGGGTCCCCACTCTGTTCTCATTGCCTCTCCTCTTCACGCAGGGGCAACATCCATCTCCTGAACCGCAGGTCCAACCACTCTCGGAGGGGGAAGGTGATTTTGAGGAACCAGACCAATGGAGGGCTCCAACCGTGCCCCAACGCCCCTGCGGAAACCAGGTGAGCGTTACATTCACTGGCTTCCCATTGGTCACCGCACCACCTTCAAAGCCATGTGTATCACCAACTGTGCCCTCCATGAGACGTACCCTGACTTCCTCCAACACTGACTCACAGGCAACCGACACAACAGAAACCTCTCATCAGGCTCTGATGAGATGGTGGTACCCTGTTAGCCCATGGCAGTGTTGTACTACATGTCATGCGTGTGATGGCATTCAGGGAGTCTAGCTTTTTTTGGCCAGCAGGGTGCCTGACCAAAAGGAGTACATAAGCTGACTTGCACATGGTTGGTAAGGCAGGCTGCCCATATGTCTCCCGACACTTCACAGGACCAATTTAGCACATTTGGACCATCTAGATCTGGACTGCGTGGCACATGTGGAACCTGGCAATCTTTACCTGTGTTCCACATACAAGTCACATGTTCTTTACTGTTGGTTTTCTATATGTTTTCTCATCTTCAATGTATTGCATGACTTTTAATTTACAAATTGTTGTTCAGATCTTGCACTTTAAGTGACTGCACAATATGTGACTGTATATTGAGGTCACATTCCTGGGAAACGTCCTCCCCTCCCCACAGCATCTGTTCATCTTTTCACCAAATGTTTGCATTACACGCTACGATTCCTGCCACCTTCCTAGCAACACTCATCCTGTGGTAGGCTCTGAATGAGGAGGAAGCAACAGCCAGGGAGTGATGGTCTGTCAATTAAGTATTCTGTCCGACATGGAGGGTGGTGGGTTGGGTGAAGTGTCTGAAGTGGGGTGCCACAGCCTTTTATGGGTGGGAATTGAGGATGTGGGTCCGTTTCTGGGTTGTGTGCTGTGGTGTATTGACTGTGTGGGTTGGGGTCTGAGTAGCTGAGGAGTCCCCTTTAGCAGGTACCCTTTTTTCCCTACCTGCCCTTCACCCTCTCCTCCTTTTGTCATCCCTCACCCCCAACCTGCTCTAATTTTTCCATCAATGTGACTCCCGGCCTCTCTACCCCGGCTTCTTTATTTTTATCCTTTGGTCTCTGTCTTTCTCTCTTCCCCTTCTCTCAACCCTCACCCTCTCTAACAGCTCCCTTCTATCCCCTCATCTCCCACCCAGCCAATCTCCTCCTTGCTCCACACTCTCTCTCTCCTCTCTCCCCAGTCGCTCTTACCCTCTTTTCTCCTTCCCATCAGCCTCCCACTCTGACTTTTCCTTTCCAGCCCTTCCCCTTCTCCCTTGGTGTCCCTTTCACTCACCTGCATCCAAGGGTACCCCACAGGCCCCTGCGTCCCATGGAAGTGGGTGTGCTGAACTTGCATGCCTGACATCAAAGCCCTGCCTCGTGGCAGCAGGCCAGGGCAGACAAACCCCTGTGTCCAGGCTGCCTAGCATACTCTTCTGGCAATATGTTTACTTCTCCAGAGAGGGAGCCTGGAAACAGCCAGTTACTCATCTGTACCTGAGTTCAGATTTGTGTAGTCTTCTTAGGCATTGACACTCTTTGGTGTGGACTTGATGTCATTGCCAGAGGGGGGCCAAGTCTGTCTGACCAAACAATGCACCCAGCCTGGGCCCTTTGATCCCTTGTCCAGGACTGTGGCTCTGCCTAGGGTTTCACACTTGGCCTTCACCATGTTTACATGCCTCACATATCCACAGGCTGCTGTTTTCAGTAACTGTCTTCCACCCTCCTTGGGACTGTGTCAAGGGTATGCCCCCTCAGGTGGTGCACATGATGTGGGTGGATCCCTCTTCCAAGCAGAGCAAAGGCTGAGCATCCTGGATGCTCACGGGTGGTGAGATCAGGGTTGACAGGGTTGGGAGGGGTTGGGTGGTGGTTGCCCCATTGCAGGCACGTTTTGCCACACTGTTAACCCTTCTACACAGAGTACATAGGTGCAGCAGTTCTCTCTGACTGTTGTGTGGGGTGCCAATCCCCACTATCAATGCACTGGTGTTGGCACATGAAATAACCTTTCCTGCTTTCAGTTGTGCTTGAGCCCAGCATCTCCCCTTCCATCACCATGCCCAGAGCAGGCTGACCAGCCAGTGCCTGTGTGGGTGACCTGTCCACCCACCAATACTTGGGGCACTGCATGCTCCGTTGCTTCTGTCCTGCAGACATCCCTGAGTGCATGCTGATCAACCAGAGGCAGGTGCAAGGCTCTCCTGGTGCCATCCTCCACCAGGTGCAGCTACTGAGTAGTTCCTGCCAGTGGCATATGCCTGTCTCAAGGATTGAGCCACACACATGTTTGTACACATGGCCAGTTATCGGACACTTAAAATGGCTTGTTGAGTCAGTGATGTTCCCTCGTATGGCTGAATGTGTTACTTGTACCACTGCAGTGTATTTACAGCAAGTGTATGCGGACAAACGCTGACCTCCTTGGATGCGTGCATTAATCAGACATGAACCAATGTGGCCTAACATGGCTGTTGTGGTGACTGTGGCTATGCTTGGGCAGGTTGCACCTCCCTGTGATGGCAACCATACATAGTGATGTCTTCCCTGTCAAATTCTGATGGCACTTCTTGTGCCTTCCATGCTGTTCACAGGTAAGGATGAATCAGGATTTGCATCCAGAGAGGGAGCCTGGAAACAGGTAACACATCCAAGGTAGCGGTAGAAAAACAAACAGCAGGTCAATTTCCTCTCTCTCAGTGCACCTTAATAGCTTGTCAGGGCAACGTAGGGATATATTATCTATTTCACATATCCAAACTTATATATGAGACATATACTGCCATTTTGTTTGCAAATGATTAAACACATTTTATTAAAGATGTTTCTAAAAAACATATAGGTTGTAAATGCTTTCCACAAGGCACTTAATACACCAAAGTTAATAATAAAAGAAAGGTCTAATTACTCAACACTCAGTAATGTTGCTGAATGTGGTTAGTAAGTGACATGAATAATTGATCACAGAAAAATTCTCCAATTGCTCACAATTTACCAGATGCTTGTCAGTATCTTGAATGTTGGACTGGAGCGTTGTTTAGTGTAAAAGGAGATTTCTTCCTTTCTATAGGTTGCCTAAAGCAATGACCTTTTTGAATTCTGCTTCCCACTTTTTTTGGAAGTTGATCAGTTAGCCCTAGAATGCAATACTATAACATACGAAAAGCAACATTTTTCTGTAATCAATTATTCATGTCACTTACTAACCGCAGTCACCAACATTACTGAGTGTTGAGTAATTGCACCTTCTTTTATTATTAAATTTGGTGTATCAAGTGCCTTGTGGAAAGTACTTACAACATATATGTTTTTTACAAACATCTTTAATAAAATGTGTTTTAATCATTTGTAAAGAAAATGGCAGTATATGTCTCATATATAAGTTTGGATATATGAAATAGATAATATATCCCTACTTTCCCCTGACAAGCTGTGAAGGTGGACTGAGAGATAGGAAATTGAGCTGTTGTTTGTTTTTGTACCGTATCCCTGGTCCCTTTACAGTTCAATCCCCCTTTAACAAAACATTTGAGACTCACCCATTATATCTCCCACATCCAAGACTGGCAGCAGGCATGCACATTAACCAATTTGATGAGGTAGTGACTTGAATCCATGTCACAGGACTAGAGGGCCTGTGATTAGAATGTGTACACTTCATATCATTTGACGTGGATTAATTGGAGGGCAAGTCTGGTGCCAGCATATGTGGTAATTTGAGCTCCAAATGCATATGTTATAGTTCTTGCATTTCATATTGCTCACAGTTGGCGAGCCAGGCACAGAGCATGCAACTGGTGGTGATAGTGGTGGTGGCCTCTACAGCTCAATACACATTCACCTGCCCATGGGTGACTGGCAGGCTGTGCGACATGTGGTTGTCTGTGATGTTCCACAGCTTCCAGAACAGGACGGACCTGGGACATAGGCCTCCGATCCACATCCATCAGGCAGTCACTCCACAGGTGGATTGATTGGGACAGCGCACACTTGACAACACCAGAGGCACCATGCTGGGTCAAACCACCAACCACCCCGAGCACAGCCACCTCAACATGTGATCCCCCAGTATTCCCCAGATTAGATCTGGTGAGCTGTTGAATGTAGGCATCTCACTAAGCTGAGGTGATGTGGTTCACCAGAATTCCCCTCAGTAGCAGTGAGTCAAGAGGGAAGAGGCCACCATTGCATCCACGTCCAGATGCGGGTGCAGGAAATGTGGCATGCAGAAGACAGTCTCCCCAGGTTCACTCCACATGCCCAGGTCCTTCTGTTTGGGCCAAACTACATGAATGGTGTCAGGCTGATAGCGTCCTCCTGTCATGGCAGGATCAGGTCTTCACTAAGTCTGATCCTTGGGGATGTTCTAGATGGCAACATCTCCATCCAAGGATAAGCATGTTGGCAAGACTGATAGCCAACAAGTACTGCAAGTAAAAGTTAAAGAGTACTTTGATGAGTGATTTCAAAGTGGCACAATACCATCGAGATGTAAACACATAGGGATTATACACGATGGGCAGGTTGGTCACACAAAACAGCTGATCCCCTAGCAGGACCACCACCCAGGAACATCCGGCCCACATAGGGTACATTACCTCGTGGTGGTGCACCCTGACTGGCTCCAGGCCAGCTTTGAATTCCACTCTGATCAAGAGGTTTAGCACTCCTCGCTACAGTTTCAACATGTCCACGTGGCCAGCAGCACACCCTCCTCCTGCAACCATCCCTGCACTTCTCAGGGGTCACCAGGCATGAGACAGCGGGCAGGGCTCCCTGTTCCCTGTGCAACTGTCAACTGGGGTGGAGTGTCCTTAGTGTACACCAACCACGCCGCACTGCCAGGCAGGGAGGCCGACAAAGGGCAGCAATGGTCTGCAATGATGTTGGTTACCCACCCAACACATCTTGTGACACAGACCATCGTGTATATGTGGGAGATCTGACCCAATGCCTGTGGCACTATGGAGGTGGGGGCTGGCATACACCAGCAGAAATGTGATCTCATTGAACTGTAGACACCCACAGCACCTCTCATCCACTGTGTTGGGGAGGTGTTGCATGAGCCTGTGTGATGGGACCCAAGAGATAGTTGAGTATGCCTGGGCAGGGTGATGCTAGAGGGTTATGTGGAGGAGGACCATAGTGGTCCTGACACGCAGATCATTTTTCCAACCTGGGTATAGTGGCAAATGACCAATCAAATCAGCTGGTCTGTGATTTTCTCCACCTGTTTCACCTGATAAGGTACATTATTTGAGATCTTGCGCCAAAACAACTTCAACCCATTGTCATGCTTTATAAGGCTGAAGAGCCAATGGTGTGAAGCTATCTGTGGAATTATGACTGAATTCCTCTGAGTCAGTCTCCCCCTTACACAGTGACGGTAACCGAGCACTGTGGAGCCTCTGTTGACATAAGATGGCTAGCCTATTTTCTGGTGCATTGAACTGCTTGTCTCATGACTTGAGTGTGAACATGAGGGGGCTACCTGTCTTACCCATAATGCACTACAATCTGTGCACCGAAAGCTGTGCTCACAGGACAGGGCTGAAGGCCTTGACTACACTATGGTACAACTAAATCCTCAAAATTAATTGAAAAACTTTTAATCAATGGACAGGTAAGGTGAGATTTAACACAACAAAACCCTTGAAATTCAGTCGCTGTGCGAAGGTATGATAATCTTAAGGTGGCGTCCCCCCTGTTGCAAAGCCCATAAGCAAATACATAGCAGATGGGATTCACAATGACTAAATCATTTGAGACCGGGAAGGTAGCTCAGTGGGTTGATCGGTAGCAAGGAAAACTCAGCCATTTATCCTTTAGAGGTCGATAAATAAGTACCAACTCCTGTTGAGTGATATTCTATATTTATTCTTTGTAAAGTGCTTAGGCGTAAGCACTATATAAATAAAACATTAATAGATCCTATTGGTCATCAACTGGGGGGGGGGGTTTAGGGGTAGGGGAGGACGCCGAGTTAAAATGATCATCACTTCCCACATCTGCTGAATATCAAGGGTTTTGTCACATTAAATCTGATCACCATAACTGTCCATTACCTAAAGGTTTTTTCAATGACTATACACATACATTGATATGAGACCCCTATTCGCCAGACAAATGTCCATTACTATCGTAAATGTTATTGATACTAATATGCCAGTACCAGAAGTATTATTTAGCATAGCTTGTGCATCAGTCTGTGCACAAATATATAGCAATTCTGTGCAGACTAAAATAATTAATCTGCGTCAAATTTTGAAATGTAAATTGTGCAAAATATAAATAAATCAGGTTGTATTTCATTTCAATATATGTGCATTCATTCCTTAGTATCTGTTCCAGGAAAGATCGAACATACTTGCAGAGCAATAGTTTGTTCATCTTAACATAACGCACAGAAACACATTTTCTCGGGTTGCCTGACTTTGATTCCGTTACCAGTAGATGAACCTGTCCCATTGTATTGCAAGTGCACTGACTGGTGCAGGCTAAATGGTGACTGTACTGTACAGTAATTGGTTTCTGTTCCAGGAATGATTCAGGCCAGGGAAAACATTTTTCAAATAAATGTAGTGGTCCATGATCAGCTGAATTGAATTAAGCCGAGCCAAATAAGAACACATCAGGGGAGACAAACGGAAACACAAGCTGCCAGTACAGACAACGTTGAACTAAAAGTAATGGAGTTTCCAATACTGTAAACAACAACTTCACGGTAGATAACTTGTTTTAATTAACATTAGCACTGCTTTCATTCATTTTACAGATAACCTGCTAAATTGAAATAGTACAAATCCAATTTTTGAATTTTAAAACAGAACTTCGTTTGAAATATATCAGAAAAACGGCTCTGCGTTTTGGAAATCAGATTTAAATTGTTATCATCACCTACGAAGAGAAGACAATGACACTCGTGAATGGACTACAGCTATTTTACACTGTGCACTGCACCATTTTTTAGCCAATGACCTCCATGTCATAATAAAAAGCGAATAGCCTACTAAAATTTTAAATTAAAGTAATGCTTAATGGTGTGGTTTAAGATGCACTTAGTCTGTGTTTAAAACTAAAATAATTGGCAATCATTTGCTTTAGGAAGTGCTTTATTCTCTGAAGCATTCAGAAAATGTTTCAAAAAGGACGTCTTAGTTTGTCATCAATAGTGGCCAAGTGTACGAAGGTCAGTATAGATCAGTCCGAGAGTGGTGCTGCCTAATACTAGAGAAAGAGGATTACATCATTAATTCTCTGAAAAGGAGTGATCATTTCTAAAAGCAGTAACTGTCACATATAGAAAAAAAAAAACCTTTCCAAAGCATGCTGATTTAAAAGATCTATATAATTATATACTTGTTAATATAAATTGTCATTTTTTGGGGTGCATAATATCAATGGATACCTCAAGGTCAGGCGTTTCTATAATATTCTCTACGACTGACCCACATAATATACAAAAGAAGTATTCTCGACCAGATAAGTCTTCAAATGTCATGCTAACCGCACCCCATGTTTTTTGTCAAATCGTCTACTACTACAATAGTATTTATCTTTTGATTGGTCATAGAAACATTTAGTTAATTATTTCCTAAATCTGATTTCAAACTAAAAATATGATTGCCAAACTAAATAAAAGATACTAAATAAATGAAACATTCTATGATGAGCATTTGTGTTGTATATTACAAGATCGGCAATAGCGCCCATGTAGTTATGGTAACTTTGGCTTTCCTGTCTGAAGACCAGTTTTTGGGTGATATAACTTTCGTGCAATTTGAGAAATTCACATGAAACCTTGGAAAACAAATATAGTCCTGACTCTTAATAAAATTGCAAAGTTTGGTGCAGTTTCATCAAGGGTGGGCAAAGTTGCAGACGGGGCACCCAAACTTTTCAAAATCTGGATAGACTTGAATGTGAAACTTATTTTCGTGAAGGCTACAGCTGGAACGTGGATGTGCAGCACATGAGTGCTCGGAGCAGCGGCTTGGTGATAAAAATATGTTTTTGAAAATGTGTTGTTAATCCGTCCAGTGGATTTTTTTACAAATAGAAAAAGAAGAAGTGAAATTAATTGTGTGATATCTTGACCAGTTCCTGGACTCACATCTTCTGATTCAGTGTTTACAGATGCATCTGCACCAATCAGAGAGCCACATGGCATGCGTGGACATCGAGAAAGGGAGGCAATTAGTCAAATAAGGAATGTGTGCTACATCAAAAACCTTACGAGACAGCTGCTATTTTGGGTCCGCTCTCGTCACTGGATGTTCGGGTTCATCTTAATTAAAAAAAGGGTTAAGAAGCACATTTTTGTTTGTGTCGAGCATGAAAGAGTGCCTGGGGAGGACTGGAAGGGGGAGAAAGGTACATAATATTGGTGTTTTGTGATAACAAAATACCTTTAAGTATTCTGCAGTGTGAATATATTATCTTTAATGTTTACGGACCCCACTGTGTTTACGATATTGGGATAGTGTGACATACTTTTCGTGCTTTACTTAATGTTTTTTAATTGTATGTCTGTTGGCGTATATGTTAGCCTGGTTTTATTATTGTAGACTATAGTGTGGCCACACAAATCTGACTACTACAACAAGGAAAGATGTATCCAATTGAATTTGGCAACCATTGGCCATGGTCACAAGGTATCAGATGTGTCTTTGTCAGACATTGCTAGTCAGTGTCTATAAGTTTAACGGATGATATATGGGATTGAGGTTGGGACCCTCCCCTGAACAATCTAGCCACTGGCCATAGCCAAAGCCACACTTACTCTGACTACTATGACAAGGGGTTAACGATTGGATTGACGTTGGAAAGCACTGACCATGGGCACAAGGGATTGTTTGTGTGTTTGCAAATAAAATAAAATATGGGTAGGTGTAGAACATGATATGGAAATTATACATACTTTAATTGTTATTTATTCATTTGTTTACCCTGAAAGGTAGCACATTGTGTGTTCTTTGTTTTCTACAAAACGTGTTTGTGCCACACTGTTACTGCACTAGCATTTTCTCATCATTCTGTCATGGGAAAACAATCCAAGGTGTATTTTTTACATTTACTGTTAGTAAGATTTCAATGTTATGATATTTATCATCACTTTGATCAGACTATGATGTTTGTAGAAAGGAAACAGATTGTGGATACTGATTTCAGGGCTCCTGTACATTTCATCTATTTATTGTGAAAGTGATTGCAAACCGGCAGAGGACAACATTGTTGAGTAGAAACTATTATATTAGTAGTATGGATGGTTGTTTCTTGGTTTGATGGGTCAGTGCCTCTTTAAGAAATAGTATTTGGAGGTATTAGAGGAAGTAATATTTAGGGTAAACAGGGAAATCACAGTAGTTTGTTTGCAATAAAATGTATTTTCTTGGACCATAATAAGTAGAACATTATAGATACTATGTTTTCTGTTAAATTTGTTTGTCACACACTGTTGTATTAAAATATTCTGTTCATTGAGTCATGAGAAAAATAATTATGGTAGGTAGGTTGGTAGGAATGTTATTATTAAAACCCATATTTTACTGTGAGTGTTACCACATTGTTTGATAACGGTTGGTATATATGTTATATTTAAAGCACTTTGATACCTGAAGGTGCATTCTAAGTGTAATGTATTTAATCATACTTTTGTTACTTTGCTTGTTTTGTGTATTCTTATGTGTTAAATTAGTTAGATACTAATTGGCATATTCTAACTGTATATTATTGTAAACATGATGATTTATGACTACATTTTGCTTTAAGGAATATTAAGAAGGCCGTTCAAGGTTTGCTGGTAACCTTTCCTTTTTAGTAACCAAGTGTTCCATTCACACCAACCACTTAATTGATTTACACATGCAGCACAGTGTACTGGAGTTGTTGTGGCACCATTGTGGTATATTATGCCTATTGTGGTGAAGGTTTGTTGCCAAGTGAAATGTGAAATGTGTGCGTCTGTGAAGTTAATGAGTTTACAGTTGTTTTTATTTCCATCTGCATTGTATCTTAAAAGCATTAATATAACATATTGGCAATGTGAACCGATTTGTATTGTTGAAAGATTGTATTAATTACAAAATGAGCACAGCCCAGCACTATTTGCATTTTGGAGAAGTTGTTGAATTCAATATAGATACAAACACAAATCATTCATTGGGAACATGCTCCTGAGAATCATGACCACAGCGACTGTATGTATATTTCCAAGTGTATACAATCTGTAGGATTTCCCAGGGAAGTGTTCTCTCTCTAGTACTTAAAGTAAGTATGTGAGGAATTCTCAGGGATCTCCCCCTATGTTTATGATGAATTTAACAATTCTGCCACAGTGGTCCAATTCCTGTCTTGCCCTTGGTACACTTTAGATAGTGTTGGGATTGTTAGTGGCATTTGTATGAAGACAAAACAGTTGTAGACATAGCTGTTCTGAGAAATGCAAGTAAATATTGTCCAAGCGTGGTGGCAAGTGGAAAGTAGATTGATTGCTACATTTGCATAGAAAGTTACTGCAGTTATGTTCTTCAATTTAAAAGGCCCAGGGAATGTGTAATGTGGTTGATTCAAAGGAGCTGACTTCATTTTTTCTTTCAATTCAATATCACAGTACTACTTTCGATTTGAAGCTCAATATCACCACTCACTACCTCATATTGACTTGGGAATCACAACACTCTATCACTGTGCTGACTCTACTTTATCGACATTCAGTTACATGAAGAGATATCATCCATGAGTTGACTGAACTATTATCAAACAGTATCTCTGTGGGAACCCAAATATAATGTCAAACCATGCTTAAGGGCATTTCAACATCATAACACACACTTATTGTGGGCACATCAGCATGTTCACACATCATCTCTGTGGGGAAATTCAATGTCATTGCAGATACTATCGGGCCGGTTTCAATTGGATTGTACACCTCACAGCTATGTGAGGATTTCATATTATGACACATGGTGCTTGTGATAACTTCCATATCATGACACCCCAACCAAGTTAAGACGTACACCTGATAACAGCCCAAAACCTTGTGAACTTTAACATCATACCAAACCAATGATTTTGGAATATAAAAATGATCACATGACATCATTGTGGTGACATCAATATTATCATGCACCAAATCCATGGGAATTTCAATATCATCACATTCATATCAATGCAGGGGCTTCAAGGTTATCAGACACCGGTTGTGTGGGAACCTAGGTATCTCTGAAATGATGCATTTATCATAACAGACTACCTTCAAAATTATGACCCTTCACCATGTGGTGGCTTACGATTTATGTTGTGCTTTAACCTCTCCTCTGTCGAGAATACCTATGTCATTTTCTTGCCACAGTTTTACCAGTGACAACATATAAAAGATGTTAATGTATTTACTACATGCATGCAGCAATAAAAAGATAAAGAACATGACACAGCCATGAGACTTGTTCTCACAGTATCATGCAGGAACTCAAACAGCATTACTTACCAAGTCTCTCACAACTTCAGTTTGATCACATTCCAGACTGTGGGGACTCCAATATCATCACACCATCTATGTGCTGTCTCTAACACCAACACAAATTATGAATTTGGAGACTTCAAAATCATAACACACCATCCCTGAAGGGACTTCATTATCATTTCACACCGTTTCTGTCGGGACATCAACATCATTACAAACCGTTACCGCAGGGACTTCAATGTCATTGTATACCATTGTTGTAAGTACTTAAATACCATCACACACACAGTTCCTTTGGAGCCTTAATTATCATTGTATTCCATCTACGATCTTTCTAGTAGATGGTTTCCATAACATCCCTACAGATTTCCAAGCCGGTCTATGCTTACTGTGACACTTCAGGACTTTTAAGGATTTACGGCTAAAATAGTGATGGTAGAGTTAGTGATTGATAGGATTCAGTACAGAGATCATCGAGCAAAAGTGCAAATATTCCTTTTATATGGATGTTTACGTGTTAATATGATTTTTACAGAGCAACTTTATGTGTGTAGTTGTATTTTTACTAGACAAGGGAGTTTTAAAGTATAATGTCCCTGCCTTTCGCTATTTACTAAATGTGTTTAAACACACACAACGCTGTGAAACACAAAGCAGGGTCCTGTTCATCTCTGTACAACTGTATTACATGGTTAACAAAGTGATGCCACCTCTATATGTCAGCTCCAGCATGCTCCCAGTAACTGCAGAACCAAAATGTATGATGTAGCCTTTACACTTTGGCCCAAACATCATGCCCTTTCAGCAACAACTACTAAGCTAGAGGTCAATGCTACATCACAAGTAGGTATCATTCTGGATCAAAGAAACCAAAATGGCCCGAGTCCATTATATTTTCACATAATGACCCACCTCAACAATTGTATAGATTAAATTAAAAAGGTTTAAACTCAACCACAAACCTTTCTTTTCAAAACACCCATCTTATGCAAAATACACCTTTGACACCAGAACAAAAGGGGTCATCCAAATGTAGAACACATCATGTCAGTGTGTGAACAGAGAGGGAGGGTCAATGATCACATTTTCACTTTCCCTATTCATCCCACTTTCGTATTTCTACTGCACAGACCGATTACCCATGGGGTTAAGGGCGCAAAAAGTAACAGGACATAACAAACAGATAAAATCCCTATGCTATGCTGTTTTATGGCTCATCTAACGATGTTTAGCAAAACAGTAGGGTTTATGGTTTCCTTTTTAATGCATTTTTGCTCCTCTAAGGGTTTTGTTATATTTGCATTTGCATGTCTTTAGCTGTGCCATGTTGCTGGATCTGAGCTGTCTCTGGTTTTTCTTTTTGACAATATAGTCCTGCGAATAGTCTGGCATTCTGCCCAATGTTCATTTGTGAGCAATCACCATCAATTTGAACGTATAATGGCTCGAGCAATTGTCTCTGCATTATCTTGTGTGATAAATGGTCATAGGTGAGTAAGTAATTTTATATAGTGTGATGATGCCAACACCAAGCTGCTGACTTGTGCTTTCATATTTAGATTTTTGTCCAGTGTTATTCCTAATGTTTTTACTTTACTCTGGATTTCCAACTTGTGGTTTTCTATGTTAAAGCTACTAGACAAAGGACTCAGTTTGGCCAATTTCTGATTCGAGCTGACTAACACCAGTTCCGTTTTTCCATTGTTTAATGCCAAATGATTTTGAACCGTCCATTTCTGTATATTGTCATAGATTCTGTTGATAGCTGTATCATCATCTCCATGTGATCCTGTTATAGGAATGACACATTGCATGTCATCAGCATAGTTTGTCAATATAATATTATTTTGTTCTAAAAGGTCAAAGAAATGAACCATACATATATTATAAGGGGTGGGCAAGACACAAGCCAAAAGCTAAGGTAACTGGTTTAGCTTTCTCTTCCCCACTTGCCACTCTACATTGTCTCCCACTCAGGAATGATATCATCCACTCAGTGGCCAGATTGGGAAAGCCAGCAACCTCCTTTAACCAATATATCTTGGTCCACCAGGTTGAATGCTGCGGATAGATCTAGAATTATTGAGCAACGATATAAGCCCACTATCCATTCTTTCTAGCAGCTTGGACATCAGGAGGCGGGCTGACCAGAACCCTGATTCAAAAGTATTCAGAATAGGGTGAGGATTAATATGAGGTGGGATCTGGTCATAGACCACCCTATCCAGGATTTTGAGGACAAAGTTTTTTTTTTTTTTTTTTTTTTATCAGTCTGTACTTGTATCTTTGTCTCTTTTCAGCTTCTTCAGAAATGATGTGACCCATGCTTGCTGAAGACCGGTGGGGACAAGAATTTCTTGAAATGAAGCATTCTCAAAGTTTGTGAGTGCAGATATTAAGATGTCAGGACATTCCTGAATAATCATAGCTGAGCAAGGGTCTCCCTTGCAACAGGGGGTTTCAATTTTCTAATAACTTTGCTTAGCTCCTCCTCTGAGACAGGAGTAACATGAAATTGCTGTTGTGGTCATGATGTAGTAGGAGGCTGGATCTGCTCTAAGTTCAGCTGAGTGTTTGAGAATTCTTTTTTTGCCTCTATACCTTTTTTAATATTAGCAAGTTTATTGGACACTGCTTCTTGGATTGCGGTCCACCAGTCTTCGTTTTTTTTTTATCAGTGACTCTTTATTGGGCCTCTGGGAGTTTCCCGTTCTCTGAGAATTTTGAAGATTTCTTTCATATTTGATGTGGACTTTATGATTCTGTTGTTAATTGTTTATTTTTTGCTACTATGAATGCTGTCTTGAGAATCTAATCTAAGTTTGTAAAGTGTAAGGTCCAACGGCTTCTGGCTTTTTCCCCGTGAATACAAAGACTTTATTTTTTCCGTTTTGAGTTTTTAAATTTCTGCCAAGAACCACTTGTTTTCTTTGTGTCCTTCTTGGCAGAACTTCCTCTTAGCTGCGGCTAATGATGGTCCCTCCTGTGATTATATATAGCTAGCTGTTCCCAGATGACATATGTCATTCTAGCATATTTTAAAGGTCAATATTGGTCGGAAATCCATAGGGTAACTTCTGTCCCCCTTCTTAAATATTGGAATTAGCACTGATTGCTTCCAGGAAGGGGGCGTATGTCCCTACGACTTAATAATGGCCATTGAAAGGCTAAATGTATAGGTAACTGTCTTCTTATTTATTTGAAAGGCATATTTGTATCTAATGGAATGAGAGGTATGCACAGAACAAGAACAGTATCTAAGTTCCATCATTTACATGGGTATCTAGGATTTGTCTTTGTAGATGCGTAATTGTCAACCTTGTTCCATTCCAGAGTCCCCGTAATGCCAGAAATTTGCATACAAGCATAAGTACAGCACCTACTTTCAGTTTTAGCTCATGAGGAGGCATTCATCGTACAGTGTTTCGCTCTTTAGAGACTGAGGCCCATATTCCCATGTAGGTGTTAAGTACCGAAAAGGACGTTAAAAGGCTTAACAACCTTTTCGGTACTTAAGACCTATTTTGAAGTTGGCGCACTCCTCTGAAGTCGGAAGAAATGAGCCAATTTCGGAATATATGAGGCAGTTGCTGGGATGGGTTGGAACCAACCTAGCAACCGCCACATTCGGAAACTGGCTTTTTGGAAGCCTATTTTTGTGGCAGTCTGCCAGTTTATTATGTGCACTAAACATGTGCACAAATACGGTACCCTTTGGGTGCCGTTAAACTGGCGGAGTGCCACAAGAAGCCTTGTTTGGTGTAAATGAAAGTGTTCATATACACCCGTGTGTTGTATATGGACACTTTCATGTACACCAAAGCAAGTAGCTTCAATGTTACATTGAAGCTGCTTGCTTTGGTGTACATAAAAGTGTCCATATACAACACACAGGTGTATTTGAACACTTCCATTTAAACAAAACCTAGCAGCTTCAACGTTACATACTGCAACGTTGAAGCTGCTCGCTTTGGTGTAAATGAAAGTGTTCATATACACACACGGATGTGAATATACTCTTCAATTTACACCAAAGTAAGCAGCTTCAACGACTCAGCATGCAACGTTGAAGCTGCTTGCTTTAAATGAAAGTGTTCATATACACCACATGGGCATCCCTTGCGCCCTTACCGGAATTCCCCTTCCCTCCCACTACCTGCATTCCCCCACTCCCCTTCCCTCCTGCAATTCGTTTTATTGCATTTGCATGATCTGAATGACACAAGGCCTAGTAGGATTGTTGTTTTCTCCACTGCAGCCCCACCCCATTTTTGTCTTGTGGCCCCTTTAAACACTGTGAGCTGTATGGGCGCTTTATATAAATACTCAATAAATAAATTGTCACTCATTCACAATTTCTGAAATCAGTGTTGTTTTAAAATGTGCTTCCTTTGAAGAGTGCACACGTTGGATGGTTGATAAAATTCAGCTAGAGTGGCCAAACAGAATTTACAAACTTTATTGAGCATCTACCTGATCTGGATCTAGAGTCTGACCTGGATTTCTTTCCCCCCAAGCACGCCAACTCAAAGATAGAGGCGCTGAGACTACATGGTCAGACTTCTTTACTAAATTGCTTGGTTTTGAGCAGCACAAAACTTTGCAAGTAATTTGATGCAAACACACGTATGCACTGATGTGTAGTATTGCAATAGTCTGGACCAAAACATATGATGAGTGATGCTCAAAATGAGATAGACCCTCCTAATGGTCCATAAATGATAATGAGCAGCTTTACTCACTGCTTTGAACATAGAAGCAAAGAAAGATTAGGCACGATGGCTAGCCCAGATGATCAGTGCAGCAGAATGACAAGGCTCATGAGGATCGGCAACACATGGGGCAGGACCACTGTTGTACTACTTTTAAGAGGAATCCATCTGTCCCATATATACTGCTGCACCACACTGTAAGGAAACTGAGAAACTCCACTGCAAATCCAGAATCATGATCAAGATCCGGGTTTTTTGGCATATAGCTGACACCACAGACCTAAATCCACACAAATGTGATCAATTTTAAATAAAAGAGGATAGGTGCCCTGAGGGGATTCAGAAACAAATATGCCCCAGTCAGATGTAATTGCCTAGTTCTACCTTTTGTTTTTTTTCCATCTAAAAATAACTTATTGAATTTAAAGCTGGATTTTTTTTTAACATGGTCACTTTCTGGCTGTGGATATCGATATAAAGGTTAATGTTTTCAAACACAGGCAACAGATTCATTAAAACTGCAGTCACCATCACTAGACGGAAACCAGACTGCTTATGTAATTAAGATCTTTGCTTTCTAGGTACTCCAACATACTATGAGCTTCTTTCTATCTTGTATTTTTCCAAAGGAGGGTAGGTTGGAGGTAGGCCTATAGTTCTCATGTTTAGAGACATCCAATTTAGGCTATTGTAGCCAAGGAAATATAATTGCTTCTGTCCCCCAAATAGGGACAATTCCTCTATGAAATCATACATTTAAAAAGGTACCCACATCTCCAACTAGTGTCATTTTTGACAGGAGACAGGATCAGTAATCTGACCCTTTCAAGAAGGGATCAGGACCCCTCTCAGCCTCATGAGTGAGGCCTACCAGGGTGGAAACCAGAGCCAATCCTATCACAACGAGGGAATGTGGCAGTTGGGAGTGCCCCACTTCCTTTCCTTTCCCTTCTTGCCTGTCTGAGTGCAGATTGTACAACTCTTGTTCATCATATACTGCTGTGTGAAGAAATGTTGACCAGTGTCTTTTTTATTGCAGAAAACAGTATGTACCTGTATGCCCTTGCAAGTAAGCAGCCGACCGGAGTATCTAGAGTTATGCCTGTTTTATTGCTTTTCCACTGGCAACAGAGAGAGAGAGTGAACTGCAATGTGATGCAGCAATAACAATTATAATGAGCAGCAGCATGGATTACAACAAGTTGCTCCCATGTACAGATGCACTCACCTATGCAATAGACATTGAGCGGTACCACAAGGAACGCTGGAGACCGGACATGACACTGCCCTACACGGGGCAACATTGACAAAAGACAGCAGACACATGAGAGGCAAAGGGCTCCCTTGTATGTATTCACTTGGATGTGACATGTCTTTACCCCTTTTTAATGTATTCACTTGTCTTTGACACTGCCCTCACTTAGAAGATAGGGGCCGATTAGCCTGAGAACCACAAGAGAAACACAAATGGGCAATTGAACAGAGGGTAAAAACAGGGAGAGGAAACAGGAAGATGTAGGTTGTTCTGGTGGGGTCAGAGGAGGTGGAGGTGGCAGATGAAAGAAGTGCAGTGTGGTGGAGCGTGAAGGTTATTTCCCCAAAGGTTTAGGTACTGGTTGGTGAGAGAATGTGGTGTTCTGTGGTGAATATGCATGCAAGGTTCATGAGTGAGATTACTCGTGGGAAGGTAGGGAGTAGGTTAAAGAGTGACTGAAAGAGTGGTAGGAGAATGACTGAGTAGTAGTGGAGGGGCACAGGTGCTAGCAAAGTAGACAGGGAAGAGTAGTAGAAGTGGAGTGGAGAGGGAAGCATAGTAGTGGAGTACAGATTGGAGAGTAGTAAGGCAGTGGAGAGGGGAAAGTAGTAGTGGAATGGAGTATGGACATATTAGAGGAGAGATTAGTATTAGGGTGGAGAGGGGATAGTATTATTGGTGGGAGGAAATGAAAAGAAAATAGCAGAGGCAAAGATCAAATTTTCAAGGTAGAATGTAGAGACAGGAGAGCTATAACCTGGTATGGAGTGGAGAGAACGTGGGTGAAGTTAAGGAGAGTAAGAGGAGAAAGGGAGAGTGTAAGAAGGATCCACAAGGAGTAGAATTAGAGTCAAGAGGGAACAGAGCGGGTGAAGAAAGGGCTATCTGGAACACATGATCCTTAATCATCTTCTGGGAAAATCCTAAGTAGAAGGGGCAACTCTAGATAATTGCCTGACTGATGCTCGAAAGATAAGGCATTTGCCTTCAGGTCACAACAAGAAGGTAGACATATTTTAGATAGTAGGGGTCATCAATCACTAGAACCAATCCAGGGATTTAGCAAATCTGGGTTTCGAGGCAATAGACACCCACATTGTGGCATGTTTAGATTTAAAAAATAATCTAATTTATCAGACATGGCTTGAGAAAGAACCACCATAGTAATATTCTCTATTAAGATAGCCAGCTCACAAGACATATTTAAGAGTTCTGCACAATTGGAATATGCTTCAGAAGCGAAGTAGGATTTACTTTCCTCACTATTTGAGTTAGATACATCAACAAACGCTTTATATGTTAGAGTTTATCCTCCTGGATTTCTCATTTTCTCCACCCCCGTTCCAGAAGCTGACCATGTATCTTAAAAGAGGCCACCAAGTCTAGGTGATATTCTGTTTAGAATATTTCACTTTGCCTTTAATAGAATGGGCTAACTTATCAAGAACTGTAATCATATTATCATTAAAGTTAAATGACAACAGTTCACGAGAATCAAATACATTCCAATACATTTCTTCAAAAGTGATATCTGCAACTGTCTTCAATTCCCTGCAAATATTGCTTAGATGCTCTGAATTCTGAATCATCCCTGACTTTGTGAGCATAAGTGACAGTACAATTTCTTAGGACATAGTCCGACCAGGAAACAGGCAATTTAACGGTTTCATTTACATTCAGGTTCAAAACTAAACTGAAATCGAAAAGATGGTCTGTGCCTTGATTGAGACAAAAGAGCACTGCTTCAAACCTAACAAATCTAATAAAGACGTTTCTTATTAAGAATTAAATATGAAAAGATTTTGTGAGTGTTGTATGTTGGTACTGAGCCTGAAAAAAATAAATGAAAATAAGCTACTCCAACCCTTCACGTTCCTATCCTGTTGATACTACAGGTGGAAATCCCAAGGCATACAATCTAATTACCAATTGCATAGCTATTTTGGGAAAACCAAGTTGCATTTATTCCCAAAAAATAATAAGTGTTGGAGGGCAGCTGGGTTTTAGTGACTGAGCAACAATGTTAACCTATGTTCATGGGAAGGGCTCATGGATGTTCCTGAATTGTTCATGCCTTTACTCTCATCCACAGATGAAAAGATGATCATTGTTTTACAGGTCTGACACTGTCACATTCTGGATCAAAAACGCATTGGAAAGACTAGAACAGTGCTATAGAAATGTACTCTCTCCCACAGAGATAGAGACATACACATTAATTCTCCTCATTTGAATCTTCTTCCAAATCTATGATCATCATTGGTCTGTGCCATCTCTTGAAAAATGACTGCCTATTTGTAAAAACAATGGATCAACCATATCCCAACGTAACTAATAGAACATTCTTAATTAAAATATCTCACTTGCAGAGTCCAATGTCCACACACTGGTATCCAGTGATTTTATTGAAAACATAACAAAGAATTATTTTTTTATGAAACAATAAAATCGAAAAGATATTGAATTTCTTTTTAAAATATGTATTGGGGTAAGGGTGGGGTTATAAACATAGGGAAATGGGTGGCTTAGAGAGAACCTATCTGTGATTTTTCTATTTTTTGATTTTGTTAAAAAATCATTCTCTAGAATTATTTTTGATAAAATGACAGAGGACTAGTGGTGTTGGAACAATTTTCAGAGTGGCAGTGCTGCCCAGTGCCATCGCCTCCCCAAAATCATGTTGTGAACAATGTATGTGCTACTGAATCAGAGAGTGTAAATGCAAATGAGCACATGTCTTTCAGTAGAGCCATCTATGTAGTCCTTTAACACATTTATTTTGACAATTAGGTCACTTAGTGCATTTTATCGCACATTTCCCAATGTTATGGATGAGGTATGACAGAAGAGCATATGAGCATTTATAAAAAACACATTCACCATGGAAATGTCTTCCTAATGCTAGGAAATTACTAGAATCATCTTGCGGATTCAACTGCAAATTGACAGCGGTAGAGTCTGGTCCTAATTGCTCAATCCAATTTACAATGATTGTGCTCAGAGACAGATCTCATGAATTCATGGGAAGTATGACAATTTCATACAGAGCTGAGGTGCACTTATTCCTCTGCAGTTTTAAAGTTGTTAGACTTCACACTAGTTTCCCAGAAGTAACTCTAATCAGGAAAATGATTGAATATTAGCAGCCATTTTGTGCATATGAAATGTGGATCAACACCAAAGATAATGCCTAGCACAAATAAAATGCCACATGAAATAACAAATGCTTGGAATACTGTGTTATGTATTTAAAATACCATAAGGAACACTATGGCAGGAAATTATTTTACACTTTGAATACTATTGATAAATATAGTACTGTGCATGTATTTATGACTTTTGGAATACAATGCATGGACCAATGATCCACATCTGAATATGGGCCCAGACCATATCTTCAGAATATTATGCCACGGAAAATGGTCTCATCATAATATTCAGTGTAGTTCTCATCATAGTTTTGTTTATTTATTAATGTATTTATTGTGTTGCTTATATAGCATGACAAGACCAAAGGCATCTGTGCACTTTCTTACACGTACAGAGAAACAGTTACAATTGTTGTGCAGGTTACATATAAACAAAGGCACAGTAGATACAGTTCAAATGCATTATTATAGATACAATATTTACATAGTTCTATGTGGAAGGACAAAGATGGCTGGTAGGAGTTCGAAGAGTTCAGCAGAAGTGGGTGGGGGCATTAATTACCCAGGCCTTGAGTGAAGAGGTACGTTTTGAGTTGTCTACAGAATAACCAAAAGGAGTCTTGTGCTCTTAAGTGGACCGGCAGGTTGTTCCATTGTTTTCTGGCAATCGTGGGGAAGCTACTGCTGCCCGCTACTTGGACCTTGAGAATATGTAGGTAGGCTGTTCTAGTAGGTCTTGTAAGGTGTGGTATTGTAATTGTGTCCGACAAGTAGGCTGGGACACCCGGTGGAGACATTTGTGAGTCAAGGTTAATGTGTTTAATGTGATTCTATCTTTTACCGGCAGCCAGTGGAGTTTGTGTCTTTTTAAAGCGATATGCACTGATCTGGGGATGTTGAGCGCCACTCTGAGGGCGTTATTTTTGTAGATCCTGGAGTTTACGTATGATGTGGATCTTGGTGCTAGCATATAAAGTGTTGCAGTAATTGAGTTAGGACAGTACTAAGGGTCTGGCCGGAGTATACAGCTGTCGGGTGATAGGATTTGTCTGCAAGCGTAGATGAGTTTACAGGTGTAGTATGTGGCTGAGGTTGTAGCATTTACTTATTTCCTGAGGGTCAGTGATGAGTCCAAATAAAAATGTAGTGTTTTTACCTTGTTAGAGACTTTGCTGGTGTTACAATCAGTGTCAAAGGATTTGAAGGTATCATTTAGTTTACCAAGTCTAAGTTGGGATTCTATGAGGAGCAACTTTGTCTTGTCGTTCAAGCACAGCCTGTGATGTGCCATTCAAGCTTGAATGGTGAGGTAAATGGCATTGAGTGTGGCAGAGTCTGAGTCGTGGTCCCCCGTGATCGGTATGAGGATCTGGGTGTCATCCACTTAGTTGGTGTAGGTGACACCCAGGCCGCCAGTTCTGTTAAAATAAAAAAGTGGTAAAACAGAACTTGCATATAAAAAAACAATAATTGATTCTTGTCAGCTGAACGAATCTACAATTAATTGACGACTAACACATTTGTTGGGATGATCAAAAAAAAGTTTTTATATAATGCTCATTCATTTTGTCTATGTAGGTTCAGTTACAATTGTCAACCTCTGCAAAGATATGCCCTGCGATGCAATACATGGCTTGATAATACCCACAATACACAATGCTTGGCACTTGATAATTCTTAAACTCACTTCGACATATGCTTTTAATAACTACATTCAATCATGGTCTTGCTTTGAAGTCTAGCTTCACTCTTGAGTTGCTAATGTTAACATCCAAAGTCACTGAGATGTCTATTGTTGGTATTATCCGGACCCCCTGACAGCACTGCTCTTACTGAAAGACAGATTCACTCCGAGCTCTATTCCTGATATCACGCACATGAACATGCTTTCAGAGATCTGGTCCTGATTCACAGAGAGCTATATGCATAACACCCACATTCATTTACTGAGAGTTCTACATATCCAGATTCACTCAGAGATCTGCTCTTCATAATACAGACTCAACGGGCCCAGTAAAACGTAATTCTCTCAACCCTGTGCTCTTAAAAATGAAGGTATACAGGCAAATGTCCCTTTGCAAGTTAATTCAAAGCAATTTCTCTTTATCTTTATCTATTACTGCAATAATGCAAAAATAAGAGTTCATGTTTGCAAGGTCCATAATGCGTCCATACCAATTGATGACAGATTTCCATCTTTTGTGGGAAAATTCATGGGTTTTTCAAAATGTCAGGAGCTCAATTGAATGGATTGTGCTAATCAGCCTCAAGTTCATATAATGATCTGTGCCTTAAAAAGTAGTTAGTGGTTTCTAAACAGGTGGGTCTTCTGGCTCGTAAGTTGTTTAGTTAATTCAACACCCTTTATTTAGACATGCACATTTATACTTTGTGCACTGTCTCTGGACATACCAGTTACTCCTAGGTAACATGCCCAACTGGCCTCAAGCATCCCTAGTGAGTCCACTTCAACAATACACATCCACCAAAATGTTGGACAGTAACATTAGATTGTCCACGACCACCCTAGCCACAGAATGGCTCCCAGGAAGGTCGCCCACTCCCAATTATACATTGATCTTCCTAACAACCAACATTCGTGCGACCTGACACTCAGGAACTCCAAACTACACTCGAGACTACTGAAAATATTCAAACTGCCTGCCAGATACCACACTGAATGCGCCCATTATAGAAATCAACATTAGGCTACCACTACCAAACAGAACTGCCCCCAACAAGCGCTGCCACTAACCATCACCACAAAAGAGACAAACGTCATAAACGTCTAACTTGCCCAGCTAAACACAATAGCCCTGCCTCACCTACTCAACCAACATCTATTCCTGCCATTAAAGGAGCTCTTATTAATGCCAGGTCACGAATAGCCCACACTACTGAACTTGGCTACACCAAGCAGCTGACCCTGCCTTGATGCTCCCTGTGCCTACCAATTACACTATCTTTAGAGAAGACAGAACCAACTCCTGCAGAGGAGGCATAGCTTTCATAGCTAAAACTAACCTGTCAATGAGAATAACAACACCCTTGCACACCAAATCTTGCGAGTCATAAACTGTTAAGATTCTCACATCCAATTCTCAAACTATTGCCATACACCTTATCTATAGGTCACCAGGACCTATCAGCTCCTTCGAAGAGGACAAATCCTCCTGCCACAAAATAACCTAGTAGCACCCCTGATGCTAACAAGGAATAAAAAGAATATAGCTACAGACAGATTATTACCTCTAATTCTCCCTACTTTAAACATGCTGCCAGACACTTTAGATCCATCCACCCTAGTTAATGAATTTAACACAGTCATGGCCAATGCCTTGGATACTATTGCCCTGTTTAAGATGAGAAACAGTAAACCAAGAGCACACCTAAATCCCTGGTTTACCCCATATCTAAAATCCTTGAGAAAAGAAAACGCAAGTGTGAATCCACTTGGTGAGTATCACCTTCAGAGACGAATAAAGCAATCTTTATCAATTCCTCCACAAAATACACAACCGGCATACGGCGTGTCAAAAAAGAAAGTGATAACAGACTAATGCAAGCTAAATCAGGCACCAAGGAGCTCTTCACAATACTAAACGAATTGGAGAACCCCATCCTGATGCGGGACAACTGCTCCAAAAATAAAACATGATGCTCTGACATTCAGAAGGCACTTAATGCCAAAATTGCCACCCTTCAAGTTAAATTCGATAAGAAAAAACTAAACATACAACCCATTACCACCCAAATCAACAAATCACATACCACTACCAAACCAGAACAGTGATTCAACTTCAATAAAGTATCCATAATAGAGGTTGAAAAAATAATACTATCGCTTAAGTCATCAAATTGTCGAGGCGATAATTGCCCTGCACAAATAATAAAAGATACTGCAAGAGATTTATCTCCATTTATCTCTAAACTTATTAATGCCTCATTCACCTCAGGTACCATACCGAGAAATCTCAAGGAATCATGGGTCCTCCCTCTCCTTAAAAGCAATTGTTGGGACCAGCTATACCTACAAATTATAGGCCAATCACCACAGTGCCATTCTACTAAAGATATTAGATAGAGTGGCCTATCTACAGATACAGAAATGTCTGGAGCTGCACCAACTCCTAGGCACCCGGCAATCAGGTTTCAGACCTCAGCACAGCACTGAAACAGCACTTATTGATCTTAAGGCCCAAGACGACGAGCTTAGAGATCAGGGAAAAGCTGCCTTACTTCTTCTCCTGGATCGCTCAGCAGTTTTTGACCTGGTGGACCACAAAGTACTCTACAACCACTTACAATCATCAACACACTTCTCACCCCAAGCCATAGCATGGATCAAATAATTTCTAAGCGAAAGAACTATGAGGGTCTTCTCCAGCACAGCAGCTGCCGACCCTGCTCCCATCACACGTGGTGTACCCCAGGGATCATGCATCTCCCTCACCATGTATAACATCTTTACCAAGCCCCTATTCGATGATCTAGACCTTCTAAGTGTCACCTACAGGAACTATGCAGATGACACCCAGATTCTCATCCCACTTTCAGGGGATTACAAACAGGATTTGGCCTTGGTGAATATGACATACCTCATCATCCAGGCAAGGATGGCACTTCATGGTCTATGCCTGAATGATGACAAAACGGAACTCATCATCCTGGGGACGACACCTAATATTAAGAAACTTAGCCAGGACTACACAGCCTTTGTTATAGATGGAAATATATTTAAAGTTGCTAAGGAGATAAAAACGATAGGTTTTTACCTCGATTCAAGCCTTACACTGGCAAAACAAGTGAACACTATGGCATCATCCACAGCCTACACTTGTAAGCTGATTAGATCAGCGAAACCATACCTATCCACAATCAGCTGCACCACTTTGGCAAGAGAACTGTTGCTGTCCAAACTGGATTACTGCAACACTCTCTACTTGGGAGCTAATAATAAATGCATTACTAAGAACATCCAAATATTTCAAAATAATGCCTTTAGAGCAGCCCTAGGAATGCCCAATAGAGAACACATATCAACAATTAGAAGACAATCTAACTGGCTTTCTACTATTAACAAAATGAAACTTAAAACTGCTCCCTCACATTTAAATGCCTCAACAATTTATCCCCTAACTACCTGACAGAGAGTTTCAAAAGAAGACTCATGCCCATATCTACCAGAGCAGCCGACACAAACTGCGTATTAGTTCCCCCTTTCAAAATGTCTAAAATTGGAGGGGACAGTTTCCCCGTTAAAGTGGCTCAACTGTGGAATTCCCTCCCGCCCACCTTAAGGACCAATCAATCATACCTACACTTTCGATTAAACATCATCAAGTGGCTTAAGGAAAACGATCTGTAGCTCCAGCATTACCGGCTACTCCTAGTACTTGACCTTGTAACCTAGATTGGACCCTTCCATTCAGTTGTGGAACCACACATGTAAATGAATTTGTATTACATGCTGTATTATGGCACTGACCTGAAGCTCTATGACTATGTAACTGTAACCTTGTAACTTGTATGTAAGCTTAAAGTATTCTTGTCTTTGCACCCTGATACCTTCGGGTCTGGCGCGCGCTACAAATAAATAAACAAAAAAACAAGCAAACTTCCATGGAAAGTTACATCAGAGAGGCATGCACATGACTTGCTGAAACAGCTCCCATGTGTTTGTTTTGACAACATCTACCTACATTCGGAAAGCAAAATGATGAGCATTCAATTGTCACTCCAGATGCTAGCAGCCCTAATGCTATTAACTAGATAAAGTATTGAATTACTTTCCAATCACTACTAATCCCAAAACCATGTTAAGAAGATATGGGCTATATTTAAAAGTGCAGCCCCATTGTTAAAACTACATTGGCTGTTTCTTTTTCTCTCATATCTAGTGACACCTGCCGTGATAAAGCAGCTTCCTACAAAACAATTCAGCTGTGGTAATTACAGAAACAAACAAAGCTATGGGAAATGTTCTTTTACCTTTTTATTGTACACAACAAATATGAATCCATTTTAAATGTCAACTCCATTTAAGAGTGTGTTTGGCAGCATGAAGACAGGCGAATATTACACAGATGTCTATTGGCACACACAACTCTATCAAAGCTTAACGATAGAGTTGGAGAACAGTGATTTTAATTGATCAAGCATAAAAAGGGTTAAATGAGCTAGGCATCAAGGGAGTTTTACCTAAAATGTCTAAATCCTAATGTGAACTTTCATAGCTGGTAGAAACTGCCCTGCAGTGGGTGAATGCACTTGTAAGTGAAGGTAGTTATAAACCCGGGAAGAAGGATATGGCTGAAGCTTAGGCAACCAGTGAGAGATGGCAAATGCTTGGTTCCATCATCTTTGATTTTTCACTTTATGCTTTGATATGCCCCATGACAATTTCTCTGGACTGTTAGCGCTGAGAACTATGGTAAAATAGGTTGAACACTTCCGTGGGAATTTTCTAATTGGACACTAAAGGTGGGATTGAAACTGCTAGAATTTTCCTATAATAGCAGTGATCAATGTGTGTGGGAGTGATTGGGAGCAGAGCCCCTCTACTTTTGTATATTAAATTTTACTGTTCCTATACTTATATTTTAAAAAGAAACTGTTCCGCAATGGCTTCATTTTAAAATAAAAGTCTAGGAAGAAGTTGAAACTTGCACTTCAGTTCACTGCACTGAACGTTCTCTTAAACAGCAGGTGCATATGTTTGAGGGTTTATATTGTGCGTGGGACAGGCATGGCGAGTGCAGTGGCAAGTCAGTAGGGAACATAGTTCCACTGCTTCTTTTCATGCACTTCAACCACTGTGTAATGGTGTAGTAACCTCTACTCCAATGACTCCTGTTGAAGCTGCTGACAGCTTAAACTCTCCTTCCATGGGGTTAAGTTATTTATCAGAGAAGGAAAGGAGTCCCATTCATTCTGAAAGCAAACCTCTGAATGCTCACGCCATAGTAAATACAACCCACTACAGAAGGAAGGCCCAAGTCAATTTTGTAAGGATAACAAGGTTTAATCTCATGCACAGATGAGAGCAACAGCAGAGAACTCTGCTGCCAAGAACATTCTGCCAAAAAGAGGTACAAGCAGAAACATTTGAGGCAAAAACATTGGCATAATGAAGCAATACATATAGTAGAAACCTGTGTGGCTGATTGGATGGACCCTATGCAGGTGCTGCCTTTATCCATATGGGATGCAGTTCATTGGTCACAGCCTAGTCCGCCCATCTTCCAACACATGGGTGCTGCAGGGATCATCTGCTTTTCACATCGAAGGTCAAAAAACAAATTAACTATTCTCCCACTGTACAGCTTGTTTATGACTCATACCAACAGGCTTCAAAACAGACACACAGGAGTTTGCAGGGCACTCTAACCTTCTCACAAACATTACACTCACTCCCTCCTTATCATCTGATTCACAGGTCTCCACCCTTACTTGAACTATAATGTATCCCTCCCAGCACCTCACAGTACAAATAACACAATTGCTGCTGCAACAATACATCCGGTCCATCCTCTTTGAATATTTCAGGACTTGTTACTTTGGGGTTGATGGTCAAAGGGCACCTGGTGTCATGGAATTCAGGGAGCTTAGGATTTAGTCAGTTATATGGGCTATAACTCGTGGTCACTCTGGAATTCACTGGGTCATGCTTTTGCCAAAGTGAGATAACATGCCCACCAGGTTCCGGCCTCTAATCACTGCCTTTTAGGGCACATTCCTTTTGGGTGAAAGACACGTATTCACAACACTTTCAAGAACAATGGACAAACAGTGTGGTGGGTAGAGGGTGCAAACTGTCCTCATGGGAGCTCGGGCATGACTGGAGATTTATGTTGCCTCGTGGACTTGGGCCTAGTACATGCAATGGTGCCTTTATCATGCTTACCGATCAAGCCTTCGCTTCTACCTAGGAATATTAATATCTGCGAAAAATAGCGATGCTGCTCGTGCCTTGGATCACAACATATGAATATGCTACAATTGGTGATGTTAGCATGGGGTCCTACTGGATGGGAAAGTGTTCCATTCACTCTCCCTCCTCCCCCTGGTTCAATACAGTGCCTCAAATGCATCTTGACCTTACTTTAAAGCACCTGGGGGGGATGGCGCTACCCCCTTCCCAACATTGTCTCCTTTCATTACTTCTACAGTGACAAATTCTGGAATTGCTCTGCGCTCCCACACCACATTTTCTACATCCACATATGGCTCATTAATTTTTACTGGCACCCACGCCCTACACACTGATTGCAAACTCTCCCCCCTACATGCATACTCTTCAAGTGAACAAGTCATATAAATACATCCCCCATCCCCTGCCCCCTGCTAGGTCCACCCAAACATCTGTGTAGTTTTTTGGATCACGGGGTTGGGAAAAAAGGGTTAACTTCATCTCCATATGGGATGGGACACATTTCATACTTTGGGCAACCCTGTGGAACATCGATCTGTACTTCAATGCTTTTTGTTTCGCAAGGTGCTTTTGAACCCCCAATTGATAGCATCATTCTTGCAGTATTGTGTGTCACAGTGACACAGCATCGAAGAACTAGCTGACACATGCAAAAGAATGACCAGAGGAACACAATGATGGGCATCACCATCTTCACGATTGCTCCTAGCCACAATGGGGTCCAAGTGAAAGTCATGCTTAGCCAATCATTGTCCTGAATTTTTCCTTCCTTCTTCAAGCGAACAGCTAGAGCTGCAATGATGTGGGATAGTGATGCATTTTCCGCATCTTGTGGAGGTGCGAATGTGCAACAGGAATCGCCAAATATTTGAAACCCCCACCCTCCATTTCTGTCAACATATCAAGAACATATCTATTTTGCATTGTCATAAGCCTCAGCGCTCGTAACTCATTCTTTATCAAGTTGAACCCATTCTCTGTGTCGTTGGCGAGCTGGACCAGTTCCGACTGCATAATCTGTAGCCATTTGGCATTGACTGTCGCCTGTGGGAGTATAGGTCACGTGTATGTCTCGGGAGGATATCTCAGGTGCAACACATTCACCTTGGAAACAAGATGATGAGGCGCAACATAGGTTTGATCCCCGGGTCCACGCTTAGAAACCTCTGCGCATTAAGCACATTATGAATAACCAATTACATTACAATTACTCCATGGGCAAGGATAGCCTGAGAGAAGAGTGAAAAGTTCAAACTAAGAACCAATAACAGTGTACCTTTGGAGATATAAGCACCTGTATAATGGTGAGCATTAGGTAAATGATTACTGTCGAATGGAGAGAAGAAATAGTACATTGTGCACATGGGCCGCGACCCAAGTGTTTGATAAATAATGAATAATGTTGGAGAATTAGGCATACTGTCTCAATGAGATTTGAGTCGTGTCCTAGTAAGCACATCAACATCTGTAGTGATATGGCTTATTTAGCACATATAGGGTACCACCATGAAAGATAGGGATAACGTTATAGTTGGGATAAAAAATAATGTTTGCATCATAACATGTAATTGGCTATATTACTTGGTTGGTCAAATGCCAGGAAACTTACCCTGTGGCTTAGTTACAAATAGTCTTGAAGGTGTATGTAGAACGGTCCAAATAGCTGTCAGTCAGTCAAATTCCTGAAAAACAGGACCAATAAAACAATATCCGAAAAATATCTATCTGTAGATATTATAGTGGTTATCTGTTGTATATGCTGGATGTAGCAGAGTGTATTTACCTGTGAAGAAAGGTTGCTGTGGAGCAAACTATAGGGGTCCAACGCCCATCTCCAGATGAAAGAGCGCCAAGTCATCCGCATTAAAGGATGTAGGAGACACTAAGTGAAACTCTCTATCATGCACACGTTATGCGGAAGACATCATGCGCCCAACGCAGCATGCAACGTATATTAATAAATAAACAAGTGTTAAAGAAAGGCGAGAAATGTAAGCATGAGGAGTTTTGAAATCAGGTAAAGTATAAGCCTGCTGATACACGTGATGTGTTTCAGTAGACATGTAAATAGAAAGTCAGCGAAAGGATAAAGAGCGAGAGAGAAATCAACTATCTTCTTTGGCTAAATTTAGGGCCAGATGAGATGCTCCGACTGCACAAATGGCGATGTTAATGTGTCATATCTTGAGAGTAAATAGCACATAGCTCATTCTGAGCAAATCTGTGTTGGTGGGCAAGTAATCGTAAGGAAAATTGAAAAGTTACATATTTGCTCTACTTCCCATATCCCTCTTCACAAAACCTCTTCTTTTCACCACTGCCATCTGGCCAGCTCTGTTCCTTAATCTGCCTCCCGCCCATATGCCTTTTGCTTGGGGGGTATTTTCAGCCACCACTTCACCCCTGCCTTTTTCTTCACTCGAGTCCTCTGTGAACATGTCAGCATCCCCTCCCTCCACATTCTCTCCCAATACCATAGTTTCCTCTCCCAAGACAATCCACCCACCCGGGCTGTTTTCCTTCTCAATCCACTACATGTTGTATACCTTCAATGTCCATTTTAAGTATTTTTCCCCTCTCCCGCCCCCGTTCTTAGTGCGCTTACCACCCCCTGTTTCTGGGGATGTCTGTAACCTCTGTAGTTCCATTAGAAAACTGGTCAACCTATCCTGACACTCTCTACACCTGTATTCTGTCAATGCTGGTGCTTCAGGAGGGGGGAGCGATGGCCTGTAATGTTGCTGACACTGTAGGGGACCCTACTACCATGGGAGAGATTCCTGTCATAGCGGGTAAATGGATTGGATTAGTGTACCCTTCTGCAGGGTATGCTGTCAAGGGATATAATCCCTTGGTCGGTTCCCAGTCAATTGGACGAAAACATTTGGTCGACAGGACAACTGGTCGACACCATTTGGTCGAATGCCAAATGGTCGAATTTTTTTTTTTTTTTTACCCCTTTTTTGTTTTTTTTGGGGGGGGTCCCCCCCCCCAACCCCCTTTTTTTCTTTTTTTTTTTTTCTTCCCCAAACGAAAACCCACAAAACACATATATATAAAAAAAAAAAAATTCGACCATTTGGCATTCGACCAAATGGTGTCGACCAAATTGAAGTCGACCAGTTTGCTGTCGACCAATTGACTGGACACCCCCTTGGTCACTACCTGTGCCCCACCTTCGCTTTCTCTCTACCTACACTTCTCAATTCTCTGTCTCTGCACCTCTGCTCCATTCCCTGGATCCTTTGTATCTTTGAACATACGCCAAAGATCGAGGATCTCTTTTCTCTTTTGTAGCTGCTTCCCCTTGTATTTTGCAAGTATAAATGTGGACATATGTTCCAAAATACTCTTATTGGGCGCCCTCTGCCAGGACATCACAACACCTCCTGTCTCCGCAATCCACTGCCTATGGTATTTTTCCACCATGTCATTATAGAGTGGCAGGGCCTTGTACATGTGCTCTATTGGTGATTCTCCCCCTGTTAGTGACTTCGATCCCTTACCTGGACAGCAAAGCCCTCTCTAATGCATCGAGGCATGTTGCCGCTGACTTGCAACAATAAACACAAAAGAATCAATCACCCCCTTTCTCTCTCACCCTTCCAGCCACACACACACTGCTCCAAGAGATCAGAAGAACACCATAGTACACCCTGATTCTAAGGCCTGCATCTTCACCCACAAAACACTACTATCACAAACTAAACCAACATACTATGCTAACAACCGCTACTTATTCCAAGCCTACTACTTATATGAGACCACTACGTTGTATTTTCAAGAACCTCCTTTAGATATTATACTGCCTTGTGATACCACCTTGCCTGCCCTTTTGAGGAGGAACTCCCTGCCCTTACCTTTGCCTTACCTTATAGTGCCTTACCAATATGATCAACTAATACTACAAAAGTTCACCAGCAATAACCCTAATCTCATCCATGTCACATCAATGACCTCGTTCTCCATGTTCTCACACCATTCACACTTCCCCATGCATCCATCCCCTACTTGTTATCTCTTACAAGAGTCTACTCACTTGTGCGTGTTCACCCGAAATTATCTGTCACAGGGTTCTTACATGGGCCTGCACTCTACCCAGAGCCGCGCTCTGCTTCAAACCACAGAGAGAACTTTTCTTAAAATGGCACCTACTAGACCAGTCGGAACACATGTTCTTTTGGGGCAAGTCGCTGTGGGTGGGTTCGACTCCTTCTAGAGAAGTGGCCTGGAAGCCTCGGCAGGGACGGGGGTGCTGGGATCACGTCAGGGTCACCAATTGAAAGCAAGCCCTTGAACGTTCACACCAGAGAAAATACAATCCACTAGGGAAGAAAGGCACAAGTCGCTTTTGTAAGGATAACAAAGTTTCCCAGATGAGAGCAACAGCAGAGAATTCTGCTGCCAAGAATGTTCTGCCAAAAAGAGGTACAAGCTGAAACATTTAAGGCAAAAACATCATCATAATGACACAATACATATAGTACACACCCGCACCGCTGATTGGATGGACCATATACAGGTGCTGCCTTTATCCATTTGGGATGGCAGTTCATTTGTCCCAGCGCAGTCTGTCCATCTTCCATTACATGGGCGCTGCAGGGCTCATCTGATTCTCACATTGAAGGTCAAAAAACAAATTAACTATACTCCTACTATACTGCTTGTTTATGTAACGCTCACCTGACTCCCACGGAGGCGCTGGCATGGTTCGCGCTGCTGTGACCTCTTCTAAGGTGATGCGCAGGGTTCGGAAGATGGACTGGACCGGGCCCCCAAATCTGGCTTGTCTGGCTCGCAGAAGTATCCTTCTGTAGGCGAAAATAGGGGATTACCTGTCTCCGGGGTAATGCAATCAGCCTCCCACTTTCCCCTCTCACCCTCCTCGAAACCCTTCTGTGATTCCTCGTAGCGTCTCACCTTAGGGTCTAGAAGGACGAGCTCTCCATCCTGCTTCTGATGCAGGGGCGCGTTGGTATCCAGTTACTTCACTGGATTTTCGGATTGGTGAGAACCAAACTTGCTTGGCTTCCAGGTAAGTTTTTTGATAAGAGGTTCCCCTTGTGTCCATGCATTAATGTACTAATGCTAGTGTCTTTTTCCCCATAGGGGCCGGGGTACGGAATGCCGGGGAACAGGCACCGACCCGAGATGAGAGGTGAAATCCTTGTAGAAATCAGGTAAGTCTTTAATGAGTGTTTTATGGTAATGTCTTTTCATTCGCTCATTAACGCTAATGTCTCTTTTTCCCCTTAGGGGCCAGGGTCCGGAAATGCCAGGATGCGACGCGGACCCGAAATGAAGAGGGAATGAATCATCAGGTAAGTCTTAACATGGAGATTTAGCTTTACTTATTCCCTTCTCTCTCTCACCTTTTGTTCTGGTCTTTTTCTCCCTAGGCGCTGGGGCGTGACTGCGAATCCGGATGATCGCTGCTGAACATGGAGGCGCCCAGTAAAGGTGAGTGGAATGCGGCGCTGCAGCGATCGACGCAATGAGCTTTTAAATAAAAGTCTTCCTTTTCAGGATTGTCGGCGAGATGTCTCCGGGATGCGGATTTAGCAGGTAAGGAATTTTCCTTCTTCTGTTCTCTTCTTCTCTTCCTTTGCAGGTGATCCAGGATGCTGGCAGGCGTGGCAGAAGTCAGGATGCAGGAGCAGACACGGTGAGCGTCCAGCTGCTAGGTGCAGAACAACGCGAAGCACGTGTGGCTGTTCGGGTGGGGTTTAAATAGCCTTGGAAGAAGTTCCAGGTATGTATCCTTCCTCCAATCAGGTATGTATCCTTCCCCGACCACGCCCGGATGGTAAATTAGTCCCACAGGTAAAGTAATTCCTTTCAGGCCTCAAGGAGGCCGGGATCCTGCAGCATGGTCTGCATCAGGTAAGTGCACCCAAGCACATCCATAATGAGCCTGGCGCCTATGGCGCCAGGACTGATGTCTTTTATGAGCCTGGCGCCATAGGCTGTTGCTGGGTCCTTCCTCGGGGACTGGATGTCCGCTTTCGGGGACGCAGGGCTTGAACCGGCTCCCCGGGAGCGGGCATCATGACAGTTTATCACTCATACGTACACTTGACAGGCTTTAAAACAGACACACAGGAGGTTCCAGGGAACTCTAATCTTTACCCACACATTTCATTCACTCCCTCCGTGTCATCTGACTCTCAGGTCTCCACCCTCGCTTGAACTATAATTTATCCCTCCCAGGACCTCGCAAAACAAATGACACGATTGTTGCTGCAACAATACATCCTGTCCATCCTCTTTGAACATTTCAGGACTTGTTTCTTTGGGGTTGATGGTCAAAGGGCACCTGGTGTCTTGGAATTCGGGGAGCTTAGGATTTAGTTAGTAATATGGGTTATAACCTGTGGTCACTCGAGAATGGGCCAGGTCGTGCTTTGGCCAAAGTGAGATACCATGCCCACCAGGTGCTGGCCTCTAATCACAGCACTGTGGGGCACATTCCTTTGGGTGAAAGACTTCTTTGCAACACTTTAAAGAACAATAGACAAACAGTATGGCGGGTGGGGGTGTGAACTGTCTTCATGGGAGCTTGGGCATGACTGGAAATTTGCTTTACCTCGTGGATTTTGGTCTAGTGAATGCAATGCCGCCATTACTTTACTGTGCAAGCCTTCAATTCTACCTAGGAATATTAATAGCTACACAAAATAGCGATGCCGCCCGCGCTTTAGGCTGCACCATATGAATATGCTATAAATGATAATGTTGTTTGCATGGGGTCCTACTGGACTGAAAAGCGCTCCTTTCCATGACCCTCCTACCCCCTGGTTCATTACAGTGTCTCAAATGCATCTCACCTTACTTTCAAGTGCCTGGGTTGGGGGATGGGGATGTCCCCTTCCCAACAATGTTTCTCACACTAAGGAACACAGTGTCCACAGCTTGGAAAACTCTAAAGCCTGACTCTTTTTAGGAAACCTTTGACCAGGACACCAAGGAAATCTGCAGGTAACAGCCCTTGCTTGTGAATGGCAGAAGAGGCCCTCACTTATTTAAGGGTTCCTGTCCTGGGCCACTAATACCTTTTATAGTCCAATAGCATGCTGTGGTACATAATATCATTTATATACTTTGAGACAGTTTTGAGCCTGATGAGCCATCATTAAACTGACTACTCCAAGATGCTGATGATTAATGCACCTGCCTGCCTCCTGCATCCCAAGCCTGTCTTCATAGAGCTGCATGTTCACCCCGACCAATAGTCTAGATGCCTGATTCAATGATCTCCTCCACTTATTGAGTCTCTTTGAAGTAACTAATAAAATCAAGAAACCTGGACTGAAACTTTCACTTCTGCAGGAGGGGGAAGTGCATAGCAGACTTCTTGACATTGTTGTGCCTGCTTAAGAGACTAAGGTAGTGAACCCCTGGAGAAGATGATCCTTATCAGTCACCTTAAGTAAAATGGCCCCATGGCCTTACTTTGGGCAATAACTGTTGGTTAGCTCTCTTTTCCCTTCCTTACTGTGATGCTGGAAGTGCATTGAAGGGACAGGGTGTCCATGTCCTTGTCCTGTACTCCCTTATCATGTGTGTTCTGTTTTATTTTCTGCTCAGGAGTCCAGTTAGGACTCCTGGCAGTGCAGCTCTTCCTCTTTTTGGCTGTGGTGAACATAGACCCTTAGGATACCATTACGGCACCGATGGGTGGAGGGAAAACCCTGTACCCCTATTGTATATTTTTGGGCACCTGTGTGTTGCCCAAAGAACAGGGTATGGGCTGGTGGCAGCTTCATGCTGATAATGACAGGAGCTCTGAGTATCCTTCCTTTTGGGATACCCAGGCCCTGCCATAGGAATCTGTGGTTTCCTGATAGAAGGCAAGATAGCCCCTGGAACCTCTTTGTATTGCCTGTTACCTTGTTTGCCAAAGACCTGGAAAGCCCTGACTCTGTCCCTTCCCCTGATTGGCTATGGGGTGGAAGAACCATATATGGTTTTGTGGGGAAGTCCAGGCCAGACTGGCTGGAGCCTTCCCAGTGACTCTATGTTGTGGGTACACCCTTGGGGTGGGACCTTTGTGAATATAGTGTGTGACCGATATGCATTCTATGTTATGGGTGTCTGGTTTCTGTCTGTGTAACACAATGAATGAGACAGCCCTGTCTGAAACTGACATGAATGCAGCGTGGTGTGCTGAAAGGCGGGTGCTTGCCCCAATCCACATTCCTTGTTATGGGTTTCTGGGTGGAAGTGAATGGCCCGAATGCCTGTGAGTCCGATTGGCTGCCTGCCTGCATGAATGCCCTTCTCTGTGATTGGCTGACTGAGCCTGGCTCAGCCAGAGTGAATGAGGGACGAAACTTGAAGCTCATCCTTGAAGCCCACCTGGAAGAAGAAGACTGCTGCTACATTGTTTCAAAGTAATCTAAATGCTGTTGAGTCTGTCGAGGACTGATGCAAGAGAGGACTTTCCACGAGCTGCGAGGGACCATACTGCAAACACTGCTCTCCTTCATTGAGGCACCCTTAAAGACAGTTCTGTGAGTCTGACATCCTGAGATAGCATCCGTCGAGAATCCCGAAGAGAGTGCCTGGAAATCAAGGCCATCGAAGTCCATTGCTGTCCACTGGGGTTCGGAAGATTTGAGTGAACGCTGGAAGCCAGTTGAATAGTGTTGCCCAGAATCAAAGACACCTTGATGCCCTGCTGCTTGATGACCAGAGTTGCAAAAACTTCACTCTTGCCTAAGAACCTTTGACAGAGGGCTACCTTGCCATCACCATTGACCATTTTATCCCACCGGAGAAAGTCGAGGTCACTGGGTACCGAGAACGTCTGCCAGTGGGTTTCGCACCACCAGAAGCCAACAAAGACGTTCAGAGGACACTGACACAGTGAAGATCCGAGGCCCGGCCTGTGGTCGAGTCCAGATCGCTGAATCAATCTCAAGGTACGTGCTGTAGTTGCAGCTCTGACAGGCCAGAGAACCACCAAACATGATTCCCAACACCCAACGCCCACAGCCGGGTCTGCATTCATCACAGAGTCTTATTTGCAGCACTGAACACTTTGCATCGAGGTGGACCGCATGCTTCATCTTCCCAGGACTTCCACGATGGATTGTCGAAGAGCACCACAAAGGTTGAAGTTGCAGCATCACAGCAAGTGTTCCACTTTCCCTCGATGTTCCCGATGCCCAGTGGCTCCTGCTTGAACAAGAGTCTACCATCGAATGATACAGTTGACAAACCGTTGAAGAAACTCTTCCACTTCAGGTACATTGGTTTGGTAAACTCTTTAACCAAGAAGCAATGCTTATTAAGCATTTATGGGCTAGGCTTGCCCAGGTGGAGAATCCTCATTCAGAATTGCGCATCTATATCCAAAGAAAGCATTCTGCCATTGCTTAACCTTAACCTGCCTTCCTTCCTTATTTTCTATGTTGATACACCGTACTGAAAGATTTGCATGCACTATAATCACTGTCAGCGTTGGGTGCATTTTAAAGGAATCTAAAAGTTAAGTGTGGTACTACATAGCATTGTATAGATTTGCCATTATAGAATAAACAGAGTACAAAGTGTGCTATTGAATTGTGTATATATCCCTGAACCTTATTTTTATCTCAAGAAATATGTTAGCACATAACATAGTCTGCGGATATTCCTTTGTTAGGGCTTGGGAATTCACTGTATTTAAGAACCAGCTTGCATTACCACCTCAGAGCTTAAGTCTTGATTGCTTGCCCATATCTACCATATAGAGAACCTTGGTTGGGGTGATCTGTGCTTCTACTCTGCCAGATAGAGGGCAGAAGAACAGATAAACCCTTCCAGTCTTTACATTATCAAGTACATTTAAAAGCAACACTAAGGCATTATTTGCATTTTGTGTTTCCCCGTTTTCATCAATTTAGTTGCCTATATTTGATATCTCTCCTGCAGTACAACTCCCTGTTTGCCTGTCTTCCTATATCATATATTTAGCTTGTATTACTGTGTGCTTTTGCATTGCAAGCGTGGGTGCTTAGTGTGTTTAGTGATGTTGTGTGTTTAGTAAATGCTTATTTATACAGAGCCCTGCTTGGACATTCTTTTAATTTTGTAGTATTTAGAGCACTGTTGTTGTTGAGAAGCTTCAGTTGCTGACCCACATCTATGAAGGGTATGGCCAGTGCGTGGTCCATGCTATCAGTATGGAGGCAAAGGTGCTATTCTATTCACTGTCAATCTGTTTAGCTGTTTGATAAGAAAACACACCACTGAGCTAAGTTGTGGTACAAGTTCAGGCATATCACATAGAACCCTCATTCTCCCCCTTGTTCTTCTGGACACTTTGGTATTCCCTGACATGCGTATATTCACCTGGCAGTTGGCACTTGGCCAATCAGAATGCTCAGATTGCAGGCATTACTTACGGGTACAATCCTGCATTCCGAGCAGCTGATTGGCTGCTCCGGATTTACACCTCTCTGAACCCTGCCTCCTCACCTTCACATGGTCGTAATGTCCTGCGCCCTAATTAAAGGCCCTTACTTCAATTGTGGCTTTTAACCTGGGCAGGGTCTATTACAGGATATAATTAGATCATTGGAATACTAGTAGTTCCATTGACGATGATGCTGTGGCAGTGGGCTGTAATGGCTAATGGGTATTGAGTAGTGCAGACGTGGTCATTCGAGTTCAGTCAATATCCTTCACTTGAATGGTGTGTTACAGAAAAAGAATATCTGTGAGAGTAAAACACTTTGTAGAAAAAGCCATACTTCTCCATTCCTTATGCAGTACCAAAAAGAAAACCAGACAGAAATGTTATTAGGGCGTAGTGGGAGAAAATGATCACCCACATATTAACAAAAAAAAAATAAAAGAGCATTCACTTGTAACATAGTGGTTATTCTAAAAGACCATGCTTGCTAGTTAGTGCCAGCCAGCTGCCAGGCATGAGAGTTAGATTGTACAAGGCCTGCTCTGTGAACAACACTGCTGTGCGTCATACCAGATCGGGGGAGTAAACATGGCAGCCATGCTTAAAGATTCTAGTACTATACCATTCCTTGTATAGCATATTTGTTAAGTGCAGATTCTGTGCTATTGTCAAATGTAGCAGTCCTCCTGTAATCTGGTGGTGTTGTCCCAATAAATGCATTACAGATCTTCTTTGAACAGCGTGTCTGCACTATGATTTGTCAGAGTGTTGGCACGTATAACTATATTAAAACAACTGAGTGTATGCATTGTCCTATTCAGTTAAAATATGACTGCCATCTTTTGAAGTGGAATTTTGATTAAGCTGAAGTTCAAACCTTTGACCTTCACGCTAAGCATGCATTATCTCTGCAAGAGGCACGACAACCCACCAATCCTTCCCCTGCTGAGTTGAAAAGAAGAACTATCCAACAAACATAGTTATCTGCAGCATATTCATTAGGAAGGACTATTTGGCTAGGGCAGTCTCACTGACATGTGTGTGGTGCCTGCCATACCAATTGATCTGTCCAAACCATGCTGAACGTTAAAGGCTATCCAATATGGCAATCTGGAGACATTTCAAGAATCCTGTGTCTCTGAAATGATGGTAATGATTAAGTGGAATCAGTTATTTTTGAGGCATGGTTGAGGGAGAGGTCAGGAAAGGTTACATATTCACAGTATTCTAGCCGAAAGCACCCACAACAATGCACGATTCGAACACTAATCACAGTGTGCATTATTCTTGCTCTGGAGAGTAAAAGGGGAATCTCAGAAAGCCTACCCAGTCAATCCTTGTACTTCACCTGACAATATATATATACCCTTAAACAGGACCGGTACTCAACCATATCTCTATAAATACGTTCTCCCGTTCCCTCTCTCACACTCTCTGGCACAGCTATAAAACATCATTGGATTAATGCTGAGGGGTCATAGCGCAACTTGCACATGCACAATGAGAAATCTTATGTATTTTGAAATGCTGCTTCTTTACTTGTCAAACATGTAAGCACAGCCAGAAATGCCCAAACTCGTGTATTGTTAAACCTCTAGCCTGCTATAAATTCTCAACATTAGAAAATCTAGGAAAACCTGTTGATTTTGTTTGTGTCATTTCAATTGCATAAAGTGAATACCGACTGAAGCGTACATGCAGGGGCATCCTGCACACAAAACACACTCTGCCACTTAATTGGCACAAAACACACTCTGCCACACACATGAAGGTTGTTAATAGCTGCTCCAGTCAAGGAGCTCAGTGTGTGTGTGCAATGTAGTTAATAGAAAAGGAGCATTCATAAATTAGGCTGTCATCAGTAAACTGCCTTCAGAATTTATGGGGGTGCTGCAGCACCTCCAGTACCCCTACTTCAAGCGCCACTGCATAGGACCCTCTGGATGAAGCCATCATATGACATGGGCTCTGATTATCCTGAAACCAAAAGTTTGTACAGTGGAACTGTAAATCAGAACCGATTCTTAAGCACATTTAGGATCACAAAATCCTTTGGCCAAACGGAAAAACAGAAAGGGTGAGTCCAAAGCACAATACAACCTGTCTACAATGGCAGCATAGAAAATGCAGTGTTTAATACAGAATGTACTGATCTACCATAGAATGTTTATGAATGAACCTTTGGAGGGTCAGGGACATGCAGACATTCAGTTTACGATTTGCAGCCCTTTCCGAATCCATTCAGAAACCCCTCACAATCCAAATGTTCATGCCGTTTGCTTAATTTTGTATTTTTATTTATTTTGACCCCCTATCATTTAAGTAATCCCAAACATAAGTATTATATGGAATATCACAGCATTCCCTATTGTAATGCTGCATATTCTAATCTACTGCACCACCCAGACTCCTTTCGCTGATCCCCTGTAAACGCCCCATTTCCCTGTCCTTGCTTGTGCAGCTTGAGGCCAGTTAATAAAATACCTGGAAGGATGATGGAAAGCCTAACGTTCCAATTGGGTCCATGGGAAGTCTGGCTAGCCAATGCCTATGTCTTTACTATTTGCTGGTCAGCTGAAGAAATTGAAAACATCTGTGGGAATCTGAGAGTCTGGGTACCTGAGTATCAAGCTTGTGAGAAATTGAAGTGATACATGGAACCTCTGCACTCTTGACATATGTGCTGCTAGTAAAGCCCTGAAGACACCGCTGACATTGGCAAACATTAGACAAAACAAGTCGGCAAGTGCTCTAACTAAAGCAGACATAAAAAGGGCTATGTTAGCAGCAGAGGTTGTGATGTAACCTCCACAGTTGTTGGACATGGGTAGGGGGTGAACTGGCTGGAGTGGCCCTGCTATTGACCTGAGTCTGTGTATGGAACATGGTGTGTGTTTCCCTGCTGAGCTGGAGATATTGGTATAATGTCAGTGTAAATTCATTGCACCTAGCCCGCTAAGTGCCTGGAGAGAGTAAGGCTTCACCTGATGCAGTGACCTCACATTCTCATTGTGCTCACCACGCCTCCAAAGAACAGAAGTGAAATTCAAGGGCTCTTCTTCGACCCTTTGCCTGCAATGTTCTCCATATGCTATAAGTCTCCTTTATTTTTTTTAAATTATTATTATTTGTATTTTGGTTAACAGACCCTTTACACATATATTAATAGCTCATTAATACATTAGTTATTTTTTACATATTACAGTTGATAAATTATAGTTAATAAATTATGACTTCATATTCACATTATGCAACAAGCTAAAAGATATAGAGAAAAGGAGTTGAAAAATGATTCATACTTACAAGTCATATAATACATTTTCTCTATGAAATGTCCAAACTGTTTATAAGTCTCCTTTCTAAGTTGCTCCTTTTTCAACACATCTGCCCATAGTTGCCCCACATTCTAAATTGTAGGGGTTCCCTCGCTAATATCAACATTTGTCGGGAGATGAGATTCGTGAAATGTTGTGTAACAAATAATAATCACACATATACAAAACAGGAAGCAGCGTTCTATTCCACTAACCTTTGGTTTGCCTTTACAAATGTAGAGAAATAACCTATTTTGTCCTGCAGGGGCTTAACAGAAATATCTTACCTTCTCTATTTACAGATCCAGACCTATCAGCTGTTCCAATGCTGGTACCTTTGGGAGCACTTCTTACTTGGAACGTCCATTCATATTTCTCCATTCCCTAATCACCTCTCTATTTTTGTTCCATGGGTTATTGTTATCAATATTGTTTCTAGCCTGCCTTGTCAGTAAATCAATGAGGAGATACATGCTGGACCATTACCTACTCATATCAGAACACTATAGCTGATATCATGGACATGCATGCGCCCTTCACCATGAACAGAAGCACAATAGAAAAATCCACTCCTTTGCTTTCTGGCGATTTTAGCATAGAGGAGGACATTGTTCTTTAAAACGTAATAAAAGATGGGCAAAATAGACTCTTTGTGGCTTTAAGCCTTGCATCAAATCTCCGTTCAGTGACATTTCAAAATGCCTTGATTTTGTCTATCCCACTAATGTAAATGTTCACTTTCCCTACTCCTAACATAATCTGTTGGCACAAAATCAAATACATGACAAACTGGAATAGCATCACACAATTTGCGCTGTAATATCTGAAAAAATCAGTTTCCTCATTCAACACGTCCACCTTTCCTGAGCCCTCAATTCCTGACAAACTGGTAAAAGAGGCTTTCTGTAATATTGGCCGCAGCTGGCTCCATCTTGTGACCTCCTCCGTATCTCTGGGGACATTCTCAAGCATTCATAAGGTGGATCAAATCAAACCAAAAAACGAAAAAAAAAAAAAAAAGAAATTCAAGAAATATGATAAGCTAAGCAATCATAACTTGTGCCACCACTGTGCACTGTTAAGACCAACACCACATTGATGACATCATTGATGACATCACATATCTGGCCCACTTCTTTTTGTTTACTGACATGATTAGACTAGTTTTTAGTTTTTACTGACAATGAGAATTTTCCAAAATTTTAAAGGTGCTATATATCTATACATTCACTACAAAAAAAAAAAAAACTTTGTGGAGGGGACGTTATGGTTAAGTTGCCCTACCAAAAACCTCTTCCCTTCACTAAAAAAAATACTTCACCCTCCCCTTTATGCTTCAACTTACAACCCAAAAACCCCTGAAAATTGCTAGTTATGGCAGACTGAGCCCCCTTACTTGCCATCACCACTGTGCACTGCTAACACTAACACCCAGATCATGAAAGATGACATCTCAAATGTTATTGATGACATCCCTGATGACATTACATGTTTAGCCCCTTTGTTTTTGTTCTCTGCCACACATATATATATATATATATATATATATATGTACATTCGGTAAAAAAACACTTTGTTAAAGGGATGCTATAATTCACAGTGACACCAAAAAACACTGCACATTCCCCCATTATGGTAAGCTTACCAACCATAACTTGCACCATCTACGTGCATTGCTAAGACTCACACCCAGGACTCCTGCATCACAAGTAGGGCACTTTGTACTCTCATCTGAAGTACATTGTAGTAGTATACAAACAGTAAATTAGCCTTACCAAATCATTGCAAGAGTTCAATGCACGTTGACACACCATGATAAAGAGCTTCCCCATCTGACTCATGCACACATGCACATTGCACACATACATTGGACAACAGACACCAAAGAATGCCTACCAAAAAGCAGCTCCGTAGAAAGGAATGCAGAAGTAGAGCAAATAAAAAGAAAGTTGCCCAATCTAAGCATACACCAGTTGTAGAGTTAGTAGAGAATGTTGGTATAAACCAGCTAATGCAGTTGGGGAACAAAATAAAGGAAGTCTCAACTATGGAAACTGTACCTCCTCCATCAAAAAGTGTCACAAAACACAAAAATGTTGTTAAAAAATGCCTACAAGTGCAGCTAACAATGTTCCTAACAATCCTGATAGTGTAAGAAGAACCCATACTAAAAAAAATATTTTAGCAAATATGTTTCATCACAGAGTCCTTCAGAATCTAGTAAGAAGAGGACCGAAATCATCCTCACCCCTTACAACCTACTGTAGAAAGTTAATCCTACAAGCTTTCGTGGACAGTGCAATCCTTCTCAAAAGGAAGTTGTTCATATTAGTGTTAAATAGGATGAAAGCACTATCAAAAATAAGTACCAAACTACAAAAGAAACTCAGGAATAAACGGAATGTGAACAAAAATAATTTCTTAAATGTTTGTGGTGGTGAATGGAGTCAAACAAAAACCACAGAGCCATATTTTAATGAAGAATCATACAAACAAAATGAAACATACACAAATGCTATCCATAGTAGTGGACAAGGGTATGAGAAAATCAATACTACCATCATGGAACAAGAAACAATGCTTACAAAAGTAGCCCCTGAAAACTCACAATTACCGCTCGATTCAGCAGAACCACCCCGTCCAGTATACAAATGGCCGTGCACATCAATGTGTGCCATTCCAAACAAAGCTTTCAAATCTTTACGTCAGTTCCTCAATCGATATGTAAAAGGTAAAGACAAAAGTAAAATGAAAGTGCTGCAAAATATGGATATTTGTCCAGTGCGAAAAGACACAGGACTAAAAGGACATTCATTAGCCTGCATTTCTGGACCTATTTTGCAAAAGTACCTTCCATGATGTTATTGGTAATGTTAAAGGACATTTGTACTGCGCACTATCACCACCGGAGTGGTCCCTTGGCAGTCTGGTGGCTCTGAAAGAGGAGGGGAGGTTGAGTTAGTGGGAGGAAGAAGGAAAAGTGCAAGAGAGCAGTGATGTGCTGTTGGCGGCCTCAGCCCGGTGGTTCCGTTGGTTGGGCCTGGGGTGTTTGCGGTCCTTAGTCGTCGTGTACTGTTGTGCAAGGCTATGTGTGTTTTTTGTTTTGTTGTTGTAATGTAGTGAAGTTTGTGCGGTTTGTTGTGCTGTAGGTTTTGGTTGTGTTTGGTTTGGAGTTTGAGAGGTGTATGCAGAAAAGGGAAGTTCTTAGTAGTGTTGGTTGGTTTGCGTCTCCATCCTGAATTGAAGCGTTTGGTTATTTATTTATTTTTTTTTAGTCTCCCCTGTTGCGGCTCTGTCCAGATCTGGGTCTGACTGGAGTAAGGTTCCTTACTCCTCTATCCCCCGCCTCTAACATGCTCTCTCATAGCTCCCCTTATCTTCCATTCACACTCCTGTGGCCATTGCACCTGCCAATGACAACCTCTCGGGTAGCGGGGTGATTGCCAATATCTCGATAATTCCACACCAGTGTGGTACCTGGCGGTGATTAAGTAAGGGCGTGCAAGAGTGTTGGTGGGATTGTCTGGGGTAGTTGACTTTGAGTTCCAGGCGGATTTTGTTGCTTGATCGGAGGGGTCTCGCTGGTTTGCAGACTGTTATTTTCTTTTGTAGGAATTCTGCTCCTTGTCCGCTGATTGCTCTGTGCGTTATGCACATTGTTTTGAAGGTGATGCAATGTTTTACTGGGAGCCAGTGTAGTGTTTTTAGGGCTGGAGTGATGTGGTCTCTTCTGGATAGTTTGAGGAGTAGTCTTGCTGCTGCATTTTGGATCCATTGCAGATTCTTCAGGAGGTATTCTGGTATTCCGAGGTATAGGCTGTTTGCATAGTCGATTCTGTCAAAAGAATAGCAATACATCATTCCAATGTAAGACATTTAGTGTATAAAATATACTATGCAAAGGTCCAGCTTCAGAATTAGGCAATTTAAATACGACTCTTCTGCATGGTACACCCAAATACTTACAAGAAGAAATTGACCGTATTCAGAAAAAGTATTTTGGAAGTGAGAGCCACTTACAAAATGCAATAGTTTTAGAACATGGTAGCAACAATTCTGCACATAGCAACCTTCTATTACATACATACAGAAAAGAAATAGTAACATTTAAGAGGTCATCGGCTGAAGTACCAAACCATGTGTGTGTGTGTTGCCGCAGAACGTTTTACAAAAGGAACACAAAAAATGTGTAGATATCATACAAAATAGAAGACAATGAAGACTCTAAATGGTTTGAATTAGCTTTGTACCTTTTAGCTGAAAACAAATATGAACTAACTGAACGCCTCATATGTTGCAGTTACTGTACTGCAAAATTAGACAACAACCACACTCTTTCACGTGCTATTACACATAATTTGGAATTGTTTCCATTACCAAAAATCCTGCAACAGCTCAATTTGTATGAGAGCATAATAATTTGAACAGTTCACCCATTTCAAGCAATTACACGCCTTCATTCAAAAACAGCAAAATTACCTTCCACTGAATTGGTAAAATACAATTTTTGGTAAAGTAGTTTGTTTGCCATTAGATCTAACAGAAAATGTACACACTCTAGGAGTGGAACGTTCAATAGAGCATTCTTTAATAGTCTTGGTAAATGGAGTACCAACAAAGGGCAAACAAATTTGGCAACAATTAGTGGACTTACACGAAGTTAGACAAGCATTGCAATATCTAAAAGACAATAATGAGTACTACAAGGAAATAAATGAAAGCTTAAGGGAAACAACCAAAATAATTCAAGAGCCATCAGAAACTGGACAATTCTAACTTCTGGATCCAGCTACAGTATCCACTCTGTTGGACCATTACACAATTCATCCACTGCATTCCAATGAAAGCGTAGATGACGCACTAGAAACTTACCAAATGCGACAAACCAAAGGATCACCAATGAGTATTTGGGAAAAAAGTATAGAAGCACATGCTTTTCCACTGCTATTTCCTACTGGCAAAGGTGGAAGATACAATGATAGACCTACTCAGATTGAGGCATCAGAATACTGCTCATTATGAATGAATGAGATTTAGAGAAAATGTGTAATACATATTCCACCTACTCTATGGAAGTGAATTAGGAACACTATGTTATGGAGTTGCACACATTCTTAAATCTGGAACCACTTTCAAAATATGTCAGCTACGCAGTTAATACAAAAAGTACAGGAAAATGATGAGGTTTTACAATCAAGTATAACAAATTTGTTTGCAAACATGCGCGGTACAAAAGAATACTGGTTCAGACGGCACAGAGACGTGCATTGCATGATCAGAAACCTTGGACCACCGACTTGGTTTGTTACACTAACTTGTGCAGAATATGCATGGGAAGATTTACATGAGTTCCTACGCATAGCAAACAGCAACATAAACAACATAGATATATTAACACCTGGAGAACTTTGCTCTCTAGATCCAGTTAATGTGTCAAGATATTTCCATCATCGTTTCATTGCCATGCTACACTTTATTTGCAATAAAACTATTCCTCCCCTTGGAGAAGTGCAGCACTTCTTTTGGACAAAAGTTGGTTATTATCGCAAGAAGCATAAGTTGTATTGAAAAACCGGCATATACATGCACTTTATGGTGACAATGCATGTGCAACTGATGTTATGGAACAAATAGCGCACAAAAATGTCAATTGTATGGCCTTAATGCCAACTCTTGCAAGCTGTTTCATATTCAATGAAACAATGTTAAAGAAAGAAATGCAACCAGTAATAGAAATTAGGGCCACAGACAAACTAGACGTAGATAGTATGACAGTACTCATGTGTGAGCAAGCCACAACAAGACTAAACAGTTTGGAAAATTAAATTTCCAACACAGCTGGGTTGGAAAAAATATTGAAATTATCCTTAAATTGTAGAGTAATGCTTAAATGTAACCTTGACGTAGAGCAAGGGCTAGTTAATGGAGCACTGGGCACAGTTGTTGACTTTCAATCATACCCACGTGATAGCAACATTCAGTTTGTAAATATTCGCTTTGATAAAGTTTCAGAAGTGAAAAGGATAGGGTGCTCAATTGCTCGATTCCTTCTCTTCAAATACATGTATGTATGGGGAGAGCAATTTTCTCTAACTCTTGCATATGCAGTTACCATTCATAAATCCCAAGGTCTTGCCCTAGACAAGGCATTGATAGATATAGGAAACACAGTGTTTAAGGAAGGCATGAGCTACGTGGCATTATCACGCTTACGTACACTTGACAGTCTATTGCTAATAAACTTTGATTCAAGTAAAGTCAAAGCTGATATTCCTTGCATTCTAGAATACAATAGATTGCGTTCACTGTACACCCCTCATCTGAAATAATACCCTGTTCCAGATAAAGTGAAACGTGCTAAAAGAAAAGTAAATGAAACAGAAATGCAACAGAATTCAACAGAAAATTCTGCAAAGCAAAGAAAGGAAGCTAAAGTTTCATCAATTGCCGCAAACATAGAATAACCTATTAGGGATTTTAAACCAGGGACGTCGGCAAAGATGCAACAGAAAAACTGAAAAATGCACTCAGATAAAGAATTTGCTGGGCCATTCAAATTTGCAAATGAAAGTGGGGTAAGTTGCTATGCAAATGTAGCAATAAATATTCCATTTCAATTGCCACCAATTGTTAACAATATTTACCTGCACAGTACAGACCAATTGTGTTTGCAAATGTTAGTGCAACACAGTGTTTATGGAGTAAGGCAACAATTGGACGACTGTGCTGGAATGGTGAGATTCACTATGAACTCACAAGAAGATCCACAAAAATGTCTAATGTACATACTATTAGTATTGGAAAACAAAAGCATACCTGTAAATGAAATCTTCCAAATTTCGTACATGTGGAAACATACATGCACTCTCTGTAGCAAAGTGATACAGGAAGAAATCCCAAATGAGCGATTTGTGTATGTTTGCATACCAAATTGTGAGAACATTCCATTTCAGCAACTTGTACAAAATGCAAACCATGGCAGATTATGTAGTATTTGCAATTCGGACAATCGCTCCACCTTACTGATACAATCACATAGTGCTTACATAATACTTATGCTTCTATGTTATAATGCAGATGGCACCAAAAACAACTGCAAACTGACTGGATTGACACACGGTCAAGTGTCACTTGGAAAGAAAACCTTTAAAACAGTAGGAATAATCTACCATGCAGGAGCTACAACCAATGCAGTTCACTACACTGCATACATTAAAAATAATTCTGGATGGTTCAAATGTAATGATAGCACCATTTCTCTAAAGCAGAGATTGCCAGCTAACCTACCAAATGCGTATTCAATGTTCTTAAAGCCAACATTTTCGAAATAATGTGTACTTCAAGATTGACAACAAATTATGTGAAAGACTACAAACAGATAGAATACGCCCACAGGTATCTAACTACCCAACAGGATGGAATAATGACACAAATAAATGGTTATCACAGATCGTTGGAAACAAATGCACAGGTACAATACGCCTACAGGTATGTAACTGTTGTTAAAAATCAGCAGGAAGGCAACCAACAAAACAGCCATGGGAAAGATGAAAAACAGGATATAACAACACCACAAATGAGTGAGTAACACAAATCTGTAAGAACAAATGCACAGTTAGAATACGCCTACAGGTATCTAAATGTTGTAAAAATGGGCAGGAAGGCAACAAACATAACATTGATCAGAAAGATGAAGGAAACACTCAAAGGAAACATGGAAGTAGGTAGTACCACAGGAAATTAAGTTTTTTTTTAATCCGACAAGGATTTTCTTTCCCCAGACCCAAGGATTAGAGAAGCAAACACAGAAACTGAGTGCAATACACAGTACACTGGTTTGTAAACTAAATATGAGGGTAAAAAAAAAAGGTTAAATGTCTATTATGCAATGTCGTACATTTTCAAAAAATGCAAACACTAACACACCTTTTCTTTCATCACAGAAATGGAAAAAGTGATACTTCCCCCAAGAACGATAGCCACTTCAAAAATGTATGTGCATTCTGAACAAAGTAAGGAGTAAGTATATTGGCAGTCATTTTGTACACATGGGAAACTACACGTCTAATCTATGGTACTAATATGTTGCAGTGCCTGTAGACTGGGCCTTGCAGCTTGGGTGAGTGACCTACTATACAACCTACCTACTATACAAGGAGTATAGTTCCTATCCACAACCATCGCTGCATATCAAAACCATGGTCCTTGCAAATTAGGTACTTATGAATTTACTTTTCGGACCATCGTCTGCAGCCATGTAGGTAAGGCACTAGGGCGTGAACACAACTAGCGCATTACACCACACCCATATCGACTTGTCACTCCACGGTTTATTACTTTAGTCTTGGGTGCAAGCGCTTTGGCCATGCACCCAAGCGTGCAGGGTCTCTCCACAAACACCTCAGTGATGTGTGGTAGTGGGGGTTTTCTATAGGTGTGATATCCTTCAGTGCTTCTGGCCAGAGACTTCACTCCTAGATGGATGTCCCTAGATCTTACATGGGATGGGTGTGCAGTGGCTTGCACGTCTAGTACTTATAACTTTGTTCTTGGGTGCATGTCCTTTGGCCATGCACCCAAGTCTGGATGTACTCCCCAGTACTTGTCAATCGAAACGCAATACTATGGATGTATGCATGGGTGGCACATGCTACAGTGGTTGTGGCCAGGGCCTAGAGTTTTGGAAGTAAGGCCTTCGGCCTTCGGCCATGCATCGAAGACTCTAGGCCCTGGCCACAACCACAGTAGCATGTGCCACCCATGGTGGCTTACTGATGAATTCAATAACCTTTGGAAAAAAGTATAGCAATTACGGCATGCTGACAATTTCAATGTTCCCTTACACCACACATGTCCTTACAACAGTTACAAGTTTCCTGTGCACTGGACAGACTGAAATACTGCCCATATTGCACCCCTCATTTTCTGTGCGTACAAGGTGGCCATAGGAAATACATCATGAAGAGGTTATAACTGTGTCATTGGGTGCATGCACCCAACAGTGCAGGGTCTCCCCACAAGCACCTCAGTAATGTGTGGTAGTGGGGCTTTTTCTGTAGGTGTGGTATCCTTCAGTACCTCTGGCCAGAGACTTCCCTCCTAGCTGTATGTCCTTGGATATTACATGGGATGGGTGTGCAGTGGCTTCCTCATCTAGCACTTACAACTTACACTGCATACACCCCCCACAACTTGCCAATCGACACGCAGTACTGCAGGTGTATCCATGGGTGTGCTATGCTGCGGTGGACGTAAGGCCTTCGGCCTTCATCCGACGGCCATCCATCCAAGACTCTAGGCCCTGGCCACAACCACTATAGCACAGCACACCCATGGCGCCGTACTCATTAATGTAATAATATCCATAGAAAAAACGAATGTAATTACGGCATGTTTTCAATTTCAATGTTCGCCACCATTGCGTGTCCTTACCACAGTTAGAAGGATCCTGTGCACTGCATACACTAAAATGCAATTGTTATTATAGCCCTCATTTTCTGTGCGTACAAGGTGGCAATAGAAAATACATCATGAAGACCGACCCCCAGAAGAAAGGCATTGATCACCCATGTCTTACTGTCTGCACTTTTCCCAACGCTCTAGCACACAGGAAAAGAGTTTTATACATAGAGCATGTGTATGCTGGTTGTTGCTTCGCTTTCGGTGAATCCAAGATGTCGGGCGCATCCAAACAATCTGACGCAGAACACGTCTCACAGCAGCCAATCGGCAGAGACGTTGCGTGTCCACGGTAATGACGGCAGCCCCTTAGCCAATCGGTATGTTGTCTGCGGAGCGAACAGGGAAGTGTGATCGCGAACATAGATATCACTAATTTTTTTTCACCTACTTTTTGGTCATTTTAAAGGAAACTACTGCAGGGGAGGTCACCAAATTTACAAAAGCACGCTTTTTGGACCAAGGCCCTGCTCCTGCCGCAAATTTTGTGAAAATCCGTCCAGCGGTCTGGCCTGTAGCCGTGCGCAAAGATTTTCCCCCATTCAGTCTATGGGAAAAAAAAGATGTTTTGGGACCTCCCGTATACCTTTTCCCCCCTGCACCAAACATCACCAAACTTTGCAAAAAAAAAATAAAAATTAGAGTGGCTCATATGCTTTTTTTGCAAAGTTTGGTGAGGATTCGTCCAGGGGGAGCGAAGTTATAAGCCACCCAAAAAGTGCTCTTCCTATGGAAACAGCAACTTAACCATAAATACATGGTCACTACCGTGGCCATGTAATTAACCTTTTTAAATGTTCATAAAGTGCTTTCCCTTGAGTTTAATCTGAGCTCATAGTGCACATACATGGGGCACAGCAGGCCTCAAACACACAATTAATTTGTGCACATAGTGGTTAGCTCTAATGTTATTGTCATTTTTTGGTGCTGTTGTTTCTTTCTTCCTTACTTTAGTTTCCTCTAATGTCTAATTTATTCTACTAAAAAAAGTGTGTGGTAAGTTTTCAATTGTTACCTATTTATTCCATGTTTAACAATACTCAAAACTATCACAAGGTAGCATTTATTATTTTACTATCAGAAATTACAAGTCTAAAACTTGTATTTATATGGAGAATGCTGCAACCGTTGCCTATTTATGATTAGGTTCCTCTATTAACAACAACACTCGAGTATAATGTTTTGTTAACATGAGTACATCCTTTAATACATTAAGTAGTTTATGATATGTCTCCCATTCACCCCTAACATCCCGTTACCAACATTAAAAACACAACCACTTGCAGAGATTGTTCATTAAAATCAATGTAATATGTGATGTCATCAGTGATGTCATCAGTTACATTTGTGATGTCATCTTTCATGTCCTGGGTGTTATTCTTAGCAGTGCCTGGTGGTGTGTGAGTTATGGTTGCTAAGCTTACCATAACTGGCAATCCCACCAGCTACCTTGCAAGCAATACAAGAGGCTGTTGATCCATATCTTTTGAAGACAACAGTACTCTGTATATATTGCAACATACCACTCTGCAGGGAGGATTCATTTCAAAGTGCTTTTGACGCTGTTATTAAGGAGCATGAGAAACACCGCCCGCTACCTTAGATGTAACACACACGCAACATCTTCCCCTGTCCAACTGTCCTTCCATATTTGTGGTTAGTGCTCATTCCCTCATTTCCCTTCCCACCTTACTTTCTGGCCTCTCCTGCAACAAATAAATAAATAACTAAATAAAGATACGAAAGGTTCCTTTAGGAACCACCTTTCACAGTTAAAAAATATAACAAAAAAATTAGCTTATAGACTCCATCTACTTTACATTGTTCAGTGAAGTATTTAGATTCAATATGATTCTCCAACATTCCCATTAGCATGTTCTACTAATCAGCAGATAATTACCGGGTGATGCATTTTCATACCATGAAATTCTACCTTAACACTGATGGTACCCTTATTAAATGATTTATCCAGTTCCTCCAGGTGTTCTTGCAGTGATTATAAATTGGAAACACACCTTCTCAAATGATTTACACAACAAACAGAGGTTTCCATTCAGTCAATTTCTCTCTACGATAATATTCAACATATGCATGGAGAAATTGTATGAACTAACCAGAGTGAATTGATGATACCCAGATTTACCTCAAGAATAATACAGTTCAAGACAACTTGCAGTGGCAGACTGCCTTTGGATGGCCCAACAATACCTTCAGTTTCAAATACAAGAGCAATAATTCAGTATTTTTTTCCTCCTCATCCCCCATGTTTCCCACAAATTCCTGAAAATAATATCACGTATAACCCACCAACCGACCTCAACACTGCATAGTCTCTTGGCATTATGCTGGACATGAGCTAAAACTTGACAGCATTTCAGGACTGTGATAAATGCGATCCAATTCATGTATGCTGAGGAAGATAACACATTTTATCACAGAATCAGAACTGAAATCAGTGGACCAAGCCCCTAGTATCTCAAGAATTGAGTACAGAGATGTTCTTCTTGCAGACTGCCAAACAAAATCAGTTAGTGCTGCTGTAAACAATGCAACAGTGCTCTTCTGGCTGCAACTACCAAATTAAGCATTTACATTGGTCCAAACTCTCCTACATATGTGGCTTGCATATGTATAGGAGCTGTAATTGGAAATGTTCAACTTAAATAATTAGCAAAAACAGTCATTATTTCTCTAGAGGCACCCCTAAGTTCTAAAAAAAACTACCCGTCACACCGAAATGCATTGGCCCACATTCCTCCACAACTTCATTTCAATCTTAAAGTGTGTCTGGTACAAGGTCCAACTAATTATATATGTGGAATCCATTGGCACTGTACATATTCTGCATTATCCGAGAAGCATCTGTCTATATATATATTGCTCTGCTTTTGGTATTCTATCCCTTGCCATATTATATACCTCCAACATTTAGCCCACTTTCTTCTTCTTAGCCTCGTTTCACTCTCTATAGGCCAGAACCTCACATCTTGTTTTAGTCCAATTGAGGAGATGTGCTAGTGCATCTTCTCACATGCCCCAACAAATGTATTACCCCAATTCACAAAGGACATCTGAATAAGTGCATTTCAGATGCGCTCATTTACATGGCCCTTTGCACATTTCCACAAATACAGTGGCATTTCCGGGCATTTCAAAGTGCATCCCGAATTCACACACAGGGATGTCCTTTAAAATGGCCAGAAACAGGGGGAGGTGCAAATCATAATGATAATGATAATGATGTGTTATTTATATAGCGCCTTAATCCAAAGCGCTTTACAGAGCACATATTTACATACAATATCACCCAACCGAAATTGGTACTCATTTATCGACCTCGGAAGGTTGAAAGGCTGAGTTGGCCTTGCCTGGATTTGAACCTGCGACCTGCAGATCACGCTCAGATCGCAGCAGCAAGCACTCAACCCGCTCATGACAGGGACACGTCTGCACATCTGACCCCTGTCATGATTTTCTTTTGAAGTTCATGATTTATTTTGAATTGTGACAGCCGCTGGTAAACCGCGACTGTCAAACTAGCATTTCCATCCCCCGAGCTTTTTCGTTCTTTTTTTAACCATTTTACCGAGACGATCTGTCTCAGTGAAATTCAATCCCAGCAACCACGTGGTTGCTGGGAACCTGTAATACATTAGTGTGAGGAGCACGCTCCCAACGCTAATGTATGCAAGGGGGCTGGACAGCGCATCTTTGCGCTATTGTTCAGCCCCTCTAGAAATCCTCAGGTCACCTTTGTTAATAACATGACATGGGCATTTCTCATAATTGCACAAATTAAATGAGACCATTATCTGCACTCATTTCATTTGCACTATTATTTGTGAATATGGCCCTATGCATTTTTCTTCTATACTCCTTCCCTCAGTCTGCTTACAGCCCTCCCTTGCAAACACCCTCCAGTACCCAGCAACAGTGCTACTATATGGTGATCATGGCCAGCTGCACAGGCCTCTACCAGCAGTGGGTCACCATGACTGCCATTTTGGCTTGGGGTCGGGTTCTGTGTGAGCTAGATTGGTGTATAGGTGTTTTATGAACATGCATTATTATAAATCTGCATAAAGGTGAGTGCTATATGAGAGACACTACAGTGTGCCTATTTTTGGTTCTTAATAGAAACTTGGCAGAATGGATAGCATCTGCATCATGTAGCTGCCACCAGTATCTCTGTCTCTGTTAAAACAAAGGGGCAGACTGAGGTTGGATTGTCTTGATTGGACTGTTTTCCCCTTGTATATAGAAGGCAATAGCCAGGATATGAAAATGTAACAAATCCCCATACTAGCATTTAAAAAGTCGTAGTGAAGAGCACTCATCAGCACATTTCTTCCTCTTCTGAAAATGTGTCAATCACACAGCATGCAGGTGAAGAGTGTGTAATGCTTTGGCTATCATCTAGCCAAAGCAAAGGATCGATTACATATAAGAACCAATATGGCAGAGGGAAACGATCACTGCATTGCCCTTCCACTTCCTCCCTCTGCTGTTAAATACGTGGAGCACGTAGGAGAAGGTGGTAGAAGTCCACAAACCAGCATTGGCATGCAATATGCAAAGACGAAAGGATCTCATCTCATCTGAGATGCATGTTACCATCTCAGGTGCATTATCATAAAAAATATTCCATGGGAAAAGGAGTAATATCGCTCACCATCTTATTGCGATTTCAGAATGATCACACACCTTTCCTAGAGAGATGCCATTATCAAGACACATCTGAAGGAATTTAACAAGATATGACGTCTCTTTGAGGGCTCCATACATCAATATCCTCAAAGAATCTTCCTGTGTTCAGTATAAATGAACGTCAACCTTGAGTCTGTTTAAACATCAATGTGCACAAGCCACGAGATTATCCATTATAATCGCACATCACCTTGTGGAGGTTCATCAGTATAACGACAACCCATACTGTAGGCAGTTAAATACCATTAGTACCCGGCGAGAGACAATCTGAATGCAACAAGCATTCTGATTGGCTCTTGCCAGGTCCCTATCCGGCCAGGAATCCCTCCATCGGGATCCCACGGCCTTTGTCCCCGGCGGGAGTCGTGGCAACCCCTCAGCCAATGAGGAGGCTCGAAGCAGGGCCATCCCCGCTCCGAGCCTCCTCACGGCTGAGAGGGTGCCTTCGCCCCCCGCTGGGGACTCGGGTAAGTCTTTTCTTTGTTTTTTTTAAATTCCCTCAACTCCCTCCCACCCGCCCTGCCAACTTACCTTCTTGGTCCTGCGTCCCCGGCGGGGGATGAGGGAAGCATCCAGCCGTGTGGAGACTCGGAGCGGGGCCATCCCCGCTCTGCGCCTCAACACGGCTGGGGGCTTCCCTCGTCCCCTGCCGGAGACGCAGGTAAGTTTTTTTGTTTTTTTTTACCCCTCTTCCCCCGTCCCACTCCCACCCTCCCAACCCTACTTACCTTCTTTTTGATCCTTTTTCGGGAGCGGACGCGCTGGGAACACTTGTGTTCCCAGCGCGTCCGCTCCTGGTGGCTGCCATGGAAAGGGAAAACGGACTCCGTTTTCCCTTTCCATAGCGGCAGCCATTTTCCTATAATTTCTTTTTTTCTCCCGAAATGTCACAGCGTTTTGGGACAAAAAAAAAGCTTTTAGTGCCCTGGTCACGCAATTTTTGCGGGCCGGGGTAATAATAGCAATAGAACCCTCGCGTAGGGGGCATTACCGACTCTGGTAATGCCCCCAACGCTGGGGTTCTATTGCTTAATTAGACACTCTGTGTGAAGACTTCAGTATATTTATAGACACTCTTTGTGGGAACTTCAGAATCATGGTAGAAAGAAAAAACATAAAAGAACGTGCTTTGAGTAACCAGCAAATAATAAAAGGATCATGATAAGGAAGTTAAGAACAGAAAGTACCTCTAAAATGGTGTGTAGCCAGGTGTAGCTGTTGCGAACAGCAGGCGTGTGAACTGCAAAGGCACACGCTGTCCGTAAATGGACAATGATCAAATGGCGTTTCTAGAAGCACAAGGATGAAGTAAGGGAAGGATTCGGGTGCATAAACTGTTAGAATAAAGTGTGTCAGAACACAGAAGTACCTGTTAACGCAGCGCGGCAGTCTGTGAAGACGTCCGACCGCTGCTGAGCATTGCCGTGTTGTGGCGTTGCTGGGGGAACGGTAATGTATAACCACGTGACCGCATCGCGTCTGAAGAAAGGCGCAATGCGGGAAGTTAAGGTAAGACTATGCAAACAGGCTATCGGTGCCTATGTAGGTCAAACAAAGTATTTATATGGCCTCATGAAGGTCATTGAGGATTTATGGAGACATAATGTTAAAAATGAAAAACAGAAAAGCAATAGAAATAAAAGAAATACTGGACTCATAAATGGTGAAAATAAGGAAGTATGTAGAACAAAGCATAAGACAATAAACATGGGAACAAAATGTAACATGTCGCTGGTGGTGACATTAGGAGAATGCCACCTTGGGTTCCAGACCGCAAAGTCCGGTAAATGCGACAACATGTTAAATATGTACAGCAATACCTGTGCAACAAAATAAACGTGGCAATAAAAATACACAAAAAGTTAGTTAGACAAATCAATGTAAACATGTCGCAGGTGGTGACATTTGGATGATGCCACCTTGGGTCCCAGACCACTAGTCTGGGTACTTCAAGACAATTCAGGTATTTCTTCATTCATTCATTAATTTGTGTCATTTGTATGGTGCGTTTCACCATATTTATGATCCCAAAGTGCTGTTTGGTTGAACACCCTTGGAGGCACAAGAGTCCAAATTTGGGAGAAATTGGGAGTTGTTATTATGTGTGTGTGCATTTCAGACATTACAGTTATGAGAGGGTCTCAAGGACCCTGCTAATCACCCATATATGAATGGCATGTGAATGAGCACAGCAGAGGTAAACTATAAGTAAACAGGGTGGATTATGTTTAAGGATATAGAGAATTATGTGGGAAGCTTCAATTCGATATTATTGTCATTAAAGGTAGCTTCATTGTATGGAACCGGCGTTGTGCAATAGTGGCTGTGTTATATGTGAGTGCATGGTGTGTGAAATGAGCCTGTGCCTTAAGCTAAGTTAAGAGGGTGAGGGGTGAAAGGGAAGAAAATGGGTTAGCTGTACAGACGAAAATGTTTACATAATGGGTTATGCCTATGTACAAAGAACAGTGCTGCGTATTACCTAGATTCAAAAAGGAGAGCAGGGCCAAAAATGCATAGAAAGATGTAAAATGAATAACATTAAGAACATGCCTATGTTCAAAATGGGAGCAGGGCCTAAAATGCGTAGACAGACATTGAGTGATTTATTTTACATACACCTTATGAAATATGTTGCTACCTTACACAAGTAGGCTAAATGCAGAATATGGCTACCTCATATGCTTAGGCTAAAATCAGAATATGGTTAACTTCCACAGCTAGGCTAAACACAGAGTAAGCGTACTCTGCACAATTCGGCTAAATGTAGAATACGGCTGACTTATTCCAAGTGCAGAATTTAGATACCTTACACAAGCAGGCTAAGTGCAGAATATTGCTACCTTACAGAAGTAGGGTAAATGCATACTAAGGCTACTCTTCCCTTACGGCACAGGTCATATTCGAGATTCCACACCCCAAGTACTGAGACCTAAGAAGAAGGCAGCTACCAAACAAAGCAATATGACATCGTTCTTGGGGAACTCTATTCCATCTAACTTAATCCATGTGCAAACGAGAAATGTGGTATCAATGGCTCCCATTAACTTGTCAGTTATCCACCAAGATGCACCGGATCCAATCCGAGGGCATTGCAGGCATCAACAGCTTGCGTGATGCCTTCAACTTTACCAGCAGAGTCAGTTTTGTTGTCACCCAGGCATCACTGTTTACCTGACACAACTACGGCTGACACTTTTCAGGGGACTATCATGGCGTGGGACTTTGTGGCCCAGGTAAAGGTTCAACAGTCTATGAACAGAACACAAATGCTGAGGGGTTTTCAGGAAATCCCATCACTATGTGCTTTGCGATCCAACAACATAGTGCAAGCGATTTTGCCGAGTCAGGAACTAACATATCTGTTTGGAACTTTAAATTGAATCTAATAGCACAAATAGTGTGGAAGGATCGAGAGATGCTGAAGGTAGTAGGCTATGACCTCTTTGATCTCCATGATCCAGCGGTACTGGCTAATTTTCCGACTCCTAAACCCACCACCCCCAAATCAGACATATACCCCTTGAGTACTAACACATTGTCTGGTGCGACTGTGGCCCTGGAAGACTGGTCTTGGCTGGAAGCCGTTGTCCAGATGTTTTCCAAGGTCACACAGTCAAAAAACATGCTCTAGGATGGGGAGAGTAAAGAGTAAATTTGTGTCTTAGAATGTCTGTGGATTTACAAACCTAACTAGGGGGCTACAAACATGTTTGGGGATGCCAATGTCCTCTTCTCCAGGAGATGATGGATGTGAACACTTTTGTGCTCCAGGGTTTTAACACTTACTGCAAGAAGGCAATCATGGCTTGCAGAGGCTGCTCTATGGAGTCTGGCCATTGCTATGGACTTGTGGGTGAAGTGTTGCCATTATGAAGTAATAACTCCCCTGGAAGGTCTTCTGGCAGTGAATGTATCACTCAAGGACAGCTCTGAAGACTTTCTTTTGGTCAATACATACTGGAATCCTGCAAAGTATGCATTGAAGTCTTTTCTGCAGGGCCTGGATGGGCTGTTGGAGGGGTAGTTGGCTAGGGCCAACAGTGGTATGGTTATTTTGGAGGGATCTCAATGCCTGCTCTGTGGATTGTTTTGGCCACAAGCACAAGACATATGGGGCCTCATTATAAGTTTGCTGGTCCAGTAACAACGGTACTGGTATGCTTGCCAGTACCGTTGTTACTGGACCGGAAAACTATGAGTTCTGCGCGCGGGTGCCTTCCCGCCCACCAGGTCTGACCTGACAGGCGTACCGGCACCCGCGAGCAGAGCCTGTTGGATGCACTGGCACCATTCTATGGGGCTGAAATGGGAATGGGGAGCATTTTATTCCGGTGCATGCGAATGGACAATTACGAGGTCCGGCATAGCCATAATGACCCGGCAATTGCCCATTCACTGGTGCCGGAAGAAATCGCAAATTTGGCTGCAGCCTGCTGGTTTTACCAGAAAGGCTACCACCAAACTGTCTTTTTGCCCCCAAATGGGGGCCACAGAGCCACCTATCATGTGGCTAAACCATCTGCATGATTGGGGCATGAGAATATGTCTCCCCACAGAGAAATCAGTGGGAACATTTTTCACTGTATACAGGGGTACTAAAACCCTGTGGATCGATCACTTTTTTATCTCTTCCTCCCTGTTATCTTGTTGCAAACCCCTCACAAGAGGTCCATCTACAGGTAGTGATCACCTTCCCCTGCTTCTTATGCTGCGATTACACCTGGAGTTTGCCCCGACAGAGTTATCTACAGCATTTATCTAGCCGACCAGTGGTGGCCTGACGGTAAGATGGAATGCAGTACATTTTAAAAACTTCTTGAATATTCTCAATCATACGATAAAGTCGAGGGTGCTTGACTGGCAGTTTCTCAGTTGAGTCTTTTAACCTCACACTGCGCTCATGTTTGGCCTGTTTGTCAACCAAGGGTAAACATAACATTGATAAAAGGCACAAATAGTGGTACAAAAACTTAAAAGGAAAGACTTGTGATCCTTACGATCTGCCTCCATTCCTCCATTCTGCCATCAGAATATGTGGCAGCCAAGAAGAAAATTCAAGCCCGCTGTAACACAATGGTTGCCCAATGTAGGCGACAAGCCTAAATCGCAGCTAATCAGGCGATACTTCAAACATTGGCAGGGGATACTTCAAACGTTTGGTCCACTGTGAAGCAAATTATAGATGGCTCTGTTTTCGAGAAGGGTTGTGACATACCAGAGAATATATGGTTGGCAAACTTGGAAAAACAAATGTGCTCGCCCAAAGGATGAGATTCAGTGCTCATCCCTCAATATGGGCCAGAAGGGTTTGGGGCCTTGTCCTTGGGACATGGAGGACGTACGGTGGGCCGCAGGAAGGGGGAAGGCATCTTCTTCTCCAGGTCCTCATGGTATCCCGCTGATGCTCTTTAAGCAGGATCCGGAGCTATGGGTGGGACCTTTGTTGAATCTTTACAAGAGTATCAACTGGGGAGGGCAAGACACCCATCACTTGGAAAGAATTGATCTTTATACCCATTTACAAACAGGGTGACATGTCTGATCCGAAGAACTTCAGACCAATCGCCCTCCTATATGCCTCCAGTAAATGTTCACTTCCCTTTTGCTTAGAGACCTCTCCTAATAGATAAAGGATTTAAACCTTGTCTCTAAACTTCAGGTGACGTTCCGATCTGTGGGGACCTCCCTCAATGGCACTATCATTTTGAATCTCTCTACAGCAGTAAAAAAGGGGGTGGTGGGTCCTGTTTACATGGCTTCCATAGATATGTTGTATGCATTTGATACTGTAAATCGGGAGACCTTGTGGAGCAAACTCCTACAGTGGAAGGTGTAGCTTGAAATGGTTCAGATTCTGTCGTAGGTACATAGCGACACATCCTTGAGGGATAGTCTGACGAGGGAGGGGGCCACCTCGAATTTGTGGAACTTAAACCGGGATGTGTGGTTGCCCCCATCCCCTTTAACATTTATGTCTCAGATATTGCCTGCCTGTGGGAGTCAGGAACGGCAAATCCCATAAAAATGGGAACAGTAACTTTAAACTGGCTAGCTTTCGTAGATGACGTCATAATCTTTGACAAGACTCCAATTTGTCCCCATACAAAAGTGCCCCTATTCCATCATTATACTGTCCAAAACTACTTAAAAATTAACAGGCAAAAATCGAATGTTGTAGTTTTTTTTACCAGAGAACGCCCAAAAGCCTTCATGTGGAAGGTGGGCGACCAGGGTGTTATCCTTCAGATATTTAAGATTCAATCTGTCAAACAACCGGTCCAGGGTGGCCGGGAATGCTCTTTTCAGGGGGGGATTCTTAACTCTACTGACTAAAAAGAAGTACATATATTCAAAGCTTTGCCGCTACTCCCTGGTACCCCTGATTAGGTTCTATCTTCAAAACATTGAACCTGTAGTCCTTTACAGTCTTGGTATTTTCCCCTTTGATATCAGTTCATTGCTTAACGTACTACAGGGACTTCTCTGGAAAAGAACTCCAGGCCTGAACAATTCCGTGACCAGCGCAGTTGTCAAACATGAATTGGGACTCACGTCTCTGGCGGCAAGAGCCTTCTGGAGATGTTGGCAGAATATGCCAACATTTGAATCCCTCCAAATAATTCCCTATATCAATGTTTGGGTGAAGAGCCTTCCCTCTAATCGGCCTCGACTCTGAGTCAGTATAAGTGTACTATGAGTGAGATTCTGTTCCTGATCGGGTACTCACCAGAAGAGCTGAAGGTGGCTCCTGGGATGGATAAGTGAACATTGTTCATAGAGGACTGGGCAGAAACCCTTGATTTACTGGGGAATTTCTCCCTTTACGGGGAATATGCAAAATTCAGAAGAAAGAGATTTGAGCTTTTAATGTATGTGTCCTTGTTTCCTTGGCCAAAGATCCGGGGTGAATACTTGAGCTTTCACCTGAATCAATTTTCTACTCTGGATCGGAGGTCCAAGTGGGACAAGTCAGCAACTAATACTGACTGTAGGTTTTGCAAGGCCAATTTAGTGAAAACACTCAAACACATTTTTTTGTTTTGTCCAGCATTTGCGGAACCGAGGCTATGTTACCTGGGTTCAGTGTTACCATCTGAGATGTTCTGGGTTAGACTCATGTGGGGTAACATGGTGAAACAAATGTTGTCACTCTATGCTTTCTTATGGGTTTTCTTAGGGGAATTAGCTGAATTTTAATAATTGGTTTTCACGTATGAAATTTTATTAACTGATGTACACTGCCTGTATTTTAGATGGAATGTTATTAATTGGAAATGCTTGTGTTTTCTTTGTACTGTAAGACTTGATGACTTTCTTCTTGTTCTGCATCTTTTATATCATTGTTTTGTAAAAAGCTTATTTTTATAGGCTAAAACACAATTTAAAAGAATTTTAAAAAAAGTATTCACCTTATGTGGGGGAAACATAATGATGTGTGTAGCAGCAGCATACGCGAACCTGGGCCATCAAGTACAACACGGAAATGCACTTCTTACCCGAATGTGTCCCGAATGACCAAGTATAAAGCGTGTCACTACCCCAGGAATAAACCTAAAAATAAACACTTGTGGATGCTCCAGTTAAATAACGCAGTCATGGTGGAGATAACTGTATGCAGGTAATGTAGAGGAATACAGTACGGTGGGCACTGTGTCACGATCCCGCGTTGTATGCAGACCATGAGTTGACAACAGGCCTTGATAGGAAATGCATGCTAAATCATTTATGACCACACTGCCTCGAAGTAGAATCCCACATTCATTACCAATGCACATCAGCATAGTTGGGATCCAAGGTACATCACAAAACCCACAACAAGCTTATTGCAGCAATCCTACTAGGCATGAAAGGACAAGCTCCAGTGGACGGAAGAACAATGAATGATCGAATTATACAGAATACTGATCATTATGCTCGAAAAAGCAACACCAGCAAGAGTTGAATACATAGACCATAGACATGGTCCCATTCAACATTATCATTGAGTCCAACTAGGTGGCTTTGTTGAGGAAAATCAGTTTTTTTTTTTCATGTTGCAATCATTTTCTGTTGATTGGGTTCTGGTTAGGGCCTTTGATCTTTATTAATATGACCCATCTCAAATCGGTGTAGGTATGTCTCATAGTGATAAAATGTTTTACCATGGGTACAGTTTCTGTACAGTTTCTGAGACAGATATTTCCGTTCAATAATTTATGTCTTACATTTGCGGTTGCATTTGCCTATGTATAACATATCACACAGACATTTAATCAAATATACAACATTAGCTGTGTTAGAATCAGTGAAATCTTTCACTTGCCACACATTTGACAGACCCAAATCCACAGAATTTGTATTTATAGCTAACACACACACTGAACATGAACTGCACCGATGGTGACCACTAATGGGATCCAAACCCCACATCTCTGTAATGGAACACGGCTTGTCAAGACCAACATATATGTTGTTATGAATAACCAAATTCGTAATGTTGGTGCTTTTTCTGTATGCAATTAATGGAAAAGATTCCGTTTTGTTCAAACATCTTTTCCAATTGTAGTTAATTAAGAACTTGATTTCATAAGACAAATTCGAAAAGGTATCAGAAACACCAATCTTGCGGATGTGCACTCTGTAGTCACGTGTTTGTCTAGTAAGGCTTCATGATTATTGTTAAAGGCTCACTTCATGGACCGTTTTACCATTTGCATGGATACCCTTAATTCTGCTGTTTTTCACTTAGATGTTTGGCTTCACATTTAAAGTGTGTTGACTACTGCGTGGCTTGTTTGGAGGATCCGGGTATATTGAGATTCAATGTCTAAACATATCTATATCTTGTTTGTTGGATCAAAGTTGTACCCTTCAATCTTGTTAATGACACTTCTAGTGTCTTGCACAAAGGAGTCTATATTGTTTATGAAAGGTTTCAGATACACATTTGGATAAGGGCTCAAGAATAGAGGACATCCCTGAGAAGATAAGTGAACCTGGAAGATTTGAAAGACTTTTATGTGTCATAGGCAGAATGTAAAATATGGGTGTACGTATACCTTTCTTTACTAAAGATTCTGCTTCCTGCTTGCAAATGCACTGATTGAACAATGCCCTCTGAACTTCAGACTCAGTGATGCCAAATAATTCAGGAGCTGGGTGACAGGTAATTTGCGATAGCTCACTGTATCGGAAAGTAAGCACTTGCATGCCTTAATGTAATCACACCAATGAAGAATGCCAATTCCTCCACCTTTGTCAGCCTGGTGAATAATGATGTGTTAATAGTGTCTAGCTTATTCAGCAGATTGATGTCATGTCTGCTTAAGTTACAGAGCTTTGATAGTGGCTTGGTTTCTAAAAGATCGATGTCAGACAATACTTTCTTCTCGAATAACACTAGTTCCGGTTAACGGGTATGAAAAGGTGGGCAACAAGTGGACAGATTTGTGAGCCCAGATAAATTATTGCACTTATAAATCCCACTGTGGATCCTTATGAGTTGTTTGATAATGGTATAAATGGTGGTTCTAGCTGAATACTGCTGCTTTCACAGCTTGCCCTATTCAGAAGCATGGAGTCAAATACCACCAGAGGGATCGCGAGATGGATTTTCCAAATAGCAATACACCAAATGTTACCTCAACTCCAGAGGTGGTGGTAAATCTTTTAAAACTGCTCAAAAGTATTACTGAGGGCTGTAATGGTGTGAAAAGTTGTACATTTCTGATGCCCCCTTTAACCACCTTCACATCTAATGCATAAATGGGTGAGAAAGTCCTTACAAATATAATGTTGGCATATGTACCACTACTCAACATTATCTATTTCATACATTACAATAATGGTAGAAATGGATGAAAATATATATATATATATATATATATATATATATATATATATATATATATATATATATATATATATATATATGAATGGGTATTACTGGAATACCAGGTGTTCCATTAACACATTTATCATTAGGCCCAGTGGTCAATCTGGAGCATGTTTTTTTTTTTATAGAAATACTGAAAGCCGTTGTTCACCCAGTACTATTCCTGTTCAACAATCCACCAAGCTCATAATGGCCAGCCTAGTCTTCAAGGCAATCCCAGATAGGCCTCTCTCAACCTGTTGGAGGTTAAATGTCAACATAAATGATCACTCTGTTCTACAAAAGACAAGTCCTTTAAGCATTTCAATATCATCACACACCATCCTTTCTTCAATCTTTTAATATAACCAAGTCTGTGTGAACCTAAATATCAACATGCACCATCCTTGTAAGGAATTCAACAATATCTTCACATATCATTCATGTGGGGACGCAAATATCATCACACTTGATTCCTATGCGGTCTTCAATTTCATCACACACCATATCTGCAAAATACTTCATGTGGGAGGTTGAAAATATATGATACAAGTATTTTTTTCCACAAGCATACCTGCAGATTATTTATGTATTCGACTGACAAGTTCCTAATAACACAACTAAACTTATGTTCCACTGCTGTACATTCATTTTAATCTCTATACACACTGAATGTATTCAAATCCAAAACAATTGTTCTTGTTTGCAAATATTATTTTTTTGTTATACATGTCTTTTTTAAAAAGGGACACACATTCCATATTTTTCTATTGCAGGACTTCCTTGGGAATCCCTCCTAACCTGAATGGCTAAAATGTTGCTATCAGACATCAAAGCTGAACACATTCCTATTTAAAAAATATCCTCAAGCTGTTGACAACTCATATTTATCCTACTCATTGTATAGATTAGTCACACCATAAACATTATGTTGCTGTCTATTCTCAACTTGTTTTTGTTGCTTTCTCTTGCTGTCATTGCTGAACCTTCATCAAAAGTGCAAATAAACATTCATCCAACATGATTTACCATCACCACTTATTTAAAAAACAACAGAGTTATTCTCCTTCAGGCAAAAGAACATTGTGTGATACATCGACACACACCAAATCATTAAAGATGCTTAATTTCATTCCTTTTTTTCTTTTCTTTTTCAGAACACCCAAATCTTCATAAAGGAACTGCAGGTAGCATATAACACAGACTGATTTACTTTCAAATGTGCTGGTCACCACTCCATTTTAAGTGGCTATTAAGTGCAAGGTTATAAATACCTTTTAGTTAATCAAAGTTTTTTTAAATACAATCTTCCAAAGCCACACTCTCCAGTCTGCCAGAAATCTGCCAGAAATACTTCCAAATACTTCCAATACAGATTGAATGGCATTAGTGCCAAAGTCAGAACTCACAGGAAAAAGTGTCACACGCTTCTAATACAGTCGTCATGCACACATTTTATGTTGTGGCTATTTCAATATAACATTGCTTTTCTCTGACTTTACCAGTATGACAGCAATGCGCGGTCGGGAACTGGCAAGATAGCATCTACCTGTTCCTCTACATTCCCCCCTCTGGTCGAATTTCCGACCAAATTCTCTTCTTTCATTGTCTTTATCGCCTCTTCATCATTTGTCAGCATCTTCTGTTTATCGTGCTTCTTCTTTGGTATCGAAATCTTTGTCACTCCCCTCAGATGACCTGCATTTTTTATGTGTTCATCCACACTCCAGGTAATGCGGCAGCACTCTCCTGATGGTGAACTGAATATCCAACATCCTACATATCTTTTCCAACCTTTGGGGTAATGGAACTTGGTTCCTGGAGGTACAAGGGTAGTTTTCTTTATATTTTCACAGGTGCTGGCTTCATTTTGCATCTGCTCACCCGTTCAAGCATTGATGTCAATCATTATCTTCATCCCAGTAGCTTTCTTGGCTGTCTTCTGGCACTGTACCAAGATGATCCTTTTAAGACAGAATCCTAGAAATATCAACACTGGTAGTGCTCCCAGTATTTTGAAAGCACTGGCCAGCCAGATTGGAATCCATGACAATAGGAGTCATCTCCTACTGTCTCATCAGCTTCATCTTCCGTCTTTGTATGCAGAGTCATCAACATAGTTATTGCTTCTGTCAGACTTCCATTCTCTTCATCATTAGATGGTATTAATGTACTGCAAGAAGGCCCGATCTTAGCGCACACGCCTCCTTCCATTGCTGTAATTAAGTCAAGGACATACTTTTCCAGAGGGTTATCAGCCTGATGGCCCTCAATTCTTCTGAGATTGTATTGAATCCTTTTATGGTTGCATTCATTGTTTGTAATAGTTTGCATCTGGTGATCTACAGCCACTTGGCATTTACTGCAGTCTGGAGTCCTGGCAGGAATATAGATGCCATTATCATTGCCATCTTACAGAACAGTTTACGCTCATCTGGAATATTGTCATAGACCTGTCTTGATTTTGATGAAAAATAATTACTTCTCTTCTTGCGATAGAGTTTGAGTGACCTCTTTTTCCTCATGTGCTCATCCATTTTTGGAAATTCATTGATATTGAGATCACTATGGCCCACCATCGGAAACAGTTGTGCAATTACGAGTAGTCACAGTGCAGCTTGATGGTGTGTTGTCTAACCGAGCAAGCTCTCAGAATGATTGCCCCGTGCCAGGAGTTCGGCATCTGGCGCCTGAAGACTGTGGGTCAGCTGAGTGCTGCACAGTACCCTCACTGGTACTGTCACTGTGCAATCCCTCGCCACAGGCCCTGAAGGACCCGGCTTGCTTGTGGAGTGGTGTCCTGAACAAGGAGAGGAGAGGAGAGGTGAGGTGGTCCCCTCTAAAAGTTCAAACTTGCTTGTTTCTCTGCACCATTCCGTACCACACTGCACTGCACAGGGCTCTGCATGGTAAGGTGAAAGGTGTAGACCAGCGTTATTCAAACTGTGGGTCGCGGCCCTCTGGTGGGTCGCAGCCTCATGCCCAGGGGTCCGCGCATCCACAGCTTGAAAGTAAACATTAGCATCCATTACCAAAGGATCAGGCTGTTGCTTCATCAAAGAGTAACAGCCCGATCCACGGCCCCTGCCACACATGCTTAGTGCGACAGGGGCCGGGCTTTGTCAGGTCTCAGGCTCGCATTAGAAGCCTATTTAGGAAGAAAAAAAAAAACACACACACTTTGTTTGCCGTGATGACAAGTCATCGCGGCAAAAGAAGGTGTGCGCTTTTTCTTTTGTCTTCATGAATAGGCTCCTAATGGAGCCTGAGGCCCCACAAAGGCCCGACCCCTGTCACACTGAGGTCAGGGGCCTGGCTTTTGTGAGGCCCTGCAGGCTCCATTAGGAGCCTATTCATGAAACAAGGTAAAGCGCACACCTTGTTTTGCAGGGATGACCAGCCCCTCCCATATGAATGCAGAGCAGGAAACCACTAATGATGGCACATTAGTGACAAACTGCCCTACTTTCAGATGGGAGGGGTGGTAGGGAGAGTGAGCCAATCCATGACAGCCAGCTTCTCTAAACTTGCATTTGGCAAGGGCCTCAAGCTGTGCTGCTAGCTCAATCTGGCTGACTGACAGCCAATGAGGATGGAAGGCGCCACGTCTTCCAACAATAAATAGTACTCACCTGCAGCTTCAGTGATCCTGCTTCAGATTGCGTCCATCAACTCCGGAGTTACATGCTGTCACGAGGTTCCTGCTTTTCTATTCTTTTTACTTTCAAAAAGGTAAGTGGCATTTACATACATGACCAATAAATAAAGTGACCAGAAACACAAGGAAAATCGAGGCGTGGGGGCCTCTGTTCTAGTTGATAGAACAGAGGTCCCCACGGTCCTTATTTCTCCTGCAGCAGCAGTGTCCAGGGACAGCGCCAGGGCATTATATCCCTTTCGAATTGGAGGCGCCAGGGCATTTCAAACTTTTCACATGAGAGGGGCCTTCACTGAGTCTTGGGGGCAGGAGGAGCAACTGCCCCCATGTTTCCAGTCAGAATTCATTTAGCTCAGTGATATATTCAGTGCTCTGTTTTTTTTGTGTGCTGGTGCTTAAAATGTGCGCTTTGCATTACAAGCTGTATACCGCTGACTGGTTCCACTCTAAGCAGGGGAGAAAAGAGGTCTGTGGGGACTCCGTACAAGTGAATAGAAAAAAGACCCCATGGTCCTCATGTCTCTTGCAGCACCAGTGGCCAGGGAAGGCGCCAGGGCATTTCATCCGTTTCAAATTACAGGCGCCAGGGCATTTCATCCGTTTCAAATTACAGTCGCCAGGGCATTTCAAACTTTTCACATGAGAGGGGCCTTCACTAAGTCTTCGGGGAGGGGGAGCAACTGCCCCCATGTTGCCAGTCAGAATTCATTTAGCTCAGTGATGTATTCAGTCCTGTTTTTTTGTGATGCTGCTTAATATGTGCGCTTTGCATTACAAGCTGTATGCCGCAGACTGGTTCCACTCTAAGCGGGTGAGAAATGAGGTCTCTGTACAAGTGAATAGTGAATTGTGAAGGGGTGGGTGAAGCGGCTATGGTTGTCTCAAGGCTTATTGGAGGCAAAGGTACAATTTCTTTCTTGGAGGACCACCACATAATGCCCCAATGGATTGTGGCCAGCACAAGCAGTTAGCAATGTCCCTTGCCTTTCTTTGGATTCTACAAACTAACCAGATCTTCAAGTCGGGACCCATAGTACATGTAGAACACCACAAAACATGTGGTGCACTATTGAAGGACCATGTTTTTTTCAGCCCCTCATTTTTGCTCAAAAGCCTTCTAGTGCATGTGTGATTTTGTCACAGCTACATGTTTTGCATTTTTGTTTTTGAATTATCGTTTTCAAATCCTACTGTACCTCATTCGGTACGTAAATGAGGTTATCAACAAAGCATATGAAAAGGCATTAATATGGGAGTTTACATTTTTTCATAGGTGAGGAACCCATTTTGAAATGGAGCACTTCTTTTTGCCCAAAAACGGTAGTGTGAAAAGGAAGGCAGACGCAGACATTGACACAGGAAAAAAACCTGCAAAAGCCAGAAAGTTTGATGGCACATATTTAGACCTTGGATTTACTTCCGTTGTGATCAGAGGTGAAACGAGGCCTCAGTGTGTGGTGTGTGGAGCAATTTTAGCCAATGAGAGCATGGAGGTGGTGCATCTTCCATTTGATGCCCTGGAGGAGCTGATTGAGGTTCAGTCGGACACTATTCTGCAATCTGAATTTAGGAACATTGCAGTGGGTGACTTTTGGCTGAAGGTAATCCTGGAGTATCCTACATTGGCAAGGTCTGCTATACAGTCTCTCTTACCCTTTGGGTCTTCCTACTTGTGCGAAATAGGCTTTTCAGCATTGGCTGTACTGAAAACTAAATACCGCACAAGGCTGGAAGTGGAGGACAACCTCAGAGTGGCGGTCTCAAAAATAAAGCCACACATTGACTCACTTTCTGCAGAGAGACAGGCCCACCCTTCCCATTAGTGCTTGCTCTGTAAAATCAAATTGCCTTCTGCTGAATATACTAATAGGAATGTATTTTGAGAAAATAAAAGCCCTACTGGAGAATTTTGTGTTTACTTGCACGGTTTCTATGTTTGGATTGGATGTGATTGTCCTAGTGTCTTGGAATGTCTCCCCAACAGCATATCCCTTCATAATTATGGCACCACGCATTCTGCAGCCCTCTCTATAAAAAAAAAAAATAACACCAACACAGAGGGGCGGGGCAGGGGGGTCCCGAACAATTTATTTTCTGCTCAGGGGGGCCATGGCATAAAAAGTTTGAAGACCACTGGTGTAGACTTTTCATCTCATACCTTTATCTTATGCATAGCTGTGGCCTTCAGAAACTGCAGCTTCCTAAAGGAAAAGAGGCAAGCTGGATATGAGCATATGTGTGTATTGTGCTGTTACTGGCTTACCTACAGTGGGGACATAGTGGCTCTGCAGGGCTGGGGGGTTCAAGTATCAGAGGACACTCTAGCACCTTTAGTGCCTTGAGCGCAGTACCCCTATATGTTGGGTTTGCCTATATTGACCTATATATGTACTGAGGTCATTTGAAAACTAATTAACCAATAACCCACCAACAACAACCCATCAACAAACACAAGGTTTTCCAAGCGAGGGCCCCCAGGTGGGGAAGCGGCCAAGATCACATACCAAACATAAAAATAGACAAAATGTCGCTTTCCGATCCAAGAGAGCTAAAAAGTACCGGCCGGCAGCGCCCCAAAGGTTGATCACTTGATATTTCAAAGAGGTTTATGTTATCTAGCAGGCTTTGATCTCAAATTCTTCTTCCACAAAATCTGTCAGCGACCAACCACCTAACAACCAACTGAGTGCCAATACTCCGACATTGATATTGATACTGAGTCTGTCAATATCTCAGACGACAGTTTTCCATCGATTGACAATAATGGATCCCTCCTCATTATGTGTGAGAACCTAATATAACATTCCATGGGCTCCACTTTGGTTAACATTCAGCCTCCAAACGATGACAATGGGTCATCAAGCCCCAACTTGGAGGTACTGACATCAAATTGTGTGGTATCTGAAACTGATGTAAACCTCGCCCATATGCTGACATCCTCTTCGAGGCTTCCCTTTTTCCAAGATGAAGCAATAACTTCTGCTTCATATAACCAAATTCTGTCTAAAATTGAGGCTTTATTTCAGCTCTGATCAAATATGGCTACCGATCAGTAATCGCTAAAGTTAACTGTCACCAGGGTGGTCGATGTGATTTTAGACAACAGCCAAAACTGTATTTCCGGGCCCCCTGAACCTGCACCCATTGGTACGAGGGTAGTAAGTACAAACCAGCTGGAAAGTGCTGGGGGTCCCTGCCTACGAGAGCAGAGCTGACTCAGGAGAACGATAGTGCAGCAAACCCATGTGCTCCAAAGGACTCTCTGTGTGTACTGGCTGCAATAGAGGAAGATCTGATTGAGGCTCTGCTTGCTGAGCAGTCAATGACTGCCAGTCTTTCCAGCAAGTGGCCAAAGCAACAGAAACAACAGTTGGCCCCTAAAACTAGGCAGTGCCATAATATAAGCAGCAGACAGATGTGGCATCCCCTGCAGCCACTTCTGGCACAAAGCAGTTCCCTCCCTTCAACGCATGTCTCTTTCCGCCAGCTCAAGGCAAGTATCCATCACAAAGGAGCAGGTGACTGGATCAGTCAGACAGGTGATCCCTCAAGGTCTGCAACAAAAGCAGGTCACCCCTTCTGATGCAGGCCTTTTGTTTTTTTCTGATGTTCTACAGCGAGATTACAAGATCGAATAGGCTCATGTGGGTCCAGCGTTGCTATGCCTGAGCCAACCTCCTCTTTCAAATGGCCCTCTAACCTATCCATTTGTTTCCAACTATAACTCATTGCTGTACAATGAGCAAATCATAGGAGCTCACAAAACATATAGCGAGTCGCAGGTTAACTTTTAGATAACTAGGTTGATGAGAGTTGAGGAACTTTGACCAAGACTTGACAGCCCATTTCTGAATCGCACTGCCCTCCTGGACATATGGAGGTTTATTCCCCATTATCTTCAATCTGCAGTAGTGACATAGCTCGCATAGATCTACTGGAGTGGAACAGTGGCCACAATTGGGCACTAATTGACCTCGCTTCACCAGCGACTGTCTCACTTCTCTCCATATGTTCAGGAATCCTATTTTCTATGGGGTACAAACTCACAGTGTGCCACAAGTGGCCCATAGGGGATCTTCTTTACTATGGCACGCCAGAATCACCAACCAGGAGATGCCGCCTGTGGGGCAACAGTACAGATTACATGGACCTCAACCCGAGCCGTCACCCACCTGTGTGGGAAGAGCAAACGAAAGCAGCCAGCGAGCTTCTGATTGCTACCAGCAGATCCCAATTTTGAATCCATCTAAACCGGAGGCGGCTAAATGATAATGATTTGTTATTTATATACCGCCTTAAGCCAACGCGCTTTACAGAGAGCATATTTACATACATTTATCATCCCAACCGAAGTTGATACTCATTTAACAACCTCGAAAGGATGAAACGCTAAGTTGGCCTTGCCAGGATTCGAACATGCGACCTGCAGATCACACATAGATCACAGCAGTTAGCGCTCAACCCAGTGAGCTATCTTACTGGCTCTTAGAAATGACATGTAGAAGGCCCAGATTTTGATGCAAGCATCGATGGGATTAGGTTGCTTTCCTGGAATATTGCAGGGGTGAACAGGCAACTGGAAGACCGTATGTGGACTAGTTTTATTATTGGATACAATATAATTGCCTTGCAGGAGACTTGGGTCCTGGACCCTGTCATGTTACATGGTTCCCAGTATTTTTGTATCCCGGCCACCAGGGGCTTGAAGGGCAGGCCATGGGGGGCCGACTGGTCTGGATAGAGTCTTCTCTGAGGTGGGAGTTGAAGATAGTTGATACTCAGTCCCCAGATGTTCTTATGCTTATCATTAAACTCAATGCCTTAGAGTCTTGAGGGTTATTCAGTGTTTACAACAGACCTTCTTGTTTGATTGGAATGGCCTGCATGGAAAGCCTTCAAATGGCATTAGCTGGCAAAAATTGTGCGGGGTCACAACATTCCTTTATAGTGATGGTGGCAGATTTCAACCTAAATTGGAACCAATCGACCAGCTTGACGGTTTCTGGGCAGCGAAGATCAAGCCTGAGATATTCCTGACCTGGCTACTAACAAAGTATTCTTTAGCAGCCGAAACATCCTCCATCTTATACAAACTCAAGCTAAGATCCTGCAACAGCAGGTTTGACACTGATCAAGCTGGCAAGAAGACGTTTATTGGGCTTAAGGTTAGCACCTTTATCGATTATTTTCTAATCTCTGCACTCGCTTGGGCACGGGTAGACAATTTTAAAGTCATTGATAGGTACGAAAGTGACCATTGCCCGTTAGCCATCTATTTATGGTGGGATTTACCTGGGCTTGGATGGTAGACACTTACACAGGGCCCCCACTATGCAGGAGTCATGGGCACTGCTTGAAGACCACTGAAATGGGTCTAGGTCTCAACACCCGAGTAGAAGCAGAGAATGTGTGCTTCAATTTCAGCCATCATCTGCAACCTAGAGAGTGAGTCTGCCTCGGTCTGGCTGAATTTCAAAATCTTAAAAATCACGTTCTTCCGCATGTTTCGGTGCATGTGTCCAAGTTCAAAGGCAAACCCATCGAGAGGGTGGCATGTTTTGATGTTTTTTGTAGAGCGGCAAAAAGAGATATAGGGACCCAAAGGGTGTAGACAGACCTAAACTCTGTTTCTTGAGACCCCAATATAAAAACTTAATCTACTCTAAAAAGACTGATTACTTAACAGGGAAATGGTAGGGCCTTAATACAACCTATTATTTAAGGGACAGCGCCTTGTTTTGGAAATTTGTTTGCGTATTGTGACCATAAGGGTTATCCTCAATTTGCTGGCAGCATTGGGGGGGATAGATGGAGGGCTCACTTCTGTGATCTATATGCTGCAGACTCCTCTCTAATTCATCTCCCAGCCACCTACTGTATAACAAGCATCAATATTATGTGCATCAACCTTCAAGAGGTACAGGAAGCATTAGCTTCTGCAAAACAGGGTATGGAGGCAGGCCCAGGCCTATTCACGCCAGATCTTTATAAGGACTAGATATCTATCAGAGCCCCCATATTGTGCCACGTCTTTGATGCGATCCTGCGGTTGGGCAGGACTCCGGACTCTTGGCACAAGGCAATAATTATCCCTGTATACCAGAAGGGTGGCAGGGATAGTACGGACAACTTCAGACAAATTTCCCTGTTAGACTGGGCTGGAAAGTTGTTTGGAAGCACCTCCACTTGTGGGTTGACAAAAAAAAAGCTGATTAGTGTACATCAGGCAGGGTTCCAAAAGGGCTTTGGGACAGTGGATCAGAGTTTTATGTTTTTCCTTATTATTCAAAAATACTACTGAACATGTGCCTGTATGTACTGTTTTTGGACCTCAGGACAGCATTCAATTCTGTGCTATGTGAGCATGTATGGCAACTGCTGGTGAAGCATAATGTTCCAGAGTATCTGATCAGTATCATATCATCACTCTACTTGGCTACCTTGTCCTGTGTATGCTACAACATGGGTCACGATAAAACATCATTCTTTGAGGTGGCCCTGGGTGTTAGTCAGTGCGATGACCTGGCACCCCTTTTATTTAAACTCTATATACAGGAGACCATAGATGAGTTATTAAGGGGGTGCCGGGACTGCCCCAAGAAGTCTGCAACTAAGTGCCCAGCATTATTCTATGCAGACAATGCCCTTCTAATAGCTACAACACTGCAGGGCTTGAAGGAATCCCTTTACATTTTTCTAAGGAAATCGAGGGAGTTGGGTTTCTAAATAAATGTGGGGAAAACCAAGGCGATGGTTAATAAGCCAAAATGTGGGAAGAACATTTTGCTTCAAATAACGATTGATGATACTCTAATAGAACAAGTTGATAGTTTTTACTATCTAGGTGTGAGATTCCAGGCGAGTCCAGTGTGGGCCCTTTAGATAAATATGGCTGCTGTTATGCTGTATATATTTAGCAGGGCTATTTTATCCTTCTTTACCTGTCATGGGAGTGGTGCAATTTCACCTGCATTAGAACTCTATCAGTAGCAGGCAATCTCAGCCACCTTTACGTCTCAGAGCTATGGTGGTTTGAGGATGTTGAGGCGATTGTTAGAAGGGAAAACTATTTCTTGAAGAAACTGTTATAGTTTTCCCAACTGCTTTGGTTCATTTGGAATCCCCTTAAGCACTGACCTTATGTTTCAGCCTGTCCCCCTTTGGGTTAGAGTCTGGACCCAACCTGCTTTGGAACTGTGTAGGGACGCCCTCCTACATATCATGTCCCATGAAGGAGTAAGTGGTTTGAAATGACTTTCCCACACAAAAAACATATTATTCTGTTTGAATGTGGGTGAGTTTTGGAATGACCCTGGGTGGTTTTGTGCAACGAGCTGGAGCCAAATCAAGCCTCCGATAAGACAGAGAGCAAGGAATATTCTCCTCCTCGTGGCTGCACAGCTAAGGTTGGGCCCAGATGATTTGGATCGGAGCTACACAGTTGGTTCTAAGGCATACTTGGACCTGATCATGTCCACACATGCAAGATCACTTTATACAAGGCTTAGATTGGGGATCCTGTCAATTGCTGCTTTTACTTCCAAATGGAAAGATTAAGATTCAGATAACTGCCCTTTGTTCTGTGCTGCTGAGGAGACAATTGCACATTTCCTTTTATTTTGTAAGCCTACCCTGCAGCTAAGGCAGTTGTATTTGAGACCCATATTGCTGGAAGCAGGTATCAAAACAGTTGTTGGGGGATGTGGGGTTGAGAATGTTTAGCTCTATGCCTCATCCCCTCAACGGCATGTTCTGTGACCAGATACCTGCACATAGCATGATTGCTGAGGAGAACAATGGCTGCTTATTAACTTGGGCCTGTAAGGAACCTATGGTGGCAACAGTAAAGACAGACACAAGTGATCACAGTTCAAGGGTGTTTATTAAACCGTATGTAGGGGTGAGAAAAACACATAATCTAAACCTAAAGCTAAGATGGGAGCAAGCTACGACCATCAAATAATAATAAGGCAGCTCTAGTAGCGTCATGTCAAATAAAAAAAGGGCGATACTAAAAAACCTATTGCCAATCCTTACGACTAACATACAAAAAGATTGTGGGATAATGTTCACCAGAAAAGAAAGAAGTGTTGTCAAAGTTATAAGTCAGGATGGTATGGCTGGGTCTCCCTTCCCCATGTTTCAAGCATGGGACAAGGCAGAACTCCTGAGCACAGCACCACTCCTGGGCCTCCCCAGCACAAGCCTCACAATTCCAATTCAATGATACTAGAACCTTCAGGGGCCAAGTCTCTTTCCTCAAAGTCTCTTGCCTTAGAAGGCCTGCTGGTTCAAAACAACAAACAAACAAACAAACAAACAAAAGCTCCTTCAGTGGTCTTGCACCTGTGCAATTGCTCTTTGCCCCTAGGATCTCCCTTTGCTAGACTCCGATCTTCCTTGCAAAGTGGGCCGCCCTCTGGTGGGTTCACTACAGTCTTTCAAATACAGCTCGTAAGATTCAGGAACCTTAATGTCTTTTTAAACAATCACCACTGTGGGCATCCCTCAACAGGGTTCACTCTTATCGCCACAATCTTTCTGGGTGTATTACCCTCCACCCCAACTCTCAGGCATCCCTCTGTTGTGTTCATACTTGCCTTATTTCACAGTTCACAATCTTATCAGAAAGCTGGGTTCCCTTGCTCTAGCTTTCTCTCCACCATGGGCAAGAGACTTTCGATTGTACAACGAAGTTGACGTGACCTTTGTTGGACCACTCTGACATCTCATGTCACCCTTTCGTATGGCATTCTGGTACTTGCATTTTTCAACACAAAAGGGGCCAGCGAGAGTCCTTCGACTGAGCACTCCTGTGGCACCTGACCACTCTGCAACTGGCCCTTCTCGCGGTTTTCACTAAAGTTTAAACACACAGAAATTTTTTGTTTCAAGTTACTGCATTCATCTAATGTTGCCACTTGCAACCTTGGGCTCAACACATGTTGATTTCCTATCAGCTTCCTTCGAATCACCGGCTGTGTTGAACCTACTGGCCTGTCTTGCCTTTGGAGTTAAGGACGGTACCACACTAGCCAACATGACTACCCACCTGTGCTATCAATGCAGGATGCCCTTGTGCACCGTTGACATCTGTTACTCTACACACCAGCTTTAACTCCCAGTCTTATGAGTTCCCTCTCAGAGGCTTCGCCGGTCTGAGTTGAAAAGGGCAAAGGCAGTTCCCCCTTTGTCGTCCATCCAGGTCTCGCCACCCTTCTTGTCCTTTTGAACTGCCAGTTTGGTACAGCTGTGTCCTCGTGCATTCAGCCTTCCTCGTTGTGTGCTTTCGTGCTCCGTCTTTTATCACTCTGGGGAAGGTAAAGGGCCATCATGTGTGTGTGGTTATTGTAAATTGCCTGACTCTGCCTGACCCGTGTGTTGGGACATGTCAGGTAAATGGCTCTGGTGTTAGTCTGTTGTCTGTTACTGTGTAAGAAAGTGTTCATGTCAGAAAAGGGGGCTAGAGCTTCTAAATATCAAACAGGGTAGGATGGGGAAAAGGTGTTACAAGAAAGGGGGTACCATGTCTCAAACTTTGGTGTCCCACTTCCACTCCCCGAAGACCCCGGTCCAGGTGATCCTCCCCCAGTGCTCGACCCCCAGAAACTGGATCAAATAGCGATGGATGTGTCCTGGCCACCTGGACGACAGATATCCGGAGACTAGCGGGTGTGACACGTGCAGGTTCCTCTCAGGCCCCACACTGTGAGTAGTTCTCTCCTGGCTTTCCAATAATTGTATGGATGGCAATGCCCGTTTGCCCATTTGTACATGACAACCAATCCCTTATGCTGCTGCAAAAAACATTTTTAGCGGAACAAATTAGCTTTTTACCTTAAGTCTTTTAGAAGGGCTATTTTAAACTTTGTATTTTTATCTATTTTGTAATGTATTCAATCCTGACGACTCTACATCAAATAACGTTTTTTGAATAAATGATATTGAGATCACTTTAAGGAATCTCTCATGCTGGAACATGTACCATTACAATAGAGCATATTCCTCCCCAATTTATAGGTAACTGCATGTAAGTTCTGGATCCACAGGCCCAATATTGGTCCATTAGTACGGCAGTTCCTCCATTCATTCTTGGGACCTCAATTGTCTGTCCAAATCCTTTGTTCTCTCCATTCATAACCGAGCCTCCATTATTGAAGCATGTTGTTGGATTCTTCAATGGTATCATAGATACTGGTCCTGCTTTGTTGTCGACCCATGTTAGTAACTTGGAATACTTGGCCCCTGATTTTAGGATTCTGTCATTCACTAGATGCACTATGCCTACTGGTTACTTCTTCAATATGTGTGCAGGGCCAATAATAGTCCTTCTTCCCATCCAGTGCTGGTGTCAGCATGCCCATAGACAAATAGCTAAGGTCTCTCCCAGCATTCTGGTTCTCCTTCTTGTTCAGTCATATCTGAGCAGTCCAGCCACTTCATCTCGACAACTTATATTCATTAACCAATCTGGGCTGGATACATACGTTTGTTGCGTGTCCACCCCATGCCACTTTCCATCCTTTTTGTCTTCACATGAGTATCTTCATATGGAAATGTTATTCTTGATCATCATTGCAAAGTTGACCATTTCCTTTCAAATTTCCCTCTGATTGTACACACTGCTAGATGACTGAGACATATTGCATCATGTGCAGCTATCTCTTTGGCAATAAAAGTTCTTGCTTCATTCATGGCATACAGTATTAAGGAAGAGATATAACAGCTTTCATCTGATGCTTTCTCTCCCACTTCCTTCATATGCTGATACCATATATTATTTTTTAAATGTGCTGAATTATCAAGATATGTATATATATTCAGTGAAAAAAACTTTGTTAAAGGGGATGTTATGCTTACGTTACGCTACTAAAAACCTATGAAATTCAGTATAAAAAAAACTTTGTTAAAGGGATGTTATGGTTCCAAGCAATACCGAAAAACCCTTGAAATTCGCCAGTTATGGTAAGCTAAACAACCATAACTCACGTCACCACTGTGCACTGCTAAGACTAACACCCAGGACATCAAAGATGACATCACAAAGGTCATTGATGACATCACAGAGGACATCACATGCCAGGCTCCCTCTTTTTTCCTTTACTGACATATCTAGGCCAGTAACAGTCAGGAACTAAAAATTCAAAAAGTACTATATTTGTAGACTTATACTTCAAATATGTTCTTACAGTAATTCACTTGGGGTTCACTCACAGCATATGAAACATATGCATAGGGGAAAACACAGATTTGGAAAACAGCAATGCTTTCTATGTATGAAGATAATCAGTAAGGTAATCAACACTTTCTTATAGTTCTGCTTTTTTTTAAAAATAACTTTACTTTCCAGGATATGCTCATATTTGTATACATTGTATGCACACTACTTTCTTTAGGGTCCAGTCACATTATATGATAGTTATACACTGTGAAGTAGTAGCTTTGAAGCAGAGCAGTCATGTATGTGTATAAAGTTAATCAGTTAGGGTATGAAGATTGGCTGGTAATACTGTTGTTTACTTAATTTTCCCTGTATATGCTCATATTTGTATGTGTTGTTGTCTATTTGTGTTTTGTTTTGAATAATGCGATTATGTATTAAGTGGGTTTTATTGCGTAGTTATTAAATGTTGCACAGTAGGAAAAACTGTGATAAAAAAGCTTTTGTCATTTTACTATTCAACATGGCAAGATTAATAATATTGCACTTCCATCATGTATATTGCACACAATGCCGATGTTTCTACATGAGTAGCTTAGTATACTGGAAAGAACCTGATAATAGAATAGTATTCATATCAATGCATTACTTAATGCACTACGTACCTCATGATATGTATTCCAATAATCCTTCACACTTTTTTATCAACATTACTATAAGTATCCCTTGTACAGACTTTTCATGAAAAGTAAATGTTCATGTGATGTCATCAGTGATGTCATCAATGACATTTGTGATGTGATCGTTGATTTCCTAGTTGTTAGTTTTAGCAGTGCGCGGTGGTGGCACGAGTTATGGTTGCTTAGCTTACCATAACTGGTGAATTTCAAGGGTTTTTCGGTTTTACTTGGAACCGTAATGTCCCTTTAACAAAGTTTTTTTTACTGAATTTCATAGGTTTTTAGTAGCACAACTTAACCATAACGTACCTTTAACAATGTTTTTTTTTCACTGAATTTCATAGCTTTTTAGTAGCGCAACTTAACCATAACATCCCTTTGGCAAAGTTTTTTTCACTGAATTTCATAAGTTTTTAGTAGCACACCATAATGTCCCTTTAACTATGTTTTTTTTCACTGAATATAAATATAGATAATGTAAATGTGATACATGTTTACTAAGACTCCCTTACCGTACATTTATATATCATAGAATATACTAAACCCCCTGTCCCACTACAGATTTTGATGACCGCGGACTGTGCGCATGTCCGCGGATGGACATGGTCACCATCAGCACTATCCAAAAACTAAGGGGGTATCTTATATTATTGTATCATACAATAAAAACACCAAACATATTCAAAGAGCACCACATAAATAGATTACATGTAATAATAAATAAGAAGTGGAAACTGTTTATGTAAGACACCAACCATCCACTGAAGTAGCATTTCCAATATAATGGAATATACCAAAACAAAATAAATATGCCTCCAACTGTATTACCTCACAGAAACTCCACAGCAAGAAGCAAGAGCATACTTACACAGAAGTAACAGCAAACGTTTCTAAAAAAGTAGTAAGTACACTACATTTATTTCATATACTTATACATTTTCTGTATTATGTACACTAAAACTAATATTATAATTTTTTTTAACACAGAAATTTCCAGTACTTTGAAATGGCTGGAAGAAAATTTCCCACAAGAGGAAATGAATGAAGACAGTGATAATAATAGTAGACACAACATTTCTCCATATAAGCCATTTAATAACCATTACTTTATGTGTACTTAACACATTTCTTTTAACAGACCAGACAACCAATAAAAATAATGTAGCAAAAGAGATATTAGAAAATCCTCTGAAACAAATGAAACTAAAAATGGATTTGTGAATGCAACACTTCAATCAACTAAAAGACTGTATTGTGGACCACATTAAAGAAAACATTAAATACCACTGTCCCACATGTACCTGTTCCCCCTCTCCATGTCCCAGCCAACTATCCCCAAACCCTCCCACCAAGAAAAATGGTACAATGAGACTTCTATCCCTTCCTCCCCTCCCATACATCATATCCAAACCCCTAATTCCCCTGTATTTGTTTCAGTTTCTGCTTCCCCCTCTCTTTCCTAATTTCTCTACTGTTAAACAATAATAACATTAATTTTGTTCTTAGTATATGCCTGTGTTTTTTTTTAAAGGCAGTCAGTGTGTCCACGGACAGCGCGGCTCTCCAGCATGTCCTCAATTAACCAACATGGGGTGACTTAAAAACACTATACCTGTTTGTACTGTACGTAATTAAAATGGAGGTGTCCTTAGAACACACAAGATGTCTGCCTCTCACAATCACCCAAAATGGGGGTGTCCTAATAACACCCCTGCTGTTCGTAAAGTCCGCAACCAGAATATGAATATATCCGTAGAACACATATCCCGTCCGCCTGTCCCCAAAGTTTTGACGCACATTTATTTTATTCAGGGACTTCAACATTGTTCGTAGAACACCGTGCACATGCGCATCACACACTTGCATCCTACGAACATCGCCCCTCTCCGCAATTGCCCGCCGCCCTTTTAATTAGTTCGGGGACCCGAACACTGTCCGTAGAACACCCGCCCGCATGCGCACAACCGTCAATGCGCATTTGGTGTCCTGCACACAGCCGTCCCATTTGCGAACGTGTCCGTGAAGTCATCATGTGATCGCACCCACGCTGACCATGTGTCCTTATTTGCAGACACTGTCCGGGCCCTTGAACATTTAAAAACTGCTTTTCTTAGCAATCCAAGGTATTTTACAGTAAATGTTCACCATTGCACATGTCCCTGCCGATCTACATACTTTTTGGAACTTTTTGAACCCGTTCTTGGTGTTCGAAGTGTTCAGGGATGGTGTGGGTGTCCGCGAAGCGTGCCCCAGCCCCCCTATAAAAGGCCACACCCCAAAGCTGATCCTCATTCTGCTTTTGGATTTCCAAGATTTACAACAGGATAATTGTGCAGGTTGCTGTTCTTGGTTCCTCGTTCCTAGTTCCTGGTTATTAACCTTCCAGATGGCATCCCAAATTGCTTCAGCTGCTACTGCCTCGGCATAAGCACCCCAACCCCCTCCACCACCACCACATCCCCAAGGGCCTGCAGAGGGGAACATGTGTGAGGATGCAGAGGAGAAGGAATGAAGAAGATGAAGAGGATGAGGTAGTGGAAGTTCCTACTGCGAGCACTCATCGTGAGTCTTGGGTGTGGAGGTTATTTACCACCGTTGATGGAAAGTCAAAAGCTCAAACGAACAAGGTGATCTGAACTCAGTGCCACATGGTGTTGAGTCGTGGCAAGGCTGGTTTGTATAGCTTTGGTACTACATCAATGAAGCAACACCTAAAGTAATTCCACGTTGGGGCTATTCGTAAGGATGTACCTTGCGATAAATGTAGTAGGTTGAGTTCCTCTGCAGCATCCTTCATTTCCACTCCTGTCACCACAAAAGACACTCCTGTGGGACAGTGTATCTCTCCAGCTGCCTCACAGGCCATTCATGATGCTGTTGACCCTTACCTTTCGAGGGTCACAATATTGTGCATGTACTGCGACTCAGTACTCTGCAGGGGGGAGAACCTTCGGACTGCTTTTGAGACTGGGGTCAATGAGCATCAGAAGGTCTGCGACCGACCTGAATAAGGCCCATCCTACATCTTCTTCTCTCTACCTGCCCTTTCTTATCCCCTTGGTTGGTGTCCCTTCCTTAACCTGCTTTCCCCTCCTTTCCTTGTGCGTCGTGTTTAAAAAAAAACACAAAATATAAAACAACATTTTTCAGAGCCACCTTTCACAGTTTCAAAACAGAAGTGACAAATAAATAGTGCAGGGCCCTGTGCATTTTTTAGAAGTCTGTGGACATCTAAAAACTATGCAGTGCTGCCCTGTCACAACCATTGCTCTTTTCTATGGGAGGAAGTGGTGGCTCTGAAAAGAGCCTTTTTGTGTTTTTTGTGTGTGTTTCAAAAATGGATTGCTGTAATTCCAAAAAAGGTTGCAATGCATTGTGTATGTTTCGCAGAAAAATCTGATTGCTGGAACAAGTAAGATGTACTCCATCTCTGCAAAAAATGTGTGTGCTACAAAATATAATATTTTCATTCTGAAAAGAGGACATACCGACATCTCTCAAAAAGGCACAAGCAGCCTTGTTTACATTGCACATTCCTATCTCCATTTGTGAACCAAATGAAAAAGAACACATCCACATTTGTCTCTGCGCAATATGGGAAATAATTACTCTCAAGTTTGGATACATGTCCATTACTTTCCCAAGTCCTTCTTTCATTGCAAATTACAAAGAGATTCCAGACACATGTCCTAAACTGGTCCCTCCACAATGAATAATAATAACGTCTGGATGACGCTGTGTCACCAAAGAAGCACAGAGAGGTACCAAATCCACACACTTCACTCCACGCACTCCATGCCAGTGCACTTCCACGTGAGATAATCCAAGATATGCAGCCACTCCACAGCGATCTGCATGCACCTCCAACCAATTTATCCACAAATCTCCACAAATCTCCCAACATCCAAACAATCTGCTTTCCGAAACACACAGCCACAGCTATCTGTTCTTCTTTCAGGAAAAACACCTACTGAAAAACTCTCTCCTTACACAATATACCCAGTAAACCTTATTGACCAATCCCTTCCATGCTCAGTCTCATTTGTATGCCTCGCAACCCCAAAATCCCTGTATGTAATACATGCTACCCGCGAACAACCGCGCTGTCCGCAGACAAATCGAAAAATCTGAGCGTGGGGAATAAAAATTTAAATAGTGTGCCCCATTTCCCCTTTGAGGTTGTCTCTGAAAAGAGCCTTTTTTTAAATTTGTTTTTCAGATGCTTCAGAAACACCTTTTATTTTGTATTTTTTTTCTTATTTTCCTCCAAAAATCTTCACATTAGCTTCTCCAAAGCAACCCTTATGTTCCAAATCAGCATGGCATTTCCCATAAAAGATAAAGAAATGCCATCTTTTTTAAAATAAACAACATTACCAGAATCAATGTTGTCATTATTACAAAAGAACATACCAGCTCTAACCATGAAAGCAAACATGCCTCGTTTGATTGCACACCTAGCAATATTTTGCTGAGGACAAAAAACACAACTATTGTCCCATACTGCTCTAGGTAACAAACCATAAAAAATAACGTTGGCATTTGGAAGGACTTTCGTGATTGCCTGAACCAAGTTTTGCAGATCTTGCAACAAAGTAGGGGCACTGACATAGCCCAAAAGCACAGAACCACAGTGTAGGACAACTACATGTAGACTATGAAACCTAACCATATCTTGACAAACTACTAAAATTGCCTGCAAATTCAAATCAGACACAGTGCTCCACACCACATCCACTCCTTGTGTGTCAAAATGGTTAGCCAAATTCCTAGATTTAGCATACTGCTCCAAACCATTCACAAACATATCTCCAACCACCAACACCCTGACTTTCTGCACCTCTACCATGTTCACTACACACAGTCCCTCTCAATACGAAGCAGAACCTCAACACCTGATTGTCTAATCCTCAAAATACACTTCCTGCTCCAAAACCCTAGATATGGCATGTCCTGTCTACGAACAACCACGTTGTCCACGGAATGCATAAGTAACACTGGGGCAGCCCTTCTACCCTTTCCACTACACTCTCTGCACCAATTCCTTATTGGCTACGGTTAAGCAGTCACACAATCATCCACCAATCACATCCCAGAACTCTACATCTAACTCTTTCATCACAGATCAGCACTTTAGATGTACTAATGATCACTCTCAATAAAATTTGGCTATGACTGCAATGGACCTACATCAACAACTACTATAAAACTCCCCAAGATTTGTACTTGCAGATTTATGCACATCCACATGCATGAACACAGACTACAGGTATGAATATTTCCTACACAGTACATTTACACCTCTTCTAATAATACAATACATCCCGAGAGCATAGCTCAGCGGCAACATGCGCGCCATGAAAGCAAAATGACACAAAGCAACACAAATTCGATCCCTGGGTCCGCGCTTAGAAACCTCTGCATATTTAAGCTAGTTATAAATACGCAACTAAGACAAAATAATTACACAACTAAAAAACAAACAATTCCTGTATCAGCACCTCGATGCCTGCGGGCTGTGTAAGCGCTTTAAAATGTAAAATAAAATAAATAAAAATATGAACAGAGTAACTGCTACTTACCCTATATAAACTGTAAAATGAACTTACTGTCATTTCTACTATCTACTATTATGAAGTGTCAATTGTACACCTTTCGGCTCTCCAAATGTATGTTTACACACACACCTATCTAAAAAAATATTGTTTTATATTATAATATGGGAAAAATTACAGTATAATTTAAAAAAAGACTGTCCGATGTATTGTAAAATGACACACAGCCAGGATGAGTACATATGTCTTCATTGAAGCACACATGCAGACAATATTATTAGAAAGGCTCCCAGATCAAACAACACCACTGCCTCTATATGAAATCCTTCTGCTTTATTTCCCACACCTTCACAAAGCCATACATTGAATGCTTTTATGTACAATCTGCCATTTGCCCTGTAAAAATAGCAAGAAATGCATATGATTATTTCTTCTTTCTCTTAACATCCATTAACATAACATTAAAAATACAAGTGTGCTCTATACGTTTACTATTGTACTCATTTGAAAAACATATTCAACTAACAGATTCTAAATAAAATATACAGGAAGCACATAGGCAAAGGCAAAGGAAAGTGCAAAATAATATGTACATTAACAAAAGTGCTATTAACACACATATTCACTAACTTCTTTCTTTTACAATTTCAGTAAAGACCACTCTCCTGAAAAGCAGCAATGCCTGAAGTATGAACAAGGAAAAAATAGGTACAAAACTAACATTATGTTCTAACTGTTACTCAAACACACTAGCATTTTAGTATTGTAGAACAAATAAGTGTATTAACCTTCTACCATTAGATGCAGTATTAGTGCTTACCCTCACCAGCTGCATACTTTGTATTGTCAACTGAACCCCAGTATAGTAACACACAAATCCAAGAATAGCCTTCCCAACTTGATGTAGCTGCCCATTGCACAATCACACACCTCCACAATCATACTTACCATCACTCAGACACTCATGCACAAAGCACGCATACACTGCACAACAGCCCAACCCACACTTACTTTTTTTTCTCCAACAGACCCCAAAATATTGCCTACCAAAAAGCAACTTCATAGAAAGCTTAGAGCAAATCAAAATAAAGGTGTCCAAAATAAGCATCCATCTCTAGCAGATTGTGTACACAAGTTCAAACAAAACAGCGAATACAGTCATTAAGCGAAACAAAACAAGCTTCCAGCACAGACACTTTCCCTCCTTTATCAAAATGTAAAACCAAACAGAAAGTGATTAACAAGACTTCAGCTACCACTACTGCTAACGCTGCACCTATATTGATGTAGTGACAAGTAAGCATACCAAAAAAAAGTTTTACAAAAATGTTTCCGTCACAGAGTCCTTCAGAACCTTTTAAAAACATGAGAGAACTCATTCACAACCCTAAAAACCTATCATAGAAAATTAATCCTAGAAACTCTCGTAGACAGTGCAATCCTTCTCAAAAGGAAGTTATAAATGTTAGTTTTAAACAGGATGAAACCGCTAAAAAAACGAACTACTAAACTACAATTTAGACTTCTCAATAAATGGAATATCAACAAAAATAGGTTCTTAAACATCTGTGGAGGTGAATGGAGTCACACCACAACCACAGAACCACATTTTAATGAAGAAGCATATGAACAAAAGCAAACAAACCCAATTGCCATACATAGCAGTATACAAGGGTATGAAAACTTAATAACGCCATTATGGAAAAAGAAACTCTGCTCACAAAAATATCGCCAGAAAACTCAGAATCACCTCTGCATTCTACTCAACCAAAACGTCCAGTCTACAAATGGCCTTGCACATCAATGTGTAACATTGCCAACAAATCTTTCAAATCTTTATGGCAGTTCCTCAATCAGTATGTGAAAAGCAAAGACAAAATCAAAATGAAACTACAACAAAATATGGATGCCTGTCCAGTGCGCAAATACGCAGGACTGCAAGGACATTCATTAGCCTGCATTTCAGGACCTATTTGCAAAAGCACCTTCTATCATATCAAAATGATATCAACACATCATTCAACTATAAGAAATCTAGTCCAAAACCTCTAATGTGCTAAAAGTCGTGCTTTAGCACTAGCCAATTTAAATAACAATCTTCTACATGGTACAGCCAAACAACTACTCGAAGAAATAGAGCATATCCTGAGAAAATATTTTGGAATTGAAAGCCACTTACAAAATTAAATAGATGTACAACAAACTAGCAACTACTGTACAAATAGCAACCTTCTATTAAACATGTACAAAAAAAGTACCTCCGCTGAAGTACCAAACCATGTGTGTTGCCGTAGGACTCCTTATAAAAGTACCACAACAACTATAGACATAACGTACAAAATAGAAGACAATGATGATTCAAAATGGTTCCAATTAGCTCTCTACCTTATAGCAGAAAACAAATACGACATTACTGACCCCTTAATACTTTGCAATTTACTGTAAGGCAAAACCTGACAACAACCTAACACACAGGGACGTCATTTAGGGGTGCCAGAGGTCGCAACTGTGACCTCTGAGGTCTCCCTTGCGACCTCTGTGCTCTCCTTTGCGACTTCTTGTTGCCAGCACCATGTGGCTCTTTAATTCTGGAATGGCTGGCTTTCTTGTTCAGGCCCCTTAAAAAAAAGAAGAAAAATAAAAACAGGAGTGCCACAAGTCTAACACTTTCAGCACTGACCCTAAATAAGAAAGAATAGCAATACCAAATAATGGGTCTTTCTGGAATTATATACAATAATTGCTAGACTCATAAAAGTTTTATTTCATGCACACTTCACGGGGTGAGTCACTGATTTAGTCAGCCTTTCATCCTTCTGAGGTCGATAAATGAGTACCAACATAGGTTGGGTGATATTGGGTGTATATTTTTTCTATATAAAGCCCTTAAGCATAAGTGCTATATAATAACACATCATTATCTTTTGTTCATGGACGTCTGCTTGCATTCACAGTAATTTGGTCATATGGGCCTATACACACTGATCTTAACGATGCATATGGCGATGCATTCTTGTATGAAATGTACATCACATTATAGTGATATCGTAACCATATTTTTGTAGTGTACATCACATTATAGTGATATCGTAACCATATTTTCCGTAGTGTACAATGCTATGTGATGCCACTTCCTGTTTTGTCAAAGGGTGAAAGGTCGTGTTCCATCACTTCCTGCAATATCACTCTGGGGTGGAGCCAAATGACATCACTTCCTGTGGTGTCATCAGGGGCCAAGGGTCATGTGATGTCACTTCCGCTACCCCTGGCATTTGGTGAAATACCTTCATGTGCTATCACAAATAACTTGGAATCATTCCCACTCCCAAAACCACTGCAACAACTACATTTATATGAGAGCATCATAATTCAAACAATGCACCCATTTCAAGCAATAATACGCCTCCATCCAAAAACAACAAAATTACCTCCCTCTGAATTAGTCAAAGGTATTCATGGCAAAGTAGTTTATTTACCATTAGATCTTAAGAAAATGTACACAATCTACGAGTGCAACGGCCAATAGATCAATCTTTAATTGTCTTAGTAAATGGCGTACATACAAAAGAAAAACAAAATGGCAACAACTCGTGGACTTACATAAAGTTAAACAAGCCCTGCAATATCTAAAAAACAACAATGAATACTACAAAGAAGTTAATATTGAAGAAAACCTGAGAGAAACCATTGAAATAATTCAAGAGTCACCAGAAACTGGTCTATTTGAACTTCTAGATCCTGCTACCCAACCCGATATTTTAGACCATTATACAATTCATCCTTTACACTCTAAATACGCTATAGATGATGCACTAGAAACGTACCAAATGTTACAAGCCAAAGTATATTCAATCATCATACGGGGAAAAAGTGTAGAAGCACAGGCCTTTCCTCTACTGTTTCCTACTGGAAAAGGAGGAAGGTACGATGATAGACCCACACAGATAACAGCATCAGAATATCGCTCTCTATGAATGTATTCTGACGACCCCAGATTCAGATAAAACGTGGAATACAAATTCCACCTTCTCTTTGAAAGTGAACTTGCAACTTTATGCTACAGAGTTGCACACACATTCAAATCAGGTACCTATTTTCAAAATATGTCAGCTACGCAATTATTACAAAACGTTCAAGAAAAAGATGAGGTTTTACAGTCAAGTATGACACATCTTTTAGCAAACATGCATGGTACAAAAGAATACTGGTTTCGACATCACGGAGATGTACACTGTATGTATGATAAGAAACCTTGGCCCACCCACTTGATTTGTTACATTAAGTTGTGCAGAATATGCATGGGAAGATTTACACGATTTCCTACGCATAGCAAACAAAAATAAAACAAACATAGATATAAAAACACTAGGAGAACTCTGCTCTCTAGATCCTTTATTTATTTGAATGTATATAGCGCACTAGCAGCCCATGGGCATTGAGGCGCTGTTACTTGCAAGAGCTTAGTTACAGGAATAGTGGCATTCGGTGGTACATTATTAATTCTACAAGGCATAAAACTGATATTCTGGTTGGTACAGTTAGTCATTACAATACAGTTTATGCAGTAGGAACATATGCATATGATATGGATACCACTGGTGCGGCGCAACTTATGTGAATAAGATGGTTTTCATGGTTTTGCAGAAGGCACTGAGGGAGGCCTCACCTTGCATTGTGGGAGGTAAGGCGTTCCAGTGGGTGGGTGCGAGATATGGGAAGCTCGATCCGCCCGCTCTAGCTTTTTTTACTAATGGCACAGACAGCATGTTTGTATATGGTGATCTGGTTGGCCTAGTATAGGAGACGGGTGGATCCTTTGAGAGAGGTAGTCAGGGGCAGTAAGGTGAATGCACTTGTGGGTCAGTATCAGAGTCCTGAAGATGATTCTTTGTTTTATTGGGAGCCAGTGGGCTAGTTTTCTGGCCTATGATATGTGTTCTCTTTTGGCAATGCCTTGGGCTGCCCGGAGAGCAATGTTCTGTCTGATTTGTAACCTCTCTAGGTTTTTGTTGGAGGTGCCTAGGAAGAGTACATTACAGTAGTCAAGCCTAGATCCAGTGATTGCTCTGGCTATGTTTGTGCAGTTTTCTTTGGAGAGAAAGGGCCTGACTGCTTTGATTAGTTTGGCATGATATGCAGCCGCAGAGGCTATGGCGTTGACTTGTCTATCCATGGATAGGTTGGAATCCAAGTAGACTCCAAGGGTTTTGACTGATTCTGAGACAGGTATTTTGATGGAATCTATGGTGAAATGGCTGAATTGGGAGTCTAGGTTTTTTCAGCGTGTCGGGTGAGCCTACCAGGAGGAGTTCAGTCTTGTCGGAGTTGAGGCATAGTCCATTGTCTGCCATCCAGGCTTGTATGGTGTTGTAGAGGTTGTTGAGGGTCATGGAGTCAGTGTTATAGTCGCCAGTGAGGGTGAGGAGAATCTGTGTATCATCGGCGTAGTTAGTATATGAAATGCCCATGGCGTCCAGGATGAGGAAAAGGGGTCGTGTGAAAATGTTGTAGAGGGTGGGTGAGAGGCAGGAGCCTTGGGGCACACCGTAGAGTATGATAGTTGGTGAGGCGGATGCTAGGTCAGAGGATACTTGCATGGTTCTGTCTTGTAGGAAGGAGGTGATCCATGCTGTGGCTTGAGGGGAGAATCTGGCAGTAGAGGAGAGGTGGTGGCATAGGACGTCATGGTCAACGAGGTTGAAAGCCGCGGATAGGTCAAGAAGTAAGAGAAGTGCTGGTTTCCCCATGTCTCTGGCATCGTCCATCTGGATTTTCAGGTCAAGTAAGGCAGTTTCAGTCCCGTGTCTGGGGCGGAAGCCAGTATGGCGGAGTCCTAGGAGTTTGTTCTCTTCAATGAAGTGTTGAACCTGCAGGTAGGCTGCTTTGTCCAGTATTTTGAGGAGGAACGGGACAGTGGTGATAGGTCTATAGTTGTTGGGGGATGTGGGGTTGAGAGTAGGTTTTTTTAAGAGAGGGCGGACCCAGGCTTCCTTGAGGGAGGCAGGGACTTTCCCTGTGGCAAATGAGGCGTTTACAAAGGCTGTAAGGAAGGGAGCAAGCGCTTCAGTGCAGTCTTTGATAATGGCGGCTGGGCAGGCATCACCTTTGCAGTTAGAAGGTTTGATGTTCCTCATTATGTTGATGATGTCTTTTTCTAGAATGCGTGTTGGGTAGGGCTTGCTTGGTGGCTAATATTTTGTTTTGGAGCAGGCTCAATGTATTGTGTGGTGGGTTTAGACTTACAGGGTTTAAGGGGGGCAATGGAGTTAATAGCTGCTTTGATGGCAACTTCGTAGGCTGTAGCGAGGTTTTCTGGGTCAGTGGAGAAAGGGGGTTTGAAGGCTGGGCCTTGGAGGAAGGGCAGTAGCCTTTCCTCAGTGAGCTGGCGGGAGCTTCTGGTGAGGAAGGGTGGCAGTGGTTGGGGTGGGGGGATGGTGGAGCAGGTGGTGAGGATGCTGAAGGTGATGATGTGGTGGTCTGACCATGGGGTGGGAGGGTTCCCAGTGATGATGAGTGGGCAGTTATGTTGTGCGATCCAGTCGAGAGTTCTGCCCTGGGTGTGGGTTGGGCTAAAGATGGTATTATTGTAGCCCAGAGCCTTGAGGGCTGAGTCAAGGGATTTGGCTGCTAAGTCCTTTCTGTCCAGGAGACCTAGGTTAACGTCCCCAAGGAGAATGGCTTTACATTGTTTTTTGAGGTTGTCAGAGAGGAGGTGGATGAGAGAGGCTTGGAAGTCACCTGTTGGGCCTGGGGGGCGGTAGACAATGTGGACAGCAATAGTACATTGGGGAGAGAGGTTGATTTTGACTTGGAGGTAGTCACTGTTGTTATGCAAGGATTTCTCTACCTTCCTGATAGAAAAGCAGTCTTTGGCAATGATTGCTACGCCTCCACCTTTGGATAGACGATCTTGTCTAGTGATGGAGTATCCAGTGGGTAGTGCGAGTGCGAGCGCCGGGCCGGAGGCCTCGTGTTGCCATGTTTCTGAGATCATGATCAGATCGAGATCATGGGTGGTTAGGTGGCCGTGGATGTCTAACGCGTGGGCATTGATGGACCTAGCTTTAATCATAGCGCATTTAAGATGGGGTTCAGTAGTGGCTGGAGGGGGTTTCATGGGGAGATTAAGTGGGGTGGTGTGCACGGGTGCGCTATGGGAGTTGGAGGAATTGCAAATTTCAGTGGTGGTGGACACAAGTGGTAACACATTTGACACAGTAGAAGAATTGCAAACCACAGATTTTACACTGGAGGGCCCATTTTCAGTGGTGGTGGACACAAGTGGTAACACATTTGGCACAGTAGCATTCAAAATGGGGTAGAAGAATTGCAAACCACAGATTGTACACTGGGGGGCTCATTTTCAGTGGTGGTGGACACAAGTGGTAACACATTTGGCACAGTAGCATTCAAAATGGGGGCAGAAGAATTACAAAACACAGATTTTACACTGGGGGGCTCATTTTCAGTGGTGGTGGGCACACGTGATAACACATTTGGCACAGTAGCTTCAAAATCGGGGTAGAAGAATTGCAAACCACAGATTTTAGTGGTAGTGGGCACAAGTGGTAACACATTTGGCACAGTAGCATTCAAAATGGGGTAGAAGAATTGCAAACCACAGATTTTACACTTGGGGGCTCATTGAATTGCAAACCACAGATTGTACACTGGGGGGCTCATTTTCAGTGGTGGTGGACACAAGTGGTAACACATTTGGCACAGTAGCATTCAAAATGGGGGCAGAAGAATTACAAAACACAGATTTTACACTGGGGGGCTCATTTTCCGTGGTGGTGGGCACACGTGGTAACACATTTGGCACAGTAGCTTCAAAATGGGGTAGAAGAATTGCAAACCACAGATTGTACACTGGGGGGCTCATTTTCAGTGGTGGAGGACACAAGTGGTAACACATTTGTTTTGGGAGTGACACCATTGTGGGTGTGGTAGAGTACTTTATTAGCCACCATATAGTCCGTATTCATGGTAGCTGTAGGCTTTGGAGTAGGGTGGCACAGTCTAGCTGTGATCACAAGTGGAGAGTGCGGCAAGGTGCGTGAGCCTAGCTGGGCATTGCGGGAGCTCGTGGGGAGGAGCTGGGAGTTGTAGCTGGCCTGCAACGTGTGGGTGCGTAATCTGAGGCACCTGGTAGTAAAGCATGGGTATGAGCGAGGTGAGTTGTAGTTCTGATTCTTACCTCTGAGATGCGGCATAGATTTGGGGCAGGCGGCAGATGAGCAGCAAAGAGCAGACAAGAGCATGGGAGGCCTTTCCTCATGGCCTTCCCTGCTCGGCTTCGCCTCTCGGCCCTCTCCCCCTTCATTTAAAGCAGAAGAGGAGGGGCAAGCAGAGAGAGGCAGCAAATGGGCGCTTGGGCCTGCGGCGGTGATGTCAGCTGGCTTCTTTGTTTGGATGGCGTCCATGGCAACAATGGACGCCATTTCAAGTAATTGTAGAGCTGTGGAACACGCGGCGAATGGCGCCATGTGGATGGAACACACGGATGTTCCAAATTCGATTCGATCAGCTCCCAGCTGATCCGTCTGCAGTGATCTTCGCAGCAGAGCAGACAAGAGCATGGGAGGCCTTTCCTCACAGCCTTCCCTGCTCAGCTTCGCCTCTCAGCCCTCTCCCCCTCCTGTAAATGTATCAAGATATTTCCATCATCGCTTCATTGCTATGCTACACTTTATTTGTATTAACACTGTTCCTCCCCACGGAGAAATCCAACACTTCTTTTGGAGAAAAGAATACCAAGCCAGAGGAGCACCACACATCCACATGCTATTATGGATTAAAGATGCTCCTAAATTTGGTCAGGACAGTGATGCCGCTGTTTTGCAGTTCATCCGAAATCCCTTCACAAACAACACATAGGGCCTCATTACGAGTGTGGCGTTAAGGGGTTAACGGCACCCGTAAGGATGCCGGTGCTGTTAACCCCTTACCACCGCATTATGAGGTCCCTTAGCGAACCTGGGAGCTAATAAGGGGCCTGTTATTAACGGGCCCGTTATTATCTCCCTCCCCATTCCCATTGAGCCCTATGGGGCTCGAATGAGAATGGGGATGGGTATTTTGAATGGGGATTTACTGTGTCCTCCAAGGTTGGAATGATCTGGTAAATCCCCATTCAAGGAACCCAGATACGGACACGAGTTTGGAGGCAGCCATGGTGCTAATAGTGACCTTCATGCACACATTTTACAATTTCAAAGACACAAATGTGGGAAAAAATCCCATCGCAAATATAAAAAAGGGAAATACTACACCAAATGCCGCTTTGGTTTCCCTAGACCAGTTTCAGCAACATGTCAAGTAAACAACTTCATGTCTTCAGTCAGACATTGGGCCTCATTATGACCCAGGTGGTAAGTTACTGCCTGGGTCATACCTTTACCACCATGGCGTAAACTACGTTTACTACGTTTACGCCATGGTGGTTGGCGGACTTACCGCCCCATTCCGAGGTGAGTGGGGCGGTAAGTCCCCATTAACCCATTTACCCTTCCCCATTCCCATTTTTGCCCCATAGGGCATAATGGGAGTGGGGAAGGCGTTAATTACGGGACCTCGGAATCAGGAGGTAAAGGTCGGCGCTGTTTACGCCGCCGTAAACCCCTTACCGCCTGGGTCCTAATGAGGCCCATAGTGTCAAAGGTAAATCACCAAAGAACACATATTACATAAAAAGTACTGAAGAATCAAAATACATCATGATTACAATGCAATCATTGCCCTACTATGGAATGCAAACATAGATGTGAAGTACATTGCAGACAATTCCACTGAAGTTGCACGATATGTCACGGCCTACTTAACCAAAGCAGAGAAAACAGAGCTTCAGGACCTCTGGGATGACAAAACACTATCACAGAAATTGTACAGTTTAGGCATAAAAATGCTCTCTCATAGAGAATGTGGCTGCTATGAAGCTGCAGACCGTTTAACAGGTACTGCCTTGTATGGAAAATCTGACAATATAGTATGGCTAAGTCTTGGTCCTGCTAAATCTAGAAAAAGAGTTCTCAAAGCATATGAGGACATAGAAACAATAGCCAAAAATGATCCCAACAGCCAAGACATTTTGAAAAACTATTTACTAGACACATATTACCCAAACACTTTGGAAACCATTGGCCTTATTACAAATCAGGCGGTGCGGAAATAACGGTGGCGGTAAACCCGCCGCCACCGTTGTTTCCAGACTGCCTGATCCCGACTCCTGCAGGCGGGAGGTGATGTTCCTGCCAGGTTTGACCTGGCGGGTTTAACACCGCCCACCTGCAGGCGGACGAGGAAACACCGGCAGCATTACGACATGCTGCCGGTGTTTCCATGATTCCCATTCCCATTGAGTCCCATAGGATTTAATGGGAATGGGGATTAACACCATTCCGCCTCCGTGATTCCCAGAAAACCGGGGTCGTAATGCCCCGGTAATTCCGGGAATCACAGAGGCGGAATGGTAATACAAGTTTTACCGCCTCGGTTACCGCTGTACTCGTAATGAGGCCCCATGTGTCTCTACCACATAGCCCAAAACTTCACATACGAAAATAATGTTAAACCAGATGAAAAGAAAGGTAGATACAGAGTGGTAAATTGTGAAGGTAGCATAATTAATCATATCCAATTGTCATCAAAAACTCCTCAACATAAAGAACTGTATTACATGTCCCTGCTGCAAATTTTTAAACCACAGAGAAAAGAAGAAGAGTAACTGGATACATATGACTCCTATGAAGACGCGTTCCAAGCAAATGAAAGCACTATAACAGACGTAAACTTTACACAGTACCAAACAATGTTGCACAATGAACAGCAACACGAAGAAGAACTACAGGCCCAACTACAAGTGGACATGCCCGACAGTAGTCTACCTTCTGTAACATGTAGCCAAGAAGCACTTGGACAGCCACTAATAGCAAATGAGGCAGCATTAGCCATGATAGAAGTAGAAAACACCATGTGTCAGTATGCTAAGCTACAGAACAAGCTACAGAAGACTTTGCTGTACTAAAATGACAACTGAACAATGAGCAGCGTAGCATTTTCCAAGAAATAATGAAACAAATTGAACTTGGTGTGGACCATGAAAATAAAAACTGTACCTGTCAAAACTACAAACCTATACTGCTATACTTGAGTGGTGAAGCTGGTTCAGGCAAAACATTCTTAATCAAAATCATTAGCAAGTTCCTTCAACAATTGACAAACAACAAACTGTCAGCTGTTGTAACTGCCCCCACAGGTTTAGCTGCCTACAAAATAGGCAGTGTCACTTTACACTGATTTCTACTGCTTCCAGTAGAACATCAAAACAAATAAGACTATTACAAACTTTCCACAGATGCTGCAATGGAGCTACGCATAGTTTTCAAACAAATGAAAATGCTGCTAATAGATGAGGTGAGCATGGTCTCCAACCTAATGTTGATTCACCTCAGATTACAAAAGGTCCTCAAAACAGACACTTTGGGGGAAAACACATTATTGTTTTTGGAGATCTTCAATTGACACCAGTCAAAACTGAACCTATTTTTAAAACCTTAGGGCACAAACTGTGCCGTAAAACTCTTGGCAGCATAGGAAATGTCAACCTTCGGCAACATTTCCAATACAGAGAATTAACAGAAAACATGCACCAGTCTGCAGACCTCACATACGCCAACATTTTAAAAAGTATTAGAGTTGGTATACAATCTCAAGAAGCACCAGCAATATTAAAAAACAGGCCCATCCATGCACTATATGGCCATAACTCATGTGCTAATGATTTCATGTAACAATTGCCACACAGAAATGTCAATTGTATGTCCTTGATGCCACCTCTTGCACGCTGTTCAAAATTCAATGAAAAATGTTGAAAAAAGAAATGCAACCAATAATTGAAAATTGCTCCACAGATAAACTGGACGTACATGGTATGACACTAACCATGTGTCAACAAGCCACAACACGACTAAATACCCTAGAAAACTCTATCTCCAACACAGCTGGTTTGGAGAAAATATTAAAATTATCTTTAAACTGTCGATTAATGCTTAAACGTAACCTTGACATGGAGCAAGGACTAGTTAATGGAGCACTTGGTACAGATGTTGGCTTTCAAACATACCCACGTGACAACAACATTCATATTCTCAATATTCTCTTTGACAAACTATCAGAAGTTAAAAGGATAGGACGCTCAACAGCACACTTACTTCTTTTCAAAGACATGTATGTATGCAGAGAACAATTTTCACTAACTCTAGCATACGCAGTTACCATTCACAAATCACAAGGTCTTACCCTAGATAAAGCATTAATAGATATTGGTAGCACAGTCTTTGAAGAAGGCATGATCTATGTAGTACTATCACGCTTACGTACACTTAACGGGCTATTTCTAATCAACTTTGATGCAAGTAAAGTAAATGCAGATATTCCTTGCATTGTAGAATATAATAGGCTGCGTTCACTTCACACACCCATTTAAAAACCTATCCTGTTACACAAAAAGCAAAACCTTGTAAAAGAAAACGACTTCAAACTGAAACGATACAGGATAACACTACAATTCCTCCAAAGAAAAAAAAAGAAACAAATACTTCAGCAAGTCCCAGAATGAAAGAAGAATCTACTGGTCAAAGTAACTCAACTACTTCTTCAAAGAAGCAACACACACTCAGAACAAATGACTTTGACACAGAACTGTCAGGTCCATTCAAATTATGAAATATAACTGCTGTAAATTGCTATGCAAATGTAGCAATAAATGTTCTATTCCAATTGCCACCAATTATTGAGAACATCTACTTACACAGTACAGACCAATTGTGTTTGCAAATGTTAGTCCTTCATAGAAATGCAACCAACAATCCTGACAACACTTACAGTGTTCATAGAATAAGACAAGAATTGGACTTCTGTGCTTGAATTGTCAAATTCACTATAAACTCACAAGAAGATCCACAAGAATTGCTAATGTACTTACAACAAGTACTGGAAAACAAAAACATACCTATAAATGAAATCTTTCAGATTTCATACATGTGGAAACATACATGCACTCTGTGCAACCATGTGGCACCGGAAGAAGTCCCTAATGAATGCTTTGCGTAAGTATCCATATCAGCAACTTGTACAAAATACAAACCATGGCAGATTATGTACTACCTGCAATTCAGATAATCGTTCCACCTTACAAATACAGACACATAGTAAATACGTAATAGTAATGCTTTTATGTTACAATGCAGATAGTCCCAAAAACAACTGTAAACTGACTGGATTCACACATGGTCAAGTATCACTGGGTAAGAAAACCTTCACAACAATAGGTATAATCACCAGGCAGGAGCCACAACCAATGCAGGTCACTACACGGCATATATAAAAAAGAACTGTGGATGGTTCAAATATAATGATAGTACCATTACTCTAAAGCAGAGATTGCCAGCAAATCCTGTAAACGCTTACTTAATATTCTTAAAACCAAAATTTAATACGTAATCTGTGCATGAACATGAGCAAAACTTCAACTTCAAAACTGTGCACAGTTAGATTACGTCAACAGGTATCTAACTGCCCCAAGATTCTGCAACAACAAACACATACAAAAATACCACTATAATAAAACAAGGAATACACAGTTAGAATATGCCAACACGTATCTAACTGCCCAAAAAAACCTAAAACAAGCAAAGAGATAGATGAATCGCATACAATTAGAAATAAACTATTAGAATACGCCAACAGGTATCTAATTGCCCCAAAAATCTGCAACAAGCCCAAGATAGAAGATTAGCATAAAACAAGAAATAAACAGTAAAACAATGAAAGAAATACATTTTACCACTACATAGAAGGTTTCTTTTTTAATCCAGCGTGGATTTTTTTCCCACCGACCCAATGATTTAGAAAACAAATACAGAAACTGAGCAAATTGCACAGTACACTGAGTTGAACTATAGTCCTTGTAACGTACACAATATGAGGGTCAAAAAAATACTCCCTGCTCTAACATATGATCCTTTCTTTTATCACAGAGATCGAAAAAGTATGTCTTGTCCAGTTACCCATGTCATGAAAAACTGCATACCACCACAAAAAAACTCAACCAGTAAGGCCATGCACCCAAGACTCTAGGCCCTGGCCACAAACACCCCAGAATAACACACCTATAATACCAAACATTTTGACTGTGTATGTGCTTATAGGGGATATTAATTACAATCAATCCTCTACTAACAACCCAAAACCAACATCATAATAAAGTAAAATAGGCAGTTGTGCATTTATTATGTCTGCAGACAAACGCAACGACCGCGGACATGGTGAACACATCAAGGGCACCTGCCACCTATTAATAAATACAGTATTTGACCTATCTCTTACTCCGCAACCCTCCCCAAGCACTTCTGCACACCAACATACTCCACAAAATTGCATTTTGCCTCTGTTCGCTCCCACGCTGTCGGCGGATCCAATATGGCGGGTGCATCGAAACAATTTGACGCACCTCATGCCTTACCCCAGCTAATCAGAGAACATGTTGCGTGTCCGTGGACATGATGCAAGCCAATTTTCCAATCGGTGTCCTATCCGCGGAGCGAACAGGGAAGTGTGTCCGCGAAGTGGACATTGACATCACTAATTTTTTTGCCTTACGTTTTGGCCATTAAAAAATAAAAATGACTGGATGGATTTACACTACATTAACAAAAGCACGCTTTTGGGACTAAGCCACTGCTCCTGCCGTACATTTCGTGGAAATCCATCCAGCGGTTTGAGCTGTAGGCGTGAGCAAAGTTGTTTCCCATTATGTCTATTAAAAAAAAAGAAATTTTGGGACCCCCCCTATAACTTTGCCCCCCTTGGTCCAAACCTCACAAAAATCAGAGTGGGCCATATACTTTTTTTGCAAAGTTTGGTGAGGATTCGTCCAGGAGGAGCACAGTTAAAAGCCGCCCAAAAAGTGTTCTTCCTATGGGATTAGCAACTTAACCATAACTACACAGCCACTACCGTGGGCTGTGTAATATCTTTATGGTCCTCCTCAACATCCCTTTTAACTTGAAATAACCTCCTAGTTCTATTGTAAAACAGGTTGTCTATTACTTTAGCAGGGAATACAATGGATGTTTCATTAATACCCTGCACATCTGTGCTACCTTTTGCCACATTTTGAACTGCCATAATAATAAGGAGAAAAACACAAATCATACTACCAACTGATAACATCATCAATGTTCCATGAAAACCTATTAACTTTCTGGATGGCAATGAACCTCTGAAATGCTGAATCCTCTCCATTCTGTATTTACTTTAATATGCAAATGTATTATCTCCTTTTTAATCACTTCTATATCAGAAAATTGAGCTTTATTGCTATTATCACTTTCTACACAATACAGTTATTCTTGAGGTCTTATAGAAATGTGATCATATGTATTCCCCTTCATTATTAGGGCTGGATAAGTCTGCAATATGTGGCATAAAATAACAGACAAGAGTGTGTATACTGGTGTAATAATAGGTATCATAAACAATGGTTGATATTCTTCTTTCTTCTTCAAATTCCAGGCTCTTCGCACATTGTTCCTTGAAACCTGTCTAAAAGAGTTCCAAAATAGCTACAAGTCTATTTTCTCCTTAGCTGATTTTTGAGAAACGCTGGTCTTCAATTGATTTTTGAGAACTGCTGGTCCCTGATCTATAGTGCTTGTGTGCGCTTCATTTTCCCTTTTCTCGTTTCTAGCCATCAGGCAAGTCTGCATGCATGGAACTTCTTCTCTTGCTTTGTTTGGATGGGTCTGTACACAAAAAACTACTTTTTTTGCTTCGTTTGGATGGGTCTGCACATGCAGCACTACTTCTGTTGCTTCACTACGGATATCTTAAGTAGGTGTCAATGTTTCGCCTTTGTAGGATTTGACGTCATGTAGATGTGGCCACACTCTTTACCCCTTCAGTTTAAAAGCAGCGGGGCATCTTCCTCTACCTAATGTGGACTTTCAACATGGGGCGTATTACAGGTGTGTATACATTTGCGCACTAGCACCTGGTCTCCTGGATACAACCTTGCAAGTTTCAGCAAATCTTCTGTTTCATGAGATTGATTATCTTTGCCACTTCTTTTAGACCTCCCCTTCTGTTCTTCATCTGTTGAGACATGAAAGAAACACTTCCAATCACTGTTGTTAGGTAATCGTGCATCTCCTCGCCTAATGCCTTCACTACGCTGTGGGCATCAGTTATTACCCTATTTGGAGGAGCAAGTGGAGTTCTCATACATCGTCCAGTCAAAAACTCATGAGTAGTTAGATGGTGATCTGAATCAGGCTAATTTCTCAGGGCAAACAAGGCAAGGGGCAGGCAATGTAGCCATCTATTTTTCAAAGTGATTGTTGTCTTGGCTATGTGCTCTTTTAAAAATCTGTTTAATCTCTCACACACACCATTGACCTGTGGGTGATAAGAGGAAGAACATTTATATTTTATACGTAATAGGAGAACTGTCTGTTCAAAAATCTAATTTGCTGCAAAACCTTGCACCCCCCGCCTGAGGAACAACTTGCACACAAGAAACTTGGCAGCGCAAGGGGCATCAGACTATGTCCATGGACCTGCCTCTATCCATCTAGAAAAAGGGCATACTACGACAAAAATATATCTGTAGCCATTGCATATTTGTAGCATATCTACATAATCTATATGTAGATGCTGAAATGGGCCATTGGATCTAGGGATTGCTCCTCTTACTGTTTGCAAAGTATGCCTTGCAGTAAATGTCTGGCACACTATGTGATTCACAATGAACTGTGCCACATGCTCTAGTAGATTAGATGAGAACCACTCTTCTGCAATTGTTGCAGCTAGACTCTCTTGAGATGTGTGTGCTAGGCAATGAAGCTGCTCTGGCACTACACTCAATAAAAATAGAGGCAAAACTGGCTTTCCAGTGCTTTCCTGCCTTCAAATTGCATTAGTGGGAGATAAGGAACACCTGTGCTTTCTCCATGAATCCTGTTATCTTGTGGAGCTCAACTTTGTATTTCAATTAACTGGACAATGACAGTATGTTAAAGCCCTCCTTTGCTAACATGTATACCCCTGTCATTTTGTTTAACATCTTCTCTTCCCAAACTAGATGTGGGGAGATAATTTTGCTTTGTTTCAACGGGAAATTAAGTCTGTTTGTTTAGAATGTGCTGAGCATTTTATGACTGCTAGGGTCAATGGGAGATGCAATGCTTCTATAAGCCTATTTAATAGGGCCACAGGTTGCACCGGAGTACCGTCTGCATGGAAAAAGCCCCTCTTTTTCCAGCGTGACAACCCTGCATGTACGGTTGACGTCACATAGGCAGAGCCAGAGTACATCATCACTTCCTCATCCTTGAAGCTCTGCAGTGCTTCAATGAGTGCCACTACTTCTGCAGCCTGTGCTGAATAATTCGAAGACAACCTCATGATTGTTACTACCTCAAATTCACCTTCTCTATTCAGTTTCTGCTTGGGGATTATCATTAAAACAGTCAGTATACAGTGTGCAATCACGTACATAGTCATACTCTCCCACTGGTTCTGCTATAAACGTTGCTGGATTCACTATCTTACATCTAACAATTTTAATTGTTTTGTTGCAAATAATCACCTCCTACTCTTTGCCTGGTCAATGTACTTTTGGGGTTCTCTAGGATTGCAAATAATGCATGCTCTAGAAATAACCTTACTGGGCACCCCATAAGTAAACTTGAACCTTTTTAAGTTGCATATGCAACAGCAGCTAAAGATTGCTCACAGGCATTGGGCCTCATTACACGGACGGCGGTAAGGGTTAACGGTGACCGTTAATGGTACCGGTGACCGTTAACCCTTACCGCCTTACTACGAGGTCCCTTTGCGGGTTGGAGACTTTAACGCCTGCTTTTTGCAGGCGTTAAAAACCAACCCGCAAAGGGACCAGGTTGCTAATTACGGTACCGCAATTTGCGGCACCATAATTAGCGCCTTCCCCATTCCCATAGAGCCCTATGGGGCAAAAATGGGACTGGGGAAGGGCAATGGGGGAAAGGGGAATTACCACCCCACCAACCTTGAAATAGGACGGTAATTCCCCTTTCCACCAAGGCGGTGCCGGTATTTTACCGGCATGGACCAAGGTGCTAATAGCACCTTGGTCCTCCGCCTACCGTGTAATGAGGCCCATAGTGTCCTTTTATTAATGGATCTAAAATACCACTGTACTATGCCAATGTTTTATGTCCATGTCCTAATGTTGTCATCTGTGTAAAAACTGCTGTCATGACATCTCCACTGGAATGGGAGAATAAATAGCATTCTTCATTGTAATCTGGGATCCACAACACAGGGGCTGTACCGATTTCCTTTTTCAAGTCTTCAAACCCTTCAGTCATCTCATCTGTCCATGTTATTCTGCTCTTATCTACGTGTGCTCCATTGAGTCTTTAAAAAAGTGTTTGAATGTACTTACTGTAATCAAAAACCCAGGGCTTGCAATATTGCATAAGCCTAGATACTGTTGCATTTTCCTCACTGTTTTAAGTGCTACAGTTTTCATGATTGTTTCTGCTCTTTACCGTGTCACTGTTCACCCTTCGTGAGTGATCAACTGTCCTATGTACAAGACTTCTTCTTGACAATATTGTAATTTCTCATTTTCTACCTTATAACCTTTCTCTGAGAGTATGGTAATGAGTTTAACCGAGTCTTCTTTGCATCTTTCCTCTGTCTCAGTACACACCAAAAAGTATCCACGTACTGAATTATTGCATCTTCGAGTTGGACATTAGTCAAGTCCATCTGGAGGACTCTGTTAAAGATTGAAGGGGACTCACACTACCCTTGGGAAAAACAATATGTTTCAGGTATGTATTTCTATACAAAAAGGAAGTCAAATCTTGTGAGTCTTCATGAAGGGGAATCAAAATAATGCATTCTTCAAATCTGCAACTGTGAAATATTTGGCTGTGGATAGAATCTTACACAGTATCATTGCAGGTTTAGGAAGTAAAGGAAACTCAGCTTCGACTAATAGTTTAGGGTGCAAAGGTCCTGAATAAATCTCTACACCCCCCCTTTGATTTTCTCACAGGGTACATGGCTGTGTTACATGATCAGTCCGATGGCACCAATATGCCTTGCTTCATTCAAGCTGAAATGGTCTCAAATATACCTTCATCTGCCTCTCTGGACATGAGGTATTGCTCTGCTAGTGGTAAAAGAGCGCCTGGTTTTAATTTATTTTTAACTGCACCTATCCCTTTTAATAAACCCACATCATATGGGCTTGTAGTCAATAAGATCTCTGGCACTTTCTCTAGGTCTTCCTGAAAGAATGACAGTCTTATTTCTGCCAACACCATTCTCTGTGGTATTTCTATATTCTTTACAGTGATACTTATTAAAAACAGAAGTTCAGCATCAGAGTCATCATCTCTAAACAGTTCTTCATCTGTCAAATCTGTCAACCTGTATCCTTCATTGAAGACTATCACTGTCCTCCATCCCCTTCCTTCACCATCTGTCCCTTGAAGCAACACCCTTTCTTCTCTGACCACTGCTGGTTCTAATTCTAAGGGAATGATGTGTCTGTCCTCATCGTCAATGGGGATTTCTGGCCTGAACAATAATTCATCAGGTATTCTCAATCTTTTAATTACCAACCTGGGTAACCATGAAAATAGGATAGCCGCTCCATACAAATAAAATACTTCTGGATCTAAAATCACTCCTCATAATGCTTTTTGGCCTGTAAAGGCCAATATAAACTCTCCCACATTCATATAGTGCATCCCTGGAGTGGAGCACACTATTCCTTCTTCAGTGAAAAATATTGTCATATTAAGCTTTGTCATTACGTCTGGAGTATAATATTGGCATTTACATATCATGTTCTCCTATAGACATTGATCATGTGTCTGTAAAAGGAACTAAACTCATCGCCCCACAGAATACTTGAGCATTCGTGGCAGTACCTGAAATTGGGTATTTTCCCTTACAGACACAAGAACGAGTGGATCCTGTGTCTACTAAAAATGAAAACGCCTTGCCCTCGTCACCACCTTGAACCTTGGTTTCTCTTGGGGGTCTGGTGTCACTGATAATACTGAACACTTCAAGTCACTCTGTGGGCTGTGCTATTGTGGATATAAATTCATCCTGGTACCTTTTAAAGGATTTCATCCTGCCACAGTCACTCTCCCTAATTTTTGGTGCAGGTGCTTGTTGGGCCTCTGGGGTCCTATTACATTGTGGTAACATAACCTGCTGTATCTTTGCTTGCTGGGGCTGTGCCTGTTGTGCTTGCATGGGTGATTGCTGTGGTTGCCCTTGCAGCAATTGCATTTGCAGTGGTACAAGTTGCATTTGTTGGGATTGTGGCACATATGGCTGAGCATACATGTGATCTTGGGCATAATATTCCTGTGGTTGTGCAATATATTGTGGAGCATAACCCATCCCCATCTTGAAGCTTGAACATTATGTTGCATGCCTTCTCTGCTTCTGCGTGTCCTAGCTATGTGTCCCATTCTTCCACAATTGTAACATTGTTGTGGCTGTCCAGAGTCCATCAGAGTTTTGAAATGCATCTTGTCCTACTTCTCTAGGCCATTCCCTTTTCCTCTTGGCCAGAAATGGTACGCACTCTCGTCTGTGGGATATCCTGCATTATTTTGCTGCCCTGACTGCGTCTCCTGCATTACTCCTCCTTCATTAATTTTCAATAATGCTCCCTCTATGGCTAGTTTGGGCAACTTCTTCTGAACTAAGTTTGCTTTCTTCTGTTTTGTTTTCTAAGCTTTCTTTCTTTTTTTTCTCTGGCATTAATTGGCAGTGATGCATGATTGTCAATTGTATTTCTGGCCATGGCTTTGCTTCCATTCCCACCTGCTTTTTCTGCTGCTGTTGCATTGACTCGGTACATGGCACAAAATGTGGTAAAATAATGCTACCGGTTTATCAGATGGTTCACAAGTCTCCTGCTGCCATTTGTCTTAAATATCTTGAATATAAGCAACAGGATCTTCATCCTCTTCCATTTTCCTAGTCATTATCGCACCCATATCTGATGTATTGGTGTATTGCACTCTGAGTGCTCGCCATAAATCTGCTCTGCAATTATTAAATGGCGCTCCATCGTGTGTTGAGTTTTGTAAAGTCACACCAGTGTATCCTGCTCGACCTGCAAATGTCATCAGCTCTCTCCCCTAGGATAGCCGCTAGCAGCCCTTTTATATCACCTATAGCTAACGCCATTCCTGATGTCATCCGCTCTAACTCATAAGTCAATTTTCCTGAAACAGAAGTTAAATTCTGCAATTTACACCTTAAATTAATCTTTATCCATCGGTGGCCATGGTATATGTTGATGTCGTCCTCCCCCTTTCTCCAATAATGGGAATTGTGAAAATCCTGGTTCATAATCATATTCACCTCCACTCCTTGTCTTCAAGGCAGAACTCAACTCGCCCATTTGTTTCCTTCCAGGTATTGGTCTTAACCTGCTTACATATGGTGGGGATATATCCCCTGCACTACGGGTTTGTGCTTGTTGTTGCTCACATTATGGTGTTGATTCTGGTGTCCTTTCTTTAGGGACCTCTAAATCTGACCATTTTACCCCTTTGTCTACACCCTCTTATTCTCCTTCCTCTCTTCGTCTGACATTATTATGCCACAGCTCGTGTGACTATTGTCTCCATTCGTGTTGTCGAGAGCTAATCTGTTTAAAGACAATGTTCTGTACTGGTCTGTTATGACATCACCTGATCTATCTTCAGCTCCCTTTAAAAGCAAATTGTCTACATTCTCTTGGATTCTGTACCTACCTCTGCCCCTCATTTGCCTATATAATTTCCCAAGTCTCTGCTCTATGTCTTCTGTATCCTGCCCACCAGCCCATGCTGAGCTCAGCATTCCTTGCAGCTCCCTACTGGGCTGTTGTGACCCTCTCTCTTCCTTCAGTCGTTCTTGTGCGTCAATCGGCACTATGCTACTATTGCATAAATATTCTATTCCATCGTCTTTTAATCCCCTACTCTTGCTCATTTCTTCTTCTCTTCTCCTATTTTCCCTCAATTCCTCTTCCTCTTGCCTTTTTTGCAATTTAGGTACTTATATTCTTTGGGCTTCTATCTCTTCTAGTGTCTTCTATTCTAACTGTTCCTTTACTTTTCTTGCCTCATATCTTCTTTGTTTTTCCATTCTCTTTCATTTTTTATCCTTCTCTTCTTTGTATGCTCTTTCTTCTTCCTTCTTTCTCTTTTCCCGCTAATCTCTCTCCTCTCTTTCTCAAACCCCATCAATGCCCTTATTGTCTAGCTTAAGCAATATGTGACCTCCCATCAATTAATTCTGTACTATTGTCATTCCCTTAGCTTTATCCTTTATTTCTTTCGGTTTCCCTGCTTCTTCTCTATCTCCATTTATCTGTATTGTCTGTCCTTTCTCTCATCACACTGTTTAGTTTCATTGGGTGTTGATATATCTTTGCATTCTCTGCTCTTGCTCTCTTCCGCATTATTCTCACTGCTATAAACTGGAGCGCATAGGTTGGATTAACATACGCTGCCGCTGCGTTCAATTCCTTTAAGGGGTAACATCCCTTCTCCTCTGCATCTGCACTTTTCTCTTCAGGAGGGGAAAGGGGATCCAAAGTCTTTTTATCCTCCCCTTTATGCGGATTGAACATTCTTTTTTTTTTGTAACATATAGTTTATTACAAACTTTTATTACAACATACCAGTAGAAAATCTTCCATTAATTACTCAACTATTCTCATATCAAACCATAATTCTTTCTAAAAAATTTTACTACTGAGCAATTTAAATGCACCAAGCTCCCACTCAAAATACGTATCCACAAGTCGTCCATATTCTCAATTTTAGGTGCATATTTACTCAGATGCAATGATCTCAGGTCTCTAAGTGATGGATATGCCATTAATACATGTTTTATGGATTCTATATTTGCTAAACAATATCTGCAAACATCGTCCTTTATGTCATACATATGTCTCATAAACAACATTTGTTTTGATTTATATGCATTTAGGCTTAAGCGAAGAAAGCCATCACAGTGATGTCGAGAAGGAAATAGTTGCAAATAATTAGGCATTTTCTCCAATTTATTCATTGTGGCTCCAAGGTCTAAAGCTGTAGGTAAACGTTCATACTTGGACACATTTTGAATCCACGACAAATGTTTCAGTTTTTTTTCTCACAATTTGTGGGTGAGCCAGCAACGTGTCCATCGTAATATTTGCTTCATACATGATCGCTTTGACCCTTAGAGACCATGTCAGGAGTAAAACAGTATACAAATGATTATCCGATGGTGCCAGTATTCTGTATGCTGGTTCAGGATTTGGCATAGTCATCTTTCGCAGCAATGCCATTGATTTCCATAACACAACACCATAGAGTCCATCCAGTGCTAGCTCATGTCTTATTATGGCCAGGTGAGGCAGTGCCGAGAGATAAAGCAGATCAACAGGGGAGGAGAGTGGCAAAGGCAGATGCGAAGAGGAAGGTCTTAAGGAGCTTCGGGAACTGTAGATGGTTTTCCTCAAGTTTCAGGGTGGCAGGGAGGCCGTTCCAAAGGGAGGCCCCGGCCAAAGACAGAGATCTGCCCCCGCTCGTTTCTTTGAAAAGCGGTTGACCCTGAGGGAGTTAGAGGTAGAGCAGCGAAGGGCTTGAGAGGGGAGGTATTTACGGAGGATAGTTGAAGGTATTTTGGACCCAGGCCCCAGAAAGCCTTGTAGACAATGCAAAGGGTTTTAAATTTAATCCTTGCATCCACTGGGAGCCAGTGGAGGGATTTCAGTGCTGGAGAGATATGATCCCAGGGCTTGAGGCCAAGGACAAGTCTCACAGTACTGTTCTAGATTAGCTGTAAAGGGCAGAGAGTGGTGGCAGGCAGCATAAGAAATAGGCTGTTTCAGTAGTCCAGCCAGAGCTTGAGAGACAGTGAGCTTCTGAGGGAAGGAGCAAAGGGAAAGGTACCTCTTAGCAGGTGTAGTAAGAAGTTAGATTTTTTTGAGGCTTCAGAGATGTGTGAGGAGAAGGATAGTGTGGAGTCAAAGATGAGGTTCTTTGCTTCACAGGTAGGGGCAGGAGGAGAGGCAAGGGAGGCAGGCCAGAGAGTAAGCGGAAAGGATGGAGAGGGCATGCCAATGAGGAGGAGCTCAGTTTTATTAGCCTTTTAAACAGAGATCATTGGTGGCACACCAATTTTGAATGGCGATTAGACAGTCAGAGATGAGGGAGGGAAGGGAGGTGGCAGAGAGAAGCCTGAAGATGAGTTGGGTGTTGTCAGTGTAGCATTGGAAGTTAGAGCAGATGATGGAAATGCAATAGGCACGAGTTGCCAAGTATTGGTTGAAAAGCCAGATTGAGAGGTTGTGCCCCTAAGGAGCACCACAGGTAGAGAGGGAGATAGAGGAGAGGAAGCACCCAAGTTGTACCTGGGAAGGTTGATCAGAGAGAAAGGAGGTTAGCCAGGCCAGAGCCTGATCAGTGATAACCAGGTTGCCACGGAGACGATTGAACAGGATGGTGTGGTTGACCGTAACGAAGGCGGAGGAGAGATCAAGTAAGATAAGGACAGAGGGAATGTTAGAGTCAAGGTTGGAGAGCAGGTTTAGTTTAGTTTAGTTTAGTTTAGTTTATTATTTGATAATGGGCTTCAAACCCAGGGGTAGCCGGGCGCAGCAGTTACAAGAATACTTAGGCTTAGGTTTCATACATACAGAGGATACATACAGTAGATACATTATGTGAGATATCACCAGGTATAAATACAAATGTACAAATGTACAAGGACACCCTTGTACACGGATGTTCAGGGGAGCAGTTTCTGTACTTCTGGCAGCTCTGAAGCTGGATTGGTGGTCACGGAGTGAGCCGACAGAGTCAGAATGAAGGTTCAGATGAGAGATGGCAAGCTTTTCCAGGAGCTTACCCAAAAAGGAGGTGATGGAAATTGGGCAATAGTTAGCTGGACAGGAGGGATCAGCTGAGGGTGTCTTGAGGAGAGGATGCAGAGGAAGTGTTTCAGGGGGGAGGGGAAAGAACCAGAGGCAAAGGAGAGGTTGCAGAAATCTGCAAGGGCAGGTGCAAGGGTGTCATTGTGGTCCTTAATGGTTTTATAAGAACAGGGATGAACCTGTTTTGATGAGGCTTTCATAGATCAGACTTGTCTAGCAACCTCATCGGGGGAGAAAAGATGAAAGGCAGAGAAAGAGGGAGGAGGGGAAGCTGAGGGAGGATCAACAAGCAGAGGAGGGGAGGGGAGAGGAGAAGGAGAGTAGGATAGTGTGGACAGGATGTCCTTAGTTTTACAGATATAGTGTGAGGCAAGGTCATTGCAAAGGGCGTGAGAGGCGAGAGGAGAGATGGCTACTGCAGAAGGGTTGGCCAGCTCCTTGCAGATTTTAAAGAGTTTGGCTGAGTTTTTTGATCTCCAGAAACAAGGGATTGAATATGAGCTTGCTTCTTGGTGCGTACAGAGAGGCGATATTGCCTTTGGAGCAGGCGGCAGGCCAGTTTGTCAGCGGATGAGCAAGAGGCTCTCCATTTCCTCTCGGCCGCCTTACACTTACGTTTAAGTGTATATAGGTCAGAGTCAAACCAAGAGTTGCACTTGGCTTTGGGCTTCAGGCGGATCATCATGACATGGTGTTGGGGAGAAGCTGGACCCCCACCAGGGCAGTGGGGGGCCAGCAGCCATACCCTCACCATCTATGGGAGACCCAAACACCTCCCATCTGGCCCCCAGAAATGCAACAGAGACCCCAGCAGGCAGCCACATGTTCCAAACTGCGTTTATTCCTGGGTAGCAAAAAAGAAAAAAAAAACACGCAGAGCATCGTGCACATCGAGAGTTCTGGCGCCGTCTCCACCGGGGCTGGCTTGCAAGCCAGCTTTGTAATCACACTGCAGGCTGACCTCACAGAATTGGATCAGCTCCCAGAAACCTATCTCGTCCTGCTATTTTTGAAAAAAACAGATGTTGCAGCCAATGTCGGCTTGAGTTCCTATCTAGAGCGAAGCCTTTGTGCCTCTCTGGTTCCTTTCTCAGATGGCCAAGGGTCTGCACCAGGGGTGCCTGTATTGTGGCTGCAGCAATATATGTACAATTCCGAGAAATAAAGTTGGTACCCTTTAGTGCGCTCCTTGGGAAGAATTACTCAATCACTTGGTTATGTTAATTCCAATTTGTTTATTCAGTATAGGTTCTTGATACTCCATACACTTAAAGTTTCAATAAACAAACTTTATCTCCCAAATTGTCTCCCGAGATTTCTGTTAAATAGTCCTCCCAGTCCTTTAGTGCTTCTGTGTCCTCTTCTTCAAATGATGGGAAGATGCAAACTCTTAATCCACGAGGTATCCTCCCTACCTCCATGTACATCTTCATTGTTTTTATCTCCCACCATTTGGACAGTTCTTTCTTTGATGCTGCTTCCAATCTTTCGAAAAGATTTCTTAATGAAGTTGATGTTTGGGATGCCATTACTACTCCTGTTTGTCTATGCCTTAAGAAAAGCTCTTCAGCTTCTGCATCCCTTTTTTCGAATATGTCTGTCATTTTGAAGTTGTGCACAGGTTCTGCTCGAATGGAAGCCTTTAGATTTATATTTTTGAAAAAAACAGATGTTGCAGCCAATGTCGGCTTGAGTTCCTATCTAGAGCGAAGCCTTTGTGCCTCTCTGGTTCCTTTCTCAGATGGCCAAGGGTCTGCACCAGGGGTGCCTGTATTGTGGCTGCAGCAATATATGTACAATTCCGAGAAATAAAGTTGGTACCCTTTAGTGCGCTCCTTGGGAAGAATAACTCAATCACTTGGTTATGTTAATTCCAATTTGTTTATTCAGTATAGATTCTGGATACTCCATACACTTAAAGTTTCAATAAACAAACTTTGTCTCCCAAATTGTCTCCCGAGATTTCTGTTAAATAGTCCTCCCAGTCCTTTAGTGCTTCTGTGTCCTCTTCTTCAAATGATGGGAAGATGCAAACTCTTAATCCACGAGGTATCCTCCCTACCTCCATGTACATCTTCATTGTTTTTATCTCCCACCATTTGGACAGTTCTTTCTTTGATGCTGCTTCCAATCTTTCGAAAAGATTTCTTAATGAAGTTGATGTTTGGGATGCCATTACTACTCCTGTTTGTCTATGCCTTAAGAAAAGCTCTTCAGCTTCTGCATCCCTTTTGTCGAATATGTCTGTCATTTTGAAGTTGTGCACAGGTTCTGCTCGAATGGAAGCCTTTAGATTTATATTTTTGAAAAAAACAGATGTTGCAGCCAATGTCGGCTTGAGTTCCTATCTAGAGCGAAGCCTTTGTGCCTCTCTGGTTCCTTTCTCAGATGGCCAAGGGTCTGCACCAGGGGTGCCTGTATTGTGGCTGCAGCAATATATGTACAATTCCGAGAAATAAAGTTGGTACCCTTTAGTGCGCTCCTTGGGAAGAATTACTCAATCACTTGGTTATGTTAATTCCAATTTGTTTATTCAGTATAGGTTCTGGATACTCCATACACTTAAAGTTTCAATAAACAAACTTTGTCTCCCAAATTGTCTCCCGAGATTTCTGTTAAATAGTCCTCCCAGTCCTTTAGTGCTTCTGTGTCCTCTTCTTCAAATGATGGGAAGATGCAAACTCTTAATCCATGAGGTATCCTCCCTACCTCCATGTACATCTTCATTGTTTTTATCTCCCACCATTTGGACAGTTCTTTCTTTGATGCTGCTTCCAATCTTTCGAAAAGATTTCTTAATGAAGTTGATGTTTGGGATGCCATTACTACTCCTGTTTGTCTATGCCTTAAGAAAAGCTCTTCAGCTTCTGCATCCCTTTTGTCGAATATGTCTGTCATTTTGAAGTTGTGCACAGGTTCTGCTCGAATGGAAGCCTTTAGATTTATATTTTTGAAAAAAACAGATGTTGCAGCCAATGTTGGCTTGAGTTCCTACCTAGAGCGAAGCCTTTGTGCCTCTCTGGTTCCTTTCTCAGATGGCCAAGGGTCTGCACCAGGGGTGCCTGTATTGTGGCTGCAGCAATATATGTACAATTCCGAGAAATAAAGTTGGTACCCTTTAGTGCGCTCCTTGGGAAGAATTACTCAATCACTTGGTTATGTTAATTCCAATTTGTTTATTCAGTATAGGTTCTGGATACTCCATACACTTAAAGTTTCAATAAACAAACTTTGTCTCCCAAATTGTCTCCCGAGATTTCTGTTAAATAGTCCTCCCAGTCCTTTAGTGCTTCTCTGTCCTCTTCTTCAAATGATGGGAAGATGCAAACTCTTAATCCACGAGGTATCCTCCCTACCTCCATGTACATCTTCATTGTTTTTATCTCCCACCATTTGGACAGTTCTTTCTTTGATGCTGCTTCCAATCTTTCGAAAAGATTTCTTAATGAAGTTGATGTTTGGGATGCCATTACTACTCCTGTTTGTCTATGCCTTAAGAAAAGCTCTTCAGCTTCTGCATCCCTTTTGTCGAATATGTCTGTCATTTTGAAGTTGTGCACAGGTTCTGCTCGAATGGAAGCCTTTAGATTTATATTTTTGAAAAAAACAGATGTTGCAGCCAATGTCGGCTTGAGTTCCTATCTAGAGCGAAGCCTTTGTGCCTCTCTGGTTCCTTTCTCAGATGGCCAAGGGTCTGCACCAGGGGTGCCTGTATTGTGGCTGCAGCAATATACGTCCTGCTATTGGCTGCTAAGTGATAGGTTACCTATGTAGCCCTTATAGAGAGCCTGACAATTGGATGTTATCCTTTTGCGTCAGTGGGTTGGTTTAGCTGTGCCAGCCCCCCATTACCTAATTCTAACTTGTTGCATTATGACTTTGTTCCCATAACTTTTTAACTGAAGCAAGCAGTTCGCACCTGAGCTCTGAGCGCTGATTGGCTGGGCTGAGCCATTCTTGTTACAATTATGTTTCAAATGTTGTGCGAGACTTTGCGAAAATGTCTTTCTTTCCCAGAAAGAAAAGAAAAAAACACACTGGGTTGCCGTGGTTTATTCGCATTTGTGGAGAATTAAAAATGTTTGTCTGCAGAAAGCAATCTTATCTTGAATGCGCGACCTTGGCTGCTCGTGGGTTTTGCGAGGAGCATTGCTGAAGGCTTCTGCAGCCAGTGTTCAGTGAGAGAAATGAACTTGGCTGTAATTTTCCTGAAACATGGCTTTACACTGTGCAATTAGACCATGTTAATTCATATAGGCATTTGCAAGCCTTTAAACAGGGATTTTTGTGTTTGTAGATTCTGATATTGCAGCATTGATTCTAATGTAGCATGGAAGTTGCAATGTTGGTGAAGTGGGTGTGTTTCAGCATATTTGTCACCCATGGGTGCGCTGGGGCCTGGTTCAAATGATATGTGCGCTCCTTGTTCTTCATGCTGTTCTTCTGTATATGCGCCTGGGGTGAGGGGGCATGGGTTTGATCTTGATTTTCCCTCTTCAATGGGCAAGAGCATCAAGAGTAGCAGTAATAGAGGAGTAGAGCAGGGATAGGGCTGAGTGGAGGAGGGGGTGAGAAGGAGGCAGCAAAAGCCTCAACTGACACACACTTCATGGGCTGGATATCCGAGAAGGTGGGTAGCAGTCTTGGGGCAGGCTTGGCTAGAGGGGAGGAGATGGGAAGAAAAGAGGATAGGAGGGAGTGATTGCTCCAGGAGATAGGAGTGATGACGGGGGTAGAAAGGGGGGACCAGAGGAGATCAAGACATCAAGTGAATGGCCAGCAGAGTGAGTAGGGCCAGAGGGAAGGATAGAAAGGGGGAGTGTATCACAGAGGTCGTAAAAGAGTGCAGATGGGGAACAGGGAGAATCAAGATGGATGTTGAGATCACCAAGGAGGACGAGTTGAGAGGTAGAGGGCAGAAGGGCGGAGGAGAGGTCTGCCCACTCAGAGAGAAAAGAGGTGACATGGCCAGGGGGCCGGTAGAGAGTTGCAATAGTAAGGGAGTGGCTAGGAGAGAGAGAGAGAGAGCCTACAGACGAGACATTCGAAAGAGTAGTAGGTCTGAGTGGAGATGATAGAAGTAGGAATCCACTCGGGGAAGATCAGGGCTACACCACCTCCAGGCCGGGTGGATCTGGGTGCAGAGAGGGTCTTGTAGCCGTCAGGGGGGAGAGTGTCAAAACTTGTGACAGAGCTGACTGTGAGCCAAGTCTCGGTAAGACCGAAGACATTGAGGTCTAGTTCTTCCAGGAGGTGGCAGATGTCGGAGGAGTGTTTGACAGCAGAGCGAGAATTGAGAGTGGCAAGATGAAGAAGGTTGCCAGACCTGTTATGAATTTTGACAGCAAACCCTCCAAACCCATTCCAAAGGATATTTCCTTATCTTCACTGTGTATCTTGGTAATGTCCTGCATACATGTAAAAGAGCTGTATCCCCCATGATGACAGATTGGTTTTGATTGTCAACACTTACCCGTTGTTTTATTTGATTCTTTATTTTATCAAATATACCATACCAGTGAATTGTCACAGGCACCATCAATCACTGTTTATAATCCCAATCAGCATATATTTTCACAGCACACTTTTATTATTTTAAACATCTATGCAATGATATTCCGTTAACTCCTTCGTTTTACACTTTCTACCAATTTTTATCATATCATTTATTTTTATTCTTAGTATTTTAATAGTCTCTTGTTTATGTATATATTACTATCCTTTGATTTTTCACTTCCTGATTGACGTACATTTTTTGTCAACATTTTTCTACAATCTAATTAATTTTTTACTATCATTTTATATTCATTAGTCTTGACACAACAAAAGATTTATATTAAATGTTTTATAACCCCACACATGTGCACTTTTTAAATGTTTACTGCGTATGCCTTCCTTTACCATTTTAGTAACTGTATCCCTTCTCTGTTTCACTCTATTCTGGAGTTTGATATGTACTTTTCTGTGGGCTGTGCCTCAGGAATCCTTAATACCCTTTACTTTAGTGCGCACCCTTCTGTCCCCTTGAACCAGGAACCGCAGTATCTATTTTCTTTATAATTTCCCCAAAAAATCATGTTACTTTTTACACATATTATTTACAACACAATCCCCCAATTTCTGCCACTTTCATTGTTCTACTTACATCCGTAACTCAGCTTGAGTCCTCCAGCATCGAGTCTCCCGCAACCTACCAGTCCGCCTTCCATCCACGGGGCACCTGCGGGGACCGGACAGGAACTTTGTCAAAGGGGGGCCTGCAGACCGACTCTTCTTGCATGTGACCCTGAACGTGGATATCCACAGGAAGCTCCACCATCTTCTGGCTAACGGCAGCAGTAGCCAAGCATCCTGGGTTCCGGATCTGGCCTAGGTCGACTAGACCGCAACCATCCTTTGCTACCAAACGTGTTCTAGCTCCTTGAAGTGTCTTTTGTGGTAGATACAATTAATGATTGGATAGACTCTAAGAATATGGTAAAGTACTACTTTATTATTAATGTAATAAAGCAGAGTAAACTGTCAAACATTGGACTGATGCATGCACACTCACACATCAGCTTGATTACATGGAGGCCTAATACCCCAAAATGCGCCATCTATGACATCATTCTATCTGGAATAATGCAAAACCTATTAAGGGAGGGGATTGGTTATGGGGAACATATCGATTTATAGAACATATATGGATTAGTAAATCATTGACTACCCCTTATCTGTAGGACACGCCTCAAACTACCTCCAAATATACATAGTACTGATTATAGCGGATGTTAGGAAAGATTTCTATTTTTATGGACCCCTACACTTTTTGCTTTTATTTTTGATCCCGACCTGTACTTTCTACAGTGCAGTGGAGCCTTAAGCTTCACTGCACTGTCTTTTGCTGATCTGCTATGGGGAAACTGACATGTCCTTCAGGCTGTCAGTACTAGGAAACATTGTTTCCCTTAGTCTTGCGACTTTGTTACTACTTTTAGTAATTTGTTATCACTTGTGGTATCTTTTACCATTGTACAATGCATTTTACAATTCAGTACAATGGTGTACACTTTTGTTTTTGCCCTAGAGTAACACTCAAAGGATTTCTGGTTACTCTAGGTGTGCTAAATGGAAAGAAGTGACTTTTTACAATTTTTTGGTGCTTTCTTTTTAGCCTTACCACATTTACCTCCTTTGGCTACTAACTGTGGCTAGTGTCCAAACATGGCCATGCCACATGGCTTTCGCTTGTCCTTTGGCCATTTTGTTCTTTAGCCTTCTTCCTGGCCTGTGAGGTCAGGAAAATGCATATATGGACTTCCAGTGCCAGAGAAAGCATAGTGTTATTGTGGGCTACTGGAGTGCTATGTGTGTTTGCTGGCAGGATGTGGGCTGGGATTGTCTGGTCCCAATCCACAAACTGCTTTCAGTGTGTCTGAGTGGTATGCATGATTGTTCCTGCCAGTGTTCCTGATTGAACCACTGCTGTTGTATCTATGTGGCTAATTCTGCTATTGGCTAGTGGGAGTTTCAGCTCTTACCCAGCTTTTAGTATAAAAAGAGGACCCCTGCACCCACTCTTCAGTAATCCTGGAGGAACCTGACTGAAGGAGCCAATACTCCTGTCCAGCTGTGAGACCTGAGAAGAGACCTGAGACCCGACTGAAGGAGGCCTGGCGATGAACTTCTACTGCTGTCCTCGTGGAGCCCTGTGTTGCTCTTGATCTTCAGCAGTCCTGCCAGGGAACTGCGACCCTTGGAGTAGAGGGAGCATCCATTCCTGATGTCTGCTCAGTACCCTGTAAAGAAGAGCCTTCGGAAGTGTCACGGGACCGTCCTGTGGCTGACCAGCTCTGATTTCGGGCTACATTGCTGCCGACGCTCAGTTCTGAGTTGAGGCCTGGAACTTGGGGGATACTCAGCTTGTCCTACAAAACTTACCTCAGCAAATTCTGGAGTCCTAGCATCAAGGGGACCTAAGACAGGAGGGACAATATGACCATGCCAAGTGAGGCTCTTTGCGTCACCGTGCTGCTATGAGCACTGTCCGAAACAGCTTACCTGCATTAAGTCCAGACCTGAGAAGGGGCATGCATTGTGTTTTTCTGCATTCTTCAGCACTGGACCCCAGATACCCTACCTTCATGTTTTCCTGCATTACAAACTGTGTCTAAACTTTCCTGAACTTTTGGGCATAATGCCCCAGGCAACTTAGGGAAGGACTTTTGAAGATAGGGTAAATTCTCTGTGGACCTGCGGTACACAACCTAATCTGTACTTTCTTTTTCATGGGATTTGATTTGTGTTATGCCCTACTGCAGTGGCTGTATATGTGTAATGTATTATTAGTGTTGTGTGATATGTCTACCTATTTTTCATTGGGATATTTGTCCATAAATAAATAACTATATTTTTTACACATACTAAGTGTAAATTGTGATTACCATTGTGTGTACTCATTGTGGACCCTTTACAAGCTCACCACCTCTTGACACCTAGCCTAGACCTCTCGTTACTTCTACCGTGTACTGGTTTGTCTACAGCTCCCCAGAGTTGTCCCTGTCACAATATAGGGTGGTGTTCAATACATCTGTCCACCAGGCCAGAGTATAGAAAATCACTCCTAACAGTGGACAAAACAACAGTGGATTGGTCTATGCTACATTGCACGTTAGGTTGTCCGTCAACCCCATGGATTGGTTGTCATACTATCCTAACCTTGGAATTGTGGCTCTTTGGCAGCACATACATGAAACTAAACCTAGGTGTTTGAATCGCACCAGACTGTTTCCTATTTGCCCAATGAGTCCATCATATATCATTGTTAGCCCATAAGCCAAAGTCTTCCATTTGTAATTGACCTTGTTGACTGCTCTCTGTCCTGGAACATTCAAAGGAGCATGAGCACACCACTATCTTAGCTTAACACTCTAATGAACAGCCTTTGTTTTCGACTTCTGAGTCACGTGTGAAGAGACCATGAATTTGTTAATGTCAGCCTTCTATTTACTCCTATTTGATTTATTTATGCAGGGTGTTGTTTCTCCTCTTGGCCTCGAGAGACTTGTTCACTACACATCATATGAACTTTGTATGCCTTTAATTGACCAGCAGTTTGGCTCTCAGATATGTTTTCTTCTTCTTCCATCTATGAAGAATGCCCAACATTTAGAGCTTACCAACATACTCCCTTTGTGCTTATCCTTTAAAAATAGCATCCTTAACTCTGGCCAACCTTGACTCATCATCGGCTCTGCACACTGAGCTCTCATTCTGCGTCTCCTGATTCTACAGCTTCGGTTTGTCTCTGAGGTAGCTTGGTGAAGTACAGTGTTACACTTAGTGCTTCAATTACATAGTTACTTCTAAGTATTTTCATATCGTTTTAGCATAGGTACATATATATTCTTAATGACATCACATTGTCTTCATTAGATTTCACTTTAACGTCTGTCCATAATATTCAATGATGCATTCTGGCAGGGGACATCCTTCCATGTAGCATTCTTCTTTGCGACATCCTTGAACACTGTCAGTGCGAGGGTACATTTTGTATGGCTGTCTGAGTGCATATTGTCTCTCATACACTCAATGCGGTATGGGAACAATGCAGGAGGTCCCATTTATTACTTTTATCTGAGTGTTCCAGTATGATGGCGGTGAAGGGGTAGGAACAGGCAAGATAACATCTACCTGCTCCTCTACATAAATATTCTATGAAAAATGTTAATTCTAGTGGTGATTACAATCAGTCTGTTTACATGAACCCACCAATTCCATGTGTGCCTAGGCAAAACAATTGTTGCTTGAATTTTTTAAATAATATCATTTTTTGGAAGTGTAAGGAGATGACATTCACGGGTTGTAAATCAGTTCACTATCATTTTGTGGCAATACAAAATAATTCTTCCTTTCAAAGAAAATGTCTTGAATTTCTTTGTAGTGAGACAGATATTATATTCAGCGGCTGCAAATCAGTGTGCAACTCACAAGTCAACTTCTAGTGGCTACTATTACTAGGATGACATCATCTAAGTATCCCACGTGCATGCCATAATCACACATTCCATTTATTATCAGTGAGCAGAAGAACGGTTCTATGTCATTCTATAGCCAGGGCTTTTTCTGCCAGTTTTTGGCTGAAAAAAGTAATCTAATTAAAACAAAATGCTGGGTGGTTTCCCTAATCTCACTTCCCAGTTTTTTAGCTACCTATTCCCCACATCCACTACCCCTTACATCCATTTACACCCCCCCCCATATTTTTGATGAGTTTATAAACATAACTTCTAGGTATTTTGAGACAGGTAGGAGATTATATTATCTGTCTCTAAGAGTGCGCACAATCATTTGCACTTTTTATAGTTCTTTATAGGAAGTATTACCCGCTGACTGAAAGGAGCGTCTCATTTCTCCCACGAACGCTCGTGCTCGCAAGGTCCATTCCTCACAGCTGCACTGCGAGCAGAGCTCTTGCAGCCCATTCTGTTTCCTGGAGGGGGCGGAACCCTTCCTGACCACGTGACACAGCACGTGACTGCCAGCCTGCACAAGTTGCCGGCACTGTCGCCCTTAAGCCCTGGAGACTGTAAGGGCTGGAGATACTGTTTTGCTGTTTGGCTGTGATCTGTGAGTACACTGTCCTGGGCCTTCCTAAGCCAACCCAATTGAAGTTGTATTCCTATTACGAGGGTTTGGGGTGGAGAGTCGGACTCTGGCAGCTCCACAAGCCGTCGGGCGTTCCCTTCCCAAAAAATGACTACTACGCTGACACAACTCATTTACTAAAACTTTCATTTTATTGAGTGTGTAACATTGCTTTTTATTTTAATTCGCTCTTAATACTAGGTTACATATATACTTCATAGGGTTTTTAGACAATGTACTGGTTTTTCAGAGCTTGATTTTTGCTATTTGTGCCATACTCTAACATTTGCATTTTTAAAATTTAAAAATTGCCTAGTTTTTTTTGTTGTGTGTCTCTATGTCTAACTTCCCCTGACATCTAGGCTTATTTCCAGTGTATTTTTGGGTACCTTCTCTGGCATAATTCTTATTTTTCTTTCTCTTTCTGCCTACTGTTGGGCTGAGGTTTTATCTGAATGACACGTAAGGGACTTAGAAGTCAGACTGCTATGGAGGTCTCACCTCCTTTGGCCCCTTCGCCCATTGTCAGTATGCCCTTCATGCCATCTACAGTTATTGTGCCAGAAACCCCCATTTCTATTGCTATGGGGAGTTCTGATGATGCTTCACTTCAGGCCCATTATAACCCTCTCCTTTTAAGGGACATAGCCCAGGCCCAAACTCATTTGAGAGAGAGGTCTGAGGTCTGCAATGCTATGGGTATTACTCCACGTAATACAGCTTATAATAACTGTATTTTCAATGGAATACATGACATTTCTATAGATACTCAGGAAGAACGTCTAGCTGCTACTCTTGCCTCCAATCTTTTGGTTGGGGTCAGTTTCTCAAAGATTAAAAGCAACATGGGCTATGACAACAACCCTCTGGCTAATATCTCTCTTCCAACGATTGCCTCACTGAATCCTAGTACGCCCATACCCCCAGTCATGGTGGGTGAATCAGAAGTTATTGTATCACAACTATTAGAGAAGAAGGACAGTGGGAGCGTTGCTATCTCCCACACTCAACCCTCTTTAGGACCCAAAGCATTACCCAGTGATATTAAGCACACATCTTCTTCCCACGTTAACCTTTCTACTAGTGTGGTGGGAACTTCCTTCTCCCCTAATAGGATCTCTTTGCCGTTCAAAACCCCTCTTAACAAGCCCCGTAACTCAATATCAAAAATAAAAATTAATCTAGGTACCCAGGGTAACTCAATCCAGGGAAAAAACATCTCACATTTTTTTGGTAAGAAATCTGTTTCTAGCACTCTGGCTAAATCTCCTCACCCTCTTCCTTCAGTATATACCCCGGCCCATACTAACTTAATTAACGTAGCTAAGAAACTGGATATTGAAGATCCCTCAGTCCAGGATATTGATGATATCAGTATTATAGAATGTGCAGATAAGGCAATTGCTGATAGCCACTTGGACTCCCATCTTAACAAAACAAATAATGTACACAACAAATTTGTGATGAATCATTGGCAGGTTCCCCTTCAGATCTCACCAACTTTATTGATGAGTATACTGAAAAACAAAACTGGTTAAAAGAAAGAGGTCTTCTTCCGGACTTCAAAACTGATCCGCCCAGTGAGTCTATTCTACATCATACCCTTAAAGATGTTGATGATAGAATTAAACTCTCCCATCCAACTATCTCTGCGTTGAATATGGTTCTGAGTTCCTTTGTGAGTCTCTATGATAACATCTGGTCAGAGGTTAGATCCCATTCACGTATACTTTCCAAAATATATTCTAGGCTGGAGGGCCTAGATAGATTTGAAGATTTAGTAAAAATTATAAAAGAAGAAAACCAATTTTTGACCACTCAAGGCCTTGACCCTACCTCTTTTAATCCACCTTTGGCCCCTACACACGATTTTCATCAGGGGCCTACGGGGACCACGGTAACTACTTTAGGGGTGGTCCCCAATGCGGCCCTGGGCCTTCTGGTTCTCCAACCTCCAGATCTTGATTCCCGGGGCTCTTCCTCTATGACTCCCCGAGCTGCCTTTGATGGTTTACGAGAGGTTGACGGCCCTACAGATATACTTCCTAGTGTCCCGACTGTATTCTCTATGGAAAGAGGAGAGGACAAAGTACAGGAGGATCTGCCAGGGGTATCCCTCAAACCCTCTATACAAGACCGTTCATGTGCAGGTGGGACTGCAGAGTTGGCCGTCCGTTCCAAAGGTGACCATATCGCATCCTCAGGAGAAAACATGACTATCCTTACTCCAGAGATCGCAGCAATTTCTTCTGAGCCCCCAGAGGAAACTTCCTGTCCAAAAGTCCTCCCCTGTCTAGGAAAGAAAAGGAAAATTAGCCAACAAATGAAGAAAACAAAAAATCAGAAGAATGTCAAAAAGATTACTTCGTATACTAATCAATTTTTCAAAAACCTCTTTATGGCAAACTCTTTAGTCCCTTCAACCACTGTTTCAGTTCCACAGGGGACTGGTAACTCTGTTGAACCAATCCCCTCTCCCATCTATGTGACCACTCCGGATACCGCCAATGCTCCACCTATTTTACCACCTGCATCTGTTTCATCGGATGCGGTGGGTATGCTGATTAACACCTCTGCCTCTATAGATGTGGGGCCAAGGACTGGTGGTATTGGTGAAATTGCAGCTTCTAGCATTCGGATAACACCTCTTACCGTACCAGCATCCACTAGTACTAACCCTGTAGCACTGCCAACCGATACTGTTGCAGCGGAGGCTAAGGACTCTGCCCCAGAAGCAATTCTCCCTTCTACTTCTCTGGAGTCCATTTCTGGAAAAAGCCTGAATCATCCGGACACTTCTCTAACTACGCCGACTGTTAATATGGTTAACATTGATATGGTTAAACATTTATTTCAGTCGCTACTTGTTCCCAAGATCAGCAAGGTGACAGTGTCTAATTCAAATGTAAGCTTGTCACAAGACGAGGTTCCTACTACTCGGCTCTCTTCTTCTGATCCGGCATTCTTGTCTGCTCCTGAGGAGCCCCTTGTTAATATGGACTGCATTAAGAGGGATGGAGATATGACAGATCGATCAGACAGTGTCTTATCGACTCTCCCCCCTTTTAACCATGCTTCTCTTAGCATCCCAAATATGCGCATGTCTGCGGTTCGAGAAGCGGTCCCCTCTGGGTTTGACTTTGCCCATAATAAGAACGTTTCCAAATCTTGGGAAAGATTTCCACTGGGGCCAAATGTCAACCATAATAGGACTATACTAAGAGGGGCGAGGGGTTGTGATCTGGCGGCTGACCCCCTTGGTCACTTTACCAAAAAAATTACTGAGTCCTTACCTGTCTCTGCAACAACAAAAGTTTCTGGTGATGTTGTACAGCTTTCCAGTCTTTGGGGCGAAGATATGCCAATCTGTTTAAATCGTGGTAACATACTTAAAATCTTTCACCAACTTCCTTCGCTTTCGCTTATTTCTAGCTATGACATAGATGGCATTTTATTCCCTTTCCATGATCGGGTAGATGTTAGTAACATTATTCTTAGATCGAAGGTAGTTTTAGACTTGATCATGGGGCATATGGAAGGGTTGAAGCAACTAGGATTTGAAGCAAAAATAGTGGACTCTTCTCAACTTGCCAAAAATAAAGGAGAGGGCGCTGAATATAGAGGTAATCTTACAATGGTCTACCATCCAGAAAGAACTCCCCCACCCCAACGGAGGCATTTCTTGCCCAAATCTAATGGACACTTCGCGAGCTGGGCACATGTCACCGCAGGCTTATGGAAATGATTTAATTCCCGCTAAATCAGATTTCTCTTCGAAGGCTCGCCCTCTATATAGCTTCGGTTTTTTTTCTTGGAACTCCAGAGGTAATTCTCATTTGTTCACGAACCTAGAAACGGTTGCCGTGATTAAGGCTTCGCATTGTTTTTTTCTCCAAGAAACCTGGCTACTTTCAACTCCAGTTCTTGATGGATTCGATATTTTCTCTCAATGTGCCAAACCTAGCTTGGGAGGCCGCGCATCAGGGGGACTCATTATAGGGGTAAGAACCTCCTTTGGTTTTGTTGCCAAGGAGCTTTCGGATACACCTTTTGGCTTTATGGCCTTAGAGGTGTTTTTTCCGGATTCTAATTGTTACTTTCTCTTGGTCAATGTTTACTGGCATATGGGAATCTCTCCTCTCGAATTGTTTTTGGAGAAGCTAACTGATACAATCCTTGCCTGGAGATATCTGCATCCCATGGGCAAACTCATTCTGGCGGGCGATCTAAATTCAGACTGTACTCTCTGTCTGGAATCCAATTATGATGACCTGGGCTTGGTTATGGAAGACGATCCACGTACAGGACTAAAACTTACATGGGGCCGATCTTGGAATCTGGCTTTGGATTCAATTGGCCTAACTTGTCTTAACAGCCATTATGATGCTACTAATCCTTCCTGCCCAACTTGGCGTAGATCGTCCTCATCTTCCACCTTAGACTACGTCTTTGTCGACCATTCCCTGATTCCATTTTCTTCTAATGTCGAGGTGTCCTTCAACTCATGGAGTGACCATGGTATTCTCCGGGTTCAATTTCTATGCCCCTTTTTTACCAAGCTTCTGCCGGAGGGTGGACCCACTCAGCTTTATACTGTTAGTCAAGGGACAGGGATAAGGTGGTCTCCTTTTAACATCAGTGTTCTTAATAACAAACTGATCTCTTCCCTTAACCACACCTCGCTCTGCTGGAAAATAGCAGTCTTTAACACCTCTTCTTTTGATAGTTTTCTCAATGTCTTACAGAGTAGTATTTATGGCCAGCTCAGGAAAGGAGTCTTCAAAAAACTTCACAACCATAGTTTCGACCAACAATTGGCCGATGTAAAGGCCCTTACTAAGAAACTTATTAGGGATGTTCAAGCCCTAGATACGGATTGGGCAGATAAAACAACAAAAATTAAAACCATTCGCCAAAAATACAAAAACTACTGTAAGCATAGAAAAATTACTATGATTCAAAATGACGCACAGTATATGCTTGCAGTACTAATAAAACGAGATGTGAGGGCTTTCTGGGCTTCGGTCTCCAGCCTAGATAACGCATTGATGGCTGATCAGCTTAATGCAATCCCAGAGGCCAAATGGTTTGACTATTACTCTAAACTTTTTGATATTGGGGAGGAAGACTTGGCTTCGGATGTATTGATGATTTACCCATCGAAAGACGCATGGAAACCAGTTTTTGATCTTGAGACAGTGTTCTGTCTTATTTCTAAGGCTAAGAAATCTAGGGCACCAGGCCCAAATGGCCTTACGAACAATACATTCAAAGCCGAGCCCGAGATTTGGGCCAATCTACTCTTCCTGCTTTTTCAGGACGTAGTAAATTCCGGGAAGGTCCCTATGAGTTGGCATACGGCCCATATTGTCCCAATCTTTAAGAGAGGCTTACGCTCGGAGGTAAAGAATTATAGACCGATCTCTCTTATAGACGCGGACTGTAAGCTTTTTGCTTCTCTGCTCCTCTCCCATCTTAACATATGGATTAGGGACAATCATATTCTCCCCAAATACCAAACTGGCTTCAGGGTCGGCCACTCTACCAATCTCAATGGTCTTATTATAACTGCCCTTCAGACCTCCTCTTGGGGAAAATCTGATGGTCCTCTGTATGTCGCCTCTATTGATTTATCTAATGCATTTGATCTGGTCATTAGATCCAGATTATGGGAAAAATTAACTAAATGGGGCATCCCGGCGGGCCTCCTTTCTCTCATTATGGCCCTCTATGAAAACTCGGGGGTACACATCAGGCTCGATTTGGCTGGTACTCTCTCTAGGAGGATTAGGACGCGTATTGGGGTGAGACAGGGTTGCTCGTTAGCTCCCTGTCTATTTATCCTCTATTTGGCTGATGTGGATAACTTCCTGAAAAATGCAGGCATGGTGAGTGCTAAACTTGGGGACCTGAGATTCTCATGGTTGGCATATGCCGATGACTTTCTCTTGTTCGACCAGACCAAAGTGGGCCTGCAGAGGCTCCTGTGTAAATTTGAACAGTACGCACTGCTAAATGGGCTGAAGATCAATCCTGGTAAAACACGTATCATGGAATTCTCAAAGGGGAGAACCCGAAACAACAAAGTATGGAAAATGGGGGGAGCAAACATTTCTCGAGTTAACAAAATCGTCTATTTGGGCTTTTTGATCCTGGCCCAACCATCGGTGACAGAACTGAGACGATTCCTTAGACAGAAACTGCTCCCTCTCATCTCCCAATCACGTACTTTGGAGAATAAATATTGTATGTTCTCCCTCAAACCCGTGGTAGACTTTTTCAAGGGTAAGGTGATTCCAAAGTTACTGTATGGTATGGAACTCCATTACTTTACACTTTTGCCCTTCTGGGACTCTCTTGAAGGTATTTACTGGAGGAAAGTTTTAAAACTGCCCAATTCAATTCCTACTGTTGCCATTAGATGTGAGTTAGGTCTGGTTTCTCTACGAGCTAGGATTCTTTGGAGGGTTCTCTCATTGTTCTCAGCCTTGCTTTCCCCTAGACCTGATACTTTATATGTTGATGTGGGCCATATGATTTTCTCCCAGACACACTCGGGCCATAACATATATCTCCAGCTTTTCTCCACTCTCTGCGATAAGACCCTGATGGACATATCCTCCGACAGGGATACATTACTTACAAACCCTAATAAGGTAAAGGAGTCTCTCTTCAGCCATGATTGGAGCAACACTATCGAAAAACTTCATGGTTATTCCTCACTGAGTGATCTTCAATTTGATCATAAGAAGAGAGGTGTGATGTCTTTTATTTTGATCCAATTTCCTAATAGACATTACCGCTCTCTTCTTATTAAACTCAGATGGAACCTTCTTCCCACTCGGGAAGTCCTACGCAAAAGGAAGAAGCTCTCTGATTTGGATCCCACCTGTCGTTTCTGCAAACTTTTGGGGGTCACTGAAACTTCTCGGCATCTCATTCTTGACTGCAAGGCCTTGACCTCTTTAAGGGACAAATATCTAGGCATTTTTAATGTTATGGGGCGACTGGGGGTAGACAATTTGATTTGGTCACAATGTCTCTCAATCTCGAACATCAAGGTTGGTCTGGCTGTGGCGGGCTTTATCAGAGCCCTTGACCTATATGCCCCTTTGGTCTGATTTTTGCTCCTATTCTTGGAACTATGAATTTTTTACTATATGAGCACAGTGTTTTTAATATGAGCAATGTATTTCATATTTTATACCTTGCATTTATTCTATCTGTTATTCTCTGTAACTAGTACTTTGTATTGACTTGACTAATCTTAGACAATCAAATTTTAAATCTGAAACCGGTTGATTATCTATTGTCTGTCCTTTTTTGTAAAATTTGCAAACTTTTGCAACTTATGTAAATCTGTAATTTCGTATTTCTTTAGCGGGCATTTTCTTTTTCTTTGTTTTTTTTTTTTAAATGCAAATGCAATGCAATGAATGTTTATCTTTTCTTTTACTATTTTGTTTTTAATTATAAAGTTTGTTTTATTTGTAAAGGTTTTTTGTAAACCATATAGAATAAAAAAATAAAAAAAAATAAAAAAATAGGAAGAACAAGATTACATTTAGTGGACCAGATTCAGATACATGAATGCAAATGGAAAAAGCCCAGAGAATGAACTCATTTCATTTGTGCTAACTGCTGAAATGCCTAGTTCACTTTATTCTCAAGAGCGACATGAGCCTTTCAGGAGGGGCTGGACTATACTGCAAAGATGCACTGTCCAGCCCTCTTGCATAAATTAGTGTCGGGAGGGAGTGTGCCAAAACACTTATGTATGGCAGGCTCCCAACAACCACATGGTTGATGGAAGTGCATTTCACCAAGATGGGCAGTTAAAAGGATGGAAATGTAAGTGTGACAGCCGTGGTTTAAACTGGGGCAGTCACACTTAAAAAAACAAATCACGACATAATCAGAAATGACACTGCAATGATTTGCACGTCCTCATGTGCCTGTTTCCAACATGTGCAGGGGGAAGACTCCAATTTCTGCATATTTAAACACTTGCTCATTTGCACAAATGCACAGAGGGCATGAAAGGGCATCTCAATGAGTGTATCTGATTTCCTCTCATTCAGATGTCATTTGAGAATTGGGCTGCTCCTTTTTTTAGTGCAAGTGAGGAGATAACAATTTAGATTTCTTTGCATTAAGGAGAAGAATATATTAATTGACCGTAAATCATCAAACAACATATTTGCCACAATTAGAAGCACTGGCTACTAGAACTTGGGAGGTGTGATTGACCAACGCGCATGTCAAATTTATATGTGACATTTCTTTTCAAGGCTAGGAAGGGCATGTAAGATTGATTGATTGATTGATTGATTGATTTGTCATTTATTATGTACCTACACACAATTGTTTCAAGGAACAACCAGGCCAGGGGAGGGGAACAAAGGGAGATCAAGACAAACAATCTTACTAGGCCTACTGTCATTTACATTATGCAAGTGTGCAACAAGAAGTGCAAGGGAGAGGGCACAGGGAGAAGTGCACCTATAGCAGCAGGGCTCGGAGCTAAGCGCAAGGAAGGTTTGGACTACGACTACAGAGGCCAATCTCAGCCCGGTAGTGCAAGGTTAGCCAGGCGGCAGTGCAAGGTGGGCCAGGCGGAAAGTACAGGGGAACTGGTCAGTGTGGGGGCTGGTGTCCTCTACGACTCAGAGGACACCGAGCAGCCAGTCATCAGTAGACAGAGCAGGAGCAGGGAGGGTTAGCAGGGGAGGGGAGAGAGAAAGAAGAGGAGAAAAGGGAGGTCTTGAGTAGCTTCCGGAACCTAAGGAAATCTGGCTCAAGGCAGAGAGAGGCAGGGGGGCCATTACAGAGGGAGGCACCTGCAGAGGAGGTAGAACTACCCCCCATTCTCCGCTTGGAGAAGTGACTCATCCACAGAGAATTAGAAGTAGATGAGCAGAGGGCTCTAGGAGGAAGGTGCTTAGGAATAGAGAGTTGAAGGTAGTGAGGGCCACTGCCCCAGAAAACATTTTGGACGATGCAGAGGGTCTTAAACTTGATCCTTGCAGCCATCCGGAGACAGTGGAGGGATTTCAAGGCCAGAGAGATGTGGTCCCTGGACTTGAGGTCAAGGATAAGTCTCACGGTCCTGTTCTAGATGAGGATGAAGAGTAGAGTTAGGAAGATTGAGAAAGAGGCTGTAACAGTAGTCCAGCCAAGAGAGAACCAGGACTCTGGAGACAGTGAGCTTCTGTGGAAGGTGAGAAAAGGGAGAATAACTATGAGGAGGTGCAGCTGGAAATGGGCCTTCTTGGCAATGTCTGTGATGTGTGGAGAGAAGGAGAGAGTGGAGTCACAGATTACCCCAAGGTTTTTTTGCCTCTCAAGAGGGCAAGGACAGAGGGCCCAAGGAGGGCTGCCAGAGTTGAGAGAGGAAAAGCGGGAGCAGGGGTCCCAATGAGAAGGATCTCAGTCTTACTGTCATTAAGGCAGAGATCATTAGAAGCAGGCCATTCCTGAATAGTTGAAAGAAAGTCATGGATGAGCGAGGAGGAGGAGGCAGAGGGTAGCCTGGCAGAGAGCTGCATGTCATCCGCATAACACTAAATGTTAGAGGAAAAAGTAGAGATCAGGAGGGCCAAAGGGGCCAAATAGACATTGAAGAGGCATGGGTAGAGGATAGAGCCCTGGGGAACACTATATGTGGAGAGAGAGGTGGTGGACAGAAAGGACCCAGTCAAGCTGAAAAAGGTCAGTCCAGGAGGAAGGAGGTCAGCCACGCCAGAGCCTGATCCATGATGCCCAGGGATTCATGGAGACGAGTAATCAGGATGCTGTAGTTGACCATGTCAAATGCAGAGGAAAGATCAAGGAGAATGAGGAGAGAGGGAGAGCTAGAGTCAAGATTGGAGAGCAGATCTTCATGGGTATTCTGGAGTGCAGTGTCCGTGCCTCTGGCTGCTTTGAAGCCAAACTGATGGTCATAGAGATTATAATAATAATAATAATAATAATTTAGCATTTATATAGCGCTACAAACCCTAAGGTATCTGAGCGCTGCTTATTATTAACCATGGTGTGTGGTGTTCATTTATCAACCTCGGAAGGATGAAAGGCTGAGTTTGGCCCTGCCGCGATTCAAACCTGCATCAGCAGGCTCTGCACAGATGTCAAAGCGAGCGCCCTACTCGCTGTGCTATCGGACCAGAATACCAGCCATAACCAACAGATTCAGTGTGCAGGGTTAGCTTGCCCAAGAAAGGACTGATAGAGATCAGGCACTAGTTTGCTGGAATGGAGGGGTTGGCAGAAGGCTTTTTTAGTAGCGGTTGCATAAGAGAGTGCTTGAGAAGAGAGGGGAAAGATCCAGTGGTGAAGGAGCGATTACAGAAATCGGGCAAGGCTGTAGAAACAATATTGTCCTTAATGGTTCTGGAGTAGCAGGGGGTCACCTGTTTGGATGAGACTTTCATAGACCGGACTTGTTTGAAAACCTCATCAGTTTTTACAGGTGGGAGGGTGGAGAGAAGGAGAGGCTGGGGGTGGGGGGTCAAGGAGGGCCTGAGAGAGGTATAGGGAGAGAGAGGAGAAGAGGAGGAGAGTGTGGACTGGATTTCCTGGGTTTTAGTGGTGAAATAAGAATCTAGAGCCTTGCAGAAGGCCTGGGTAGCTGTATAAGAGGTAGATACTGCAGTAGGATTGGACAGCTTAATGCAGATTTTGAAAGTATGGCCGTCGTGTTGTTAGAGGCTGCAGAGATGCTGGCTTGGATATGGACCCTATTCTTAGAGAAGATGGCGAGGCTGTATTGCCTTTGGAGCTGGCAGCAGGCCAGTTTGTCAGAGGGAGCACCAGAAGCTCCCCACTTTAGTTCAGCTAATCCCTAACTTGAGCCTCTCTTTGGCAGAGGACCTGGCACACGAATCGTTAGATCACCTTACACCACCTACTGCGGCAGTTGCATTGTGCATGATCAAAACTATTGGAACGCTTACATAAGATAAGCGTTTATGGAAATGTCAGCTACTAAGCGTTGTTTTATGACAGATTTAGTAATTAGTACTAAATGGCTAAGTAACGTACCATCCAACAACAGTTTAGAGCGTAGCAATTTTCTAGATGAAGATTTATGCAACACAGCTCGGCAATCAAAGCTCTAACAATTACACACTTAAATGCAACAGCTTGCTTGGCATGTGGTTGTAAAAGTGAACAAGGTAACTAACCGTCAAGTAAATGAAGAATGATGTTTGTTCAAAATTAGACTGCAATGTATTTAAAGTTTTATGACTGAGACAAAGGAGGCAATTTGTTCTGCTTGCAGCGTTTGTGTCAAACGCAAGAATGTTTGTTTGATACAAAAATGTTTGTTCTGTCTTTTTTTGAATGTTGTAACGTATTATTGAACTTTTTGCAAATAGGGGTGATGATAACCTAATTTCTGTCAATGTATTTTAGAGCCCGCCCTGAGGAAGGACTAAAGGTCCGAAATGCATCGGCTTGGGCCTCTGCTAATGAATTTTTAAATAAAAGAATCTTACACAAATCTGAAGCTGGAATCAATATGAATTCTATCATTTTGTCAATATGACCAAGTTTACTTCTGAGAAGTATCACAATTTTCAACCACTTACAATGTACCTCTAAAGTAGTATTCACTACACATCAGGCATCTCCAAGCTCAGTGGAAGTTTCACTGAGCAATCCCTGCCTGTCTGTAAAGATCATCAATTGTTACAGGAGGGGGGGGGGGCAGAAGGAGAGGCGGGGGCGGTCAAGGAGGGCCTGAGAGAGGTATAGGGAGAGAGAGGAGCAGAGGAGGACAGTGTGAACTGTATTTCCTGGGTTTTAGTGGTGAAATAAGAAGTTAGCGCCTTGCAGAGGGCCTGGTTAGGTGTATAAGAGGTAGATACTGCAGTAGGATTGGACAGCTACTTGCAGATTTCGTGTTCTTAGAGGCTGCAGAGATGCAGGTATGGATATGGACCCTCATCTTAGAGAAGATAGAGAGTCTGTATTGCCTTTGGAGCAGGCAGCAGGCCAGTTTTTCAGAGGGAGCACCCGAAGCTCCCCAAGTTAGTTCAGCTACTCTGCACTTGCGTTTCAGAGCGGCCAGATCAGAAACATACCAAGAGTTATACTTGGTGGCAGGCTTCAGGCAGATCCTCATCACAGGGGCAATGATATCCAGAGTGTTAAAGATGGACAAGTGGAGGTTGGAAAGGGCTGTGTCAGGATGAGATTCAGCTGCCGGAGTAGGTGAGGGAGTGAAAGTGGAGGTAAAGGCGGCCACTGATACTCACTTCATAGGTCGAATGGCCAGGAAGGAAGGTGGCAGTGCTGGGTGGGCCTTTGCCAAGGTGACAGGAAGCTTCAAGTGAGAAGAAAGAAAAAAGTAGTCAGTCTAGGAGAGAGGATTAGTGAGAGAATTAGAGAGGTGGATGTCTGCAGAGATGCGAACATACAAGGTGTTTCCGGCAGAGTGAGTCGGACCAGAGGGTAGAACTGAGAGGGAAAGATAGTTGCATAGGTTGCGGAAAAGACCAAAGGAGTCTGGGGAATCCAGGTGGATGTTGAGATCCCCAAGAAGGAGAAGCTGGGAGGTAGTGGAAAGGAGAGAGGAAATTAGGTCAGCCTATTCAAAGAGGAAGGGGGTGACCTGGCCAGGTCACCTGTAGATGGTGGTCAAGGTCAAAGAGTGGCCAGGAGAGATAGAGAGCCTGCTGACCAGGCATTCAACGGAGGAATAGGTATGAGTAGGGATGATGGAAGCAGGGATCCACTCAGGATAGATCAGGGCCACTTTGCCTCCAGGTCTGTTGGGCCTGGGCCTGGAGAGGATCTTGTAGGACTCATGGAGGAGTGTGTCAAAATGTGTGACAGAGCTGGCCTTGAACCATGTCTTGGTAAGAGCGAGAACATCCAGGTCAAGGAGTTCAAAGAGGTGACAGCAGAGTGAGAGGTGAGAGTCGCCATGCAGAGCAGGTTTCTACTTTAGCAAGACTTCCAGAGGTGGTACAGGGGAGACGAGTACCCATCAGAAGGGGCAGATGAGCCAGAGAGGTGGAAAGTGGAGGGAGCAGATAAGCCAGAAAGCTAGTTGGTGGCAAGGGAGCCAGAGAGGTGGAGGAAAGAGGTGGCTGAGGAACCAGAGAGGTGGTAGATGGCAAGGAGCCAAAGCAATTGAAGCAGGAGGTGGCAGAGGAGCCAGAGAAGCAGTAAAAGGAGTAGCAGGAGGCGGAAGGAAGTTAATGAGGCAAGGCAGGTGCCAATCAAATCGTAGGGGATAGGGCTGAGGGCCCTGGACCATAATGGTGCCAGTTAGAGAGATATTAATGATGACTCTGGAGGACTGGAAGGAGGCCAATAGGACCTCCCACCAGGTGCCACCATCAATGGGGGAAGTGGAGGAAGGAGAGAGAAGTGCGTAGGTCGGCAGAAGGAACAACAAAGAGGATGTAATTAAGAGTCTGTCTGGAGGAAGTGCTCACATAGTTGTCAGTGATAGGAAGGCCCGGATTGGAGACCAGAGTGTCCTTCTTAAACTTCTTCCTTCCAGACTAAGTGAGAAGAGTAGTATAGGATATAGAAAAGCAATAAGAGAATATGGGGGGAATTGAGAGCACCATAGTGGGTGTGAAAGAGGGGAAAGGGCAGGAGAGAGAGGGAGAAGAGAAGGAAACACTGCACAGAGCCACACATGGTGCACAAGGTGCAGATTATGGAGAAAAGTGGGGGTTAACAGAGGGAACAATGGGCAACAACAGAGAGCAGACAGAGACAAGGACAGCAACAAGCAGTGAGTGGAAACAGTGGTGGGAGCTGAGCAGGCTCAGCTCAACCTAAAAAGGAAAAAGGCCCAAGGGCAACAGTAATGATCACAAAGTAAGAGGGATCCTAGTGAAAAGGAGAAAGGCTTAGTGGACACAGCAAGCCATGGACAAGCACACACAGGAACAATCGCCTAGAGGAGAAAAGCAGAGAATGCAGGAGAAATGCAAGAACAATAATGAGGCCAAAAACATTCACTTAGAAGATAATAAAGTGGACAATGCAAGAGAATTGGAGAGAAGCCGTTGCAGAGGCACAGAAAAACAAAGTACAGCTACCCGGATGAGGGACAGCCTAATGGGTACGTAGAGACAGTACAGGGTAAGATTTGCATTAAAATGGAAGTAAGCACAAGGAAGGGCATTTTAGTAGGACACAGTAATGGCTGCGCCACCCGCCTGCACCTTTGTTTACTTGCAGTTGCTGCTGGTATATGGCTGAGCTGCATGCTCGCACTCTGTTTTCCGACTGCTTCTTCATCAAACACCTCCGTCACATAACACTGCGTCTTTGTCCTGCAAGGGCTTTGCAGCAGAGGGTCTGATCCTCGGTTCTTAAAGGTTTGGATGAGTGGATGTAGCACAAACATGCTATGTATTGCTGGGCAGCGTCTCCTGCGCACCTGTGTTGCAAAAGACTGCAGCCTTGTCCTGCGAGGGCTTTGCCACATAGGGTCCATCCTCAGTTCCTAAAGGTTGGATGCGTGCACGTAGAGCAATGTGCTACATATTGTCGGGCAGTGTCTCCTGCGCACCTGTGTTGCAAAACACTTCAACCTTGTCCTGCGAAGGCTTTGCCACAGAGGGTCTGATCCTCGGTTCTTAAAGGTTTGGATGCGTGGATGTAGCACAACATGCTACTTTTCACTGGGCATCGTCTTCTGCACACCTGCATCGAAAAACACAGCAGCCTTGTCCTGTGAGGGCTTTGCTGCAATGCTCTGATCCTCAGTTCCTAAACGTTTGCATGCGTGGACGCAGCTCAATGTGCTATGTATTGTGGGGCAGTGTCTCCTGTACACCTGCATCGCACAACACTGTGGCCTTGTCCTGAAAGGGCTTTGCCGCTGAGGGTCTGATCCTTGGTTCTTAATGTTTGGGTGTGTAAACGTAGTGCAAAGTTCTACGTATCACCGGGCAGCGTCTCCTACGCACCATTGTCGCACAACACTACGTCGTTTTCATAACAGGTGTTTGGGGGCAGGCAAGAGATTATGTTAACTGTCTGTAACACAGTCTGCATTTTCATGAGACCAGTCAAAATACTTGTGTTTGTATAGAACAAAGTCATAAGTCTTTGGAGGAAAGATTACATTCAGTGGCTATGTATCATTCCCTCATCTTTTTGTGGGGATACACATTCCTTTTTTGCTTTCTTAGTTAGCTGTATTGGTGGCTGGTGGGGATTATATTGAGTCGCTATAGAGAAGTGCAAAATATTTTTGCAGTGAGAGAGAATACTAGTTGCAGGGTAAAAGTCGTATAAACCTTTGAAAGCAGCAGGAGTCTTTAAAGAGAGTCAAGGGAGTCCCTTTAATAGTTAGATCTTTTAAAGGTGACCTCTTCTTTTGGTAAAAGGCAAGACCATTTTGAGTGGCAATATGCATGGATCATTAAAAAGTGCAAAGAGGTGGGGAATGTGGATAAGGTTCAAAGCACTTGTTTATAGGTAGAGAGAAACTGCAGATTGTATCCACTGACACGCCAGGAGAAACAGCACTCAGTGCAGCGGTTCACAATATAGAATGATCAACGTCTAATTTTCCATCAACTCCCACATCCACTATTGATGCGGTTGAGGAAAATAATAATGGCAATGATAAAGAAAACAAAGATAAATATTGTGACCCATCTGAGGCCAGTCCATTCATCATTTTGGAAACCTGTCATAACAAGGTGCTACAGAGACAGGAAGGACTGACTAGGATGTTCTTCCAAATTTGTACAGGGTCATTCAAAGACAGCATGTCATTTCTCAAAGTGCAAAGCATCCGCATGTTGCAGCCACAACAATATCCGGGACACCACCACCTTTGTGGATAAATGCGCACATGTATTCCTGGCCTTCGAGCAAGTCTAAAGTGTAGAAGATCTCCCAACTATAATGCAAAGAAGGACAGCGTTTCACCACCTGCACTCAGTGCAGTAAAACAATGTGCTTGCTAAATTGGCCCTTATGAATAACTCATTAGGCATATGGCAGTTATTATGTAGTGAGAAAAAAACCGTGCACTCACAATAAACTGTATATCAGAAGCAAAATGGGGTAAACATATATTAGCAACATTAGGGAGAAAAGAGCATCACAATGGGGAATTCCGACTACCAAGTGTAACCTGGGAATGTAGTGCTTCCATATTGTTAGGCAGAATTATATGCATGACCCTTTGGGAATACCACACACAATTAGGACTACAAGTGACAGTACAAATTCACCTTTGGTACAAGCCTGTACTACACAGTAAAGTGGTAGCGATGGCTGAGCAGCCAGACCTAAGAGCAAGTGAGCAGTATCAATAGTTACACAAAGGACAGCAATTGCTATGATTCAAACAAACACTGACTCAAGGTTTCTAAGTAAAAGAATATACATGTATTTACACATCAGTTGTAAAACGTTTCACTAAATTAAAGCAGTTGAAAAATCACACTCTTAATACACTACACCACACCCAATAGATTCTGGCCAAGTTAGGCTCAAAATGAAGTGTGAGCAAAATGGCACTCCAGTAATTCAAAAAGGGAGGGAAAGACAACGTTATCAAAAACTGTAGCAGTACCACCTAGTAATAGGCAAGGCAATCTAGAAAAAGGAACTACAGTGTGGAAATAAATTCAATAGGCCTGGGGCAATGTTAATGGGTCAAAGTCTGTTGCTCAAGACCAAACAGTTCAGAGTAGTTTGTGGTTAAGTCTTTGCCAAGAGTTCAGGACGAAGTTGGTCAGCAAAAAGTTAGCTTAAAGAATGGAGAAGGACAAGCCCTCCGATTGGCGAAATGTTTCACATACCTTCACCACGGCTGGACGAAACAAACAACCGGATTTGAACAGTACCTTAAATGGAGAAGAAGGCTCTAGCTGAGGTGGACGTTCCTGGCAGGTCCTGCAGGCTCACGGTTCCTGAAGCGACTGTCAGACTGACATGAAGTAGGAAGAATGGAGGGTCCTGCACTGCCCAGGGAAGAAACCAGCAGCAGAGCAAAGCAACAAATAAAAGGTGCGCTCCTTAAAATGCAAGCAGGGTCCCTTCCTCCTAGCTATCCGGTTCACTCTAGCTCTGTACAGCAAATTTGACCAGAGAAGGGAGGCCTGGCGAGCAGTTTGGTAAACTGGTTGTTCCCACCAGCTCAAGGGGAGAAGATTCCTTGCAGATCTTCCCTGTTGTTGGAGTATGAAGATTCAGACCTGCAGCAGGGCTTCACCGGGAGGTACAGACATGGTAGGGGTCCTCTTCTTTCAGCTCCTCTTCAGTCCTCTGGTTCCAGTGGTGACTCTGCCTTTCCAGCCCAAGAGAGCTGCTTTTTATGCAGTTGTCCCCCATTCACACAGCGCTGTCAATCACACAGCAGGGTGGCTGTCCCACTGGGACAGTCACCACAGCCATTCAGATCAGAGTGCGGCATGGGTCTCCAAGGAGACCATGTGCAGTGAGTCCTAAACCCCTCCCTCACATCCTGTCCCCCCCAGACATACTGGCGCCTAAGGAGGGCTTCTGTGCAGAAGCCTGCGAAAGACGGCAAAAAAAGGAACCGTCACTGGACCCCAGAGACCCTACCTTCATGTTTTCCTGCATCACAAACTGTGTCTGAACTTTCCTGAACGTTTGGGCATAAGGCCCCAGACAACTAAGGGAAGAACTTTTGAAGTTAGGGTAGATTCTCTGTGGACCTGTAGTACACAACCTAATCTGCACTTTCTTTTACAGGGGTTTGATTTGTGTTATGCCCTACTTCAGTGGCTCTATATATGATATGTATTATTATTGTTGTGTGATATTTCAACCTATTCTTCGTTGGGATATTTGTCCATAATAAATAACTATATTTTTTACACATACTAAGTGTAATATGTGATTACCATTGCGTGTACTCATTGTGGACCCTTTACAAGCTCACCACCTCTTAACACTTGGCCTAGACCTCTCATCCCTTGTACCGTGTACTGGTTTGGCTACAGCTCCCCAGAGTTGTCCCTGTCACAATATAGGTTGGTGTTCTATACATCTGTCCACCATGCCAGAGTATAGAAAATCAGTCTTAACAGTGGACACAACAACAGTGGATTGGTCTATGCTACATTGCACATTAGGTTGCCCCTCAACCCCACTGATGGGTTGTCATACTATCCCAACCTTGGACTTTTGGCTCTTTGGCAGCACATACATGAAACTAAACTTAGGTGGTTGAATCCCATCAAACTATTCCCCATTTTCCCAATGATTCCATCATATCTCATTGGTAGCCCACTAGCCAAAGTCTTCCATTTGTAGTTGACCTTGTTGCCTGTTCACTGTCCTGGAACATTCAATGGAGCATGAGCACACCACTATCTTAGCTTAACACTCTAACGAACAGCCGTTGTTTTCGACTTCTGAGTCTGAGTCACGTGTGAAGAGACCATGAAATTGTTAATTTCAGCCTTCTATTTACTGCTATTTGATTTAATTATGCAGGGTGTTGTTTCTCCTCTTGGCCTCTAGAGACTTGCTCACTCTGTATCATATGTACTTTGTATACCTTTAATCGACCAGCAGTTTCAGATATGTTTTCTTCTTCTTCCATCTATGAAGAATGCCCAATACTCAGAGTTAACCAACGTACTCCCTTTGTGCTCTGTGCTTATCCTTTAAAAATAGCATCCTTAACTCTGGGCCAACCTTGACTCATCATCGGCTCTGCACACTGAGCTCTCATTCTGCGGCTCCTGATTCTACAGTCTCGGTTTGTCTCTGAGGTATCTTGGTGAAGTACAACGTGAGCCAGCGTCTATTTTCCTACTATGTCTGCGCTTGCCAAGTTATATATAGCTCTATAGCAAGCTTCTATACGTTTTCTTTGTACCTTGCTTTACTGCGTATTTACAGTTATTGGTCAGTACGTTACTTCATGTTCTTTAGATCCATGATTACTTTAACTTTAGATACATGTTACACTTAGTGCTTCAATTACATAGTTACTTCTAAGTATTTTCATGTCGTTTTAGCATAGGTCCATATATATTCTTAATGACATCACTTTGTCCTCATCAGATTTCACTTTAACGTCCGTCCATGATATTTGATGATGCATTCTGGCGGATGACATCCTTCCATGTAGCATTCTTCTTTGTGACATCCTTCCACACTGTCAGTGTGAGGGTACATTTTGTATGGCTGTCTGAGTGCATAATGTCTCTCATACACTCAATGCGGTATGGGAACAATGCAGGAGGTCCCATTTATTACTTTTCTCCAATGGTTCGAGTATGATTGCGGTTAGGGGGTGGAAACTGGCAAGATAACATCTACCTGCTCCTCTACAGAAATATTCTATGAAACATTTGAATTCTAGTGGTGATTACAGTCAGTCTGTTTACATGAACCCACCATTTTCATGTGTGCCTAGGCAAAACAATTGTTGCTTGAATTTATTTAATAATATCATTTTTTAGAAGTGTAAGGAGATTACATTCACGGGTTGTAAATGAGTTCACTATCATTTTATGGCAATACAAAATAATTCTTCCTTTCAAAGAAAATGGACCTCATTACGACCCAGGCGGTAACCATGGCGCTATTAGCGCCATGGTTGCCGCTGGAACCTTACCGATTCCGCCATGGTGAATGGAGCAATTACTGCCCCATTCCAAGGTTAGCGGGGGTGGTAATTCCCCATTCACCATGGCCCTTCCCCATTCCCATTTTTGCCCCCATAGGGCTCAATGGGAATGGGGAAGGCGGTAATAATGGTACTGCAAATTGCGGTACCGTTATTACCTCCAAAGTCCCTTTGCGGGTCCTGTCCTTAACGCCTGGTAAAACCAGGTGTGAAGGGAGAACCCGCAAAGAGACATCGGATTAGGGCGGTAAGGGATTACCGGCACCAGTGCCCTTACCGGTACCGGTAATCCCTTACCGCCTGGGTCGTAATGAGGCCCAATGTCTTGAATTTCTTTGTAGTCAGGCAAATATTATTTTCAGCAGCTGTAAATCAGTGTGCAACTCATGAGTCAACTTCTAGTGGCTACTATTACTAGGATGACATCATCTAAGTATCCCACATGCATGTCATAATCACACATTCCATTTATTATCAGTGAGCAGAAGAACGGTTCTAATTCATTCTATAGCCAGGGCTTTTTCTGCTAGTTTTTGGCCAAAATAATTTATCTAATTCAAACAAAATGCTTTTAAAATGTGGGTGGTTGCCATAATCTCCCTTCCCAGTTTTTTTAGCTACCTATTCCCCATTATGAGTTTATAAACATAACTTCTAGGTATTTTGAGACAGGTAGGAGATTATATTATCTATCTCTAAGAGTGTGCACAATCATTTGGACTTTTTATAGTTCTTTATAGGAAGGACACGATTACATTTAGTGGATCAGATTCACATACATGAATGCAAATGGAAAAAAGCCCAGAGAATGAACTCATTTCTTTTGTGATAACTGCTGAAATGCCTAGGTCACTTTATTCTCAAGAGTGATATGAGCCTTTCAGGAGGGGCTGGACAATACTGCAAAGATGCACTGTCCAGCCGGCTTGCATGAATTAGTGTCGCGAGGGAGCGCACCAAAACACTTATTTATGGCAGGCTCCCAACAACCACATGGTTGATGGAAGTGCATTTCACCAAGATGGGCTGTTAAAGGGATGGAAATGCAAGTGTGACAGCCGTGGGTTAAACCGGGGCAGTCGAACTTAAAATACAAATCATGACAGAGTCAGAAATGACCCTGCAATGATGTGCACGTCCTCCTGTGCCTGTTTGTTGGTAAGTATGTATTTTTTGCTGCTGCAACTTCGCCACTTTTTCACATTTTTAAAATGCTTTGGTGATTTAAAAAAATAATATATATATTGTATGTATTTTCGGGGTCTCTTTTCCACTTTACATAATGAAGAATGGGCCAACTAGTACAGTTATGTCATTCACCATTATGGCTGTTTTCTATGGCACTGGCTAGCTGCTTACTGCTCCTGGGCGAAATCTGCTACCGGGCCACTCTCCGATCTCATGTCCTGGCCCAGCCACTCTTCCCTCAACTGCCTACCTGCACTACGGGACTGTCTCTGTATCCTACAGCCCCTTCTCCCGGCTCTTACCTTGCACTTGCCACCAGCTGGCCCTATTATTTATCTTGTATTCTACTAACCATGTCCTGCACTTTTCCTTGCCCTTGCCACCAGCTGGCCCTTAGTATTTATCTTGTTGTTCTACTAACCCTGTACTGCACTTTCCCATGTCCCTTCCCCTTGCACTTTTTCCCAGTCCCCTCTACCCTTGCACTTGCGCGATCTGAATGACACCTGGCCTAGTAGGATCATGTCTGTCTCCCCTTGTTCCCCCCCTGCCTCGTTGCGCCTTGAAACATTTGTCTATAGGCGCGTTACAAATGCCATATCATATCATATCATTTCCTACATGTGCAGGGGGAAGACTCCAATTTCTGCATATGTAAAAGTGCATCTCATTTATGAATTCGTGAGTCACTTTTAAATGTGCAGAAACACTTGCTCATTTGCACAAATGCACAGAGGGCATGAAAGGTCAGGTAGAGGTTCACTCTCCTCCTCCTCTTGAGCTGAAGCTAGAAGCATATGGTCTCGGGACATATGCCTTCAAACGGTTGATGAGAAAGACTGGGAGCCTCCTTAGGCCTGCCTAAGTCCATCAAATAGTTCACCTCTCCAAGTTTGCCCACAACCTTGAAGGGTCCTATTCATTTGTCCTGCAAGGCCCTCTGCCTTGTTGGCACCCAATTTTAATGAGTCAAAGTCTGCTGCTCAAGATCACACAGTTCAGAGTAGTTTGTGGTCAAGTCTTTGCTAAGAGTTTAGGATGAACAAATTAGCTTAAAGAATGGAGAAGGACAAGCCCTCGGATTGGCGAAAGGTTTCACACACCTTCAATGTGGCTGGAATAAATGAACAACCGGATTTGAACAGTACCTTAAATGGAGAAGAAGGCTGTAGCTTAGGCGTATGTTCTTGGTAGGTCCTGAAGGCTCACGGTTCCTGAAGCGACTGTTGGACTGACATGAAGTACAAAGACTGGAGGGTCCTGCACTATCTGGTTCACGGTATCTCTGTACAGCAAGTTCAATCAGAGATGGGAGGCCTGGCGAGCAGTTTGGTAAACTGCTTGTTCCCACCAGCTCAAGGGGAGAAGATTCCTTGCCAATCTTCCCTGTCGTTGGAGTATGAAGATTCAGACCTGCAGCAGGGCTTCACCGGGAGGTTCAGTCATGGTAGGGGTCTTCTTCTGTCAGCTCCTCTTTGGTTCCCTCGTTCCAGTGGCGACTCTGCCTTTCCAGCCCCAGAGACCGGCTTTTTATGCAGTTTTCCCCCATTCACTTAGCCTGGCTGTCAATCACACAGCAACGTGGCTGTCCCGCCGGGGCAGTCACCACAGCCAATCAGATCACATTGCGACATGGGTCACCAAGGAGACCCTGTGCAGGGGGTCCTAAACCCCTCCCTCAAATCCTGTCCCCCAGACTTACAACTGCCTAAGGAGGGCTTCTGTGCAGAAGCCTGCGAAAGGACGGCGAACAAAGGAACCAAACCTGGTTTGGCGCGCAGAGTAAAACACGAGAAAAGACATTTACAAAAAGAAATGGCAACTAAACCCAGCTGGAACCGTTTAAAAACGTATATGGTCTAGCGGGTTTAAGTTCAAGGCTACCAAGATAGCCTAAAACAATACCAAGGCTATTTAAGATAACCGCGGTACGATACATTTGGTAGTTACCATTGCCACCAGCCAAGTCTTAATGAAAAGGGAGCAAAACAATGCTCCTAGAGAAAGAGACAAAAAGGGATAAGTATTAACCCTTTCCAGAACTCTATTTAAGATAGTTTATACTGGGTCTGTCAGTTTTAAAAGAGACTAATTAAGTCAATGGCAACTTTACATGTTCTGGGAGACAGTAGTCAGTCCCAGAAAATGAAGTCGGATTGGGAAGTTGAAAAGACAACCCTGTGTACTGCACTGAGGGTGCTGTGTAGCACAGTAAAAAGATTATGCATATGGAGTAGGTGAGGCTCCACAGTCTATGAACACATGAAAATGTTAAGCACACACAACAAAACACATGTAAGAGTGGGAAAAAAGGCTCACACTCATACCAGGTGAAAAAAATAAATCCCAGAAATCCAGCAAAGCTGCTGAGGCACTCAGAAGGTAAGGGAACTAGCCATTCTGGAGAATTCTCCCTAACGCATATCTGACATAATAGTGAATATTGAGCACTTAAACAATTCACGTGCCTCTGGACCCAAAGGAGACGTGTAATGCCTTGTTGAAAATGAGTCCAGAACTTTGGGCAGTAGCTCTACATCTGCTATTTAAACAAATAGGTGAAATACGTCAACTCCCTCAATCATGGAAGATCAGTCACATACTGACGGTTTATAAAAAATGCTTGTGGGAAAATCCAGCTAACTTTCAGATGTTGGCTACGCAATATTTGCACGAGTATTATTGAAAGAAGTAAATATGTGGATTACTGAGAATAATATTGTTCCCCCTAACCAAATAGGATTTAGAGCGAAATCAAGCACAGTTCATGGTCTATTAAAGGTCACTTCTGCGATCGAACATGCTTGGAAGAGGCAAAAACTGAATGTATATGGCGCATTCATTGACTATTCTGCCACATTCGATACTGTGATCAGGAATCGACTGTGGCAGAAATTAAATGATTGGAATATCCCGCACGGATTGTTAGATGAACATGCTATTATATTCAGACACATATGTGAGATTGCGGTTGAATGCAAGAGAGAAATTATCAAATTTGATGGCTACTAGATGTGGGGTAAAACAAGGTTGTATTGTTGTGCCCATCCTTTTCAACCTCTATCTGGCCGACATACAAGATGAGTTTGCAAAAACAAAGGCTAACCCAGTTAAAATTAGTACTGCGATGTTAGGGTGAATTGCAAATGCAGATGATCTGCTGATTCTTGACTATACACCTGCAGGTCTCCAAAGTATGTTGGATACATTAGCCAATTATGCCACAGTAAATGGTTTTACGATAAATATTGAAAAAAGTAAAACCATGACATTCCCAGTGACATCAAAAAACCCAAAAAATGTGTATGGAAATTAAAATCTGCCTTTAGAATAAGTCACTGAGTACAAGTACTTGGGAGTAGTAATAGACGAGAAATTAAATTGGAAATCTCACTGGATAGCACTGAAATCACAATGTTTACAATCTGCTAATGCATTGAGTGTGTTCATTGGGAAGAATGGGGGATATTTGGTTTCTGCTATTCTGACAATATATACTGCAAAAATATGAGCGCTTATGTTATATGCAGTTGTGGATTAATAACCAGGCTATTATCACTTAGAAAGGAGGCATTCACATCAAGCGAGCGCTGTAGACCTGCAGGTGTAAAATCAAGCAAAATAAGGTCATCTGAATACGCTATGCAGTTCACTCTAAGAGCATGAAATCTGGAAGGATAGTCACCCCATCCAAGATTGTCCTACCAAAGATCGGAAATGCACAGATTGCACAGTGGCAGGACAATAACACAACCCTTACAGACTACTCTGTTTACCTTGACTCTACTTGAGAGCTCTCCATCCACATTCAATCTCACTCTGAAAGCATTGTCTGAGTACAATAACTGCAGCATATGCAGCAAGCCTCGATCAATCCCCCACCTAATACGTTTTCCCAAAAGTCTCGTTCTGTCAACAGAATTGAAGGCCAAGCTTGCTACATAAAGCATCTTCCCTGTTGCCCCACCCGTCTGAACCAGGCAGGAGGAAAGTGCCAACTCACTATCACCGTCCCTATCCCCTCCTTATACCCTTTGTGCAGGGGGTTAAATGTTTGTATGATTTTTGCCCACTTCATTAGATCTTTCAGAATTAAGTTGGCTAATATCTTTGAAGATGAAGAGTGAGATAAGTTGCTAACTCGTTAGCCACTCCCTACTCCCCTTTTTATACATTGGGACCATAATCGCTTGTTTCCATGTTGCAGGGATAGTGAAACATATAACAGTCTGTGGAAAAAGATTGGACAGTATATCATATGTCAATATTGTTTTTCAGTAGGCAGATTGACATTCCATCAGGACCACATGACAGAGAGCTCATAGACTTATGAATGATCATTTTAATATCATCTCTGTCAACCCACATTTCCATTGTTCAACAGACCTATGCAAGGATTTCTCATATTCTGAGTCCACCACACAAGTATCAAAACCCCTTAAAAGTTGTTCCATCCAGTCCCTTTCTGAGACGCATGATGACTGAGATTTACACTTTATCTGATATTTTCTATTTAGTTTCCCCCAGATAGTTCTAGCATCTTCATTTACTATTTCCAATAAGAAGTCCTGGTTCCCTTTAATATATGTCTGAACTCTGTGTGATTCTGTAGCCAGTTTTATGACTTTGCCTTAAAATATGTATTTTCCTTTCTTTTCTCAGTAGAGATGTCTTTTTTAACTGTCCTAATATGCCTTCTTATTTTTGTTTCCTAATGTTTATCATTTTATCAAATGGTTTTCTTTTACCCTCTGCAAACATTTCTTGATTTCACTTAGGTACAGTTATTAGTATTTCTTTAAACAAATTAAGGGTGTTGGTAAATTCCTTTGGGGAACAGTAAAATTTATTTTCCTCTTATGTTAAGTTCTGCCAGCACTTAGTCAATTTCCTATTTACTTAGATACAGTTTTTGCTGAACTGAGCTAACCTATCATTAGCCACATCAGTGACGAGATTAATGCATGAAGTTTGTGCTGCGGAAAATCATTTCATTTCTAACATAGCACGATCGCTAATTTTAGTATGTGTTATCTATAATTTGCACATTTCTAGTTTATCCACATTAGCCAGAAAAATATACTAAATTGTGTAGGAGGCAGACATCCCAAAGCACATAGTTTGAGGGGTCGAGTGAGTGTTAAAGTATGGACTGAGTTGTTTAATCCCCCATCGAGCAAGAAATCTTGCCCAGATCATACAACTTTCATTTCTTTCCCCGCATTCTTCTTTACCACTTCACAAGCTCCCATTCTCACACCGTCTAACTCCTCAAACGATACTTCTATACTTGGACATGTGCAATTAAAATCTCTTGCTATTATCGCACTCACACCCAGGTTAGAACATTTAATCAGTTTAAACTCTAACTCATTGATCCCATAATCAATCTGATCCCTCAAAGGATTATAATAAATGTTTATCATTAGTGTTTTGATCACTACATCACCACATTGATCAAAAACACCAGTTACCAACAGTGCCTCAGAGACAGCATTCATCTTTTGAATTGTTTATTTATTTATTTACATTTATAAAGCGCTCACACAGCCCGCAGGCATCGAGGCGCTGTTACAGGAATTGTTTGTTTTTCTTAGTTGCGAAATTGCGTTTTTTTTTGGTTTGTTTTTTTGTCTTAGTTACGTATTTATAACGCGCTTAAACACCCGGAGGTTTCTAAGCGCGGACCAGGGATCGAACCTGTTGCTGCTTCGTGTCGTCTTGCTTCCAAGACGCGCACGCTGCCGCTGAGCTATCCTCCCTTGATAATATTTTACTGCTGTTAGATGTCCTACAAAAGGTTTTCCTTTTGACCATTTTCAGCTAATTTTACCTGCAGAACAAACTCATCTGAAGTTGGCACAACATCTAACCATGTATCCTGAATCAACAATATATCATGATGGGACAAATCATTTCTAACTTCACTATTAAAAGAAAGGTCATGACCACATGAGTTCCTGCTCAACACAATAATGTTCCTACTTTCCCAAACCCAGGTTTGTTTGCAACAGAGGTTGAGAGTTTGGAAGCCAGCAAGGTCAGGTCCAACTCAATGACTCTTGATCTAACCTGCGACCATCATTGTCAATTGTATAGTTCATAGTGTCTTTTTTGGGGGGAAAAACCACTGTGTGGACCATGATAATCATTATTACCATGTGGAGATAGCATAGGATTGCATATTTCTAATCCTCTCATTAGAAAGTCCGCCAACACCAAACTTTTAATACATATTGAAGGAAAATGAACTGCACATCTGCACATTTACCTTCCATGACTCGTCAAACAAATGCACACACTTCAGGTCGGCGCTGGAAATAGCACCCAATGGGTCTCATTACGAGTTTTTAGCAGCATGGCTACCCCCAAACTCGGGTCCGGGTCCCAAAAAATGGGAATTACCGGGCCGTTCTGACCTTTGCGGGCCCAGTAATTCCCATTCGCGGGACCCGGACCTGGTACATCCCCATTCCCATTTGAGCCCCCATAGGGCTCAATGGGAATGGGGAGGATGCAAACAACGGTCCCGTTAATGATGGGACCGTTGTTAGCATCCTGTTCTGCTAGTAGGTGCCGCTCTGCACGTCTGGTCTGACCAGGAGTACAGGGCGGACCTACAAGCAGAACTTGGAATGAGGCGGTGAGGCAATAACGGCACCGGTAGCACCACAGGCGCTGTTGTTGCCTTACCGCCAGGGTCGAAATGATGCCCAATGTGTTTTTTTGTTTTTTTGTTTTATTGGTTTATTACAAACCTTTAACATGTCCACGTAACCTCATAGTACAATACATCAGACAAATAAATCACTACAACATCTCTCTTCCATTCATTAACTTCATCCTCTACTGTTTTACATAACAATTGGAAGAGAAACAACTACACTACTAAATTAATCAATGCCAGCAGATGTTTCCTGCCCATTGACAGCAGCCTGACCTTAAGCCAGAGCCCTTATCTTATCAAGACTCCACTATTGCAATGCCCTCTTTGCTGGAACTTCCTCCAGTAATTTAAAGTAACTTCACACTATCCAAAATAACGCTCTTAGAGCAGCACCGAATATCCAGAAAAAAGACCACATCTCTAACACCAGCAATGAATGCCCACTGGTTCTCCATCAGAGAGAGAATGCCCTGCAACAGTCTCACCATCACACACAAATGCATAGCCAATACTGCCCCAAAAACCTCACCAAGAAATTCTTGAGAACACAAGCGAAAGACCAACTAGAACCTCCCATGCTTCTAACCCTCAAAATGAAACTTCAAAAATGGGAGGATGCACATTTTGTCTAGTAGCAGCCCAACACTGGATTACCCTACCTTTCCAATTTAGAGTTGATACTGCCTACTCGTCCTTCTGAAAAACATGTAAGCCCTGTCTGTTCTCCCCAGACAATTAAACATTAGCATATCTCTTCCTGAGATTGGCACCGGGATACAGTAACCTTGTTTGATTTTTTCCACTGTAACTGAACTCTGTAAATCGCCTTGACCATGTATCGTAATTCTCCTATTGTAATCTATGTCTGTCTGCAACAGCACCTGGATGCCTGTGGGTTTGGTGCGCTATGCAAATGCAGAAATAAATAAATAAACCACTCTCCAAGATAACCTACTATAGACATATGTAATTCAGTCCATTATCTTTACCTATTGCTCCAACTCCCTATTAGCTGATTCTTTTTTTTTCTTTCCCATTTTGCATCGGACCTTCATCGGTAAAAAGGTCTTTTAAAAATGTCACTGACACAAAAATCATAGAGGATTTTTCTCCCAATAGAAACATCTTCCACCATTCATACGCTGACAACGTACCAGTCCTTTCAATAACAGTGCCTAAATAGCGCGTTCTTAATAGAGTGAGTCCAACACATGACACTATTAAATGTTTCAGCGTCTCTACCCTTCCCTGCATCAAACAAAATCTAAACGTCGTTGCATGCTTCTCAATTTGTTTCCGAGCCCTAAGACCTCTTTAGTTAAATATAGATTCAGTCGCACCTGCATGTATTGGGCTCCATTTAACGGACTTGGAAACTTAACCAGATATTTCAGGAGAGATTTAAGTGCCCTTCATGCACCAGTATAATCCTCCATCAGTGCATATTGATTTTTTTTCTCCTCAGTTGTTATCCAATATTGGCGTTGAAATTTAATCCTGACGGCCATTGAGTTAGATACTGGAAGCTCCACTTTTACGTTCAGATTTCTCATGCAAGCAGTACATTTAGCTTTCCAGTAATCCAATAGCCTCGTCAGCCCTTTACTGCTTTTCATCTTTAAAATTTCCAAGGGGGGTGAGGTTTTAGCACTGAGGGATTTTCGAAGTTGCGTCAGCGACTTCCACAGGTTCGCCGAATATAAAAATTGAAGGCCCAGTTCAAATCTAATAAGAGCCTGTGGTAAACTCTTCGGTAGTCGCAATATCCTCTTCCAGAAAATTCTTTCCAGTATTTCCCAAATCTGCCAGGGGAGATTTAGCCCTGCTTCTACACCAAAAGAAAGGATCGGCACAACTTTCAGATTATAAAAGGTCAAGACAGGGACAATCATAAACTTGTCAAACCTCTGATGGAGCGCCATTCCTTGATCTCAAATCTAGTGCCCACAGAGTCTCAATTAAGCTTTGGTTAATGCACACACCAAGATAGATAATAGAGTCTATAGGCTCTAAACAATCCTGGCCTATAACATTTAAATTTAGGCTTTGGGTTCCCTTTAACTGAATTTAGAACCATTACTTTCCATTTTTTTATATTGATGCTTAAATCATTAGCCATCATGTACTTCCGGAGGCAGTTTAGCCTACATTGGAGACCTATGGGCATTTTATGAATAATGATTAAATCATCGATGTACAGGTTCCATGGTATAAACTTTTCATTGATGATAGGCGGGAAAGCAATTGTTTTCTCTTGGTCACTGCCCAAATCAGACAGATACAGATTGAGCAGAGCCAGAGCTAGTGGGCAACCTTGTTTAAGTCCATGGTATATATTTATTTATTTATTTGTACAAATCCCTCCCCATCATAAATGAAAATAATCGGTGTAACTCGGGTTCCAAAGGTCTCAACCCAATTGGCCTCTTGTACTGCAGTAGTGTCACGACCCTCATCCCAGATCCCCACTGGCAAGCCTATTGGCCAGGTGGTATCAGTACTCGGGTCTCTAATAAAGCCTGGCATCCACTTCCAAAGCCCTCTTGGGGCCAGTCCTGGCGCCTTTGGCACCAGGCTCATACACCGTGAAAGACATGTGTTCAGGGAACTACTTTATTTGAGGCTTTCAGCCAACATGGAGGCATCCACATAGCTTGCCTCCTAGGAATCAAGCTATGCGGTATAGTGTTTTGGGTGTGGTGGACTAGAGACTATTTTACCTGGACTACTTTGTTGAGGCTATTTAAACCACACCCGAAATAGACAACACGCTTCGCGTTACTTTGCAGTCTGCAACGTGATGCTCACCGTGACCAGCTATACCCATGAGTCTCGGCGAAACAAAACCTGCAAGGAGACAAAAAAGGAACATCGTTAGCAGCAGCATCTTACCTGCAATCTCCATCTTTATCCGCTCGCAGCTCCTGTGAACAGCTTCCTTTGGATCCACACGCCTCCCAGACCGAAAGACCTGAAAGAGGAAGGAAACAACAACATTAAAGAAGGCATTAGAGACATTACAAAACTACGAACTGCTAAAACGGCTTACCTAGCCGGTCGCCTCTCGGCCGGCATCGCGCCAGAATTCCACACATGCTGGGAGAACACCGCCACCTATGAGAAAAGAAGGAAAACAGGTTAGCAAAGGCAAGACATTGCAGCGCTGCGCTTAGCGCTTACTTACCACATCATAGCGCTCATTACGCACCATCATTTACCGGCAAGGCCCAACTCAGCCAATTCGCCACGCTGAAGCTCCACATATCTAAGGGAGAAAAGAGACATTATTAAACCAAGAAAGGCATGCAGGAATAACAACACATAACCAAAAAACAGCAATAAGACCTACCCGAAAGACATCAAATGGGCCGGCGTCAGTGAAGTAACTGGACCGCACACGCCCACGAAAGACAACGCGCCCCTGCCAAGAAGGCAGGATGGAGATCACGCTTAATTCTACAACAAGGCAGAACCTTCCCCACAGGCCACATCCCGACTGGGTGGTGTCCCTGTGGATACCAGGTGAGTGTAACAGGTAGTTTGTAAAACTTCTTGAGGTGTCCCAATATTATTTATGAGTTCCCAGACAAGGCAGGAATTTGTATATCCTCGGCATGTATTCCGCCTCCTGCTGGAGCCTTAGGGCTTTGAATGACAATAGCCAATTTTTATATTTCTGTTCTCTTTTCCTGGTGCTAATTTCTCTTATAATACTCGGTAGTCTACTTATCTCTCTCATATCAGTCCTCATATCAGTCCTGAAGTACTTTCTCTCGTCTACCAATTCATGGTTATATCTATGTTTGTGGCAGAATTCAGACTTCCTCTGTCAAGGACAGATGACTTCAAAATTCACAAGTAGAGGGACATAGTTCAGCATTGCTGTGTCCCCACCCATAAACTCCTTCAATTTTGTTGTAGATTCAAGGAAATTCTGTTGTTTGATGGATAATATATTTCTACCTTGATAAATATATAAATCAACTGGTTCGCCCCATTTCAGAATGTTTGCCTTTTCATTCCTTCTCAGCTTCAAGAGGCAGCGGTCACTGGATTCCATTTGAATGACCTCCAGCAAAACTATTCATCGCAAAACATTAGAGGATACAACAAAAACAGTTGAGTGAAGGTTTCAGTTTGCCACTATACCAAGTAGCCTTAGCACGGATGCCCCTGCTCGTTTGGCTTGTGGAGTTCCGTAGCCTCCATTTCCTGCATCACACCCCCACTCTCACTCCAATAGAGGAGGAAGTATTTGCTGGAGATCTTATAGGGATCCCCTTCCTGTCCAGACACTTTATGTTCAAATCTCTGCATTGTATAATATAGGGGTTTTCTATGTGGGCCTGCTCAATCAAGTCTGTTATACAACCCATAAAGGATTCCTTGATTACTTTAGACAGATTCAAGTACAGGTTGAGCAATAGACCAACATTCTTTGGTATCTGAGCCCCTTGCTCGATTTCCGAAATTAACATCTGGACCCATGGGTTAGGGCTCTGATCTTTTATCACTCAAATTATCCAACCTGTTTTGATTAGTGTTAGCGGACCTGAATAGGGTCTACCTTTCGGGACTTTTATGGCAGGATTTAAGCAGCTTATAAACTCATCACATATAGAAGCTGCTCTCATCCAGGATTCCTGAAAACATAAAATATCAAAACATTTAAAATCCCACTCCTCCTTGTTAAACAAATGCACACACCCCCTTGTGTTCCAGCATCCAATCCACTCCTCACTCGAGTGTTGCTCTATCTCATGCTATTTATTTTTTGAGCTTGTAAGCGGTCTCGGGAGTCAGGCTCAGTGTTCTGATTTTATTTCCCAAAGAGAGCTATCTCGAGTTTCTTCTACCACCCTTTCATAAGATTTTATGCAAGAGAACGTTACTTTTAATGGCTCACTCTTTCTTTCTGATTTTCTTAGCCACCTTTTCTTCTGGGCTTCTGCATTTTTAACAGACTGTGTGCCCAGTGTAGTTACAATGGTAGCCTGGGATTTATCTGGGGCCCAATTATTTTCAGGTGCAGCATTCTTTGTATTATTATTCCTGCTTGATAATGCTTGGAGATCCAGAGCATCATGTTTTAGTTCACAGCCCAATGGCAGTAGCTCTGAAGAGGCTTCCTACATGGTCTTCCTTATGTGATTGGATTTCAGACATAGGGAGTCATTATGAGTATGGAGGTAGCCATGGTGCTATTAGTGCCATGGCTACCCCATACCGCATACCGGGTCCGGGTTCCCTGAGTGGGGAAATACCGGGCCATTCCAACCTTGGAGGACCCAGTATTTCCCCATTCAGGGAACCCGTCCCCATTCCCATTCAAGACCCCATAGGGCTCAATGGGAATGGGAAGGGAGCTAAAAACAGGCCTGTTAATAACGGGCCCGTTATTATCTCCTTGGCCTTTTAGCAGCTCCCACTAAGGGCGCCTGGTAAAACCAGCCACCCTTAACGTGACCCGCTAAAGGACCTCGTAATGCAGTGGTAAGGAGGTAACAGCACCGGCACCCTTACCAGCGCCGTTAACCCCTTAACGCCAACCTCGGAATGAGGCCCATAGTATCATCCAGTCCATTCTTGACTCCAGCACAAATTCTTCCACTAGATTGTCATCAGAGTTTATGGACCAAAGGTTTGGAATATGGTGCAATAAACTCATTACATTAGTTCAATTCAATTCAGAATAAGTCTATCATTTGAATTGAACAGACATTCCAATGATAATGTTATACCCTCCTTTTTATTTTATTTATGCTGACCATTTTTAACAGACCATTTGTATAATTGCGGAATAAACTAAGGCTTTAAATGCTCTATGTTTCCTTTGTATTTTTGCTCTGCCACAGACCTTTTTTGAGCAAGGGTTTGAAAGTCCTCCTCTCATTTGAAGCCTGGGGTTATTGTTTTTCATCCACGACCTAATAGGTAGATTACCACCCGTGATTCACAGGAGTGACTCCCTTGCTCTCTTTCCAAGGCATCATTGATGGATTCAATGGAATAGATTGAGAACTCCAAGGAGAATTCCAATGTATTTTTACTTGTGAGTCTTGATGTTGAAGTCCCAACTCTACATCACTCACCGGATTTAAGGGAGAGTGTGCAACTGCCGCGGAGAGGTTCTTCTTCTGTTTTTCGTTACCTCAAGAAGGAGGGTCAATAAGAAGAGCCAGAGGTATTTTAAGATTACAGAAGAATCTTCTAGAACATTTGATCTCAATTTCTTTGCCTGCACAATGTTTTTCAATTTCTTTGTTGGTGAGGGAACTTCTCGCAAGATCTCTTAAGGATGTTTGTCAAAGATAGTCAAGTTTTTATTAATACAGTTCACCTTTCCTCTCTGATCTGATAGTTCAATATTCCCACTCGTGCCCAATTGTACACTAGACAGCTCTTTTTCTTGCATGACCAGTTCCACTGTAGGGTTCTCATCTATTTCCAGATGAGTTGCATTAGGATTTTTAATAGCCGGTGCTTTCTTTGTTGTTTCATTTTTGCCAGGGCCTTTACCACCTATCGATTGTTTTTGTTGATGGCCATCTCCCGAAGTGTTATTCTGAATCATCCCTTCTATCATTGTTAAGGGCTCCTTCCTGGGTGGTCCAGATCTTTCTCGTTCAGTTTTCAACACATCCCATTAATATTATAAGTTGACTGCATCCATTTCTGCTATTCCAATATTGCTTCCATAATTGTACTTTTTTCTACCAGCTCTCCCCTCTCTACATCACACAAGTGTCCCTGCCATTGCACTGACTGTTCTGCTTCGCAATCCAACCTAGCTTAAACAGTCAATTTGAATGATTCTATGATGATCAGTTTAGAATGCATCATTGGCAACATGGTGGCTTGATCCTTATAATTTTCATTTATTGATAAATAGAGTTTTAGAAATGGATCCAGTGAGATTGCAAGTGCTGACATGATAGTGCTTTGCATTTGGAATATTGAGTTTTCTGCCTGTTGCTGGTCTGAGAGACTTATATCTGGACAGAATACAGAATCATTTGGAGTAGTCACGGTTGATGGCGAATAAAGGTCAAAGGTCTCACTTTGTGTTATCTGTGACATTTCTAATGGGGGTACTTGCAGGATTCAAGATGCTTTATCAACTCCCGCCCCCACTTGCTTTAATTCTAATAGTCTAGCTTGACAGGGTAGGCTTGCACGTAGTTCTTTTGCATGAAGGGGCTCTAGTTTGGCTTGTTCTGAAACACTCAAGGTGAATGCACCTGTTTCTTTCCTTAAGGCCTTCCAAGCCTGAGGTCTCACTTGTGTTAGCCATCCTCTGCCTCAAAGTACCAAGTTGCGTCCTTGACTCCATGAGCCACCTTCATTTGTCCCCTCCTTCCAGACTGGGTTTCTTTCAGGCAACGCGGGATCACCCTCTTCCATCGTGGCCAAATTCTGGCAAGGAGTCGGATCTTGTTTCCAACTTCTTGAGGATAGTTCAGATAGAACAACCCTCGCTTTTTGGTGTTTATGCCCTCCCTTAATGAGCTGTTGAGGGGATCCTCACTACCCAGTTGATGCAGGGTGGGTACATAATTTAAATTACAGTGTATCAGAGGGAGCACTCTCTCCCCCACTTCTAAGATCTCAATGTCAATCAGATCCAAGTTAATTAGTGAGTGCATAGGCTGCCGGCCTTGCAGTGTCTCCTTAATCATAGTTTTAATGCTTGCAACTGGGGAAATTGAAATCAGTGAACATAGAACAAACACCGGGTGTTACCAACCGATAGTTCTGTGCTGCACTCCAGATGTTGATATAATCCCCAATGTGTTTTGGTAACTAGTTGTGAAATGGGATCTCCGAATAATAAGAAGACACCTTTCACAGTGGTATAAGTCAGACTCTTCAAAAGAAAGGGTAATCCAGTCCTAGTATATGTTCAAAATATATGTTAGCTGTGTCTTTAGGTGAATGAATGTCCACCTAATACAGTATAATCAAGAGCCACCAAGATCATTCCTAGTACAGGTGCACAACATATATATTTTATATAGCAACTGATATTCAAACACATTACAAAAAATAGATGAGTGGTAAATCAATTCCAATCCAAGTCTCATAAATACAGTTGGATAAGGTATCAAACTCAGAATTATAGAATCACATAAAAAAAACACATCAAAAAACATCAAAAAACAATGTAATGACCACTTGGATACATATGTGCAGCAAAACTCTTAGTTCGATGCAAGTGTACAAAGCATACAATGGTTCAGATTCGGTCTTAACAAACAGTGTGTATGTACTACAGCAGTATGGGTAATCAAATCCCTTCTGCTCTGTCTTCTATCCTAAACACTCCTAGATGTAATAAAGTGCCAACGCGTTTCGGATTCCGATAAATCCATCTTCAGGGCAGGATATGTAAAGTTCCTTCAGGCAATTTTCCTACGGAAATGTAAATAGACTAATTAGCTCTCGGAGAATTCGAGATAAGTGGGAGTTATACTTAATAATGGAAGGCACTAACCTTGAAGTTGAAGTAATAAGTCACTCGCTTCAACCTGTATAGTAAGCGGAAAAACCAATATCAGCTAAGGGGACTCTAGGTTGTTACACTCTGAACAGTAAGAAAAGAGAAGGTAGCACTCACCCAATCCAGAGGCGAAAGGGAATCACCCCGGGTGTGAGTAGGCTGATGGGAAGCCGGTCGCACAGGGGAGATACTAATTACCAGTGAGTTTAAAACGATGTTACACATCTCAACAACAGAGTTCCACTCAAGTTTAGTGTCCAGGTCTGGTAAAACCAAGCCGCCACCAGACGTATACATTAACCGGCATATTGGTGTCGTTCACGTGTAATCGCTCTAGTATGTATTATATTGTTCTGAGAAACAAAACTCATACACTCAAAAAGCTGACTAAACCAAGTTACCTTTTTACTCGAATCAGGCGCAGCTCACTTAGACGCCCATCAGCCAGATGCGCGGCCAGTGACTGCAGGTTGTTATGTGGTAGTCATGGCAGCGGCGTGCATGCGCACCGCTGCGAATATCGCCATGTTGAAGGGGGCATTCAAAACGAGATCGGTTACATAATACTGATCTCAACGTCCCTATCAAGACACATACCTGTGCCGCATTACAGAATATGTAGAGAGTGCCGATCAATTGCAAAATGGTTCAGTAAGTAAGGATTAAACTGACATATAGGTAACTCGTGGAATGAGTGGGTTGCTATGGCAACAACGCTACTAAACAAGACGCTGCAGAGTCCAGCATCTTGCAGGAATGAGGCGTGCCACCGGTGATCATTCAAAGTAGGGGAAAGCAGCCTTGATGTGCCATATGGACACATCTGAGCCTCACTGTGACTCCTGTAGATGTGTGCTTCAGCCTGCTGCCGGGACGGCACACAGGTGTGAACGGCATTCACTGTTGTACATGTCTCACCCTGGTTGCTGTGCAAGTCTGATGAAGCCTATAGCCAATGCCCACACAGAGGTGTAGACGGCATGGGGATAGTGTATATATGGGAGTGTGAGGTGGGGCACCACCGCAGCCAGGAAGCTGTGTGGGGCCCCCCTCACACTCATGATTCATAAAGCTCAATCAGAATGGTCAAAGAACCAAAACAGGGGCATGCCTGTGTTCTGACCGTCCCGATGGGGCTGGGTGATGTAGAGGCTCAATAGTGTACAACATCGTAATTAATTGGTGGCTATGGTGTAGCCCCTAGCCATAATAAAAGCAGCAAATATGCAGTAAAAAGGCATGATAGTATTGCCTAAATCAATCCATCAATAACTTGAATTTGAAACATTTTCAACAGAATGTAAAGCGAATACATAACATCAGACAAAGCACATTAAATTGAATTCACAATTCATGCCTCTTAGGGTTAAGCAGTCCAATAGATCAATCCAGAAAATTTCTCTTTGTGACAAACGTTTATGCACATCACCCCTCTTGGGCCTACTTGTACTTGTTCCAAGATGATGCATCTTAATTGGGCAATCGAGTGCCTTGCCTCTAAAAAGTGCATTGACACTGGTGATCTCAAACTTTTAGTTTGAATGTTCGATTTATGTTCGGTCCATCGCAGTTTGGATTTCCTCATAGTGATCCCCACATAATAGATACCACAGGGGCATTTGAGAGCATACACAACGTTAGTTGAGTCACACGTACAGGAATGTTTAAGTGTGATAGGTCTGCCTGTATGTGGATGTGAGATAGTGTTACCCAATAGTAGGTTGCTGCAGTGCTGGCAATTGTAACAGGGTTGTGTGCCTTTGTGTCGTGTGATCATTGGCTGTTCCGTTCTTGTCTCGGCTCAAACAAGGCTGTTCCTGAGGGCCCTACTGTTTCCATATGCAAATATATGGGGTTGTTGGAAGAGAGATTGCATTTCAGGATCCATTTGCAACATTGGCCAGTTCTTATGAATGATGTTCCTGATTTTTCTGCTTTGGTTGGAATGTGTTGTCACATATACTAAGCTGTCATCTTTGTTCTTAACTTTTGTTGTGAGCAGAGTATCGAAATCAGTCTCACTTCTGATTCTGACTCGGATATCAACTGCATGGGGGCCGAATCTTAAAGTTTCAGTTGACGCCAAGTTTGCACCCCCGTTCCACCTGGTCAATCTTGCTTGGCACCCTCACGGGATGGATATTCCCTTTCGAATTTGAGTATTTTTTCTTCTAAATTCAATCTTACCGAACTCCCCAAGTATGGGCTGTAAATGGGAGGAATTATTCCCTCAAAACCAAGCCGGACCTGATTAGCAAACTCGGCAAGGAGGGGAACCTCCTACTACATATGCACTGGAACACCAGAACACCAGAAGACAGAACAGCAGACCGCCAGAAGACACTGCTACACACCCAATGTTGGTACCACGGTCAGTAGATTCAGAATTCTTGTTAGATTTAAAGGCTCCTCACGATCTTCCTCGAACATCGATTGAAATACCAGTATCAATGAGTCATCAATGGGAACTGGATATTGCCATGTCTACTTTCCGTGGCCCTTCTCCCTTTCAGGTGATTCAATTTGCTTTTGGTCATGGTTATGGTTGTCGGTTTTATTTAGGCTGGTTTCAACCAAAATTACCAAAGCATGATCATTGCCTCCTTTTTATAATTCTTACCGACCTCCCCACTGCCATTTAACTCGCCATTGTAATTCATTTCCACCCTTAACCCTTCCCTCTCCCCACCCTACACTTTATCACAGTTATCATTCAGTGGGAGAAATAAGCTCCTCATATCTCTCCTGGGATTTCCCATTCCCTTTTTTCTTTTCTTTCTTTTGTTCACACATCCAATATTAATGGTAACCACTTGTACCTCTTCATTGACTGCATTTGTGCATTCAATGTCCATGTTCTCCATGTTTGATTCTTTATTCTCTGCCATGCTCAACGTGAAGCATTGTTGACTATCTCTAATTAGTATTGTCTTAGTTTTAGGGTCATTACTTTTACATCTGAGTATTGTTGCGTAGCACTCAAAAAGTTCCTTCAAAATGTTCTTGATTCTTTATTTGCTACTTTAGTCTGTCCTGGTTCTTTCAGATTATTACTCCTTGAACTCATGATGTGGGCAGATCTGAGTGTATGATATCACAACTATCTGTGTTCTATAATTTAACTCTGAGACCACATCAATGTTGCCATCCACTATATGAACACAAGGACATTTAGGAGTCTCACAAGCAACCTTATTTCTTATTGTTTTACAACCTTCATCAACCAACATCATCAACTCACTCAGCTCGATTAATACAAAAGTGTCTGACCTCACCTCCAAAACCAGTGTGTCATAAAGTCATGTAAACAACTGGAGGACAAAATTCAATACAGTCAATTGTGAATGCTTTTGCTGAAAGGTGTCCTCTCCTGAGAATGGCAGAGATGAGCGATCTCCTGCTATGATGTGTGCACAGAATACATCTTCTACAAACACCTCCTCAACTTCCTCCTGCTCTCGCTCCAGAGACTCAATCATCTATGGCGAGACATTTAAATGTGTAGATGGAATCTCCAGTGCTTGTATTTCATCTTCAAGGATAAAGGAATACTTCCATCAAGGACGTGTTAGCTTTTCTTTCCACCTCACCAAGCACTGGACCTGAGATATTGATCCCCTCATTCATACCACTCATTTTTCCTAAAATTACTGTGTCCGGCATAGGCTGGGACATAGGACATTCTGTGCTAACTAATACTGCTTCCGACATGATCTGCCACACTTGACTTTAAGTCTTTATGTTAGATTTCTGAAAGAATGAGGTGTTCTTTCCTTACTCACCATGCTTACCTTTCAACTTCAAGTTTTGTACAACTTCTTTTTCCACTGGTTCCATGATTCATAAATTGTACCTTCTGGAGTTTCCACGCATGCAATTCAATATTGACACCATTCTCAATATAACAAGTGGCAGTTTAAAGGGACTTGTCCCAGCAGTCACCATCACACTGTATAATGTTGGCAATGGGGCTTGTGCTCCCAATTTCAATGCCTCCTTTTGGTTAACACTCACCACGTCTTTCCAATACATGTGTTGCTCAGGCAAAAATGTGTGGCAGCTCAAAGGGAAATCCCTGCAGTCACTGCCGCACTGCCTAAACACCAAGACTTATATCAGTGACTGGATATAGATAATAAAGAGAAATGGGGACAGAGAAGACTCTTGAGTCACCCCACAGGTCACAGGGATCAAATTGGATTGAAGACCTCTGCATTTAACCTGCTGAGTACGTTGATGCAGGAAAGAATGGAACCAGCCCATATCTTTCCGGATACAGATGGGGACAGAGAAGACTCTGAAGGCACTCCACAGGTCACAGGGATCTGATTGGATCGAAAACCTCTGTGTTTATCCTGTTGAGTACATTGATGCAGGAAAGAATAGATCCAACCCAGACGTCACTGGGATACGGGTATTTAATCTCAGACAACCTAGATAATGGAATATTGTGATCTACAGTGTCAATTGCTGCCAGAATATTCAGTATATCATGCAATGTGCAAGCACCTTCATCAGCATATTTCAGGATGTCATCCCACACAACTACCAAAGCTGTTTCTGTTCCATGGAACTGACAAGAGCCAGATCCGTAAGAATCTAAAAGTTGATATTTGTCCATGTGATGCTGAAGTTGTAATGTGACCTTCTCTTTCTAAAATATTTGATGGACACGACAGGCCTCATATCAGCTGGGAAATTAGTAATAGCCCTAGATCAAGCAAGCTTTTTTTTTAGAAGAGGAAGGATAGTGTTGGTTTTAAGGGCACCTGGAAAAAAAACCTTGTTAGATGGATAACTTAACAATCTTTTTATAGAAAATCGGCTTGATAGTGAGAATGTCTACAGGCTTTACTTGACAGTAAGAAGTCCATAATTTAGATGAATAGCCTCTGGGGCCCATAGATGAGATAGAATGTAGTCCAGAGGTACTGAAGAGAAGTCAAACGCAGCTTAATGAGCTCTGATACAAAAATGGGTATTTCCATAGGCAAGATGTTTGTTGCTTTAATACGTTCTTCTTGGATTGTTTAGATTCAATCCACAAATAAATTATTAAACTTATTTGTCAGTTTATTATTTCTTGACACATTAGTTGTTACGATTGCAGAATGCATGTATAGTATTGAACAGTTCATTTGGTTTATTATTAGCAATGTTAATTTGGCTTTGCAAAAAGTCTCATTTAGCAAAGAAAACAACATTTGTATAACCTTTTAATTGCGCCTTAGGAGGAAGAAGGGAGGATGCATCTCTGTGTTTTCTCAAAAAAGTTTCTTTAGTGCAGTAATCCTACTTCAGGCAGCTGAAGGCAGTAGTATACCAAGGACTATGATAAATATATGAATATGTATACATTTGGTTCCAAAAGGAGCAACATAATGCTGTACCTTTATAAATTGTTCATGTCAGCAGACAAGGATTGTTTACACTGTGTCTAGGACAGGGGATACTAAGACCTAAATTAGGTCTTGTCCGGTAATTTTAAGTAGATCCCTAGTACTAAATGACAGAACGTGATTAGTTAGTTAAGTCAGAGAAAAAAGAAGGTGACTGATCATGTTAAAAAACTAGCAACCCTGAAAATTGATCAGACCAAGTAATGGGCATGGTGTCCAGGTACTCATCTACTGTACCTCTGCAGAAAATTAATTGTAAGCAATGTCCATGCTGGTCAGAGGATGGTGAAACCAGGGGAAAAGTATCATGTGCTTTAAGTATTTCTGCTAGTTTAATAACATCAATTTTGACTGAAATGTCGACAATTAGAAGAGGTCTGGCATAGCTGAAAGCTCTGGAGGCTAGAACATCATTTAGATTCCCCAAGAAGTTGTGACTAGGGCCAGGATGCAGAATTCTAATAGAACTGACTGGGAATATGCATAGGGTGAACATACACATTTGGGATGAAATATCCCAAGTCATAATCACAAAATTAAGGAGAGTCCAGCAAGATTTGTAAATGGCTGTAAATCCTCCTCGTCTGCTAGCAGTGTAATGTATCTGTTTGATCAATCAATTGTAACAAGAACATGGAATGCCGCAAGGCTTCTAGCTGTAAACCAACCAACATATATCAAGATCCTGTTGTTACATGAATTCTGCACAGTACAACTGCAATGCTAATTGTTCGATGTACATTTGCAGAGTGTTTTGTAGAAGCATCATTAGATTACAAAGATTATTTACTGGGATACTCTGCATAAAATCGATGCTCTATATTGCATGCTCTAATTTTGTTTAGAGATCATAGTGTAAAAGTACCACAGTTGTAATTAAGGGGCAATAGATCATCGTTTGCAAAATCACCTACTCAGTCCTCCCACTAGTATAAACCAACAGTGCCCCATTAATAAAGGTGAAGCAGGCAGAGTCAAGAGATGTACCCCCCTTCAATTTGTGTGCGACAAGGGCAGGCTATACTCTTAATAGGGGGGTGAATGTGATAAATGTAGCAACCCAAAACAGCAATAGTAGTAAAGTCCAAAATAAGGGAATGCCTGATCAAGGTTCTATAAAAGTATATATATTTTAATTAAACACACCATAAACAATATAATTGTAAGAAAAACACTAACAAAAAATAACTGTTAATTTGTCTTTTCCTGCACTTTTGTTATGTTATTTGTAAGTTACAAAAAAATAACTTAAAAGACCACAACATATGCAGAAAATAAAGGCAGCAACCACTCAAGGTAATGTAGGATTTAAAGGAAGACATCGACAACAATCACACTTAACAGATATTTATTGGTAGAAAAAGGTGCATATTTAGTTCAGTTTAGTTTATTTATTTGTAGAGCGCACTTAACCCTGAGGTATCTAGGCGCTTATCCTTTAAGTACATAGTTACAGATTTACAATACTAACAGTTACAGATACAAAGTTATATAGCAGTTGAATTGGGTTACATAGCTTAGTTATATTACAAACAGGTACAGATAAAAAGTTATATAGCACTTGACTTGGGTTACATAGCAAGTCTGGATGAAGTTACAGGATATGCTTTGAACAATTAGTACAGAGTGGACAGCTGGCTTAGTCTTTTGTGTACAAAAAGCAGACCATGCAGGCTGGACCTCTCAATAATACCTCAATGTGTTCTAATGTGGTTCAACAGCATCAACCCATGCTTAGAGATCCTATCTTTGTGAGCCGAACCAGGTTTGGCTTGACCAGAGAGTCAGCATCAAGTTATTCTGAATCAGAGCTCCTTGGGGTTTGAAGGCAGCAGTCGTGCAATGCAGTTCATTGAGCCTACCAGAAACGGTCTGAAGGTCAAGGCGGTTCAAGAGGATGGTACTGCTGGGTTGAGTTGGCAAGTAACATGATTCTTCCAGCAGTTTGAGTCAAGGTCCAGTGCAGTTCGATGCTGTGACCTTGGTGGTTTGAGGCATCTTTCCAAGAGGTGGTGGTTGAAAGTCGTCCGCTGCCGTGAGCTGATATTCGACCTGAGCGAGTGACTTGCTTTGCTGGTGCGATTTGTCATTGAGCGGATTCATTGAATACACCAAGGATTAGATGAAAGCAGGTCTTCTTTAAGGGGTCCTCTACCTGTTAAGGTGATAAGTGACCTTTGCTGTGTATACTCATACCCTCAGTGCTTTGGTCTGCAGGAAGTGTTGAGGACAGGAAAGAAAGAGAAACCCAGAGAACACTATGATGCACGAACCTTTCCTTTGGTCCTTCAGCTCTCTCTGACTGTCCTAACATGTCCCCCACCCTAAGCTTTGAGCTTCAAAGACCTTTTGGTACAACACCCTGGTGTGAGGTCGACCCTTTTCTTGCGGGTGTGCCACTTTGAAACTTGGCTCCTAGGAGGCTCCTATGGGGGCGTCCTGGTGTGAAGAGGTTTAACTCAACCTAACAAGGGATCAAAGGAGACACAGCTTTCCTGCCTATTGCCCTTCTGGATGATCAGAGACAGGTATTCAAGCTAGAATCCACATTAGCCTGCCAATAGCTGACATGGCCTCAAAGTGTTGACATATGTGTGATGCAAATCAGATGTGGCGTTAATAAGTGTGAAAATTACCATTCATCATATCATAACCCAGGTATGGCTTTATTGATAGATATTACCCTGCCACCAGCCGTGAAGGTCATCATAGATATAATGGATTTGGATCATATGTGCATATATAAATGCAACATTTGTCTGCAATAAGTGTGCTTTTATTTATTTATTTATTTAGTTATTGTGTTCCACAGTACAAATGTACTTTTAACACAGAAAATGTACATGAACCAACAAACACATAGTAAAATCATACAATTCAGTACCAAATTCCCATTTAATCAATCAGATAGATATAAAAAGATGTTATCCCGAGAGGCTAAGACTTAAAAAAGAATTGCAGCGTTCTTTAAACATTCTAAAACATGAATACACGAACTCAATTCATTACAGTTTAAAATTCTCCTCCACAATGCTTCTTCAGATGCAAACCTTCTCCCAACGAAAGCTTGAATCCTAAACTTTGTCAAATCAGGGCCCTCGGCACATAAGTGCTTCAAAGTCTCAATCTCAATCTACAGTGGCGGCATAATCTTTGATCTCGCGGAATGTTAAGGCACCTACCCACTGTTTCATTGGTTAGTACCAAGTTCAACCTGATTCTTAGTAATTGACACCTGAAGCTTTTCGACGGATGTTTTTTCAGGTAGGGGGCAAGCAAATTGAAACTCTTACAAGTCCACACAAAATGGTCCCCAAAACATTTAGCGTCCATAATCGTGGATCTCAGGCTTGACCAGATATGCCTGCACCATGTTAACTTGGCCCCTTTTGGTGTAAGGCCCAGTTGTTCAAGCGAGATTCCTGCGTATAAGAGCATAAATTTGCAGCCTAGGACCCAATTGTTAAGGACTCTGCAGCCACCCTGTAACCTTACCAGGTTAAGTTCCTCGAGAACCGAAGCTGTTGGAGGGTTCATCATATTAGTAAAAAGCTGGATCTTAGCCCAATCCACCATAGTGTGGATAGGGAGCTGTCCCAGCTCAAACAAAATCCTCGCAAGAGGGACAGACTGTGTTAATTGCAAGGGACTTCTCCAAAGGACACCCTCCAATTTTGACCAGTCTACAAACTGACTCCTGGTTTGGGCGCCATAAATTAGTTTTGGAACCAATTGCTGCTTATATAATTTCAAAGCAGGTAAGAGGGAATATCTACCAAACTTGCCATCAAACACTCATAGGTTCAACAATGCCCCTAGAAAGCTAGCCTTCATGTCTTCTTGCGGTTCTGGTCCTGGAGCTTTGTCATAGACTGTGAGGCCTAAATAAACAAATGTGTTCACTACCTCCAACTTTCCATTTTCTAGAGACCAGGGTAGAGTTTATAGCCCCCCCCCTTTTAAAACAAGTACCTTTGATTTATTTGAATTTAGTGATAGGTCCAAACTCCCCAGAAATCCCTCTACTGCTTTTAAAGCTCTCAGCAAGCCAATACCTTTGCTTTCACAACAGTTGTCAAACAAGGCACTGGCAACCTGTGAATCAACCTTGTGCCACTGTAGAGCAGAAGCTGCATATCAGGTAGACTAATGCAGCAGGGATATGGTATAAAGGATGCTTTTAAAAGGGACCTTTCTGAATGGGGGTCTGTTTAACAGACTACCCTTTATGAGATGGATTACACACATCATTTTATTATTAATAAAAATCAAAAAAGCTAGGGCTTCTACACACTTGCCAGATGGCAATCCTTCACAGGAGGTGGCATTTCCAGAGGCCATTAAACCCCCAAGAGAAAACTGACTCTCAGTGGGAGAAATGGTGGCTCTGATTATTCCACCAGAGGGAACCTCGTTCCCACTGAACCAGAAAACAGGCTTGAGCACTATTTTGGCTTCCGGGGAATCCTGCAAGATGTAGCAGGATGTCGAAATCCTGAGTGCAGGATTCAGTTTGTGCCACAAGGAGGGCAGTGCAGAGCTTTGCCCTAACTCAATCTGCAATTACTTTGTCAACACACAGTATCGCATATCAATGCTTTTTAACTTGAACATTTCAAGTCTGGTAGTGTGAATTCCAATTTCTTTCAGCATGTAGCAATTTAAGGTACGTGACAAAATCTTTAAAATATTGACACAGACAATGTTGTTTTTATTGTCAGAAAAACTTGCTGGTGATCTATGGAAAACGAAATGCAAAAATAATATTTTAAAATATACATTGTACATGATAACCTACAGGCCAAATACGCCAAACTTAATCAATGACCTTGCCTTTATTATGACTCGTGATTCTTGTGTTAATTGGTGCACATGCATCTTGCGGATGGATGCAAACATGTCCAGAATGAGATAAATTCCTATTAGTGATTTTGAGCTCTCTGGCAGTATGTGTGGACTCAAAGAGCCGTGTTAGGTCAATTACTGACCATTTTGATTTCAGGGACCACCTAACATTTTATTAAAGTGCAACCAATCTTGATGATATAAAAACATCCAACGATATTGGTCTGGTGCTCGTTTTTTGCCTTTTTTGTTACCTTTTTTTTACGGTCTGAGAATACTTGCTGCACAGATGTGGAAAGGGGCATATGCAGCCATGTGCAGGACCTTAGAGAGGGTAGGCCCCAGATGTGTGGAATATTTCCACTAAAAAGAGCAGCTTTGTACATCAAGCCCTTGACAAAAACAAACATTCTTTACCCTCCCCCTTCCCCCATCCTGCTGACGTGGGCACCAGAAGGAGTGCAATACAGCCACAAGAAGGACCGAAGCAGTCAGTTTTGGCCACAGGCCACATGTATAGTGGGCAGACAGAAGCATTATTTCATACTGATGTGTGTCAGTGGTAGCTACTGGGCTACAACGAGGATTCAAATATGGCATGTGGCCATCTGTGAGCCATGGGGCTACTATTCATTACGGGCATCCATGTGAAAAAGTATCCACTGGGCATGACTGCAGGCCTGTCCAAGATGCCAATTATGAAGGCTGGTCAGGGCCAGTACAAGGCCTGAAGGCTATGACTTGGCAAGGGGCCAATTGACAATTCAGGAGACAAGGGTACCACTGACCATGGCTGCAGTCAATGGTTAGTGGCCATTATAAATCAGTCCATAGGCCCACACCATAGCTGAAGGCTATGCAAAGCAACCACTAGCGATGGCCAGAGACCACTATGACTGACTTGGGTGGTGTCTAGTGTTTGCCAGAGTAAATATTGGGAATTGGCACAGGTCTTGGCCAGTGCTCACTATGGGTGGCATAAGAGGGCGGGGCATGGTTGAAATAGCCTTGCCCAAGTAAAAGTAAACAATTGGGCTAGCCACAGTCATATGGACAGTAAACACCAACGGTAGCTTTGGAGGGCCTCAGTCATGGCAGAAAACCATGCATTGGGCAAAGTGATCACTAGGCACAAGAGTGGGGAACTGGAGCTTGGGGATAACGACCATAATCAAGATGGGTTTGTGTACGTTTAAAATCTAATAGTTGGTGCAGGGGTTCAGGTCCCAGTGTGGGATCTAAGGAGCTGGCATCACTTCCTTATTCCTGGTACTTGACTCTGCCGCCAGCAAGCAATATGAACCAGATTCTGGCAACATGCTTACCCTTGCTTAAGAAGCACAAACGTTGCTCAAAACTTGTAATCTGGGCCAGTGGAGGGTCACTGAGGTAACACGATCAATGGACCAATTTGCATAATTGGCCATTTTTGTTTTGGGGGATTTTTAGGTTGTTTGGCATTCCAATGTGCAGACTGGGCAGGGCCACATTTTTGGTTTCTTGTTAGGGCCTGGGGAATGGCTGAGTGTCCCAGCACTAATTAGAGATGGCTAGAAAGGTCTGAATGAATCACAAACACTGGAATTGCTCTCCACAACCCCACAAACTATTGTTTTGCAGCTTGACATGGGGGAAAGACTGCATGGAAATCATATTTGGTGCTGAACCAAAAGGTGCAGTCAGCCAACCTAAAATGTTAGGTTACTTTAATTCTGCAATAGACAAAAAACAAACCTGACGTATTGCATTTCATCAGTGAGGTTTAGCTTAGATCTCTAGGCACAGCAGCAACCTTGTGTCCTACATCTGGGCATACTCATCCAACTGGGGGTGACTTTGCAATAATGTTGAGTAATGGCTCAAAGAAGTGGAATGAAGAATAAACCACTGGCATTGCTGTGGGCAACCCTCCATTATTTTTCAGCATGTTATGCAAAGGGGAAAGACTATGTGCAACTGCGTGGTAATCCAAAATGACCAGTTCAGCCCAAACTGTTTTTTTTACATATTTTTTGCACTAGACCATTAGCAATCCCAAATTTGCTTTTGCCTTAGTGGGTGTCATTGGTAAGGTACTTCCTGGGTCTCCATGCACTGCACCCTTGGGACCCACATCTAGGCATATTCGTCCCATAAAGGGTGATCGCTGCAACACTGAAGAGTGATGGCTAGAACATTTTGAAACAATTAAAAAGCACTATCGTGGTCTGGGCAACCCACCAGATCATTGTTTTTCAGAATGTCATATCATTATTTAAGGGGAACAACCCTATGCAAGTCAGATTTGATCTCTCTCTAAAAAGGTCAATTCAGCCCATATGGCATGGTCTGATAGCTTCTGCATGAGACTACAAGCACCATTGTGCATAATCATTGAGGTGCAAATTGGATCACTTGGAACTGCACGCTAGAGACCAGCATATTGCCATACTCATCGCACCGAGGGTGACTATTGTAAGACCAATGATTGATGGCTGGAAGGTTATTAAGTTATCCATAAAGCCTGGCATTCCTCTGCGCAAACCTCCTGACCATTATGTTTTTCAGCTTGCCATTCCATTACAGAAGGGGATACATGATGTGCAAACCAGGTGTTTCCTTATACATGTGCACAAAGGAGAAAATCTTGGGCAAGCTCTTCCTTTAGCTCGTTAAAAGGGACACTATCCTATTCATCCACCATGTGATAGCAGCATTAACTATAAAGCACCTGAGTCATACATAATCAAAAGCAGATAACACGTTCATCTGTAAACACATTATGAACCCTACCTTGATTGTGGTCAAGCAGGCTAGGAGCTACTTTTGGGGACAATGTAACAAGCCTTAATTTGGCAATTGTATATTGTATCCTTAATCAATCCAATGCTAATTATCTGTGAGTTAAACACATGAATGTACTGAACATTCTCGCCTCAAAATGGAACCTTAGAAAGGTACAGTGACATAGCACCACGCAACAGAGGTAGGTTCTGACTAACAACCAATCAAATGTACAAATGTAACTAAGTATGCTTGAATGACTGTTACTGTACCTGCAATGCCTCATGCATGTTACTGCATTTTGCTCCACTGTAACCAGATATGTTTGATGCTGTTCTTATCACCTGCAACAGTATTTTTCCTGCAACAGCGCCACGATGCCTCTGGGCTGCTGTGCGCTTTATAAATGTTAATAAATAAACAAATAAATCAATGGAACACTATTTTCATTTCTGTCTATAACACAGTCAGATAACCGAACTCAGCTGCAGTAAAATATCCAGTGCTTCAAAAGAAGCACACATCTGAGAGTATGAAAGCAAAAGGAACAACCGATGACCTTCTGCTACATTACAGCCTCTGGATTTTTACATCGAAAATACATCCATAATCAGCTGTGACTCCAGTTATCTCCAGGCCATCTTTCTTTTAACTCGTCTTTTATGAGTTCAGACTAGCTTAGACTCACACACTGGTGACATTCTTCAAACTAAGCATTCAGTGGGTATTCAGGATCAGATTTTTTCTATTAGCCTGTAATGTTCTGAGATCTGTCATTTCAATGTGCAATACTGTTGCTAATATGTATTTTGTTGTATGGTCCTTTTAGGGCATGCATTAATTAAAATCATTAATGTGATGTGTCCGTCCTATCTTGGACGAAGTTTGTTTTAATCTAATTCTATATTGAATTTCCGACAGGTGAATAATCACTTTATTTTGTATAACCAGGTATTTGATTCTCTAGGTTTCACATCAGAGTAACGTAGGGCCCGATTCATGGCATTTTATGCACGGTTCAAAGGGACTTTGCACTGCTGAAAAGAGACTTTGCATTGCCGACACAAACCCTGATTCAATGAACTCTGCAAAGTCTATGTTTACAGTGAAATGTCAGTGCTTAGTCATTTATGCAGTACAAAATGACTTTGCACTGACTTTGCACTCCAAATATACACAGTTCCGTGAATCAGGGTTTGTGTCAGCAGTGCCAAATCACTTTTCAGCAGTGCAAAGTCAATTTTAATCATGCACAAAATGCCATGAATCAGTCGCTTTATTTTAATATAGCACTCAAAATTCTTGCACAAATTACTGTTTTTGTTTCTGATCAATACATCTATTCAAATGAGGATCCGCTGTTGTGTACTGCCTTTGATACTTTAATAATTTGTTGACCTGACTATCAACATGCCAATGTCACAATCTACTAATAAATTGAATTATGCAATCCGTAGTGTAGGCCGATTTAGGTTTTCAAATAATTAAGTCATCCGTTTTGAGAGCTTCTACCATATCAACACCCTGGGGGTCATTACAACCTTGGCGTAGCCGTGCCTGTAAAACAGGCACGTCTACCGGTGGTATTCATTTTTTTCCAGTGCCCAGAATTGGGCAATGACCGGGTCATTATGGTCTTGCCGGACCCGGTATTTGGCCATTTCTGGGCGCCGGAAAAAATTCTTCCCTATTTCCATTTGAGCCCCATAGGGCTCAGTGGGAAATGGGAAGCCGGATGCACAGGCATCGTTATCAACAGTGACAGTGCATCCGACATGCTCTGATCGCTGTTGCTGGACCTGGTATTTGGCCATTTCTGGGCGTCTGAAAATATTCTTCCCCATTCCCATTTTAGCCCCATAGGGCTCAATGGGAAAAGGGAAGCCGGATGCACAGGCACCGTTATCAACAGTGCCAGTGCATCCGACATGCTCTGATCGCTGTTGCCGGACCTGGTATTTGGCCATTTCTGGGCGTCGGAAAAAATACTTCCCCATTCCCATTTTAGCCCCATAGGGCTCAATGGGAATACAGAAGCCGGATGCACAGGCACCGTTATCTACGGTGCCTGTGCATCCGAAATGCTCTGCTCACGGGTGCCGGTACGGCCACCAGGTCAGTCCTGGCAGTTGCAATGGCACCCACAAGCAGAACTCGCAGTTGACGGTCCGTGAACTACGGTACCGGCATGCTTACCATTACCATAGTTCCCGGACCGGCAACCTTATAATGAGGCCCCATGAATTGTGCTTTACATTCTGAAGGCTCGCCTCTGACGTCTAGCCTTCATTGCAAAAGCTTTTTTGTAAAAATCCTTATTCTGTGAGAATAACCTTTGTGGCCTAATACATTATTGAAAAGGAATACCGTTGTTTGTACTAAAGGGATAGAAGTCAATGACCAAGAGGACACCATTTTCAGCTAATTATTTTCTATATCTTCTGGTGTGCTATTCACCATCTTGAAGCAATAAATAAATACAATACTCCCTTTGCTGTACAGACTAGAACATATCATTATGTTTTCTTCACGGTGGGTGAAATAAAGAATTGTGTTTTAAATTTGAAATGCTGTATGCACACGGCTTCTTAAGTGTATTATTCAATCAGATTTCTCCATTAACAATAAAAACGGTGATAGACACAATACAGGATAAAAAACAATAAAATCAATCCTCAACTGCTAAAAGCTCAACACTCAATCTATACACATACTAATAATTACACAGCCATATTCCTAAATTAATCTTTGCTAGACCTTATAAAGCCTCCTAGACATACATAATTCTAGCATGACCTTACATGGCACACTTAACATAATCGCACATGTTATGGATATAATCAAAAATTGTTACAATTCAGAATATACCACAGAGTCCATAAAACACTTGCAAATCAATAGAAAATGACAGAAATCTTCATGGGTGGCCATATTACAAGAACAAATGTCAAACCAAGCCCCGACCCCCATTTGATATGAGCATTCAGGGGGAGAATATTCAATTGTATCATCATGATTGTCCTCTGAGTTTCCGGTGATGGGAATTTACATACTTCTCCTCCCACCAAACTTTCTCGTCTTAAAGTGGAGAACAGACTCAAAGAAGATGCCATTTCCCAGTCCTCCTCTCTGTCAGCACTAAAAACTCTGAGTCTCAGTTTAGCCTTCTGGGCTGTAAAATTAAAATGAATCAACATGTTATCATTAGATAACCCCCACTTCACGAACAATTTGAAGCCTTTGGAATATGATATGATATGATATTTTATTTTTATCGCACCACATACCACATATACCTCTTACAAAGGCGAGACCTTGCAAAGTCAGAAAGTGCATAGTTACAATTTGGGTTCACCACTTTCCCCATGTAAACTTTTATGAAGAAAGAACTAAACTTGAACCTTGCCTGAGTTTCAATTTTTGCCACACCCAGTTCAAGTCGCAATGCCCTGTCTGCAATGCCTGGTGGCAGGCCAAGCAGTTGTTTCAAAGTTTTATTCTGTAAAGCCTCCAGCCTTGCGCAATTAGTGTACCCCCACATTTCACTCCCATATAGCAAAATGGTCCCTACCTTGATTCTATATACCTGTAGGCATTTGTGCAAGGTGCTACCACCAAATCTCTGGTCAAATCTTAATAGTCTCCCCGACCTGATCTTAGATTTCTTATGTAACATATCTAGATGTTTAGACCATTTACCATCTTTTGCAAACTTAACACCTAGGTAACAAAAGGAATCCACCAGCCCGATTTTAGCACCATCTCAGGCCCAGGTATAGGCAGTTTTCTTTCCCCTTTTCCAAAAACCACAACTTTTGTTTTGTTCATATTTAGCTTCAGCTTATTTCTGTCAAAATAATGTCCTGCATAGCTTAAGCTTTGTTGCAGACCTCCTGGTTTCAAATCGACTAAAACAGCTTCATCAGCATATAGCAATGATGCAAAAGACACCTTTCCTAGTACCGGGGGTCAAACTTTGGAACCCAATACTGTCGGGTTAAAATCAGCTAAAAATAGTATGAATATGTGGAGGGCTAGTGAACATCCTTGTTTTACCATGCGGTTAGTCTTAAAATCTGTAGAGCAAATCCCAGCCTTGTTGCCCCAAACTACCGCTTGAGTATTCATATAATAGTTTATTTATTCATTGACTGCATTTGTGCATTCAATGTCAATGTTCTCCATTTGTGATTCTTTATTCTCTGCCATGCTCGACGTGGAGCATTGTTGACTATCTCTAATTAGTATTGTTTTAGTGTTAGGGTCATTACTATTACATCTGAGTATTGTGCTCTATGTTGCGTAGCACTCAATAGGTTCCTTTGAAATGTTCTTGATTCTTTATTTGCTCCTTTAGCCTGTCCTTTCATATTCTTTGGTTCTTTCAGATTATTACACCTTGAACTCACGATGTGGGCAGGACTGAGTGTATGATATCACAACTGTCTGTGTACTAGGATTTAACTCAGAGATCAAATCAATGTTTCCATCCACTACATGAACACAAGGACTTTTAGGAGCCTCACAAGCAACCTTATTTCGTATTGTTTTACAACCTTCATCAACCAATATAATCAACTTGCTCAGCTAGATTAATATAGAAGTGTTTTACCTCACCTCCAAGACCAGTGTGTCATAAAGTCTTACAAACGACTAGAGGACCACATTCAATACAGTCAGTGAGATCCCTTGCAATTTTGAATGCTTTTGCTGAAAGGTGTCCTCTCCTGACAATGGCAGAGAGGAGCAATCTCCTACTATAATGTGTGCACAGAATACATATTCTACACACACCTCCTCAACTTCCTCCTCCTCTCGCTCCAGAGACTCAATCATCTATGGTGAGACATTTAAATGTGTAGATGGTATCTCCAGTGCTTGTATTTCATATTCAAGGCTAAGGCACACTTCCATCAAGGACGTGTTAGCATGTCTTTCCACCTCACAAAGCACTGGACCTGAGATATTGATCCCCTCATTCATACCACTCATTTTTCCTAAAATTACTGTGTCCACTACAGGCTGGGACATAGGACATTCTGTGCTGACTAATACTTCCGACATGATCTGCCACGCTTGACTTTAAGTCTTTATGTTAGATTTCTGAAAGAATGAGGTGTTATTTTCTTACTCACTATGCTTACCCTTCAACTTCAAGTTTTGCACAACTTCTTTTTCTATTGGTTCCATGATTCTTAAATTGTACCTTTTGGAGTTTCCACACATGCAAAGCAATAGTGACACCTTTCTCAATATAACAAGTTGCAGTTTAAAGGGAATTGTCCCAACAGTCACCGCCACACACTGTATAACGTTGGCAATGGGGCTTGTGCTCCCAATTTCAATGCCTCCTTTTGGTTAACACTCACCACGTCTTTCCAATACATGTGTTGCTTAGGAAAAAATGTGTGGCAGCTCGAAGGGAAATCCATGAAGTCAGTGCCGCACTGCCTAAACACCAAGACTTACATCAGTGACTGGATATAGATGATAAAGAGAAATGGGGACAGAGAGGACTCTTGAGGAACCCCACAGGTCACAGGGATCAAATTGAATTGTAGGCCTCTGCGTTTAACCTGCTGAGTACGTTGATGCAGGAAATAATGGAACCAGCCCATACCTTTCTGGGATACAAATGAGGACCGAGAAGTCTTTGGAGGCACTCCACAGGTCACAGGGATCCGATTGGATCGAAAACCTACGTGTTTATCGTATGCAGCAAACCATTGGGAACCTCCGTGGTTTTAAGCTTGTTCCACATAACCTCACTGTCCAAAGAGTCGCAATATTTTCTAAGGTTCAGGAATGTTACATATAGTCTACCCGTCTAACCTTACAATATTTTTCAATTAGAGCATTTAAAATAAAGCAGTGGTCCATCGTAGAAAATCCTTCACTAAACCCTGCCTGCGAGGGTTGGAAAATATTGTTAGAATCACATGGTAAGCAACACACTGGTACATTTCAGACTTAGTCCTTTGTGGATAAATGAGGAAAGAAATTGTTCTAAAAATAACACCAACTCTTGCCATATCAAAAGTATATCATCAATATATAACAAATGTATCTGTCTTGCTTTACTGTATTGCATGCAGGTTACTGTTTGTTTCGAGAATACACTTTGGTCACATTGATGTATTGTGGGTTTTCAGGGAGAATGAATCTCCAATAACAAAACAATGATTGTTCTGTGTAAATAATATCATGTTATGGTGTTTTAACAAATTACCCAACCTTTTCATTTAGAAATATTGCAGAGCACACCGCTGTTTAAATTTACAAAGTTGTATTTCCATCCTAGATCTTTAAAAAAGGGATTTTGTTTTGTAACTCTGCATTATGAGATTGTATATTCCTGACAAATATGAAAAAAATAGCAAACAAATTCAGAAACAATGGGAGTAATGGACACCATATAAGATACTTGGACACCATACAAGATACTTTAAGGCACCCCAGGGGATTGCTCAATAATCTCTGAGCCAGTCTTTGATAGAAACTCAAATTTGTATTTCCCGTACAGGTAACCTCATGACAGATTGCTTCATTCTTATCTTTAAGTATTACCTTCTCTTAAGAGAATGAGTTACACATATTACAAGGTAGATGACACAATGGAGTCATTATGAGGTAGGAGGTAACCATGCCACTATTAATGGCATGGCTATCCCCTTACCATGTACCAGGTCCGGGTTCCTTGAATGAGGAATTACCGGGCCATTCTGACCTTGCAGGGCCCGGTAATTCCTCATTAAAGGAACCAATCCCCATCCCATTTGAGCCCTCATAGGGCTCAATGGGAATGGTTAGCATGCTAACAACGGCACATTAATAACAGGCCCATTGCTAGCATGCTGAGCTGCTCACAGGACACACTAAGGCCACCTGGTAAAACCAGGCGTCCTTAGTGGGTCCGGTGAGCAGAACTCGTAATGAGGTGGTAAGAGGTTGATGGCTCCGGCACCTTTACCAGCGCTGTTAACCCCTTACCAACGGGGTAGGAATGACCCCCAATATGTAATTATGATTTCAATCCAATTGGTTTGATTTAGTCTACTGCCTTATTCTGTGAATATTTAAAGGGCTGACAAAGGGGACAAGGCATTGCCCCGAGCTAGTGGAAGATGGCCTCAGGGGTGTAATGGGAATGAGCATCAAGCCATCATATGTCATCTATAGTTACTGCTGGCAATGTATCAGCTTTGCCAAATGATCTACAACAATGTGTGTGTCAGTGCAGAGCCTCACAATCCTTGGCTTGGCAAAACACAGGTGTTGTCACGCATATGCTTTAGGACATGTTCCCAATGCTCACCATGGGTCTCAATGCAGAGGAGGTCCCACACTGATACACCAATTCCTGAATCCTTGTGCAAACTCAAAATTACACAAAATCTGAAATGGTATACTGACTTTTAAAAGGCATGGTCCATATTTTGCAAGCATTACATGTGGGGACTTATGCTACATATAATATGCTAAGAGAAGACCCTGATTGTGTAAACTGTGGTGTAATATTTCAGGAGATATTAACACAACTAATAACAATGTTTTCCACCACAGGTAAGACATATGCCAGTCCAGAGGGAGAAGAGTACTCTCACAACAAGATAGCACACACGCATGAGGGTCACACTACTACATTATATTTGCCCGGGCAAATTAAAATTGTGCACAATGACAAATTTCAATTACTAACTGTAGGGGACATTTGCTTGAGTATTATCTGAGGGGGAGATTATGATCATATCTGTGCAAATAGAGCATTATGAAGCATTTGGTCATTCATATTTGCTAAACTAGTCAAGTAAATCATCAACTAGCCACTTTGGGAAGCAAATTGTCTCACTTCGACCTAAAAATCTGTACAGTAAAATTTTGCATGGGTCCATTCGATGTTGCCCTATTGCCCTCTTTGACAGCTTGAGCCTGACACCACCACTAATAGTGATACCCATGTCCTAGAAGTGATTTCAATCCAGCACTCCAACTAAGTCAATTCCTAGTATGGGATGCCCAATGGAAACCCTTATTTATATATTTTTATGCCAAAAGTTCTTTTGATTCTGGATGATGTGCGCTTATATAATGCCCCTCTCTTTGAATCCACCGGTCTCACTGAACCAAGAAGAAGGTTGTTTTGCAAAGTTAAAAGATTTATTTGAAGAATTGAACAATATATAGATTACACTTTTATGAATATGAATGATATCTGAATATCACACTTATGAATATGAACAATGATCAGCAATGGGTAATATTGCAATATCAACAATCTCTTTAATCAATTAGGAGTAGGAATAGGAAGAATAATGTAGCAGAGAATACTTCATATGGGTTCAAGAAATTGCAATGATAGGAAAAATGCAACACAGAAATAAGGCTTGATATGACTTCAATCAAAGACAAGGTGATCACTCTTTCCCCCTGTCACTACTCACTCCCCCCAATATGCAATATGAAGATATGGAATGAGGGCACACAGGTTTCAGGAATAACAATCAACAATTGCAGTTTCAATCTCGATTCCCTCCCAGCAAGCTTAGAGAGAACAGTCATGATTTTAAACAGGTCAATTGCTTTTAATTGTGGTTTGAAATGAGTGGGAAAATGCTAAAAATGATCTTAATTCACTAGATGGATTCAGAACTAGTGAGAGTGGCTTTGGATTGGTTCAGGTCAAGACTAGCAATGATTGTAGAATGATTAGCAGATGGAAAACAAAATTCAGAAGTTGAAAGCAAGAAATAGCTATTTTACATGGAGTGAAATTGAGCCAAATTCAAATTCACAGCAACTTTTCTGCGTGGGGTAGGGTTTCATGTTGGGTTAGTTCGGAGGCTGAGGATGTTAGCTTCAGAATGACATTTAATTTTCATTTCTAGGACGTACGGTTCAAAAGTTACAGAGGTTTTAGTGAAGAGTGATTTATCTCAGAGGAGTCAGAAGAGTCAAAATTCCAAAATGAAAGATGCGCTTTAAAGATTAGGAACCAAGATGGACTTATATTAAGGGGCTATGAAAGTGCAAGATACCCAACGGGACAGTCACCAGAACAGGGAGTCTTCCGCTCTGACTTCTGTCCGCCAGGACACTTGACTTTCTTCAGAAAAAATATCAGCCACAGATGAGTATCAAAACAATTATCACAGACTATATAATGAGAAGGATTCAGAATGGACATAAGATTCTATAATGCAGTTCTGGATAGGTTGAAATGGATTGAATAGGATTTCTTTAAACTAAGAGATAATTATGGACAGTTCAATGCTAAATACTCACTCATATGGCTTTGGAATGGAATGGGATTGTCAAAGATCTGGTCAACGGTTTGGCTGGGATTCGCTCGCCACCGGACAGGTCTCAGGCACTTGGTTCTGCTCTCAGCAAGGCACTCTGGTCTGCAGGGCCTCTTGGACTGGATCTGATGGGTTCTGGGTTACAGCTCTGCTGGAAGGATCTGGATCTTGGGTTCTAGCAAGAGTTTTTAGCCAGAAGCAGCAAAACAGCTCAGCCAGGCTGTTGGATCAGTTAGGTTAGGCCCCGTGGAAGTTTAGGGGTTAAATCAGATTGCAAGATTTTTACAGGCCCACTGAGAAGGGGTCAGCTTTTTGGGTTAGGTCTCTGCTTCAGGGTTCTGGAGTCTGATTCTGGAGTCTGGTTCTGGAGTCTGGATCTTCCTGCAGGGTGCTTCGCCAGTGGATCAGTTGATGAGTGAGTGTGTGTGAATCTCAACAGCCCCTATTTATCCATTTTACAAAGTGGGTGGGGAGGCTGATTGTCTATGCCCAACCCTCTAAGGATCTGATAGGTCAGAGAATTCCCCCTCTCCTGATTGGGGAAAGGAACAGTGTGGCATGATGTGTCATGATGTGTCATGTTTATGGTTTAGGGCGAAAACCTTCCCTTTGTCTCTGTACAGTATATCTTATTTTTCATAAAATAGATATTTACAATATGCACAACTTGTTCATAATACATATTTACATGATAGATTGACTAAGGTACGTTTCTGTCAAAGTTTCATGTTTCTACGAGTTTTGGTTCACAAATAACAGTTTTTCGTGCTTTTGGTTGGTTACACATTTTCGGATCTGTACAATTTTTTTCACACATGCACATACCCTCTGGGCATATTCCTGTAATTTGTCATGTTCCTAGCATAATAACAATAGCTACAATATTAAAAATGTTGTGGTTCAGTCTCAGAACATCGCACAGATTCCAGATTAGTTTTAAACTGTGAGCGAATTTTTCATTTTAATACCCTCTAATTTTCATATTTTTGTCAGTTCGGCACAATATTTAATAAGTCTTTTCCCAAAACATACAATTACTTTAGTTTCAAATCCACATTTTCAGTCTAGCCCACCTCCAAGGCTCGGCTGAGTCAAAGAGTCACATGGCTTCTTCCTGCCAGGGCAGTTGATGTCAGTCACACCCGAATTAGCATTTTCATTCAGCTCAAACGAGTCCTTTGTCTACACTCAGAGCAACATGCAAGAGTGCCCCTCCCATTTCCTTTCACACTTGCCTGTCAGTTTCTTAGCAGAGAGCAGGGGGAAGATTCCTTTGTTTGGGAGAAGGTGTGGAATGTCTTTGAAGCTCAGTGTGGCTAACTTTAACTTTTAAACACAATGTCTGAAATTGTCTTGCCCTAAGATATAAATTGCATTTTTAACAAATACATCAACCAATTTCTTAATTCAAGCCTTTTTAAAATATAGTTTTGAATTGTATCCACCTCTCAGGCTTCTGATAGAAAGTATTTCGATGGCATATTTAGTTTTTGAGACACAAGTTTCACCTGTCAGATTTAGAGATCGCCAGCGTCTGACAGAGCCGAGTAACGGTATTGCACCCATTTTTGACATAATTTTCCAAGCAAGCAATCTTCAATGTGGATTTTCTTCTGATAAGTGTACTTCTGTGGACATGGTATTTATGTGGATTCTTGAAGTAGAATGATGTTTAACACCCAACAAGGAGGTTGGATCTTTTGGGTGGTTTGTGAGCCATGATTTTTGCAAATTTGACAACCAAGAAAAACGGATTTTCACACAGCTCTGTATTTCTTTTGCAATCAGCCTTGCTCTGTGGGCAGCCAAATGATGGGTTTTGGCAGTGGTCTCCTGTGTTACCATTGAGATAGGCAAAAGTGGATGGCGGCCTATTTTTCAGATTTTTACTGCACACTTTTGGGTGATTTTTAGCGACCAGCATGCTTTCAGGCAGCCATTCTGATGTTCCTGATGCAAGCAATGCACAGTAATGTTGCAGGGCCTGGACTAGTGGGTAGAAACATCCCACAAGCCCCCCCTCTTGCGATTTGGCATTGATCTTCCATCAATGGGAATTCGCAAGACTGGGATGTCAGTTTCATCTCTTCTGATTCCACAAATGGCAAAGTTCATTGTCTTTTCCTCCGTCAAAGGTGGATTGATCGGTTCTCCTCGCCAGTCCTGATGTGAGTATTGAGCGAAACTCCAGGGCCCTCGGGTCTTTGCTCCCGGTCCCCGGGTCGTCCTCCTTGGTTAGTCTCCATGGTTTCCAATCAACTATAGGTCAGCCTAGGATGACAAAGCAAACACATATGTGTAGACATTTCCCCACCACTATTAATGTAGTGGGGGGGACACATACATTTGATAAATCAGGACACATTTGTATTATTGTATTTTATAGACTATATATGGAATTTTTTAGAGTTGGAATTTTATGGAACTGGAGTGGCCCCCTCTGGGGTTCCAGAAGACTCCTCCAGTTGCTGCAGAGTGTGCCTAGGATGGCAACACTTTAGTCGATTAATATGGACCCACTTATCTTCCCCTTCTGGAAAACTGCCTTTGGGGATGCCGATTTTGTAGGCGACTGGTGAGAATTTGTCTACAATTTCAAAAGGACCCCTCCAGGTAGGCAAAAAAAATGTTTGGCTTAGTTCCTTTGGAAATTGTATAAGTAGACCCAGTCTCCCACATTGTATTATTTTCTAGTAGTCTTTAAGTCATAGTGGGTCTTCATGCTGTCTGCAGATCTCACTAGATTTCACTGAGCATAGGCAAAAGCATGTTGAAGGTGTTTTCTTAGATTTTCAACATACTCATGAGTTGTGGAGGCATTAATCAATTTCTGCTCTTGGGTCCTGTAGAGCAGATGCTGGGGAAGCACCATCCTGCGTCCAGTCATCAGCTCAAACTGTGACATTTTGGTTGCAGATGAAGGGGTAGATCTGATGGCCATTAGGACAAGAGGTAATCGAATATCCCAACTTGGCCCAGAATCTGCAACAAACGTTTTTAATATGCTCACAATTGTTCTATTACATCTCTCTACTGCACCACTAGAGGCTAGCCGGTAAGCAATATGTATCTTCCTTTTAACCCTGAGTATCTCCCACAACTTTGTCATTACTTCGCTGGTGAAATGGCTACCTCTGTCTGACTCAATCCTTTGGGGTAGTCCAAAATGCGAAAAGATGTGTTTGATCATCAGGGCAGCTGCTGTTTTTGCCTTGCAGTTTGGGGCCGGGAGACTTTCCACCCATTTAGTAAACATCATGTCATGGTCAACATGTACTTGTTTCCCCTAGAGGAGCGAATCACAGGCCCGATAAAGTCGACTTGCAAATCTGACCATGGCAGTGTCATCCCCCTCTTTTGGAAAGATGCACGGTGTGTGAGGAATGTTGGCTGAAATTGTGCACACACAAGACACCCCTTCAAGTATTGGTCGCTGTTATCCACCTGTATTGGAATGGTGTCATGTTCTATGTTGACTAGCGGTGTTGGGTTTACCCCCAACCCTTGCTGTTGGAGAGAAGCATTTAGATGAATATAGGCATCAGGGTTTTTCCATTTCTGTCCTCTTTTAACTTTCACTTCCAGGGAAAATTGTTGGGTCCTTTCTGGGACGGTGACTCCCTCTCCAATCTGAATTTCAGCTGCATAAGGCAGCAGTTGAGCTGACCTAAATTCTTTCTCAGGATCATCAAAGCCCATGGGATTATCCGCTAATCAGGACCAAGCTTTGAAGTTTATTAGGTCCAAACTAATGGCAAAGCGATTGAGAATGTCACTGCCTAAGTAAAAGGCGGCAGTGACGTCTCGCACGACCCAACAATTATGGACTACGCTCTTGTTGCCTATGGAGATTTTGAGCATACAGCTGCTTGGCACGAGATGTTTGGAATTGGGTGCTTCCAGATCCATTTCCCATGTGTCTATGACTCTAAATGTGGGAATGGCTGGATCCTCTGGGAGTTGGCGGAACATGGCTTCGCTCATGAAGCTCTTACCGTTGCTCACACACACCCGGCGAGAACAGAGTCTTTCCCTACATTTAACTGAACAGGGATGAACAACTGCTCTCCAATTTGCTGAATATCAGCCAGGCTCTGAGCTGATTTCTCATCTTTCTGGACTATAGAAGTGGGAATGTCTGATTGTGGATAGGTAAAGAATGTCAGAGTGTTTCCTTCCAGTGTGGAATACCAACTTAGACTGGATGGAAGGTTGATTTTCAGAAATAGAGAGGACCCCTCACCACCAGTTTGTTGTCCTACTGCTATTACTGTCACAACTGGAATTTGGTTGTTCTAGAAGTGAAATTCTACTTGGTCAGATTTTTGTTCAACCATGTGGCATGTGCCGTTTAAACTAACATGGTTGACACTCTGTTTTAATTTTATTGGTCGGCTAGTCTGGGTCCAGAGGACCTCGTTTACACAGTATATTAGGGTGACAGCCTTCGCAGGAGGTAATTCCCTAGTAAACAAGGGGTGCCCTCTGGGGTCACAACTATGACCGGGTGCTTCATCTTGTGTCGCCCAATTTTAATGTCCAAATCCGCAGTCCCCTTGATTGGAATTTCCTTCCCGTCAAAGTTCTGAAGTTGTCCAGGAAGTGAGGTGAGAGGAATTTGGTAATTCTCCCCCATTCCTGAATTTAGTTAATCAAAGGCCTTTTTGGACAGAAGGGTAGCTTGGGATCCCGTGTCCACCAGTGCCAAAATTGTACCCTGCCCCTGTATTTGTACCAGGGTATAGTATCTTCTCTCTTTCAACGCAAGGGAGCACAGATAATGCACATTTTTGGAAAACTGGTGGGCTAGTTTTTTAGATTTGGACATTGAGAGAGAAGAGATTTGGGCAGAATTCTGTGGGGAGTCTTGGGAATCTGAAAGAAAAAGGTGGCAACTAGCGATGGGAGAAGTTTTGAGTTCCCCTGGTTCCGGTTCTGGGCCGCTCCCCCCCTTTTTGGAGGCAGTCACCAGGGTGGGTTTGAACCAGGGGATTTACGTGTTGTTGGTTCTGGGATGGGATGATGGGCGGTGCTAGCTCAGTCCCCACATCTACCCAGTCTGGATTTGAATCCCTTGGGACTCATTTTTCTTTGAGAGGAGATCCCCCATCTCTGAAGGAGAAGATCCTTTTCCGAAGATCCTCTGAGGATCCCTCCCCTTCAAATTGGAAGACTTGTACCTCCTCTTCAAAATGGGTCTGTTTGGGTCCTTTGTTTCTCTTACCCCCTCTCTGCTCCTTGGGTGTCAGACTTTCAGCAGCAGGAGATTTTGGTTCCGGTTCCTGGATTTCCAGGGGCTTTTCACAAGTGGGGCAGGAATCTTCCTCCAAGGCTTTACACCCCCCTTCCCAGTGTGCCTCCTCCCGGGGAACGGTGGGTTGTCGGTGTGCTGCCCCGTCATTGTTCTGGAGCACCAGGTCCAGAGTTTGGGGCATTCTGTGCTGGCATGCCCACCTGAAGGTTCTGTTGAGCCCTTAGCCTGTGACCCAAATCCTGTGCCATATTTTGGACCTGGCGCTATAACTGTGACACTCGCTCCGGCTGATACAGGGTTCTCATTTCTCCCCTGGGCTGATCCCCGGAAGGGTAGCCAGCCCTTCTCTGGTAATACCCCAGGTTAGGAAGATTTGGGTACCCCTCCACCCTTGGCCTCCCCTCTCCTGGATTAGGTTGTCTGGGCTCAGGAAAGTGGGGAAAGAAGGATGGATTATTCTGGGGTTGAGAATTTTGTGGATACCTAGGGAAAAAGTTCTGCCCAGGATTTGGGAATTTCTGCCCTCCTGGTAAAGTGAGCAGGGAAGTTCCCTGGGTTAGGGGCTGCTTGGTTGGATCCCCCTCTTGGGCTGGAGGAGTCCACACATAACCCAGGATGGGTCTGTTCCCCTTCTATCAGGGACTTACATAGTCAGGGAGTGAGGGATACCATTTGTGGGACTACCTCATTGGCTCCCTGTCTGTGACTGGCCCGAGGGCCTTCTGGGCTTGGAATGATTCTGCTGTGTTAGGCCCCCCATCTCCAAATCCAAAATGGGGGCATCCTTTACCTCTGCCACCTTAGCAGCAGCAGGCGTGTTGGTTGGTTTGGGGCTTTTCTGAGCATTCTAGTTTTCTATGGGCTTTTGCACCTCATAGATCCGGGTGGCCTGTTCAATGACCCAGTCTAGTGATCTTTTCTCATGAAAATCTCTCACTAGCTGGGTCATGATGTATTTTGGTAGAGAATGGAAAAAAGTAGTGACAAATTATTTGCTGTCTGTGCGCACCCTTCTGGTAGTCTGCGCAAAGGCACGCATTAACTCCTGCACAGATTCTCGTGGGGCCTGATCCTCCCCACATTGCAAGTTGTAGGCTGCCTTGCGAGCCTCTTGGGGATTTCTGTGAACAAAAAAATGCTTCAAGATGGCCACCCTATATGCGGACCATCTTGAATGATTTTGGTCCTCCAGCCCCGCAAAGAAACTGGAGTATTCTGGTTAAAAAGGTCCATTTCACATACTGAATGCAGCTACTGCTGTCTTTCAGATGGAAAGTTTCCATCATCTGCTCAAGGAGCTCTAAGTGTTCCCAAACAGACTACTTAGCATTCTTATGATAAGGTGTGATGACGCTCTTTATTGCCTTGATCTGTTTTAAGGCGTCCTTAAACAAGGTCCTTTTTGCCTTATTGGCCTTCTTGGTTTGGGTAACTCTGGTCCAATCCTCCGCTGACTCAGAGGCACTCCTCCCAGAGGTGCCCGTCTGGTCTTCCAGGTTTTCCCGGATTCTGTGAGCCTGGTGGGAATGGCTGGCAGAATGTGAGGACCTAGCCCCTGTGTCCTGGGGCGCTCAGAGGAGTCTTCTGATTCCTCCTTGCTCCCATGATTTGATGGGTACCTCCCCACTGTCCTAGCTGGGCAGAGGTTTTCAAGATGCCCTTAGTGGGCCTACTCTCACGGGGTTCCCCACTAAACTTCACAGTGCTTGGGTACCCATACCCAGATGCCCGCCCATCCATTCCTGGGAGCTGCTGGTCTATGAGACCCATGCTTCTGACTGGATTGAAATCTGCCATCCCCGTGACGCTGTGCTCGTGTGTGCCAGTGGACATGGGGGTGGCAGAGTCCAGGGACTGGGAGAGATGAAGGCCTCTGGTACTAGAGTTCCTGAGGTTATCAGGTGTTTCCCTTTCCCAGCGAACCTCATCTCTATCAGCCCCTGCTCCCTGTTGCCATGCAAGAAGCTGAGCTTTCTGTTCCTCAATCAAGGCCTTACTAGTCTCTATCAGTCTCTCTTGCATGGCTACCTGCCTGTTGAGCCTATCATTGTTCTGACAGAGGGCCTCATTTTCTCTCTGTGCTTCCTGGTTTGTCTTTGAGTACTGGGCCAGTCTTTGCTGCAGGAGGGTTACCTCCTGAGTCCTGTCCCTACTGGCCTGCCCCTTCCTTTCCAGAGCATCTTCAACCCTCCTGGTGTGCTTTAACAATCTATTATGCTCTTTTTGGAGGTCACCCAGTCCCTGGAGGGCCAGGTGATTTTCTTCCAGTTTCCCTTTTAAGTGACAGACTTCCTGGCATAAGGTGTCCCTTTCCTTTGCAAGAACCTGCCTCTGTGCTGCCAGGTCGTCCCTCTGCCTTTGAAGGGCACCAGCTTTCTGGCGCTCTTCATCAAACTCTGCCTGGGTATCCAGGTCGTTCAAAATCAATGTATTGCTCTTCTCTTTTTCTCTATCTAATTGACTTTGCAGGGTGGCTACCTGCTTTGTGCATGCCCTGTTGAAATGTATCTGTTGCTCCACCTTTTTCTGGCTCTGCAGTAGGGAGTCCAAACTTTCTTGGTTTGATGACGTTTTCCTGGTATAGTGAGCTAAAGACTCTGGGTAAGTCTCTCATAACCAGGACTAATGTCTGGCAGAGGGACTCCCAGGACCCACTTGTTAATTAGCATATTTAATTAACTTTGGATCGCACCCTAAGTTACTAGGGGAATCCAGACTTGGACCCCTTGCTCACTATTCTTAGAGAGGCACAGATCCACCCTACTGATGAGGTCCAACCAGACCGAAACACGTGTCTGGGGTATCTGTTGGTACTCTTGTTCAGAGGAGAATTGCCTAGAATTTCGGTGCTGGACTACCCCAGGGCAGGACAAAGACTGATATGTTTGGGATATTTCTTCTCTGTGAAAGATAGTGATCTAAAGACTCTGGGTAAGTCTCTTATAACCAGAACTAATGCCTGGCAGAGGGACTCCCAGGACCCCCTTGTTAATTTGCATACTGGTAGGCATGTACATAATCTGGAAAGCATTCGGGAATTGTCCTTTTGGTGTACTAATTCCGCTAACATGCTCCTGCTAATTGCTCTTTACAATATATGGATAAATATTGAAGCCAGGTTGGGTCCAATGATATGAAAAATAGGAAAGGTTGTGACAATATTCCCACATCAAATGGATGTTGGGTCGGGTCTGAGAGAATAATTATGAATACAATCTTTACCCTCAATCATTCCCGGAGGCATCCTGAGCAAAGACTGACAAAAAGACTGTGGGCCTCATTACGACTTTGGAGGTAGCCATGCCCTAAGGGCATGGCTGCCTCCAAAATCAGGTCCAGATCCGGGTTCCCTGAATGGGGAATTACCAGGCCATTCCGAGTTGGAAGGGCCTGGTAATTCCTCCTTCAGGGAACCCGGGCCCGGACCTTCCCCATTCCCATTTGAGCCCCCATAGGGCTCAATGGGAATGGGTGCAGGAGCTAACAATGGGCCGATTATGACCGGCCCGTTGGTAGCTCCCTGGTCCCCTCGTGGGACCCACACTGGACGTCTGGTAAAACCATACGTCCACTTCGGGTCCCGCGAGGGAACCTTGTAATAGTGACAAATGGGTTTAACGGTGCCGGCACCATTACCAGCGCTGTTAAACGCATTCCGCACAGGTCGCAATGAGGCACTGTATCTCCATTATATCTATTTGTGTTATTCTAAGATTATTGGCCCTTAAGGTAAAGAGTACATGGGGAAAGTAAGATGAGAAGGATTTATTTTATTTATTTTAATTAGACTATATTCTGTTGAGATTCTATGAAACATGATGGTTAAATGATCTTTACATTTATTATTGTTATTTGAATGTTATGATTTGAATGTTAGGATTTGATGGATATTATGATATTAGTATGATATTGTATTGTTTTATATTTGTATAATATATGTGTAAAGTTTATTTTGAAAACTAAATCACATTCAATATTAAATTAAATAATAGATTGTATGATAGGTGAATGCAAAAAAAACATAGATGGAAGAAGAGAGAGATACAATGTGTGTCCATCCTTCAATATGCAGTGAAAACCTCAGAAGTCAATTCGGAATTAAAGAGAAGTGCAAATAAAATCTGAGGTTTGAATAAATGTAGGTTTATTCGGGCAAACCTCGGCCAACTAAAAAAAAAGTGCATTATAATTCTTTCTTGGCTCATACGTTTTTCTTCTTTTTGTCCTTGTGTGTTGGACTCCAGGAAGACCCCTTTACAATAATCCCAGTCATTTGCACACATGGCTTTATGGCTGGCATCAAAGAGGTTGGGAGCCAATAAGCTAAAGTCAAAGATCTCTCAACATGGTTAGGCCATTTGGGCTAGTTGGCAGATTGGGGTGAGTATTGCATACCTCTTTCTCAACTGAGGGTCCTGCACTGATTCTAATGCCCTCTCCACATCTTCATATTCAATGATTTGGGACAATGTCCTATTCAAGGGTCCCTTTCTTAATTCTATGACCTTTGTTTATCAACTATATTTGTGTATTAACTTCTCTGACAGCTCCAAAATGTTCTGGCATGTACTCAACCCTCCTCTTCCCCTTAGCTCCTTTGCACCAGGTGTATCGTATATCCTCGTATATTCCGTCCCCCTCACCCCTTTGTCTGCACCACATCTCCTCCTCCTTCTCCTTCTCAATCTCTTCTCAGTAAGACCATTTGGAATATCCCTCCACCTGTGGTTGCTTAGATATCTACCAGCCTCATTCTCCATAAATTCTTCTTCTCTCTGGTTCTTCAACACCTTTTGATTCTCTTCACACTTGTATTTGTATTTGTATTTGTTAAATTTTATATAACGCTTTACGCCGAAGCACTTTACATTACAACAACAAGAATACATTAGAATAAATTAGAAGCATAATTGCAAAACACGAGACGAACCATTGAAAACAATATGTAGAACATTTACCTAGGACTATAAAAGAGAAACAGAACAGAGGAAGAATAAGATGGAAGTAATGAGGGTTAACAGGACAGGAGATGAAGAAGATGAGATTTCAAGGAGGAGCGGAAGGAGGAGTAAGAGGAAATGGAGCGGATAGGGAGAGGTAGAGAGTTCCAGTGAAGGGTGCTAGGAGCTGAAATGAGAAGAGGCACAATGAGACGGAGGAACAGTAAGTAGGAAGAGATTAGCAGATCGGAGGGGCATGAGGAAACGTAGAAAGAGAGTAGAGAGGAAAGGTAGGGGGCAAGATCATGAAGAGATTTAAAGATGAAACAGAGGAAGTTAAATTTAAGTTGAGAATGAAAGGGAAGCCAGCCAATATAGGAAAGCGAAGAGGAAATGGAATTGTGAGGAGAGAGGAGGAAAAGGGTATGGATAGCAGAGGGATAAAGGGATTTGAGGGGAGCAAGATGAGAGGCGGGGAGGCCAAAGAGGAGAGTAGAGTAATAGAAAAGATGAGAGAAGATGAGGGAAGAGATTAAGAGTTTAGTAGCATGGAAGGTGAGGGAGGAACAGATTTTACGAACATTGAAGAGGTGGTAGCGACAGGCGTGAGAGGTAAGAGAAATGTGGTGGGTAAAGGAGTGGGTGGAGTTGAAGTGGAGGCCAAGATTGCAGGCATAGGCAGAGATGGGGAGATTAGTAGGGGGAAAAGAGAATAAATGGAGGGGGAGAGGGAGGGAGAAGAGTGTTGGCGGGAAAGAATAAGACTTCCATCTTATCAGTGTTGAGGGAGAGAAAGTGGGATGACATCAAGTTTTTGATAGCAGAGAGACGGGAAGAAAGATTCAGGTGGATGTCAGGAATGAAAGAAGAGAAAGAGAGAAAGAGCTGGGTGTCATCAGCATCAAAATGGTGAGAGATACACAAGGAAGAGATGATCGGGGCAAGAAGGGAAGTGTAAAGTGAGAAAAGGAAAGGGCCAAGTACAGCGCCTTGGGGGACACCAAAGTCCAGAGGGAGAGTAGGGGACGTACGACCGCCCCAAGAGACAGCAAAAGAACGGTTGGAGAGGTAGGATGAGATACAATTGAGAACAGAGACTTTTAGACCAAAGGAAGAAAGAGTGTTGAGGAGTAAGGGGTGATCAACAGTATCAAAGGCAGCAGAGAGATCAAGGAGGACGAGGGCAGAGGATTGCTTAGAGTATCGAACAGTAAGGAGGGAGTTGAGAATGGAGGTGAGGGCAGTTTCAGTGGAGTGTTTAGGGTGGAAACCAGATTGAGAAGGGGGAGAAGAGAGAGATTGGATACAAAAGCTGAGAGTTGAGATTAGACTAAGCATACAAGAAGCATAGAAAGGAATGGTTGAAGAGAGCTTGGATGATAGTTGGAAGCAAGGAGGGGGTTAGCAGAGGGTTTTTTCAGTATAGGGATGATAGTAGCTTGTTTGAAGGCAGAAGGGAAGGTGGCAGAGGAGAGATAGATGTTGAAGAAGGAGGTGAGCTAAGGAATAAGAAGAAGATAGATTTTAGAAATCAGAGGGTACAGAGAGGATCAGAGGGGGCAGCAGTAGGGTGAGTTTTGGACAGGAGGAAGGAAACCTCAGAAGGAGTAACAGGGGAGAAGTTTTGGCATAGAGTGAGTATCTTGGATGAGAAAAAGTCAGCAAAATCGGAAGGAGAGAGGGGAGAGGTAGTAGAGTGGTCAGGAGTAGGCGGGGAAAGAAGACGAGATAGGGCCTGAAAGATACGACGAGGATGAGAGGATTAGGATTGGAGGAGGTTAAAGTAGTAGGAACGATTAGCTAATCTAAGGCAGGAGTCATGAAGAGAGTGGTATGAGAAATAAGAGGCTTGGTTAGCAGGCAATCAGAGCTTAGAACTTCTTTCAACCACCTTACTCTCCTCTCCAATTTATCTCTCACTTATATCACTTTAGAACCGGCCCCGTTAACCCCCTAACGCCTTCCTCGTAATGAGGCCCATAGTAGGCATGGAATAAGGAGATCCCACTTTCTCCTCAGGGGCTCATCTAGAATTCCAGTCATGCTTTTGAGACTCCTGTTTAATCTCTCAACCAAGCAATTTGTCTGTGGATGATAAGCTGATGAATAGATATAGGTATTCAACACTCCTTCCACATGGCTTACATGCACTTGGACATGAAGCTGCAGCCTTTGTCAGATGCAACCTCTTTAGGAAAGCCAACCCTAGAAAAGATGCCAAGCAATGCCCTAGCAACTGGCCTGACAGTTACTGTCATCAGTGGGACTTCCTCAGGATATCTGGTAGCATGATCAACTACTACCAGAATAAACCTACTGCCCGAGGATGTAGGAAGGTCAAGGGGACCAACAATGTAAATCCCTGCCCTCTCAAAGGGAGTATGCACTACAGGGAAGGGTTCTGTGGTACTTTTTGCACCACAGAAATTTGGCAAGTGACACAACTTCTGCAATGGCTTTCTACCTGGGCTCCCATCTTAGGCCAGTAGAAGTGCATGAATAACCTCTCCTTGATCTTCTTGATCCCAAGCTAATCTCGAGCCTCAAAACTTTTAACTGCCAGGGAGACACTTGCCCAGCTCCAGTCATCAAGATAGGTGAAAAAGAATTTGCACCATTCATCACTGCCTTGATTAATTCATCCTTTAAGAACTGCTCAGTCCCTAACAATCTTAAAGAAGCATGGGTCATACCTCTCCTTAAAAAACCCAACCTAGACCCAAACATACCACCAAATTAAAGGCCCATAACGACAGTCCCATTCCTCCTAAATTTACTAGATAGAGTAGCCTATCTCCAAATTCATAAACCTTTGGAAGACAACAATCTTCTGGGCTTGCAACAGTCCGGCTTCAGACCCAGGCATGGCACTGAAACAGCCCTCTTGGATTTAAAAATCCAAATAGACAAAGCCAAAGGCTTTGGCCATCCTGCTCCTATTGGATTTATCAGAAGCATTTGACCTTGTCGACCATCAAATCTTCACTAAACACCTTTCCACTGCTGCAGCATTTTCACTGAATGCCACCAGTTGGATCCAATCCTTCCTCACAAATAGAACAACTAGGGTTTTCGCACCTACCACAGCTGCTGAGCTAGTACCCATCCATTCCAGAGTCCCCCAACGGTCCTGTTTTTCACCCACGCTTTATAATATCTTTACTAAGCTCCTCTTTGATCATCTTGATAACTTGGGTGTCACCTGCACAAACTATGCAGATGCCACTCAGGTCCTCATTACACCCACTGGTTGCTATGAAAGAGACTCCATAAAGCTGAACGAAATCTATCTTGAAATACAGGCTTTGATGGCTACACATAGCCTCTGTCTAAACAACGACAAGAAGGAACTTCTGATCGTTGGCACCCAAGTCCGTCTAAACAAACTTGACCCTCAATACAAATCCTTCAACATTGATGGCAATATCATCAAAGTCACCAAAGAGCTTAAAACCTTTGGTGTTTATCTAGTCTCCACTCTCTCCCTCAAAAAGCAAGTAAACTCCACAGCCTCCACCACAGCATACACCAACAAATTAATCAACGCCTGCAAACTCTTTCTGTCTACAAATAGCTGCCTCACTCTAGCCAGTCCTTGATTTTGTCCAAACTGGATTACTGATCACAACTTGAATAGATTACAAGTTCTCCAGAACAATGCCCTTCGATGCGCCTTGAACATACTGCGTTCAAGTCACATCTCTACCATTAAACAGGACTCACACTGGTTACCAGTATGCAACATAATTAAACTACGCACACTTGTCATCACATACAAATGCTTGTCTAATACAGCCCCCCCGCCCCTCCCAATATCTGACTGACAAATTCTCGGGTACCGATCCTGCAGACCTGCCAGAGCATCCTACCTACATTGCCTCAATATACCCAAGTACAAACTGTAAACAGCAGGGGGTTGAGCTTCCCAGTGTTAGCAGCCAAGTGCTGGAACACCCTCCCCACAGACACTAGAGCCAAACCATCCTTCTGGACTTTTAGATCCAAAGTGAAATAATTGCTTTTTACTCAGCAACTTTGGCTCACCCCTCAATCACATTCGAACTGCCTCTTTACTGTACGACCATTGTGAAATTAGTATTCTACCCCCTCAATAACTGTACCTGAACTACTGCTATTTTTATTACCACTGCCTATCAGCCTGGGGAGTACTACGCTTCCTATTGTCATGCTACTATCTGTAACCATCTGCCATGTTGTAGTCATACTGACCATTCTGTAACCTGGTCTTTATGCCATGTCACATGTCTGCTGTTGCCACATTGACCATTCTGTAACCTGGTCCTCACGATTGTTCATTCCCCTGCATTGTAACTGTAACAACTTATCTATTATGAAGGGCCCAGATACCTCCGGGTTAGATGCACTCTACAAATAATTAACTAAACTAAACTAAGATGACCTGAGAGGGCTCCTTCATGCGCCAAATGCAGAAGGAATGGTCTAAACGAAGGGGAACCACCAACCTCATATGGTCTACTTCAGAGGAATCTGTGGGCTCACTGTGCAGAAGCCCACCTTCCCATTAAATTCTGTTTCCTAGGAGGTTCACCTTCAACCTGGGAACAGGCCTGTCTCCTTAGGCCTTCCGAAGATGGGCACTCAGGTTGGCCTTTAGAAAGCCCTTTCCTACATGTACCCCCTCCTGCAAGTAAACTCTGCAATTCAGGATGTTCATGTGGGTTGAGAACTTCAGGGAGCCCTTCTTCCTCATCAGGCTCAAGAGCCTGGTCAACTGCCTACACTTCAGTGGTAGGGGAGGTAGGGGGAATGTTCCCTTTGCCTCTTTTCTGTGTCTTGACTCCCTTTGCCTCGGGTTTCCCCTTTGGCTTAGGCTGGGCCTTGGACTTGGCCAAAGCAGCTTTGGTCTAAGACTGTGTGCATGGTTGTTCTGCAGTGTCCCCCACAAGCCCTAAGTCTCTGGGAGTATTCCCTAGAAGAACTTTACCAGTGACTTGCTTCTGCACACTAACATGCATTATTACTACTCCACCATTCACAGCTATAGTTTAAGGCATAACTAGAAACTTGCGAGGGGGTCCATCAGCCAACTTGGTGGGCATCAGAGGATCTCTGACCAGTTCCTCTGACTTTATCAAAGTGGAATACACCACAGTTCTGCTGGCCCCAGTGTCCCTAACCATCTACCATCTACTATCGACTTGCAGATGATCAGATGTTCGGATGACACAGCAACATCAAAGATAAGCTCCATCTGAGCTTAAGGTATGTATAAATGCACCGCTTCGGAGGACACCTGCCACAGGCACGGCTATTCATCTGCACAATTTAGAATTCTGCTATGACTATGAAAAATATTATCTAATTATCTAGCTGGACATAGAACTGCTTCAACCTTACATCAGACTTGCCTCAACACCTCTGCCATTAGAATGCAACGACAATCTACAACAATTTTCAGTCTAACCGGTCACATATCAAGTCTCTTGCACTACTGGTCTGTCATGACCTCCATCAGCACCCATCCACATACCAGACCTCTTAGGTTGCTTACTGCACCCTAGCCAGCCCACCTAATTCCTAATCTTGGCCAAATGCACAAACACGCTTTAAGCCTTTTTTGAGAATTTTCCAGACCTGGACTTCGGTCCCTGAGGGTGTTCCTACCACAAAGTGTCTTGAGGCCATACAAATGGGAAAAGGCACTGTAAAAATGATAACTACGATACAATACAATACCAGCACACTATACTTGAAATAATGCTTGGATTGTCAGGTATGGAGGCATAGGTTTATGACACAAGAGTTTGGAACAGTAACCCAAAGTGAATGAACATTAGCAACATAAGTCACATGAGTCAGTGGGGGCCCTTTAGGGGAGTCACCACAGGAAGGAGTTTAGGAGAAAATTCTATCTACCGCTGCCTTTGTACCCTCTAAAACTAGAAACCACTGATGTGCCGCTTATCACAAAGTGATAGAATACGGAATGGAATATCTACCAATTTCTAATATGCACCTGCCAGTAGATGTGAGTAGGGAATTAGAATGCTCTCCTGTAAACTAAATGGAGTAAAACACACTGCGTAGACCATGTACTGTGTGGAGTGATTTAGCAGTACAGCAAACAAAGTAGCTCAAGCACACCCCAAATCAGTCTACTATTGGTAAAAATAAGGTTTAATGACCTGTACATCTGGCTCGGGGTGTGTAGATGTTAATAAAAGATAATCAAAAGTGATCAGTTTAGTAAAACCAGGTTATCTGACAACCCTACCTATACATGTGAACCTGCCAAGTGCACACACATAATGTTTTGATAATGAAATGTGGAAGACAAACAGAGCTTGCACACTGGGTAGGGGGTGCATGGAGAGGGCAACCTCTGAGTGTGGAAGCGAGAACAGGTAATTCCTTCAAGTTCTGGGTTTACCGGTTTCAGTGGTGTTTGAATGGATTTACTCACTTTCTTCAGGAGAGTCTTCGCATAATTCTGGATGTATCTGGAATGTAGAAGGGGTATTGCTGGTTGCTTGAACCCTGCTTATAGATTCTGCTATACATCCCGTGAAATAAATCAGTGGCCCTGCAGTATGATGCTGCGCAAACTGGAGCGGATTAAATCAGAGCGTTGATGTGCGTAGCTTTCCAGTTGGCTATGTTGCTTCTAAAGCAAGCTGTGCGAGTATTGGAAGCTGGCGAACGGAGGCTGGAGATTAAGCTTGCCACATTCCTTATCTAAATACTCCGTTCACCTGGAGCATGTTGCTATTGACCTCCTCAGATCCGATGTTTGAAAAAGCTGCAACCTGTTGTGAGGCATAGCCCTCAGTACTCTAGGTTCCCAGAATGCCAAGGAAACTAACACTACTTCAGATCCAATGCCACAGTGTAAGGAAAATGAGGAGAAGGGTGCCCCTGTGAGTACTTATTTCTCATCATGACAGAAGGTCACATTGGACCCCCAAGGCCTTACCCTTACATATGGGGTCCCCCTTCATATTGACACTTGCTCCACAAGTCACACACAATCATCTGGTTCTAAGTAAACAATGCTGTGCTTGGGATAGTTAGTCACACTATCCTTTTCAGCATCAAGTGACTTACCCTTCTTAAACTGTGTGTGGCCCTTCTGGGAGGAAGATTGATCAGTACACCCACCCTCTTTTTCTTTCTACTTCCTACGCTCCTCCTACTTACCAGAAGCAGGTTTGTCCTTACGGGGCACTCTATGTGACACCCACAAATAAGCAGCAATGGCCAACTTCTTAGGATGTACTCCTTAGAGTTAGCCAAATGCTGCTTACGCTCGGGGAACAGGAAGGAAAAATGTGTTCAAGCATGACCACGTTCATCATGCCCTCAAAGGTGGTTGTCTTGTAACCCTCAACCCTGCCAGTCAAGTTTTCCAAAGAATCTGTAACATATGATACCCAAGTATAATGTTCCTTGTTAGTGTACTGCCTGAATCTCTTCAAGTATTGGGCAGGAGTCTTCCCAAACTTTAAGATGAAAGCATGCTTCAATTTTGGAAAGTCTTTTCCATTAGCCTTTGACATTTCCATAATGACACTGCAGCCAGAAGAGGGTAGCCTGCTGATCAACCATACAATCTTATCTGTGTATCGGAGGTCCTCCAAAAGCACATGAACACTGCGATACCAGAAGTAATCCAATAAGGAGTGTACACCAAGCAAGAAGTAACACTGTTTATTACAACTGGGCAAGCACAAATCAAACAGCACAATGGAACAGAACTGATTGATAGAAGCTGATAAAACCGCCCACTATGGCAAGATCTTTTATACGGTTAATCGTTATTTTCATAACCAGGAACAGTTGCCATTATTGTTCCGCAATATTAAACATCCTACAAAGCTGATTGGTGGGACAACATCAGTCCCCTATAGTTAGATAGATAATTGAAGCAAAAAATCCTGACCCCTCTGTTCATCACTGCCTCTGTGTTGCCACATTCCTTTCCCGCTCCACACCAAGAGTTACATTTTATTTGCTGTATATAATTGTGCTGACATCCAGAACTTTATTATTCTGCCAATTTGTCAGCACACATAAGAAACACAAGACATTCTGAGCTTGTGGGAAGGGAGACATTCACATGGCATCAAACCAATGAGGTGCCTCGCGGACATCAGCAAGAACACAATATACTGTTGCTCCTTCCCGTGTCGTCCTCTATCCTCACAGCCTTCTTTCCAGGCACATGTGCCAAGGGGCAATTTAAAACCCCTGACCTTACTGTGACTGTACATCCCAGAGCATGTTCTTCTGTGTTTAATTTGTCCCTAATCCCAGCAAACACACGAGAGCATGGCTCATTGACCTTGTAAGTATCTGCCTTTACCTTTTCCCAGTGACTGCTGTCTCCTTGGAACAACCAGCTTGCAACATTTCTCCAGCACACGGTTGCTTCTGAGTGCTCGTGAAATGTGTGTTGGCACGCTGCAGAGTGCCTGTCAGTGTTAAACCCAAATGATTTACATTTCTGTGGTTCTTAACCCAAAGTGGCGGCTAGGAAATCCCCCTCATATTGTAGTCCCATTTTTGCCTCGTGCCCCCAACCCAGATTTCCTAACCCCCATGCCCTCCCTTGAGCACACCCACACCTGTCTTGACCCCAGACCTCTTGTGGTGCATGTGCACACTATGAAATGATATGATATGGCATTTATAAAGCGCCTATACACAAGTGTTTCAATGCGCGACGAGGCAAGGGGGAACAAGGGGAGGACAGACAACGATCCTACTAGGACAGGTGTCATTCAGATCGCGCCAGTGCATGGGAAGGGGGGAAAGGAAAAGTGTGCGGGGGAAGGGAGAGGGGAAAGTGCAGTACATGGGAAGTGGAATAAATAAGATAAATAAACACACAAAACAGCCAGCTGGTGACAAGTGCAAGGAAGAGCAGACATAAGTGCTGGAAGGGGGATACAGACAAAAACGGTCCCCAAGTGCAGGGGTTGCCAGGGAGGCAGTGCAGGTGGGCAGTTGACGGGGCCTGGGCCAGAGTTCAGAAATGGTGGCCATGTAACCAGTGCAATTTAGTCGGAATTCAGCAAGGGTGTGGAGGAGAGAAAGCAGAAGCAAAGAGGAAGGTTGTGAGGTGTTTCCAGGACCGTAGATGGTTCTCCTCGAGTTTCAGGGAGGCAGGAAGGATCCACTATTACCCTGTGTAGCTGTCAGTGATGTCCCCTCCCCATCTAAGGGTGCCTAATCAGCACCTTTAATGCATCAGCATCACCCACTTCTTGCACCTCAAAGGCATACCCAAAAGTTGTCAGCCAATACATGAGGTCATTCTTTTCATCATACACACTAAGCAGACATTTAGGAAACCTAGGATGAGAAGAAGGTCCAAAACCATTCCCAGACTTTCTGGAGGAGCCATATGAAGCTAGTATTGTGGCAAGCTCCAGCTGATGCTCTCTATCCTTCTGCCTCCCCAGCCTCTCAGAGTTAATTTTAGCCATGTTAAAGCAAGCTCTTTTTGCCTAAGTCTATGTTTCTCCTTTTTTAACTCCCACAAGGCCTCAGCTTTATAGGTAGTAACAGAAGAATCATCAACATCCTCCCCTCATCTTCCCTCCCAATGTGGCAGCAACAGCAACACCATTACTGCTGCTGTGAGCAGCCCCAGCACCTCCTGCATCACCATTGGAAGGTAAAGGCACAATTATACTTTCCTGTTGATCCATAATTCTCTGTATTAACTCAACTTTCTTGCCAGAGGTTTGAAGTCCTCTTTCAACACACACCCTTTTGAGTGATCAACCTAAGAAGCATATAAAGTAGATACAGTGACTGTTTCCATTATTCAAAGTATGGTAGGTGACTGTTATATTACCAGCAAAAATCCAATCACAGTGTCCTGTGTAAATATAATCCAGGGACTACAGCAGTGCACTAAACTGGGGTAACCTAGACATTATTCTCACCGCTGTACACCAATCTATTCGTACGGATTTCGATGCTTTTGCCTGCCGGACAGGTGTTTAGGTGGCCACCCATGTTATAGTGAACAGGGAGCAACCTCTGGGGGTTTAGCCATATCAATCAAGGTAGCATGTAGAAAGGCTAAAGCTAAACCTCTAGAGAGGTGAGTGGGTTCACATGTTCACAATGAGTCCACACAGTGAAACACCAAGGATTACACTTAGAGCGTTAGTTATAACAATAACACATTATTATAGGCCCAGAAAACACATGAAAAATGACTAATGACTAGTAATATTATCACACAATACTAAACACTATAAAACATAAACACAGGCGCTGTAGTTGGTGCAAAATAAAACAATCCTACCCCCAATAACTGTAAAGACAGGCATGCAATTAGGCTAGCACCAACTGTCCACATGATTACAATCCTAACTTTAGAATATCAACCCTAAATTGTATAGGGCCTTGTGCCCAAAAGTTCACAAGGGTTTCCAGTAGTTTAGTTTGGAAATAAATCAGGAGGGGGGTCTTGGGGACGTGAATATGGGTCAAAAAGTTAGAAAAAGTAGTATTTTATTTAATAAAACAGTTCACACATTTCAGAGGGCTCTTAGCAACAACTTGTGTTAAAGCCAAACAAGTGTAAATGCTCTAAAGGTTATGGAAAATTGTCAAGGGTGGAGATAGGGTGGCAGGTAAGCATTGATACAACTTATCACCCATATGGTGATTTCTCTTTAGACTTGGCGGGACATCAGAAGGTCACCTGAGTTAAGTGTTCCCATCTTGGTTTACGGTCGTTGGTGCCCTGAAGCTGAGGGTGCAAGACGAGTTCTGGTTGTGGATAGAAGCTTGGCAATGCAAGCAAGAACGACCACCGCAGCACTCTTCAGGACATTCGACCAGGCGTGGGAAAGCATGTTACAGGGACCGTCACTATTGCACTGCAACACCAAGTATCACAGTTGTCACAGTTGTCGCGTCGAAGGAAGCAAACCTTCTATCTCAGGACCCGTCGATGGGAGGGAGCTGCAATTTCACAGGAAGACCTCCATTTGTACAAGCTGTAGAACCCTGGACTGGGCCAAAACTTGGAATAATTGTGCTTCTGTCACGGTAGACCAATCTGGAGCTGGTCAGTACACTGGGTGGTCCAGGGACACTTCCGAGGGCTCCAACTTGCTTGGGTATCGGAAGGTGTCGGGATCAGTTGTTTCTTCTGGTCTAGAAGGTTTTAGCACTGACAAGGGTCTTCAGAGAAAGAAAGATTTGCAAAAAGAAAATTCTCCCAAACAGTAAGTATTTTACATTTAGCCTAATTGTGTAATGTAGCCATGTTTTGCATTTAGCTGAATTGTGTAATGTAGACATATTTTGCACTTAGCCCAATTATGTAAGATAGCCATTCCCTGCTTTTAGCCCATTTGTGTTAATCAGCCATATCTTTTATTTTGCTCAGTTGTGTAAGGTAGTGTGAGGGGTCAGTAATGCAAGGTGGAAATCTGCCTGTGAGTTTATCAAAATATGCCATTTTATTCAAGAAAATATATGCAAACAAATCATTTATTGCCCTACTCTAATGAGGAATTCCCTACCTAATCTATAGACTAATGGGACATTCTCTAACATGGGACAACTGGAACTCACACTAACAACACACATCTAAGAATATATATGAAAACAATATAATAAATAATATTAACATAATAACTGAATAACCTTCTCCTGTCCTGGGTAAGGTCCCTTCCGCAGGAATACAATTCGAATCAAAATGTTCAGCAAAACAAAAGAAAGGTTTTAAACCAGCTCTTGATATTTCTGAATCAAAGAAAAAGTTAATCAGGCAAACATCTGCTGGTAACAAATCTTTGTTCCTGGATGAAAGATCCACTTCCAACTTCCAGAAAATAAAAGGCACCAGTGGTAATCCCTGTGATGATACATTTGGCCTCATTACAAGTGTGGAAGTCCGGAAACAAGGGTGCCTGTAAGCTTACCAGCACCCTTGTTTTTGGACTGCCACACTACGAGTCTGCCTGCTGGGGCTACTTCGCCTACAGGTCTGACCCTGCCGGGCACAGTGCCCCCAGGAAGCAGAATCTTCATGGAAGCACTGGTACCCTTACAATGGTGCCAGAGCTTCCATCTCCCCACTCCCTTAGAGTCCTATGGGACTCTATGGGAATGGGGAGTTACACAATCTGGCGCCTGACTTCCCACACTGCCAGGACTTGTAATGTCCCAGTGGCACCTGGAAGTCAGGCACTGGATTTGGTATTACAGTGTTGGCCGCAACCCACCAGTCGCACCGGCGGGTTACCACCAACCTCGTAATGAGGCTGATTGTTTCTTCTTTCAAATAGTTGGCCATAGTTCAAAAGAAGGTGGAAAATTCCCCAATGTCAATAATAGGCAATTCTTTAAGACTTCTTTAGTTGCAAGTTTACACAGGTATATATTTGTCATCATGTTTTCTTTGTGCTGCTGCTTACAATTTAACATCCACACTTCAACTGTTGGTACTATGAGAACGATCACCTTTGTCCCACAGTACGCTATTGGTTCAGACCACTTCAATGTTACATCAGCTGACAACTTAGTATACCACCACAGTTTAAGTACTCCGACAACAGCCCAATATTTTGAATTGTTAGACAAGCTTCAACAAGATATACTTCAACCTCTTCAGGTAGGCAAGGCACTGTTCTGATTCATTACATTCTCAAAAGGACAGCCTCTTTGCCTCACCTCTCTGTCTATCACAATGACAACCTATTCCTGCCCATAAGACTCCCTTCTCTCTGTTTTCTGCAGTCTTTGGTTCCACAGGTAGTGTCTACTTCAGAATTTTCTTAACAAGCTATTAGTTCTTCTTCCCCAGCTTTATTCACACCTTTCTGCCAGTCATCAGCCCAAGTGATTACCCAGAAGTCTTGGTGCCACTCTCTCAGCTTCAGGTAATACTGGCACACTTGTATTTTAGGCAATTGAGTGTTAAAAACTTCACAATGCAGCTGGATGGCTCTTTAGTTCTTGGAAAGTTTGGTTTCACTACAAAAGGGGGTTGGGTCTTAGCTTGGGTAAAGCTTGTTCTTCTCTTGAATAGTTCAGACTCTTCACTTCATAGAAGTGAAATAATGTTACTTCTAGATATAGGGCCTCATCACAAGTCTGGCGGTAACACTTCAATTTGGCGGTAGTGCTATTCCCACCACAATTAAGGGTCCACCAGATCATGGGTTTGGCGGATTTTTCGATTTTCGGTGCTATTACTGCTGGTGCTAATACCGCCAGCGGTAATAGCGTGAACATTCCCCATTGGGCCCAATGGGGTATGGGAAATTCACAAATGGGCTCAATGAGGAATGGGGACTTACTGTTCCGCCAAACCCGTGATCCGGCGCTAATAGCACCAGGTTTGGTGGTAGGGCTAATAGCCCGGACCGTAATAGCGCCGGGATTAGCGCCCAACTCGTGATGAGGCCCATAGTGTAAGATTCAGTCTTTCAGCTGAAAACATATTTTAGACACATGTAACCTCTCTTTAAAGTAGATTTCAAGGTTTAAAGATGAAAAGAACATTGTATCACTGTGTAACAGTAAAGGATAGAGTTTTGACTTCCTTTGAGAATCACAATTAGGCACATGTGACCCCTTTTTGATGTAGTTTTCACACTTTATAACTTGTAACTTGGGCATTGTCAAGATTAGGTTTTCGGTAATGGTTTGGAGAGTGTTTCCTCTTCTTAGTTAGGGACATGCAACCAATCCGTTAGACACCAACAGTCTTTAAATCATTCAACAATGGATTTCAGCAACATTAGCTTCTCACACGAGTGTTAGGTTTTTCACGATAGACGCAAGTGCTACATTTGCATTTTTAATAGTTTTATGAATGCAACAATCAACTTTTACTCGCACAAAGCCATACGTGTGTTACAAGGAGATGGACACTGTTACCGACAAGGCTTGCACAAAGTGGTAGAACACTGTGCTCCACTCACCGGCTTCTCAGACACTTGATTTGTGGATTGCACTGCTTTCCCAACATCTATTTCAACTTCTACTACTTCTGACTCTTTAATAGTTGTCTCTGGTCTGGCCACTCATACCGTGAGTTCCTTCTTCTTCTGAGACCCTCGGCTTGCCTCTTTCTTCTTGCCTCAGTCTCCTGCACATCCGCAACTCAGCGACCACTGCAATCAGGCTCACATGGGGAAACATGTTTCTCCTGCATGTATTCTGCTGTACAGCCTCTGCACTTCAGAAAATGGGATAACAGGACTCTCTCAGAACTTGCAGGTGAAATCTGCTGTTTCCACATTCCGGCATCCCTCTTGGTCTCCAACATCTGCGTGGTTTGCCAGCCTTGTGATTTCTGTCTGCTTCTACTGATTCAGACAGCTCTCCAGCTAACGTTCTAGTTCCTTCTCCTTCTTTCCTGAGGGGGCGTTGTATGCCTCCCTAGCTCAGTTATAGGTTCCAGGTGTGGCCCATTAGCCTTGATTGCCTGACTACTGCAATGGATATTAGGCTTAATTGCCTGACTGATACATCTGCATGCTTCTTCAGCCATCTTCTTCATCATACTGCTAGGATTCTGGGACCTGTAGTTTCTTTCAACAAAGTTAGGTTTTTCCACTTCTGCAGCTTGGCAAATAGCCATCAAAAGTGTGGGATTATGGGGAAAGTTAAATAGGGGGTTGTCCCAGTTCTCTCCCCATGAGATCCTCCCGCATTACACCATCCCTAGGGGTGGGATCAGGAAGCGACTGCCTTTCTCTGGTCAGATGAGGAGGGTCCCAGACCAGGTTTCTGGGATGAATCATCACTGATTCATCACAGTAGCTATATTTTGCTCTTGGCCCAATTATGTCAAGTACATAGGTGGAACCCAGGATGAAGACATTGTTGTTTGTAGAGCTAACCCATTTCCTCCTCCCACACATCACACCTTTGTTACTTACTGGAAGCCATAGGCTCATTGCACACTCCATGCAATCACATATAACAAAAGCACTATTGCACAATACCTCTGCCACAATAATGAAGCTACCTTTAACAATGGTAATTTCCCACATAATTCTCTGTCTCCTTAATCACAATCCACCCCTTTTTAGTTCATAGTATACTTTTGCTGCGCCCATCCACACACCATTCAGAAATGGGTGACTAGCCACCATCACATAACGTTAATGGCTGAACTGCACACGTGCATATTAGCACCTCCCAATGTTCACAAATGTGGACTCTGGTCCCTCCAAGGGCCTTCAGCCAACAGTGTGTTGGGACCATAATTATGGTGAACAGCGCTATACAAATGACAACATGAATGCATATATTAATGAATGAGTGAGAGATCAGTAGCCAGACAGGGCTCCACAGGGACTTCAGCCAGATTAGGTCACCAGGCCTCTTCAGGGATCGTCCATGGATCATCCACAGTCTTTACATCTATTGGAGGATACTTGTCTCCTCTTCAGATCTGCTGGAATGGCTTCAGAGCAACTATTCTTATCCCAAAGTAAGGTGAGAGATCATATTCAGCCCTCCATGGTTTCAGGAAAGCATGAACACCAGATTCTCAGGGACCAGAATGTGGATGAGACAGTCCAAGCTAGTATTCACTAGCCCCCAAAAAGCAAGCCTTTGCCAGGCAAGTGCATGACCATAACAGGATGTTCCTGACCTGGCATGGCAGGGGGAAGGCCAAGGAACAGGATGGCCAAGGAGCAAACCAGAAACCTTGTGGCACAGTTGGGACACAAGCCACCGTTTGTAGCTAAACATTGTAAATGTGGTAAGGCTGACACAACATACAGTAAAAAGTAAGACAAATAAACTGTTGCCACTAGTTTGTCCTTAGGAACACCTTATGTAACCAAAAAACCTGTTGAGTGTAGTCTAGGATCATACAAAAGAAACCCCATTTCACTGCATTGCAAGATGCATTGTGCAATTATAAAAGGTTACCAGAAAAGTAACAAAAGTCAAAAGACTAAGGGAAACATTGTTTCCCAGTACTGACAGTCTGAAGGACTAGTCAGTTTCCACATAACATGTGAGCAGAAATCCAGTAAAATTAAGCTAAATGCTTCACTTCACTGTAAAAGGTCAGGTCTGTGTGAAAACCAAAAGCAAAATTTCGGGGGTCCACAGAATATGGAGGGAAATATTCCATAAAGAGAACACTTTCCTAACAGTAGCTGTTATGGTTAGCAAATTAGGAAGATTCAGTCAGCATTAATCATATACTCAAGCTGCAAACTGTCTAGTGTGCTGGAGCTAGGAAAAACGTCCCTCATCCATGAACAGTTCTTGGCAATACAAAAAGAGGAGGTCCTCATTTTTTGGATTAAGGTGTATATTAAGGTCTATCTCACTGTTTTTACCCAATTATTTACAATTTTACATGATTTAGTTGAATGTGTAGGATGGGTATGTTGGAAGGTATATCACATAAATAGCACTCACAGGACCTCTGAGTTATAGGATGCCTCCCAGTGTAGAGTGAACCATCCCAATAGCAAAACTAAGTGTCTGACACAATATGGTATGCTCACAGTGAGGAATCCCTTAACTGAAGGTTCGCTGGTTAGCATTTTAGTGGGATGCATGAGAGGGAAAAGAGGCACAATTAGAATACAACAGCGCTCTCTGAATGTACCTATAAAAGAAGAGATTTCTAGAGGTTAGCACGCCAGCCAAACCTTGTTCTAACAATGATAATCGTGTGTGACAGCAGCGCCTTGTATGACTCAATCCACTCTCTTCAGGCCCCATAATCACATGCATCCTTCTCACAAAGTAGGTAATGTGACTTTAGCCATACCAGTTGTCAATTTTCCTGTGACACTGGAGTCTGTCAAACCTCTCATTGATGTGCTTCCCCCTCCCTTTGTTTCTCCCACGTACGTAGAGTGCTGTCATCCCAATTCACGTACCTTGCTTTCACCAGCTAAACAGGGCACATTGGTGTGCTGGGTTTTATCCTTCACAGGACTTCAAAAGGGACCTGTGGCAGCCTGTGATGCAAATCAATAGCTGATAGACCTGAATGCCACCTCATCTTCCCAACACAAAGCGCTCAATGTTGCTCCTTGGTTGGCGTCTGTCAATGTGTACTTGACAGTTGTTCCATTCATCTCTGTATCGTACAGGCAGGTTTTGTGTTGCTTCAACCAAATCTGATATGGATAGGCAACCATCTCCATTGAGGGTAACTGAACTTTGATATCCATTAGCGTTTTTACAGGATAAACCTCCAACTGAAAGATAACATTAAAATACTCTACCACAGCATTGCTATATGGTTCCAGGACAAACATCACATCAACCATTTTAGATAAAAATCCATAAGTCAAGGATATACTTAATATGACCCCTCTCTCCAGGAATTTGTCCGATGGCATTGGCTGCTTTGTAATCCTGTAGGAGCTCAGGTAATTCCAGCTGAATAAAAGCATGAAAGCATATCACAGTCATCCTGTTGCTATCCTGACCCTGTAAGAAGTCTCTTATCAATGAATTTATGTAATTGTCTACTTCCATCCACCAAAAGTCATCTTTTAGCCCACCTTTTGTCTAGGTCATGCCTAAATGACCTACAAGGTGCAACCTCAAAATCTGGTTCCTGTCCCACAAAGGAAGAATTAACTTTGCACAGGAAATCATCCTTTAGGATCAATTCAAACCTAAATCTTTGATATTGTTTCACTTCATACAAATCACTAAATAAATGCATTCAGTCCTCCTACACCAGTTTTGCTACCTCCTGTATGACCTTTACAATCTTCCATCCCCTTCTCCATGTCTCTTTTTGCATTATGTTCCTCTGAATGTTGGAACACCACTTCATTTTCAGCATCAAACTGTTATCGAACTGTACCATGCCTTCAGCCCTCTTTTGCAACAGCACATCAGCAATTACATTTGCTTTGCCTGAAATATATCCTACTTCCGAATCAGGGGTGGACTGGCCAGTAGGGAACTGTGGATATGTACTGGTAGGCCTCTGCACCCTGGACATCATTTGTGTGGTAACCTATGTTATTTCCAAATGTTCTCATAGGAAAAGGGTTGGGTTTGCTGAAAATGTGTAATATTTGGCCACTTTTCCAGTTGTGCATTGCCAGCACATACCTGTTTATTGAATTTAAGCTCTTATCCCTCAAAATACCAACTAAGAGTTTGTGGTCAATTCAAATAGCAGAATCCCTTCCCTCCACAAAACGATCCGGAATTGTGTAACCAGCCAGACACATTTCAACACCTCTCTAGCTATCTTAAAAAAATTGCCCCCTTTATAGTACACAAGGTAAGGCAAAACAAACGGACCTTTCCATTTTTGTTCTTGCAGCAGAACACCTCCTAATCCTGTATCACTAGCATAAGTCATTGGTGGACAACTTGCATTGAAACTAGCTAATGTTGACAAGATGGCACCTTTTGCGATTTCCACCTTGATAAATTCAAACTCAGCATCACAGTTGATGCACCAGTTGAACTCACTCTCTTTTTTCCTGAGGTGTGTAATTGTTTTCGCCCTGTTACAAAGTGGGAACTAAACTTGTCATAGATTTCCAGCTGCCAGAGAAACACCAACACCTCTTGTCAGATCAGAGGATTCTCCGACCCCTTAATTAGCTTGACCAATTACACTTTCATTTCCATTTCTTTCTGACACAATGAATGTGCTAAGTATTTTAGTTTTTTTCCCCCAAAGCATCACTTTTTCTTCTTTGATGTGGGACCTGCCTTCCTCAACTTCTCAATTACTCTCTCTAAATGACAATCATGTACCTGAAAAGTTTCCCTCAATACAGGAATATCTTTTGGAAGCATTCCAACCCTTTTATGGCACCAAAGTTCCTATGAATGCACCACTCATAGACGCTGGCTACCTAGATCAATCCAAAGGGCATGCCCTTAAAATGGAAAGTAGTGCATTGACGTCACAACACTCGGGATGAAACTTGACTTGGTGGTATGTGGAAGCAAGATCTAACAAGATAACAGTCGTTTTATTGCTGGTGAGCCTGACCATCTTGCCAATATTTGACAAGGTAAACTGTTCCACAATTACTGCTTTATTTACTGCCCTAATGCATGTGAACCATTCTTTTTGCCTTCAATGCCACCAGAAATACCCATTCAGAGGCCACCACTAGTGTAATGACTTTCTAAGCCAGTAAACGATTTAACTTCTCTGTCAGCTCCATTTCTAAACTGACGAAAAATGAGGTGGCCATATTGTTTTGCCTGATACAATGTTGAAACCCATTTCGACATACTTACCTTTCTTCAAAGAAACCACTGTACAATCTCTCAGTTTCCAATTTTTCCATCACTACAACCACTCCAGGGACTCTTGGGTCAAGTACGATGCCAAGGTCACGCTGTCTAAAGTCAACCTAGAAGCCTTACATCACACTTATACACATATCATTTGGCCAATATGGTGCATACATCATCTTCTAAACCAACCATGAAATCTATGCCTCGATAAGCATTGGTCTATATTATTGCGCTTCCCACTTTTTATCTGACAAGTGTACTGTCCCACACTTGATAGTTAATAATGGCATAGACAGACTCTTAGTTGATTACCACATGTGCTGGACTCCCATGAACCTAAATCAGTTTATGGAGCTTGGTTTTATTTTATTTGTGTATTATAGCCACACTCATGGAATCCATCACTTCCTCTTCATCATCATCCTCACTTGAGTGAGCACATTCCCTGCAGGCAAATTCTCTGACACTACCTCTCTCATAGCACCTCCAGTCCCTAGCAAAGTGTCCTCTTCTGCCCCAATTTCTACATTCTGCACTGCACATTGGGCATTCAATGGAGTTGGCAAGATGTGACACACCTCCGCAGATGAAGCATGTATACACACTCATCTGTTCTTCATGGGTATCACACACTCTTTCCAACCTGGTCTAGAATTCCTTGTCATTGTACACTGAGATTACTTTCAGCTCTCACCACTGACACTTCCTTTTTATCCTCACTACCTCCTTTAACTAACACCTTCAAACACAAAAGTATGTTCACTTTTTTCTATGCCATGTGTATCACCTTTAAGTTTAGGTAACTTCGCTCCTTATTTCCTCTCTGATTTTCTTGTCCCTAACCTTGATCTTGAACTGATCTCTAATATACTTGTCATAAGAGTGGGAAATGTGTTGACTTGGTTCATAATATAAAACAATTTTCCAGATGATAGTCTCAAACGGGAATAGTGTTTCACCATCACTTCCTTCACTGTTGTCAGCACAAAACCCATCTTGTTGTAGTTCTAGTATGCTCTTCAAAATTCCTCCTAGTTCAAAAGCCAAATTGTGCATCAAAACATCTATTTTGGGTTCAACACAGCATGTTTTCCCATGCACAACCATAGTCTTTGGAGTCTTCTTTCCAAGTTGGCCAACTCTGCATAGGAGTCCGGGAAGAGGGCAAGAACTGAGGAGGCCTAGACATAATGGTCATGCATGAATCTTGACTTGGAAGTCTGAACTATAAAATAACAGACTAAAGCTAATATTTGAAATATGAAATTAATAAGTGATTCAAAGTGGAACAAATATATATCAAACATTTATTGATTTGGTTCAGGCTTTCTATAGTGTTGACAGAGGACTCCTGTGGAAGAAATTAACATCTTGGAACTGCCCCCTGGTTGTCATACAGCTGATTAAGGTGCTTTACTCTAACACTACTGTTCAAGTATGATTACATTATCGAGGTTTCCTGTCAGTGGAAATTGGAAATCATTTTGTTCCCTCCTACCAGCGTCATTTCTGAATGTATTTTTAATACACCAGGGGCTATCAGAAGGACAAGTATGTCAGCCAGTTTGAATCCTAACAATGCAGAAGATGAACCAGTGCTTCCAACCCAGTACATATACTTTCTGAGGTAATGACAATTTGAAGTAAAAACCCCTGAGAGAGATTTAACTTTTTCCTCTTGATGCTGCACACTCAGATCATGAGAATGGTGCAGGGTAATGCACCACCATGCACTAGTGTGCCATGGGTCTGCTGTAGCACTCTATACTGGAGAGACTAGGGTATGGCAAACAAACAGGAATGTTTAACACCTATATTAACTCAATCCATGTGTGTAAGTTAACATTTCCTTTCCCAAAATTGATAGTTACATACTTATTAAGAAACGTCTTAATTTATCCCCTGAAATAGTTTAAGCAATGACTTAGCCTGATCACACACATCACAACACAACAACCGAACAAAAACCCATGCCTGAATTTAAGTGTATTTCTTCCTTAGCTAGAAATACTCTCAGGACTCATGCATAGAGCTATGTTTTATATTTGGATTATTTAATTCGATATTTTTTTAATAATTAATTGTATTAGTGCACAATGCACTTCACCCCAATATAAGTATGTGAAGCCATGTATTACAGTTCAAGTGTTTGATGGCTAAACAATATTTCTTTCACACTTTATATAATATACACAATCAATATATCCCTAAAAGTATAGCATTTACATCCATATAATTATAAATCTATGCACCGTCGACACTGTTATTAAAAAGTGTCTCACAAATTGATTATTGGTAAAATCAACAAAGTACTCAGTGATGTTGTGCAGAAAGACACGTTGGACATGGTTCATTGTTGGCTGTTGTTTCTTCGTCAGGTAGAATTGGCGCAAACATGCAAATTCCTCTGCTGCAGTGACTTCTCTGTGCTGCTGGGAAATTCCATTAGTTACACCTGCAGATTACAGTTTGAGAAATATGAATATGTGCATGGCATTTAGTATAGAATAATATAATGTAGTACATTATATCATAGTATGTGTATATAGTACAGTGTAATATAGTACATACCGTATTTTAGAGTTTATAGTTAGAGGAACATGTACAGTTAGTTTAGAGTTCACAGTTAGTTTAGTTAGAGTTAACCATTAGTTTATGGTCTAGAGTTGAGCGTGGGAGTTTGAGAAAATATAGGAGTTAGACAATGTACAGTTTGGAGTGCAGTTATTACGTTTATTTATTTTTTAAAGAAAGTAACAAGTTAAATTGCATATATATTTATGTTTTAAAATGCATTGTGCTTTTGGTTATAAACAACAAACAGTTTGCACAGTTTATAAACAATACATTTACGTATATTCATCACCATTTCAAGGGCAATTACCAATATAAATGAGTGTTTGTAAAATGATCATACAAGTAATAAGTTATTTATGCAGAAGATAATAACACGATTAAACATGGTGAGTAACTCTTTAATGGCAAAGCTTCAAATTAGGGCACTGTGTCAACAGATGTCGTGCTGTTTCTCTGATCGAATTACACAATCAAAAAAGCCTCTCATTTTGGGCTAAATTAATCCAACATCCATCATGCTCATGCATAGGTAAGATGTTGTATCTCAAATAAACAATGAATCTCCGTAAATGTAGAGAGTATCATTTAGTTAGATATGGGCAAAGTAGATTGGGCGGGAATCCTTGGGGGAAATACGCTGCATATAATGTATTTTTACCTAAAGAATCAATATTAGAGATAATAACATAAGCTGTAGTATTCATTTTTAGTATAAATAACGCATTAGTTGCCTGCACCAAATCATTAAGAGCAATGTCAAAATGGGAAAAATGCTCCAATGCAGTGAAGCGCAATTGCATTAAGAAATCGTTTGCGTTTTCCTGCGAAAGTTGGTGAGCCACATAGCTCATTAGTTTATTAGAGGAAAAAGAGGATGTGTAAATAGCGATGAAGCGGTTACAGTGCTGGGTGAACCAAAGAGATCGAATTGATGGAACTCCCAGCTCACAGCGGAGTGCCTCGACTGGAACACACCCATGAACACCCAAAATCGATATAGCAGCCTAGCCTCGAATTTATCCGCCCAGGTCATCATAAGTTCTGATAAAACGGCTAATCCATAAAGGATCCCGGGTACAATGCTTTCGCGATAGATTGAGACAAGGCCCTCTGGGTTGTGACCACCTCTTTTGCAGATAAAACACTTAAGCAGCAGCCCTTATTTTAATACTTTAGATTGAATAAAATCACCATAAAAGTCTTGTGAAGGAGAATAACAAATGTGGACTCCCAAATAGATATATCAGTCAACAATGTTAATGCAAACCCATTACGAAACCATTGAGACCTAGTTTTTGTAGATTTATGCCCAATGGTCATAATGTTTGTTTTTTGCATATTGACCATGAGGAAATTCTTTTCTGCATAAGAATTTAAAGCATCAAGTGCATGTTGCAGACCAATTGCCATTTGGTCTGATAAAATGGTATCGTCCAGCATACCAAATCCAAGGCATCGGAATAGTTTGGATGCGAGGGGGAAAGTTATGAGCTGACTTAATAGCAGGCCCCATGTCTGAAACAAACACATTGTGCTTGATCTCTCCTGTATGGTTGGTGCGGACAACCACAGTGGTGTTGAAATATTATCCAACAAGAAAATGAAGAAACACAAATCAATCCCCCAATTTTACAATTTGGCCGAAAGCAATGGGAGAGAGACAATATCGAATACCTTACTAAAATCAACAACACCTAAGTAGAGTTACCACTAGTTTTGCTATTGCAGGCAGAAATAATAAAATGTAATGCACTGAGATTGTGTAACGTGATATGGCCTTTGTGAAAACCTGTCTGGAATGGGGACAATAATCCTTTAGTCGAGGTCCACTGTGAGAGGTGAGAGGTTTTTAACAAGACAGTTGCAAATATATTTTGGCTGATGTCTATAATGTAATGGATTCGCACAGCAACCTTTTTAAAAGACAGGTATCAATATTGATATCCTCCATCTCACATGGATTATGCCAGATAATAAGATTTTTTCATATAATTGCTCAAGAAATTTATCCCAGAAAGGAGAATTTTCCTTGAATATGACATTGGCCAATAAGTCATGGTCTAGAGCACAGGAGCTATTAAGAGATTTGATAATCAAGATGATATTGTCCCTTCCAAACCGAGCCAGGAAATACATCCCTGCTGAATAGGAAATGTCCTTAATGTGTAGACAAGCAGAATAACAATAAAGGTCCCTAATACCTGCAGACCATTCAGATTCGGCAATTGGATTTAGTTCCAGCTTAGTCTGACCATTAGCAACATTTCTGGCAATAGCCCAGAATTTCTTTTCATAGTTGTTTTTCAGAATACCATGAAGGAATTTCCAAGCTGTGTTAGAAGAAGAACATGTATGATTTCTAAGCTAGTTCTTATGATAAGTGGCAGCCTGAGTAAGCAATTTCTTTTTCTCACACCACATGGGCTTGGGATCACTCCTGATAGTGGTCCATTTCTTGCACTGAGAGTGCTTAGCATGATGTATGGCAATATCAAAAATGCTAGCATGTTAAAATGAATCCGCAGAGACCCCATGTTACAGGTGCAGCAACTTTCACAAGAATGTCATTAAACAAGAGAGATCCTAATAATTTGTCTCAAGCCACCACGAAATGGTGACTGCACATGTTAGAGACATTCTTCCCACTCCATACGATGTGGTTCCCCTGAACACTAAATCCAACATGAAGGTTGATGTTGGGCTAGAAGTTTGTAGGACCAAGATAATATTGCATGGTTTCTGAGCGTAGTGAATGCGACAGAATAATATACCACATTGATTCCCAGAAAATCCTGTTAATGAAGATGTTATCAATAAAGGAAAATGGTTCGCATTAGTCCAAGTGTGGAGTGTAGTTTCTCTATTGCCGTGTTTATTGTTAAGGCATACCAGATCATAAATATTGACACATTTGGCCCGAGCTAGATCTCCCATAAACAAGAGGAGTTTATGATCCCACCATGAGTCGTCATTAGAGTCATCTGACAACAACAGAATAACTGAAATCAATTGTGAGGCATTTAAATCACATGGTTACCATCAGGATAGAACTCCAACCATTTAGAAAGAATCAGTTTTCTATTATGTTGACAATCCCAGTTACACTAGCCTTCCAGGGGGGCTGTACATGTTAATAATAAAAATCAAAGGATCACTAAGGATTACTGTCATAAGAAAAGGAGTAACACAATCAGCAGGTTTTAAACTGAGTTTGCACTGGGCTCCAATAGCAGGGCCACGCGTTCGACAGCCCCTGATTCCATGGGTGGCCAGGCAATGGAGAATATTAAATCTTTAAATACTGAAGACATCAGTGGCCCATGGCTGCGATGCCATGTGGGTATGCCAAGAAAGAGCGAAATCCGCCTCTGTTCCAGCAAATCCACTTGATAGCATCAAAGTTGCTGCGCTGTCAATAATTTTCCAACTCTGCAGTGTCCGGAGTCCAGAATGATTGTCCAAGCCGCCATGGTGCTATCATAAGTATCGACATATGTTGGCCACAAAGCACGCCTCCCAGCCAATTGCTGGCAGAAGGAATTTGAAAACAGTGAGAAACCAAACTAGCACATACACTGGAAGGTTGCTTGTGGCCAACCATTAGCTTAAACCCTAATTTTTCAAGGACTGCAGAGACACCACTTCCAGGGAAGCAAATTCAATCAAGACACAATCAGAAACACTATCCCATTTTGGCAGCTCAATATGCAATAGATTGTCACTGCTAATTGAAGAAAGCCAGTGCATGCTTTTCCGCAAGGCTAAGAGGAATGTGCGATTGAGAAATAGACTATCAGATTTTGGCTGAAATTCTTCTAACTTCAACAATGTTCCTATTGATAAAATGGCATCAGCCTCTTGATAACAGTTGCGAGTTCTCTGTAGTTGTTCTTAAATACCGTAGAAGACAAGACTGGAGTATCAACCACTCCACGTGACACAGTAGGCAGCACTATAGTATTTGATTGAGAGATTTTCCCAGCATAAGAAGAAGATGTTGCTTCAAATGTCTTGAAATTAAGTTCAGTGGCAATTGGATGAGATGTCCCCTGTATAGGAGTCATGCTGCTAGGGCATATCCATTTGTTCAAAGGCCTCTGCAGCAGAAAGTGTCTGGTTGTTACTTCACCCTGATCCTTAGTAATTTTGGTTCAAGGAATGGGTGATGAGGTTGTACATTCCACATGTCTAAAAATGTATAGAGTAGTTAACTACTTTAAAAATGCTACTTGCTTAACAGCCTGCATTGGTTGGCTGGCCAGTTTTCGTTTGCAGGGCCTTTCGTAACATACTTGGGGAGGACTATTTATCATAGAGAGCTCATTACGTAGCACGTCGATGGCATCTTTTTCAGTGTCAGCAATGATGTTTAGTGAGTCCTGTTGGGATCCTTCCTCAGCAAGGACTATTTCATCGACAGTATAAACTCGGTCCCTATTTAGCTGTGTTTCCCTAGGTGAATTGTGTTGCTTAGGATAAGCACCATTTAATAACTCAGTGTCAGAAAGCTGCTGCATATAAGGAACCTGATTACAATCAAGTATAACATCGGCAACTTTGGCTAGAATATATTTTTGTTCCTGCTGCTCCGAAACCATGCTAGAGCATAGTGTGAATAGTGCATCAATTTTGTAAGGAACGGCGTTTGTTGAGGAGGTAGGATTCACTCTTCCTGCAAATGCAATATTTGTTGGTGAAAGCGATACTACTTCATCACTGTCCCTTTCACCACATGAATACGCAGAGGTGGATACTAACGCTTCAAGGTTTTGGCTAGCAGACATGTTTGAACCAATGATGTTATTAAAACTTGCCAGTGTGGGCCCCAGAGAATTGCTCCTCAGATTTAAGCAAAGTTTAAGAAGCGAACCATTGTTGTCTATGGAAGGCGAGCAATGAGAAGTGCTGTTATCCAAATTACCAAGTGATTCAACCAGAGGGAGTTGCCCTGACACTGTTTCTGTAGCCGGGGGAGCTGTGGTCAAGGATGAAACCATTACTGTGTCAGGGGCCTGAGACACTGGGGGTCATTCTGACCCCGGTAGTAAGGGGTTAACTACGCTGGTAAAGGTGCCGGAGCTGTCAACCCCTTAGCGCCTCATTACAAGTTAGACCATAGTGCTAACAGACCATAGTGCTAACACCGGGCCCATTATTAACGGGCCCGTTGTTAGCACCCTCCCCCTATGGGGGCTCGAATGGGATTAGGGATGTACCGGGTCTGGGTTCCTTGAATGAGGAATTACCGGGCCCTCCAAGATCGGAATGGCCCGGTAATTCCTCATTCAAGGAACCCGGACCCGGTACCCAGTATGGGGGTAGCCATGCCGCTAATAGTGGCATGGTTACCCCCATACTTGGAATGGCCCCCACTGTCTCAAGAAAGCCTGTGATTTTCTGTTGGAGGACATATGTCACACTAGACTTACATTTTATGTCTCATTTTGAGCACGGTGCTTCATTTGGCCACTAGTGCATTTAGTTGGACTGTGTGTGTGCTTCGCCATTTTGGAGGTTGCATTATTGAGCCCATTTTCTTAGTACAATTCATGTAGGCAGACAAGATTACTGGTAGGTGTAGTTGCAGCATTAAGCACGTACCATACCTCGAAGCAGTTGGAGGATAGCAGAATGGTCAAGCACAGGGCAGATTCAATTTCGATCCTGCTAAACATGCCGGTTCTCAGAAGCACACTTGGCAAGTTAAAGTGGTGAAAGAAGCGCTACTTACTGCACACCCAGACACTCTAAACATGCCCCACACTCAACGAGACATGAGTAGTTTATATCTGACACAACAGAGTAGTCAAAGCATTTAAAACACTCCTCACACCTTCCCTGACGTATGCATGGCCCGTTATAACGTAACTGCTGCAGAGTGTGAGGGGCAGAGCATGTGAATCAGGCGTCCATGTGAGCTGTTTCAGGTGGCCGAACAGTACAATTACGCAGCCTTAGTCAACCTAGCTACCGGCTCCTGCCCCAGCACACCTTACCAGACTATGGGCTGAAGGTCTGGTGGTCTGCTGGGGCACCAGCACTTGTTGCAGCACTCAGTTTTCCAGAACCCGGGCTCCAGCCAGGCAACAGCCAGCCAGCTCCATGCACAGCACAGCACACTCAGCTAACTTTCTTCCGCTGACAGGGGACTTGCAGACTTGCAGTTTTCCAGAGAAATACAAACGAAAGCCGCCACGCGCACCTGCCTCGCTCAATGCATTTACTGCATTCACCAGAAAATGACTAGAGGAAAAGCCCCAGAATGCTTGTGTTTGTGTCAAGCCATGCTTCTGACACAATCAGCATCTGCTACACCTATTCTGATACATATTTCACAAATAACATGGTGTCAATTACTTCTGCCTTCTGCTGCTCTTGCTGTTCAAGAAATTAGAGCCCCCTGCGGCTGCATGCCAGACACAGATGCAGGTCTGGCTTCTAGCACAATGAATCATTCCATGGATGATAGGTCTGTTTGGGGGTATGCTTGAGGCCAGTTCTCGTAGCTATATTTGAGAGCACCTGCTCACACAATGCCTTTCCTATTGGGAGGAGATTTTCCATCTGACACCACTGCAGCATTCATGACATGTAATGTGCCCACATAGTTTATTTGGCAAGCTACCTCTACCTCACTAGCAGGAGCTACCTCCCAAACCATCAATACTAACTACTTAAGCAGAACCACAAAGAGAGGGCAGTAGCCAAGCTGATCTGAAAGTTGTTTGTGTTCTGCGCTTGCAAAGACATCCGCGTTCGTCTATGTCAAGCCACTGAATAAATATTTGCATTATGTACCTATTCATCGTTTGTTTTCTTCTAACTTTATTTTAGCCCTGAACAGAGATTGTGAATGTGGTAAAGTGTGATTTGTATATTCTATGCATGTATTTTAGCAAGTAATACACTTCATAGATGGGGCTGTAATGAAACATTTTATTTAATTCCTTAAAGCACAAATGCATGTTTGTGAAAATCTTCACACACATACTACATGTGTGCAAAGATGGTTTGGTTGTATACGAATTGTTCGTTTTACAACTGCTCGAATGCCAATTGACCTTTTCACAATTGACCAAATTGTGAAGGTCAATTGTACCATATATGTGGGGGGAAACGCCCCACAACCCCCCACCCAACGCCAAACCCCCCAAAAACCCACATATATATATATATATATATATATATATATATATATATATATATATATATATATATATTCGGTCAATTGTGAAAAGGTCAATTGTGACCCTTTAAATTCAGTCAATTGTTCATTCGAACAATTGTAAACGAAAAATGTGGGTAATACCGATGGTTTATTATTGTTATGGTAGTTATTGATCATGGACCTAACTTCGGGAAGCAACACAGATCTTTACAATCATAGGGGCAAGAACATGGTGAAGGAAACAGAGAAACAGGGAGTGGAGAGCTAACAGCAGGGGAGGGGGGACATTGGCAGCAAGGGATCTACAAACAACCAGGGGAGGAAACAGTGCAGATCAGTTTCCCCAGTTTCATAGAGAATGAGGATTTGCAACTGTGTGGACCAAGGTGCTAGGGAGGAGCCATTACTTGAAGAGGAGGGACTTGATCTCATTCTTGAACTGAAAAAAAGAGGGGTCGAGTATGATGCTGATGGGGATTTTGAACCGCAAAGTGAAGTGGTATGACATGTAATTCACTGTTGACCTGGACCGGAAAAACCCAGCAACGTTTGCAACTTAGTATAGCTGTAACTTGGGAAATTCACAACATTACAGGGTGGGAAAAAAAATAACTTAAAATACTCCTCACCAAAAACTGAACTATTGAACTAATTAAACCAACTTGTCAACAGTTCTCTTTTTGTCACCACCTGCAAGTAATTGTATCGTTCGTCACTTCATGGATTGAAAAACAGTATAAATCTTAACTTGTCCATCTGGTGCAGCTCTTGCAGTATCTAAAGAACGTGCATGCTAGTCTTCTTGTGACACTTTTCCGGAAAGTCCATGTTGCTCTGGCCTTGCGCTTTCTGCATCGGGTGCTGTTGCATCAGTGCATCGTGTTTAAATCTCAGAGTGTTGTGCACAGAGCTTTCTATGACAAAACGCCCCTTTATCTTTCAAATTATTGGGCAATCTTCTCTTTTCTCAAGCACGTGTTCTCCCTTCTTTTATATTGAAATGTTAAAGAATGGGAGAAAAAGAAGTTTCTGTACAATCTTTATTAACCCCTTAAGTGCCAAGGACTAGTATGCTCGTCCTTTTTGCATAGACTTCAATAATTGCAGGTCCCAACCATAGGTTTCGTAGGGGAATGGAATACTCATTTTTCTCAATCGGTATAAAAAACCTCAAACTGAGAGGCTTAAATGTTTCTAACTAGAACGTATGTTGGATGTTGCTATAGTGACAAGAGGCATTGTTGATATGTGTGTAGTTCACAACATAAAACTTTTGACACACTGATTCTGTGTCTTCATAGTGTCATTGGGTTTTCGATCCTGGCAGTATGAGGAAATATATCTCTTGTTTTGGTTTCTGAAGAGGAAGAGGGTTTCACACCTGCTGTAGTTTTTTGTGTCACATCCAATATGGCTCTGAAGTTATCCTGGAAGACTCCTTGTGGAGATACATTGAAGAAGAATGCCTGATTTTCTCGGATTACATTGTTAGCTGTTGTGTCTTTGGTAACCTGCATGCCCAAATATGCAATATACATAATTGCTATTGTTTGTATGGTTATATCAACTAATTACAGTGAGTTGTAAATGAAGTGCATGTCCCTGTGGAAACCCTGCCTCAGTGACGTAATTTCACCAAAAATCCAGGGGTAGTGGAAGTGACATCACATACACTGTGACCTCTGCTGACATCACAGGAAGTGATGTCATCCGACCCCACCCCAGGTGACATCACAGAAAGTGATGGCCCACAACCTTTCACCCCTTGACAGAACAGGAAGTGGCATCACATAACATTGTTCCACATTACACTAACATAAATATGGTTACGATATCACTAATATGATACACATTTAAAACAAGAATGGATCAGTATATGTAGCATTAATTGCAGTGTGTATAGGCCCACATCACTAAATTGCTGTGAATGTAAACAGACGTACAAGGCCAAATGATGTCATTCAATGGAAAACAAATACATGTAGATGTTGCATGAAATAAAAGGGAACAAGAGTGAGATTCTGCCACCTATACACAATATAGAGCACCTCAGGCGGTTGAGGGCACTGGGGTTCTGATCCATGCACAGTATAGAATCAAAGAAGTGCTGCCTTATATGAACAATAGACGAAAGGGTGAACACTCAGTATGTGCCTCATATGCACAGCATGGAGTACTTCTGAAGGGGGAAGGTCCCTGAGTTGATCCATCCGTGCATAGTATAGAGAGCCTTTGAAGGCAGCATTGCACTAGGGGATGTTTTCCATGATTTGTATGTACAGCATAGAGAGACTCTGATGGACGGGATGGCTGATGGGATCGTAAGCATGGTCATGGGGCAGTCAGTGGGTTTAAAAATAACACCTACAAGCTGTTTGTCCCTCCTCACATGCCATCTCCCACCTAGCTGTACTCGAATGCAATAGTTTTTTCTTGTATGTATTGCCGAAGCACCACCTAATAGACCAAACCAAAAAAACACCAGCTGCCAGTCCTCTGGCGTCAATTATGATGAGGATGCCTTCTGACAATCCCCATCCCTCCAGGCACCAACATCTGCCTCCACCAGTGGTCAGCAACAGGGCACTGCAGGATGCCCTAGTCCACTGAATGCCGACATGTCAGCACGTGATGCTAGGAAATTGCCATTTTCGCTGGCATCTCTCCCTGTTGCCATCGCTGACAAAAGACACAGGATGCAGCAGGAGTTTAAAGGCGAATGTACAGCCAGTGGCGCCCCGAGACATTTTTTAAAAGGGGTGGCCTGATGAGGCCACAGGAAATCATGGGGTGGCACACAGGGTGCCACACAAGGGCGAATACAGTCTCAACATTTTGGCTGGGCTGGATGGCAGTTTTGAAAACTGTTAGCGAGGCGGTACATTAAACCTATTGCGCTACTGAACCCCCCTCTTCCTAACACCCACCTCCCCAAGCCCATGAGGCTGAGTAGATATCTCGCCTTTCTTTGGCCTATTAGATCCATCTTTCACCTCAACTCACCAGAGGCAAAGCCATGATTCTGTAACAAGTGGGGCCTGGAGCTAATGTCGTAGGGCCCACACTAAGAAGTGCCCACAGAAGTAAGGGCACTTGTTCTGCCCCCAGCCAAATGCATAGGAGTGACAGAGAGTAGTGAGGGAGGGCGAACCAATCAAGGGGGGTTTGTCCCCTTGAGGAAAGGTTTTAAATAATGGGTTAAAATAGGGCATTTTACAGTACACTTTGTGATAAATTAGGTAAAAAGCCATACATTTTACAATCAGTTTTGTAGGGTAAAACATAAAAAGTATGTTACATGCCAAGCCACCAACAATGCACAGGAGCATTTTCAAACACATTTTCATAATGCCTTTGTCTGCTTTATGCCAGTATTCTACAAGTGTAAAAAAGCTTTTTCATATTGATTGTGCTCACACATGTCCATTCTAGTGCACCTATATATGCCACTATTCCCACATAGGAAAATACTCATGTTTGCATTGTCGATAATGCCAGTAACAATACTATAACAAAGCCTAAAACATATGCTAGCTCTCCCAATAAATGCCAGCATCCCCATGTAAGAACATACTCTTGTTGGCTTTGCCTTAATGCCAGTGAAAAAAAGCCATGCCGCAGTAAGAAAATATATCCTTGCTGGCTACACAAATCCCCCACTCCACAAATAAGAACACTCATCATGTTGTAATCATGTTGTATTTGCTCCCTAGCGGCAGTAAAACATGTCATGCCACAGTAAAAAAAAAACATAGCGTTGCAGGCTGCACAAATGCCCCCACCCCAATGTAAGAATACTTATGTTGCCTTTGGCCTTAACACCAGTAATAAACTGCAATGCCACAGAAAGAAAACATGCTCTTGCTGGCTAGCCAGTAAGATAGCTCAGCGGGCTGGGCACATGCTTTTGTAAACCGAGTGTGATTCGCAGGTTCAAATCCTGGCAAGCCCAACTCAGCCTTTCATACTTCAAAGTGACCACCTTAATATCTACCCTCCTCCATGGACCTCGTACTATTATGTTACTTTTGCATCTTGTTACCTCCCTTAATCTGTACTGTAGTATTTCTCTGCAAACTTCCACGATGTTACTGTTTGGCACAGCTCATCTACAATCACAGTAATACATAGCATGTCCCGACGGCTGTTTAGGGTTATGTAAAATAAATCCTGATTTGCAAACCAGTTTGTAATCTTGCTCAGAGAGAGTATTCATGCAAAATCCAGTGCCCCGTGCACTGCCAGCACCTGGATGGAACACAGCCTGAGCCAGCACGAGCAAAAGCAGAAATGCACGCGCTCAGGCTGTGTTTATTTCCGGGTCGATCGACTGGCACTGAGCATTTGCGATCATCAAAAGGGGGCAAGGCCACCATTGCTCTCTGACTCTCCAGTCCATTGCGGGCCGAGCCTGCGGCATGATAAAAGCACACAAAAAAATACTTTTATTCCTGCATTGAACTGGGCATATTATTACTGCCCATGCACAGTTCAGTGCGAAAAAAAAGTATATTTTTGATTTTTTTACAGGGTGGCCACTGGGGGGGCCAGCAATTTGATAAGGGTGGCCCTGGCCCCCCTTTGCCACCCCTTGGAGGCGCCCCTGTGTACAGCCCTCTGTCCACCTTGCATGTCTATTCGCCTGCTTACCACTTAAGAACAGTTATCTTCGTTGCGCATCCACAAACAATCTGCCTTTCATTAAAAAGATTCACTAAGGAAACAAACTCGGCATGGGAATCCACGTTTCTTAATTAGATGCTCATAAATCCAGGCGAAGGAGTTACAAACATGCGCCAGCTTTAGCTCTCAAACTCCCACAACTACTGACCTACTGCTAAATGCATCTCCAGGCTCTGTCAAAATCTCCCAACGACCCCCGACATGGCCCAATGCAGCCATGTCCAAACAGACATACGTGTTCGATCCCTTCCCTGACTTTCACACGCCTGGTATTCTCTATTCCGAAAAGCATCCCTGATTGTTGTATGTTTTCGCTGCTCCTGTGTAGTGACCCAGGATGGTCTTAAAAACATTTAAAAAACATAAATGGTTCATAGAAAAAGTATCTTTAAAGAGCTTAAAACGGACCCACTTATAGTATGAGGTGCTATGTAAAAACGTATTATGTTGCAAAAGTTATTGTTAGGTGTTGTGTGTGGAACAGGCGTGAACATTTTCCGGAAGCATACTAAATGTCATCCAACTGTTTGGGGTGAGATGGGCAAACTATTTTTGAAGGAGAGGGAAGACAACATGTCACCCTTTTTCTGCAAGCAGCATGGAGTTTGCTATGCCAGTGTCCCTCAGTAATTGGCACTCCCTACTTGTGAGCAGCAGGGTTTAGGTTGTGAATACTTGCCCACTCCCAGGGGCAGGCAGGGTACCTTGTTGTAGCATAGATACCACAGACAAAAGGACGGGCACTGGACAGCTGTGCAAATAGCACTGTACATAGGGCCTCCTGCCAAGGATAAGCAGATATATATGCCACTTGCCACCCCGAGGACGATTGTCACGGAGAGCTGGTTTTCACAGTGAGGATGCAAGAGTAAGGAAGCTTCATTTAATGGCACTCAATGTATCGACCTCGGAAGGGAGTGGGGAAAACTTGGTTCTTTGGTGATTCAAGCCTGTGAATGGGAGGCGTATGCGGTTGACAGAGGCGGTGCGACTGGGACAGGAATTCCATCCAGTAAGCAACTAAAAAAGTCACCTACTTTCTCATGTTGGAATACATTACTTTTTGCAACAAGCTGTATATTTGGCGAGGGTGTGGGGGTTGTGGCAAACGGTACACGGACCAGAAACGCTAGTTAAAACTACTATCCGAAGTAAGTCATGAAAGTGGCCCACATTGGCTTACAGAACTCGGCCAGACCATCAGGCATTTCCCTATACGTATGCATTTGCTGTATATCAGAGGTGTGCTAAACTATCCTATTGCCTATATGGCGATCTATGTTTATATGTGCGCAGTGGCCGGCCCACCAGGCTTTTGTTGGACGGTTTTCTGTCCCAATGGGAGCCAGTTTCATGACTTAGTGCTCTCTGCAGCCGGCGGTTTTGAGCAATGTTACTGGCCAATATGTTTTAAATATTGCACCTTTGACTTGGGTTTGTCTTGGGTTCAAATATTAACAAACCGGCTGCGGCTAGTCCTGCAATTCTTTTGTCCTCAATCAGATGCACTGATATCTTGATCTTTCTCTTTCTCCTAGTGATACTGCACAGTGGTGTTGCAGGTTTTACTGTGTCAGTTCTTCTCAGTTGCCTATGGTGCCCCACTGTCCTTGCCCTCCTTCAGCCCTCTCTATGGCTTTTTCTGGAATTCATAGCATTAGGGGAGTAACCTCTCTCTTCCAACTGAGTCAGCGTTGGCCCTGATGCCACCACAGCTACTTTGGCTAGCTAATTTTGTACTAGTTTTGCTTCCTTTGCCTGTCGCCTCTGAATCGTTTCTTTCTTGAGCTCTTTTATTCTTCTACAATGGTGAACTATAATGCTTTGAATTTCCGGCCACACTTTCACTATGATTCCTGCTATTTTATTGATCGCTTTCTGCACTTCCTAAGGCAGGCCCTGCTTCACTATAAAATAGAAAAAGAAAGTTGCCCGTTTCTGCCCTTCACATTTCTTGGACCCTAAGAATAAATTGTGCAGCGTCTTCATCATCCGCCATTGTACATTGCTTGATGGACTGTAAATCTGGAGTGTCAGGGAACGCTCACCGCAGCATATCCCATACCTTGGCTCTTAACTTATTTAACGAGGCTCCATCATGGGCGGTGTGACTTAGTGTGACTCTTGGGTACCCCGCCTTCACCCATACATCTGCAGCTTGGTCTCCAACTGCGGCCACCAATGAGCTTTTAATGCATCCTATTGCCAAGGACACCCCTGCTGTGTTCTTTTAAAAAGCATATATCAATTTCTTTGCATCAGCTGTGAGTGACGGGAGTGCCTTAAGGAGATTATTCATCAGCGCCAATGGTACATATTGCGGCCTCCCTTTCCCTTTGTGTATTATGGTATTTGCATTCTCATCTTGCTTTTTCCTCCCTGAGTTGCAGTTTATTTTTTCTTCGCCACCCTCGGGGTGAGTTGAGGCACCTGTTCTGCGTCTCCCACCTCATCATCCTCAACCTCATTGAATTCATTGCAGTCTTCATCTCCCCTCCGTGACCCTACATTCCCGTAACCGAAGCTGTATATATCTGTCATGATGCCTACCCCCGGGCATCCGGATCAAGCCCATCAGCCCCGGGAGCAGGCATCCAGACATTTACAAAAACCCCAGCAGCCCCAGCTAGGGGCTGTCTGGGTTCAGTCCTGGCGCCGTAGGTACCACGCTCATAATAAAAATCAGTCCTGGCGCCATAGGCGCCACGCTCATAGACATTACTTACCTCATGCAGACCATGCTGCAAATAAATCCAAGCCAACGTGAGGCCTGGATGGGACTATTTTACTACAGGGACTATTTTTTACCTGGGTGTGGTCCTGGGGAACTTCTTTCCTGGGACTACTTTGGAGGCTATTTAAACCACGCCCGAACAGCAGCACATGCTTCGTGTTATTCTGCATCCAGCAGCGTGACTCTCACCGTGCCTGCAGTCAGCATCCAGTCTTCTGCCATGCTTCGCCATATCCAGCACGGCGCCATACTCACCAGTTCTCACAGCATCTTTCGATCCGGCACTGTCTCCATCATTTCTTCGCCGTACTACGGCACCTAGGGGCAAAAGAATAACAAGGTGAGCCAAGGGAATCAACAAATACCTCTTACCACCATAGACTTACCTGATTTACCACCGGCGGTATTATTCTCCATATCTTCATATGCCGCATCTGTAAAGAGGGAGAAAAACAACACGTTAACGCATGCAATAGTTACCGGACAGCGTTGGGTAACACAGACTCTTACCTGAATGCCAGCAGCAGCTACGAGACCTTCTTCTCACAAACTCAGTTGCAACTTAAGGAAGGAAGGGGACAAGAGTGAACATCGGGCACATTGAACTCTTTGAACTTGATACTTACCAATCCCTCCTGGGACTTCAGAGTCAATACTTACCGGAACTCTCCCAACGCCTTCAAACCAGTGAAGTAACTGGTATCTATGCGCCCCTGCAAGATACGCAGGATGGAGAGCTCATCTTTTACAAACATAAGGTGAGGTTACTAGGGGATATCGGAGGTGATTAGTGGGGGAGAGAGAGAACAATTGGGAGGCCATCACTAAAACCCACAGGTGGCTAATCCCTGTCTCCAATTGCAGGAAAATACTTCTTCGGGTCCAGCAGACAAGACTAGGCGGGCCAGTCCAGACAGTCATCTCTGCACTACGCATCACGTTGACGGAGACCGCAGCTGTCCGGGTCCGATCGACACCCCTGTGGGGTCCAGGTGAGCGTAACAATATCTCTGCCACGCTCTACGTGGATGGTTCTTATGGGTGCATTGTCTATTGTAAATAAGAAATCTCCTGATTTCCGCTCCTCCCCTGTGGTGTGTACTGGTGTGCCTGTCTTTGTTACATCACATGCCACTCGTAGTCTGACTAACTCTGTTTGATTCAATGTCAGTGCTACTTGTAAGTCTCTTGCGCTTACCCCGGTGTGTGAAGAGACCTCTGGGAGGCAACATAAGGTGGAGGTTTGTTTGTTTGTTTGTTTATTATTTATTATGCACACCAGACCCAAAGGTATCAGGGCACAGGCAAGGTAAGAAGTCATACAGATTGGTACACAGGATACATTAGTTACATTGGATACAAGGTAAAGGAGAAACGGTTGGTCAGGGGACCATCACTAAAAGATACCTACAGGAGCAAAGGTAGCGACTATACAGTAGTGACGAATAAATAGATCATCAATATACAAGAAGATGTGCAGTTTTTTACAGGATAGGCAATTTACAATTTCCAGGTTCACTTAGCATCATTTTCTAGGAGCCATGTGATCAGATTTAGCCTAAATTTGGTGAAAGTTTGGTCCATTCTAAGTGTGGTTGATAATGAGTTCCAAAGTTGGGCTGCTTTGACTGGGAAGCTGGTACCCCCAATGGTGGCTAGTTTAAAACGAGGCACGTGGAGGCAATAGGAATTCTCTAGTCTTGTAGGTCTAGTCAAATTCTTCTTGGAAAATCTTTCTATTAGATATCGCGGAGCTTTATTGTTTAGACATTTATGGATGAGGGACATAGCTTTAAGTTTAATTTTCTCTTGGGTAGATAGCCACTTGTGCAACCTTCTTGTTTCAGAGATATGTTCTCTTTTAGAGATACCGAGTGCCGCTCTAAGGGCATTATTTTGGAGTGTCTGTATTTTGTTAAGAATACGTTTAGTTTTTCCGATATAAAGGGTATAACAGTAGTCTAATTTGATTAGTATAAGGGCTCTGGCTAATATCATGCAACTGTTGGATGGAAGGAATTGTTTGCCAGCTCTAATTAGCTTACATGTGTAAGCTGTAGAGTAGGCTATGGTGTTTGCCTGTTTGGTGAATGTTAAGGTAGCGTCTAGGTAGAATCCTAAAGTTTTAACCTCTTTGGCAACCTTAATAAGGTTCCCATCAATAATGAAGGAGGAATATTCCTTGCCAAGTTTGGTGAGAAGATATGTGGTTCCCAAGATAAGCAACTCTGTTTTGTCATCGTTCAAGCAGAGGCGTGAGTGGCCATTCATGCCTGAACGATGCTGTAAATTCTATTCACCAGTGCTAAATCCTTGCTATAGTCCCCTGTGAGTGGTAGGAGGATCTGGGTATTGTCTGCATAATTAGTGTAGGTGAAGCCCAGATATTCCAAATCATCAAACAAGGGCTTGGTGAATATATTGGGGAAACACATGAGCCCTGGGGCACCCCACAAGTGATAGGGATAGTGTCTGCGGCAGAAGATCGAGAAAAAACCCTTATGGTTCGATCGCTGAGGAATGATTGTATCCATGCTCTTGCCTCGCTGGAGAAATGGGCAGCTGTATCTAAGTGGCTACATAGGAGATTGTGATCCACCAAGTTAGTTAAAAGCCGCTGACAGGTCGAGCAGTAGGAGTAATGCAGGTTTTCCATTATCCCTTAATTTATCTATTTGGTCTTTAAGGTCAATGAGTGCTGTTTGAGTGCCATGTAATGGTCGGAAACCAGATTGACGGGAGCCTGAAAGTTGATTAAGTTCTAAGAAGTTCTGAATTTGAATATATGCAACCTTATCTAGAATTTTCAGCAGGAATGGTGCAGTGGTGATGGGTCTGTAGTTTGTCGGTATAGAAGGGTCTAGTGTCTGCTTCTTGAGGAGTGGGAGTACCCAGGATTCCTTCAGGTAACTAGGTATCATGCCAGATGTGAAGGAGGCATTGATGATTTTAGTGATGGACGGTTCTAGTTCCCTAGCAGCGTCCTTAATCAGTTGTGTTGGGCATTGGCCTCCCTTACAATTAGAAGGTTTAAGGCCTATATAACTTTCTCAACCTCTTTAATAGAGACTTTGGAAAAGTGGAATTGGGTGATAGGTTCAAAATTGGGTGTTGTTGGTGTTACTCTTTTAGTGGAAGCGGTGGTAGAGTTTAGTGACGCTTTCTTTAAAGCTATTTTGTTTTGAAGGTTCAAAACTTTGTTGGATAGTGCGTGCTGAATGTCCGAGCACCAAGATTTGTCTTTAACACAGTTGTCTTGGGAAGTGATAGGGTTTTCTTATTCTTTTAAGATAGTGAAGAGCTCCTTCATACTGGAGTTCGATTGCATGATTCTATTGTTGTTTAGCAAGTAGGATATCCTTTTTGTATTGGGATTAAGTATTGATTAGCTATTGCTTATTTTCTATGGTAGGATGACGTTTCCAGGCAGTTTCACATTGTCTTTTGGCTAGTTTTAGGTTTTTTAAGTGAGGGGTAAACCAGTTGTTGAGGTGGCTTTTAGGCTTACTATTTCTAAGTTTTAGCGGGGCCATATTATCGAGAGATTTGATCATGACTTTATTATATACTTTGACTAGGCGGCTAGGATCCATGTTGTCAGGTAGGGTGTTGAGAGTGGGCAGGATGCAGGGGAATAGTTTGTCTACTGTGATATTTTTCTTATTTCTGGTGAGTGTGGGGAGGGCACTTGGTGACTGTGTATTGAGTCTTTTGCTAGCAAGAGTGAAAGATATCAGATAGTGATCTGTCCAGATTTATGGTGAGATGGAAGAGATAGAAACCTTGCAGTTATAGTCTGCCACCCAGTCAAGGGTTCTCCCTTTATTATGAGTTGATATGTTCACTCTTTGAGTGAAGCCAAGTTCTGTCAAAGTGTTGGCCGCTGCTGTGGCATGTTGGTCATTATTGTCAATAAAGCCTTAGTTAAGGTCTCCTAGCAGTAAGGTTTGGGAGGACTCCTTTAAATGTTCCGAAATGAATCATGGACAGGTCTTCAATGAAGGTATTAATAGGGCCAGGCGGTCTGTAAATGAGGTGGATATTTAGAGTTTGAGAGTTGGCTGTAGGTATTTTAATTGACGTAGCTTCACAAGATTGTAGATTATGCAAAGATGATATTCTCATGTCTAGATTTGTTTTGGCAATAATAGCTAGTCCACCAATTTGAGCTTCACCTCTGTCCAATCTGAGGATGAGGTAGTCAGTCAGTACGGCTAGGGTCAGGACGGGCCTGCTGCCTCATGAAGCCAAGATTCTGTGACCGCTAAGAAGTCAAAGTCTTCAGTTAGAATGGCTTCAGCTATTTCTGTGGCATGAGCAACTAAGGATCTTGTGTTAATTAGAGCTCCTTTGAGGCTTTGTGTGGGCTTACCTAGAGGGGAGGGGATGGTAATGTCTAGAGATGCTGGGCGGGTGTGAGTCTTCATTCTTTTAGTGTTAGACTTGCGATTGCAAATATTGGTAATAAGGCTAAGATTTGATGCATGTTTATGAGATACTTTTCTTAAGGTGTTGGAGATAGCTTCATATCTGAGGAGTGGATCAAGATGGGACCATGACCGAAATTGATACATTCATAGCCGCCAATACATATGTTGGGTTTGTGTATCCCTCCGCAGGATGGGTTGCTAGTGGATATATTCCCTTTCTCCCCATCAAATTCTTCCTGTCTTCTCCCAAGCCTGTGTCTCTACTATCGTCATGTGTCACTCCTTCCCCGTTGGGATCCTCTTTATGCTCAAACATTTTCCAAAGATTCAATACTTCCCTTCTATTCTGCAATATTCTCCCCTTATACTTTGCTGTCAAGAAGGTAAACATGTGTTCCAATGTTCTTCTATCAAAGGAGCCCTGATCTGGCCAGGAGCGGGCCATCCCTCCTCCACTGGTCCCAGTCACACATTGGTTGTGATACTTCTTAATCTTGTCACATGTGTTCTATGGGTGCCCCCCCCCCCCATAGTCGAGTCTCCCATGTGTCTGGTAGTGGGTCTACACCTATGCTGCTGCGCCTCAGTTATACAATAGTTTGTCCAAAAAATGCAGTTCAGTTTCATCAACAATGCAACTTAATGTCATCAAAAATCTCTCACACACACACACACTCTCCTCACATGCACATTCACAACTTGCACATGCCCTTCCTAGGCTTCCTCCCTACACCATAAAATACACTAATAAAACAAACTTAAACAGAAACCACTACTAGAGCTCTCTAATTATATGGAGCTCCTATGTATGTCCTCTTTTCACATATTGTTTAAACAATGACTATGGTGCCACCTTCCCCCCTCACTCAGGAAGGTTCCCTCTCTTCCATTTTATTTTTCCTTAATATCCATAAAAAATTAATAAAAAACCAAAAGATCAATGCACTCCACAGGCATCCCACACTCCATACCTACAACCCCACTTTGTTATCCCTTGCAGGCTATACTCACGTACGCAAGCTCACCCAAACTCTTTCATTCACAGCGTTCCCACACCGGCCTGCACATCTCCTTGGAGCCGCACCCCGCTCCAAAAAGCAGGCAGGATTCTGCAAAGACGGCTCCTGCAGGGCAACTGGGGAGTGCACATTTTGGGGCTGATTGCTGTAGGTGGGGGCAGCCCTGCCGGAGAGGTCGCCTTGATACCTCTCCAGGTACGGGGGCGCTGGGATTGCATCAGGGTCACCAAATGAAAGCAAGTCCCTTTACGCTCACATTAGAAATAATGCAACCCTCTAGGGAAAAAGGGTAAGAGATTGCTTGCAAGGATAACAAGCTTAGACAAGGGTGTAAGAAGAAGAAGACTCTGCTACTCGGGAACATTCTGTCTGAATGATCATGACCAGTACATTATAAGATTCCACAGCATCACTAAGGACGTCATCTATAGGGTCTAAACCTGCACAGCTGATTGGTGAGACAAGATACAAGGTCCTACTCCATAGGGGATGCTAGGCTATGAATGGTTCCTGTCTTTGCCGTCTCTCTGTTCCCACGTGGGTCAGCTGAGCTCATCTCTCCAGGGACTGAAGGTCAGGCTCTTCACATGTCACTGTTCCAAGGCTACCTTTATATGTTAATGCTACTAGTAGAGCACCTGGGAGCCTAGCGGACAGGCACCAGGGGGAGGGAAGGGATACAATCATGCTGACCCACACATTCTGTGCTCTGTCTATATCACACTCCTCGCACACACGTTTTCACCCTCGTTTTGATCTCTAATGTATGCCTCCCTGTACCTCGTACTACAAAGGGTGAATATATGGGAAGTGGTAAAATGGTCATGCATGTTCAAATCTTGTATGACTATTGGTTTTATTGCTGGTGGGCTGGTGTCACTCATTAACGTGGAATGTTGGGGTTCTTGGACTGGGTCATTGGTGGGTGCCATTACTCCTGGTGGGCTGGGTGGTGGTTGGAGGTAAGCTGTTGGCCTGGCTGTGAATGGGTGTCATGAGGAGCCTGATGCTGTCTCATGGCCTTGCAGGGCACATTCCTTTCCACAATATTAAGTAATTGCAACAGTTAAGGGACAAGGGGAGGTTTCTTTGAGAATTAGCAGCGCAGGCTCATCTGTCTTCAGTTTTTGGGCCTGTTCGTGTTTCTCTGCCAGGCCTATGTTTACCATGCAGCCATGTAGGACTGAATGTGTCTCCCATATCTACAACATGTCATCTCTTTATATGCACGCTCTAAGTCTATGCATCTATAATTCCTGTGTATCTGTGACAGATTTCTTAGCATGACCCTTTCCCCCTAGCGCATAACATGGCTGCCTATAGGAAGTGCCTAGAAGGTGGGACACACTCATTTCCATCCCAACACATCTTTACGCTCTGCAATTACCCACTTGCACTTGATTACCGTGCCTTATGCCATGTAATCCTCATACCTGTTTCCTATACACAGGTTAACAAACATTTTTTACACGCTAAAAAGCATAACAAATATTTTTTGTTTTAAACTTCACCCTTGCGGGTACCTCTAATCTGAGTGATGCCAGCATCAAGCCAGTGGAACATCATATAGAGCTATCTCACGGGTAATGTGTTCAAGCCGAAGTGTGTGAGCAAGCAGTATCTGAACGCAGGGTCAATCACTGATTATGATTTTTATTTTCCTAGCCCCTATCATGGAACATATATGTAACTGCCATGCCACCCCTCGAGAGTTGGTACTCTTTTATTGACTTTAGCAAGACGAACGGCAAAATAAGCCTTGCCTGTAACTCATACAGAAATTGCAGGAGGGATTGCACAACCTGCTGAGCTATCTTAGGCTGTAAAATGGACCTGGATTCTTGCGATATACTGTTAACCGAGGTATATTATTTTAATCTATTATAGTGTGCTCCATGCCGCGGGCTGGCCTCAGAGGAGAGGGCCAAGATCCAAACCGTGTCAGTCAGCGTTATCTTTCTTTCAGGAAAACGCATTGCCTCCAAGTTAATTTACTGTGCTACCTAACAAAGCATTCACCTCTAATGCACCCCCATCCTTTGCTCATTGTGCCCACCTCTGAACACCCCCAGCACTGCACCCCTTAACACGTATGTCTTAACTTGGGGCATTATGTGTAAACCAGCTGCATGTCTTCTGGAAATACGTTTACAGTAATTCATCCCTTGTCTCCTTCCTTGTGGCAATAATGCCAATACCTTAAATACAATTTCTCCCATGTTAATTTGAAGTGATAGCTGGATAACTCGGCTTCCCCCTGTAAATGAAAAGTGCCACAGAAAACCACAATTTATCCCAAATTCCCCTCCCGCCATATTATCAGATTTGATTTTATAGGCAAAACTTCCCTTGAGGCCTGGCCGTGTCAGGGCTCCGTCGCTCGCAATGCAATTCAATGCAATTGTATTTCTATATTGCGCTTCATTACATTACTTACCAGGATAATATTTTGTGATATCACCTCCAAATTATTTGATTGTATTTGATTGCTGTTACTTATTTGATTGCCCTTGATTGAAATTACTTGATTGCAACAATTAACAGTGACACCGGGATATGAACCGGGGAACTCTTGCTCTACAGCCAAATGCTCGATACCTAACTAAATTCCCATGTGCAAAGTTGCATTATCTCCCCTGTAGCACCACGCTGCTGCTTGTTCCCTTCTGATTTACTCCACGCCGGAGCTCAGCTTGCCCGTTTGGCTCCTGCCGTGTGTCCACGGTAAGTTTTGTGGAGATTAAATTGCTGCTTCGGTATCTGTGTCTGTTACCAGTGCAGGCGCAGAGCATTGTTGGAAGATTTTAACCTTCTGCCGGGAACTAATGTCATGCAAGTAGGGATTTTGGACTTTCAATCAATAAAGCCGGTATGGCAAGCAGCTTTTGAGCCCGGTATCAGCAAAAGAAACTATCTAGGATATAATTCATGCAGACCTCGGGACTCGCACCACACCATGGTCACCAGGTTTGCGGGCCAGGGTTAATCCATCACTGATGAATACAACTATTAGGAGCAAACAGCTATGCAAAAAAACAACATCGGCAGCTCTCCTGTCTCATAAATCAGAGGCTTGCCTGGTTGCCTCACACTTATATGCAAATTGCCTGCCAACAGATCACTCTGCTTGGACTTTAAACAGAGTCTGACAGGATTTCATCAGACAAAAATTATTGCTGCATACAAATGAAAACCTAATGTGCATCTAGTTCAGTGCAGTAATTTTGCTCCTACTTCGGTAGCACGCACAGCTCCCCGGCAACAGCAGCATGCCTGCAGATGCAAGCAAGAGGGTGAAGGCCCGGCTGCTGTTTTAGCAATTTCATAGCCAAGCATTGGCAACTTGCCATGCCAATGACATACACTGCTCCCAAGCTCCCCTTTCTCCTTTTTTTTGCATTTACAGAACCAATGGTTTAGCGATTAGGTGACTTTTGCCATCAAAGTGCCAAAACCAAAATACGTAAGCTCGGAGCTTCTATTTTTTTCAATATATGGGGGGGTCACAAAGAGTAAGGCAGTGGTAACAAGGGAGATTGCCTGGGTTGCACTTGCGACCCCTAGCAGCCCCCAATTAACGTCCTTGCCCTGCCTTACTGTCTGCTTCTCAAAGTGTTTTTTGTTTTGTTATTTTAATTCCTTTTTCCCTGAAAAGGGGAGTGTGGGGTGTTCTTTGAAGCAGTGTGGTTGGCTGTTTAGTCATAGTGACCCTTTACTCAGGATCCCTGCATCAAACAAATCTGTAAACACGTCTCGGGTGACTGTTAGGTAAGAATTGGTGCAGTCACTCTGTGTGAGACTACACAAGACTTATCTGCTTGGTATTAGGTAACCTACCTTTTAGCAAAGAATTGTACTACACAGGTTGGTAGTGTGACTGAGTAGCCAGGCCAATCTCAAGAGGGGTAAATGTGAGCTGTAGGGCTGCACAAATGAAATTAGTCAATACAAGTAACCAAGTAACACTTACACTCTCAAGATTTCAGTTATACATATATTTATTTATTTATACATCAAGTTTTAGTTAAGCATTCATTAAAAAAGCAATTGTGTTTAACAGTCAAGCAAACTTTGGAATCACTTTTCCAAATCAATAAAGTTGGTGAATACACATTGGTTATGCTAATACATTTCTCCTACACCGTGAAGAGAACTCATTAACAAGGATAGTATTGCATTTATCATAAACACCAATATAATTTTAAGACTCTGAGTTTCAGGAAGGAACGGTTAAGGAAAAATAGAACGGTTAAAACATGACTTTCTTTTAAAGTAAAGAAAGTTTGAATCATCCAATGAAATCTAGGTAAGCCTGTCCCAGCAGTAAAACTGTTCAACACATTACAACCTGTTAGGGACAAGTAATGCCAAAGTCAATGGATTCAGAAGGGTGCCTTTAGGGAGCCAGGACAGCCAAAGTGAATTGGACAAAGTCTATAGTTCTGATGCACTTCTTGGATACAGCCTTTCACAAAGTCAGATAGTTCAAAAAAAGATCAGTGAAGGAACACATGCTGTTAGCCTGTGCAAGGGGAGTGGAGATCAACTCAGAAATTTAAGCAAGTGCCATTTTCAAGTGAGAAAATAGAACTTAAAGCAAGATGGTAAACCCAAGCCCAAAAAGTACCTCTGGTTTGAAGAAAAGTGGTCCAGCTGGATTTCTTCTTGCTACAACCAAGCACACCCTGGTTCCTGAGGCACAGTCATGGGGTCATGGGGTCAAGAGGTAGGACATCTGGCGGGTTCCTGCGGCAATACTGGGCAGCTACGGGCTCGCCCCGATTCAGCAGCTCTTTGCGGTTTCAGCACCTCGCAAACAGCACTGATGCAGAAAGAATATCTCCGGTTGGACTTTGCTTGCTCCCTCCATCCTGAACTCTGGTGAGGAGATTCTGGATCAGGATTTCCTGCTTCTAGAGTGTCCTGAGGAGGCTCCTGGAACTTCTGTCCCAATTAGTTCCACAGACGACGTTGCACTCGGTTATGGACACTCGACCCCTGGCATTTGGCTTCTGCAAGACTGGAGAGGCACAGCAAGTCAGGGATTGCACCAAAGTGGTGTTTGTCATGGGCTACTTGGTCCCACCAGACCAAAGGGAGAAGTTGTTCCACCCGGAGCTTCTCTGTCGACACGAAAACGGAGGTCAGTAGAGCTTCACCTGGCAATTCAAGGTCGAGGACCTGGGTTTCTCTTCATGATTTCTTCTTCAGATGTTTCTTCCAGTGGTAAACTCTGTCTGTAGTCCACAGAACTTCTCCTTTTAATCTCATTCTCATTCATTCACAGCCCTAGGCTGTCATTCACACAGTTTGCCAATCATGACTGGTTTTGATCAGGCATACCTGGAGACAAAGGACAGGGGAGTTTCAGGACCCTCCCCCACATCCTGTACTTAGAGACACACTGGAGCCAGGCAAAACACACAAAGGGCTCAATTCTGTCTCAACACACAGAGTAAAGCCAAGAAAGACCTCACAAACAGAGAATGGTGAAAAAAGAAGACAACAGCCATTTTGACAAAATGGATACCCATGGGTGCTGTACTGCCTCTGATGGTTCAGCCTGCAGTAAAAAAAAAAAAAAAACACACGTATAAAAAACCACTGCCATCAGCCATTTAAAATAGTGAGAGTAACAAAATAAATTTAAATGAGAAAGTAGGATAAGGGGCTACCAGCACTCTACATAAGATGGTGTGAGCTGGACCTACAAAAGAAAAAGTTAAGTAAGATCAATTTCACCTTACTATTCTTGGGAACAGTAGTTCACCCAAGAAAAGGTATTTAAACCTTCAGTGACACTGCACTGAGCATGCCATGTGTCAATAGTTTGTCAGACTCCAAAAACAGTGAAAACTTAACATCCAAATCAGGGAAAAACACATGAGAGAGTGAGAAAAATGTCCCATTCACTCAGGAGTTAAGATTAAAAAGTCCTAAGTCGGTTAAAAGAGATGGGGGTCTCTAAGGTGGGATCAATTTAACACAGAAATGAACATTCTCCCTAACAGTGACCACTCAAATGTGGTCGTTTGCACCTGTGCTTCAGTTTAATTTTATTTTATGCGGAATTGGGCAGTCTTGACATTGCACTGAATATATCATTTTAGGGTGATAGTGGATTACAGAAGTGTAATAATGCATAGTAAATAAAAATCAGCACAGTTTTTTTTTTAAATCAGTGATGGGAACTATACGATATGATATGGTATTTATAACACGTCTATAAACAAGTGTTTCAAGGCGCGATGAGGCAAGGGAGGGGGAACAGAGGAAGGACAGAGACAACGATATTACTAGGCCAGGTGACATTGAGATCGCGCAAGTGCAGGGGAAGGGGAAAGGGGAAAAGTGAGGGGACAGTGCAGTACATGGGATCAACAGTAAAAAATAAATAGATAAATAGAATAAATAAAAGTAATAAGTAAAAGTGCGGCCAGGTGGTGACAAGTGCAAGGGTAAGTGGAGACATCAGCTGTCAAGTGCTGGCAGGGGACTGTAGGGATACAGAATACAGTCCCCAAGTGCGGGGTATGCCAAGGAGGCAGTGCAGGGGTGCAACTGGCGGGTTAGGGGACCTTTGCCTGAGATCAGAGGTGGCCAGGTGACCAGTGCAGTTTCATCCAGGAGTTCAGCAGGGGAGAGGAGGAGAGAAAGCAGAAGCAAAGATGTAGGTTTTGAGGTGCTTCCTGAACTGGAGATGATTCTCCTCAAATTACAGGGTGGCAGGGAGGCTGTTCCAGAGTGAGGACCCAGCCGAAGGAAAAGAGATCTAACACCAACTTGTTGCTTGGAGAAGCTACTGACCCTAAGGGAGTTGGAGGCAGATGAGCGAAGAGCTCGAGAATGAAGATGTGTAGGAAGAGAGATTTGAAGGTATTGAGGCCCACAGCCCCAGAAGGCCTTGTGGACAATGCATAGGGTTTTTAACTTAATCCTCACAGCCACTGGTAGCCAGTGCAGAGATTTCAGTCCTGGAGAGATACGATCCCTGGGCTTGAGATCAAGGACAAATCTTGCAGTCCTGTTCTGGATGAGTTGCAGAGGGTGGAGAGAAACATGCAGATTTAGAAATAGGCTGTTGCAGTAGTCCGGCCTAGAGAGGACCAGATCTCTGTAGACAGTGAGCTTCTGGGGGAAGGAGAGGAAAGGAAGAATACCTCTGAGGAGGTGCAGCTGGAACTGTGACTTCTTACAGATGTCAGAGACGTGAGGAGAGAAGGAGAGTGTTGAGTCAAAGATGACATGGAGGTTTTTAGCCTCACAGGTGGGAGCATGAAGAGGGCCAAGAGAGGCCGGCCAGAGAGTGACAGGAAAGGAGGGAGCAGGGTTGCCAATGAGGGTAATCTCAGTCTTACTGGCATTAAGTCAGAGGCCATTGGCGGCACACCACTCCTGGATAGCAGACAGACAGTCAGAGATGAGAGAAGGAAAAGAAGTGGCAGAAGGGAGCCTGAAAATGAGTTGAGTGTCAAACGCATAGCACTGAAAGTTGGGGCAGAGAGCGGCAATGCGGTGGGCAAGAAGTGCCATGTATTGGTTTAACAGCCAGGGACAGAGGTTAGACCACTGGGGAGCACCACAGGTGGAGATAGGGGACAGGGAGGACCCAGGTTGGACCTGGGAGGGTCGATCAGAGAGGAAAGAGGTCTGCCAAGACAGGGCCTGAATGGTGATACACAGGTTATCACGGAGACGGTTGAGAAGGATGGCATGGTTAACCATGTCAAACACAGAACAGGGATCAAGTAAGATGAGGACACGCAGGGTGTTGGAATCGCGGTTGGAGAGCAGGTCTTCACAAATGTTCAGGAGAGCAGTTTACATGCTTCTGGCAGTTCGGAAGCCAGACTGATGTTCATGGAGACAACCAACAGATTCAGGCCCATATTCACATCAAGGTGTTAAGTACCGAAAAGGACGTTAAAAGGGTTAACAACCTTTTCGGTACTTAAGACCTATTCTGAAGTTGGCACATTATTCCAAAGTCAGAAGGAATGCACCACTTTCGGAATACATGTGGCGGTTTCTAGGATGGGTTGGAAACCAACCTAGCTACCGCCACATTTGTAAACTGGCTTTTTTGAAGGCTATTCTTGTGGCACTCCGCCAGTTTAATATGTGCGCTAAACTAGCGCACATATACGGTACCCTTTTGGTGTTGTTAAACTGGAGGCGTGCCACAAGATGCCTTGTTTGGTGTGAATGAAAGTGTTCCTATGTGTAGAAACACTTTCATGTACACCAAAGCAAGCAGCTTCAATGTTGCTGCAACGTTGAAGCTGCTTGCTTTGGTGTACATGAAAGTGTTCATATACAACACACGGGTAACTATGAACACTTTAATTTACACCAAAGCGATGAAAGTGTTCATATACACCACACGGGTGTATAAGAACACTTTCCTATACACCAAAGTAAGCAGCTTCTTTTTAAAAAAAAAATGTTTTATTGTTGTTTTTGATGATAGCATCTTTACAACACGTACAAAACAAAATAAAATTACATCACATCATTAAAACAAAACAACAAGGAATGAACGTACATATCGTTAAAGATAAGAACTGATGTTTACATTCACTTTCCAACACTTAAGGCTTTGGGGGATTTTCATCATCCTATTTTCAGTACAATTGACAATCGGACACAACCATGTCAATACATCACTCAGTTTTATGAAAAAGTGTGGTTTGACAGCCCACTTTGTTTTGCATATTCAGAAAAGACATCTTGTACATTTACTTCTAGGCAGATAGGCAACCTCATCAAGGGGTATAATATTCTTAGTTCACTTTCTTTGATGTCGGTAGTCATATCACCCTTACCTCGTCTAAGCCACAAGGATCCCTATTTTGGCAGCTTTCCAATGAGCCAAGATTTTCCTCTACAATTTTGTGAAAATGGAAAAAGGCCATCAACAAAGATTTACTGTACCCTTCCATACCTTGTCTCCAAAGCATGTGAGTGTTATGTACCGATTCTTTTATATCATACTGGTTCAAGTACTTGGGCCTGGGTTGTAAAAAAAAGGGACAGCGTATTGTCAGATGCTTTAAAGTTTCAGATTCATTATCTGCTCTGCAGAATCTGTATTGAATGTCTTTTACTACACCAGTGGGTTTTTTCCAATTTTTCATCCTCACTTTAGTTGCAAAGAGATTTAGAGGCTAATTCATAGAATTTCGCACAAAAGTGGCGCATGCGGCTGGCGCACAGTGTCCCCGTGTGACACACTGCGGCAACCGCGTGCGATAAAATCCATTTCATCGCACAGCGTATTCATGGATTTTAGCCCCCAAAACCAGCCGTGGCGCAGAGTGGCACAGCGACCCTGCAGCAGTGCCAGTTACGCCCCCAAGAATGCCCTCGCGCAAGGAAAATCCATCAAAATCCCCAATTCATCGCAAATGTCTGCGCTAACCCTGGACCAGTTTACAGGGCTGCCAAACAGCAAACGCCAAGCGGGGTCCGTGTATTACTGGACTGCGCGGGAAGTTTCACACGTGATTGGCCCTGTGCGAGCGGGGTACGTGTATAACTGGGGAGCGCGGGAAGTTTCACACACGATTTCAGCAGGGTACGTGTATTACTGGGGTGCGCGGGAAGTTTCACACGCGATTTCAGCAGGGTACGTGTATTACTGTGGTGCGCGGGAAGTTTTACACGCGATTGGCCATGTATGAGCAGGGTACGTGTATTACTGGGGTGCGCGGGAAGTTTCACACGCAATTGGCCCTTGTGCGAGCAGGGTACGTGTATTACTGGGGTGCGCAGGAAGTTTCACACGTGATTGGCCCTGTGCGAGCGGAGCACATGTATTACTGGGGTGTGCGGGAAGTCTCACACGCGACTGGCCCTGTGCGAGCGGGGTACATGTATTACTGGGGTGCACGGGAAGTTTCACACGCGATTTCAGCTTGGTACGTGTATTACTGGGGTGCGCAGGACGTTTCACACACGATTGGCCCTGTGCGAGCGGGGTACGTGTATTACTGGGGTGCGCAGGAAGTTTCACATGCAAATTCAGCAGGGTACGTGTATTTCAGGGGTGCGCAGGAAGATCCACACGGAAATTCAGCAGGGTACGTGTATTTCAGGGGTGCGCGGGAAGTTTCACACGCGAGTCCATCAGGGCACGTGTATTTCAGGGGTGCGCGTGAAGTTTCACACGCGAATTCAGCAGGGTACGTGTATTTCAGGGGTGTGCGTAAAGTTTCACATGCAAATTCAGCAGGTTACGTGTCTTTCAGGGGTGCGCGGGAAGTTCCACACGCGATTGTCTTGGGTACGTGTGTTCCAGGGGTGCGTGGGAAGTCACACACCAATTCAGCAGGGTACGTATATTTCAGGGGTGTGCGGGGAGTACTAGGTTTTCGCTCTACACCCTCCACAGCCCCTGCAGGCAGCCCACACCACAGGGGACTACCCTGCACCCCTGCTCATGTCCCGCAGGCAGCCCATCCACCATGGGCATGCCCCCCAGCCAAGCCACATGTCACCTTGCACTACTGATCAACAATGCATGTCTCCCAGCACCCCCACCCCCCAGCACTGTGGGGCACCTGCCAGCAGGCCCCCACTCATGTCCAACTCATGTCCCCATGCACCCCCACCCCCAGCACTGTGGGGCACCCTCCACCAGGCCCCCACTCATGTCTCCCAGCACCCCCACCCCCCAGCACTGTGCGGCACCCTCCACCAGGCCCCCACTCATGTCTTCCAGCACACCCACCCCCAGCAGTGCAGGGCACCTGCCAGGAGGCTCCCACTCATGTCCCCCTGCACCCCCATCCCCCAGCACTGTGGGACACCTGCCAGCAGGCCCCCACTCATGTCCCCCTGCACCCCCACCCCCCAGCACTGTGGGACACCTGCAAGCAGGCCCCCACTCATGTCCCCCTGCACCCCCACCCTCCAGCACCATGGGACACCTGCCAGCAGGCCCCCACTCATGTCTCCCTGTACCCCCACCCCCCATCACTGTGGGGCACCCTCCACCAGGCCCCCACTCATGTCTCCCAGCACCCCCACCCCCCAGCACTGTGGGGCACCCTCCACCAGGCCCCCACTCATGTCTCCCAGCACCCCCACCCCCCAGCAGTGCAGGGCACCCCTGCCAGCAGGCCCCCACTCATGTCCCCCTGCACCCCCACCCCCAACACTGTGGGACACCTGCCAGCAGGCCCCCACTCATGTCCCCCTGCACCCCCATACTCCAGCACTGTGGGACACCTGCCAGCAGGCCCCCACTCATGTCCCCCTGCACCCCCACCCCCCAGAACTGTGGGGCACCCTCCACCAGGCCCCCACTCATGTCTCCCAGCACCCCCACCCCCCAGCACTGTGGGGCACCCTCCACCAGGCCCCCACTCATGTCTCCCAGCACCCCCACCATCCAGCACTGTGGGGCACCCTCCACCAGGCCCCCACTCATGTCTCCGAGCACCCACCACCCCCAGCACTTTGGGGCACCCGCCACCAGGCCCCCACTCATGTCTCCCAGTACCCCCACCCCCCAGCAGTGCAGGGCACCTGCCAGCAGGCCCCCACTCATGTCCCCTTGCTCCCCCACCCCCCAGCACTGTGGGGCACCTGCCAGCAGGCCCCCACTCATGTCCAATTCATGTCCCCCTGCACCCCCACCCCCCAGCAGTAAGGGGCACCGTCCACCAGGCCCCCATACATGTCCCCCTGCACCCCCACCGCCCAGCACTGTGGGACACCTGCCAGCAGGCCCCCATTCATGTCCCCCTGCACCCCCACCCTCCAGCACCATGGGACACCTGCCAGCAGGCCCCCACTCATGTCTCCCTGTACCCCCACCCCCCATCACTGTGGGGCACCCTCCACCAGGCCCCCACTCATGTCTCCCAGCACCCCCACCCCCCAGCACTGTGGGGCACCCTCCACCAGGCCCCCACTCATGTCTCCCAGCACCCCCACCCCCCAGCAGTGCAGGGCACCCCTGCCAGCAGGCCCCCACTCATGTCCCCCTGCACCCCCACCCCCAACACTGTGGGACACCTGCCAGCAGGCCCCCACTCATGTCCCCCTGCACCCCCATACTCCAGCACTGAGGGACACCTGCCAGCAGGCCCCCACTCATGTCCCCCTGCACCCCCACCCCCAGAACTGTGGGGCACCCTCCACCAGGCCCCCACTCATGTCTCCCAGCACCCCCACCCCCCAGCACTGTGGGGCACCCTCCACCAGGCCCCCACTCATGTCTCCCAGCACCCCCACCATCCAGCACTGTGGGGCACCCTCCACCAGGCCCCCACTCATGTCTCCGAGCACCCACCACCCCCAGCACTTTGGGGCACCGCCACCAGGCCCCCACTCATGTCTCCCAGTACCCCCACCCCCCAGCAGTGCAGGGCACCTGCCAGCAGGCCCCCACTCATGTCCCCTTGCACCCCCACCCCCCAGCACTGTGGGGCACCTGCCAGCCGGCCCCCACTCATGTCCAATTCATGTCCCCCTGCACCCCCACCCCCCAGCAGTAAGGGGCACCGTCCACCAGGCCCCCATACATGTCCCCCTGCACCCCCACCCCCCAGCACTGTGGGACACCTGCCAGCAGGCCCCCATTCATGTCCCCCTGCACCCCCACCCCCCAGCAGTGCAGGGCACCTGCCAGCAGGCCCATACATGTCCCCCCAACACCTCATGACGATCCATAATCATGGCCCCCATGCCCACTCAATACACTGCCTACACCACCCCAGTCCGAACACACCACCAGGTATGATATCCACCGGACAAAGAAATCACCAGCACATGATGCATCCCAAATGGCTAGTCTGCACATCAACACATATCCGTCAAACCCACACAATAACAGCATGTGAATGATAGAACACACATTGTGACATGCATGAAACCAAAGAGAGAACACCACACATTGAAGTACAAAATTATAATGTATTAAACAGAAAAGCAAGGCAATGAAATAGAACAGAAGAAAATGGAAATAATAAATGAAATCTAGCATGTCCAATAAATGAAAAAGATGCATGAAATCCAAATGAAAGGCAATCCAAAAGCAAGTCTCCAAAGTGTCAGTCTGAGAAAATAAATACAATGTTCCAAAATAAGAAAAAATCATTGATCCATGTGAAAAAAAAATCAAAAATCAAAATCCATTGTCAAACTATGTACAAGGTGAACATCCAGGGTCCATGTGCCCAATCCTTTAAATGAAACCTATAAAATAAAATACTACCTAATGAAGAACTATATACAAGAAGTTGGGGCATTGTCCAAGCGCCCCAAAACAAAACAAAACCGAAAGGAAACTTAACACTAAAGAACTATTTACAAGGGCAGCGGGCTAGTCCGACGGCTCACTTCTGGATGTTCCGGGCCAGGGCATCATCGAACTCCTGCTCAATGTCCCGGAGGCGGTCCTCCTCCATGGCCCCGAGGGTCCGCAGGGCTGACGACATGTTCTCCTCCAACTCCCTGTGGATTGCCTCAAGGCACTCGGCCCGCCTCAGGGCCCTCTGCATGGAGTTCTCCGCCCTGACCATCGTGAGCTGTGCCTCTTCCGCCCGCTGCCGCTCCGCATCTATGGCGTGGCCCAGCCACTGCCACATGGAAGACACTTCCTGTCCTGGGTCCTCCTGCCCTCCGGCCGATGCCTGCCCCTCCGATGTCGAAGGCCCCGAGCCATCATGGCTCCCACCTCTTTGCTGCTGCTGCTGTGCCTGTGCCCGTGCACTGGCTCCTGCTGCCTGCACATCCTCCACCGGCCGGGGTGCAGTCGTTGATGTGGCCACCCCTGCTGGACATCCGACTCCTGACTGTGGCAGGGATGTGTCCTCCACCAGCCTGGCCACACCGTCAGAGGCAGCTCCACAGGGCACCTAGGTGACAAATGGGTGGAAAGATGGCACAGAGGACGACTGGCGCATAGGGTGTTCAGTTGAGGAGGGGGTCGGAACAAGCTCCAGCAAATGGAGGAATCCGGCCTGGGTGACCTGTCCCAGTAGGCCGACGCGGTCAACGAGCCATTCGAGATGACATGCAGTCTGCTCATGAAAAGACTGCAAGTCACCTCGCATGGACCGTTGACGCAACCCCACACCAGTCAGGACAGGCTCAGCCTGTACCTGGATAGCCACGTCCGCAGGCAGAGGAAGGCGAGTTGTTGTAAGCTCATCTCCTGCCTGAAAACGGGTCTGGACGTAGGCATCCCTGCTGGTGCAAGATGATGCAGTGACAGGATCAGGGACAGGATTGCACACAGGCATCTCCGCGGCAGCCTGTGCTGCCTCCTGTCCCTGGTCCTGCACTGCACCACTAGCACCAGTGGAATCCCCACCTCCAGACCCCATCTCTGTCGCTTGCACGGCCTCCTCCTCCACCAAATACCCCACCAACCTGGATGACTCCGTGCCATCTTCCCCCGTTGGGCCCTGTGGGGTCCCAGCTGCCCCTTCTGCTGCCGAGGAGTCCAACTCCGACCTCCGCCTCTTGGACCTCCCCCCGGCAGCTGCGGCCTGGGATGCGGCACCGGACTCCTCAATCCCCGAAGAGATGACAACCTGGGAGGGGAGCCGGGCCTTGCGTCTCCGGCTGGCGGTGCAATCCCTGCCGATGTGCTCCACAGCACCTTCTCCACCCTCTTCATCAGTTGACGCTGCAGACAGGGAGAAATAAAACACAGGCATCAGGGCACTGTACAATGGACACATACACACATGACAGTTGTACATGAGTGGCATTAGGAAACCTCAGACATGGCATCACATTCGCCAACACACATGTCATTTCAACTCGCACACATGAGCCATACACAGCCATATTGCAACAGCCAGCACCATCCATACACATACAACAGCATGAGCAGGCAAAGGTGAGCCAGACATCACATGCAACACAGGGAGTGCACTACACATGCACACACACCAGCACACTTGCATGCATGCGTACACCTCTGCCAACTGTCGCAGTGTTCAGATTGGCATCCATGTCACATCTGCCAATCATGCTTCCACATCCCGCTGTCACATGCATCCATGTTGCATCACTGTTGCACCCTTGTCAAATACACACACATGCACATGTGCACAGTGCTGATACATGCAGCTGAAACCAACATCCATGAGTGACATCACGAACATGCCTACTTACATACACATTCATCCAAACATGTGTGCCCACACATCTGCATTTGGCATGCAAGCCTACACACACAAGCACAATCCATGTCTCACACATGAGAGCCCTCGCATGTGTTAGCCTCACGGCCCTGTACACCACCCCACCATACTTGGCCCCATAAAAACACATGTGCAACCTGCACAATACTGGCACACCACCACACGTACCGCTTACAATCATGATGCATGTACACTTACCGCTCGACTTCAGACGGGTCTGCCTCTCAAGGACCTGGACGTGGAGCGCTGGGGATATGCGTTTCAGGACCCTCATCTGATCGTCCGACAAGTGGCCCCGACGCCCCTTAGCATCCGCTGCCTTCAAGAGGCGCCGGGCCTTGTTGAGGGTCCTGGACCTGAAGTCCTCCCAGCGCTTCTGGACATGATGGAATAGTCGGACTGCCACCCCCTCCGCGTTGATGGCAGTCACAATGTCCGTCCAGATCCGAGTCCGTCCTTCCTTGTCGGCGCGCAAACTTCCGAAGAGGGCATCATACTGTCCCAGGACTCGCTCCACCAGGACACCAACTTCGGTGGCAGTGAAGCTGGTGCCCCTTTGCCTCTCTGGCCGGGGGTTGCCAGTGGTGCCAGATGTTGCAGTGCCCGACATGACAACCCCAGAGGCAGGAGTGGGTGGGCAACTGGGTCCTGGGGCTGGTCTGTGGAGCGATGGAATCCCAGTCGGGAGTCTTCGGTTCCAGCAGGGGTGGTCACAGCAACAGCACCCCTGGCTGATGTGCAGGCAGCAAATGGCAGGGCACGTGGGCAGTAGGCAATCAGGCAGCAGCAGATGGCAGGTGGGAGCGTGCTCAGGGCTCTGGGGGGCAGTAATTCGGCCTTCTGGGCAGGAGCGTGGTCTTCCGTGTGCTTACGTGTGGCCAGCTTGATACGGAGTGATTTGGCACGTGAAAATCAAGCATGTCTGCGTGTCATTCGAGGAAAGGGCCTTAGCGCGTAAGCGCGTCAGCACACGTACGCAAATTCATTGGCCCAAAGGCCCCCAGCGTGTAGGCGCGTCTATGACATTACGCGCACATGCGTTTTCCATGGCGCATAGAAAAAATAAGCAGGTCAGAGTGTCATAGCGTGCAATTGATGGAAAGGGCCTCAGCACATATGCGCGTCTGTGACGTGTGTGCTTGGGCGTTACCCTATGACTGCACGTCAGAGTGTCATCTCGTGTAATTGGAGGATAGGGCCTTAGTGCGTACACGCGGAAGTGACGCTGGACGTGTGGGCATGTTTAAAAGGTACGTGTAGAACGCCATTTCCTTGTACGTGCTTTTCGTGGAGAGCAAGTGGGTGAAATCTTTACTTCTTGTCGGTTCACACGCGATTTACTTCACAGCGTTCCAAGTTCGTACTCCCTGTTAACTCTGACACAGAGTCGGTCCCAGTCCATCCTGCTGACGTTTCCCCTGACTACATCACATTTCAGCTAATGCCTGCACCAAGTCCCATGGTGAGTGTTCATTTCCACACTCCTAGTCCACAATCCACCGGGGCTCCTGCCCCTAGTGTCCAGAGCAGCGTAGGACACTCAGGATCCCCACCACCTTCCAAGCGGAAGAGGAAGAGAGCTTTTTCTCTTTTTGTCTTTTTCCTGGACCTGTTTCCTCAAACAGCGTTCACTTCTTCTGTTGTCCTGTCTCCTCAGACAGCGTACAATTCTTCTTTTGGCGGGGGTGTTGCCAACGCGCACACGCGCGTATTTTTCACGCGATTTTTCCAGGCAGACGATGAGTCGCGCACGTATTTAACATCTGTGCTTGCCCCGTGTGTTGCGTACCTCTTCAGAGGTCAGTCTAGTCTGCGTGTGATACGCATACGTTCATTTTTGTGTTTTTGGGTGCCACAGCGTAGTGCAGGTTTTTTTTTCCACGCACGTGGTCTAGGAGGGGTTGCGTGCACATTATCTCCCTTTTTTGGGGTGCCTGTTCGCTGCGTGACCCGTCATCTTCCCCCAGGGGTCACATACAGCCTTGCTAGAGCACTAGGGTACGAATTCCATCTAGTACCCTTCCCCTTTGACCCCCAATTGCCCAGGACAATAGTTAATTGCAACTCCCATACGCACAACAACATCGGTGCCATGGTTGGGAGGCAAGCACGTGGTAAGGGTGGCAAAGGTGGCCGAGCCACAAGAGGTGGCCGTGGTGGATACGGTAGGGACGTGGCCGGGACTTGCAGGGTGCCCCTATCCCCCAATGTGTGGGTGACCAGTCAGGGACACCCATGCCCCCCCCCTGGTTGAGGGTAACGTGGCTGACACCATCCCTGCTCAGCCCTTGTTGGACCAGCCCATTGTGGCACCAGACCTGGCACAGGGTGACTCCATGGCTGACTTCCAGGTCAGCAGGTCTAGGCCACGTGTGGCAGTGCACGTTGGTGTCACCAGGCCACGTGGATCATGGGCAGCTATGTCATCTGCTGCCCCGAGTAGGCAGGGTGGGGAGGCTGCAGGGGCAGCTGCGGCTCCATCCACCCCAGCTCTGAGTCTCGCAGCCAGGACAGTGTCGGTCCCAGTCCATCCTGCTGACGATCCCCCTGACTACATCACACTTCAGCTAATGCCTGCACCAAGTCCCATGGTAAGTGTTCATTCCCACACTCCTAGTCCACAGTCCACCGGGGCTCCTGCCCCTAGTGTCCAGAGCAGCGTAGGTCACTCAGGATCCCCACCACCTTCCAAGCGGAAGAGGAAAAGTGCTCGTCCAGTACAGGCTGATGCCGCAGACACGGCTACACAGTACGGCCCACCAAGGAAGACCAGCTTCAATCAGGCGGAACTTGATGGATGCACTTGTGGAGTATGTGTCCGCACATGACAGCGAAATGGTGATTACTGCAGGATGCAAGACAACACCTGCACAACGTCAGGCACACTGGCAGACCATCGCGGACATCATAAGTGCCCTTGGATTCATGAGGCGCACAACTAATGATTGCTACAAGCGCTGGAATGACCTGAAGTGCAGGGCAAAGAAAAAGCTGGCCTCAAGTCATGCCACAACTCTAGTGACTGGAGGTGGGTCTCCAGCAGAGGACATAGAACTCACTCCACATGAGTATGTTGCTGGGACCTACGTCATGGAGGAACAGATCCAAGGCGTGGGAGACCTGCCAGATTATGAGGCATTGTCCAGTGAGTGCACATGCATGTGTCTGTCATCCATGTGCATGGTGTGTGTGTGAGGGCTTCTGATTGAGTGCCAGGTGAGGGTGTGTGTGCCTGAGTGGTTTGGGTCACCCATGTGCTTCATCCAATACATTCTGCGCACAAGGATTTGGGTATTGCAGTATTCCTTCTGGCAACAGTAGACATTCAGCCCAACCTCACGCCAGTTGCCCTTGAAGTGTCATCTTGCCACAGCATAGTTGCGTATTATTCTGTGTTCATTCAGGCTGATTGTTTGCATTCCACCACTTTCACTAGGCATTTCTCAGTCCTATTGTCACATGTGTGACATGGCTATGGTACATGCCATCTGTGTGATGGCATGTGTCATGTATGTGTATTGGACATGCCAATCACAGGCCAATGTGTGATGGCCCTGCTAGCCAGCATGCAGCAAATGTGTTGATCTTCCATCTTGGTGTCATCAATGTGTGCTATTTGCCTCCCCTTCATACGCAGTGATGGTGCATGCATGGGAGGGTTGTAGTCATGTGGGACATGTGCCAATGAAGTACTGTTTCTGTTGCTTCTCAGCCCTAATTGTGTGAAATGGTGCTAATGCCTGTTCCCATTTCTTTTCTTTCATGTCTTTGCAGGGGAGGATGCACTTGATACTGCTGGGGTTGTGGAGATGGTGCAGACCCAGGCACCAGTGAGGGACGTGGTGTGGTGGTGGGTGAGAATCCACACTTGCTGCAGACCATCATCTCAAGGGTGTCTCTGGGTGCACCTCCCCCGAGCTCTATTCAGGTGTCAATTCGGATGATGAGACCTATGTGCGGTCGCAGGTAAGTGTTTCTGGGAGGGATTCTGTACTGTCCAACCCACCTGCACCAGGGGTAGAACCCTCAATGGGGATGTCAGTGTTGGTAGGTCCGCCTTTGGTGGTTACGATGCAGGGTCACGCACCGCAACATCTGATCCTGTTTCTGGGCCAGCAGATCAGAGGGGGAATGCAGTCCTGCAGCCTCAGGCAGTGCCGGCACAGCAAGGCGCAGTTCGCGTTGCCCAAGACAGGTGTGGTGCCCACCGACGCGGTGGCCGTACGCCACCTGGCAATACCGCATGGGAGCAATCCATATACGCTATGGCAAACCAACAGGCAGCATCATCTGAGATGATGGCTCAGGCCATGGATAGGGTGGCCACTTCCATTGATCCCCCAAGAAAGGCTGATGGAACAACTACAGCAGGCAACAGACTCCATTTGCCAGTCACACAGGGAGGACATGTTGGCGTCCAACAGGGACAGGCGGACGGCACTGGAGACTCTGCGGGAAGCCATTCCTATTGAGTTCCAGGGCCACAGGAACTCCATCAGCTCAGGGTGACTCTTGTTGAGCTTGAGGCTTCAACTGACAAGAGGACAGAACAGCAGCTGGAGGGGCTCACATGTACGCTCTCAGCTGAGATGCAGGCAACTAGGGAGGAGGTCCGGGCATCCCGTGAGTTGTTGCATGGGGACCTCTGCACGATTATCCTCTAGAACCAGACCTTCCACACGCGCATGCTTGCTGCCATGGAGGATCAGACTAGGGCTTTGCGTGGGCTGCCTCCCATAGTGCCACCACCTCCTGATGCAGCTGCAGAGGGTGAGGAGAGCGACAGCAGCAAATCTCTCACAATACGGTAGCCGTGCAGGCCATGAGCCGATGGGGGTGTTTTTTTCCGCAAGATCCACACAGGTGGGTTTTGGTGTGCACCCTGTCCTCGGACCTCCTGGGTGGCCTCCCCCACCTCCCCTGGCCCATTCAAGGCCATTTTTGATTTTTGATTTTTGATTTTTTTGACAGTGTGTTGCCTTGAGTGGCTCCCGTGGGCATACGCTGTATTGTGGCTGGGCACATGCAGGCTTGTCCTGTATTTGGGTTAGATGCTTGGGTTTGGGTGACACACACCCCTCCTGCTTCCCATTTCCATGGGCTTGCAAAGGGTGTGCCCAAGTGACATTGACTTACACAGTGACGTTGGACTCCCATTTGATGTGTGGGCAGTCTGGAGTCAATACTGTGTATACATTCCTAGTGCATATTGTTGTTGTATTGTACACTGCATGGTGTATTGATATGTGCCTCTGCATCCATCTCATCCTCCTAATTTGCAGGTCCATTTCTCATGTATTCACAAGGCGGTCTACTTTGGAAATGGAGTCCATGTTGTAAGCAGTGCACCTACACTTTTGCGTGGCGCTAACACTGTACAGTTGGAAGTGTTCGAAGTGCTGGCATTATCAGGTAGTGAGACTACCAATTTTTTAAATCCGTACTGTCATGTTTATGGTAGGTTGGAGGTTGTGTAGGTGATTAGTATTATTTGTAAATATTTGGTAATATGTGTTGTTGGTCCTGCATTACTGTGAGCATTTCATGTGTGGCCAGTTTCCATTAGGGGCACTGTAGTTTGTGACACTTGTGTCATGTTGTGGGGATTCATTTGTTTGCTCTCACATAGCATGACATGCCATGGTGTGTTGTGTGGCAGTGCCGGGGAGGGGTTGGGTGACATGGCACTGTTCTCATGTTGTATTTAGCAAGTGGGTATTCATTTTTGCTGCATAGAAGTGTGTCTTTTGATGACACTGCATTGGTGGTGTTTGTGTAGGTAGGGATGCACACATTGTGACACTTCCAGGTGAAAAATCTCAGGCTGCTATGGTTCTGACAGTTGACTGTCCCTTAATTCATCAGAATTGTCAGATTGAGTCATCATTGATTGTCAGATGGTATGTGCCAGGGCTGTGTACACTCCACAGGGGTGTGATTTCTATATGAAGTAATTAGCCACCAGCTGCGTACGGGCTGCCTCACCCCGTGCCCTTTCCCCTCCCATGCGCAGCGGGCGTGCATGTGGTTGGGGATGTGGGGGCACCACCATGTCCACAGCCAGGCCCCGGCGTGTTGCAACATTGTGCAGGACACATGCTGCCACTATGATCCTGCATATGATCCTGAACGGTCAAGGGAGCGAAAGCGTGACTTGAGCACTCCGAATGTGCGCTCCACTATGCCCCGGGTTGCAATATGGGCTGTGTTGTATCTTACCTTGGGAGGCGTGATGGGGTTCCGAATTGGCGTCATCATGTGGGTGCTCAGAGGGTAGGCACTGTCCCCTGGGGAGGTGGTGATGAGGATCATTAGTGGGGTAGTGACATTACTCTGTATCTGTCATGCATGCGTGTGCTGTGGCATTTATACTCACCAAGCAGCCATGCATCGCCATGCCGCCCAGCTTCCATGTCCCAGTTTAGGGTTGACATCCTGTAAATGAAGCTTTCGTGGGTGGACCCTGGATAGTTGGCATATACTGAGGTGATGATTCCCTTGGCATCACATACTACCTGGACGTTGATGGAATGCCAGTGCTTGCGGTTTTGATAGATGTGCTTAGATGCCAAGGGGGGATATAGAGCCACATGGGTGCAATCAATGGCACCTAGCACTTTGGGGAATTGGGCCACCCTGTAGAAATCCTGGCTGACAGCCTGCCTTTCTGCAGGTATTCTGGGCAGGTATATGTGCCTGCGGACTGATGGGCGTGCAGTGATGATGGCCAACACCTGGTGTAGGCACTGTGACTGCGTGGCCTGTGACACCCCCCCCACTATGGCACTTGTCCGATGAAAAGATCCGGTAGCCCAGAAGTGCAGTACATTGAGGACCTTCTCCAGGGGTCTCAGTGCTTGGGAGCACAGGGTGGGTGATGTGAGGTCATCTTCCCACTCACTGACCAGGTCAAGTATTATGTGAGGTGGAAACCTGTACCTCCCATACACCTGGTCATCAGGTATACCAAAAAGGCTGGTTCTGGGTGTGAAGATTCTGGCCCTGACTATCCTCCTCCTCCTCCTGCGGTATCCCACGGCCACTGCTGCTAGGAATGGTATATTCATCCTGGCGTCTGAGCTTGTTTGTTGTTTACGCACACTTTTATGCTGCGCGGGACGTGCGCCTGCTTCATGCTGGCGTACGTGTTTCCGGATTGGACATTTTTTTGGGCGCGTTGTAGGCGACCGTGTAAATCTTCCCGCCCACCCCAGGAATACACGTAACACGCTCTCCCAGGCCCAGTCGCAAGTGAATATTCCCGCCCACCCCAGGAATACACGTAACACGCTCTCCCAGGCCCAGTCATGTGTGGAAGTTCACGCAAACCCGTATTACATGTACCCTGCTAATATCGCGTGTGGAAGTTCACGTTGACCCATAATACACGTACCCTGATGAAATTGCGCATAAGACTACCCGCGCACCCCTGAAATACACGTACCCAGGCAAATCGCACTGCTGGGGGGTGGGGGTGCAGGGAGACATGAGTGGGGGGCTGGTGGACGGTGCCCCTGACTGCTGGGGTGTGGGGGTGCAGGGGGACATGAGTGGGGGCCTGGTGGAGGGTGCCCCTGGATGCTGGGGGGTGGGGTGCTGGGAGACGAGTGGGGGTCTGGTGGAGGGTGCCCCTGTATGCTGGGGAGTGGGGGTGCAGGGGGACATGAGTGGGGGCCTGGTGGAGGGGGCCCCTGGATGCTGGGGGGTGGGAGTGCTGGGAGACATGAGTGGGGGCCTTGTGGAGGGTGCCCCTGACTGCTGTGGGGTGGGGGTGCAGGGGGACATGAGTTGGACATGAGTGGGGCCTGGTGGAGTGTGCCCCTGTCTGCTGGGGGTTGGGGGTGCAGGGGGACATGAGTTGGACATGAGTGGGGGCCTGGTGGAGGGTGCCCCTGGATGCTGGGGGGTGGGGGTGCAGGGAGACATGAGTGGGGCCTGGTGGAGGGTGCCCCTGACTGCTGGGGGTGGGGGTGCAGGGGGACATGAGTTGGACATGAGTGGGGCCTGGTGGAGGGTGCCCCTGGATGCTGGGGGGTGGGGGTGCTGGGAGACATGAGTGGGGCCCGGTGGAGGGTGCCCCTGGATGCTGGGGGGTGGGGGTGCAGGGAGACATGAGTGGGGGCCTGGTGGAGGGTGCCCCTGGATGCTGTGGGGGGGTGCTGGGAGACATGAGTGGGGGCCTGGTGGAGGGTGCCCCTGGATGCTGGGGTGTGGGGGTGCTGGGAGACATGAGTGGGGGCCTGGTGGAGGGTGCCCCTGGATGCTGGGGGGTGGGGGTGCTGGGAGACATGAGTGGGGGCCTGGTGGAGGGTGCCCCTGGATGCTGGGGGGTGGGGGTGCTGGGAGACATGAGTGGGGGCCTGGTGGAGGGTGCCCCTGACTGCTGGGGGGTGGGGGGGTGGGAGACATGAGTGGGGGCCTGGTGGAGGGTGCCCCTGACTGCTGGGGGGTGGGGGTCCAGGGGGACAGGAGTTGGACATGAGTGGGGCCTGGTTGAGGGTGCCCCTGGATGCTGGGGGGTGAGGGTGCAGGGGAACATGAGTTGGGGCCTGGTGGAGGGTGCCCCTGGATGCTGGGGGGTGGGGGTGCTGGGAGACATGAGTGGGGGCCTGGTGGAGGGTGCCCCTGACTGCTGGGGGGCGGGGGGTGGGAGACATGAGTGGGGGCCTGGTGGAGGGTGCCCCTGACTGCTGGGGGGTGGGGGTCCAGGGGGACAGGAGTTGGACATGAGTGGGGCCTGGTTGAGGGTGCCCCTGGATGCTGGGGGGTGAGGGTGCAGGGGAACATGAGTTGGGGCCTGGTGGAGGGTGCCCCTGGATGCTGGGGGGTGGGGGTGCTGGGAGACATGAGTGGGGGCCTGGTGGAGGGTGCCCCTGGATGCTGGGGGGTAGGGGTGCAGAGGGAAGGGACATGAGTGGGGGCCTGGTGGAGGGTGCCCCTGGATGCTGGCGGGTGGGGTGCTGGGAGACATGAGTGGGGGCCTGGTGGAGGGTGTCCCTGGATGCTGGGGGGTGGAGGTGCAGGGGGACATGAGTTGGACATGAGTGGGGCCTGGTGGAGGGTGCCCCTGACTGCTGGGGGGTGGGGGTGCAGGGGGACATGAGTTGGACATGAGTGGGGCCTGGTGGAGGGTGCCCCTGGATGCTGGGGGGTGGGGGTGCAGGGAGACATCAGTGGGGGCCTGGTGGAGGGTGTCCCTGGATGCTGGGGGGTGGGGGCGCTGGGAGACATGAGTGGGGGCCTGGTGGAGGGTGCCCCTGGATGCTGGGGGGTGGGGGTGCTGGGAGACATGAGTGGGGGCCTGGTGGAGGGTGCCCCTGGATGCTGGGGGGTGGGGGTGCTGTGAGACATGAGTGGGGGCCTGGTGGAGGGTGCCCCTGACTGCTGGGGGATGGGGGGGTGGGAGACATGAATGGGGGCCTGGTGGAGGGTGCACCTGACTGCTGGGAGGTGGGGGTGCAGGGAGACATGAGTTGGACATGAGTGGGGCCTGGTGGAGGGTGCCCCTGGATGCTGGGGGTGGGGGTGCAGGGAGACATGAGTGGGGGCCTGGTGGAGGGTGCCCCTGACTGCTGGTGTGTGGGGGTGCAGGGGGACATGAGTTAGACATGAGTGGGGCCTGGTGGAGGGTGCCCCTGACTGCTGGGGCGTGCGGGTGCAGGGAGACATGAGTGGGGGCCTGGTGGAGGGTGCCCCTGGATGCTGGGGGGTGGGGGTGCTGGGAGACATGAGTGGGGGCCTGGTGGATGGTGCCCCTGACTGCTGGGGTGTGGGGGTGCAGGGGGACATGAGTTAGACATGAGTGGGGCCTGGTGGAGGGTGCCCCTGACTGCTGGGGGGTAGGGGTGCTGGGAGACATCCGTTGGTGGGCAGTAGTGCAAGGTGACATGTGGGTTGTTTGGGGACCATGGCCACGGCGGATGGTGTTAGGCGGAAACCTGTGCAGGTCCCTGTGGGACCACTGCAAAATATTTAGGACTACAGGTGTTTGGCAGTAAACCCAGTTGGTAGCAGTCTGTACCACACAGATTCACTTGGTAGCTGTGGCTGAGTAGTCAGACTTCTCTCAAGAAGAGTTAGGCAGTATGTGGAGTATACAACATAGGGCAATCTACACAGTAGAACAAGCAAACACGGAACAGAGCTTCGGTGTAAAAATATATAATTATTTATAAAAACACATCTATGAAAAACACACTGGCACTAATACGGCATACAACTTCAATCACAATTACTATAAGTAAATCAATCCCCCTAACAATGGTTCGACAAGTCTAGGTTCAACGGCACCACTTATTTGCAGACAGAGGTGAATGCTGTAACCTAGATGGCACTCTAGTATTTCTAGTATTCATTAGGAGGGGAGAGAAAAGGCAGGGTATGAAATCAACTCGGTACCAACACTTTTATGAACAAATGCAAGGCAAGTAAGGCAGGGTCTACTGTAGATCGCAACGTTCAGAGGCCAGGCCCACTCGGAGAGAGGCAAGGCGATATGTCCGAAAAGTATCACAGTGGAAATGCAATTCGAGTCTTTGTTGCAAATTGTCTCAGAAAGTTTGGACCAGTTCGGAACAGAAAGTTAAGAAGGCTTGGAGGCGACCCAATGGAGAGGCAAGGATTAAGACACCTCACTCTAACCATGACAAGGGAAGCCAAGCGGACACGGTACCTTGTAGGTGGAGAGACATCTCCGGCGGGGGCAGTTGTTCCTTGTGGTGGATGCAAGTCGGGGCTTTGCCAAGAGAAGAGATCATCTCGTCGTCGAAGGAAAGTTGAAGATCGTTGCACCACAAGGGAACAGACCAGACGCGGAGTGCTTCGTCACAAGGCACCACCTTTTGGTCACGGTACGGGTTAGTGGCTATCCGGTTGCCGGGGTGCTCAGCACGGGTAATTCGACCACTACGCCCTGGAAGCGAAGAAAAAGCAAAGGGACTGGTTGTGCCCACCAGTCAGGGGAAGAAGACTCTCCGGCGGGGAGATCTCCTATGTCGTTGGGAAGTGGGGAGTCGGTTCAGCAGGGCTGGCTCAGATTTACCCTCGTCGGATTCTTAGGTCCTGTGGCGACTTCTGAAAATCGAGTCCCTAAAGCCCTGCTTTTATGCAGAAAACCCCCATTCATTCAGCCTAGCTGTCAATCAAAACACGCTAAGTGGTGAGCGGGGTGGCTCACCACTTGGGCCACTCACACCAGAGTGCGACTTGAGTTGGCAAGGCAACTCAGTCCAGGGTGCCTAAACCCCCTCCCACACCCCCTGTGGTAATGGCACCACTTTTGTGGGTCTCTGTGTAGAAGCATGCCAAAAGGGAACAAAGGGCTCAACCTTTGGTTCGGAGTTACAGAGACGAACACAGACACCATTTTAAAAACCGAGTTCTGGCGGAAAATACCAACCGATAGATTTATTTAAGACAAATAAACCGGAGGTATGTTAGAGACTAACGGGAAAAAGTATTAGTCCCCAGCAATGAGAAGAATCCCATAGAATTATATTCGGGGTCGAATATAACAAGTAGTTTCCACTGCCACCAGCCAAAACTCGACGAGGGGGGACGGGACAGTGCCCCCTCGAATAACAGACCCAGGGGCAATCGAATTAGCCCTACTAGTACGTCCACAATAGGATGGTTTGTACTAGTTCTGTTAGTAAATTTAGGTCTAGTAAAGCCAATGGTGACTTTACATGCCCTGGGAGCCAGTCAGTCCCAGGCTATGGAGTCTATGGTGGGATCCTCTAGGACACCCCAGTGTTACGGCACGGAGGGTGTGGTGTAACACACATAGTAAAACATATGAGACCCTATGGAGTCAAAGACCCCATAGACCATAGAACACATTGACATTCAAAAGGAATTAACCACATTCATGTCCAAGAGTGGGAGAAAAAGAGTCTCATTCTTGGCAGGATGGAAAAAAACAAACTCCAGGAATCCAGAAAAGCTGCTGGGGGACTCACTAGGTTAGGAAATTCAGCCTAAACAGAGAATTATCCCGAACAGATGTGCTGCCTGCGGGACATGTGTAGAGTGCAGGGTAGTCCCCTGTGGTGTGGACCGCCTGCAGGGGCCGTGGAGGGTGTAGAGGGAACAGCTGGGAGGACCCACATGGCCAATTCACGTGTAGGACTCCCCGGCACCCCCGAAATACACGTATGCTGCTGGATTCGCATGTGGAATTTCCTGCGCACCCTGAGTACACGTACCCTGCTGGAATCGCGTGTGGAACTTCACACGCACACCGAAATACACGTACCCTGCAAATTCACGTGAAACTTCCCACGCACCTTGGAATACACGTACCCTGCTGAAATCGTGTGTGAAACTTCACGCGCACCCCGAAATATACGTACCACGGACAATCGCGTGTGGAACTTCCCGTGTACCCCGAAATACACGTACCCAGGCCAGTCGCGTATGGAACTTCCTGCGCACCCCGAAATACATGCACACACTATTTTTCACACAGCGGGTGTCCGTGTTTGTCGGTACCCCTTTGCACCTCATTTGTCCTAGAGGGCCACAGTATGGATCATTCATCATAGCTGTATATAGGTGCTTTTTGTAAGCGCACATTTTGGCGCACATTTATTTCAGGCGCAGGGACGCTACCGCCTGCTTTCTTGTGGCGGACTTGTTTGGCCCTGTGCGCATCTTTGCCGTGCGCTGGTTTGCCCTATTCGATTCCATGAATACAAGGTGTAGGCGAGTGTGTGGGCGTTCTGCGCACTTGCCTCCTGTACTTCCCCCGTGACGCCCATATTTTCACGCGTTGTTCCCCATTACGAGTGTTACGCCCCGTGTTCCGCCTACTTTTGTTATGTGTGCCGTGCTATGTGCGATTTCGCTGTGGCCATGGCGTACGCCGTTGGATGACCTGTGCGCTGGCGTGTGCCGCGCACTTTTTCAGCGCACATCCAATATTTTTCTCGCGCACGGACTTCCATGAATCGATGTGCGCTGGTTTCCCTGCGATTTTCGCACTTGCACTGCGATTCGCACGTTTTGGCACCTCTGCGCCGGAATTTTCGGCGCACATTAATTCCATGAATCGGCCTGTAGGTCTAAAGCGCATAAACAGTATCCTCACTTTGTAAGCAGCTTCAACATCCTGCAATGTTGAAGCTGCTCACTTTGGTGTATAGGAACTGTGATCTGTGCAGCATTTATGTAAAATAATGAATAAGAGGAGGTCCCAGCCCCTGCAGGAGGCGCTCAGGATTGGGGATAACGCACTGTACTTATGAATTGCTTCATGCAGAGGTCATGTTAGAATGAGGAAAAATTGCCAGGTTGTATAGCTACGGTACAACATGTAAATATGTGTAAGATTTGTAGGATTGTTGGGTAGGTTTTCAGCGGATTTCGAGGTGTAAATTGGGTAATACGGCTGGGTTTTGATTTACTGTACCAGTTTCAATGGGCGAAGAAAATTAAAGTGTTCAGAATGTGTTGCTTTGATTAGTTGTTTTATTTTGTATTCATTTTGCTGTATTAATTTTAACATGTGTAAAGTAGGTAGGATGGTTTCTTTAGTTTGCAGCAGATTTCGAGGTGTAAGTGGTGAAGAGAATGAAAGTGTTCAGATTTTGTGGCTTTAATTCATATTAATTTTACACTTTTTGTTTGTCACCGGCGGATTTCGGGGCAGTCCTAGCCGGGGAGGAGTACGCTGCAGCTTGGACCGTGTGCGGTTTAGGTTATCAGTGTATGTCATCTCACAAAAAAGAGGGTGGGGGTGGGCACCAATTGGGGCTGACACCGCTATGTCGTTATTTAAAAAAAATGCTGCCGAGATTGGATTGCGCCCGTTACAACTAAAAACAGACGGAATCCACACAGTTCACTGTTGTGCTCTACGAGGATGTCCAGGCCCACTTGAGAATACCAGTGGAGCCTGGGCGACTTCTTTTGGTGCAATGAATCGTGCTGTTTAGCACCTTCACTGCGCCAAGTTCAGAATATGGGGCTCAGAGTAGAGATTAAGTTGGGAGATGGACAGCTTTTCCAGGAGTTAGGCTACCTGCCCTTAGACCCATACCTCCTTCTCCATTTGGAAATGACTATACATATTTTGAAAATGTGTACATATTTTCATTTTGTATTGATATCTCACTGCTGTCCATGTTCCCACGTATGTCTGCCCCTTCATCACCTGAATCGTATTCTGCGCAGTGCGCACTAATGCTGCGTCCATTGCTCAGCAACCAGAAATGAGAATGCTCAGCACGCTGCTTTTCTTTGCATAAGTACAGTGCTAGAATGCCTCACTCCCTCGAAATAGGGTACTGTGATGAGTCAAGGGGTAAAATGTACCACTTTGTAATACCATGACATTCTTGAGGTTCATCAACCATGAATGTGCACCTCTTTAGGCATTGTCCGTTTCTCCTGCAGATTTGGACGAGTGGATGGAGGAATTTGACTAAATGCTGCAATACAACCTTGGCATTAGGAGCAATTCAAAATGTACAGAATGATTGTCAGAAGTTGCTACCCGTCGGCAATTGGATTCCATCGCCATTCAGTTCAAATTAACAATTGTAGCATATTTCACATAGGCAGTTAAATGTATCATCAGTGGGTATGAAATTCAAAAAGTTATTTTTCATAGGTGTAAACTACTGTCTAATCAGTCAAAAGAGAAAGATGCATTCTAAAATACTAATTGTTTAGTTGCCAATAACTTAAGCTAATAATTGCTTTTTTACAGCAGCATGTCACATGAAGATTATTCGTCTGGCAGTACCAGCTTTCCCTTCCTTAGCATACACCGTTGCAACAGGTAGTTCATTTCTTCAGATATTGCACATTTTATTATACAGTCAATGCACAATGTCATGTCTTGTTAAAGTGTATAGTATTATCCTGATTGATTTTGTAATAGAAAACAAACAGAAATGCTAACGAATTGACTACTAACCATGCAGGGACATCTTCAAAAACAATTTGTTGAATATTAATGAACTGGAAATGTCATTTCTGGTCCAATTACTTCGAGTAATTACTTTTATTTTTTAATTATGGAGGAAGTGAATTTTAATAAGGTCAATTTTACAATTACGGTTTTTTTTAAATACATAATTGTATTGACACCAAACCTTTTAATACAAAGGATGACTGTGTCAACATCTGTGTAATGGTATGTAAATTCAGCAATAGTATATTTCTACTTATTCTACAGAAAGATGAAAGTTAATTAGCGGTTGTTCTCAGGAAAAGTTTGATAGAAACTGATTTCACTTTTTAATATCTGTGCACACACTTGTCCATCATGGAAAATTAGGAGATATACAAAAATGGCCTCTAATTTCCTGCTGCCCAGCGTACAACAGATGCTGCATGAAGATAAAATTGTAAAGCTATGATTCTTAGTCAATAATGACCCACTGGACTGGCCATGCCAGTCGATAATGCTAAGGTGGTGCTAATAGAAAAAGAAAGGAAAAACACACTTTATGCATTGCTTTCTTTGGACACGCTGATTCTGAGTAGTTAAACATTGGAGCGGTAATAATGGAGAAGAAAACAGTTACCCGATGTTTTCTTACTTACAAAGAAGAACTCAGCGAGCAGAGAAACAGTCTGCGTAATGGCACAGGCCCGACCGCACACACGTGATCCGGGACCGGAGTGCACCATTGATTACAGACTGAACTCCTACCATTCCATTTGTCTAACGACTCCTAATGGAATACTAACGTAACATGGTTACTTTACAATAATATTAATAATGATACAATATCTTTCTTCATGGCCATATATCATAATATTTTTGTCTAAAGTGCTAATAAATGTACCTTCCGGGAGGTGTTCCTCATTCCAGCAGACCTCAGAAACAGTGTCTCTGTCTCTCTCTCGACCCCACTCCTGTTTTCACAACTCTCTCAGCCAGATATACACAATGGGCCTCATTACAAGTTGTGCGGAATGGGTTTAACGGCGCCGGTAATGGTGCCGGCGCCGTTAAACACATTTCGCACAATTACGAGGTCCCCTCACGCGACCTGTTCTGGACGTCTGGTTTTTCCAGACGTCCATAGCGGGTTCCGCGAGGGGACCAGGGAGCTAACAACGGGCCCCTTCGTAATGGGCCCGTTGTTAGCTCCCTCCCCATCCCCATTGAGCCCTATGAGGGCTCCAATGGGAATGGGGAAGGACAGGGCCCGGGTTCCCTGAAGGAGGAAATACCAGGCCCTCCATACTCGGAATGGCCCGATATTTCCCCATTCAGGGAACTCGGACCCGATTTTGGAGGCAGCCATGCCCTTATTAAGGGCATGGCTTCCTCCAAAGTCGTAATGAGGCCCAATGCCTATAAAGTACATTGTTGAATCATCATCTACCTAGAAGCCACTCCCTTTGCCCATCATCTTCTATTGTCAATATTGGCTCCCCTGTGCTAAAAGGCCTATTGTTTAAATTTGCTTTGGAAGGGTCACATTGGTATTACTGAAGTGGCTGCAAGACCCTTTCTGTAACACCTACGCCATGCCTGCTAGATTTGCAGATGTGCACTCACAAGGAGCACATATGAAAAAAGCCCCTCCGGATACGAGGCATCCCAAAGGCACAATGCATCTGCAGACAGTTAGTGCGCGCCGCATCATAAAGACCCCTTATAACCATGTTCATTTAAAAAAATATATATATATTTGAATTAGCTGAAATAAATCAACCTTTCAAAATGTTTAAATAAAATAAATACATAAAACTTTCTGTATAGAAAACGTGTTCATTATGAGCACCAGCTCGACTCCTGCTAAAAAAAGAAAAGCTGTATGTTTATACGTGAGCAGTCCAACTTTCAATCCATCACTGGCCATGTGGGACATCCATGTGATTGCATGTGTAAGTTTAAGCCTTCCAGTGAGAACATGAGCTGATGTGACCTCACTGTTAAGACTTACCTCAAAGTTGAGTGGCTTGCCTGCTCTTTAGTAATCCCATCGATCCTAAGTATTGTTTGTAAACCTTCCCTTTCTGGGCAATACATTTATTTACTGTGAGACAGATTTTACTTTATATCTAGGCTTGCCCCTTTCAGCTCGTCAGGGATAGGACTCGTTATTTGCCCATGCCATGAATCGGTCAGCAATACTAATATGGATTGACGACAAAGCCTAAAAGAAGGCATACGTGTCTTAAAGTCCAGTAGAGTTGTGGCATCCTCAGGCATATTTCAAGAATTCAGAGTACAACAGTTATCCTTTTTGAGGTTGAAATAAAAAGCGCTATGGAGATTGCCAACATTACAAAAGAGATGGTTCGAAATGGGTGTCTATCTGTGGACGTTCAGGGGCACATGGTGTCGCATATCAAAGTGGCATGCTCCAGAGCATCACAATTCTATAGTTAGTCCAAAGAGTATGACTGCGCTTTGTAATATTACAATAAAGAGAGTCCATGCCAGGCACACACTGCACGGCACTGGTTTGCTTACAGCGATTTGATTGTCAGTTGCATTGGCCACATCATCCACACAACTCAACAACATTGTGTCCCTAATGAAGCTACAAGGCTCGTCGTGTGATTCCTTTCATGAAACTGTTAACCATTTCACCACTAGTTGGGTCTATGCAATTCAACAAGGGCGGGGGCATGCGATATGCTTCCAATTAAATTGGCATTCAGATGCCGATCACTCTCAGTGGCTACCGTGGTTGTGCAGTTGAATGAAAGCCCAACCAGGTGCAGGTCTGACAGATTTGGGACTGGGTTCAAACCTTGTATGAGCTATAAATTGATCAGGCGACAGTGATCAGGCCACAGTAAAGTGGATTCTGTGATTCACTCTGTACCATCATTGCCTCTTTAGAAACATTCAGGAAATCATTCATTTTGCAGAGTTGTTTTCTTTTTATTTCTTTTTTATATCAGCAGTTTTTTTATATACCTTGATTCGGGGGTGCAGCAAATACGTGTGATATATTATCATCAGCGAATATATGCGGTATTTGGTAATTGATTTATCCACTCCTCTTTTTCCAGCACATACTGAATGTATGGAGAAATGGTTGTCTGTGCTACTTACAGTGTAACACGAAGGCATTCTACTGTGCATGTCTTCATGAACCCCCAGTCCAGCAACCTGTTCAAAATCAGTATTCTGCTCAAGCTGCCCTCCCCACTGCCACCTTCTCACCCCTTAGTGGTTCACATCTGAAAGCACCATGCGAAAACGTGCTCGGCGTGGACACCTTGCAAGAGACCAAATGCAGTATGAAACATTCTGCCTGAGGTACACAGATCCACATGAGTAGTGGCCCTCTCCCCAATGCCACTAAAATGCACAACCCACAGGTAATGTGAAGTAAGAAAAGTAGGAAATGACAAAGTGGGCCCACATGGTTGCGTACATTACACCGTTGTGATTTTGATCATTTTGCCAAAAACAAAAATGATGTTGGTGCAGGGGTGTTCCTAGGTCTGGAAAAGATCATGGGCTAAGCTAATGTCGAGACTGGTGGGGTTAAGGACTAGCTATGGCCTTTTGGTTATAGTCCCTGAGCTTCTATCTGGGGCTACAACTAAAAGACCCGGGGCTATAGCCCCCTCAGCCGCCTCCTAGAAACGCCTCTGGTTGGTTGTCAAGCAGTTCCAGACATGCGCTGTTTGATCACGTGAAGGATAAGATCAGACCACTGTTTGTGCTTTGCTACATGGGGACTCTATCTCTATCTAGGAGTCAGGGTGCAGAATCCCCTAGCCAAACATGCTGCATTGCTCATTGTTGCTCTAAGCGTCCATAAGTACACACACTCTGTGATTCATACTGTGTTGTCTTTCTTTGCCCTTGTTAGTAATATGCTGTATTTTTGTGTTTTAGAAAAAAGCACTAACATATATTTGATAAAAGGCCAATCCCAAAAGGCAGTGATGGAGGTGAGAGTTTAGCCTAATTGCACACACGTCTTGCCACCAGAGGTGAATACTCTTGCTGCTTCACAGCCAATGCCCTGAATACGAAGACGGAAGACGCATAAAGTAACTTAAACGCACACCCACGTGTGCCAATGTGCTCCCCTTCCAACCAACAATCACATTGCACCATGCCACAGTATTCAAGGCACATTGCAGGTCGTAGTGGGTTCGTTCTCGTTTCTGTATCCATTGATACTGTTACAAAATCAAGACAATAAGAGATACCACAATTAGCATAAACAATGTATTTTTCCAGAATATCCCCCCCCCACCCACCTCCGAAACAAAAGTCAATATTTTCTGTGTTAGAGTCGGTCTGGATAATGGACTATTAGTCTACCATGAAAGCATTGCATCTGTGCTTATATTTAATTTGTTTACTATTGTTATTGTTTGAGTATGTAAACACAGAAGCACAGAGAGTTGTTGGCAGAGACGAGAGTTGAACCCAGCTTTGCTGACTTTCTTCCACTGGAAGCAAATACTGCCATTGCTTCACAACCAAAACCATATTGAGGAAATTAGTAGAAGCTGGTTTTCAACCCTTCCCCTTTCTTCACAATGCAGTCTACTTCTGCATGACCTTGCGCGTGGGCAACACACTTTCTGTCTAGAGACTCACAGTTGAAGGTGTGGAGATGTGCAGTTAGTTTCCCTTTAGGCTTTCAACACAATAATAAGATGAATACATGAAGCAGCGCTGTCATATGAAAGAATGAGTCTTGCCTACAGGCAAAAAGGGTGTCACACATCAAAAGAGATTACAAACCTCGGGAACGGTCCTGCAGCTCAAAAAAGTCTGTATGACTTCATGTGTCAAGCATACCTGAAGCAGCTATTCATCCTTATCACACTGTGCACATTAGCATTATTTAGATAAGGAATACTACGCTTTGGAGAGTTCATGGAAGCCTTATACCGGGGAAAGGCGAGTGGGCACTTTGGGAAGCATTCATGGGTTAGATTGCCATGCAACAATAAATAACCCAGCTGTTTTTTATCTGAGAACAAATTGAAACAACAGATCAAAGCAATGATCCCTTAAAGAGAACCATCATTTCAAATGCACCTGTGAAATATACAATGTCCACGGCCTTCTATTGTCACCTCATTACTTAAAGAGAATGTAATCATCCTTCGACTGACAACTTAATCCAAATGCAACACCTGAACCACCTACGTCATCCATTTTAAGGGGTGCCTAACCCCAAATGCCTTGAACCTTCAGGTTATATAGAACTTGTTTGAATAGGATTGCACAACGGCATTAGTTCAACCCTGCCATATACACATTCTCCACATACGTATTGCAGGACCGCTGAGATCACATCTTGTAATCTTGCTCATTGGTATGATAAACGGCTCCTGTCTACCGTTTTAATGAGAATTACATAAAAAACAAATGCAGATTAATGGTCATGTTACTAATGTCTTATTTTACGGGCATCACAGGATGAAAGGGCATGCCTGACAACACATATATAGGTGGCAATACATCTATAGTTTCTATGAAAGTATCAAATGACATATGTTGCTTTGAACGGAATGGATGCCGACAACTCTGGATGGATCGGAACCAACATGGACTGCTATCTCTCACTTTAAATGTACTTTTAAGAAGAGAGGTAATTTCAAATGTTTGAAAACAGAAAACACTGATCATCAGTTAGACTTGAAACTCTATGTAGCAATAGATCGGGTAAGCATCATATCGTCAATACATTTTTCAGTTTTTTTGGGATTGACAAATTATATGATGACAATCCCCCATGACTAGTAAATGGCATGTCCTTCCACAAAGAGGTTATGCAACGTAACATTCACATTCGACCACACAAGGACACACGTTTCTAGAAGAACTGTTGTTTCACTAACGATGTACATGTCTGCACGGTTGTCCTTCCCTTCATGTAATGCAAAATACTGAGTCATAAGAATGTTCTTATGGATGCAGCTTTCATCATGTGAATTTCCAATTTTGTACAAGGACAAGGGTTGAGAGGGAAGCAGGACAAGTAGTGTTGAATGCAAGCAGTTTATCAGCTGGAAGGTTTCACCTAACTGGTTCATATTCTAGCTTCAAAACAAAGAACACTAATACAAAATGTATTGGTAGACTACCATAGCTTCAATATCTACCTAAAATAAATACTCTCATGTATTCCCTCTGAACCAAAATAAGGCGTTTGTATCTGTTTCCAGCTTACGCTATGAACGCTATGAACATTGAATTTTGGCGTTCACGAATGTTCTTGTTTATTTTCGATTCCGTTTGACCAAACCCTTACTGTTCCCTGATCACAAAATCACTTCTGTGTGAACAGTACACACTCCTAGGTAGCTGTCAATCTTACGCTTCAGATAAGAGAGGGGTAATTGTCGTTCACATTGCCGGATATTTACCACATTAAAGATTTATACGAAATTAAACACTTCAGTGCATCTCGTAACTAAGTGTAATCTCAGCCATGGAAATATCACTTAGCATTTACATATTTGAAAGCGGCCACAGCAGTACTGAAGATAAATAGAAAATGCTTTGGGTTCTTAATTTTAACTCATTAACCAAGCAATGACCTTGTGGTTCTTAGCATTTAATTCTAATTTGTTATCACTAAACCTGGAACAAATGGCATTAATTCAGACTTTGGAAGGAAAACTCGCAGCAGTAGCTCCGAGTGATAAGCCAAGCCATCTGCACATCCCCATAAAGGTTTTGATGTGCACATCTGGTGCATTATTAACTGAGATTTTAAAATAATAATACATCGTTAACATATTGCTAGAGATCTTCATGGACAGCCCAAGTTAACTCCATTAGACGTCCTATGGCATTTTTAGGAAAGTGAACATTCTGGGCTACGAGTTTAACGGCCTTTCCTTTTATGAGCCAGTCAAAACAACATTTTTCAAACAGTATCTCAAGATCGTCATCGAAAATCTGTTAGTGACTGCTTCCCAAACACAACATTGATAGTTTCCACTACAAAATAAGGTTTCCTAAATTTCTCAGAATTCAGCAAACAGGTGTCTCACAGGGAACATGAACTGAAATGCAGCTACTAGTTGAGTGCATATTTTTGTTATTGCTGACAGTAAAGAAGCACAGGAACAGCCAGGAATTGAGATTGCTTGGGAATATAAACTATTGCTGGCCCATAAGAAAGAGGCCTTTGCTAAAAATCGATCAGATAAGCTTAAAGAAGCGTTTTAAAACAAAGACGCCAGGGCCTTTTAGAAGATGTATCCTTGCATGTTAAAAACCCCATCTGTATCTTCCCCTTAAAGATTTCAGAAAAAAGCCTGGTATACCCATTTTAGTACTCAGGGAATAGATCCACTGTTCAGTGTTCGGCGTATTGGAGTGGAGGTCCTGATGTCATATTATTCACTGGATATTTCATTAGAGGAGGTGGAGGAGTCAATCCTCCCGCAAAAAAGGGGTAAAGCGCCGAACTTGGGTACGATATGTTATTTATAACATGCTTACTACCGAGAGGTCTCCAAGCACGGACCGGGTGATCAAACCTGTGTTTCTCTGTGCAGGGATGTCATTTAGCGGTCACCAGAGGTCGCAAGAGTGACCGCTGGCGATTGGCCAGCGAACCCTGTCAATCTCTTGCGACCTCTGGCTGTTGACCAATCAGGGGATGAGGGGGCATGGCTACAGCGTGCTGCGATGCTTGTGTTTTGTCCTCCATTTTGATTTCCATTTTGCACATGCGAAATGCGTGCTTCGGTCGCTGCTGCTCCAGTTTGTGTGTCCAGGCATCCACGATCCGTGACCCCACTGAAGAAGAAGGCCAGGCCACAGTGACTTCGAGGACTAGAAGTGAGTGACCCGTGAGTCAGCTCAGAGTGGACCGGTCGCCGCCGACGGCCGCAGAACCAAATTCATTTTACTAACGTTGTGTGCCAGTGGCTGCTTGCAATGTTGTTAAGCCTGCCGTCAGCACATAATGTAGTAAAATGAATTTGGTGCCGGCGGCGGCTTTGGAAAGCAAGCCGCCGCCGACGGCAGCACTAAATTAATTTTACTAACGTTGCAATTTATGTGCCGGCGGCGGCTTGCAATGTTAAGTTGCCGCGGCACATAAATGGCAACGTTAGTAAAATGAATTTGGTGCCACCGTGCCGGCGGCGGATTTGCAACGCACAAACAGGGCCTGTTTTCGGCGATCCAGGGTGAGGGCGGTGGCGGGTGATCTTCCATCAGCCGAAATTAGCACCTCAATGCGCAACAAATTAGTGTAATTTTGCACCACGCAGGTGCAATTTGTGCGTGTCTAAAAATCTCCCTTTTTCAAAATGTAAAAGAAGGTGGTTGAAGCAATGGCCAGAAGGGGTAGTCACATCAAACTTGCTCAACAAATTGCCACAGTTTGTACTTTGCAATGGAGCCGCAGCCTGTCAGCAAGGCATAACATTCATACCAAATGTCATACCATATTAATGGACACGTATAAAGCACACCTCTAACATTTACATGTAAATGACCTGGTAGCAAGGGGTGTTATTTTTAAAATGTACCGGGTGGAAGGGAGTGGCTAGCCTTACAGTACAGCCTCTGCCACAGATGATGTCATGGTAAGTGACATGATTGTGTGTGACATCACAGGAACTTAAGTGCCATCGTAGGTATTTGGCTGAGGGCAGCACATTGACAAAGCCTTGTTTTTTTCAAGGCAGTGATTTCCGCCAAAACTAAAAAGTGATGGGTTTACATTAATCATAACAGCTGGCTTTGCTTTGGGCAGTCATTCATATGGGAATTATTTTAACTCATGTGAGCCATTACAGAAGTGGACCATCCATTTTCAGACCTATCTTGACTCTGCTACCAACGCGATCAGTGCAGTCAGAACTGCTATGGCATGTCTTTTTATGGAGAGCTATATTGCTAAATTATTGAATACATAGATGAACTGCTTCATAGCTAGATTCATTGTTGCATAGTTAGATTAATGGCTGTTCAACTGTAATCCACTTATTGGTTGGCTGTGACTCAGATGGCGACGCTATCATGCAGTCTAACGTTAGTACAGTTGCCAACATTCCATAACCAAAAAGATGTAGAAATTTTCAAGTTTCAAAAAAAATAATTTGCATAACAATGATGACATCACAGGAAACTACAAAACATACATTGTTGGCCCCATTGAAGCATTCTAAAATACAGATGTTCAAATGTTAAAAATGTATAATTCTGAATGGTAAGTTAACATTCACAGAAGGTAATCACACAGAGCTGGTACGTAGCGTTTGCCACTGCTCTGTAGCAACAGCCCAGGCAGTACATATTTATTGCAAGTTGAATACTGAATGGCATGGAAACTGATATCCCCCTCAGTCTGATTATAGGCAGATGCGGTGTGATTGTGTTATGCTCTGCCACTTGCCTTTGTTAGTGGTTCACCTAAGGCCTGTCCCGGCCAGAGTGCAGGGCAGAGTCCCATAGCTGTCAGGTCACTGGATTGGTCTGAGTCCAATCAAAGTAATCACCTACCAGCCCACTGTACAGACAGACTAATGTGTTACATGCTTTGTCCTGGAGCCTGCCATAGAGACACATAAATTACCTGCCACTGAAAAAAGCAGTAGGATCTGTCACTGAAATCTGTAGGTGGTAGGACTGCTTAAAAAGCAGTAGCCTACTGCCTAAATCTGTAGGGTTGGCAAGTATGTTAGTATAATGAATACAGTGCTGGCACAGCAGCAGCTTTAAATTAGGGAAAGTAAGCAAGCCGCTGACGCCGGCAGCACCAAATTCGTTTTACCAATGTTGCAAATATGTGCCGGCTTCCAAACCTGTGTGGTTTGTTTCGTTTAAGTTTCCCTGTTGTTCAATGCTTGCAATAGACTTTTGATTTTATGTGGGGCGGGCCCGGCTGTATAACAATGAAAGACCAAGCAACAGTTTAAAACACCACCAGGAGGGGCCCCTCCAGACTGCCCCAACAAGTAGCAGATGATTTCTGTGTGTGTGTGTCCCCTTTATTGCATGGGGGAGGGGCTTGGCTTCTGTGGAAAACTACCCACTGGTCTGTACTGCAGGGCAGCGAATAATACAGTGATTGTCACCGAATAATACACGCCCCGATATTTGCCTCTTTTCACCTCTACTTTCTCTGTGGAGTCACCACACTGCACCATTACAGCATACATCTTGTCCCCGCTTCACGAGACAAATCTGGGACCGGACCTGTGTGTGTTGTCAGGATAGATAAAATGTGAACCCGGGCTTTGTGGGACGAAGGGAGTGTTTTATAATCAACAATTTTATTACATTTTGTCTTTTATAGATCATGTGGGGGAGGGATTGAAGGCATTTTTACTTCCCGCTGTAAGATAAGTCATCGCCGGTTCCATGTGCCCCCGACCCCAGCCAGTGTGTCCATGTGCCCCTCGTCACTGTGTCCATGTGCCCCTTGCCCCTCGCCACTGTGTTCATGTGCCCTCTTGAGCCCAGTTTACAGCAACAGCTTATGCAAATTAAACTGCTTAAATTAACCACAGGCAGATGAAATACAAGTCATTTGTGGCCTGCAGCCTATACATTTTGCAATGCATTTAACTAGGATTTTACATTGTGACACAACATTATGTAAACTGCTCCTTGCCCGAGCCACACACTCAGCCTGGGCCTGCTGCGGCCTACAGAGCTAGTTCCTAGAGATCCTAGGGCAATGGTGCATAACATGCGTACCTCTGAGTCACAGAAGGTTAATGACGAATCGATGCCGGGCCTGAATTCAGTCTCTAGGTCTGTCATGTGCAAAGCCTCTGTGGTCCAGTTTGTCTTTGCATGATGCGTGCACCCTAGAACTCTAAAACTCTATTAGAAATTAATAGTGTCTGGTGTTGCACAAATGAATCTTTCTGATATTTTGTTATTATTTTCAGACCTGCATCTTTGTGTGGGAGTTCCTTCCTTTCTGTGTTCTCAACGCCAGAAAACATTACCACCATTGAGCAGCTGACATCCAGCCTTATCTGTGACCGCTGTGAGAGGTAAATGAACGTGAAGCAACATATTGAAAATGTACAGCATATGTTAATGATCTGATTTGTTAGTCCATATCTTTTTATGCATTGCATCCTTATCCTAGTTGTTGCAACATTAAAGATGGCTGTCTCTCTTCCATTTAATCAGAGAATACCACAAAATTAACTTCAAACTGTATGACACTGAATGCATGCTTACCTTCAGTTTTTTGGGACCCACGGGTTTCCTTTTTTTTAGGGGCAGAGTTTGAACAGGTTGCAACTGTTAATCTCTCAAATGTAAAGTATAACCCTGACAGATAGGACTGACCTAAAAGTAAGTTACGAAAATAAATACTTGAGATCCCTGCTTAGGTATGTACTCAGTGCTCCAGATAAGATTTTGAAGTGGGACTGTTATATTCCCTATTTTGTAAACTTGGAAGTAAAATGATTTTTAGGGAGTCAAAATGTAAATCCAGTTCCCCTCGGCAATATTTTGTTAGCAAGTAAAAATGCTTTAACTGAAAAACAGAAAGGTTTTTCTAATAATTATGTTGCACCTAGTTACTCATACACATTAAAAGATCATGTGCATGTCTACCGATCGAGCAGTAATAATAGTACTTTCTTCCTTTGGAACTATGCGAGCTACCTCTCCAAACATCCATGGAGCTGTGTGCCAGAAAGCAGGGGCTCAGAGTCTACAGTGTTTGTTTCCTATTTTTTGTTGGGAGTATTTGTAATCTGTTTTTCTTTTTGGGGAGTACTCACTTATTTTCAGGGAGTACAGTGATAAACTTGTAAGCCAAAGCAATACATTTCAGATTTGTCTCCTCTTTGGTATTCAGTGGAAGTGGTCCTCCAAAGAAGAGTGAAGCACATAAGAAGTCAGGAGGACACTGAGGAATCCATCATTTGCTTGAATAATAGCTTCTGATTTAGCAGTACTAAAAGAACGAACATGTCTACACCTACAGGAAAACCCAAGGATCCAAAACAGAGGTCAATCGTTGATATGTTTTCTCCAAAAGCAAGAGGAGCTGGCCCTACTCCCGGCTCTGATTCAAGCAAGCGCAAGAGGTCTGATGATACCTCAAGTGGCAGTTCAAACACAGCGGCACATGTTGTCCAACCATCGGCCAGCACGTCAACCCTTGCTGGCAGCGAGCTGCTCCTTCAGTTGCAGACAGTGCATCTGCATGTGCTGACATTGGTTCACTATCGTCACATGCTGACTCTTTGTCTACAGCTCCACCTTTCTTGGCTGACATAGCATCTCCATCATTTGTGGTTGCCACTGAAGGCTCTTGTTCACGTGCAGAAATTGCTGTGATGGTTTCACGTGATGCTGATGACCTAAGCAACACTTCAACTTTCCTAGATAGCGCTGAGTGCTCTTTCAACCCCGATGTTGAGGATTGTTCTTCCCGTATTGGCATGTTTGATGTTCCCCCCACTGTGCTTGCTCTCCCGACATTTCATTCCTCGGGAAGAGCACAGGCAGCTCTTGGTTGCAGAGTGATAACAGTATGCAGATGTGTCTAGTTGAGCAGGGCATTCCAAGAAGATCTCCAGCTCCCAATTTAGATGACATGTAGTGACCCGGTACAGCCTAAACTTCCTACATACCCTGTAACTGGTTCCCGTAAGTTTAACGGAGAATACCAAACATATCCTTGGTTGGAGTATTCAATTCTGAAAGATAAAGTATACTGCTTTGCATGCAGACATTTTGGTTCTAATTCTGGAGAAGGGGGGCGTGCACGTGGCAATGTTCCATTTGTTGACATTGGCTTCGCTAAATGGGAAAAGACACGTTGTTCTTTAAAGATGCACTCAGATTCCGATAAGCATAAGTCTTCGGTTGTAGCTTGGGCAGACTTTAAGCATGTACAACAGACTACAGGCCCTCAACACTCAATTGTTTCAATGCTAGAAAAGGTTGGGGGCCAAGAGATTGAAGAGAATCGTCAACATGTGCTGCAGTTACTTAAGGTTGTATGTCTTTTGGGTTGTCAAGGACTTGCTTTCTGAGCCACAGACGAATCACAAGACTCCCACAATAAGGGAAACTTTATAGCAATATTGCGTTTGCTGTCTGATAATAATGAACTTCTTAAAGTAAAAATGGCTAGAAGATATGGGCACTACACATCTCCTGAGTATCAAAATGACATGATCTCAGTTGTGGCAAATCTTATACGTCAGAATATCGTTAGGAAAGTGACAAAGCACTTTGCAATGTTGGTTGAAGAAACCAAAGACATTTCACATAAAGAACAGATGAGCTTTGTGATCCGGTTTGTAGATCAAGATGGGAACATTCAGGAAAAAGCCATGGGATGTTACCACATGGAGAAGTTGGATGCCTCCAGTTTAGCTGCAGCCATTGACAAATCTGTATGCAATGCTGGCCTAGATTGGAAGAACTGTGTGGCACAATGCTATGATGGGGCATCAGTTATAAATTGCTGTTTCAATGGAGTGCAAGCGAAAATAAAAGAAATTGCTCCACAGGCAGTTTACATTCACTGTCATGCACATCGTCTAAACCTTGTGTTAGTGCAAACTATCACTGACATACAAACACTGAAAGATTTTTTCTCAACTTTCCTTTCACAAAGTTCTCCTCAACACGAACTCTTTGTAAAAGCTCAAACAGAAAGCGGTCTGGCAGTACAAGAATTAGAAAGACTTTGTGGCACTAGATGGTTTTATTGGTACACTTGTGTTAAAAAAATACAGGCTCGATATGAAACCATTATAGTTGTTCTCAGTGTAATAGAATCATCGCAACAACGTGACAAGCAGGCTTGTTCAGAAGCCAGAGTACTTCTCTGAAATATGCAGTGCTTTGAGTTTTTGCTAACTTTGTTAAGTATGGAATCAATTCTGAAAAAGATTAGTGTGTTATCTGATGAACTTCAGAGAAAGAATCTTTATTTGCCAGATGCGAGTAACCTAATTCAAGTGACAAGAACTGCCCTTGTCAACCTTCGACAAGAATGCCATTGGGTGAAAATCCTCAATGACGCTACGGAATTGGCAGAAAATGTGGTATTGAAATAGTTGAAGACCACGACCGCAGAGCTTTACCAGTAAGGCAGCACCAACTGAGCAGCAAACTAAAAGAATACCTTGTTGGTACTACTGTAGGGAAGAGGCCTGGACATTATGAGCACTCTGAGGATCGAATGCCACAGACTGAACGGATAAAGCAAGAGGTGTTTTTCTCCACCTTGGATAGGTTTGTAAGAGAGTTGGATGCTCGTTTTATAGATAACATGGGGCTTATCAAGGCTGCCGGCATGTTCAATCCAAGGGCTAAACATTTCTTGGAGGACTCATCTGCAGATGCTCTTGCTCGCCACTACCTAGGGCCCCAAGCAAATCATGCTGGATTGCATTCAGGCCTTGACATTGCAAGGAGCTATTTATCTGACAAGACTTTAGCATGTATTCACTCTGTCAGTACTATCTCAATGAATATTCAACAGGCTTTTCTGAGGTCCTAAACCTGTTGGATCTGGTTCTTGCATTGCCGATTACAACTGCAACAAATGAGAGGTTCTTCTCCTATTTGAAAAGAGTTAAAAACTATTTGCAAAATAGATGTGGAGACAACAGACTTAGTGATTTGTTGGTAATGGCATGTGAACCTATGGAAGTTGAAGAGGTAAATTTAAGTGATGCCATTGACCGATTTGCTGACATGCGACAAAGGAGGTATCCTCTGAAAAGATGAACCATTATATTCTTTGACACTCTTAGATTATAGCTCAATTTTTCAGTTAGGTCTTTCTTTTCAAGTCACACAGACCTAATCAGCACCACATAGTCTTCAAAACCATCTGCTACTCTCCTACACTACCAGCCTCTTCTCCTCACGAAGTCAGCCATGATACATCGCTCATGCACTACAACCAGTTTGTCTTATCTTCAAAACACTGCATGGTATGCTGTTGAATTTCGTCAACATCCTATTATTTACCAGTGAGCTAAGTAACAATGGACCATTATGTCAGAAACATCATGTGTGTCTTTAAAATGGCAGCATCTGACACACTGCCGACATCCTACAGATTTTCAGTCTAAGCAACAGCAAGACATTCAATTAGCATTTTCCTGTGAAGCCAGACAGGTACTACTAGTAGCACAGCCACAAGCATCTGTCAACCGCCAGTCTCTTAGAATTTGAGTAGCCTCAGTCAGCATATTCTTGACAAGTCAGCCAGAAGCTGCAGCACAGCTGGAGTTTTGTGCCATGAAAACATTTGCTATCTGATTCCCGCCTGGCTCTTCTTCATTTCCAGTCAATGAAGCAATCTAAGCAGCAACTTCCTTTAAGCCAGTCACCTGCTGCCCCACAGCTACAGTTCTGTCTTCACAATGCCAGCACCGTATCCTTGATTTGTAGTCAACCAAGCAATGATGAGACACACCCAGTCATTGTCCTCTGTTAAAACCAGCCCAGCACCATCGACATCACAGCCAGTATTCTGAGACCTCAAAACAGCACCTGCCATACTTGCAGCCTCTTCTCTACCAAACACCTGCTCCAATACCAGAGTGCTGTCTTCTTGATCTGTTGCCAGTGAACACTCACAGACCTCTCCTCTGGTTTCCGGTCACCTAAGCAACAACCTGCCTTCGAGTCAGAATCTTCACCTCACATGCCATTGAAACAGCAGCACCGGCACGTCTGTCAAGCCACTGTTCTGCTCAATCTGGTAAGAAACTACATTTTAAGTCTTACGATCAGAGTGAAGGAAGAGCAACTGTTGGGCATTATCCCAAAATCTATATAATAGCACTAATTGTTGGAATGTGTACCATTGTGGAGAGGTGCGGGGTGAGGAGGACAATGAACATGTAGGAACAGAAACCTAGGAATATAAGGAGTGTTGGTGAGTGTGGGAGTAATGCAAAATGCAGCCAGGATTTTTGTCCCCCATAAAATATGGGGACAGGACTGATGAGGCTTTTGGTACGGAAGTTTGTATCACTTAGTAATGCACTGTATGCCTTGAACACATTTTGAACTAATCTTTCGGCAGCCAAAATAACACAAGAAGAAGAATCATTAAAAGCTGAGGATGCCATACATGTTTTCTGGTGAAATATTCTCCCTCTCCCCTTTTATCCTGGCTTTACCCTATCCCCATGCCCGCCTATCCGTCCCTGTCCCCCCAGAATGTGATTTTGCTCTGTAGTCCTGTTGAAATAACAGGGCAGAACCACATAAAGAGGGGATTGGGGTTCATACACTTCACGTGGCAACATGGACCTTGACAATGCTACATATGATGATCCATTCTTGTATGAAATGTCACAATACACTGATATCATGACCATTTTTTTCTTAGTGCACTGAGGGATAATGTTTTATGAGGCCACTTCTGTGATCTCATGGTGGGGGCGTGGTCAAATGACATCACTCCATGTGGGGTGTGGTCTAATGACATCACTTCCAGTGGGGTGTGTGGTCAAATGACATCACTTCCTGTGATGTCACTCTTGGGGGTGTGACACTGTGATGTCACTTCCACTACCCCTGGCATTTTGGTGAAGTGACGTCCCTGGCTCTGTGAAGTCTTGTTTCCAAGGTGAGCATGTTGCCACTGAGCTATCCTCCCGAGACATACCCGTAGAGCTTTTTAGTTCAAAAGTGGGGATATGGGGTCCTGCTTTATGGCAAGTGTTTTCAAGTATTAAGAGCCCTCGCCTTGTCAGAGAGACATGACGAGGTGCAATAATAGTCCCTGTTTTTAAAAGGGGCACAAGGGTCATCCCCAAAATTATCAACCCATTTCTTTAATTGATGTGGCGTCTAAAATATATGGGAACATATTAGTGACAAGATTGGAGGACTGGCTTTCCCAAAATGAAGTGCTCTCTGATTCTCATGCAGGGTTTAGGGCAGGTTTAGACCCAGTGGATCAGGTATTTAGGCTATCCTTGCTTTGTGAAACATATATGAGACTGAGAAATCAAAGGCCTTTCTTAGTGTTCATTGATTTGTAGACAACTTTTGATTTAATACCTAGAACACAGTTATGGGCATATTTATTTCAATTGCAGGTTCCATTAACCTTTTAGCAGCCATTTGTGGTCTGTATACGGATACTTATGCCCAGGTGTGAATGCCAAATGGAGAAGGCCTGACACAGCCCTTCCCAATCCAGAAGGGCGTGAGGCAGGACTGTGTTATCACCCCCACACTCTTCAGTTTATATATAAATAAAATTGCTGAAGAAATTGGAAGGTGCTTATTTGTTTGTTTGTTAATTTTATTTATATAGCGCACATGACCCAGGGATATCTGGGCGCTTGAGGTGAAGATGATGGTTACATGATACAGATATACAGACAGAGTACAGTTAATACATTCAAGTTGCAAAGGATTGGCAAGGGTAAGTGTTTTTACAAAGGATAAGCAATGGTAAGTGGGGAGCATACAATAGTATGTGATACATAACAGGGAGAAAAGAAAAATGACATACATATGATAGGAGCGTAGATGTGCAGAGTGATGTCCTGTGGAAGTGTGTTCCATAATTAGGCGACTTGAACCGGGAAACTGGTTCCGCCAGCTCTTTTTAGGTTGTACCTGGCACCACCAGGCAGGACGTGTTAATAGATCTTGTGATTCTGCTGACGATTTCAGAGTGAATCTGTCCGTGAGCTATGGTAGGGCTCGGTGGTTCAAAGCTTTGGGGGTGAGGCAGATAGTTTTAAAGTCCATCTTGACTTGTATGGAGAGCCATTTACAAAGCGTTCTAGTTGCTGAGATGTGCTCTCGTCTAGGTGTGTTTAATGCAGATCTGAGCACGTTATTTCGCAGCGTCTGCAGTTTGTTAATTATAGATTTGTTGGCGCCTAAGTATAGGCCATCGCAGTATTCCAATTTGGATTGTATAAGTGCTGTGGGCAGTGTGAGGCAACTATTGGAGGACAGTAGGGGTCTGCATACCCCAATCAGCCTGCCCGTGTACGCGGTGGCTGAGGCAGTCATATTTACCTGTTTGATAAGATTGGAGTTGGCATCGAGGTAGAAACCAAGGGTTTTTACATCTTTGGTAATGGGTATGTTGTTCCAATCAATGAGGATACTACTGTAGTTGGGACTGAGTTTCAGAAGGTTGTTGGATGAGCCGACTAAGAGCAGCTCAGTCTTGTCATCATTCAGGCAGAGGCCATGTGTGGCCATCCATGCCTGAATGATGGTGTAGACTTCGTTAGATATGAACGCCCCAATACCGCGGGGGCAGGAGAAAACAGGAATCCTTCTTTTTGCTGATGACACAGTATTGATTAGTAAAGCATGAGTGGGTATCCAAAAGGTGCTAAATGTGTTTGAAACCCATTCACTGAAACTGGGGCTTGTTATAAATAATTCCAAAATGAAAGCAGTGCTTGTTTCTAAGCGGCGTGAATAATTAATTCCACCTATTTCTTTAGGTACTAGTATTATTGAGTGGGTGTTTTTTTTATTCATTATTTGTGGATATGTTTTAAGTAAGGAGGTCAGTGGGTGAAACACATTGATAAATCCCTACTTAATTATGCAAGGTTAGGGTAATTTATAATAACCATTGCCCTTTTTGTACTACAACTTATAGAATGCAGTTGAGTCCCATGAAAAATGTTATACAGCTGTCACATTTAGCAGCTGTCAAATAGTGACTGACATCTCTGCGCCTGAACACAATGCTCAGCCTGATTTTTTAAAATAGTCATCTCTGCTAGTAATTGAATAGTCACCTAATTCTATCTACTAGTCACATGCAATATAATGCTTTTTTTAAATTCTATTCTTGCACAGACCGTGGTCTACTGAAGGGCCTTTCATCACACAGAGCTTTGAAGCACTATACAGATATCAAATAACATAACATATGTGATTGTACACTTCTACAGATGTCTTAAACAACGAAAGCCTAAACAGACAGCCATTTATTGAACTCTTTAGCATGAATTTGTTAATGCCACATTCATTTGTTAATGCCAATCTCAAATTGTTGATTCCATTACGCGATTGTTAAAATCATCTTGTGAAACAATATGTCATTCCAAAAAGGGTGAAACATTCCCTGAAGTGCTAAAGTGACAGACTTGAAAAATGTATAAAGTGAAAATTCTGACTGATTCATTCAAAACTATTTTCTTCTGTATTGAATACAATACAATCATTAGTGACTACGCTTCTCCAAATATTTGCAATATGTAACAAGCATCTTCAATAGACGGCAGTTTCATGAAATCTTTAACATAAAGGTGTTAATGCCACATCCGTTTGATAATGCAAAATATTAAATTGTTATTGCTGACTAATGAATGTTAGTTTTGAAGACTAGTCACCTGATATAGCATACAACAACCACTGATTAGGGGCTTGATAACACTGCATCATCTCTAGTTCATAATTTACTCAAACTGTGTTAAACTGCAACATATACTATTCCCAAAATCGATAGCCATTTAAAAGTATATATTGGGTAGACAATGGGAATCAATGGCATTTTCATTTGTATTCACAACATACAAAATGTTGCTCAACTGAATACAACTAAATGATTAGGCACAAAAAGATGATAAAAAAAGTTACCTAACATTATGCAGTTCAACAATGTTTTGTAACATACATATGTTAATAGGATCCGCGTTGGGCCTGTCCTGGTTAAAAAAAAACGAAAAAAAAACATGTATTTATTTATTTATTTGGTGTAAATACAATTTCTATAAATGGAGTATACATGATGGTACGACGGGACGTATTACCATAATATGAGATCCTCCCACTTCATGGTTTTCAGTCAACCCAAAATACAGAAATTAGTTTCCTTTTCATGGATGAGGAAATCCTCAATGCATTTGACAATACACCAACAGCCCTAGTACCCTGTGATCTGTTGGCTGCCTATAATACATTCAACCGTCAGGCACAAATACAAGGATCACAACTTCTTATGGGAATAAATAGTAATGTCTTGGAGTGCAACAACAACTACTTTGATATCTTACCTCCACTACTATTTAATGTTTACATTAAACACCTAACAGACATCATCAAACACTTCTCAAAATCATTGCAATTATAGGTGCATGATTTTCAGCTACTACTATACCTGGATCCTGATAAGAACAATCAGCTTATCACTGAACTTCTCCAGAGAATTCGGGAATTGAACATAGATAAAACAGATTTGCCTAGATGCTTCTAAAAGAGAGATTATGTTTTTTTTTTATTTTTTTTATCCCAACTCTGTCAACAATTTCTTGCAAAAGACCAACCCTCATGGGTAGGGCAGCCAGTAGGACAGCCACCCCACCGAATCAGGTAGATAACATTGACATCATTGTTTACACCAAACTCTCACTACAACCAAATATATACTTTCGAGCCAACATCCTTTGGAGAATTGTCCCTTATAAGGAAATGACACAGAACATTGTGGTACCAGAATTCCTGTCTTCTGCCAATGAGGCTATTGTAGTAGTTCTATCGAAGGATAATCAAAAAACAACTAAACCAACAACAACCTATCCAAATAGCATAGCCAAATCTATTTTATGGCGCAATCCCTGGGACACCAGACCTGAAAATCTCAACTGTGTCAACATTGCAAAGAGAATAATACACACAATCAACGGTACTACCGAATCATCCATTAAATTGTTCATAAATCCTTGAAAATCTTACATAAAGCAATACCACACACCTGCTAAGATTATTATTGGGTAAAACATCCACTTTACCAAGTTCAAAAGACTGGAACACAGAGGAAGATTCTTTGCAATGTAATATCAGAAAATCTGGAAAAAATCTCCCAGGAACTCTGAAAACAGAATATTCACTCAAGAGGTTCGAACAGAATGCGAAAACAATTTTTCAGGGACAGACAGCCTAACTCAGATATGCTCATGCACATTAATCAGACAGCATTTTCTCCCCAATGAATCCTATATTTGACTCTGCTTTACTTATACCTTTTGACTATCACTTCCACTGCATGACCCCATTGACTCATTACCTGATAACCTTGAATGAATCAATTTCATTTTATTTTGTATTACATATGGGGAGCAGGTGTAAGTGGATCTAGGTCACCTGACCTAAGCCCCGCCAACATGGTGCCTTCCAGGTTGTCGCTCTTTTGCTCACTTAGCAAGCCCTGCCACCTGGTGCCTTCGGGGTTGCCACTCTTTTCCCTACTTAAGGAGCCTTCCAGCCTCTTTTCCTTTGCTGATGGGGAGCAGGTGCAAGTGGATTTAGGTCACCTGGCCTAAGCTCCACCCACCTGGTGCCTTCCAGGTTGCTGCTCTTTTCCCCACTTAGCAAGCCCCACCCACCTGGTGTCTTCCTGGTTTCCACTCTTTTCCCTACTTAAGGAACCCTCTAGCCTTTTTTCCTTTGCTGATGGGGAGAAGGTGCAAGTGGATCTAGGTCACCTGGCCTAAGCCCTGCCCACTTGGACCCTTCCAGGTTGACACTCTTTTCCCCACTTAGCAAGCCCCACCCACCTGGTGCCTTCCTGGTTGCCGGTCTTTTCCCTACTTAAGGAGCCCTCCAGCCTCTTTTCCTTTGCTGACGGGGAGCAGGTACAAGTGGATCTAGGTCACCTGGCCTAATCCCCGCCCCCCTGGTGCCTTCCAAGTTATCACTCTTTTCCCCACTTAGCAAGCCCCGCTCACCTTGTGCCTTCCTGGTTGCCACTCTTATCCCTACTTAAGGAGACCTCCAGCATCTTTTCCTTTGCTGATGGGGAGCAGGTGCAAGTGGATCTAGGTCACCTGGCCTAAGCACCACCCACCTTTAGCTTGCCTCTTCCTTCCTGCTCTTAAGTCTTAGATCGAGGGCTTCTCTCTCCTGGACATCGGAAGAGAGGGGCAGACAAAGGAAAGGGCAATTCCCGTGAAGTTCCCTTGTTGCCTTTCTGCACACATGTGTTGCCTGTTTTGCTCTATTCTTCTACCCTGCTCCCCAACCCTCTTCCAACCTACTCCTGCAGGAGTCTGTCCTAATACATTCTGGGTTAACCATCACCATCTTGTGGCCTATGCTCGATTTGAATTGTATGGACTTTATTGATTCACGGTGCGTCACCATTTCTCAACTCCCATGCTGGACTTCCTTTGCATCTTGTACTAATGGTGGCCCTGAATCATGCTGTTCCCATCTTCATTGTGTATTCCTGGCTTGCAACAGTGTGTTACTATTGACTTCTGCAATTGTATTCACTCTCCTCTCTTGCTTTTTCACTATTTTTGACTGCGTACTCTCTGTTCTCTCCTCCTCTCCCTTTTCCTGTCTACTCCCCTCCACCCCTTACTTTATTCTATGCACTTACTCTATCAGAAGTGTCCCTGGACATAGCATGATAGGAACCTAGTCTGTCGCCTTCTCCCTGCGCTTACTTCTCCCCCCTCTCCCTCCAGCACTATCTGAAATGTTGTCAGGCCTAGTACGATAGTCACATGTTTTGTTCCTCCCCTCCCTTTCTCAACCCTTCTCCCTCACCTTTTGTTTTCTCCGGCTCTACCAGAAATGTTGTCAGGCCTAGTACGGCAGTCACCTATCTGTTTCTACTCTTTCCCCTCCCTGAAATGTCGTCAGGACGAGCATGATAGTTAGTTTCACATCCTTACTCTTCATGGCCTGTAAGAATGTCATTGAATTTTCCCTTGTTCCCTCCCTTGATTTGAATTGCTTTGAAACACATTGTGTATAGGCGCTATGTAAATAAACTATCATACCATATCATATCATATCATCCATAAAACATCACAATAAAAATACAACTATATGCAGTAAAAGGATAACATCCATAAAAGACATTAAAAAACAGAAATACATCCCACAAAACATTTCAACCATTTAAAATGAGCTACACCAAAAACCTGTACTGTATAACACTTGGCATAGCCAAAGTGCCATACCCAATGATATAAGGACAATGGTGTCAAGGCCAAAACGTTGGTTCTGCTTTTCCAAGCTATTTTCAGATAGACGGCTAAGGCAAAGGAAGCATTAACTTCTGCAGGAGACAAAAACATCATAAGGGTAGGTCTCCATCGCAGTATGCCACTTCTCCTCAAAAAGACCCAGTATATACTGATTGCGTATATCTTAATGCAAGGGGAAAAATAATACAAAGTGAACTAGAGATTCCCGCTCGCCACACAAACAACTAGCATCACCTGCCATCCAAACAGCCAACCATTTACTCGTTAATTTTTCTACAGGAAAAGAGTTTATCCAAGCCTTGGTCAGAAATATTCAGTGATATGTATTTTTAACCAGGGTAAGATATCTGGCTGATTTTCTAGCAGGGAAGTATGAAGTTACTGCCTAACAGAAGATGTCCAGAAATGTGCATCCTCTTTACTAAATCCTCTATTAAGTGTTCAGATGTCCATTTGTTTTACATTTCTTTTAATTTGAATATGTGTTAGTGACTGTCACAATGTCTTGATACTGATTGCCACTGTTATCATCTAATTCTATCATGAGAAGTTTTGTGTACAATTTTCAGAAACTTGTAAGCTATGGGAACTCGTAAATACGAGTAATGTTTTCCTTCTCTATATGACTGTACCAATGAAGAAACTTTCTTTAAGCATATGTATCAGCCACTGTTACACTGTCTTGACACTGTTCGCCACTGCAATTATGTATTCACATTATGAGATACTTTGTGCACTATGAATAGGCAACAGAAATAAGTAAATCGTGTTAATCTCTGTTCTGGATGACAGCATCCAGCGAAGAGTTTCCACAAAAGCGTTAGCAATGCCATATGACATACATTGCTCCCCCTACTATCTTTTTCAAAAGGCAACGTAGGGCGTGAGGCATCAGTGACGTCATCGCGTGTTCCCACGTGTGACGTTGCGACATCACGCAGTAACCAAGGGATTCCTAACATACACCAATTAGCGCTCGCACGCGAGACAGCACCATTACTTTACCCTCTGATCGGTATGCTGCGGTAAGTTCTCTATCAATATTTACACACATTATATCTACTTAACCTCCACATTAATTGAACATTGAATATACTATTTTTCATAGGTCAGGGACTGTGATGGTATTATAGCTAGATTTTGCAACAACGGCCCAAGTAGGTGCTGTGAGCCACCATTTGCAGTCCAATCTATCCAAAATACCGATTAGCAAAATGTGTCATAGCGATCTTCTTATCTTACTTTCTTTACAGATGCATTTATAGGCATTGTACAACAGGTACTTGTTCGATAGATCGATGAGTTTTATCTGACTGTTCAAATGATGTGCATAGTTTGCAAAGAACACCTCTATTTCTTCATTTTTCTTTCCGTTTTTTTGTTTCAAATCATGTGAGTCATTTGAACCATCACCTTGTTGGCATGTATATGATTTGGACTTATATGCTGAACTGATATTATGTTGTGAAAATAACAGTGTTCAGCCCAGATGATGGAATAAGATTTCGAAATGCATTGGCACACCATTGAACACTGACAAGATTGTCATTGCCTCTCACAAATAGAGAATTAAAAGGGCATTCAGGCATTTTAAAAATGATCAATCCATGAATGTCTTCATACTGTTATGAGTCTAAAACATTAGGAACATTGTTTGAAACACAGACAAAAGTTGCAGCTCATATATAGTGCATACCAAGAGTTCCCGGCCAACTGAGTGGTAATGCTTAGGTTTTTTGTTTTTTTTTTCTGTGACGATTCAGTTCATAAATACACTTTCTGACTTCAACAAACTGAGGAATTCCAATGCAATACAAATTGATTCCATTTGACAATTAGCATAAATGAATGATGGGTCCTTTTGGCACAATTTGTGCCATTATCCAGTATCTGCCATCACAGTTCCTATAAGCATTAGGTCTAAATGAAGGTAAATACACTCCACACATAATGGATGGATATAACACTCTAACATTCCCCCAGATATAACTGGGGTATTTGTCCAGAAGTATGGAGTATTTGTCCTGAAGTATGCCAAACTCTAGGGTGTTAGATATAATTTTCTAATGGAAGTATTAAACTCCTGACTTTTAGACATGTTAGACTTTTAGAAACTGGGAGTGTAAGGAGTGTAAGGATTGTTTCAGGGATTAATACAAGTATTATTATTATTATTATTATTATTATTATTATTATTATTATTATTTTTATCATGATTACCATTATTATATGTTTACAGCATAAACCTAGCTTGAGAGCAATGGAGCGCTGTACAGGCCAAAGAACAACATATTCTTAGCAAGAACAAGTCAATAATTCAAGTTTAGTAATCGCAGTATGATATATTGATTGGGGTGTTCACAGGATTACCAGAATCTATGATTAACCAAGCTATTGGTTGAAGATACAGGTCAGCAGTTCTTTCCTAACCAAAGGAAACTTGGAGCGGTATGGATTGCCACCCAGATGAGTGCCAGAGGACCAGTGGATAGCTTGAGAAGGATTGTTTCCTAGTTTTCTCCTTGCAAACCAGCCTTGTTCCAGTCAAGTAATGGTCTTATTGTGAGATGACGGTGTGCCATCTCATGTTTTTAGTTTGGCCATTTGGCAGGCCTCTGTGTGTAAGGTGACATTGAGGGGGGGCCAGGTGATTAGCCATGGATCCTTCGTGAGTAGCATTGAACCCTACACAGTGGGTGTTACCCCCATTGATATGCAAGATCACTTAGATCTATTCCACCATTTGGAAGTCCTGAGGTCGGCGGAAGTGCTTTATCATTTGAATAGAGTGCTCTGATACCAAGCCATTAGAGGCTTTTCCGTGCTGAGATGTTGGATGGATAGATGGCTAGTCACAAAAACGACTAGGATTCTGGGTAAAATGGTGGTTCTCACTGTCACCTGGGATATATATATGCATGGAAAAATACATAGTAATTTTGCCTTACAATGCATTGTGCGTCCAGTAATGAAAACAATGGATCTAATTCCATAGGAAAACGTTCTGGGAATCAGGCCCACTATGTGTAACAGAATTGATTGCGAATATTTTCGCTCTCTAGCAGAGCTCCAGCAGCAGAATGTAGAAGGGCCCTACACCCAATCATTTTCTGCGTGTGTATAATGTTGAAGGCTATGCTATCAGGTTGGTCATTTTGTAAAAGGCACAGCTGCAGTGAAAGTTTGGAGAGAGTTGTAAAGAGTTGCCCTTAAGAGCTTATTTGTTTGCCCTGCATAGTTTATTGATTTTAGTGACCTATGTAATACATTTATATTTATTTTTCTTACTCTTCTATAAATGGAGCAGGCTTCTTCATGATGCATGGGTAAATACCAAACATTTTCTTGACCAAAATGTATTCAAGATTCCCCAGCATCCAAAGTTTGGATTTATTTATTTTATTTTATTGGGCATTTATAAGGCACTCATACATCAAGATATTGGCCCTCATTAGGACCCTGGCGTTAAGGGGTTAAAGGTGCTGTAACAGGTTGCAGCGCTGTTAACCCCTTAACGCCTTACTACGAGGTCCCTTTATGGCTGGTCTGGACCAGCCGTTAAAGTAGGGACTCGCAAAGGGACCTTGAAGGTGATTACGGTACCGCATTTTGCGGTACCGTAATTACTGCCTTCCCCATTCCCATTGAGCCCCATGGGACAAAAATGGGAATGGGGAAGGGCCAATGGTAAATGGGGAATTACCGCCCCGCCAACCTTGGAATGGGGAGGTAATTCCCCATTTAACTATGGCGGAGTCGGTAGATTACCGGCGTTAACCATGGCGCTAATAGCGCCATTGGTTAACACCGGGGTCCTAATGTGGGCCACTGTGTTTCAAAGAGCATCTGTTAAATGTAAACACCCACAAAACAGAGGACAAGCATCAATCTCTTGGAGAACAAGTACACACCCTCTGTAGAAGCCACTGCTAATGTTCACCTCAGGGGAGCATTGTAGAATGTTATCTGTTAGAAGTCCCATTGCTCACCCTGCCTCCTGCATTGTTTCGTCCATCTCTGTGCTGCCTTTGTATGTATTCTTAATTTTTTTGAATGAATGAAAAGTCTTGCAGGCACCTCTTTGATACATGGGTAAACAAAGAGAAATGTATTTATTGGCCAAAAATGATGCAACATCCTCCTCCCTTCACCCCAGCCTGTACTTCATGATGGTGTAGGAAATGTTACATGATTGGCTATTGTGCTGAAGCCTCTGAATATTTGTAGTAGGGAGAGTTGTAGCGTTTAGACTCTAAAGGGGACCACATTATTTTGCTACCTTGTTCAGGAGTAATATTTCTGAAATGCTGGTGACATCTGATCATTTTTATATTCAGCTGTCATGTAAATAGATTTTTAAAATGTAAAAGAAATGAAAACAGTGCAGAGGACGTGCTTGTTTTATTTGCGTTACTTTTAGAAATGCACACGTCACATTATTCTTAAAAGTGACCTTCACATTTCTTGGGAGCTATGCCACATAGGAAAAGATATGCTAGCTAGCCCCCTGGCAAAGATTAGTGTCAGGAGTGTGTAAATGGGGGTTGGGAGTCCACTTCACAGTGACAGGTATTGAAAGCTTCCATCACTGTGAAATGTAAGCAAATAAATTGCATTTCTATCCCTGTTTGCCGCATGGAAATGCAAGTCTGACAGCCATGGTTTAAACAACGGATGCCACACTTCAATACAAATTACATGACAGTGCCAGAAATCTCCAGTTCATGATGTTTGCATTCTTCTGTGCATTTTCATCTTAGATGTGCTCATTCAGATGCCCCGTTTTCCCCCTTTGTGCATTTTGCTTCATTTAAAAGCACATTCAGAATTCAAAAATTGGATGTGCTTTTGAATGCCCTGAAATAAGGGCCTTTCCCCTCACCTTCTGAAAGTGGTTTAGGGAATGGTGCAAAACATGACAGGGTCATTTCTGAACTTGGCATGATTATTTTTGAAGTGTCACACTTCGATTTGCATCCCCCAAACAGGGATGGACATGCTTATTTTTTTCTTCAAGCATTTCATGGAGACAGGCAATTGAATGGCCCATCTCTGTGAAAAGTGCTCCCAGCAGCCACGGGAGTCGGTCAGACAATACTGTCCGGAACACACTCCGTGTCAATCTGTGCCTGAAAAATTGATGAGAGAGATAGAAGAGAAACAGGAAAGCATGACATCCTCCGCTACACTTGCCCAATATAAAAAAAGTTTGGAAGACCTAGACGCGGCAATGAAGGAATTCAGAGATTTCAACCTAAATAAGAAAATAACTAAATTGAAAAAAGACCTGGCAGTTTTTTCGCAAGAAAGAATATATCCATACACCACTGATGCTTATTATGAAGATATGAGTGGCAATAATCCAATAACAGTAGGCCAACAGCCTAACCAACACAATAGAAAGAGGATTCAGAGCAACAGGTACAGACCAAACAACTGGTCCTTCTCAAGTGGGAGCTCGGGAAGTGGCTCTAATGCATCAGGCTCAAACAACTCCATGAGCAACGCTGGCCCGCAAAATCCCAACTACCAACCAAAACCTTTTTTTCGAGGCGGGCAAGGAACGGCGAAGAACAAGGGCAGAGTCAACTGGCAACCACGGGTCCACTGGCAGAACCAGTCACCAATTATGACCCGCAGCCGAGACCGAGGACAAGGGCAACCCCAACAAGGACCATAAGCCTAACAAACTCAATGAATAGAAACACAGCCGACCCCGAGGCAGATGCACAACCTGTAGTACACAGCCTAGTGATGAATCTATCCAAATACAACTTAACCACAGACAAATTGGATCTCCTTGAAAAGGGCCTTTCTTTTGTGCCATCAGCAGACCATGACCCTTTCCAGACTCGTATAGAAGTGGCAAAACTAATTAGAAAAATACATCTCAAACAGTACTTTGGCTCGATGACCACTACATCTAGAGAAAAAAGTGCGACCAATCTCAAGAACAAATCCACCTTCTATCCTCCACCTAATGGGATCTCCCCTGAGTCAATTACTTTTGAAAAAGCATTGTTGAAATAACTAGAGAAACTAGAAACTGAACAAGTACCTGGCTACAAGAACTTCTCAAACAAAAACAAGCGAGCATTGCAATCACTAGCATCAAATGAACTTATAACCATCAAACCGGCGGACAAGGGCGGAGCGACCGTCATAATGGACACTGCAGCCTATGACCAGATGGTACGGAATCTCCGACAGGATCACTCTAGCTACAAACAACTAGGGGTTGATCCTACAGAGGCAATTAGACAGCTAATAACACTGATCTTGGAAGAAGCAAGTGCCAAAGAGATAATTAGTAACAAAGAATATGATTTCCTTAATCCTAAATTTCCAAAAAAAACAGCTTTCTACGCACTTCCGAAAGTGCACAAAGGAATTTCTCCACCACCCGGGAGACCGATAGTCTCTGGGATTGGTTCCATTCTGGAACCACTATCACAGTTTGTAGACTTCTTCCTGAAACCCGAAGTAAGTAAAATGAGGTTGTACCTAAAAGATACAACAGCAGTCATCAAACTACTCCAAGATCGACCGTTCAATCCAACGAATAATCTTCTAGTCACATTGGACATTGAATCATTATACACCAGAATCTCACAGATGGCAACTCTCAGAGTTATAGAGAAGATTCTACAAGAAAGGGAACCACCACTCCCGATCCCAGTAACCTTCGTGATGCAACTAGCAGAGATTGCACTAACAAAAAACTTCTTCATTTACAACAATGTACACTATGAACAAGTATCAGGTAGGGCGATGGGAACAACTTTTGCCCCCAGTCTCGCCAACCTCTATGTTGCAAACTTCGAGGAAGAAAAAATCTATCACCACAACAATATGTGGCTGAACAAAATAGAACTTTGGTCAAGGTATATTGATGACGTATTACTCATCTTCACAGGCAACAAAATCGATCTTGTTTCCTATATGGATTGGTTGAACATGCAAAACCCGTTTCTCAGATTTTCTGAAACCCACAACACTGTCTCAGTACATTTCCTGGATCTGACTTTAAAGATCAGTAACGGCAACATCACAAGTACCGTTTACAACAAACCGACAGACAGGAACTCGTTACTCACCTACAAAAGCTACCATCTGCCCAGCCTGAGAAAAAATGTACCCTTTGGCCAGTTCCTTCGGTATCGCCGCAACTGTACACAAGCTACTGACTACAATCAACAGTCAATAGCTCTAGCTAAAAAACTAAAGAACAGGGGCTACCCACAACAACTGGTCAAACAAGCCAGAAAAAGAGCGAGAAACATCCATAGGGAAACCACTCTAGAACATCACACAAAGGAAAACGCATCTGCCGAGCAAATTACAGCTGTACTTAGCTACTCACCCCTCACCAATAAAATCAAGAAAGATGTTCTGAAGCTCTGGCCGATTCTCAATGTCGGCTCACAAATGCTGGACACCTCTAGATTTGCCATCAAAAGATGGAAGAACTTGAGAGACTCCTTAGTTCATTCATATAAGGATACAACACCCAGAACCGTTGCTCTTTGGAACACGTCCCAAGCAACAGGCCACACACCTTGTGGATCATATAGTGCATGTTCGAGCACCAAAAGGTCAACTAGTATTGATATTGGCTGGCACTTCCCATGGACGGAAACGAACCTCACAAACTGCAACAGCAGCAATGTAATTTACATCATAACATGTCCCTGTACCAAGCGCTATGTAGGAATGACAACTAGACCAGTCAGAATACAGCTTGCAGAACATCGATCTTGTATACGAACTAAAAGTTAACTGCACCAATGGTGGAACATTTCCTTGAACATCAACATAATCCAGCAGATTTCACTTGGTCCATTATCGAGAAAATGGTGATACCCACGAGAGGAGGTAACATCCATGACCTCCTCTACAGAAGAGAACAATTGTGGATTTTTCGCTTGAAAACGGACAGGATCGGACTGAACGAACCGACCAGTTGGCAAACACATGAACATCAACCCATGACCTTGGCTACTTGGACTAGAAACCATGAGGATGTGTGAGTGAATGAGATGAAAAGATAAGATGAAAGCGCACTGCTTAGGCGTACACTTGATCTCGCTTTTCCAAAAAACCTGGTGTGTCAATAGATAGTCCGATGTGAAGCCTGACCCCAAGATGGCCGTCCTGAGACATCCCCAGGCAACCATGTTGTCCAACACGCGCGTGCCCAATGCGGCGGTGCCAGGACAATCATCAACATAAAGAAGTCTGGCGGACAGCGGCGTAGAGAAAACGCTGCGTGCAGCCCGACAGACCTCTTTACAGATGAAAGCAGCAGGTAAGCCCCTATCTCATACAAAGAGCACCAGACGCTCGCCTCCGATTAGCGGACACACACGATATATGCCCGGCCCCGGGCTAGATATGGAAATCTATAATGGGACATGGCACGCCTTCGCGCGGCCATACGCACAAAAAGTTGACGCAATTGTTGGTTACTAATGAGTTTGAAACAAATGTACACGATGTTAGCATACATTGTGATTTGACTTACACATGTGCAAGCACGTACCCTAGCCCGTTATTCATTACGTTTTTGGCCCCTAGCTCTCAGGCTGCCTCACCCATCCGTGCATAGAATCTAAATTGAACTATAGACAAGATCATCCAGGTGGTAAGGCACTGAATATGTTAACCTGCCCCCCCCTCTTTTCTCCCCTCCCCTCTTGTCACCCCTACAAGGAGAGGGCCTTAAACAATGCAGACAAAGCTGCCACTGAAAACTAGGAGGAACCTAACTGTGTGCCTCCCTCCTCAAGCTCTGAGGAATGTGGTGTAACCACTTTCATACCACAGAAACCGGTCGGCTATTGGGAGACCTGACCTAGTGCTCCAGTAAACAGCACAGGCAGGGTCTTCCCTATTAGGATCCTTAAAAAACAAATATCAAGGACCCTCCAAGATTCTTCAATGCTCAGATGCAAAAGAGGAACCCACTGAAGAATATAATGCACAATCTCCAGTCTTTTTAATAGACATTCCTGCACCTGCCTAACAGAGAAAGCTCATTAAAGATTTTAGAATTTCATCCGGAAAATGACAGACACACATATAGTCGGGATCGGCTTTATGTGTTTTTTAGTACGATAGAGTGTACTTACTTGCATTTGTGAGTTCAGTGATAGAGATGTATCCATCCCTACCCACTTCATTAAAAAAAACGGTGAGTTCCTAGTGTGACCAGGAACACACTCCCGATACTAATGTATGCAAGAGGGCTGGACAATGCATCTCTGCGCTACTGTCCAGCCCCTCCCGAAATGCTCAGGTCACCTTTGTGAATAGCTGGACCTGAGCATTTCTGAAAGCAGCCCAAATGAAACTAGCACATTATTTGCACTCCTTGTCATTTGCACTGCTTATTGCGAATCTGGCCGCTGGCCTCTACAATGACTCAAAACGTACAAGTGGAAATAACACCTATGCAGGGACAAATATATGTTTTGACCGAACAACACATTCAGTTCCCTCCACACATTAAAGATAAACTGGGAGACCTGCCACACAGCAGTATACTGACCAGAGAGAAATTAAAGTTTATTATTATGGTAAGTCACCCCTGTTGTAGTTCCCATAGGTTTAAATAAAGTTAAAGCTTAAAGTGGGTACAAACAAGCCCTCAGCCACAACAGGAGGTGATTTCTCTCTCAAGGCATTTTCTTCTCAACAAATGCCCTTGAGGTTCTAAGTCTTTCCATTATGTGCTCTCTCTGGAATTTAGCAGCATTTCAGATACATACTTGTTAGTTTTCATCATCCAGGCAATGGCAGAGGGGCAGGCAGAAAGAGGCTAAGGCATCACTTAACAGTAAACATGTTTACATTGGCAAAAAGTGTCTCATCTCATGGCATTGACATATGATTTAAAACACTGCAGTATGTAACACACCTCCCTTTCTTATATATACAAATATACATATGCACAGGAAGTATCCATTGTTACTTTCTCTTTCTGCTTCACAATCCTGCATTGTTACACATTCTGCCATCATCCAAAACAACAGCATAATCCAACACTTTGTGATGACATTCTCTTTATGTTAGCCCTGGATTCTCTAAAGATGGCGCCGAGATCTCGCTTTAGCGTTGCAGTGTTCAGCCTGCACAGGTCAGCCAGGCCACACCCCCAGTACCAGAGATAGTACTTCCTGTTGGTTTGACAACAGAGCTTCGCATTGCTACTTTCCAAGTTTGGCCGCACTCCGCAAGTTTGTCTGTATCTGTTCTATCCATTCGGGTTTATGTGACATCTGGAGTTATAGCTGAGGTTATATTTAGGGCTTTCGCTTATCACCTTTTCTCTCTCGCATTCTTCCGTGTCTCATATGATCCAGAACGTTGCTGGCTCTATCTGGCATTCACAGAGGGATTCTACGCTCGCCTCTGTAGGCTTCTTTTCAGAATTCCCTCGGTTGGTCAATATCCTTCCAGGAACTCTTCTAGCCCTCCTTTACAAAGTGAACACAAGCTTACTGAATACTATTCACATACAGGAACTGCACTCAGCGCTCTATGCTCATCAGCAGAACTGCATCTTCCAGAAGACCGCTGCCCTGGTCTTCCATTCTTAGCTCCGCCTCTTACATGTCTCCTGCACGGTAGGCTTTCTAACATTTCTCTTTCAACCACTCTTTATCCCTAGCCTACCTTTTTGCTCACCTTTTCTTATTGGTGCTCTTTAGTGTTACTACAGCTCTGGAAGAGATCGCTGCTACTGCATATTCCAAAGTGGGAACGCTTTAATCCAGTGGTAAGGCATCTCATTCATCAGTCCATGTTCATAGGCATTGGGTCTTCTCTGGTCTGTGTTACTGCTGCCACAGAGGGATCACCTCGCCTGATACCTGCTCTCCCGGAAACCTCGCTTCCCAGCAGCACAGCACAGGGTTTTCTCCCCCACAAGGGTTTTCTTGGAAACCTCTCTTTGCTCCTACGTTTTTTTTGGGAACACTTAGTGGTGACTAGGTGGATTCTCTTCACTTCTAGAGGTATCACAGAGTCCCGGTATGTGGATCTACACCCAGTCCTGGATCCAGGTCTGTGGAAACCAGACATTCTGTTTGATGCACTGTGTTTAAGTCAAGGGCAATAAGGCACTAGCATAACACACTTTATTGACTCATAGAAGAACCCAATATCTCCTCTCACCCTTCTTATTGATACACAGTCTCTTCATCGACATGCTCTCTCCTTCTGTCAGGTTACTTTTCTTTACCCTTCTCAATTTGTCATACCTTAATTTTGCCTCTTCAACCTTCTTGTCAACGTTCTCCCTAAGCTTCTGATAACTGAACTCTGCATATTCAGACCTCCCCAACCAGGGTAGACACACTGCAATTTGTGGTGTTGGGGAGTACGCAAACATCAGTGATTACGACATCATTGGGGCATAAACCCAGCTGTCACGCTCACCTGATTCCCACGAGGCGCAGGTCTGGCTTCGAGTGCTGATGCTTCTTCTATGGTGAAGCGCAGGACTCTGAAGATGGACTCACTGGCTCGCAGGAATATTCCCCTGTGCGTGAAAAGGGAGTATTACCTACTGACGGAATAATGCTCAAGCCTCCCACTCCCTTCCAACCCTCCACGATACCCTTCCTCGATTCCCCGTGAAGTCTCACCTTAGGGTCTGGAAGGATGAGTTCTCCATCCTGCTTCTGATGCAGGGGCGCGTTGAAACCCACTTACTTCACTGGATTGAGGTTTGATGGGAGTTCAAATAAGCTTGACTATTCAGGTAAGGCGCTGTAAGAGTTCTGTAGCAAGTTCAAAAGTTCAAGCTTAATAATAATGTTCATTGTCTTATTGCAGCAAGCGCTAACGCTTATGTCTTTTTCCCCTTAGGGGCCGGGGTTCGGAATGCCGGAGATATGGCGCTGACCCGAAGTGAAACGTACAGTTCCAGTAAATGACAGGTAAATTCTGGATGAGCGTTCGGGTAATGTCTTTGCATTCGCTCATTCAATGTCTTTGTCTTTTTTCCCCATAGGGGCCGGGGTCCGGAATGCCAGGAAGCGGCAGGACCCGAAATGAAATGGGAATGACCCAACAGGTAAGTCTTAGAAGGAAACTGAGCTTTTCCTATTCCCTTCCTTCTCTCACCTTGTGTTCTTGTCTTTTTCTCTCTAGGCTCTGGGATGTGGCTGCGGATCCGGATGATCGCTGCTGAAGATGGAGGTGCCCAGGAAAGGTGAGTGAAATGCAGCGCTGCAGCGATCGAAGCGAAATGCTTTTAAAATGATGTCTTCCCTTTCAGGATCGTCGGTGTGAAGTCTCCGTGATGCAGCTTTAGCAGGTAAGGTCTTCTTTCTCTCCAATTCTCTCTTAGCAGGTGACCTAGGATGCTGACAGGCGTGGCTGAAGTCCAGAAGCAGGAGCTGACACGGTGAGCGTCCAGCTGCGAGGAGCAAAACAACGTGAAGCGTAGGTTGCTGATCGGGCGTGGTTTAAATAGCTTTGGTAGAAGTTCCAGGTATGTATCCTTCCATCGATCAGGTATGTACCCTTCCCCGACCACACCCAGGGGAAAGTAGTTCCACAGGTAAAGTAGTTCCATTCAGGCCTCAAGAGGGCCTGGATGTAGCAGCATGGTCTGCAGCAGGTAAGTGCACCTTAAAACACTTGAACACATGTCTAGCTTTATGAGCCTGGCGCCTAAGGCGCCAGGACAGGGGTCCAACATGAGCCTGGCGCCTAAGGCGCCAGGACTGTGTCCAAAGGGCCCCAGCTTGGGCCCGCTGGCACTTCCCTGGGGGAAATGATGCCTGCCTCTGGGGTTGCTGGGTCGGACCTGGTCCTTGGAGGTAGGCATCATGACACCAGCTCACTAAACCTGAACGACAATACAAGTTGCAAATGTGTTATAACACGAGCATGCAGCATGGAAGCCAGCAGCCATGCATACATACACCCATAATAGATCCCATTATGAAGGCCTAACAAAACACGAGCAACCATGCTTTAGGGAACCATAGCATATTCACCATATAGTAGAATATAGCACCATGATGAGAATCGTAAATTGTTACCAAACCGCTTAGGTCAATAGGAAAGGGATGTTAATGTACAATTGTAACATCCCACATAAGGGATTATGATATGATATGATATGATATGATATGATAAGACCTTTGTAACGTGCCTATACACAAGTGTTTCAAGGCGCAACAAAGCAGGGAGGCGGGACAAAGGGAAGACAGACAACGATCCTACTAGGCCAGGTGTCATTCAGATCGCGCAAGTGCATGGGCAGATGGGGAAGGGAAAGTGCAAGGGGAAAGGGAGAGGGGAAAGTGCAGTACAGTTGTAGTAGAATAACAGGATAAATAATAAGGGCCAGCTGGTGGCAAGTACAGGGTAAGTGCAGACAAGTGCTGGGGAGGGGGATTGTAAGGATACAGAGACAGTCCCGCAGTGCAGTGGTTGCCAAGGGAGGCAGTGCAAGGGGAGAGTGGCTGGGCCAGGGACCGAGATCGGTGAGAGTGGCCCAGTTGCAGATTCAGTGCAGTTTCAGCCTGGAATTTAGCAGGGGAGAGGGGGAGAGAAAACAGAAGCAAAGAGGAAGGTTTTGAGGTGCTTCCAGAACCGGAGATGGTTCTCCTCAAGTTTTAGGGAGGCAGGAAGGCTGTTCCAGAGGGAGGCCCCTGCCGCGGAGAGAGATCTGCCCCCAACTCGTTGCTTGGAAAAGTGGCTGACCCTGAGGGAGTTGGAGGCGGATGAGCGAAGAGCTCGAGAAGGAAGATATTTACGAAGAGAAAGTTGAAGATATTTTGGCCCCAAGCCCCAGAAGGCCTTGTGGACAATGCAGATGGTTTTGAACTTAATCCTCGCAGCCACTGGGAGCCAGTGCAGAGATTTCAGTCCTGGAGAGATACGGTCCCTGGGCTTGAGGCCAAGGACAAGTCTTGCAGTCCTGTTCTGGATGAGTTGCAGAGGGTGTAGAGTAGAGGCAGGAAGATTTGGATAGAGGCTGTTACTGTAGTCCAGTTTAGAGAGAACCAGGTCTCTGGAGACAGTGAGCTTCTGGGGGAAGGAGAGGAAAGGAAGAATACCTCTGAGGAGGTACAGCTGGTAGTGTGACTTCTTAGAGACGACAGATAAGTGAGGAGAGAAGGAGAGTGTGGAGCCGAAGATGACCCTGAGGTTTTTTGCTGGATTGGTCAAAATATACATAATCATTCACTCCACTCATGCTTTTTGTGAAGCAACTGATTTCAAGCTGTATGCAGCTGATACATGTTTCGAAATTAGCTAACAATTTAGAGTGCCTGAGAAAGGAGATGAGCTCAATGTTAATGAGTTAATTTTTTCAATAATCAAAGTTAGTCATGTTGTTAGATTAATTCAATTGAATTAGAAAATGTATGGAAATGCTTATAGTGAAAATGATGCAGATGAATCAGAAGCCTGGAAAATGCAATGAATCGTAACATTTGTTGTCTTTTCCTTTCTGTAAAACACTATAAAATCGGCCATTTTTTAAAATGTAACCGAATGGGCCTCATTCCGAGTACGGCGCTAACCAATGGCGCTATTAACGCCTTGGTTGACGCCGTACCCGGACCGGCAGCGCCTTGGTGGATGGCGGAATTACCGCCCCATTCCAAGGTTGGCGGGGCGGTAATTCCCCAATCCCCATTTACCCTTCCCCATTCCCATTCTTGCCCCATAGGGCATAATGGGAGTGGGGAAGGTGTTAATTACGCCACCGTAAATTACGGTGGCGTAATTAACATCAAGGTCCCTTAGCGCCATGGTTTTTAACACCTGCTAAAAGCAGGTGTTAAAACCTCCATGGCGCAAAGGGAACTCGGAGTATGGCGGTAAGGGATTACCGCCACCGCTCTCGTTAGCGGTGGCCGCTATCCCTTACCGCCATACTCGGAATGAGGCCCAATGTCTTTTTATATGTTCCGCTGTCTAGGCAGTTTAATCAGTGCTTAATTTGTAAAAGAAAAAGTGCCAGTGCCCAAAAAAATATTGGCCCCATAATGCTGGGCGTGGTGCCCAGTGTGGGCGTGGCGCCACCCTTACCGCGGGCGCGGCGCCGCCCTCAGCACGGGCGCACCTGGCGTGCCAGTTCAGTGCTAGACCTACCTAGATCGGCCCATCACACTGCTGCTGCTCCATGTCACATGTTTGGTGCTGCAGCAACCACTGGCACAGGCTAGTAGTAAATAAGCAACTAAGACATGCTCCGCCTGTAACTGCGCCTCGATGCCCCCGGGCTGTGTGAGCGCTTTAAAAATGCGAATAAATAAAAAAGCATACCGTTTCAGTCACTGTTGCATTGTATTTGTCTCTTTCCCTTCTGCCCCACTTGGCAGTCAGTTAAATACACCAAGTATTGTTAATCAGTTACCTCCACGAAGAGGACCCTCCCCTCAGCCCGTTCTTCAGTTACCTCATCCAGGTGTTTTGTGTAATCAATTTACTCTCAAGCCCTTATCAGTCATCACATCTCATAAATGCATCGCCCTTCACCCTTCCTTCAAACATAAGCATGGTGTTGTATTACTTGGAAAAAGTCATTTCTGGAAGACATTTTTGTGAAATCAACGGCCTCTGCTACTTCTGCTTTAGGGCCTCTTTCCACCTTAACACATATTAAAAAACGAAAAATGTTTTGTCACCCAAATTCAGGAGCTAGAGGAGAGTGCATATTCGGATATCTCCTTCCCACTGACATGTTCTTGACATACTTCACTAAACTGCGGGATGTAACAGACACCCACCTCCCTATCTGAGGATTCCTATCTGATGATTGCATGTGCCCTCATTCGGAGCACATGGTTGGAGTGTATTGTACCCAGGTTAAGGGGCCACATCTGGTGTATAAACCATACATCAGGATAGAAAACATGCGCTGGAATTATGTAAAACAATGACAGCAAAAGACGGTTGAGAATTATACACAAATACTCCACTAGTGCTTTTATTTATGACGACAGATTAGTGGGCATGTGCACCATGTTTATCCCCGTCTGGTTTCCATGTGTGTATCTTTAAGCCTGAAATAGCATTTCTGAAGTTCGCCTTTGCATGGGATTTTCTCACGAAGTGCAGTCGGTTCGGTTTCGCCAATACGTGCACCATTCCGGGTCCCCTCGCTGAAGCTCGTTTGTGAACTAATGAGGCCGATAACATTAAAAGGAAGAACGGAAACACCCAGGCAAAAATTCACAGTTCATGTTTCGCTTAGATGAATGCTATCCAGGGTCAGACTGGGGCATACAACTGTCTCGAGTCGGGCTCGGCACCAATGAAAAAGTGGCCAAAGTTGCAAACGACAATTCATTCCTTTTGTGACAGACACTTGTGGGACCACGCTGCCGCCCGTGCTCCCCGGTCCTGGGCTTTGCTCCGCCTTTCCTCAATCTCTTAAGCTACCTTACGTGGGGCCACCACTGCCACGGCCATGCTGAACCTGATGATGACAAAAATAGGTGTGCAGCGCAGCAGCCCCAAGTAAGGTAAGATTTTAAAAGAAAAAACATATATTTGGGCGGCTGAGGCCCATCACTTTCGAAGTGATGGGCCACAGCCGCCACTCAAAATAAGTTATTTCTTTTAAAACCTACCTTCCGTGGGGCGGGGCCCTGGCCACCAGTCCCACGGAAGGTCAGGTTTTCAAAGAAAAAAGTAAAAAACATACTTTTGGGCACAATCCACAGGCCGGGCCTAGTGCGGCAGAGTCATCGACTCAGTCTGCGGCAGCCGGCAGCCCCTGGTCACAGAAATTGGCCTGGGCCTGGCACTGACTGCAGTCAGCAGCACACTGCACACAGGTCACACAGACAGAAGCCCAGTCAGGACACCTCAGGGGACCACGCCGCCGCCCAGGCCCCGACCTGGGCCTTCCTTGCCTGATCACTTGACTGTGACAGGCTCAGGCTGCACCGCATGCAACAACAAGTGACTTACCTGCTTTGCCGGCGGGTTCTTGGCCTCCTGTCGGGGCCTCAGATTTGGGGGGGCCGGGTGCACATACTGGCACCCGCACAAATGAAAAAGCGGGCAGAGGGGGCCCCGGGAATCAACTAGGTCACACCACGCAGTGCAGCAGGGCAGGGTCTCTCTCTCACAAGTCAAGACCGCCCCCTGTGGCAACAACAACACGTCACCATGTAATTTTACTGGCTCAGAAGAACAGCCAATGACAACTGCACATTCTGTGTTACTATACAGAAAGTATCAAATACTGCATAGTAACAACAGAATGGTCGTTTTCATTGGCTGTGTTTGTAACAGTTTGTTGTTCATTGCTATTTCTGGCCCCTGCCAGGCCCAGCCAGCCCTGGCCTGCAACCTGCAAGCAAGAGAGGGATCAAGATCAGAATGACAAATCCCAATGATTTATAATCGAAGTGGAAGAACAAACAAAGCAATTGCACGTGCGCTGGCCCCACATGAGTTCCGGTGCCCAAAAAAGAGTGCCGGTGTTGGGCACTGGCAACCACCCCCACAAATTAAGCACTGAGTTTAATACATTTTAGTTTTTCTCATGCATTACATTTTTTTCGTGGCTCTTGTATAATTGGTTATTTTACAACGCGTTTAATACCGAAGAGGTTTCTAAGCACGACCAGGGATTCAAACCTGTGTTGCTCTGCATCATCTTGCTTCCCAGACAAGTGCTTTGCCACTGAGCTGTACTACCTGGGACTTACCCACCAACTCCTAGGGACTCTCTAAAGCTGTTTAGGTATCACTGCGCTTGGGCAAAGAACTTGGGTCCTGGGCTGTTACCACCAACCCACCCCACCAGAATGGGTGTTATTGCTATTTTAAAATATGGTTCCCACCAAAGTCAATTCTCACACTAAGACCTAGGATGTTCTTCGAGCATCTACAATCTCTAGCATTGTGAAAACATGCTGCTTGTGTTATATTACATTGCATTGACATATGATTTAAAACACTGCAGTATGTAACACACCTCCCTTTCTTATATATACAAATATACATATGCACAGGAAGTATCCATTGTTACTTTCTCTTTCTGCTTCACAATCCTGCATTGTTACACATTCTGCCATCATCCAAAACAACAGCATAATCCAACACTTTGTGATGACATTCTCTTTATGTTAGCCCTGGATTCTCTAAAGATGGCGCCGAGATCTCGCTTTAGCGTTGCAGTGTTCAGCCTGCACAGGTCAGCCAGGCCACACCCCCAGTACCAGAGATAGTACTTCCTGTTGGTTTGACAACAGAGCTTCGCATTGCTACTTTCCAAGTTTGGCCGCACTCCGCAAGTTTGTCTGTATCTGTTCTATCCATTCGGGTTTATGTGACATCTGGAGTTATAGCTGAGGTTATATTTAGGGCTTTCGCTTATCACCTTTTCTCTCTCGCATTCTTCCGTGTCTCATATGATCCAGAACGTTGCTGGCTCTATCTGGCATTCACAGAGGGATTCTACGCTCGCCTCTGTAGGCTTCTTTTCAGAATTCCCTCGGTTGGTCAATATCCTTCCAGGAACTCTTCTAGCCCTCCTTTACAAAGTGAACACAAGCTTACTGAATACTATTCACATACAGGAACTGCACTCAGCGCTCTATGCTCATCAGCAGAACTGCATCTTCCAGAAGACCGCTGCCCTGGTCTTCCATTCTTAGCTCCGCCTCTTACATGTCTCCTGCACGGTAGGCTTTCTAACATTTCTCTTTCAACCACTCTTTATCCCTAGCCTACCTTTTTGCTCACCTTTTCTTATTGGTGCTCTTTAGTGTTACTACAGCTCTGGAAGAGATCGCTGCTACTGCATATTCCAAAGTGGGAACGCTTTAATCCAGTGGTAAGGCATCTCATTCATCAGTCCATGTTCATAGGCATTGGGTCTTCTCTGGTCTGTGTTACTGCTGCCACAGAGGGATCACCTCGCCTGATACCTGCTCTCCCGGAAACCTCGCTTCCCAGCAGCACAGCACAGGGTTTTCTCCCCCACAAGGGTTTTCTTGGAAACCTCTCTTTGCTCCTACGTTTTTTTTGGGAACACTTAGTGGTGACTAGGTGGATTCTCTTCACTTCTAGAGGTATCACAGAGTCCCGGTATGTGGATCTACACCCAGTCCTGGATCCAGGTCTGTGGAAACCAGACATTCTGTTTGATGCACTGTGTTTAAGTCAAGGGCAATAAGGCACTAGCATAACACACTTTATTGACTCATAGAAGAACCCAATATCTCCTCTCACCCTTCTTATTGATACACAGTCTCTTCATCGACATGCTCTCTCCTTCTGTCAGGTTACTTTTCTTTACCCTTCTCAATTTGTCATACCTTAATTTTGCCTCTTCAACCTTCTTGTCAACGTTCTCCCTAAGCTTCTGATAACTGAACTCTGCATATTCAGACCTCCCCAACCAGGGTAGACACACTGCAATTTGTGGTGTTGGGGAGTACGCAAACATCAGTGATTACGACATCATTGGGGCATAAACCCAGCTGTCACGCTCACCTGATTCCCACGAGGCGCAGGTCTGGCTTCGAGTGCTGATGCTTCTTCTATGGTGAAGCTCAGGACTCTGAAGATGGACTCACTGGCTCGCAGGAATATTCCCCTGTGCGTGAAAAGGGAGTATTACCTACTGACGGAATAATGCTCAAGCCTCCCACTCCCTTCCAACCCTCCACGATACCCTTCCTCGATTCCCCGTGAAGTCTCACCTTAGGGTCTGGAAGGATGAGTTCTCCATCCTGCTTCTGATGCAGGGGCGCGTTGAAACCCACTTACTTCACTGGATTGAGGTTTGATGGGAGTTCAAATAAGCTTGACTATTCAGGTAAGGCGCTGTAAGAGTTCTGTAGCAAGTTCAAAAGTTCAAGCTTAATAATAATGTTCATTGTCTTATTGCAGCAAGCGCTAACGCTTATGTCTTTTTCCCCTTAGGGGCCGGGGTTCGGAATGCCGGAGATATGGCGCTGACCCGAAGTGAAACGTACAGTTCCAGTAAATGACAGGTAAATTCTGGATGAGCGTTCGGGTAATGTCTTTGCATTCGCTCATTCAATGTCTTTGTCTTTTTTCCCCATAGGGGCCGGGGTCCGGAATGCCAGGAAGCGGCAGGACCCGAAATGAAATGGGAATGACCCAACAGGTAAGTCTTAGAAGGAAACTGAGCTTTTCCTATTCCCTTCCTTCTCTCACCTTGTGTTCTTGTCTTTTTCTCTCTAGGCTCTGGGATGTGGCTGCGGATCCGGATGATCGCTGCTGAAGATGGAGGTGCCCAGGAAAGGTGAGTGAAATGCAGCGCTGCAGCGATCGAAGCGAAATGCTTTTAAAATGATGTCTTCCCTTTCAGGATCGTCGGTGTGAAGTCTCCGTGATGCAGCTTTAGCAGGTAAGGTCTTCTTTCTCTCCAATTCTTTCTTAGCAGGTGACCTAGGATGCTGACAGGCGTGGCTGAAGTCCAGAAGCAGGAGCTGACACGGTGAGCGTCCAGCTGCGAGGAGCAAAACAACGTGAAGCGTAGGTTGCTGATCGGGCGTGGTTTAAATAGCTTTGGTAGAAGTTCCAGGTATGTATCCTTCCATCGATCAGGTATGTACCCTTCCCCGACCACACCCAGGGGAAAGTAGTTCCACAGGTAAAGTAGTTCCATTCAGGCCTCAAGAGGGCCTGGATGTAGCAGCATGGTCTGCAGCAGGTAAGTGCACCTTAAAACACTTGAACACATGTCTAGCTTTATGAGCCTGGCGCCTAAGGCGCCAGGACAGGGGTCCAACATGAGCCTGGCGCCTAAGGCGCCAGGACTGTGTCCAAAGGGCCCCAGCTTGGGCCCGCTGGCACTTCCCTGGGGGAAATGATGCCTGCCTCTGGGGTTGCTGGGTCGGACCTGGTCCTTGGAGGTAGGCATCATGACACCAGCTCACTAAACCTGAACGACAATACAAGTTGCAAATGTGTTATAACACGAGCATGCAGCATGGAAGCCAGCAGCCATGCATACATACACCCATAATAGATCCCATTATGAAGGCCTAACAAAACACCAGCAACCATGCTTTAGGGAACCATAGCATATTCACCATATAGTAGAATATAGCACCATGATGAGAATCGTAAATTGTTACCAAACCGCTTAGGTCAATAGGAAAGGGATGTTAATGTACAATTGTAACATCCCACATAAGGGATTATGATATGATATGATATGATATGATATGATATGATAAGACCTTTGTAACGTGCCTATACACAAGTGTTTCAAGGCGCAACAAAGCAGGGAGGCGGGACAAAGGGAAGACAGACAACGATCCTACTAGGCCAGGTGTCATTCAGATCGCGCAAGTGCATGGGCAGAGGGGGAAGGGAAAGTGCAAGGGGAAAGGGAGAGGGGAAAGTGCAGTACAGTTGTAGTAGAATAACAGGATAAATAATAAGGGCCAGCTGGTGGCAAGTACAGGGTAAGTGCAGACAAGTGCTGGGGAGGGGGATTGTAAGGATACAGAGACAGTCCCGCAGTGCAGTGGTTGCCAAGGGAGGCAGTGCAAGGGGAGAGTGGCTGGGCCAGGGACCGAGATCGGTGAGAGTGGCCCAGTTGCAGATTCAGTGCAGTTTCAGCCTGGAATTTAGCAGGGGAGAGGGGGAGAGAAAACAGAAGCAAAGAGGAAGGTTTTGAGGTGCTTCCAGAACCGGAGATGGTTCTCCTCAAGTTTTAGGGAGGCAGGAAGGCTGTTCCAGAGGGAGGCCCCTGCCGCGGAGAGAGATCTGCCCCCAACTCGTTGCTTGGAAAAGTGGCTGACCCTGAGGGAGTTGGAGGCGGATGAGCGAAGAGCTCGAGAAGGAAGATATTTACGAAGAGAAAGTTGAAGATATTTTGGCCCCAAGCCCCAGAAGGCCTTGTGGACAATGCAGATGGTTTTGAACTTAATCCTCGCAGCCACTGGGAGCCAGTGCAGAGATTTCAGTCCTGGAGAGATACGGTCCCTGGGCTTGAGGCCAAGGACAAGTCTTGCAGTCCTGTTCTGGATGAGTTGCAGAGGGTGTAGAGTAGAGGCAGGAAGATTTGGATAGAGGCTGTTACTGTAGTCCAGTTTAGAGAGAACAAGGTCTCTGGAGACAGTGAGCTTCTGGGGGAAGGAGAGGAAAGGAAGAATACCTCTGAGGAGGTACAGCTGGTAGTGTGACTTCTTAGAGACGACAGATAAGTGAGGAGAGAAGGAGAGTGTGGAGCCGAAGATGACCCTGAGGTTTTTTGCTGGATTGGTCAAAATATACATAATCATTCACTCCACTCATGCTTTTTGTGAAGCAACTGATTTCAAGCTGTATGCAGCTGATACATGTTTCGAAATTAGCTAACAATTTAGAGTGCCTGAGAAAGGAGATGAGCTCAATGTTAATGAGTTAATTTTTTCAATAATCAAAGTTAGTCATGTTGTTAGATTAATTCAATTGAATTAGAAAATGTATGGAAATGCTTATAGTGAAAATGATGCAGATGAATCAGAAGCCTGGAAAATGCAATGAATCGTAACATTTGTTGTCTTTTCCTTTCTGTAAAACACTATAAAATCGGCCATTTTTTAAAATGTAACCGAATGGGCCTCATTCCGAGTACGGCGCTAACCAATGGCGCTATTAACGCCTTGGTTGACGCCGTACCCGGACCGGCAGCGCCTTGGTGGATGGCGGAATTACCGCCCCATTCCAAGGTTGGCGGGGCGGTAATTCCCCAATCCCCATTTACCCTTCCCCATTCCCATTCTTGCCCCATAGGGCATAATGGGAGTGGGGAAGGTGTTAATTACGCCACCGTAAATTACGGTGGCGTAATTAACATCAAGGTCCCTTAACGCCATGGTTTTTAACACCTGCTAAAAGCAGGTGTTAAAACCTCCATGGCGCAAAGGGAACTCGGAGTATGGCGGTAAGGGATTACCGCCACCGCTCTCGTTAGCGGTGGCCGCTATCCCTTACCGCCATACTCGGAATGAGGCCCAATGTCTTTTTATATGTTCCGCTGTCTAGGCAGTTTAATCAGTGCTTAATTTGTAAAAGAAAAAGTGCCAGTGCCCAAAAAAATATTGGCCCCATAATGCTGGGCGTGGTGCCCAGTGTGGGCGTGGCGCCACCCTTACCGCGGGCGCGGCGCCGCCCTCAGCACGGGCGCACCTGGCGTGCCAGTTCAGTGCTAGACCTACCTAGATCGGCCCATCACACTGCTGCTGCTCCATGTCACATGTTTGGTGCTGCAGCAACCACTGGCACAGGCTAGTAGTAAATAAGCAACTAAGACATGCTCCGCCTGTAACTGCGCCTCGATGCCCCCGGGCTGTGTGAGCGCTTTAAAAATGCGAATAAATAAAAAAGCATACCGTTTCAGTCACTGTTGCATTGTATTTGTCTCTTTCCCTTCTGCCCCACTTGGCAGTCAGTTAAATACACCAAGTATTGTTAATCAGTTACCTCCACGAAGAGGACCCTCCCCTCAGCCCGTTCTTCAGTTACCTCATCCAGGTGTTTTGTGTAATCAATTTACTCTCAAGCCCTTATCAGTCATCACATCTCATAAATGCATCGCCCTTCACCCTTCCTTCAAACATAAGCATGGTGTTGTATTACTTGGAAAAAGTCATTTCTGGAAGACATTTTTGTGAAATCAACGGCCTCTGCTACTTCTGCTTTAGGGCCTCTTTCCACCTTAACACATATTAAAAAACGAAAAATGTTTTGTCACCCAAATTCAGGAGCTAGAGGAGAGTGCATATTCGGATATCTCCTTCCCACTGACATGTTCTTGACATACTTCACTAAACTGCGGGATGTAACAGACACCCACCTCCCTATCTGAGGATTCCTATCTGATGATTGCATGTGCCCTCATTCGGAGCACATGGTTGGAGTGTATTGTACCCAGGTTAAGGGGCCACATCTGGTGTATAAACCATACATCAGGATAGAAAACATGCGCTGGAATTATGTAAAACAATGACAGCAAAAGACGGTTGAGAATTATACACAAATACTCCACTAGTGCTTTTATTTATGACGACAGATTAGTGGGCATGTGCACCATGTTTATCCCCGTCTGGTTTCCATGTGTGTATCTTTAAGCCTGAAATAGCATTTCTGAAGTTCGCCTTTGCATGGGATTTTCTCACGAAGTGCAGTCGGTTCGGTTTCGCCAATACGTGCACCATTCCGGGTCCCCTCGCTGAAGCTCGTTTGTGAACTAATGAGGCCGATAACATTAAAAGGAAGAACGGAAACACCCAGGCAAAAATTCACAGTTCATGTTTCGCTTAGATGAATGCTATCCAGGGTCAGACTGGGGCATACAACTGTCTCGAGTCGGGCTCGGCACCAATGAAAAAGTGGCCAAAGTTGCAAACGACAATTCATTCCTTTTGTGACAGACACTTGTGGGACCACGCTGCCGCCCGTGCTCCCCGGTCCTGGGCTTTGCTCCGCCTTTCCTCAATCTCTTAAGCTACCTTACGTGGGGCCACCACTGCCACGGCCATGCTGAACCTGATGATGACAAAAATAGGTGTGCAGCGCAGCAGCCCCAAGTAAGGTAAGATTTTAAAAGAAAAAACATATATTTGGGCGGCTGAGGCCCATCACTTTCGAAGTGATGGGCCACAGCCGCCACTCAAAATAAGTTATTTCTTTTAAAACCTACCTTCCGTGGGGCGGGGCCCTGGCCACCAGTCCCACGGAAGGTCAGGTTTTCAAAGAAAAAAGTAAAAAACATACTTTTGGGCACAATCCACAGGCCGGGCCTAGTGCGGCAGAGTCATCGACTCAGTCTGCGGCAGCCGGCAGCCCCTGGTCACAGAAATTGGCCTGGGCCTGGCACTGACTGCAGTCAGCAGCACACTGCACACAGGTCACACAGACAGAAGCCCAGTCAGGACACCTCAGGGGACCACGCCGCCGCCCGGGCCCCGACCTGGGCCTTCCTTGCCTGATCACTTGACTGTGACAGGCTCAGGCTGCACCGCATGCAACAACAAGTGACTTACCTGCTTTGCCGGCGGGTTCTTGGCCTCCTGTCGGGGCCTCAGATTTGGGGGGGCCGGGTGCACATACTGGCACCCGCACAAATGAAAAAGCGGGCAGAGGGGGCCCCGGGAATCAACTAGGTCACACCACGCAGTGCAGCAGGGCAGGGTCTCTCTCTCACAAGTCAAGACCGCCCCCTGTGGCAACAACAACACGTCACCATGTAATTTTACTGGCTCAGAAGAACAGCCAATGACAACTGCACATTCTGTGTTACTATACAGAAAGTATCAAATACTGCATAGTAACAACAGAATGGTCGTTTTCATTGGCTGTGTTTGTAACAGTTTGTTGTTCATTGCTATTTCTGGCCCCTCCCAGGCCCAGCCAGCCCTGGCCTGCAACCTGCAAGCAAGAGAGGGATCAAGATCAGAATGACAAATCCCAATGATTTATAATCGAAGTGGAAGAACAAACAAAGCAATTGCACGTGCGCTGGCCCCACATGAGTTCCGGTGCCCAAAAAAGAGTGCCGGTGTTGGGCACTGGCAACCACCCCCACAAATTAAGCACTGAGTTTAATACATTTTTGTTTTTCTCATGCATTACATTTTTTTCGTGGCTCTTGTATAATTGGTTATTTTACAACGCGTTTAATACCGAAGAGGTTTCTAAGCACGACCAGGGATTCAAACCTGTGTTGCTCTGCATCATCTTGCTTCCCAGACAAGTGCTTTGCCACTGAGCTGTACTACCTGGGACTTACCCACCAACTCCTAGGGACTCTCTAAAGCTGTTTAGGTATCACTGCGCTTGGGCAAAGAACTTGGGTCCTGGGCTGTTACCACCAACCCACCCCACCAGAATGGGTGTTATTGCTATTTTAAAATATGGTTCCCACCAAAGTCAATTCTCACACTAAGACCTAGGATGTTCTTCGAGCATCTACAATCTCTAGCATTGTGAAAACATGCTGCTTGTGTTATATTACACATTTGTTATTTAACACTATTTATTTAACACTAATCTCTAAATTATTGTATTTGTTTGATGTAGCACTTTTTATGATATCACAGTCTGTTGGGGGAAAATGTAACATTATGCAGGACTTAACGATATTATAAAAAGAAAACATCACCCCATACGTTCTAGCTGTACATCTACATGTATTTAATAAGAAACAACTATCTCCATGAAATGATAGTAGGCTGTCCTGACAACAGTTTCTCCTCGTTACCAAAACATGGCATCGTTTACAAGATAAGTCCCTCTACTCCCCTCGAAACCAAGTGCCAGCATGTGCAATAGCTGTCCAAGTCGACAGAATGCATTCCATGCTTCTTCCATGGTTTATGTTCAGGTTTCTAAATATATCGTGAAATCCGCCTGCCATTTATTTGGACAGCTGGAGAAGTTAATGAGCATCATTCTTTGGAACAGTATCCAGCAAGAATTGGCAAAGCAACATTACAGCGTTCGTCGAGAGACTGGGGTGTGGGTCTTACACACTTGTTTGGAGTCTCTTCCAGCAACACACTGTAAGAGAAGAGCTCTGCGTCTGAAAATGACCCGTTCTTTACATTATCGTTAAAACAAAGGTAGAAGAAATTCTGTTGCATATGCTTATTAAGAACTAATTACTAAGTGAGCATTCCTGTGAGACATACCTTGTCCTTGAATTCTAACAGATGCAACAATTAAAAGTAATAATATTTAGCTAGACAATTTGAGTACACATGATTTGTTTCATTTTACTTTTATCATTTGAACCCTCATTTTGGGACTCGCCTGCAGGAAAAAAAACAATCATTGTGGTAATGAGTGATGTGGAATGGGAGTGAAAGAGGAACATGCACCTCTGATAACAAGCTTGTCTGTAGAGATGATTGACCGTATTAATGAAGGGGAAGCTACCTTTGTCATGAAGTCAGCCATTGCAATCATAAGTAAGGCATATATTCATGTGATGTGGGAATGACAGCTTACACAATAAACAATATTACATTTTTGTTTAAACATATTGTTGTCAAACTGCTCACCCTAGTACATATTCTATGGAAATTGATCAAGGGTATTATGATTCTCGGTGGGAGATTTGCACCTGTCAGAAACTGTAGGCATTTTACACTTCACTGACTGGCATGTTAAAAAACAAGGGGTTACAACTTAGCCCTTGATAGAGTCTGTGGCCCCTCTACGGTGCCCAAGAGCAGGGGAAGCACCCCCAGCTAGCTGGCACATGTTAGAGTTCTTCCCTCCGGAGGGGGCCAGGGCCAATGCCATGCTGTATGGGACCATCTGTGGGTAGGGGGTTAGACTGCCATGCTCTATGGGACCATCTGCTGGGGAGCGGGTTAGTCTCCCAGCACCAGGGGCAAGTACTCAAAGGAGTGGGCAGCACCCCTGGCCCTCCAGGTCTCTGTCCGGCGCACGTACTGCTTTCAGAGAGGACTGCGACCCCTCCGGGGGCATACAAACACTGGTGCTGGGCAGGTCAATGAATGACCCATGTTGTGGGGCAGGCCCATGAAGAAAGATGTAGCACCAACTAGGACATCTGTGGCTCTGGGCAGGGCCCGTTAGAGAGTCTTCTGCCACAGAGGGCTAGGGCCCACGGCAGGATGTGCAGGGTTTGCAGGTACCCTGGCCAGACAGGTGGAATGCCCTAGCTTGGTTGTTTCAGGGTGTGTACCCAGAACACCCCAGTTGGCATCGGGAAACTCTGGCCTTGACCCAGGATCCAACTTGACTGCCTTCCCTGTGCCTGGGTGTCCAGAAGCTGCGCTTGGTGGTACTCTCATTCTTTTCTGGCCCTCTCATGCAGGTCGGAAAATAAAGTCCCGGTGTGCTTGGTTGCCAACCCAGGGGGGCCCAAACTGCCTTGTGGGGCCCTGGTAGCTCTACCCTGAGACTCCCACTGAACGCCAGGTCACACCGGGGATTCAGCTGCTGGGCTCACTTAAGCCTCACCATGTTCACTGCACTGGGCCCCCTGGCCACCTGATGGCCCAGGTTGTCCGGTCCCAACCACATATCCGGGTGGCCACGAGGTTGTGCTTGCCTTAATCCTTAAGCAGAGCTGGAAGCTTATGGCCACCGTCCAGGGTCTGGGACTTAAGCATCCAGATCTGCTCCCAGGGTTTGGAAATTAAGCTGCCTTCCGCAGCCAAGACTCAGCGACTCTTCCCTGCCTCCCATGGGCTGTATCCTTCCATTTGCAGTCAGCAGGGAAAATACCTGCTAGGCTAACTGGAAAGGGAGAGAAGAGCACTCCCTTGCTCAACCGCAACCCCATGGGTGAGAGTTTCCTGTGTGCCCCACGGAGCAGCAGGAAGGACAGAGACCATTTTGCACCTCTGCAGTGCTTTTTTGACAAGAGCTTGGCTCAGGGGATGGCTGTCAATAGACTACAGTGAGGTAGAAGCTATACTACTTACAAAACCTGCCCCACAATCAGGTAATCTGTGAATGATTTAGCACTGGGTTCCCTATGAACATGAGGTGCACTAAGGGCGAGAGATGTGGGCCCCCTTCTGTCTGCACTCCAGATTGAGCAACTCTACACACCGGCTCAGAGATTGGCTATCCTAGAGCAACCGAGGCTCCACAGCGCTGATGTATTATTACGGTTTAGGGGGGCTCTCTCTCTCTCTCTTGTGCATGTGTGGGGAGGGCTCTCCCAAAAGGTAAAGCCAAACCTGCTGAACTTTCCCATCCATCAGCTGGGCCTTGGCCCCTTCGGAGAGGGAATCCTGGTGCCAGCGGCTGGCGCCCACATGCCCCAGCCGTGGACCACTTTGCTGGCCAGACCATAGAATGAGGGGTGTGTCTGGAATGTAACCAAGGTTGTCCCACAGCTTCTTCCTCTGACTGTACCACCATTAGTGGTCCTTTTGCAGGTTCACCTAAGGGACCCTCGTTATGACTTTGACTTCCTTTAGATACTCAAATTTGATCGTCTTCTCTGCACTCTGCCAGGGCCGTTGCCGATGGGGCCAATCTGAGGACCTCACTAAATCAACCAATTCTTATGAGATGGGCTGTTTGTACAAAAGTCATGGACTTAATCAACCTAAGCTTATGACCTGCACTTCCAGGGAATTGCTCATTCAGGAACGCGGTACAGTGGGTTACCAGTACTGACCAGTGACATGTAGGAAACACACCGATCCATTCCGTGTGGGGTGCGTTCAACCCTAGACATCTAAGACCATCACAGACCTCTTATTGCTCGATCTCATGTGGCTAAACACCACTTGTCCCTCTAATTAGTTGAACGCTGACCTCTGTGGTTCACATAACTAGTTAGCATGGAGGAGTATCATTCATTATTAGAATTAACCAAACAAATCGATCCAACAACTAAGAACAACCATGCACCCTCACCCATATAATCGAGAAAGAGATATCAATCTGTCAGTCCTTTCCATGTCTGGGCTGGATGAGGTACCCCATATTGAGTAAAATTAAGCGGCAGGGTCCACTCCTGGTGGTGACCTTCCATCAATTCCTTTAAGTTTCAGCTTTGCAACCATATTCCCCCTCGAGCCTAAAGACTTTGGTTTCTTGGAAGCTGCTCAACAGGTTATGGGAATAACAAAGCTGGATCAGTAGTCGGTATCATTAATTGTCAGAACTGTGATGGTTTCTGATCGTCTTTGAACCTCCAACTTTCGCTCCAACTTTCGCTCGTGATTAATGTACAATACAAACCTCCTTGGCTGTCCCTATTAATCGTGGCCCCAGTTCCGAAAACCAACAAAATAGAACTGGAGTCCTATGCCATTATTCCTACCTGAATTATTCAGGTGACTGGCCTGCTTTGAATACTCACATTTTTTCAAAGTAACAATTTTGGGGGTTGGGCTGGCAGCCCAAAAGATGGCTGTCTAACTTTCTGGCGCCACACCACATTTCCACTTCCTACACGAAATAGTGTGAATGTCCTGCCTTATTTCTTACCTGAGCCCCAGGCAGCTGGTGAGGGCTTCACCAGGAACGTGGTGTTTTGCCACACTCTGAATCAGGAGGCTGGTGGTGAGGAGCGATGGAGGCCGGTCTGCATGGCCGAGTCTCCCTCCCCATGAGATGGGTGGAGGGTGCATGAGGTGGCCTGCTGTGGACGTGTTGCAGCTTCCACCAGGGCCCATGTGGCCTGAGAGGGGCTGACGGTAATGGTTGGAGTGTAGAGAACACCCTGGAGCAGTGATACTGAGTCGCAATGCCATTCTTTGTGAAGATCAGGAACTGAAGGAGCCGACGAAGAAAGAGCCCCATCAGGAATCCATCAGCAGTGTCTACAGCACACAGCGCAGTGAAGGCTCTTTCACATTGGACACACACAGTTGTTTGTCGATTGGGCATAAATTTTAAAATATGCATTTTACTCACTAGGGAATACAAATATATGTTAAATGATGCTAGTTTGTGCTGGTATAATCAGAGGTGGACGGGCCTACACGGAACTCTCGAGCTTTCTTAATAGACCTCTGCACCCTGGGCCTCTTTCGTGTGGTAAACTATTTTATTTTCAAATGTTCTCATAGGAAAATGTTTGGGCCTGCTGAAAATGTGTATTTTTCAGCCACTTTGAAAAGTATTTCCAGGGCCTCTTTTGGTTCCCAATCCACACATGGGCATAATACCTGTGGTGAACTACAATTAAAATACGACGTCTCAGTTCCTAAGGTATAACCTACATTTGCAAACATATCAAAAAAGCTGATACATTTTATAGTTAAACAAAATCATCCAAACATAGGCAATGACGCCTCAACATGAATTACATATTGCTTAAGTCACTATAGGAAGAAGGCTACCTAAAATGTGTTCATGCTTTCATGAAAACATGGTGACCGATTTCAGTTCAATTTATAATGACTTAGACGGCACAATTTTCGTTAACAAGAAAATACAAAGATCGCAAAGTCGCACTGTCCTTATTTGCACGTGGTTTTGTCCAAAGCTACGAACCTGAACCTGCATTCTTTTACGAGCCGAGAACACGATTTCAAGCTCAAAGTAGAATTCATTGCTTGAAATGTATAAAACTGTCAAAATACTCGTAAATGCTGTTGGGAATGTAAGTGAGCAGCAGTCATGTTTTCTTGTGGGAATCACACGGCATGTATGTTCTCTCTACGACATTTAACCCCCCAGAAGGCACGTTCCATCAAAAAAAGTGAAATGCATAACTGACAGTCTGGCTCAAGAGCTTCTAAATGAAAATGGAGGTGACAGAGAGATATGCATCTCAAAAGCAAAACTATAAATAGAGTACAATAATGGTAATTGAAAACATCAATCACGTGCTTTGACTGTTGTGTCTGATCCGGCAGAATATGATTACACAACACCGTTCTGGGGATCTGCAAATTGTGGCCAAACACAGTGTATATTTATGAAAATACTTGGTACATCTCGCCTCGAACATCAATTTAGAATGCGTATTGGAATCAGCTACCATCTTGAATGTCTTACTCTTACTGTTAATTAATGTGTATCTTCTTCACATCCCAAACGACCGTGGAAATTTTATATGTCATTTGTGTGCACACACATGTTATGTCACTGTAGCCTTTGAGGGTGGTTTACTTGGTTGTTCTTCCCATCTACTGAATAGTGTTGCTTTTGAGAAGCTGTACTGTGCCGGTCCTCAGCATAGCTCAATAGGTACAGTGGTCGAAGTGCGCGGGAGCGGACTGGAGCGGTGCTACTCTACTTTTTAAAATTAAGTTTTACAGCTCCTATACTTTTATTTTAAAAAGAAACCGTTCCGGAACGGTTTCGTTTTAAAATAACATTGTAGGAAGAAGTTGAAACTTGCACTTTCAGTGCACTGCACTGAACATTCCCTTAAACAGTAAAGAAATGTGATTGGGGGTTTGTATTGTGTGTGGGAGGGGGCAGGGCGATTGGTTTGTGAGGAGTGGGGCAGGCTAGCCGGGAACATAGTTCCATTACCTATTTTCTTACACTTCGACCACTGAATAGACAGATAGATTTCAAGAAAACTAGAACTTTACACGTGGGCTAACTCGTCTGTACTATTGACTGCAAAGCGGTTACATCATGTTGTATTATACTGACAAACGTCAAACGATTAACATTGGAATTGAACTACGCACAGGGACAACACATATTTATGGCACTGGAGACTGTTCAGATTGACTAGCATACATGTGCCTACTGTTTTGCACAATCTTTATAATCAGGTAACAAAGGCATCATGTGCTCATCGGGAGGATTTTTTTTTGTCACCCAAATGCATCCTTTCTTTTGCATGGACATAATCAGCATGTTAAAATACAAAGGTTTTGGGTAATGAGGGAGCACTTTGTGTCTATAAAAACACAAAATTGCACTTGTCAAACTCATCAAACAATCTCTAGGGAGTTGAGGGTTGGTGAAGATGAGATGGAATATGGCCTTAACAAGCCAAAACACATGCGTTTTTCTTCCCCTATGTCCCGATGGAAAGTGTGGTGCTATTTTGTCACGAAGGAACAAAATAAGATGAGGATCCCAAAATATTGTAAAGGCTTATAAATGTGGCGCCATTTGATGAATCAGCACAAACGTTTGAAAAACGATTTTAGATCTAGATATAAATGTCTTTGCAAAGTTTGGTGGGATTTTGTCAAGAGGGGGCAAAATTAGAGATGGGGTCTCAACATTTTTGGATGACTTATAATTTTATTGCCGTTTGATGAATGTGGACAAACGTTTTCAGAATGATTATAGACCCAGCCTTGAATGTTTGTTCAAAGTGTAAATGCATTATATCTATAACTCTATAGTAACTTAGGTGTCTATGGTATGTTCATAAATTTGCACACTTTTGAAAAAATAAAACACGGCCGGATTTCCAGCAAACTCGTGTAAGGAGCATTGGCAAGGACCTGCCAATGTGTCAGTGTTTTATTTGTTGCCAAGGGTCATAATGTAGGTACAAAAAATAGTGATATACCTTTGGTGACTGAGGTATAGCCTTTGGCCATGAGCAGTGATCAGATTGTCCAGGTCATGTCATAGTGTCATGACCCAGAAAATCTGGCTACTGGCCATGACCATGACGGGAGACCAATGGAGTTAAAGTGGCCATGTCGACCAGGGACCGGCTATGTGTTAAAGTTTTTTTAAATTGGGATAGGTTTGAAAGGGAAAAACATTTGCTTGTGGGTAGAGGTTGAAGTGCTGTATGGGATTGCAGCAAACATTCACAAGGAGGGTCAGCAAGAACTGGAAAGCATGGTTTTACAAATGTGTCCTGTGTTTTCTTTTTTTGTGTAAATAGTATATACAGTGATATAAATTTGGTGTCTGGGCAATGGGCCTGGCCGTCAGCAAGGAAAAAGGTGTACTGTAATTTGCTTATTGGGGCATGCAGCATGGTCGAAGCGCTATGTTTGAATGGGGAGAAATATTCTGCTTGCGGTTACAGCCTGAAGTGATGGACTAGATTACAACAAACGTGCGCGACGAGCATTAGCAAGGACATGTAGCATATTTTTGGAAATATGTCTTGTGTTTTATTTTTCCAAAGTATCAGAATATAAGTCGAAAAACTAGTGACAAGCATTTGGTATCTGGGTAGTTAGTGGGCCTGGCCCTCGGGGAAACGCAAATGTGTACTCTGATTTGCTTATTGGAGAATGTGGCATGGCAGATGCCTATACCCCATGGATTTGAAGACTGGCCATGACTGCAAGCCATGAGCACTGGCCATTGGTTACATTATTGTGTGCCAATCATATCACATGACTTCTATCCATGTTATCGAACAGTCTAATCACATTTTGAGATTTTTTTAACGCGGCTACGCCCATGCCGTTTGACAAAATCCATGCGTACAAAATGACCCAATAGAACGTCAAGGTCCTTCAATCTGCGTGCCTCATCCGTCAGGCAATCATATCACGCGCTTTGGCTCCGCACCTAAACGTGATTCTTATCTGTGCCAACACACGTTCCACACGTTAAGAAATTTTAACGCGGGTATGCCCACTCTTTTCCCTTGTCTTATGATTTGTTCAGTTTGTCTATTTTTTGTTTTAATTGTTTTTTATTGAATTTTAACTTTTTAATTTTTTTTTGGCATTGTCTTTTTAGTGTTGTCATTTTTGTTGTTTTACATGTTCCTCCCCAGTTCAGTTGTACATTCCAACATGTCCAGCCATGATAGCAGTAGCAGCAATGATGATGTCAACTGGGTCCCCAATCTGTCGCCACCAGGAAGAAAGCAACTGGAATGAATACCATCGCAGAAAGTTGGCGAAACATCAAGGTGAAAGAACACTGTTCTTAAAAAGAAGCAGTGGACGTACTATGCACATTGTGCAAGAAAACACTAAGACATGGCCTTTCTAATGTTCTGTGACAAAGCCTGGGAACTTCAATCATGATAAATCATCTGATGTAAATCCAGCAAGATGATGTGGATGCTGACAAAATAGAAAGGAACAGGGCTCATGCATTATGTGCATTGAAATCACACCACCTCCAGCAACTGCATCCACCAGTGGGACATGAATGACACTGAATGAAGCCACAACTTCTGCACCAGTGTCAACTGCACTTGCTGAAATTTCATCAGCTCCCAATCTCTCAGTTGTGAGCGTCTTGTGTGAACGATGCCACAAATGGGTAGCCAGGGGAGGCGTCACAATTAAGGAATGTGAGAAGTTAATATCTCAACACCAGATTAACTGCTGTCCTTAGTTTGAAAGTAAGATTTTTTTCATTTTTTAATTGAATTGGAAAACGTTTTAAAAACATTGTGTGTGCCCTTTTTATGACCACTTATATACATAAAAAAGTACACACAGTATATCTAAATCCTTCCCTAAAGCTCTTATTAGTAGTTAGATGTAATTCATTTTACAAACATTGTACTTCATTTTTTTGTTTCTACATCCAACTGTTTACTTGTTTCATATGTAAGCAGTCATGACTGTCTGCACTCCCTAACACTCAAAATAATGTACATGGAACCATTTATGAAACTTATACATTACAGGGAACCCTGGTACATATTAAAATATACACTTTTTTACACAATCAAACATAAGTAGAAGATTGCAGAATGCTGTTTTCACTTCGAATTTATATAATCTTAAGAATATTATTCTAAACTTATTTCATACTGATTTTCAAATACATCCTATTCACAGTGAATCTCCTACTTTACAAAAAACTAATTTCCCTATTCTTCCATTTCAAAATTGCATTTTACATTTTTATATTCCCAAAAATATATAAAAATATATATATTTTTTTTAAATGTGCTTCTAACAACATTAAATACACATTCTTAAACCCTTTTTTGGCAATCTAGCTTGATGTGTGACTTTAGAGACATTACAAACAAGCCAATCTACTTCTGTACGTCCCCACATTGTGAAATGTCCATAGTGAATGGATGCCCCCTCATGAAAAATAATTGCACACCATTTAAAAGTTTTCGTACTAATAGAGAGTTGACTATTTACAAAATTAACTACTGGTGTGTTACCACCTACACTGTATCTTTTAAACATAACCAAAACATGCTTTTCAAAACTAGATTGTGCATTGTTGATTGTAAATTACAACCACAGTCACTGCATTGCCATGGAATGCTTTAGTTGGAAGATCAGAAAAATGTATACTTTTCTGATCAGGGATAGGAACATCTACACATCATTCAGACATATCCTGAGTAGTGTAATCTTTCTTACATTGTGGACACAGATGATTCCACTCATAACTAATTCCTACATACCTATCTACACTAACACTTTCCTATACTAATGCATCAAGGAGGGTCCTTAAAAATTCTTGAATTTTGAGAAAATTGCTGTTTTCCACTTGCAACAGCTATTACATTTTAGAATTGAAATTGCCACAATAACACCAATTCAAATTACTTGCACCAATGGACTAACTCAGGTTTAAATGACTTTTGGTGGTTATAAGACACAGGCAAAATATTTACAGTTGGCAGTCACAATTTACAGCAGATTTCATGCAAATCAACCAAAAGGAAAAATACAAAACACACAGAGATGTCTTAGTTTGGCACAATACTCCTTTCTCCCTGCAACCCCACCCTCCAGGCATCAATGAGATACGAACCCTCTGCTCTGAAGGGAAGTTGCAGGGAGTGGAAACACAATGGAACATCATGTTGGCTTTGTTTTTAGGTAAAACACAATGTTTTGGAATTCTGATTTGGGGTGCAAGGGAATACATGGTGGATTTTGTTTTTCACCACTCCTACAATGAAAATGCAAAGCTTTGGGATTCTGATTTGGTTTGGACTGAAAGGGAAAATTAGTTTAGCACAGTGTTTTTTCAGAGGGAATGCTAGGTGAAGGGATTTTCACACATTCAATTGAACCTTACTTCCATGACCTATCATCACAACCACTTTACATCCCTCAGAATTATGAGAAGGCTAAAATCTTAATTTTTCTCATAGCTCAAGTTGTATCGATCACACACAATCTGTTTTTACAAGGTCCCAACAGGCTTTTCATCCCCTCTAATATGAACACGCGGTGAGCTCAGTGGAAGACGCAATGTGCTTTTTATTGAAGAAAATGTATTCAATGTTAGTCAAAGGCAAGACACCACAGTTGTCCCTGAGTTTCACACCAGCCCCCACCAATTCTTAGGTTTAATTTCTCTTCTACGGCGTGATCAGGACATCTGGGGGCCCATGTCATCATGCCCTCCCCTCTTGGGCTTCTTAGGTTTTTAGGTTCTTAGCTTCAAAGGTTTTTGTTTGAAGCTAATGCACAGTTAATGGGGAGCCCTGATCTTAAAAGCCATTGTGTTATCTGCAAATCCCACAATTCTGATCTAATTCTCTGTATATATTAGCATTTAGATTGAAAACCAGACATTTTTCTCCTAGAGCTCCTTAGCTAAAGGCCTTGAGGTCAACATTTCAGAGCACAGTCCATCCAGTTCAATGGGGAAAAACAAGATACATACTTCATTCTAAAAGAATAACATTTTAAATTGACACAATGGGCCTCATTATAAGGCTGGCGCCCCCTTCATTCCGGGAGCGCTGATTACAAGCTTCCCATCGCGGGACCCGGTCTGCATGCCTGGTAAAACCAGGCGTGCTTTCCTGGTCCCACGAGGGGAATAGGGAGGCAATAACGGGCCAGATGTAATCTGCCCTTTATTACCCCCCTCCACATTCCCATTGAGCCCTATGGGGGCTCAAATGAGAATAGGGATGGGTTCCTGCAAGGAGGAATTACCGGGTCCTCCTATGTTGGAGTAACCCGGTAAGTCCCCATTGCAGGAACCCGGTAATGGAGCCCGGAACGGAGGGAGCTAATAGCTCCATGGCTACCTCTATTCTCATAATGAGGCCCAATGTGTTTAACATGTAACATTGTGTATTATACCTAGGCCTGCTATTCATAAATACAATCTTTCTTTTCTACTATGCTAGAACAGAGGTAGATTCATTCTTAACCTTGTGCACACAGATAGACCAACAAGCCAGCTTGGCCCTCACAATAGGGGCCTAGCATACCGCTCCATCTCTTTCACTCTGGATCAGTCTTTTCACCCCATTCTGTTGCCATTCTGTGCTATTGTTATGTGTGCATCGCTTGTACTAACTTTACGTGTGGGCATGGCGCAACATCACAACACTCACCTCCATAGCTGACATTAGTTGTTGACAGTAGTTGCTCAAACTGTGCACTCCAGGTATTTTCATAACGTGCATGCCCAGCGTAGCCCAACCTCTCATGTGAAGAGCTGGGTCTGGAAACCAGCATACTAAAAAGAAGCTAAAGCAGACATGTGCACACAGAGCGTACGTTCCTGATCTTCTTGTACACAGTAGTTGCTCAGAGAACATTTGAATAATTAACGAACAACACTATGTACTGTTGCAAGTAGTTTTATTTTGCATTTAATGTTCACAAGAAAGTGTAAGCTGCTTGCAACCACAGCTTTTTCCAGTTTGTGGATAGATTCCAGCTTAGAATGCAGTCTGTGCTTTTCTGTACTTCTTTTGTCGTCTGGCAATTTAGCAAAAGGATTCATTTGTGGGCCTTGGTGGTTCGTGTGGGAGAACACACTTGCTTTGTGAGTTAGGAAAGGTACCAGCTGTTGTCTCTGTGATGCTTTTGATCATAAGGGTTTGCAGGTTGATTCTTATTGCTGGAAACACGAATGGACATACAGGCCCTTAGCAGTCGTCCCAGATAACAATGAGTGAAAACACACCACTTATGGTAATCTTGCAATGATGGCATGTGGAAGTTGTGACACAGGCAATAAGGTGCAAGTTATCTGCGAACAAACAGGAATAAGAATACATTTAAGTAGCCGTTATCAGTGGCAGCATAAAAGACAAGGGACTGCAGGAAAGATGTCGTAAACAGGCCCTAGTTGGCCGGGTCATGAACCTTTGGGTGATCTACTGTGTGATTATTGAGTACCGTCATATTTTCAGCCACTGCCTTGCTCTCTGTTTCGTAGGTGCCACTCTATTTCTACGGCTACAAACATGCAAATCATCTTTCAGACATTGCCAACACACCCTCCTTTCATGTGTAAGCTTTTCACAAAAGATGTTAGTGGCAGTGAGTGTCGTCAGACCCACAGCACATTCTGTGTGTGTGTGTGTCTGAAGAAACATTTTTTTTTTAAATCCTCATGGGGGTCCCCTCAGATTGCAGGACAATGCAGTAGCTGTTTTGCCAAAACATGCAACACTACAATATTACCTGTTGACGTCTGTGTGCCGCTCGAGTGCTACATGGACCTCTGGCCGTTATTAATTTCAGTACAATGAAGGCGTGCACAACTCCTAAATGTTTGAAAGGTCATTTTAAGGACAATAGAGGCATCTAGCAGCACACGATTGAGCATATGGTGTGCTGTTTCAGTGCGCAAGTTGTGTTCACTTTCATTGTTGAGCTTTATGTATAGATTTTCAGGGGCTGGAAAAGCATGTAAACAAAACCAACAACGATCATAGCTGCCATTTACGCTGAATGGTGGAGAAGTGGCACTGTAATGCACCATGACCACTGCTGTTACAAACCCCTGTGCAGTGCACATGGACAAAGTGTACAATATGGTAATGTCATCATTATTTATACAGAACTGTATCCTACTAAACTTAAATCCCAATACACATGTAATGTAAATTTGTACTTACATAACTTCTGCACATTCCATGGTTATACTGTCTGGACGGGAAATTGTTCTGTACAGCGTATTGAACAGTTGCAGACTACCTTTGTGAACATATGCACAGTGACTACACTGTAAGTTATCTTTCATTTTTTTATCTTATTTCATAAAATGTCTGCCCTTGGGGCAAATCATGTGTCCCACTCAAGGCTGTTTTACAATGAGCATTTGTACCTTTGAAAGAGAGGTATGTTAGTTTTCGCTTTCCGGCGACTATGCGACAAAAAAAAAAGATTCAGGCGGCAACGTGTTTTGATTTCACTGTGCATTTCCAAATGTCAATAGTGTTGTTACGTTGAAGTTAGTATGACATACATAGAGCGATGATGGTACCTTACACATGCTGCACTGAATGCACAGATGACAAAATACATAAATGTACATTTACAGCCTCTATGTACTATTTATATGTGCAGTGTCTTACGAAACAACGGTGTACGATGGCCGACTGTGTTTGCGATAGCACCGCATACGTGGGTGGCAGGGCAATCTTACGCAGTTTGGTGTCTTGCAGCATGAAGATATTTGGGGCTCTCGTTCCTCAAACAAAACGAATTACTTAACACCTTCTTCAAACATTGTAAGGGGGGTATGGTTTTCAAATTGTGCCTCCATTACACATTAAAAAAGAGAAGCAGAAGTTTGAAATTTTAAGGAGTACCACAGAATTTCAAATATTGTTGCTGAGTTCTGCACCATGTGCTCCACTGTATTCTGTGTTCTATACCTTCCAGTCAAATGGTGGGCATAACAACCAAGATGAACTAATGCCCTAAACGGGGCCAGTGGCATGCGAGGAGTGTTAGGGAGAATTCTCCAGAATGGCTAATTTCCCTTACCTTTTGAGTCCCTCAGCGGCTTTGCTGGATTTCCAGGGTTTATTCTTTTTACCTGGTAAAAGTGTGAGCCTTTTTTCCCACTCTTACATGTGCTTTGCTGTGTGTTGTACATTTTTTTGCTCATGGGCTATGGAGTCTCACCCACCCCATAGGCATCATCTTTTTACTGTGTGTCGCCCAGCAATTTTAGTGCAGTGACACAGGGTTATCTTTTCAGACTTCCCACTTTAAACTCCCTTTTCTGCGACTGAATACTGTCTCCCAGAACATGTAAAGTTACCATTGACTTTACTAGTCTTTTTAAATTTACAGACCCAGTACACCCTATCTTCCAATAGAATACTGGAGGGTTTAATAGTTATCCCCTTTTGTCTGATTCTGATGGAACATTAGTATGTTCCCCTTTCTCTAAGATTTGGCTGGTGGCAGTGGTATCTACCATTTTTTTCTACCCGGACTATGACAATAGCCTTGGTACCATTAGTGGCTATGGTGGTAGCCTCAAACTCAAACCCGGTAATCCACTTTTAATTTTACTTTGTTCCAGTCGAGTTGTTTCACCATATCTTTTTGTAAAGGTCTTTCTGGTGTTTTACTCTGCACACCAAACCAGGTTTTGGTTCCTTTGTTCGCTGTCCTTTGGCGGGCTTCTGCACAGAATCCCACCTTAGGCGCCTGAGTGTCTGGGTGGGCAGGATGTGAGGGAGGGGTTTGAGGCCCCCTGCACAGGGTCTCCATGGAGACCCAAGTCACACTCTTGTTTGATTGGCTAGGTGGCTGCCCTGCCAGGACAGCCACCCTGCTGTGTGATTGACAGCCAGGCTGTGTGAATGGGGGATTTGGTGCATGAAAAGCCAGTCTCTAGGACTCAAAGGCAGAGTCGCCACTGGAATGAGAGAACCAACGAGAAGCTGAAGGAAGACGACTGCTGCAACTACTGGACACCTGGCGAAGCCCTGCTGCAGGTCCAAATGGCCTGAAAGTTCAATGACAGAGGAGATCTGCAAGGAATCTTCTTGCCTTAAGCTTGGTGGGAACAACCAGCTTGCCAAACACCAGACATTGGTCCTCATTCTGGTCGAATTTACTGTGCATCGCTGCAGTAGACCGGATAGCCAGTGGGAAGAGAACCAGTTTGGGTTTTAAGGAGTGCACCTTTTATTTGTCGTTTTGCTCCACTGCTGGCTTCTTCCGTGGGCAGTGCAGGACCTTCCACCCATCCTCCTTCTTGTCACCACGACTGAAGCTTCAGGGACCGTGAGCCAGCAGGAACTGCCAGGATCAACTGCCTCAGCTACAGCATTCTTCTTCTTTAAAGGTACTGTGCAAATTCAGTCGTCCATTTCGTCCGACCACAGTGAAAGCGCGGGAAATCTTTCACCTCTCCGAGGGCTTGTCCTTCTCTTCTCCTTTGAATACATTTTCCTTCAACCAACTTCGTTTTGAACTCTTGGTAAAGACTTAACTGCAAACTAATTTGAACTGTGTGATCCTCTGCAAAGACTCTGAACTATTAACATTGGCCCAGACTTATTGACATGAATCCTAGTTATAGTAGCCTTTTCCAGATCCCCTGCCTATAACTTGTTGGTGCTATTGATTTTGAATAACCTTGTCTTTTCCTCCCTTTTAAATTGCTGGAGTGCTATTTTGCTCACACTTCATTTTGAGCCTAACTTGTCCAGAATTGATTGGGGGTTGTTGTAGTTTATTAAGACTGTGATTTTCTGCTGTTTTATAATAGTCTACACTTGGGTCTTTATTGTTTTTTATGGTGGGCAGGTGCTGATCGGATTCAAGTACTTGAGGTGCTTTGTGGCAAATTGAAGAAGTTGTTCAGTTAACTCCAGTGAAAGGTCCACCTGTATTCAAAATGCAGGATTGAATGAAGAAAAACTGAAGAAATAACTTGTCAAGGGAAAAGAGGATTACGTAAAAAGTAGATGTACCTATGTGTGAATCTTATGTTGTTGCAACTTTTGTGAAAATCAAATTGTGACTTATGGAACACTTTATTTTCTTAACAGATAAATTGGTTGCTGGTAGATTAGCAAGAGGTTGACTGAAGCAGTACCTGGAGAAGTGGAGGGTTGTCTGTTTGTTGAAGGTTTCCCCACTGGTGGATGGACTTGCTGGATGAGGTGCTCATTTTCTGGGATGTAATGCATGAGGCACATGCATTTTCATTTTGTGGTGCACGTGTGATTTCCGATATGCATCATTCTCATCATCCCAGTGGATTTGAACCAGATGTTGTACATTTAACTCCTGTGAAAGCCTATCCCATATTCCAAACATAAGAGTGGATAGAGGTGGTAGAGGAGGAAGTATTGTCTTTCTACATTCATTGTCCTAGAGCACCTGCAACAGATGTTTGATCAGTATTGATGTCCCTAAGCTTTGCAATAGAACATTGTTGACTAAAATGAACTGTTTGCAATTATCAATATAAAGTAACTTTTTGAGGTGTGGTAGATATCTCATCTATGGAATCCCAGGGTGCTGCTTCTATCGGCATGACTGTTTTGTTTCCCATGTTTTTCAAGTTTACTTAACCTATCTCATTCTTTCTTGTTCTGCATGTTTACGCACACTACATAATTCTCTCTTGTTTTCCAAATTTACTTCACCTACCCCATTCACTCTATTGTAATTCCTTAGCTTAATGTCCCTTGTTTATTCTAACCCAGTTAATATATGTATGTTCATTGATTGTAGTAACAGTTTTTATACTTGTATTGTACCTCTATTGTGTAACTGCATTAGTGATTGCCATCTACATTATGTTTGGAGAGAGTCATTTCTAAATGGGATTGTGTGGCATCTCCCGGGAGAAGGAAACACATCACTCTCATAACTGAACAATTGTGAGTAGTAAATTTGGAACAGGTGGAATTGACAATGCTGCAGAACTTGAGGGTTCATTCACTGTTGGTTGCATACCTCTGAAACTGGAAGTATCCAAGCTTTGAAAATGATCTTTTGAAGGTCCATGTCTTAGTGTCTTTTTGCACAAGTGCATAGAATTTTATCCATTTTGTGTGTTCTTTTATCTTGAAATATTTCCAACTATCTACCGTGGTCTTCTTGGAGGTTGTTTTTAGTCGGGTGAAAAAGAATGCTAAAAAAAAATTGGTAGTACTAGTGTTTCTACATGTGTGATTGTTTTCTATCCCTTGTTGTCCAGGTTTACTTATCCCACCCTAGTATCCCTTGTTCTCCAAGTTTACTTAACCTTCCCCCTTCTCTGTCCTGCAACTACCCAGTATAACGTCCTTTGTTTATTCTCATTCAGTTCATATATCCCTGTTTTGTAATAGTAGTTTTATAGCTTTTTTGTTAGTTTTCTGTTTGTTTTATTCTAGTTGTAGAATATCCACATCTTGTACAGGTCTATGTAGTTTATCCATATTTTGAAAAAGGGACTTCCTAAGGAAGTACAGCATGACCTAGAAAAGGTCATATGGATAGAGACAAAGAGTTGGAACTAGATACAGGCACACATTGTGCATTTTTGTAAAAGTCAGCACGAAAGGCTGAGGCCAAGCAGGTCCAAAAGCAACTAGCAAATGTTGATTTAGAGGGGGCAATGATAAACAGCCCCCTAGAGGGTCAGCAGGGACATTTGGGACAACAAGGACAAATAGACTCTGGAATTGGACATGCATGGGCGGACGGGTATGTACCTGCCCAAGACCGATGAGAGGATTTTCACGGGGGCAGGGGGTGGATTTTCACAAGGTGTGGGGTCATTTGGCGGATTTGGAGGAATGGGGCCCCAGTTTCAATGGGGCTATGGAAGGGGGGTATGGAGGAATGTATGGAGTGCAGTGTTGGGTGTGTGGAAAAATGGGGCATGTGTCACAGGATTTTCGTAGCCGACCACAGGATTTTAACACCCTTCAGATGAATACCCGAATATCACCCTATGCTCCAAACTCTGTGCTATTGTAGCAAGTCCAGGTTGATCAGAACCTGGGAACTAAAATGACACAGACTCATGCACCGACCATGTCAGCCCAGGCGTCCGTATATGCTTGGGAGAAAAACCTCTACCGAATGGGACAGTTCCCCATTATACTGGATCAAGTGTACTCAGAGGAAACCCTTTTTAGCATCCTGGTGCTCAAATGTATCAGAAATAGGCCACCCCACAGGTATCTCTGATGTGGTGTCCAATTATATCGGTTAATATAGATCCATAAGAGGAACCCCTGATAGGTGTAAAGTTAGGTAAACAGACATTCTCTTTCATGGTCAACACAGGGGGCCACAAAATCCTGTATTAAAGAAGGTGGATTTCCCCTCTAATACAACGAATTGGACATGCAGAGATTTTCTGGGGCTGTCCTATAGGTTCCATACACTGAAGATTTGCATGTCAAGGTAGGTAATCAAACCATATTTGCTCCCTTGTTATACTGAAAAAAACTGGTGAACCTTTTGGGATGGGGCCTCCTGAGCAAGCTTAATATGTAGATCACTTTTTTAAATGACAGCATAGTGTGCTCAACGCCAGGATTGTACCCATTAAAAGAAGTAGCGCGTTTCCCTGTGTTTTGCAGTGACAGCACGGTTACGGGGGTGCCAGTACATTCTGCATTATTCTTGTATGTGTTAGTGATAGTGTTAAGTTGTATACCTGGAATAAGAGATCAGACATGGCAGATACCCCTCAAATTTTTGATCGGCCTGCCAAGTCTCCGGCGATAACACCACGGAATATCATTACCATTCTAGAAGTCGTGGTTGTGAAGAAGGACAGGGTGGTTCTTTCAGGCACTGATGAGATAAGCGCACAATGTTGTGTCTTGATCTGACATAATTGTTAAGAGACGTATTCAACAAGCAATTGTTCAAGGATGCAGAAGATGTAGGAGAAATGGTTTTTGAGATTGAGTTGCCTTGTCAGGTAATGGTGTAGCAAAGAGAGGCACCACAGACTATGCACATCATGAGAAAAAACTTTGCCATATTGGAAGGAAGATTCGGAGAAAGTGATGGGCCTCCTTTAAGAGACTGTAATTTCTCTGCGGGCACATCATGTAGGGCTTTTTTAATGGATACCTTGTTTCAAGGATTCTTTGTGGAATAGGTACCATTATCAGCCTTGTGCATGTCATCATTTCCGGCTTACAACATATAGGGAAAAAATGTGGGTGTGACTTCCGGTAGAGGCATTCGGCTCCTCCTCTGCACTTCCCCCTCTGGTTGATTCATTGACCACTCTCCTATCAGTCTTCACATCTAGACATCCTCCTCTGAAAAAGTGCTTCTTTGTAGTACATATCTTCATTACTCCTTTCAGAGATCCTGCTGATTTTAAATGTTCATCAACACTCTAGGTCATGTGACTACATTGCCCATTTGACTGCAGTAGATCTATCTTCCCACATACTTCTTGTGGTTTTGTTGATACAGGAACTTTGTTCCCTTAGGTGCTAGAATACTCGCTCTAATATATTTTCTGATTTTTTCATCTGTCAACTCTTTGGGTCTAAACCCAGACTCAACATCGATCATGATATTCATTCCTACTGCTTTCTTTGCCATCTTATTGCACTGTGTGATTAATATTCTGACTGCAGAGAGTCAGAACATGATCATCACAAATAGTGCTCTGACAAACTTGAAAATATTCGCTATCCATTGTGGAATCCAGGAGAGGATTGATGCAAACATGCCGTCATCTGCAATATTTTCTGTCTCATCTTCCATCTTGAAGTGTAAGTTCGTCAGCATTGCTATGGCCTCTGTCAAGGTCCCATTCTCGTCATTGTTAGAAGGTATGTATGTGCAACATGATTCTCTGATTTTGGCACACACACCTCCATCCACAGCTGTAATCATGTCCAGGACATATCAACTCTGCAGGGTCATTAGTATTATGGCTCTCAATTCTTCCTTGATAGCGTTGAATCCCTTTATGGTAGTATTGATCATCTGCAGGAGCTCCCATCTGATAATCTGTAACAATTTGGCATTAGCCATCGTCCGTATCCCTAGCATGAAGATAGTCATGAATACTGCAGCAGTTTGACTGAACAACCTGTGTTCATACGGAATAGAATCAAAGGCTCCTATGGACTTAGCTGAAAAGTAGTTCTCCTTCTTTGTTCAATTAAGAAATTCAATTGATCTCCTCTTCCTCATGTGGGCATCAGCATTTGGAAACTCTCCAACATTCAGGTCACTCTTCGGAATCACCAATGCTGTAACATGAATGCGAAGTATGGAACCCGGCTCTCCCCAGTCCTTAGGCAACTTCATATATGCTCTGGATCCACAAGCACAGTAGTGGTCCATTATCATTACAGTTCCATCCTTCATGCCTGGTAGATCGAAAATGTGTCTGCACTGCTGATTCATTCCAATATTTCTTGTGCCATTGTCTCTGAAGAATAAGGATGCATTTGCTAGAGGTACTAACTGCAATGGTCCTCCTTTATCATCGGTCCATGTCAACAACTTTGCAATGTTAGGTCAATGATGCTTGCACTCATTTTCTGCATGCCACACTAATGCTTCAGGTTGTCCGGTTAGTGCTGGTGCTTTACACATGATCAGACCTTCAGCCCATCCATTCGGAGTAAGCATTGTTCCCTTGATTTGCAGCTGACCTCTCTCCTTGCATTTTCGTATTTCTTCATGATTCTTTCCTTGACAATTGAGCTTTTTGTTTACTTCCCATCTGATTCTTGCTTCATTTATTCCAGGCTGTTTATATCTTTTCACGTGACCTCTGGTATGGGGTCTATCTCTTGTCTTTAAATCTTGCACATAATCCTCTTCTTCTGGAACTATCTGCTCGGTCACACATACCAAGGATGCCGTGTGACCCTGGAACTGACCTTGCATATGGCAGAGTGCAAGGTGCATCAGACAATGAGTGTTCTGGACTGCTACTTCTATAGCTATGAATATCTTGATATTCCCCATGGCATAATGTATGAGAGCACAAACATAGCAACTCTCGTTGGACGTTCTCTCTCCCACCTTTTTCATGTGCTGATACCACATGTTATTACCTAAGTGCACTGTGCTGTCTAGATAATTATTCAATTCATAATTATCTTCCCTTGTGCTTGTCTTGTGTCTCCCTCTCATAAGGAGGCTGTGTGCATAATGCTCATGAAGATTATCAATAAGGATTCTTCCTACAGGGGGAATCATAGGAAAACTTGTCATAGAAATGGGAGGCCTCACACGTGCCACTGGTGTAGTGATAATCACAAATGGTCTTGGCCTTTCACTAACAGACAATTCTGTGAAAGTCACTGGAGTGGGAAGAATCACACGTACTTCTAATTTTCTTGGACCAATGAAGAAGACAGTAAGGATTACCAAAATCAGGAAAACAATGATGAATGTTCAGGACGCATATATTATGCACCTGAATACATCAATTGCCACCATTTACGATTATACACACATCCTTGGGTTTGCTCACTTTGAAGGATGGAAAAAACCTTTTTAATCAGGCAACTCTGTTAAATGGTCAGGTAACTGTAGGATCTATTCAACTATTGCCATAAGCAGCCTCCTGATAACAGGGCCATTTATAGGATCATGCAGAAAGGTTTCTTTATTAGTACTACACCCAACAAGAGCAGTATAAGCTTGAAGTATGTAAACAAAAACAGCGAGAAGGTGCCTATGGGCATTGCATCTGTTAAAATCATTGAATTAACCAAACAGAAACTCAATGAGGAAAGACTCTGGGAACTGCTCGCATTTCCAGTTGTCAAATTCGAACTCCAAGTTTGGCATATTTAGTACGTACCACTTTAAGTCCAATTTCAAAAGATTCCTGAAACTCAAGAACTGGCTTTGCACTCCTGCTTTAATATCTATAAAGAGTCTCTGGGGTGAGCCACAGACCAAATGCACACTTGCATTTATTTAGTCAGTAACCTTAGCGTCCTTCATCGTCATAATTGATCGGGTCTGCACATGCTGAACTTCTTCGTGTCTTGCTTCTGAATCGATAGTTGGGGGTGTGTCGGTCTCACCAGTGAATGGCTTAACGTCACTGAAGTGGATCCAGGCACGTCTCTCTTGGATTTCTATTGCTGAGGGAGAAATGTGTTCTACTACGCAGGGACCACTAAAGCGTGGCTCGTGTCACTTCCGGGTGAAGTTATGCACTAGAACTGCATCTCCAATAAAAAGTCTAGGTACAGGAAGTAGGTCTAGATTTCTGGTTGGTGAATGGTCCTCATCTCTGTCCTGAGACAGACGCCCTTGTGCTTCAGTTGATCTGAAATGACAGAGATACTAGCAGTTATACATGCCAAATAAGCATGTAACTCATTTCCTAACATTTCTGCAGTCTCCGGGGCATCACTTCTGCTCCTCGATGGAGGAGACAAAGGCATTCTCATTTGCCTCCCTGTCACTAGCTTGTGGGGTGTGAAAGGGTGGTCCGACCCAGGCTGATTCCTTAATGCATATAATGCAAGGTACAGGCAGTACAGCCATTCCTTCTTCAGTGTCAATTTTAATTTTGCAATTCTCTCTTTAAGGAGACCACTGAGCCTCTCTCATATCCCGTTTACATGCGGGCGATAAGCCAAGGAAAATGAGTGTTTTATACTTAGTAATAAACTAATCTATTCAAATATTTCATTAACAAAATGGGGCCCATTGTCTGATCTCAGCACCTCACATACTCCCCATTTGGGAAAGACCTCTTGGACTAAAAACTTTGCTGAGCAAGTGGATCTGGATGTGTACAAGGACCTGCTTTGAAACACCTAGAAAAGTGCCACACCACCACGGTCATATACCTGTATCCACTACATACTTGCAGCATATCAACATAATCAATATGTAAATGCTGAAACAAACCATTTGGTCAAGGAATCACTCCTCTGATCATTTGCAGTGTATTCCCAGCAATAAACTTCAGACACATGATGCAATTTACTACATAAAATGCAACATGTTCTAACATGTTCAGTATGAACCAGTCTTCGGGCATAGCTGCTGTGAGGCATTTTCCAGTTACATGCACAGGGTAGTACAGCTGTTCAAGTGTGACACTTAACAATGCTACTGGCATCACTGGCTTCCCAGTGCTTTCCTGTCGCAATAATGCTTCAGAGGGAGGCAATGAACACCCTCTTCATTTGCACAATACCTGCTCTTCCTGTAGCACACCTCCTTGAACTTCCATCAACTGTTTTCTTGATACAAGACTAAACCCTTCATTTACTGTCATAATTGTGACTATGTTTTCCTTTACATCTGGGGTATCAAAACTTGAAATATCTGGTGAATGTTCAACCCTCTTGGCCTCTTCATCCACGGCTTCTTTCCCGCAAGTCAGTTCACTTAGTATGTACTGCGCATTTAACTATTGCAATGGCTAGTGCCTTAATAAGCCTGTCCAATAATGCTGCGTGTTGCAGTGGAGTGCCATCCGCTCTGAGGTAGCCCCTCCTTTTCCAACGTGCTAGCCCTGCACGCATGGTTGGTGTCACATATGCAGAATAAACTGTATAGTGTTGATTCCTGCTCTGCGTGTTTCTCAAGCACGACAATAATTGCCACCAATTCTGCTGCTTGTGCTGAAAAGTGAGACAGTAGACTTGCACTTGCTACCACCTCAGATTTCCCATTGTCTCTTTGGCTTACCACCACTGAACCTGAATGCCTTTCTCCAATGATATGATCGATTTTCAGAGAACCATCAATAAAGAGAATCTCCCCCATGCTAACAGATTTTCCTTTATGTGTGGGATGTCATCATATAATTCCTCATAGTTAGTGCAATCATGCACATGCTCACCCTCTACCACAGTCTTGGCTACAAAGGTGATAGGGTTCACTATTTTACACCTGACTATTTTGATTGCAGGATTCAATATAACCACCTCATATTCAGAAGCTCTCTGAGATGTCAATGTACCCTTAGGTTTATCCAAAATGGCAAACAAAGCATGTTCAACAAACAATGTCATAGAACACCCCATCACAATACTGTTAGACTTCTCAATTGTGAACGTGTCTGCTTGTCAAATCAATATTGCTTAGGTCCATCTGAAGAACTCTTTTAAAGTTTGACGGGGTCTCACAATACCCTTGGGGCAACTGAGTGCTTTTCAGTTTAGGTTGGTAAAACGTAAATAAGGTAAAGGTCTTGGCATTCCTTATGCAACGGGATTGAGAAAAATGCATTTTTGAAGACAATAACCATAAAATATTGTGCTTCTGCTGGGATACTACACAATATTGTCACCGGATTCGGAACTAAAGGAAATTCTGCCTCTACAATCTGGTTAATCGGTCTCATATCTTGTGTGAATCTCCACGACTCTCCCTTTGATTGTTTAATCGGATACACTGTCGAATTACACAGTGACTCGGACGTCACTAAGATACCTGGTTCCATCAGGGCTGAAATAGTCTTAAAAATACCCTCATCTGCCTCTCGATACATTGGGTACTGTCTTACTCGAGGTAAAATTATCCTGGCTTCAACTTGATGTTAACCTCCCCTACTCCCTTCAATGGGCCTACGTCATAGGGGCCTGTAGTCCATAACGAGTTTGGTACTTTTTCCAAATCTTCATAAAAAAATGCTAGGCGCTGCCTCACAATTACCATTCACTGTGGGATCTCTCTTTTCTGCATTCAGATCATATATGTAATACTCATGTCGAATATCACTTCATCATCTGATGGATCATCTCTAAACATGGCTTTGGGCCCCATTACAGGTCGGGCGGTCTGGAAATAACAGTGGCGATCAGCCCACCGCCACTGTTAATTCCAGACCGCCCAATCCCGAGTCTTGCAGGCGGGAGGTGGCGTTCCCGTTAGGTCTGACCTGGTGGGTTTACCACCGCCCGCCTGCAGGCGGACAAGGAAACACCGGCACCATCACGAGATGGTGCTGGTGTTTCCATGATCCCCATTCCCATTGAGTCCCATAGGACTCAATGAGAATGGGGATTTACACCATTCCGCCTCCACAATTCCCGGGACACCAGGGTTGTAATGCCCCGGTAATTCCTGGAATCACGGAGGCGCAATGGTAATACAAGTCCGGCAGTAACCAGGCGGTTTTACCGCCTCAGTTACCGCCGGACTCGTAATGAGGTCCTTTGTCTGTGACGTCAGTCAATTTATACCCTTCCCCAATGGCAATCAGTGTTCTCCATGGCCTGCCCTTGTAATCAGTTCCTTCAACCATGGCCATCTCCCCTCACACTATGGCTTCATTTAACTCTAGGAGAAAAATCGTCCACCTTCTCTGTCCATAGGTATCTGTGGCCTGAACAAAAATTCATCAGGTATTCTCATAATCTTTCCCATTAAGCCGGGTAGCCATGTCAACAAAATGCGTACCCCATAAAGTAAAACATCTGGCTCCAATGACTTTCCTTGCAAAGCCATTTGTCCTGTAAATGCCAATATAAACTCACCCACATTCATATAATGTATCCCTGGAGTAGAACACAATATGCCTTCATCAGTAAAAGAAATTGTCATATTAAGTTTCAACATTAAGTCTCATCCTAGAATGTTAATCAATTTCTGTCTTGAATACAATAATGGAACAGACATGTCACACTCTCCTATGGAAGCTGATCATTTGTCAGTAAAAGGAACTTGACTTGTAGCTCCAGAGAATTCTTGCGCATTCATGGCATTTCCCGACATTGGGTATTTTCACTCTCGTATATGAACGAGTAGCCCCCGTGTCTACAAAAAAAGAAAAAGATTTGCCTCATATCGTCACATCAGTCCTTGGTTCCTCCTGGGGGTCTGTTGTCACCAATAGTACTGAATACATCAAGTCCCCCTGTGAGCTGTCCTATTGTGGATACATACGTATACCTGTACCTGTAAAAGGACTTTCTCCTACCACAGTGACACTCCCTACTCTAGGTGTATGTACCTGTCCCATGTTTGCATTCTGCTGTATCTGCATGGGTGCGTGCTGCAATTGCCCTTGTGGGGAATTCAATGGTGCCTGCTGTGGATGCAATGCCTGTTGCATTTCTGGCGCTTGTGCTTGATACACTGTCTGATCTTGGGCCAATCCATCCCTAGCTTGTGAGCTATATGCTGGTGGATAAGCTGTCCCCCCTCTTGAGAATTGCCCATACTGTACATACCCTTGGCTTCCACATGTGCACACAATGTGCCCTGTAATCCCACATGTCCAACATACAGAAGGAGCTCTTCTAATTTTCCCCCTTGATGAAATCCTCCTTGCATATTCTGATTATCATTCTGCATATTCTGAAAACCACCTTGATTATTCTGAAAACCACCCCTTCCTCTGTAGCTCATTCCTCTGCCTCGTGGCATAAACCTGTTCCTACTGTGAACCGTTTGGCGCTGATGATTTGCCTGTGATGCACCCACTGCTTGTTGTATTCCCAATCCTTCTTTGTTTGTCAACAGCGCGACTTCTATGGCATACTTTGACAATTTCTTCTGAACTAACTTGGCTTCCTCAAGTTTTCTAGAATCTTCCTTCTTCCTATTTTTCTCTTGCAACAACCGACAGTGATGCACTATGGCCAAATGTATTCCTGCCCATGGCTCTGCTTCGATTACTAGTACTTTCTTAAGCTGTCTCTGTACCTGCTCTGGCAATCCCTGACATAAAATGTGGTGAAATACTGCCACTGTTTTCCCCCACGTTTCCCGCGCTTCAAGAGTCCACCGTTCATGAATACTTTGAATGTAAGCAAGCAGATATATGCCATCTTTCATCTTACATGCCATAATTGCACCCTTATCTGACATATCAGGATACTGCACTCTAAGTGCTCTCCAAACATCTGCTCTACAATTATTAAATAGCACTCCATTGTGTACTGTGTTCTGTGCCGTGACACTTGAGTATCCTGCTCTTGTCTAAATGTCATTAGCCCTTTCTCCAAGAATGGTTGGTAGGAGACTGTTAATGTCCCCTATTGTTAAGGTATTTCCACTGTTATTTTCTCTAGCTCATAGATCCATTTTCCCATACCTGCCATTAAACAGGGAAGTTTACACCATAAATTATGCGTATCCATTTGTGGCCAAGGAATATTCTGCAGTCTGGCCCCTCCTTTCTCCAATAAAGGGAACTGCGTGAACCCCAATCCACAATTGGCTTCCATCGTTTGTCTATCCATATCGGGGACAATGGTTCCTGGTCGCCTTCTTTCTGGCAATGACCTCAGCCTGCTCACATATGGTGGTGACTCTCCCTTTTCGGTATGCGATCGTCCTTTAGGTCATTCTGGATATGCTGCAGGATCTGTCATCTTATCTTTAGGCAGCTCTAGATCAGACCATCTCACTTCCTTGTCTGTCTGCAGACATCCCTTGGGTCTGCATGCACCTCCTCCCTCTTCCCCACGAAAGGTTTGCCTTTCTTCGTCTGACATATATACTCCCCAACTAGTATGGCTCTTTTCTCTTTCACCCTTATCTGAGGTCAGCCTGTCTAAGGACAAGGCTCTATGCTAAAGACTGAATGGGTCTCTTTCTTTGCTTTTTGATTGGAAGACCCGGGACTGTTCTCCCTTCTCTCAGCTTTCTGGTTTGTTACTTTCTCTTAAGTCTTGATATTTTATTGATCCTCTTTCCGATTCTCCCTATGTCAAAAGTCTCCTATAGTGCTACCCTAGACAACCCTGACGTTGCTCCCTGAGATGGGAGGATATCCTCTATATGCCCATGATATTACTGGACTTGGTTCCATTAGCTCTTTCTGAAAGAAATCAATATTGCCCTCCCGTTATTTCCTTTTTCGCACCACGTCTTCGTCTAATTCTCTTTGCTTTCTTGCTTCCCATAAAACGTTTTCCTCTCCCTGTCTTTTCTGTTCCTTTCTTTCATTTGCTCTATGCTCTTCTGTTTCACTTCGTCTTTGTATTCTTTTATCCCTTAATTTCTGTGCTTCCTCCTCTTCTCTCTTCCTTTCTTGCTTATCTAATTCTTTGATTGCTCTCTGTCTGTTGTCATTTTTCCTTTGCTCCTCTGCCCTTTCTTCTTTTCTTTTCAGTTCTTCCTGATACATCTGTTCACACCTCTACCTGCTCTTTCTCTTATGTTCATCCTCTTTCAATTGTTTTTCTCTTTCCCTATCTTTTCTGACCTGCTTGTCTTGATCTTCCCTTTGCCCAACTTCCTCAATGCTTTTCACATCAAGCTTGAGCAATATCTGTCCTACCATCCATTCGTTCTGTACGAGCGTTACCTTGCCAGCTTTCTCCTTTTCTCCTTTGCATCTCTTAAACTCTCGTTCTATGTCTGTGGTTACATTTGAGCATTTGCTTTTCTCCTCCTTGTTCTGTAAGATCTTAAAGATCTCCTCCTTTATACTATCGTCACTGCTATAAGCAGGCAGATCATATATAGGATTGTTATAACGTGTAGCTGCTTTTACTTCCTTTAATAGATACAATCCTGCATCTTCCGTACTGCCATCATTCACATCTGGTAAGGTAAGGGGAGCAGAGGGCTCAGCACCTTCCTCCCTACACGGATTAAGTGTCCAATCCTCAGGTGGTGTATCCTCTTTCTCTTCCTGATACATTTGCCAGAGCTCTAAAATAGATAACCTTTTCTCCGATGTCTTCCCTGTGTACACAGCGTGCAAGTATGTGGTCATGTGTTGCAATACTGTTTCTGACAGCAATCTCCCTTGTGGCCATGGCATGAACATTTTGTCTGTTGTGCCCTTTACTTATACTGTTTAAGATTAGGCAAATGTTTTGGTAGCGTTTTACACAGGTGTATCAGTGGAGTAATATCTCCCATTGTGACAAGTCTCAATTGACTGTCAATACTTACCAGCGTTTACACAGATACATTTCAGAAAAACAATAAATATGAGAGCGCTCCAACCTTCTCTGCTCAAAGCCTCTAATTCTCAATTATCTCAACCTACTTTTCGGTCGGCGCTGACAATGACCTAAAATAGATAATAACTTTTTATCTCTACTTTACACAGTTTACTCTTGTCGCTCTTCAACACCTTTTTTCATTTACATAATACACAAACAGACAGACAGACTAGTCGACATTTCACATATATACCATGGTACTCCTTTTCAGGTAGCCCCTAGAATACTCTGATTGGAGTTTGAGTCATTACCTACAATAAAACTGTTTATCTGCCACCTACTTAACCCCGATTGGGGTTTGAAATAACTCCTTCTAAACGTGCCTTGAGATAGGAAACCAGGCTCTATAAATGCTCCTCTTTTTCTATAACGCTCCTTGTTATACTATAACGCTCCTCGTTATATTTTAAACAACCTCCCGTTACTTTTCTATGTTAACGCAATCCCATTCCCTTATTTTGCAAGTCCTCTCAATCTACTCACCATTCGCTCTTCAGCACAAGGCCTTTGGTATAGTCTCCTGTTCTCCAACCGACCACCGTCGCCTTCCGTCCGCTCAGCACCTGTGGAAACCAGGAGGGATTTTGTCAAAGAGGGACCCGTCTCACCTATATCGATCTTCTTGCAAGTATTTTATATCGGCTTCTCTCCACAGGAAACCTTGCAATCTTACGGGCTAGATGGCAGATGGTGTCTGATCATCCAAAACTCTGGAGAACTACTGGTCGATGGGTCTTTTCAGAACCATCCTCTCTCTGCTACCACGTGAACCCATAGGCTCTTTAAGCAAGGTAACAATTTATTGGATGGATAGGAATGCAGAATTTACACTTACACCAATAATACGACTGACACAGGAAATGGGAAAAACTTTGCTATTTTATTTGCAATTATCGAAAACAGTGACTGCAACAGACATCAATGTACGTTCGCTCAAATCTCTCAACGTGTTACATGAAAAAACACACATATATAGCAAAAACTCGTCATTGACGTCGTGCTACGTGGCAAAATAAGAAAACCTACGTTGGATTGTGGTTGGTCTATGGGGAACATCTAGGTATACTTTCTATGTGGAATAGGATTGTAATTGGATCTCTAGAGTCAGGTGGACAACTATGCCCACCCCTAGTACAAGTCATCTTCAGTGTCATAAATTACACAACATTTCATTGGCTTTCAAACTATAGGACTCTTTGCTACGTGGCCCTGTCTAATTGGTTGGCAAGCTTGTACCCTTCTGGAATACTCCACTCGCTAGCAGCATGCAAGCTGGTACCCTAGGTGCTTGTGGGTGGACTTGGCCATGCCTTCAAACAATAATTAGCCAATCATCAATCATCACTCCTGCTGACTGCATTCAAATTGTCTTTGAACTTGGCCTTGCAAAGTATCACTGTGCCTGAGAATAAAAAGGAGTGTGAGAACAGTCTTATCTTTAAGTCTCAATATGGTTTGCCCAAAGTGCATTTTCATCTACTCCATGTGACAGGAGACCATGGTTTAGCTCCTTTCTCATATTAATACTATTAAATGAATAAAACTTGGCACTCATAGTGTTTTTCCATTGCACCTCAACAGGAGCTCGCCTTGTTTCTCACGTCATTGTATCTTCTCGAATAGACAACCAGTTTCTTGGCTGCCTTAACCCTTGACACTGGTCCAGACAAGCCTAATCTAAACTTTCCTCATTGTCAGCTGTCTTTCTTTGCTGCACCACACTTTCAGCACTTTTGCTCACGGGGTCCTAGTTTGCTAAAATACGATGTGGAAGATGCAGATTCTATACACATAAATATAATGGCGACACCGCCTGCAATCTATTTACTATGTATAGCCAGCCTTCATGGTTACTTAGTCTACTTGCATTGCTGCCTCTGTACAGTTATAAAGCAATTTGCATTGTCTTCAGTGCTCTTCGCACATACAATCTTCATTTCCGCACATGAAATGCTACTCAATTCTTTACTTCGTCATCAGATTCTATAAGGTCTATATACTCTCTTCATTGTCATTTTTTTTTGGTGTGTCACCTCTTCTTCATGTGACAACACCAGTCTCTTGCCTTTGTCATTTCACACTTCTTCAGGAACCTCCTGTAAGAGACTTTCAACTGTGGGTACATCATGTAGGGCTTTCTTAATGGATACCTTATTTCGAGGATTCTTCTTGGAATAGGTACCATTATTGGCGTTGTGCATGTCACAATTTCTGGCTTCCAATATATAGGCAAAATGGGGACGGGACCCCCGGTAGAGGCATTTGGCTCCTCCTCTACTCTACTGTCTCCTTTGCCATTCACATTCCACACTCAGTTTTTTAGAAAACAAACACAATCCTATAGCCGCAACGACATAAAAAAGGGGTGGCCTTGGTGTATTGAGGATCACGCTTATGAACAATTACTGGGGTGTTTACCCGCGGCAATTCCAAACTTGTCCCACACCATGGGTTGTTACCCAGCGTGTATACTGTGCAGCTGCGGTGAAGGCACGCTGATAAATGATCACACCAGAAAAAAAACAACCCGCTAAGGAAAAAGGACCAAGAAAGGTGTGCCAGCAAAGATCTCTGCAGCCAAGGAACATTCTGAGCAAAAAGAGTGCAAGCAAAAACTTAAAAGGGGACACAACATCATTCATATACAGCAGGGTCAGTTGTTTTTCCAAGCAACAAGTTGGTGGTAGATCTCTTTCTTCGGCTCGAGCCTCCCTCTGGAACAGCCTCCCTGCCTCTCTGAAACTTCAGGAGAACCATCTCTGGATCCAGAAGCACCTCAAGACCTTCCTCTTTGCTTCTGCCTTCTCTCTTCCTCTCCCATACTGATTTCCTGTCTGATACTGCATTGGTCACCTGGCTACCCTCTGATTTCAGGCCCAGGTCCCTGCCCGCCAATTTGCACACCTGCACTGTCTCCCAGCAACCCTTGTACTTGGGTCTGTATCTGTAACCCTACAGTCCCCTACCTGCACTTTTGCACACCTGCTATCTGCACTTACCCTTGCACCTGTCGGCAGCACATATTGTTATTGTTTCGATCCCATGTACAGCACTGCCCCCTCCCCTTTCCCTCCCCTTTCCCCTAGCACGTTTCACCTCCCCCTCCCCTGCACTTGCGCAATCTCAATGTCAGTTGGCCTAGTAAGATTGTTGTCTCTGTCTTCCCTCTGTTTCCCCTTCCTTGCCTCATCGCACCTTGAAACACATGTGTATAGGCGTGTTACAAATGCCTATTATATCATAACATATCAATTAGACACAAGTTCCAACAGTGCTACACTACCATTATACAGGTCATCTGGCATAAGCATAGGCATGTACATGGGAGACTCCAGGTCACTCTGATCTACACACATTTCAATCATCCCGGTCATGTGTTCCAGCTTCCAAGCCTTCCACCCTCGCTTTTGACCTATAATGTATCCCTTCCTGTGCCTCGCATTACAAATCATGTCATTATAAAATAAAGGTAGGGTGACAATTCTATTAGATATTTTATGGCTGATTGGTTTATGGTCGGTAGTCTGGAGTCAGGTAGTATCCTCGGAATTCAGGGGTCTTGGTACTGGGGCAGTTGTAGGAGCTATAACCCGTATTTGGCTGGGTGGGTGCCAGAGGCCTGCTATGTCCTGTTTGTGACAACACGTGCACTAAGGCACCTAGCACTGTCTTGTGGCCTTGCAGGGTACATTCTTTCTTGTAAAAAAAAATATTGGCAACAATTTTAGAACGCAGGGGGATTTCTGTCGAAGTTAGTAGTGCAGGCCTCTCTCATCAGTGCTTGGGCATGTTCAGATTTCCCCTTCAGCCTCTGTATAACACACCAACTAATACTGCATAGTCTAAACATCTACATTTTGCATAATATTATTATTGTGTTAGGACCCTTAGGACACCCCCTGGTGTATCGCAGGTCTTCCAATGGGGCTCGCTTCACCCTAAAGTGTATAGGGGGGTCTCAGGGTGTTATTCCATTCCCATCATCGGCTAGGAAGCAGCTCTGGTGCATCATGCCTTGTGTAGCCACGATTGTAAAAAATGTATTTGAAAAAATATATAAATGTGTGTGGGTAGTCATCTTGGGAAGTTTTTTAAGATGTATTGAATGTAGTATTTGTAAATAGTTACTGTAATATTTAATTACATTTTATTAATTAATAATACATATAAGTGTGCATACTTTAAAAGGTCAGAACATATGCAGACAAAGTTTGATAAAAAACAGGTTTATTTGGTGGGGTGTGGTTGTGGGTTTTCTTTTTCTTTTAGTTTGAACACATGATACATCTTCTTCCTTAGCCCAATTATCTGGATTGTTACTGGCCATGATTTGTCTTACATTTTCAGTGTCCCTTTTCATTGATTGTATGTTTGTTTTAACATTAATTAATATTTTGTTGAATTCTGGTAATTAATCCATGATTAGTTTGTAGTTTGTGCGGTGCTTCTTGTTTAATTCTTCGTGATACTTGAATGACTTCTTCATCTGTTTGAATATGTTTGAAATATTTTTCAACAATTGAAGATTTAATACACTTAAAAATATTTGTGTAGTTGCATAGATATTTAAAAATAGTCAGATAAACTATATCTAATTGGTGACTGTTATTTGTTCAATTACATATTATTGTTAGCCTAATTTTACATAAATATAAAGAATGGACAAAATCCTCAATGTGATGTATTTTCTCCTGGTTCCTTTTCTTTAAAATCTTCTTTTTTAATTTCTTCTTCTGAAGGATAATTCTCCTCTAGCCATTCCATGTAGTTTTCCATTGTACTGTGATAGAAAGAAATACTGCTTGTCACCTCAGATATTAGAACTAGAAATTGAGGAAGATTACATGAGAAGAGAATGTGGAAATTGTTGTATTTACTTTCTGATTGTTTGTTTAGTGTTTGTGTGGTGGATAGCTGCCAATAGGATGTCAAGTACATCAGATGTTGTTCAACTGTTGAACCTATCAGATAATGTGCAGATGTGCCAATAAAACTGTAGATTATATTGTATCATTATATTAAGAGTTTTTTTTACATAGTACATTTGTATTGCTTGAGAGTGAGGTGTAGTTTTAGGAGATTGTGCTATATTTAGGGTATATTTATTGTTTCATTGTATATTTGAAACATGTAGCCAATTTCAGAAAGACAGGAATTTCATTGTTCAGAAGACTGTGGAGAATTTCAGAATTTTGAGAATGGGGTAAATAGTGATTTTGATGACACAGGTGTTGTGTTGTCACAGCATTGGCTTACAAAGTTTGTTTAGTTTTATTTATTTATTTTTACATTTATCGCAGCACACAAAACCGTTATCTAGGCGCTAGTTACATTGAGGAAAAAGAAGGGAAGAGGATGAGAAGGGGGAGGAAATGCAGCAGGATGAATGATGAGTCTTAGGAAGAGTTGTGTTAGTTGAAGAGCCAGGTCTTTAGTATTTATTTATTTTTGCATTTATTGCAGCCGGTATCTAATTGCTATAATATTATTTTAGATGGAGTGTTTGAAAAGAGAGGTTTATGTTGCAATTGTGGAGAAATATTTTTAACAGAGGGCACATGTTTTTTTTTCTCTTTGTGAAAAGAAAAAGAATTAATCATCTAAAGAAAGAGTGCAGTCATTTGCCAAGTGTTTTTGTTAATGTAATAGAGGTGAAGAGTATTTCTCCGATTGAAAACACATGTTTTGGTTACATATTAGTAAAATAACCCAAAGGCTCTTTTAAGAGCTACTGAAAGAACTTTTTAAGTATATTGGAAAAGGAAAATACCCTTGATGCATTTTTTTATAAGTAGCCACGGCTACTACTGCAGACAATGAAAGGTTGTGTCCTGTCCATGGGGGGTTATAGCTGTGGGTAACAGTAAGCCAATGGGATGTCACACTATTATTTAGCGGGCGCAGCCACGGCTTTAACTATGCCTTAGCCATGGATATAGTGATACCAATTCTTGTGCATTGATCATGATAGTTCATGGATTTTACAGTACAACATTTTACATGTGTTTCTGATTCTATGCCCTCATGTGTACCTTTGTGCTGTTTGAATTTTTCGTGTTAATATGTCTTTTTGAATCTGTAAAAATGTTATGGGGAGCTGCAGCTACCCCGCATCTATCAGCTTTCCAATTGGATGCTGTGCTTTTTGGCGGAATGGTGTAGCCATGGGTATGAGCCCGTCTGCCCTACGCATGGCTGTATTTTGGTGCAGTGATCATATTATTTTATGGATGTTTTACCACAGAATTATACATGTCTTTCTGTTTGAATGTTCTCACCTCAATGCATGTGTGATTTAAATCTGAAACCTTTGCAATATGTTTTTTTTCAGTCTATGGAAAAATGTATGTGTATTTGCGGCTATGGATTTTTCCTAATAAAAAAAATAGGTTTCTGTTAATTGTATTTCTACATGTTCTATAAAGTAGTCTTTAGAAGGAATGTTTTGGGGTTCATTGACTGGAATAGGTTGTAATAAAAATGATGTTGACCATTTTACTTTTTTTATTTGTACAGTCCTCTTTTTGTGCTGTTGAAAACTATGAAAGGTACCATTTTGTGAGGAGTCATGTGTAGGTGTGCAATGATAGTGCATTATATGATTGGCTGGTACCACAGCGATGAAGACAGCAAGCTGCGTCGATGAAGCTCGATGTCCCGTTGGGTCATTTCACTAGCACAGATTTCATTGTGTGGCATGGGCATAGCAATGTCAATATAGTTCAGTGTGTGATTGGGCCATTTATTGAAGCTGCTAGGTGGGTGTAGTGAAGCCTTTGATCCTATTGTATGTGAAAAACAGGCACGATGCTGCATAGCCACTTGAACATAGGTTCAAAGCGATTGGACCTTCCCTTGACATGCAGGTTCGTCTCCTTGTTCAATGAGGTGATTGGTCAATAATTTAGGCGTGAACACGTCATTGCATTTGGGAATACCCGCACGCATGGAAAAATACATTCTGGTTTGCTAACATTGGTTTTACCTCTCTCTAAAGCCCCTCTTTCCTGTTTTATGTTGTTGGTTTTTTGTCTATTGGTGGGTGAACATCTTTGTAAATCTTCAGGAACTTTTAAAAGCAGTACCTTGATTTATCCATTCCTTTTTTACCTTTCTTCTTCCTAAACCTTTGTCCTTTGTATTGTGCTTTGTTATTTATCATTTTTAGTTATTTTAGCTGGTTATTTTTTATTTTTTTAAGTTTTTTGATATTAAGTGGCATCATCATTTGTGTGTTGCCTCTTTTACAGTATTTATGTTTCCTCCACCGTCCTGCATTCCAAAATGACTACGACCAGCAGTGATGATGAGGTGGTGTCGGTGGCTTCTGCTTTAGAACTACAGAAGAAGCAATGTGCACAAAAACACATTTCTGAAAATTGGCAATATTTCTGCGTAAGGGACCAACACAGCAAAAAGGAGATCGAGGAGGTCATGTGCAATATCCGTGTTAAGGTTTTACGCAGGGGGCCTTCAAACACACCATCGCAAATCTTGGGAACATCCACATTAATTCTTGTTTGTGTTCATTGGGATCAAGTGGATGATTCATATAGGAAGGTTTATGTAAAACGTAAGGTCAAAGCAGATGGAGCAAGAACAGAACAGCAGCATGTATCGTCTGCGCCACAGACTTCCAATAATTTACTAGCTATTTTCCACCAACCTAAACCCACACTCCATCCATCCTGCCTGCACCTGATCTTTCTAACTTTATTGTGATGTGCAAAACCTGTCACAGCTTGAATGAGGTGGGAGGTGGCACCCTAGGTACTTTGGGCAAGACTCTGTCAGAGCATACAGCCAATTGCCAACGCTAGGTATATTTTTAAGTGTCCATTTATTTTACCCTATACTTTGAAGAAAAGAAAAACACAAACAAATGTACTAAATATAAATGCCTTTCGTTATATGTATGAATCCTAGTGTTTTTCCCAGTTCTTACCTCTTTTTTTCCATCAAAGGAGTGGTTGTGCCCCTAGCGAAGGCCGCGGATGTGGATTCAAAGGGTGCTACCCCCAAGGCAAGAGTTTCCCTCCCTGCCAGGAGGGAATCATCTTTTCAGCCCATAGAAAAGACACCGGAGAAGCCGATGCCCATCATCTCCCTGAAACCGTCTCCCCTGATCGGAAAGAAGTGGGGGCATGGTAGTCCTACAGGCACGGCCTTCTCCTCTGAGGAGGAGCTTTCAACTCTCCAGAATGTGCTGCAACAAAAGTTTGTTGAGGCCAAGTCATACGGGAGGGACCCTGTGAGGGGCACATCGAGAGGAACAACGAGACCGACGAGGAAGAGAAGGGCGCGGGGGATCACCATCACTCCCCCTTCTGCCTCAGAAACCACCTCAACCCCCAGCAGACGTTTTGGTGGACATTCTCCAGGCACTGCACACCCTGTGCTCAGAGATCCGGACGAGGATGCCCTTTCCCATACCTTTCAACCTTTTTTGATACCAAGGTGGGTTAAAACCCAGAAAGGCCATAAACATAAAAATAGGACTGCCGTAAAAACATTAAACGGCAATCCTACTTCTATGTCGCTGACCTTTTACGGGAGGGCGGTGGGGAGGAATGCTCCCAGGCACAATCCTCTCATTGGAGGAGAGCGCCAGGGAGGGGAAGGGGGAGGAAATGGGGGCGTGAAAAGCATGAAACTTGCTTTTCACACCTCCATTCGCGCAGGAAGAATCGCGCCGGGACCCGATTTCGGGATCTCGAAATCGGGTCCCAGCAAAAATATGAATCGTAGCTCCCACCTTTGCCAAAACAGATGAGCTGGCGGGTGGGCGGGTGTGTAGATGCTTTGGCGGGTGACACCCGCCAAAAGCGGGTGAGCTGAGAGCTTTGCCTTTCCACCGGCAGGAGACCCTGCGGCACCTGGGCCATCAGATGAACCCCCAGTGAAGAAGAGGAGAGTTCACCCTCCACCGACTTGTCACCCTTCACCACCCTCCCATCCGCCGAGGGATGAGACGAACCCCGAGACGGCGATGATGGGCACGAACATGGACAACAATGGAGGGTTAGGAGACCTCCCGTCTCCGCCGCGCAGTGCCTCAACACCCGACGAGATCGGCTCGTTCCATGCCATGATCTCCAGAGCCTCTGAACTGTTTCAACTAGTCCCCGAGGAGAAGAAAAAATAAGTTTTCCTGTACCAACCCTGCAAGGCCAAGAGGAAGACTGTGCTTTCAATTCCACTCTTGGATGACATTTGGGACAAGGGACTCTCACTGATGAAGAATCTGTCATTGCCCCCCCGCCCCAGCAAAGAGGGACCGATATGAGAAAAAGTAAAGGGTGCCAGACTCTTCACCCAAGTGTTTGAGATCCCAGCCTTCCCCCGGACTCAGTGGTCTCGGCGGCAGAGAGGAAGAAATATTTGGGCTTTTCTGCATCGACAACCTCCTCACCCCCAGAAAACAAGAGGAAGAAGTTGGACACCATGCGACGACGGGTCATCACGTCAGCAGCGACGACCATCAAGACGGCCAACGCCCTCACCATCGTGGCGCGCTACGACAGGGAGCTCTGGTTTAAGATTGCTCCCCTCTTGGACTTCCTTCCCGATGACAAGAGAGCAGAAGCGTTAGAGATCCTGCAGGGGGGAAAGGTGGCATCGGACCTTGCCATTACAGTGGCCACAGAAATTTCCGACACAGGATTCTGCCATTGGGCAACAGTGTTTGCCTTCATCAGCGAGGGTGGTTAAGGACCATTAATATCCACCAGGAGGTGCAGTCAAGGGTGTTGGAAATGCCTTTCGATGGGGACAACCTGTTTGGTAAGACTGTGTATGAGTCCCTTCTGGCCATCTAGGCAGACACCAAGACGGCTCGTTCCATGGGCATGCTCCAACAGTGACGGCCTTCCTTTCTACCTCCGGAGGCAAGTCCCAAGGTTCCTTCAAAGGCTACGGCAGAGGTGCTTCGTCCTACCATCGACCTTCCCGCTCTTTGGCCCAGGAGGCCTACAGAGGCTGCAGCAAGTCTGGAGGAGGTCTCCGTCATCGCCAAGGTCCCCAAGGCATTGCCTCCACTGCAAATCAAGATTGAACTGGCCATGATTTCGGGCCCCCACCCAGGCACCCGGTGGAAGGCCGGCTGGCAACCTTCATCAGCGTGTGGAATACCATCTCCACCAACCATTGGGTGCTGGACACTCTGGCCCACAGACACACCCTGGAATTCCAACGAAAGTGTCCAGGCAGGAAAACCACATCCCTCAGCTTCTGCTGGAGGTGCAAGCCATGCTAAAAAAGGGCGCAATAGAGCTTGTTCCAAAAAGGCTCCGGGGCTCCAGAGTGTACTCTCGGTACTTCCTAGTCAAGAAGAAGACGGGCAGTTGGAGGCCTATCCTAGACCTCCTCCGTCTGAACAAGTACATCAAATCCCAGGAATTTTGGATGGTCACCCTTCAGCACGTGCTAGGACAGCTGGAAGAAGAAGATTTTCTATCATCGCTGGACTTGAGGGATGCCTATTTTCACATCCGCATTCACAAGGGGCACCGCAAGTTTCTGCGCTTTGTGGTTCAAAGACAACATTACCAGTTCAAGGCCCTACCCTTCGGATTGAATTCGGCGCCAAGGGTTTTCAGCAAGTGCTTAGCGCCAGTGGCGGCATGGCTGCGTCTGTGAGGGATCCACTTTTACCCCTACCTGGACGACTGACTCATCTGAGCGAAATTGAGCGAGATCACTGTCGAGCACACGACGAAGACCGTCCAGCTGCTGATGGAGCTGGGGTTCTCGTTGAACTATGCTAAGTTCTGATTGCTGCCATCGCAAGACGCACTGTTTCTGGAGTCATGGCTCAACCCGGTATTGTGCCTGGTGTCTCTGTTGGAGGAGAGGGTAGCGGCCATCCTTGGCAAGGTGACCCTGAAGATCGCAAGGGTGAGGTCCATCAAGTCCCTCCTCGGCATCATGTCATCATGCATATGCCTCATACGGCTGTGCAGGCTATGGATGCACCCTCTGCAAGAGTTCCTCGACACCTGTTGGATTCAGATATCGGGAAGCTTTTAGGACGAGATCACTCTCCATGAGAGTTTCCGTAGAGCGATATGGTCGAGGGGGGTCCGCGCGCATCTTTCGGCAGGCGCAGACTTCCAGACCCCACCTCATCAAGAGACGGTCATGACGGACGCCTCCCTGCAAGGATGGGGCATGCACACCGGAGGTCTCCACACAAGAGGCCTGTGGCGACCAGAGGAGAAGTTGTTGCATATCAACGTACTGGAGCTACGGGCAGTGTTTTGGGCCCTCAAGTCTTTCCTGCCATCCCCAAAGGGAAAGGTGGTATGGGTCTTCACGGACAACACCACCATGATGTTCTACATCCAAATGTAGAGGGGCACCAGATCCCCAGCGCTCTCCAGAGAGGCGCAGGACCTATGGCACTTGGCCATTGCCCAGTGAATGTTCCTCATACCGTTTCATCTGGCAGGAGTGAAGTGAACCATCGCCGACTCCCTCAGCAGGGAGCTGCACTCTTGCCATGAGTGGGAGCTTCAGCAAGACCAGGTGCATCTTCTGTTCCGACAATGGGGCAATCCCCAGATAGATCTGTTTGCGACGGTGACGCACACCAAGTGTCGGAGGTTCGCCAGCAGGTTTCCCCAGCCGGGGAGCATGGGGGACGCATTCTCCTTTCCCTGGGACAGCCTGTTACTATATGCGTTCCCTCCATTGCCATTGCTTCTTTGACTAGTCAATCAACTCAGAGGGTCTCAGTGCAGGATGATCCTCATTGCACTGGCGTGGCCGAGACAGATATGGTACCTGGACCTTCTGGACTTGTCAGTGTTCCCGCCAGTCAAGCTTCCAGCGGCCGCAGACCTTCTCGCCAGAAAAGGAGGCCCGATTCTGCACCACGACCCAGGTGCGCTGAACTTGCAGGCCTGGCTCCTGCAGCACTAGAGTTTGGGGGATACGAGATCCCGGCAGACTGCAAGGCCAGGGCTTCGTCTACATTGAAATGCTACGGACTTAAGCAGAAGAGATTTGCATCTGGTGCCGTGCACAGAAGATCAACGCCCTATGAATTACGGCTCTGCCATATTTGCTGGTGCTGTCCAAATCAGGTCTGGCTCATGCTTTCATCAAGGTTCATCTGGCGACTACCTCCTGCTACACAAGAGCTCCGGGATGGTCATCATTATGGTCACACCGTCTGGTCAAGGAGTTCATCAAAGGACTTTTCTGTTTGTTCCCGCTGGTGAAGGCCCCGGCCCCGCCGTGGGAGCTCAATGTGGTTCTGACTAGGCTCATGAGTCTTCCATTCGAGCCTATTCACTCAACACCGCTGATGTTTTTGTCATGGAAAATGGCGTTCCTCGTGGCCATCACCTCTACACGACGAGTGGGGGAGAGTCAGGCTCTGTCCTGTAAACCAACTTACTTGACTTTTCACAACACAAGGGTGGTGCTGCAGACGCACCCCTCTTTCATGCCCAAGGTGCCGTCGGGCTTTCATCTAAACAAGCCTTTTTTCTTACCTGTGTTTTTTCCGATGCCTTTGTCGTCGGCTGAAAGGATTCTGCACTCACTGGATGTGGCTAGAGCGCTGAAGTTCTATGTGGATCGCACGAAGGGATTCCCAAAGACGTCACAACTTTTGTAAACTTTGGCTCTGTGAATCATGGGAAGGCCCTCTCCAAGCCTTCCATTTCGAGGTGGCTCTCCTGCTGCATCACCCATTGTCACCTGTTGACAAACTGACCGTTGCCTGGCCGTCCGAGAACCCATTCGACCAGAGCGATCGCTGAAACTACAGCGTTCCTGTCTGGTGCACCCCTGCTGGACATCTGCACGGCTGCTACGTGGAGGTCGATGCACACCTTCACAAAGTTCTACTGCATCGACAGGGATTCCAGGGAGGAGTCCAGAGTTGGCCAAACGGTGCTGCGCCACTTGTTCGCTTGAAGGTGAGTCTTGTGAGGAGGTAAGAGATGCTTAATGTTGACATGCTTAATGTTGAGCCTTACCACCTCCCGTGGCTGTGCTTGTGTACTGCTATGTATTCTTTATTCATGAGCATGTGAATCCATGCCAGACTCCATGCTGGAGAAGGAACAAGTTACTTACCTGTAACTGTTGTTCTCCAGCATGGGTCTGGCATGGATTCACATGTGAACCCTCCCGCCTACCCCTCTGCAGCTCTTCTCTTGGTCCTTCTGCCACTTTACATGCTACCAAATCTGACGATGGCTGCCATAGAAGGGCCTTAGTTAGAGGGCAGTCATTGGCTCGGGCAGTATGACCCAGAGGCCAGTGATTGGTTGTTAGGAGAAAGACAGTTCAGAAGTGAAACTGATTTTTCTTTACCGAAGATTCCTAGCCTGACGACTGGGAATATTCATGAGCATGTGAATCCATGCCAGACCCATGCTGGAGAACAACAGTTACAGGTAAGTAACTTGTTCCTTAGGATACATTGGGGGTCATTCAGACCCTGGCGGTAAGGGGTTAAAGGCGTTGGTAAAGGTGCTGGAGCCATCAACCCATTACCGCCTCATTACGAGTTCTGCTTGTGGGACCTGCTAAGGACGCCTGGTTTTACCAGGCAGCATTAGCGGGTCCCATGAGCAGCCAAGCATGCTAACAATGGACCTGTTATTAACGGGCCCGTTGTTAGCATGCTCCCCATTCCCATTGAGCCCTATGGGGGCTCGAATGGGAAAGGGGATGTTCAGGGTCTGGGTTCCTTGAATGAGAAATTACCGGGTCCTCCAAGGTTGAAATGGCCCGGTAATTCCTCATTCAAGGAACCGGGACCCGGTACCCGGTTCCCGGTAAGGGGATAGCCATGCCGCTAATAGCAGCATGGTTACCTCCTACCTCGCAATGACCCTCATTGAGTGTAGTCTTTGTACACAGTTTCTGCAGCACTTTAATAACTTCGCGATTCATCAACAGTACATATAAATATAACCACTTTAAAAGTTATGTAAATATGCAAACAACATTTTTTAAGAACAGGTTTATTTGGGCGGAATGTGGTTGCACAATTTCTTTTTATTTTACTTTCTACACATGATACATTGTTTTCATTAGCCCAATTGTCTGTATTATTAATGTCAATTATGTATGGAATAACAAAACCCTTGAAATTCAAGGAAAGCACCTAAGTTGCAGGCACGTTAAGGTGAGCAATACATAGTTAAAAATAACCTTGGATAGTGGTTGATTAGTGTATATATTATACAGTGGACATAACTGAAAGCTGTAGCCACTGGTGAAGGCCAAAGTCTATGGTTGGTGGCCTGTTAGTCTTTTAAAATATGCAGTACACATGGGTGAAGACTGTAGATAGCGGTGAAGACTGAAGGCCATGATTAGTAACCATTAATGTGTTAAAATATATTTGGCCATGCACATTTACCATGGCTGTAGGTCATCTTTAATGCTGGTTACTGTTTTAATGTAATTCGTGATGTCATCAGTGATGTCATCTGTAATGTCATCATTGTGGTCATGGGTTGCAAGGAAAAAACTTTAGTTGCATGGACGTTAAGCTGAGAACGTAACGCAACAAAACCCCTACAATTCAGCTAGAGCCATCTTAAGTTTACGCCCCTGTTGAGCAGCCTATGACCACAACAATGACATCACAGATCACATTACTGATTACATCACTAATTACATGTTCTATGAGAACACTGATGACATCCCAGATTGCAACAGTGATGCCATCACTGGTGACAACACCAATTACATTGTATATAGCATATTACATCAATAATGGCATTAGACATAACATCATGAATATGTTTGCTCATAAATACTTTGATTATCTTAATAACAATTTAGGCCATGTACTTGGACATGACGAAGGCTGTGGTCACTGGTCACGACCAAAGGCCATATGTTAGTGTTGTAAAGTATACAGTGGGCATGGCTGAAGGCCATTTCTTGTGGCCTGTTACTGTCTGAAAATATACAGTGGGCAAGGTCGAAAGATGTAGCCACTGGCCATGGCTAAAGGCCATGGTTAGTGCCCATTAATGTTTTAGAATATACAGTTGGCATGGCCAACGGCCATGGCCACTGGCTAGTATTCTGTTAGAGGCTGTGGCTAGTGGCTGGTTAATGTAAATAATATAAAGTGGACAGAGCTGAAGGCCACAACTAGTGGCAGTTTAGTGTTGTATAATATACAGTGGGCATGGCCGAAGGTCATAGCTTGTTGCAGGCTAGTATTTTAAAACATATATTGGGCATGGGCAAAGGATGTAGCCATTGGCCATGGTCAAAGACCATGTTTTATGACCCATTTATATGTTACAATATATAGTGGACATTGCCAAAGGCAATGGTCACTGGCCAGTATTGTATTGTAGGCCATGGCTAGTGGCTGATTAGTGTATATAATATACAGTGGACAATGAAGGTCGCAGCAACTGGTAAAGGTGAAAGGCTATGGTTGGTGGAGTGTTAGTGTTTTAAAATATACAGTGGGCATGGCTGAAGGCCATGGCTAGTGTCCATGGCCGAAGACCTGATAGCTGCGCTTGTGAATTACCAGGCAGATTCTGAGATGCCTGATGAAATGGGGGAGGGGTTATAGTGGGGACCTTGCTCCTGAGGATCTTACAACTTCTACCAGCCTGATTGCCACCTCTCCTACTGATTCTATTCTAAAACCCAGCACTGTTCTTCAGGGAGATGCCCTGAGACTTGAACGATTGAAGTTGGAGCTAAAAAGAGAAAAACTAGCCTTTCAGTACAAGAAGTTAGAAATAAAAGCTGAGTTAAAGAGGGAGGTACTGCACAACAAGTGATGCTTAAACACAAAGACACTGAGAGTCAATGTATCCAGCTGTACACAGCTAAAGTAGAAACTACAGCTAGGCCGGGTGAAATTGTCAGGTCTTCTGCCACCAGATTCATGAAGGATTTGGTGGGGTGTATGTGGAGGGTTCATATATTCTCCAATGGTTAGGAGCATTTGAGATGGCTCGTGGCATCCATGATGTTGACCAAAAAGATTGCACTATGTGTTTGCTCAGTAGAGTCCCTCAGACTGGTTATGACTATATGCTGAAGCTGAATGTGGATGAAAGGGTCAATATGAGAGTATGAAAGCTGCTTTGATTGCCAAGTTTGACAAAACACCTGCCAAGTACCATAAGAGTTTCAGGGAATTTAAGAAGAAAGAGAGTATATATTGGGTTGACTGGGTGACTGCTGCCCATATGAACATGATGGTTACAGGGTGAAAACATGTGTTGATTTGTCTCGCATCTTGTTTTTTGAAGATTTTTCTGAAACTTGTTCACCAGAGCTACGTCAGTACATTGCTGACCAGAATAACATAGACCCTTTTAATTTTGCCAAGTTGGCTGACAAATGAGTCTCCCTGAGGGTGTCACCTAAGGATCCCTGTGAGAAGAATAAAGACATGGACAGATCCTGATGAGCCCAAGAAGCAGCCACTTTCAAGTAAACTTAAGCATTGCTTCTCTAAGATCCATGACGCTAGTGCGGATAAATCCAATGGGGTTGGGTGTAAGAGTAGTGGTCCTACTGCTGCAAAGCAGCACCCCAGTGGTCCTAGTCTAGTTCCTCACTCCACTGGTACTTATTGGGGGTGTGAGGGCCAAGACCACAGGAAGGTTATGCACTTGATGTACAGGCTGTCAGCGTGACCTAACCATACCCTTTGCCTGAGGTGGAGGCCACTGTCCTCACCTCCTCTACAGGAATCACCGTTGGTGCCCCTGCAGAGATCTCCTTAGTTTCCCCTGGGACCTTGGACTCAGTTCTCTGAAGTACTGCATACTATCCCACTGATCACCCAGAGATATTTGAGAAGTGTCCTTATTAATGGCCAGCCTTCCACTGGCTTGATAGACACTCGGGCAAGCATGACAGTGGTGGACAGGACACTTCTCATGATAGGGTCTGCTTTTAAGGTCCAAACTAACCATAAACCTTTAAAGTGGCTTATGCAGATGAAGGGTGAAAACCCCAAAGTTCACAAGTGGTCCACTAGCCTGCAAGGGCTATACTTTACCATTGAGCATAGGCCAGGGAAGAGTCATGACAATGCAGATGGCCTTTGCAGAATGTAGGTTGACTGTCTGGATGATGGTAACAATCTTGTGGGAGATCAGTTGCCCTAACCTCAGTCTGGGTGTGTATGTGATGCTGCACATACCTTTTGGAGGGACAGGGCCTCCCAGTCTTTGTCCTACTAATTCTCTGTGAGTGTTTCTCTATGCTTTCTGCCACTGAGGTCCAGTCTGGACCTCTGGCAGTGAACTTTTCATGTTTTCCTTTCTGTGAAAAACACCCATGGGATACCTTTGTGGCACACATGGGTGGTGGTACAACTGGGTACCCCTTATGTGTGTTTTGGGGCCATTGTATGTTGCCCACAGAGCAGGGTATGGGATGGTGGCAGCTACATGCTGACTTGGCAGTGGATCTAAGTGTCCTCCATTTTGAGACACCCAGGCTCTGCCATAGGAATCAGTGGATTCCTGACAGAAGACCAGATGGCCCCTGTGGTCTCTTTGTTTCTATTGCCTTTGACCTGGTTTTCCCAAATTCATGGAAAGCCCTGGTTCTTTCCCTTCCTCCTGTGTGGCAGGTGGGTGGAAACTCCATATATGTCTCTGTTCCCATTCCACCTGACCGGCTGTTGGGTGGAAATACCATATACGGCTCTGGGGCTGCCTCCTGTCAGACTGACTGGAGCCTTACCAGGGGCTGTGTGTTGAGGGCACACCCTGGGTGTGTGACCTGTATAGATGGAGTTTGAAGTGAACTCAGATTCTGTTTTATGGGTGTCTGGTTTCTGTGTGTGTGATACAATGAATGAGGCATCCCTGACTGAAACTGACATGAATGTAGTGTAGTGTGCTGAAAGTCCGGGTACTTACCCCAATCCATATTCTTTGTTATGGGTGTATGGGTGGAGTGAATGGCCTGAGTGCCTGTGAGCCTGATTGGCTGACTGCCTTCATGAATGTCCTTCTGCATGATTGGCAGACTGAACCTGGAACAGCCAGAGTGAATGGGGAACAGATGTGTATATGTGGGGGCCTTTCACTTACAAATTTGCTCAGAAGAAGCAATCGAAGCTGAATCAAGAAGATGCTGTTCCTTTAAGCCTATGTGGAGGAAAAGTCAGCTGGTGCATTTTCTTTGTGTAATCCAAAAGCTGCTGTGTTCTTCCATGGACTGATCCTGAAAGGACCTGTGAAGGATAGCTATCCCCGTGCAATGAGGGACCATCGTGCAAACTGCTACTCTTCATCAAAAGTACCCTGGAAGTCAGTCCCATGTGCATGCCTTTATGGAAAGGGGCCTTCATGAGTCCTGAAGAGGAGTGCCCGGACGTCTCGAGTTGAAGAAGTGCTTTGGGGTCACCCAAGGTCCAGAGGTGAGTTTTGTGATTGCTGGACACTGTTGCTGTTTACCGCCCAGAAGAGGGGTACTTTGGCATAGTGCTGCTGTATCCCACAGCTGTGCAAGTTGCAAACTGCCTAAGAACATTTCAAGGGACATGCTTACTATCATCACTGACCGCTTGTTTCCCACTGACCACTTTTTCCCACAGAGAGAGTCCAGAGTCACTGAGTGCAGAGGAATGTCCGTTGGTGGTTTTCCCGCCACCAGAAGCTAACAAAGATGTCCTGAGGGTTCATACTTGGTAAAGGTCTGACAATCACTCCAGTTGTCAAAGCTAGGTCTCCAGAAGCCATCCAGATGTCCACGCTGAGGCTGCAGCACCAAAAAACAAAAGTCAGAAATACTCGATAATCTGAAACCCGACTTCAAAAGTGACCTATGCAGCTGTCACTTCCAGAAGTAATCGATAGGTCCCAGTGGTCTTACTCTCATCTGATAAGTCTTTAAGGAGCCCACAGCAAATGCCATATTCACAGGACTTCTACAGTTGTAGAAATCGTCGACCAAAGGAAAGCACTACAGTAAAAGTAAAAGAGTAAGAGTAAAATTGCTGCACTTCTGAAAGACTTTAGTTGCATTTTTCTTCTTGGACTCAGCATCCCAGTGGCTCCTTCTTCCAAGGGGGGTCCATCCAATCATTGAGTGAAACCAAGAAATTCTATATTTACGTCCTATTTACAGATTCAATAGAGGACCTTACCTATGCAGACCTACGATTGAACTGTCTGCAATTAGAAAACAAAAAGAATACGGACACACCTGCCCTAAGCCACACATGAGCCCAAGATTACCTGATAACACATACAGGTAAGCGGTTTACAAATACTAAGGGAATCCTTACTTTTTATCAATAATCAACTAACTTACAGCTAAACCTAACGCTATAATAGACCACACTCTCGGTTTTTCTAGGCTCCTGCCCCTACTCAGAGTTCGACCTATGAGAACATTCCGTTCCTACCCGCTTTACACAAGATAAATGAATGTACGCGGCTTGACCATTCTAAGCCCCTACCTATAAAGAATGACTTTTGAAGTACTAATATCTCAATCGACGGGGTAAGCTTTGTTCTACTGCTTCCCCAGTGTACTTTCCTACATGAATAGAGCTAATCTGTCAGTAACCTTCACTAAAACATGCATATTAACTTTGCAGGTCGTAATATAACTCAACTTTGAGTTATCAACAGACCTAGGAGATCGAAAACCTGCTCAATTCAGGATCCCTACCTCCTCAAGAGCCACTTGCTTTCGACAAGACTAGGTAATTAACTATCCTAGTCCTGTCTTATAAATTGAAATTATTAGAGAACCAATTGGAATATTCATATCCCTTTTCTTTCTGTTTTTTTGTTTCATATCAACAGTTGCAGAAGGCAGATTCAAACTCGCCATGCAATACCAGCAATAGGAATTGATATCTGATGATATATGTATTAAACACACTTCCTACTGATGTTTGTTTTTACTGAAAGGAATGATTTAGATACAGTGACACTACTCCTGAAGAAAGTTCCCAGAATTATCAGAGAACTGAAATTTGTCGAGTTCCATTTAACCATCTAGTGTAACAACTACTAGCTTGATGAAATAACCGCCCCTTAATAGGGCTTAAAGATCATTGCAAGCGTAAGATCTATTTTCTGCATAGATCAATATATCTATTTATAGCTACTAGATATTTGTTATCAAAATATACAAATCAATGTGTCACGACTAAACAGTCTTTCTCTCTTTTTAGACATTGTGTGAATGTTTTACTGTACCAAATGAATGGGGTTGACCCATCATTTCTAAACTCAAAATGTATTTTTTCTACAAACCATTGAATATTAAAATATGACTTTAAAATATACCACTTACAGTTTTGATTTAATGAATACAACTGTAAACTGTTGATATGTGTTAACTACATTCTGATGTTTTGTTTTATTTAAATGCATACATATTCCTGAATCGATTTTGTATAAAGAAGCTGTGTTATCACCTAACATAGTGTGTGGACATTCCTTTGTCCGGGCTTTGGGGATTCTCTGTAGTTAAGAACCAGCTTGCATCGCCTTCTGAAAGTTAAAGCATGGCTGCTCGTCAATTTCAACCAAAAAGAGAGCCCTGTCTTTGGTGTTCTGTGCCTTTACAATACCATATAAAGGGTAGAAGTACAGGTACCACCCACCAGTCTTTACAGTGAAGATGTGTCCAGTCTTTAGGGAGGAGGGGACAGTGTCTTGAGTAAGGGAGTTTTTGTATGTTGTCAGGTAAGAGAGCAGTACTTTAGTTGGAAGGGTCTTGAGTATGATGTCAGGGAGGACGTCGCCTGCATACATTGTGACCTTGAGGGATTGTAGGGTGGCAGTGAAGTCTTCCATAGTGAGTTTCTTGGAAGTTGTACAGGGAAATGCGGTTTTGCACAATGAGATGTGTAGTGTGCTCTCAGTTGTGGCATTGGTGTCTACGTGTTGGTGGATCATGCTGATCTTGTTGATGATGAAGGAGTAGATCACAGTGGATTTTTCGATTGAGGGTGGTATGGGTGGGTAAGGCTTAGGGTTGAAGCAGCGTTCACTGGCTTAGAAGATGGCTCTGCTTCCATTGTTGGCCTTGACTATAGTGTTTTAGTCTTAGTTGCCCTTGACAGCGTTGATCTGTCATCTGTGTGTAGCAGAATTACCTTGAATAGGGTGATGTGCAATGCACTGCAGCATTCCTGCCAGGACCTTTCTTCTTTTCTGATGGTTTGTTTGCTAAAGTTGAGTTCTTGGGTGTACCAAGGTTTGGAAGATTTAGGCTTCAATGTGCATTGTTTCACTGGTGCATGGTGGTTGATGTTTTTTGTGAAGGTGCTGTTGAGTTTTTGAGCAAGTGAGTTTCTGGCCTCGTTCATCAAGTTGATGGAAGCGCTGTGGATCCCTGTTTGGCCCCTGTAGTGACAGTGCTGAACTTTTTTGCAGAATGTTCATCGTATCTTACAATGAATTTGTACCTTTAATTGATTTTCACATGACGTTGTGGAAAGACTTCTGTGCTCAAGCATCCACTGGTTTCTCACTTACGGAAGGGTATTCATGACCCTCTGTACACCCTCCTGTGGGATGTTATCTAGTACTTTGGGTCTGAGCAATGGCCTTCCAGTACCAAGTCTTCCCTGAAACAGTTGTTTGCTAAAATGTTCACACTCTTCTTTGGCCACTTTTCGGCAAGTGAGGGATATTCGTGCTGTGGATCTTAAAGGTTGAGTATTTACTTTTTCTGGGGTGTCCTTCATTTGTATAGTCGTAAACAATACTGCCTCTAAGGTTGTGGAGTTCCCTGAGCATCCTTCTGCTCTGCCATTATGTGTCAGACAATGCCTTCAGCTGCCCGAGCTTGACACGGCTGGCCTATGAAATTCTTCAGCTGCTTTGTTTTTGTCTTTTCATAAACCTTTTGCTCCAGCTTCCTCCTCCACATTAGCAAGATGGGTCATGAGTGTAACTAGGGTGGATAGGGACATGTTTGGGTCCCATTATTTAAGGGGTTCTATGGCCACTAAAGCTTTTCGGTCAGGAGCTTGCCTGGAGGATATTCTGTAGGCAGTGACTGGCCAATGCATAAACTTGTAATACTTTCCATTGCAAGCCTATTGTGCATGCTTCGGCTGTGATGTTCTTGCAGCATTCAAATGTGCATAATAGGAGCCTCAGTGCCACGCCATAGAAGTACTATTAGTCCTAGGGTTCGACCGACAGTCGTGATTCCATTAACACCACAGAGGCAAGTATGAACCCTCTCGAGCCCCCCTGGCTTAAACGTGGCTGTTTTTTTTTGTTCCTCAAGATTGAATGCAGCTGGATGGACAGACTTTCTTCTAGCAAATACATTCTAGAGTCTATCTGTGTAGTATGCTCATGGTTGACTGCCCTTGTCATGGCGTGTTTATGCAGATGTCATATGTGGAGAAAACAGAATCGACATGGGAATCAGAATAATCTCACGAAAGGGAATGTTTCCTGGTTGGAGGACTATAGGGAGAGGCGCACAAGTGAGGGCCTGTGGGAGCAGTTGTTTCCTTTTCTTGGAGCTATTTAAAATAAAGAAAATAGTAGTGCATAAAACTGACTTCCATGCAATTAATAGAATCACAGCTGTCCGTCGCATACTTACACTAATCGGAAACTCTGATCAACCCTTAAAATCTCACTTAAATGTAACCAACCTTGAAATAGTGGCAAATAATAGTGCATACAAATAAATTCTGCCTTTTCTCTTTCTCTCTCCGTATGTGCGCGCCACCAATGTTTGTCCTGTCCTGCCTCAGGCTCCTGCTGTAAAACCAATCCCAAAAATGTGTTGAATAATTTACTAGACTGTTATTGAAAGTAGTTGAAGGGCCATCCCAACCGATTCCTGACCAAGAACCCAAACCATGTGTGGGTTTACTAATTGAAGCACCAACCTGCATCCAATGCTTCATGTACAAAATTGCAGATTATTTACACAAACAGGCCCAAACGCTCCACTGGAATTTTCCATTGAGTACAAAATACATACTTTGCAGCACTTTATTTTGGAATAAGTCCAAATCGAAAATAGGCTCATCACAGGTTTTCCGGTATCCCAGCAGTATTACCGGCGGGATACCAGCAAATCGCAGTACTGTTTCTGCCACTTGATCTGTTGGAATTACCCGCAGATTCCAAATGGCAGAAAGGCCGGTAAATCCCTATTCCATCGAGTCCTGTAGGCCTCCATGAGGGGATTTACTGGTATTACCGGTACCAATGTTACTGTGCCGGTAATACCAGCAGTTTTTTGCTGGTAGGGTTGCGGATATAACTCCAGCTCAGAGCTGGAGGAAAATCTGACACCTTACCGGAAAACCTGGAGTTAGCCGGTCCGGAAAAAGTGCCGGTACATGTTATTACTGGCACTTTATTTCTGGACCGGCAAACTTGCAATGAGGTATATTAATGCATTCTGGCACCAGAGCAAAGTTTGCCTTAGTACTAGTGCAAAATTGTCTCTACTGCAAAAATGCATTGAAAGACATTTAGATCACTTTTTTTCCATAGTGTAAATTGCTCTTGCACTGATGTAGAATTTCTGTGATATGGCCCTGTATGTCTATATTGTAATTAACAGTCAAGGAGAGAGGCACTAGTTAATCAAGTGTTCGGGAGCATGAGCTTTATATATGATAAAGTCCAGATTCCATGCAGGCCACCGGTCCTCTCACCCAGGCCGCCAAATGTTTTCTACCCATACTGTTCCCAGCTCCAGCCATTGTCACACTTAAGCCCTCATGCACACTCGCCCTCAACCTTTGTGCTGCTGCACCATTCTCCTTAACCTCCCCCGCCCACCAGCCTCAATTCTCTCAGATTCCTTCGACAGCCTCTTACCTGGGCAGCAGAGCCGTTACCGCCCGATAATGCTGGCTTCAACAGTTCATATTGCTAAAATAATGCAGCATATAAAGAGACTTGTATCTCAAACATGTTCACCCCTTCTCTTAGTTTAGGATTATTTGTACATTTAGGCAAATATAACTGAACAGCTGTATCTGAATTAACAGGAATTCTAATATTATCAGTGCATCATTACAAAAAAATGCCCAATGGGTGAGTCACAACATATATTTTTATTTTCAAAAAGACCGCTTGAATTTCAGCGAATTTCAGCGATGCCCGTGTCTTGTTTTCTATGGCATTGGTTGGCATTCATTAATAGCATGCCTCGTTTACTTGTAAGCCTATTTTTCACAGCAGTTTTATTTCCCATTGATCAGATAACTCGTAAATGAGGTTAAATATATAATACCCACTACCCTAAAACTAATAGGTGTTAAATTAAACTATTGATTGAAGCCGTAATAACCTCAAAACAATCAATGATTTCTAACCGCCCTATAATTAGGAAAGCTTTATTAGGGTAGGTACGAAAAAAATGCAGCAGCCCAGAGATTAACGTATTTGTTTTTTTAACGATTCTACATTCTTTACAGAAGTATTCAACCCAAAGCGCATAACAGTCGTATTATGCTGCAACTTAAAAACCGGCTGGGGATATTTGACTACCAGTAAGATATTGTTATGATCTTGTATTGTTCTTGTTTGTTCTCCAAGAGACTATTTAATGTGTGTTTCACTTCTGTTTTGTGTGTGGTTATTGTTAGCGAACACATAAAGGAATTCAGTGTTGTGGAGATGGTCTATGCATTCATCCATTCCTCATGTGTTTAACAAAATACATTACAGAAAATAAGGTAAATCCATGAGAAATCGGAATAGTTTTGCATTCTAGATTACTAGCTGCTAGAATCATGACCATTCGATGATGGGTTTGCAAAAGGACAGTGTCAATCCTTTTGGTCAAGGAGCACAATGATTGACTTTTGCTGGTTTGGCTGGGAGGTTGTAATTACTGTCTCCATTCCTTGTTCAGGTCCATTTTTTCCTTTCGGATTTGTAGCCTTTACACTTTATTTAATACTGATGTTTAACTCCTTAACTGCTGAGGGTTTTCTCTCTGAATTCGGAGACCTTTTTTGGACATTTCCGTATGTCGCATTCTATCACTTGCAACTTTTTTGTTACAAGTGATATCTTGACCAAAAGTGCACCCTTTTCTTTCCACATTCCAAGTTTGCCGTAGGGGGGGTGTGGAAAATGTCAACAAAGTGACCACAATTTGTGTTTTTGTCAGAAAACGACAATACAAAGAGGTACAAAAAAGCCTGTGCTTTTTTTCTTGTAAGAGCTAGGACCACAAGGTTTGCAGTTGTGTATTTGCCATTTTCCAGGCGTTCAAGAACATGTTTAGTGGAAACAAAAAAACTTGTTTTTTATAAGGTTACCATCAGTTTTGTGAGAAGCAGGCGATTTTTCCCTTTTAATAGGACATGCTTAGACAGAGTGGAAGAGGAAGCTCAATGGGAACACAGAAAAGCATACATTTCTGAAAAGTAGACAACATTCCAAGTTTAGGAAGGGGTCCTTTGTGCAGGTCAGACAAAGGCTATGTACATAAAATTGCCATAGTTTGGGAACAAACTGGAATAGTGAAGGGAAAAATAAAAAGTATGTGCTAAACATGTTTGGACTTGAAAGGTAATTGCTTCTGTTAATATTGAGCAAAGCAATGCACCGCTACATTCTCCTGACTCTTCTAGTTAGGAAATCATAGATTTTTTGTAATGTTTCACAAAGCAAGCAATACCACAAGCCAAAAACTAAACCATGCTACACAGGATTGTTATGCTGAAGGCCTAAACAAATGTAGTTAGCATTTGAAAATAAGGAAAATAAATGTGGTGAAGAATGGCAAGCAAACATGTTTTGAAAGAGCATAGGCAGACCTTTTGAAGGATAGGTGATTTGTGCAGGTGTCAAAAGGGCAGAGAACCTAAAACAACTAAATGTCGGTCACATTTGGGAAATGAAAGGGTTGTGTTAAAAAGTTCAGTAGGATATGTATGAAATGTTATCAAATCAAGAGAAAACAACAAATGTGTACCACACATGTGTGGGTGCACTTACCTGGGCGCAAAGGGAAAAGGCTAAACCACTGGTACATCAAACACCCAGGAGAAGACTGGATTTGGCTTTGTGGACAACCCACAGATTTTGGCCTGGGTTGTCACAGCCACCAAGGAAAACAGGGAACCCATGCATATCTGAGAAGATGACACCTTTGGGAATCCAAAGAGGTCTGACGTGCATGAATCACTATACAATTGATTACCCACAAGGCTTGGCAAAGTCCAAAATGTAATGAAAAAAAGACATTCTTCAGACACTTACCAACAGGAAACCACCAAAACACATGGGCAGTAACAAAGGTCCTACCTTACCATGTTCCTGCAAGTATCCCGATGAAAATAGTAACTCACATGTGTGGGTGCACTTACCTGGGTGCAAAGGGAAAAGGCTAAACCACTGGTACACCAAATGCCTGGGAAGACTGCATTTTTACTGTATTTTGTCTTGTGGACAACCTACAGATTTGGGCCAGGGGTGTCACAGCCACCAAGGAAAACAGGGAACCCATGCATTTCTGAAAAGAAGACACCCATGGGAATGCATAGAGGTGTGACTTGTGCAAATCGCCCTGGAATGTATTACCCACATGGTCGGCAAAGTCCAAAATGTAGGGGAAAAACCAAAATGTTCAGACATTTGCCACCAGGAAATGACCGAAACACTCCGTAAACAACACATGCCCTACCTTTCCATGTTCCCAGAGGTATCCCAAGGAAAATGGTGCCTCACATCTGCGGGTGCACTTACCTTGGTGCAAAGGTAAAAGGCTAAACCACTGTTACACCAAAGGGCCCGGGAAGACCACATTTGTACTGTATTTGGTCTTGTGGACAACCTACAGATTTGGGCCCAGGGTTCAGCAGCCACCAAGGGAAACAGAGAACCCCATGCATTTCTGAAAAGAAGACACAAGTGGTAATCCAAAGAGCTCTGACTTGGCCGAATCGCCCTAGAATGTATTACCCACAATGTAGGGAAACAAACACAATGTTCAGACATTTGCCACCAGGAAATCACTGAAACATGCTGGCAACAGCACATGTCCTACTTTCCCACATTTCACCAGGTGTCCTGACAAAAACAGTACCTCACATGTGTGGGTGCACTTATTTGGGTGCAAAGAGAAAAGGTTAAACCACTGGTACACCAAATGCCTGGAGGAGAAACCTGTAATGCTGCCAGGCCAGAGCTCCAGGATGGATAGGGTGATGTCTACGGCATTGGGCACTTGTCTCCCAAGTGGGTTGTCTGTCCCCAAGTGCAGCGGCAGTCCCAGGGAGTCCATGTTTAGGAAAGATTTCCCTAAGGTGCAATTTTCCCTGCCTTTATGGACCCCCCAATCTTTTTGCTTTTGTGTGGCTTACCAAACATGACTTTTTCCAGTGGAGCACAGGCTTCATCTGCACTCCTCTGGTCTTTTGCTCATTTGTTATGAGGAAACTGACACGTCCTTCAGTCTGTCAGTACTGGGAAACTATGGTTCCCTTAGTCTTTGGCTATGTTGCCATTTCTTGGTAACTTTTGTATGTGCCAAGTACCTTACAGTACAGTGCATAGGGGTCCTTTTGTTTTATGGCCCTAGCTACCCTCTAAGGATGTTTTGGTGAGTGTACTAGTGTGTTAGGACAAACTATTTGCAGCAGTTTACTTGTAAAGTATTTTTACTTCTTTTTAATGAACCAAACACTTTTACCACATTTGGCCTGTGCCAAAAATGGCTATGGGCCTCATTACGACCCTGGCGGTAATCGCCCGTCATTACCGCCATGGCGTAATGAGCGTTTACGCCGTGGGACGATGGCGTAAAGAGCGCCACATTACGACCCATCGCGCACGAGCATTACGCCATGGCGGTAATGCAATTAACGCCATGGCGGAAAAGGCCCCTACCGGCATCGTTAAGCGAGCAAAGTGCACTTACGCCACCGTAAGTAGCGGGCACCGTAAGTAGCGGGCACCGTTAAGTAGCGGCGGCCGTAATTAGCGGCGGGCGTAAAAAGTCGAACCGGAAATAGCGTCATCGCGCGGGAACGGGAAACAGCCCGTCGGCCATCTTGAAAAACACAATCCATCGCCATCCTACCAAACAACACCAGACCCAACCCTGACACCTGTCCCAACCAATCACCCACCCTACCAAGTACCCGAAAATGCCTAAATGTGTGAAAAAGGCATGTGACCGCCAGCGCCAGGAGAGATTCAGCCGGGAGGAACTCTGCATGCTTGCGGAGACCCTGCAAGACAACGCAGGTGTCGTTTTCTCCCCGGACATGACCAGGACAGCGATCGGGAAAAAGAAGGCCATCTGGGCCCTGGTGCCTGAGCGCGTCAGCGCGGTGGGGACCGTACCCCGCACCCCACAGCAGTGCAGGAAGCGCTGGGATGACCTACGCATACGGGTCAGAGCCGTCATCTCAGCAAACCGCAACCTTGCCCTGGGTACCGGTGGAGGGTCGGAATCCCCCCTGAAACTCCAACCGTGGGAGGAGATCTGTGCAACCACGATTGGCATGGAGTCCATTGAAGGCGTCGGAGGGATGGAAAGGGGAGCTCCGACATCAGGCGATGAAGGTAGGTGCCTCAAACAAGACATGCCATAGTCACAGCAGTCCAATCATGTGTAGCACAAGGTTGCCCTAGAGTGTAAATGCAACACATATCAACACTGCCCATAGCCACATGCGAGCACCACCCTGCATACACTGCTGGCACCCACATACCTGCATCCACATTCCACACTAAAAGGAGACAACCTGCATGGCACTGCCTGAAATCTTCCTCATCCACTGACCACAATAATGTCAAACATCTCATTCCAAAGTCCGCAGACCCATCAATAACGCCCTCCCTCCTTTGCTCCACCACAGGCACAGATTCACACCCAGAGGACCAGGACACCCCTGCGCCAAAGAGGGCCAAGAAGGCCATCAACAACGTCCCTGCACCCTCAACCTCAGCTGCAGTGAGGCAGACCCCACAACAAGCAGGTCCCACTGCAGGCATACCGGAGGTCCCACCGGCAAGCACCCCTGTCGGCAGCAGGCCAGCAGCAGCTGCTCCACCTCCACCGACATTGCCTGCCACAGGAGGCAGGGGGTCAGCGGCCAGCAGCAACATTGGGGAGACAGCTGCAACAGCTGCATGTTCAGACTCGGACATGGAGCACGAGGTCAGAAGCCCCACTGACCTGCTACATTCCCCCTGTTTCTCAGATGCCAGCCCCCATGAGGGTCACTCACAGGGGCACACAGAGGTAGAGGAGTGGCCATCCACCCCATGCCCTGTCCACACTCCACAGGAGGGGAGCAGCCCCACCATCACTCCACCAGCACTGGCCATGGGCCAGCACGGCCAGCAGTCCCTCCAGGACATCACTCAACGGCAGCATCAACTGTCCGCAATGCTGGATGAGCATGCTGCGGAATGTGTGGGGGCTAGGTCTAGCATTGAACAGGCCACGTAGACCCTAAGGGCCGAAGTGGCGCAGAGCACTGCCACCCTGAGGGATGCCATGCAGGCCATGTCCAGGGACATCTGTGCAGAACTTGCGGCCTTGCGTCGTGCGGTCACTGGCCTCACCCACACACAACAGGACGTGCATGCACAGGGGCAGCCAGGGACATCCTCCACTGCCAGTTCTGCGCAGAGCAGCCCCGTGCGACGTTCCGGTCGTAACCTGCGCTCCACAGCCAGGGGTGCCCCGGGGGCCGGGAGAGGGGGCTTGTGACGGCCTGTGGCCACTGTCACAGGCATCTGTTGACACCTGCATGGGGTGTGTTGGGGTGTGCAGGGGGAGGTGGGAGGGGGTGTGTTGGGGTGTGCAGGGGGGAGGTGGGAGGGGGTGTGTTGGGGTGTGCAGGGGGGAGGTGGGAGGGGGTGTGTTGGGGTGTGCAGGGGGAGGTGGGAGGGGGTGTGTTGGGGTGTGCAGGGGGGAGGTGGGAGGGGGTGTGTTGGGGTGTGCAGGGGGGAGGTGGGAGGGGGTGTGTTGGGGTGTGCAGGGGGGAGGTGGGAGGGGGTGTGTTGGGGTGTGCAGGGGGGAGGTGGGAGGGGGTGTGACACGACACTTTTTTCTTTCCCAAAAATGAAATGTGTGGACATTTTCATTGCGTATGTGTGCTTTATTGGTGTACAGTCCACAGTGTGCATGTCCCAGGGACACACAGTGCCCCAAGTGCAGTCTCCATGCGATAAACACCAGCCGTGTGTGCTAGAAGCAGTGGTCGATGATACTTTGGCACATGGCACGCCCCTCCTGTGCTTCGCCTCCTCCATGGGGTGCCGCCCCATCTGCACCCTCCTCATCCTCATCGTCAGGTGGTTGCAGTTCTGCGTCAGGGGCACATTCCGTCTGACGCACATATTGTGTAGCATGACACATGCCATGACGATCTTTGCCACCTTCTCATGGCCATACAGGAGTGCCCCACCAGACCTGCTGAGGCTTCGGAACCGTGCCTTCAAGAGGCCGAATGTCTGCTCTATGACCACACGAGTACGTGTATGTGCACGGTTGAAGTCCTCCTCGTGCTGGTTCTGCGGGTTCCGGACTGGTGTGAGGAGCCACCTCTTCAGGGGATAGGCTGCATCACCTGTATGTAGGCGAGAATGTATGTGTCAGTCATGTTGTCTGATCAGGAGCATGATGTTCCACCATGGCTCGCATCCAACTGTTACTTTGGCTCACTTCTACATGCACTAATTGATTCACACAATGCAACCAGTATGTGCTCATGGCTCCCATGGCCTGTTTTGCATGCCATCACCCAATGTATGCAGAGGGGTTGTGTGCATTGTGAGTGCCCTTCCTCTGTCTCCGTTCCCTGTGTTACTCACAGCCAGGTGGAGTATGCATCACCCCCCCCCTTTCTGCCAGGTGGAGTATGCATCATCCCCCCCCCTTTCTGCCAGGTGGAGTATGCATCACCCCCCCCCCCTTTCTGCCAGGTGGAGTATGCATCATCCCCCCCCCTTTCTGCCAGGTGGAGTATGCATCACCCCCCCCCCCCTTTCTGCCAGGTGGAGTATGCATCATCCCCCCCCCCTTTCTGCCAGGTGGAGTATGCATCATCCCCCCCCCTGGTACGTCATTCACCTGCCCACTTCCATGACATTGCACTCACCGAGTAGCCAGGATCTTGGGCCTGCATGTCGCTCCATGTAGCGTGGTATTGTGGAGTTCCTCAGGACCATGGAATCATGGGTTGATCCGGGGAATCGGGCACAACAATGTGTGATGATCTTGTTGGAGTCACAGACCATTTGCACGTTGATTGAGTGGAACTGTTTCCGGTTGCGGTACGGTACCTCCATGGCACGTGGAACCACCAATTCCACATGGGTACAGTCGATGGCACCAATGCAACCGGGTATGCTGGCTAGTGCATGGAAACCCACTTTGGTGTTTGCAATCTCCTGGGCAGTCCGTGGTAATGAGATGTGGTCGTCTGTGTGCTTGAGGAGGGCATCGAGCACTTGGATGAGTGTTCGTGAGAATAATGGTTGTGAGATGCCATGCAGGTGCCCCACTGTGTGCTGGTAGGTGCCTGTGGCCAGGAAGTGGAGTACGGCCACTACCTTCAGTAGGGGGGGGATGGCGGTTGGACTTTCTATCATGCTGACGATGTCGTTGTGTGTCATGTCTACGATGGCGGTGATGGTGTCCCGGTCCAAACGGTACAGGGTGTGGATCTGCTCAGCAGTGAGGTTGAATGGATTGGCTCTGATGCGTGGGATTGGGGGCTGCCTGCGTGGTGGCACTGGCTGTGCTGGTGGGGCTTGCTGGGCCTGCCTTGCCCTCCTTCTCCTCCTGCGTCTCCTCTGTGCTGCCTGTTGTTGTTGTTGCTGTTGTAGCACATGCATTGCTATCAGGTCCTCCAGCCCCAACATTGCTAGTCGTATTGGTATCATTGTGGAGTGTGACTGGGTGTGGGAAGGGGTGGGGTGTGCTCTTTTTGTACTCCCCTGAGTCTGTATTGCCTTCACCTGTGCTGTTTCTGTGCACCTGTGGCAGCTGCATTCACTTAACATGGCCCTTTACGGTTGGTTCGCCATGGCGTTATTTGCACCATGGCGGTAAGGTACTTAACGGCCTGGGTGATGGCGTTAGGTGCATGTCCGCTTGGGTCGGCATTTGCGTACCTTTCCGCCATGGCGCTAAGTACGGTGTGGGCGGTCGTGTGCGCGCACCCTTAGCGCAGTTAGCGGCAGCGTTAACTACGATGCCGCTATTGGCTTCGTAGTTAACGGTCACGGGTCATGATCGGACCTGGCGGAAAACGATGGCGGTAACCATTTACCGCCATCGTTTTTCACTTAGCGCCAGGGTCGTAATGAGGCCCTATGTCACAGAGTTTTTTGTTCTGTTCTTTGGCCATGTTGTCGCTTTGCCCTCCCCCAGGTCGAGTGACCCGGGTATTCCTTATTTGGGCATGCAGACACCCATGAAAACTGCATCTTTCATGATCTCCTGCAGGTCTCGTGTGCAGTGCCCAGGAAGAGAGTTGGGACTATCTAGTTCTGATCCACACTACTCGTGCCGGTATGTCTGGTATGCCTGAATGACTGGAACCACCGTGGGCCATGATTGGCCCATGCCTGGCGTGAATGCAAGAGAGCAGATCTTCCATTGGCTATCACATATTTGAGCGTAAAACGAATCTTGGATAAGAGAAGGGGCATCCATTCCAGGTCGATCAACTGAAGTTCACACGAAACTACAGAAGGAGACAAGTATCCTTGAACGAAAGAGCTGACCTGTTGAACCGCCAGAGACATGCTGTTAACCCGTCAGACACCTGCTTTTGTATCAATCACAGAAGGCCTGCATGGACGCTTCAACCCTTTGGAGTAGTGGGACCAACTACTCTCGGCACCTCCTGCTGGCCCTTGGAAATTGCCTCTTTGGAAGTGTTCCTGGGCCATCCTGAAATCTGACCAGCCGAACCCGGGGTATCGTATAGGAGCACCGCCATCCTGAGTTGACACTCAAGACTTTGAGAATCACTAACTTGTAGTCCTGGGCCTTTCCCGTTGTCTTAGATTCTCTGAGTCGCGGTGCATGAGAGTGCGCCACGCCACTGTCCCTGCATCTCCCTACTGTGGTGATGGTCATTAAAAGAACTTTGCATACCTGCCTCCTGTACCCTGAGATGTATCTTACTTTCTTCTTCGAGAGCTGAGAAAAGGCTACTGTCCCGCTACATATGATCATCCCGTCCCGCAGCCGCTGAGAGCCGGAGTGACATGTAACTGCAGGGGTTAAACCTACAAGTGACTAGACTGGCAAAGTTTGACGTGGACTCTGTAGAGGTTCAGTGAGTACTTGCATCACTTACCGGTGGCCCCCCGGCACAGCCAATGTTCTTACGCATGAGAATCCCTCTAAAGATGCTCACCTTAGCTGGTGTAGCCAGCACTCCTTAGCTATTCCTGAAACTCAAGAGCCACTCTACCTGCAGGGGTAGACCCTCCTCGAATAATAGAGCATTATTCTTTACTGTGTCAAGCCCCTTCCTGAACTGCTACAGCTCCCTGAAGAGGATCCGCTTTAGCTTTTATGCACGGCCCGCATTGTTAGTGCACTGGTGTACTTTTTAGCATAAGTCTCCCCGCTTCGTAGGGCTGGACTGCATATGATGTGGTTGCGTTCTCCCCCTTATCTGCATTAGGTGAAGCACATTTGTATTTATGGTAAATAGTGTAAGGCATGTGTGGTAACTGTTTATTATTACTGCAGTTTTTTTGATATACACTTGTCTAAGAGTATTCTGTGGAGTTTTACTGTGTGTGCTCATTGTGGGCTTCCAATGACTCTCACACCTCCTGAGACTTAGTCTTGACCGACTGCCAAGCTACCGGAGATTGGTTTGTTTTGTCCAGGGGTTTCCCCTGTTCCACTAAACTAGGGTGGCCTCCTAAACTTCTGCCCACCAGGAAAGAGTTTAGAAAGCCATTTTAACACCCTTGCAGGGTCACTATCGCTTCCCGGATGGAAAAGCTGTAACGTGGCATGGCCAGAGCTCCAGGACAGCAGGGGTACTGTACCCAACATTGGGTGTCTGTCTCCCATGTGGGTCCACTTTCCACTTTCCACAAATCCAGCAGCGGTCCCAGGGAGCCCTGGCAGGGTCCCCATCCGTCCCTGGATGGAGAACCTGTAAATCTGCCAGGCTAGAACTTCAGGATGGTTGGGGGTTTTGTGCCCATCCTTGGGCACCTGTATCCCATTTGTGTCAAACATTCCCAAGTCCAGTGGTGGTCCCAGGGAGCCACAGCAGGGTCCCCATCTCTCACTGGAGGGAAAAGTCGTAACGCAGCCCAACCAGACTTCCAGGACGGGTTCTAAGATCATGTGTCATTAGTATGTGAGTCATAAGTGTGCGTTTTGTATATGTGTGCGTTGTAAATGTGTGTTGTGAAAGTGTGTCTCAGAAACGTGGTTCGGAAATGTGTTTGTGTGTCGGAAGTGTATGTGCCATAAGTGTGTGTCATAACTGTGTGTGTCATGTGAGAAACCTGAAGGTGTCTCACCCACTAGTCCCTGGGGATCTGTCATCCAGGTGGCCAGGACATGGCCATCGCTACTGGATCCAGTTCCTGGGGTGGACCAGTGCGGGAGGATAACCTGGGTGAGGGGTCTTCGGGAGTGGAAGTGGGACACCGGATGGCGAGATGTGGTTTCCTCTTCCCTGTAACACCTTCACCCCATCCTACCAAGTAGGATACTTAGGAGCTCAACCCCCAACCTTCCCAACACAAACATTTCCTCATATACAGCTCACTACAATGTCGAAATAGAAAGTATACCGTGCCTCCTATTGTGATAAATATATTTAATATTGGCCTACGCCAAGCTGCTCGAAAGTCTCTTGCGAAAGAAATCTGTGTTGCAAGGTCCTGACCTTAAATCCATATAAGCCGCCATTTTAGGTCAAACCGCCATTTCAGGATTCGTTGTGTAAAAGTCACCCAGTGAGCTGAAATGGTGGACGATGTCATTCCAGAATACAACATGGCCGTCTTGACCTCTGTACATAGCTAATATGTAATTTTCCTGCGGGCCACTTGTCGAGGTCATGAACTGAGACCTTGTCCTTCATTGACCTATGTGTAGAAGGATTACTCGTACAATGAAAACTAATCCACAAGCATATGTTGAGACAATGTATTTAAAATACTGAACAAGAACATCTGTTTAACTACATTGTATTAATGTTTAAGACAGCCTGCATGGAAAACTTTAGAATGCACAGTTATTGCATACGCTTGTTGATACATGTATTAAAGGCAAACCAGTTATATGCGGTTATTTGAGACTTGACATGAACCCTAGATCGGTGATGTATTAAAAGGAATATTAACCCGAAGTGGGGCTGGACATCGCACCCACTAAATGTATAAAAAGCAAATGCATTCTAATGTACAGCGTCTCCCACTGAACACACTGAACGACGCTGGAGTTTTTTGTGTTGTACTGAGGGCTGATAGCTTTCAGATTTTGCTCTGTTTTTGTAACTGGATTCAGTATAAAATAAAGTACTTTGTATGTTCCTTTGTAACCCGTGTTCGGTGTATTTCCTTTGGGGTACTCAGCCTCGATATTCTTCTTATTCAACATCCTTGCAGGGTGTTACCCGTCACTTTTTTTAAGGAATCCACATGAGTACACAATGGGCCTCATTACAAGGTAGGAGGTAGCCATGGTGCTATTAGCACCATGGCTACCCCCTTACCGCGTTTCGCGTCCGGGTTCCCGAAATAGGGACTTACCGGGTCATTCCAACCTTGGAGGACCCGGTAAGTCCCCATTCCGGGAACCATTCCCCATTCCCATTCGAGCCCACATAGGGCTCAATGGGAATGGGGATGGAGCTAATAACGGAACTGCAATTTGCGGTACCATTATTAGCTCTGAAGTTCCTTAACGGGTCCCTTCCATAACGTTTGGTAAAACCAGGCATCAAGGAAGGGACCGCTAAGGGACCTCGGAATAGGGTGGTAAGGGATTACCGGTACCGGTGTCCTTACCGGTGCCGGTAATCCCTTACCACCTACCTCGTAATGAGGCCCAATGTCAGGAAAAGCAGAATCCATCACCAGAATACCCACATTAAAAAGTGTGCTTGTCTGTAAAATCTGTAAAATATGGGTGCAGTACCACCGGCCGCCTGTATGACAGATGTCATTTAATTGCATTGGAAGCTTAAACTTGTGCAGTTAAAATCAAAAGGTTGGAATTAAGTGACTTGCTATCAAAAGTAATATAGGTTGCAACTATTTAATCTCTATGTTTTAAAAGACTGGAATTAGAGTTCTGTTTGCCTGTTTTGAAAATGTAAGTTTATTTTCATCAAAGAAAAACTTAACAAAGTGGATTTTTAAAGTCAGCCTGATGCCAGCCAAAACTACAAAGCAAATTCCACAGCTTGCCCCAACAAAGGGCACCTCCCTTCTGCTCTCTGGCCCAGGAACTCACATTCAGGTGTTAATGAAGAGGGGAGGGGATTTGGGCTGCTGCTCCTGGGAGAGACAAAGGACTTCCTTGATTGAAAAGATAAGCAGATGCAAGTGTCAACAGAAGCCCTGCCAGAGCAAAGAGGCAGGGATTGATCTTGAGCCACCAGAAACTCTGGGGCGGGACAGACAGTTTTGTTTATTCTTAAAGCACAGAAAAGTATATTTTTGAAAAGGACTGACAAAGGACTGTGCAAATTTGTAAAAATTGTAAAATGACATTATTGTTAATGTGAAATTTTTGGGTACATTTTAAAAGTACTCAGAGCTCTGTGCTATGTTCGGGGACATGCCTGCAGAAATTGTGGTTTTGTAACAATTGTATTGATGCCAGAAACATGAATCTTCATATGATTATGCCCAGATATCATGCGCACATATGTGTAAAATTGTGGACAAATCTGACATTGGGTACCAGACCACAAGTGCGAAAAATTGCCAAATCTAGACCCAAGCTCTCACTGCGGCGGGGCTTGGATGAATACTTGCTCCACAAAATCTGTGATATAAATATGCTATTGCTTTTTAAAATTGTAAACGTGCATTATAGGAAAAGTAGATTTCATGTGCAAGAACAAAGGGGAGGTTTTCCCTGCATCATAACACACATCGTCATGATGACACTCTGTTTTCTTCTCAAATCAAGGGAGAGGAAAGACCCTAACCAATAGAATACTAGGGGGCGTGCTTAGGATAATTCAGCATACCCAACTCTTTAGGAAATACATAAATAGAGACAGCTTAGGACCTAGAAGGACACACAGACATTCACCCACCAACCGATTGCTGGCGCAGCACTTTGCAAGAGAAATCCATATTGAACTTGAAAGCAGAAAGGCACATTTCAAAAGCTGAACCCTTCTCAGCTTGGCCTTTAAAAATCTAGAAACCAGATTTTACCCGAGACCTCCAAGGGGAACCAAAGAACAGCCTGGCTGTGCTGTTCTGTTTTCTTGCTAAGAATTATTGCAAGAATCCAAAGATCCAACCCAGTAGAGCCGAGCTGTGACCCGATAGCTGCAAAGAACCTGAACCCGTCAGATCCAGTCCAATCCCACCGTGCGGTGTCCAGAGTGCCTTGCTGATTGCAGATCCAGAGCGCCTTGAGTCCAGTCCGGTGTGCTAGCAGAATTCCTGTCCAAAAAGTATCCCTGACCAGATCCCTGACCAGATCCCTGACGGGTCCATTCCAAACATTGGTAGTGAGTATCCATAGCATAGGATTGTCATTAGCATATGTATTGACCATAAGTCATCCTATCCAAACCCATTCTCTTACATCCAGAACTGCATTGTTAGAATCATTTGTCTTACCTGAACTCTTTCTCTTACCCTATAGTCCTTTCTAATAGTAGTGTTAAAATCATCATTGCACTGATATATTTCCTGAAGAAAGGCGAGCATCTCGGCAGGCCAAACCAACCAGTGATATCCCGGGCTGGTGGCTGCGCTGTCGTGTAGTTTGCATCTTCATAGTCTCCCTTAGTGTAAAGAAACCTTGTTTGTTAATTTTAAAAAGCGCATTCTTGTTTTGCTATTTTGCCTCTTTCTGAAAAAACACAACGTCCACAAAAACCTTCATAACTTCTTCACCGTGTATGCTAGAAACAAAATCTAAGTGTCTAATTGAAGCTAACATCCTAATCTTTCCAACGCACTGCATCCCCTTACAGTTTTTCCACAATCGTGCTTAACGCGCACGGAAACGTTTGCCGCAAATTTAACATTTAACTCAAATCCATAACACGTGAATAGTTGTTCATTGCATCCGACCTCAGAATTAAGTTTTCAACTTGCTAGTTACTCAATAATCATTGCTAGTGTTTGTCTGATACCATACAAAGCGGCTCCCACTAGTATTGAAACCATTTTAGTGAATTAAATCCATTTTCAATGTTTTACCATTCATGCAAAGCCAACTTTAAACCATTTTGACACGTTTGCAATCATTCCTGTTTCTCTCTCTGTGTTTGCTGGGGGGAAATTGGGATTGATACTAGTGTGTTGAATTCTGTATTCCTGAAACCTGTTTTCTCTCCTTCCATCTCTTTATATTGCATATTGGGGGGATTGAGTAGTGTGCAGGGGGAAAGAGTAATCACATTGCATTTTGATTGAACCCACACCAAATTATTATTCTATGCTGCATTATTTTTCCTATCATTACTCTGTGTGATTAAAGAGATTATTGTGACATCATCCCATTGGTGATCATTGTATAACCATTAAAATAGTGTGATATATATATTGTGAAATACTTAAAATAAATATTTTTTACTTTGCAAAACAGCCTGCTTCCTGGTTCAGTGTGACCGGGGGTGATTCAAAGAGAGGGGCGTGATGTAAGGGTACATCATTCAGAAATAAAAGAACTTATAGACATAAATAAATAAGTAAGGGTTTCAATTGTGCATCACACGCTAGACATTGACTTAAGTGGAGTGCCGGGTTGAAATCACTTACAGCTGCACTTGGAGTGTGTTGTTTGTTTAGAGTGCTGCATTTTCTACTAAAAGTCTTGCCTTTAATCAACGTTCTTGCATTAGAGATGAGAGCTGGCGAATTTTATAACTGGAGGGGTGTACATATTTCCTACAAAAATGCCATGCATAGCGAGTGAGCCCGAACCAATCAAGGAATTAAGTGTTAAAATTGAGCATTTTACAACACACTTTAAGTGAAAAAGTTGATAAAAAGCCAGACAGTTTTCAATTGGTTTTGTAGGGTAACATACGAAAAAATGCAATAGATGAAAATCACCAACAATGCATAGGGACTTTTCCCAACACATTTTCATGAGGCCTTAGCCCACTATGTATTCCAGTACAAAAACATTTTCAGGCTGGCTCTGCACATACATATCAGAGCCGAATGCCCCAATGCATGCCAGTCTTCCTATATTAGAACATACTCTTGTTTGCTTTCCGCGCAATGCTAGTAATAATACCATAAAAAAACATTTCCATGAAGTGTGAGAAACCTGAGGGTATTCTCCCATGTAAGCCCCGAGATTCCTCTATTCAGGTGGCCAAGGGAGGAACATCACTTTTGGATCCCAAACATGGAGGTGGACAAGCGAGGGAGGATCCACTGGGGAGGGGAGTCCGGGGTAATAAACCAGGGAGACCCTCAGGCAAGACACGGCATCCTATTGGGATAGCAGGGGATGAGGGGAGACATCCCAGAAGCCTTCATAGGATATTGGGGTCTATCTCTCTTGAATCAGAGAGCGAAACCCAACCATAGTAAAGTGACAAAGGTAGGGCGATATAGAGACCAGAGGGAACAGAATCTGTTAAGCCTTAACACTGATTGGTCCCCCCAAACTCAAATCAAAGGACTTGTTACCAATACCCATCCAACCATTTCAAATTGCCAGAAAGAAAGGATAATACAGGGAAAAGGGAATTGCCCAGGATATGTAAAAAAATGGAACCTGGTATTCCCAGTACCCCCAATTTCAACCTCCCTATTATCCTTCCCCCTGCAAGAACCATTGCGGCTCTTATCACTTTCCCCCTCCCCATTTCTAAAACATACTGAGAGGAAGAAGATTCCAAGAGTAAGAAAGATTACTTATGGGAAAAGACACAATATTACTGGGAGGAGGAAGATTAATGAAAAGGCCTACTACATTACACTACCAACATGTCCCCTTAATGAAGTCAGGCAGAATCAGGCACCTGACAGCAACCATGCACACCTCGTATTGAACACTGACCAAAGTATAAAAGGTGGAGTTTTCCCAGATAAGCGAAGCGAGTTGTGAATGCTAAGCGAGCCGTGACAGCTGGAGACCAGCAAGCTGCAGTAGGAAGGCCAAGAGGAGCCTGGAGAGCGGGACACTGAGACGCTAGCCCATTGTGTGTGCTGTAAGAGTTGCAGCGTGGCGAGGGATCTGTGTCTTTAGGGGTCGGACAGTGGTGCATGCAGCACTTGTGGGCCGTGGCCATGCAGATGCTTATTCCCACGGAAGAAGTCCAGGTCTCAGGGGTATCTGGGGGCAGGTGGTGAGACCCTGACCTCAGTATTGAAGCCGGTGAGCCCTCCCGATCACCTCACGTTAACAAGTGAGTTTCTGTAGGCTGAGAAACTCGGTCCGCGTGTGATGCTGAAGTGGGAGGTTGAAAGGAAAGCAGTAAAGTGCACCATCGGCACAAACTAAAGTAAAGGAAATGTGCAAGAGGCACAGAAAGAAAGGGCAGAAAGATAGTGTGTGAACTGCACGAATGGAAGAAACACAAAAAACATAAAGGGGGTAATTCATGGATTATTTGCGCTGAAAAAAACAGGATTTGTGCACCATTCTGCCCGCAAATCCCCATTTCTTTAACAGGGATTTGCGGACAGAATGGCACACAAATCCCATTTTTTTCGGCGCATTTAATCCATGAATTACCCCCAAAGTGTGCAAGTGGCATGAAGGGAAAGCAACAGAGTAATCAAAGCCTGCAAGCGGCATGAAAGGAAAGGGTGGAAATCAAAGAGTGCAAGTGAAACTAAGGTTAATGCCAGATATAAAAGTGTGCGAGCGGCATATAGAAGGAAAGGAAAACAGTAAGAGTGACACAGAGAGCTACAAGAGTGGAAGAAAGTACACATGAAGGAAAGGCTTGAAACAAGAGAATGTCAGAAAAGCAGGAAGAAAGCAGGAGACCTTTGGGCTAAAGGCACAGCAGTATCCCTGAAGCAAACAGAGGGAGAAAGAAAGAAGAGGAGGGGGCTTTGTAGCAGAGTGGTTGCGCATTGGGGAAACAAAGCTAAGCGTTCTCTAAAGTCTCTGTTACAGACCCCATGTTGAAAGGAGGACACAAACAGCGCCACTTGAGAGGTGTTCAAAAAGGGGGAGCTACACTGAAGGTGAAATGGGAGAAAAATACCCAAAGTGTTGTGAAAGACTGTTTGAGCTTCAGAGAAAGAATTGTGTTGTGAAAAGTGAATCTTGAAAAGCAGAACTTGGTGTTTGTGAACCTTTTGGTGAACTTTGAACCAGAGGGGCCTAAGCTTGGGGAAGGGAACCCTAAGAGACCTAAAAGGAAACAAGAGAGGCTGAAGCTTTGGGAAGGAACTCTGAGAGGCCTAAATAAACTGTGAATATTTTCTTTGAAAACAAGATGGGCCTAAGCTTGAAGAAAGGTATCTTGAGAGCCCGAAAAGGAAACGAAAGAGGCCTACGCTTGTGGAAGAGAACCCAAAGCGACCTAAAGGAACTGTGTGCTTTAATAAGCTTGGGGAAGGGAGTCCAAGCAAACAAAAGAGTTGTTTGTGAACTAACTTCGTTTTGATGCTACAAGAAACTTACCTGGAAAATCCCAAGGGTGTATTTAAGTTGAACTATATGGTGTACTTGCAGCGCAATGCTGACAAGAAGTCCACCTGAATCCAGTCTTGGGTATATTTCTTTGAGACACTATATTTCTTTTTGAAGAAACCCTGCACAACAATCATAGGTATGACACAGACAGTTGTTTTTGGGGATTTACGGACCTCGACTATACTTAGAAACATCAGTTGAGGGAAAACCCAAATAAGAGATAGGGCAAGTTAGGCTTTACACTATCCCCAAATACTTTAAATAAAGGTTATTGAACTGATATCTTGTGTGTCTGTGTCACTCTTGATACCAAGCCTGTCTCACAGCTGGTTCTGCCAATATGTGCCATTATAACTGTAAAGACTGGAGTGGGGTTATCTGCACTCCTGCCTTCTATATGGCACAGTAGAAGCACAGAGCACCCCAGCCAAGGTGCTCTACAGGGTAGCAATGGAGGAGCAAACCAAGGCTTAAGCTCTCAGGAGGTGATGCAGGCTGGTTCTTAAGTACAGTGTAGTCCCCAAGCCCCCCACAAAGGAATGTCCACACAATATGTTATGTGCTAACTCAGGGCTTTATATATAAATAAGTTTCAAGGTATATTTACAATGAATAACACACTTTGTACTTTGGCAAATCTAATATGGCAAATGTATACAGTGGGCCTCATTATGAGTTTGGAGGTAGCCATGCTGTTTTTACCAGCATGGCTACCCCCAAACTTGGGTCCGGGTCCTGAAAAATGGGAATTACTGGGCCATTCCGACCTTTGCGGGCCCGGTAATTCCCATTCACGGGACACGGTACGTCCCCATTCTCATGTGAGCCCCAATAGGGCTCAATGGGAATCGGGAGGATGGTAACAATGGTCCCCTTAATAACGAGACTGTTGCTACCATCCTGTTTTGCTAGCGGGTGCCGCTCTGCACGTCTAGTCTGACCAGGCGTACAGAGCGGCCCCGCGAGCAGAACTCGTAATGATATGATATGATATGATATGATATGGCATTTGTAACGCGCCTATACACAAGTGTTTCAAGGGGCGACGAGGCGGGGGGGAACAAGGGGAGACAGACAAAGAACCTACTAGGCCAGGTGTCATTCAGATCGCGCAAGTGCAAGGGTAGAGGGGAAGGGAAAAGTGCATGGGGGAAAGGGAGAGGGGAAAGTGGAGTACAGGTTATTAGCATACAGCATACAGGATAAATAACAAGGGCCAGCTGGTGGCAAGTGCGAGGTAAGTGCAGACAAGTGCTGGGAAGGGGGGCTGTAGGGATACAGACACAGTCCCGCAGTGCATGGGTTTGCCGGGGAGGCAGTGCAGGGGAGAGTGGCCGGGCCAAGGACCGAGAACGGTGAGTGGCCCAGTTGCAGATTGCAGATTCAGTGCAGTTTCAGTAGTATTAGCAGAGGAGAGGGGAAGAGAAAGCGGAGGCAAAGAGGAAGGTTTTGAGGTGCTTCCGGAACCAGAGATGGTTCTCCTCAAGTTTCAAGGAGGCAGGATGGCTGTTCCAGAGGGAGGCCCCTGCAGCGGAGAGAGATCTGCCCCCAACTCGTTGTTTGGAGAAGCGGCTGACCCTGAGGGAGTTGGAGGCCGATGAGCGAAGAGCTCGAGAAGGAAGATATTTAGGAAGAGAGAGTTGAAGGTATTTTGGCCCAAGGCCCCAGATGGCCTTGTGGACAATGCAGAGGGTTTTGAACTTGATCCTCGCAGTCACTGGAAGCCAGTGTAGTGATTTCAGTCCTGGAGAGATACGGTCCCTGGGCTTGAGGCCAAGGACAAGTCTTGCAGTCCTGTTCTGGATGAGTTGCAAAGGGCAGAGAGTAGAGGCGGGCAGATTTAGATAGAGGCTGTTACAGTAGTCCAGCTTTGAGAGAACCAGGGCTCTAGAGACAGTGAGCTTCTGGGGGAAGGAGAGGACCTCCTCTGAGGAGGTGTAGCTGGTAGTGTGACTTCTTAGAGGTGTGGCGGTAGAGTGATAACAGCGCTGACAGCACTACCAACGCCATTATCACTCTACCGCCAGGGTCGTAATGAGGCCCAATGTCTATGTGGTACCACTCTTACTTATTGGCTCCTTTAAAATGCACCAACTGCTGACAGTTTCTAATGGCATACAAATCAAACAGTAATGTGTAACAGCATAGGACATAGGAAGGAAGACAGGTTGGGTTAAACAAGGGCAGAATAGTACTTTAGCTAGTAAGACACAGTTCTGTTTGAGGATCCCCACCTGAGAAACCTGTAATAAAGTGGATTAACAAGCCCAGTCAATTTATGTTAAAATAGTATTGTTTCCTGATCAAAATGTTACACTACCACAATGTACCTGAGATAGAAGAGTTCCTTCAACGACTCATTGAAAGATTCCTCGTGAGTGGACTTCCTTTAAAGCAGGAGCAGCGGTTGTCGAGATTCCACAAAGAAGATGTGAACACTGTCGTCGGGACAGCAGCTTTGAATTTCGCGGTGCTCGACGAGCGACCATGGACGTCCTGCGTAGAAGAGGCGTGCAGTGCTCTTCGACGACAGAGTTCAGTGCTGCAAAGAGGACTCGGTGGCGAGCATAGGCCTGGCAGCGGGTGTCGGGTGTTGCCATTGGCATCGACGATCAGACTCGGTCACGGCTGAATCTTAACTTCCTCTGCATCTTTGTGGACTTCAAGTGCCGGGAAACTCACCGGTGTATTCTCCTCGATTGTCGGGAACCTTGACTTTTATGGCGGGTCAAAGCAGTCGACAGTGATAGCAAGGGAGCACTTGGTTTAAATGTTCTTTGACAATGGTAGAGCATTGCAGCTCTGGTCGTCGAGAAGCATGGTGTCATGCTGTCCCCGCTTTTGAGCAACACGACTCAATGGGCTTCCAGCGGTCACGGAAATCCTCCAAACCCCGGTCGACGGTGATGGATGTCAACAGCCTTGATGTCCTGGTGCTTTACTTCAATGTTTCTTGGTGGACCCTGCCTCTGGTCGACAGCCTTCTGGGGCTGACTTCCAGGGAGCCCTGATGAAGATAAGCTTCTGCATGATGTTCCTTCATAGCTCGGGGAGAGGTCTCCTAAACAGGTCCTCTCTTGTAGCAGTCCTTGACAGGCACAACAGCTTTCAGATTTCGTCAACGGAGAGCATCAGCACATCTTCTTCTTCTGGGGCTTCAAGGATAAGCAGCTTCAAGGTTCAACTTCAGCTTCTGAACAATTTTGGTAAGTGAGAGGTCCCCAGATATACAGATCTGTTCCTCATTCACACTGCTGAGCCAATCAGTCAGAAGGGAATTCATGCAGGCAGGCAGCCAATCAGGCTCACAGTGCATCCAGGAAATGCACGACCATCCAGACACTGATAAAAAGAAATGTGGATTGGGGCAAGTACCCAGCCTTTCAGCACACCAAACTGCATTCATGTCAGTTTCGGACAGGGCTGTCTCATTCTTTACGTCACACACACGGATACCAGACACCCATAACATGGAATGCATATTGGTCCGACACTCCATTCACCCAGGTCTCACCCCAAGGGTGTACCCACAACATACAGTCACTGGGAAGGCTCAAGCCAGTCTCCCCTGGACTTCCCCACAATACCATATATGGTTCTTTCACTTAACAGCCAGTCAGGGGAAGGAACAGAGTCAGGTTTTCCTGGTAATAGAAACCAAGAGGCCACATGGGCCATCTTGTCTTCTATAAGGATTCCACTGATTCCTATGGCAAGGCCTGGGTATCCCAAAATGGAGGATACGCAGAGCACCTGTCAAATTCAGCATGGAGCTGCAATCAGCCCATACCCTGCTCTGTGGGCCACACACAGGTGCCAAAAAACATACAATGGGGGTACAGGGTTGTAGCCCCACCCATGGGTGCTGTAACTGTATTCCAAGGGTCTCTGTTCACCACAACAAAAGAGGAAGGGCTGTACTTCCAGGAGTCCCACATGGAATCCTGTGCAGAAGACAACAAGGAACACACATGATAAGGGAGCACAGTACAAGGGCACGGAGGCCCTGTCCCTCCAATGCATTTCCAGCATCACAATTCCCAAGTAAGAACATACTGCTGCTGGTTTTGCCATTAAAAATCCCATCCCACATTATGAAAACATGTCCAGACTGGCCACACAATAATGCCAGTCCAGCCATGTAATAACACTTAATTCTTGCTTTATCATAGATGCCCAGTAAACAAATGTCACGCCAAGCAAACAACAAGAACGGTTATCTCATGTGTCCGTGTCTCTCTTAATATCAAGCCTGCCTCACGGCTGGTTCTGTCAATATATACCATTATCCCCAAGTAAGAAAATACTCCGGCTGGCTTTGTCATTGAAAAATACCATGCCACATTGTGAAAACATTTCCAAAATGGCTACACCATAATGTCAGTCTATCCATGTAATAACACTTCAGTCTTGCTGTTAAACAGAATTATATGCAGTACCCTTTGGGAACACCATACTAAATTAGGACTACAAGTGACAGTACAATTTCACCTTTGGTACAAGTCTGTACCACACAGTAAAATGTTAGCGATGTCTGAGCAGCCAGACTTATCTCAAGAGTAAAGTGAGTAGTATCAATAGTTACACAAAGGACACCAATTACTATGATTCAAACAATTAGTGACTCAAGGTTTCTGAGTAAAGGAATTACATTTATTTACACATCAGTTATTAAACAGTTCACTATTATCAAGCAGTTGAAAAATCACGATTCTAATAAACTACACCACACCCAATACATTCTGGACAAGTTAGGCTCAAAATGAAGTGTGAGCAATATGGCACTCCAGTAATTCAAAAGGGAGGGGAAGACAACGTTAGACAGAAGTTGAGCAGCACCAACAAGTAAGTAAGCAGTGCAATCTAGAAAAAGGAACTACAGTGAGGAAATCAAATTAACAGACCAGGCCCAAAGTCAAAGGACCAAAGTCTTTGCAGAGGATCACACAGTTCAGGGTAGTTCGCGGTTCAGTCTTTGCCAAGAGTTCAGAACGAAGTTGGTCAGACGAAAAGTTACTTTAAAGAATAGAGACGGACAAGCCCTCAGATTGGTGAAAGATTTCACACACTTTCACCGCGGCTGCACGAAACGAACAATCGGGTTAGCACAGTACCTTTAGAGCAGAAGAATGCTGTAGCTGAGGCAGACGTTCCTGGCAGGTCCTGCAGGCTCACGGTTCCTGAGGCGACTATCGGACAGAAAAGAAGGAGAAGACTGGAGGGTCCTGCACTGCCCAGGGAAGAAACCAGCAGCGGAGCAAAGCGACGAATAAAAGGTGCCCTCCTTAAAACCCAAGCAGGGTCCGACCTTCCTGGCTTTCTGGTTCACTGTAACTGTGCACAGCAAATTCGACCAGAGGAGGGAGGCCTGGCTTGCAGTTTGGCAAACTGGTTGCTCCCACCAGCTCAAGGGGAGACGATTTCTTGCAGATCTTCCCTGTTGTCGAAGTTTGGAGATTCAGACCCACAGCAGGGCTTCACTGGGAGGTTCAGTCATTGTAGAGGTTCTGTCAGCTTCTCTTCGGTTCTTTCGATCCAGTGGCAACTCTGCCTTCTCAGTCCCAGAGACTTGCTTTTTATGCAGTTTTCCCCCATTCACCCAGCCTGGCTGTCAATCACACAGCAGGGTGGCTGTCACACCGGGACAGTCACTACAGCCAATCATACCAGAGTGCGACATGGGTCTCCAAGGAAACCCTCTGCAGGGAGTCTCAAACCCCTCCCTCACATCCTGTCCCCCTCAGACATACAGGTGCCTAAGAAGGGCTTCACTGCAGAAGCCTGAGAAATGCCGGTGAACAAAGGAACTAAACCTGGTTTGGCGTGCAGAGTAAAACACAAGAAAGACTTTCACAAAAAGAAATGGCGAATAAACCCAGCCAGAACCGTATAAAAGTAAATATGGTCCACCAGGTTTAAGTTCGAGGCTACCAAGATAGCCTAAAACAATACCAAGGCAATTTAAAATAACCGCAGTAGGAAAAATAGGGTAGTTACCACTGCCACCAGCCAAATCTTAATGAAAAGGGAACAAAACAATGTTCCATGAGAAACAGACAAAAAGGGATAACTAGTAATCCTTTCAAGTACTCTATGTAAGATAGTTTGTACTGGGTTTGTGGATTTAAAAAGACTCACAAGGGGTCATTACGAGGTTGACGGTAAGGTGTTTACGGTGCCAGTAAAGGTGCCGGTGCCATTAAACCCTTACCGCCGCATTACGAGGTCCTTTAGCGGGTCCCGCTAAGGGCGGCTGGTTTTACCAGGCGCCCTTAGTGGGAGCCCCTAAAGGACCAGCATGCTAATAATAGGCCGTTATTAACTGGCCCATTATTAGTATGGTCCCCATTCCCATTGCGCCCTATGGGGGCTCAAATGGGAATGGGGATGTACTGGGTCTGGGTTCCCTGAATGGGGAAATACCGGGCCCTCCAAGGTTGGAATGGCCCGGTAATTCCCCATTCAGGGAACCTGGACCCGGTATGCAGTAAGGGGGTAACCATGCCGCTAAAAGCGGCATGGTTACCTCCTAGGTTGTAATGACCCCCATAAAGTCAAAGGCAACTTTACATGTCCTGGGAGACAGTAGTCAGTCCCAGAAAATGATGCATATGGAGTAGGAGTGAGGCTCCAAAGTCTATGAACACAAAAATGTTAAACACACACAGCAAAACATATGTAAGAGTGGAAAAAAAGGCTCACACTCTTATCAGGTGAAAAAAATAAATCCTAGAAATCCAGCAAAGCTGCTTAAGGACTCAGTAGGTAAGGGAAATTAGCCATTATGGAGAATTCTCCCTAACACTCTCCCTCCCCCCACCCCCCAGACTAAGGCACAGTAGGATTTAATCCACACCCTTCACTCTAGTCAGTTAAAAACATCCTAGAGAGACCATCAGCATTTTGGTGGTAACATCCTGCTCTGTGCTCAATGATGAAATCAAACCATTGCAGGCGGATTGACCAACTTAGAAGTTCTGGGTTCTCCCCTTTCATTTGCATCAACCATCTCAAGGGCTGGTGATCAGTTTAAATAAAAAAAGTAGATCCATTCAAGTATGTTCTAAACTTCTTCATAGACCACACAATGGCAAAACATTCACGCTCTATGTTTGCCCACCTTGTTTCTGGTTCCTTCAGTTTCCTACTGATGAAGCAAGTGGGGTGCTCCCTACCTTTCTCATCCAGTTGACTAAGGACTGCACCTATATCTGTATTGGATGCATCTGTCTTGTCAAAGGGCTTTCTTCAGGCTTTCAAAAGCTTGAGTGCACTCCTCATCCCATCTAAGCTTTTTAGAGAATTTTGGAGAGGAGATCACATTCAAGGGAGAAGCTACTGTCCCATAGTTCTCTATGAAATTCCTGTAGTACCAAGTGAGACCTAGGAAGGCTCTCACTTGGGTTTGAGTAGTAGGGGTGGCACAGTTTTGTACAGCTTGTACTTTGCTAGGCAATGGCCTTATTTCACCTCCTCCTACCTCATGACCAATGTAGACCTCTTTGCTCTGACACATTTGACATTTGCTTGCCTTTATGGTTAGATGTGCCTGCTCAAGAGTCTGCAAAACATATCCTAAGTGATCAACATGTTCTTTCCAAGTAGGGCTGAACACTGCAATGTCATCCAAGTATGCCATGCAGAAGTCCCCCATCCCATTCATAACTTTATTGACCATCCTTTGGAAAGTTGCAGGTGTATTCTTTAATCCAAAAGGCATAACCTTAAACTGGTAGAGGCCTGCTGGGGTTGAGCAGGCAGATTTCTCCTTGGCATGGTCTGTCACGGCTATTTGCTAATAGCCTGACGACAGATCAAATGTAATGAGGTACTTGGCTGAACCAAGTCTATCCACCAGTTCATCTGTCCTTGGCAAAGGATGGAAATCAGTCTTACTGACTACAATTAGAGCTCTATAGTCCACACAGAATCTCAACTTGGATCCAGCCTTTGGTACTAGAACAACTGGACTAGACCATGGAGCTGTAGAGTGCTCTGGAACCTCGAGATCAAGCATCTTGTTGACCTCTCCTTTGATGTGGGATCTCACATGTTCTGACATTCTGTATACCTGCTTTTCACAGGTAGACAGTCACCAGTGAGAATATCATGATGGCCCAAAGAGGTCAAGCCTGGTGAAAGTGAAAACATGGAGACAAACTGATTTAACAGAATGTTGCACTCCTCCTGTTGTTCAGATGTCAGTTGAGAAGAGAGATTTACTCCTTCTATGTTCTCATCCAAAGGTTGGCCTCGGAGGAGGACAGGTAGAGGTTCACTCTCCTCCTCCTCTTGAGCTGAAGCCAGAAGCAAAGCACCCACTTCTGGTCTCGAGACATATGCCTTCAAACGGTTGGTGTGAAAGACTCTGGGAGCCTCCTTAGGTCTACCTACGTCCACCAAATAGTTCACCTCTCCAGGTTTGTCCACAACCTTAAAGGGTCCTATCCATTTGTCCTACAAGGCCCTCTGCCTTGTTGGCACCATAACTAATACAAGCTGGTCTTGAGTAAACTCAACCATGCTGGCCTTCTGGTCATGCCAATGTTTGACCAGAACCTGACCTGCTTTTAAGTTATCACTAGCTTCTGCCGTCATGTGTGACATTCTCCTCCGGAGACCTATCACATAGTCAGTCACTCTGACTGGCTTGGGGGAAGGAGCAATCTCCAAACCCTCCTTAATCAGGGCCAAGTAGCCTCTAACTGGATGGCCATAGAGAAGTTCAAAGGGACTGTAACCAACTCCCTAATGAGGGACCTCTCTATAAGCAAAGAGAAGGCATGACAGTAGAAGGTTCCACTTTCTTTTAAGGGGTTCCTCTAAAGCATCTATCATGTTCTTTATAGTACGATTAAACCTCTCTACCAGTCCATTTGTCTGTGGATGGTAGGCTGTAGAGAACTTGTAAGTGACACCACAGTTTTTCCACATGACTTGCATCTAGTGGGACATAAAATTGGATCCCCTTTCGGATATCACTTCATTAGGAAACCCTACTGTAGTAAAAATACCAAGTAGAGCCTTAGCCACAGCCTGAGCCATAACAGTCCTCATAGGTATTGCTTCTGGGTATTTAGTAGCATGGTCTACTACAACCAGGATAAACCTGTTCCCTGAAGATGTGGGAGGGTCAAGGGGACATACAATGTCGATGTCCACCCTCTCAAAAGGAACTTCCACCACTGGGAGAGGCACCAGGAGTGCCACATTCTTGGCCCAACTCTTGCTAGAGGTTTGGCAAGTGTGACAGCTCCTACAGAATTTGTCAATTTCTGAACCCATTTTAGGCCAAAAGAAGTATAAGGAGAGCCTTTCCTTGGTCTTTTTGAAATTCAAATGACCAGCCAAAGGTATCTCATGGGCCAACTGTAGGAACTGGAGTCTGTTTGCTAGGGGCACTACATTTCTTTTGCAGTCCCCAGGGATAGACTCAGTCGATTCACTGTAGAAGAGGCCCTCTTCCAAACTCAACCTATGCTTTCCAACTTCTTGCCCATCAAGTTGAGAAGCAGCCTCTTGTCGAAGACCTTTGAGAGTAGGACACTCTCTTTGTACTCTGCTGAAGTCTGCCCTGTTGGGTCCACCTTCTGCCAGTAAAGACTGCAGCTCTGGATGGTCAACAGGGTCAAGATCTCCAACCAAAACAGTGTCTTCCTCCAGATCTGACTCTTAAATGGATCAACCACACATGGTTGTACCTCACACTCTGCCTCAGCAGGTGGAGGAGTCACAGGTGTGACTTTGGACAATCTTGGGGATGTCCTTATTGGTAGCACAGAGGTGCTGTCTGTCTTTTTCTTTGATGTCTTGGGTTTCCCCTTTGGCTCTTTCTTTCCAGAAATAGTAGTGAGCAACTCCTGTGGAGTGGGAGTGATTGCTTCCTCTATCTCCTCCTCTGGAGAGCCTCTTAAGGTCCTGTCCCTTGCAGGCCTAGTGAGCTCCTGTCTCCTATTACTGGGAGGCCTGGGGGTACTGGACACAACTCGAAGAGGTTTCAGGTCATTACCCAACAGAACTCCCCCAGGCACTTTACTCTGCACACTAACAGTAATTTTGACAGTCATATCATTACACTGGATGAGATCCGGTAACTGGGGATGCATTTGCACAGGGCCTCCAGCTAACTTGGTGAGGCGTTTGGTTGCCTTATCAACATCCTCCACCTTGAAAAATGATTCATCCACCACAGTTATGCTGGCTCCAGTGTATCTGATGGCAGGAGTCTCCTGGCCATTCACATGAACACTACCTTTATAATACTCTTTAGTATTATCTGCTATGGAATTATAGACATATAAATGCTGTTGTTTCCACAAGCCCAGGGACACTAAAGAAACAAAAGCTGAGATTCTCATGGGTTCATCAGCCAGTAGGTGAACGTTTCCACTTGCCATAGGTACTTCTTCCTCTGGGGAGAAGGCTAAGGAGACAGTGTGGACCCCTGAAGGTTTACCCTTACATCTGGGATCCTCTTTCACATGGTCAGTTGACCCACACACATAACGTTTCCCAAATGTCTTGATGAATGGGGGTTTGTTTTGACCTCCATCTGGTTTGGGTCCAGATCGTGCACTAGCCAGATTTGGTTTCCCTTGAGGTTAACACTTGTGTTGCTGTTTGTGGCCCTCTTTTAGATGGGAGGTATTTGAATTTTCCTTGTTATCTTTCTTTGGCTGCTTTCCCTCATCCTTCTTCTGAGTTGCCCCATACTCCTTGTGAGTAGCCCTGTGGGCAACCCACAAGTCAGCAGCCTTAGCTAACTTCATGGGATCTATCTCCTTAGAATCAGCAAGTGCTGTCTGAGCTCAGGAGAGCAGGCATCATAAATTGACTCCAACATAACAAGATTTCTCATACCTTCATAAGTGTTCAGTGTGTAACCCTTAACACATCCATCAAAGCTTTTCAAACATTCACATACCCAGGAAGCCCAAGCGGTACCATCATGCTTTTTGAGGGTCCTAAACCTCTTAAGGTACTGGGAAGGGGTATTCCCAAATCTAGCAATTAAAGAGAGCTGCACACACTCATAATCCATCCTATCCACCTCCCCCAACTCCATCACAAGATCAGAGGCAACAGTGGGTAGCCTAGAGAAGAGCCAAGGAAGCAAATGATTTCCTGTAATGTCTTGAATCCCATGGTTATATTCAAACATTGCCAACCAATCCAAAATATCAAGCTTAGCCTCATACATACCCACAATTTCTTTAAGCATACAGGGTCTCCTAGGACTGGAAGACATAGAAGACTCTGGGAGAGAAGCATTTTCAATAGAGAACTTTTTTTATTTCGAAGGCATGGTTCATCTCCATTTCTCTGAGTTTAAGTTCTTGATGCTTTTGTTCAGTTTGAGCATTTAAATGTTTACATTCCAATTCAAGCCTCATCTTTCCTAGAGAAATGCATTCAGGACTGAGTGTAGGACCTGCTGGGGTCCCAGTGGACAAAGGTTGGGGTTGCTGAGCAGTTAGAGAAGCAGTGAGGCCTACATTGTGGGACACACTTATTTCATCTAACTCATCAATAATGAACACATTATCATCCTCATCATTTTCCACATTTGCTGAGGGGTCAGGTATTTCAGATCCACCCTCCAGACTTTGTTTCTCTAACAACCTTTCAATCAATTCAGACTTTTTGCCTTTAACAGAGAGATTCCTTTCTCTACACAGATTTTTCAGATAATCCACATTGTAACTAAGGAGGGTCTCCTGACTGTAGCTTTCAATATCAGACATGATTAATATTGCTTTTTAGTAATGTTTAGCCTTGTGGTTAGTTAATCCAAGGTAATAGCAGCACACTAAGTGTAATCACTATACTTGATCCTCACCGCTGTACACCAGTGTTAGGCAGAATTATATACAGTACTATTTGGGAACACCACACACAATTAGGACTACAAGTGACAGTACAATTTCACTGTTTGTACAAGCCTGTACTACACAGTAAAGTGGTAGCAATGGCTGAGCAGCCAGACTTATCTCAAGAGTAAAGTGAGCAGTATCAATAGTTACACAAAGGACAGCAATTACTATAAGAATATACATTTATATACACATCCGTTATTAAACAGTTCACTATTATCAAGCAGTTGAAAAATCATGATTCTAATACACTACAACACACCCAATAGATTCTGGACAAAATGGGACTCCAGTAAAAAGACAAAGTAAGACAGAAGTTGAGCAGCACCAACAAGTAACTAAGCAGGGCAATCTAGAAAAAGGACTACAGTGAGGAAATCAAATCAAGAGGCCAGGGCCAATGTCAATGAACCAAAGCTTTTGCAGAGGATCACACAGTTCAGGGTAGTTGCGATTAAGTCTTTGCCAAGAGTTCAGAACGAAGTTGGTCAGACGAAAAGTTACTTTAAAGAATAGAGAAGGACAAGCCCTCGGATTGGCGAAAGATTTCACACACTTTCACCACAGCTGGACGAAACGTAGAACCGGGTCAGCACAGTACTTTAGAGCAGAAGAATGCTTGTGCTGGGGCAAACGTTCCTGACAGGTCCTGCAGGCCCACGGTTCCTGAAGCAACTCTCGGACTGACAAGAAGGAGGAAGACTGGAGGGTCCTGCACTGCCCAGGGAAAAGACCAGCAGCAGAGCAAAGCGGCGAATGAAAGGTGTGCTCCTTAAAACCCAAGCAGGGTCCGACCTTCCTGGCTATCCGGTTCACTGTGGCTGTACACAACAAATTCGAACAGAGGAGGGAGGCCTGGCTTGCAGTTTGGCAAACTGGTTTTTCCCACCAGCTCAAGGGGAGAAGATTCCTTGTAGATCTTCCCTGTCGTCAGAGTTTGGATATTCGGACCCGCAGCAGGGTTCACCGGGAGGATCAGTCGTGGTAGAGGTCCTCTTCTGTCAGCTTCTCTTCGGTTCTCTCGATCAAGTGGCGACTCTGCCTTCTCAGTCCCAGAGACCTGCTTTTTCTGCAGTTGTCCCCATTCACCCAGCCTGGCTGTCAATCACACAGCAGGGTGGCTGTCCCGCCAGGACAGTCACCACATCCAATCATACTAGAGTGTGACATGGGTCTCCAAGGAGACCCTATGCAGGGAGTATCAAACCTCCCCCTCACATGCTGTCCACCTCAGACATAAAGGCACCTAAGGAGGGCTTCTGTGCAGAAGCCCGCGATAGGCCGGTGAACGAAGGAACCAAACCTGGTTTGGCGTGCAGAGTAAAACACGAGAAAGACTTTTACATAAAGAAATGGCAAATAAACACAGCCGGAAACATATAAAAGTAAATTTGGTCCAGCAGGTTTAAGTTTGAGGCTACCAAGATAGCCTAAAACAATACCACGTCTATTTAAAATAACTTTGGTAGGAAAAATAGGGTAGTTACCACTGCCACCAGCCAAATATTAATGAAAAGGGAACTAAACAATGTTCCATGAGAAACAAACAAAAAGGGATAACTAGTAACCCTTTCCAGTACTCTATGTAAGATAGTTTGTACTGGGTCTGTGGATTTATAAAGACTAATCAGGTCAATGCCAACTTTACATGCTCATGGAGACAGTAGTTAGTCCCAGAAAATGGAGTCTGAGTTGGGAAGTCGAATAGACAACCCTGTGTCACTGCACTGAAGGGGCTGTGTAACACACAGTAAAAAGATGATGCCTATGGTGTAGGTGACGCTCCACAGTCTATGAACACAAACATTTTAAACACACACAGCAAAACACATGTAAGAGTGGGAAAACAGGCTCACACTCTTACCAGGTGAAAAATAAAAATCCTAGAAATCCAGCAAAGCTGCTGAGGTACTCAGTAAGTAAGGGAAATTAGCCACTCTGGAGAATTCTCCCTAACACTTGCATTATCATAGATGCCCAGCAAACAAATGTCATGCCACACAAACAGAAAGACAGGCTGCAGCAAAATGCGAGTCCAGCCAGGTAACTGCATTTATAATTCTTGGCTTATTAAAGATGCCCAGTAACAAATGTCATGTCACAATAATAAATGGCTCGACTGGCTGCTCCAAAAAGCAGTCTAGCCAGTTAATAACATGTATCATCCTTGCTTTTATTATAGATGCACAGCAACAAATGCAATGCCACAGCAATAGCTAGCCTGGCTGTACTGACATGTCCATCTACATTATATTCAAGTTTTAACACCACGCTTGCATTATCAAAGATGCCCATTAACAAATTAAATGCCACAGAAAGAAATGGCTAGACTGGCTGCACCAAAATGCCATGCTATCCTTGTTCTGAAATAACACTGATGCCCAGCAAACAAATGTCATGCCAAACAAACAGCAAGACAGGCTGCAGCAAAATGCCAGTCAGGTAATTACACTTATCATTCTTGGTGAAATAAATATGCCCAGTAACAAATGTCATGCCACAGTAATAAATGGTTTGACTGGCTGCACTGAAATGCAGTCTAGCCAGGTAATAACACGTATCATCCTTGCTTTATTATAGATGCACAGCAAAACATCCAATGCCACAGAAAGAGCTAGCCTGGCTGCACCAACATGACATTCTAGTCACATTTGAATGCTTGCCATTCTTGCTTTTCAAAGATGTCCATTAGCAAATGTCATGCCACAGAAAGAAATGTCTAGACTGGCTGCACCAAAATGCCGAGCTATCCTTGTTACAAAATAACACTTATCAATCTGCTTCATCATAGGTACCCTGCAAATAAATTCCACACCTTCCCTCTCTCGCCCCCTTCAATGCCAAAATCATTGTCCCACCGCAGCACACACATTTACAAAAGATGCACATGCACACCCATACGCTTGCTCATTCACACACACACACACACACACCCATCATCATAAACTCACTCATTACACAAGCATACATCCATACATGCACATTAATAAACGTTAAAGTTATTCTTACCTTCTGCCCAAGTATAGATGCTCAAACCACTGGCCCCTCCCTTAAAAAAACTCTGGCTCTCACAGCATGAACCGAAACCAGGAAGCAAAGAGTGCTTCCTGGATCCTGCACGTGCACAAGGAGGTGGAGCGCTTCTGATGCAAGGCTCCAGTCTGTTTCAATGTGCAGGGAGGTGCACAGGCACCCCCTCGCACACTCAGGTGTACAGTTCCACAGGCTGAATCTTCAATTGGCCAGCCAAGGGTGGGGAGGCAAAACTCCTCTAGCCTTTGCTGCCCCATTGAACATGTGCGTTGATTAAAAGAAACTGTCAAAGGGTAAGCACATTTTCCTTTCACAGTTTAAGTGTGGCTCCTCCATATTGGGTGATGGTTCTGAGGTATGGCACCCATTATTGCTGAGCCACCCTTGTCCCTGTTTCAGGCCCCTAGAATGTTCTCCCATGTTTTCTTTCTGGTCTACAGTTTTCACTTACTGCATTGACCCCTATTTATCCTGAAACCGGTATTTTCTTCAGTGGCATTAAACACTAGTGATCCTCTGCGATGTATTCACTGTGTTTACCTTGACCTCTCTGTGTCTTGTTCTCACTGCTGCTTCCTCCAATGACTTTCTCGGTTTTGAACACACTGTTTCTTCAAATAATTCTCTTTAATGTAACTGTTGTCAAAGTCCATGCCCAACACAGGAGAACCATGCATCCTGCCACACCTCGTCAAGACATACCACTAGTGATCGCATACATAGCAGAGTATTAGTATACAGCTCATTAGATGGGTTCAGAGTGATTAGTAAGATGGGAAAAACAGTTTAATAATGGGAGATAAGGGGAGGCTGTGTGCAGATTGTCCATGTCTTTTTAGAAAGTTGTAATTGTTGGTACGAATATAATTGCAACAAAATGTGTTTATTGAAAAGATGATAGTATTCAACTTTATGTGTATAGTCCTTTAACTATATGTAATCAATGCGTCACAAGGGAAGAGAAAAGGACAAGAGACACACATTGTGGAAAACAATATCTTAATTATACTCTCATATAAACTATATGTCTGTGTCTCCAACTGTCCGCCACCTATCTCCACCTGCCACCTCATTCTTATTTTCTGTTAATTATGCATTTACTTGATGATAGCCTGGGTGCTTCAAAACTCAGATCTTTGAGGCCAAAAAGGAAATAGTAGCTCAGTCTGGTGCTCCCTGTTTCTATTTTCTATGGGGCCATCTTGTCCAAGTTTACATTTTCTATGATATGACCACACTTAATGAAGCATCAAAAACGTTTCTTATCAACTACTTCGGACTCCCATGATATCTTGCTATTGCTATTGCACTTATGGCAATAGAGCATATGGCACACATCTATAAGAAATGGTGCTCGCGATGGTTGGGCTATTACCTCAGGCTTGTGGCGGTTACTATTAATTATGGCATGCCTCCTCAAGCCGTATTGAGATAGTACTTGTATGGTCATCCAATAGCCTATGCATTTAATATCACAAAATAAGTACATTCAGAAAACTCAATAATACACCCAAGAGGGAGCAGAAGCACTTATTAAAGCCAATATTTTGAAATCCCAGTTATTTCGTAGATCAAAATCAAAGAGGACAGCAAGTTGTCTTTAATATCTGGCAGAGTGTCACATGGTCAGATCATGTTTTGAAGAACCTTTATTTGAGGAATGGTGAAGAAGAATTGAACACATTTTTGTCATTTCAAATATGCTTAACCCATCTAATCAAGAAGGTGGATTATAGGCTATCACTAAATCCATGCCACCTCTCTGAAGGATTTCGTTGATGTGTACTCAGAAAAATAGAGAAGATCAATTTCCTTAAAACCGAAAACGCATTTTAGATCTTCATAACCGAAAATTCCCAGAAGAGCAGGGTATTGGTGGGGAGAGTGCAGATAAGAACGTTGGGAAGTGGTGTTCTCTGGGAGGCATGGAAACAAGGCAAATGGGTAATACAAACATGATTAATGTATTTGTTTATTTTTCATCTTTTCACACAGAGAAACAAGGTTTAAGACATCAGATACTCATACACACAGCAACCGAGCACTCGTGACATGTTATGGATTACATATTCTTGCAGTGTGGAGGGGTGTTCATGAATTATTGCTTTGATCAATTTCATACCAAGGCGTGTAAGCTATGTTTATCCCTCATTAATAATGCCAATGAAGATAAATACGAAACTGAATAGTATGGCTGTCAATTCTGTAATATGCGCCAATAGCCTGTTACCACTTACCTATAATATGCAAAGGTTACAGTATAGGCAAACTCACATTTGTAATGGCTGTATTAGAATTGCATGTTTTATTTGGACACGTGTGAACCTCTGTTACCCAACGGATGCACGCAGTATTGAAATGCAGACACTTACCCAATAGATTCATTACAAATTGCCAGTGCAATTTTCCATTAACATTCCCCATTTTGGCAACTCAACGAGAGTAGAAGTTGATTTCAGAAGAACATCCTGTGGGGAAATTAGTTCATTTTGCTAAAGTATCATAATAATTACAGTGACATCAAGGTTAATTGCTTAATCTGTATTGCCATAGTGCAGTCCTTTAGAAATCCCCACACAATCTGTTCTATAATTAGTGCCAGAATACCCAGATAGTCAAGAAGTGTTGACCTATATAGAAATAGAATGGATATTAATTGTGCCTTCGGTAAAATATGGACAATGTTATTAGACTGTTTACTAACATAGAAAAAAAGATCTAAACACAGCAATACCAACTTTAAAAGTAAGAATGCACTGACAATCGCATGTATTGTGTTATATTCAGGAGACTCAGCTTAGAAACACCAATGATAATATAAAATGTTGCTCACATGTACGATCTCATATCACAAATATGTGTTATCGACATTATCACAATTGGTCTCTTTAGCACAAAGGATGATTTAGATATGTCCAGTGGGAATTGTAATTGTAATTGTCACTGTATATTTGTAAAACACTTATACACAAGTGAAGTGCTTCAAAGCATCTATTATTAATGCACATTTTATTCATGGATGACACATGAAGACAAGAAGCGGTCACAGCATCTGCAAAAGAATGGCTTCTTGAATAAAAGGCCTTTAAGAGGCAGTAAGTGTTATTGTCGGATGTTAGCAGTTGAAGGGATTTCCATATCAAGCCAGAAAGGTAATTTACAGTGAGATATCGTGATACATTTACTTATGTCATGCAGGAGTACAAGGATGAGCAGAGGCTAAAATGCCTACCCAGCCCTCACACTTATATAAACCAAGTTCCAGCACAATCATAAAGTTAAAAAAGGCATGGTTAAGAGATATTCCGATTTTGCCTTTTATGGTAACCTGGGGCGAGGGAACGCTATACTCTCAAGAGGGGTGTGAATGCGAAACCGAAGCAACCCAAGCAGCAAAGTTTAACATTCCAAAATAAAGCAATGTCCAATCAAGGTTATATACAAAATATGTATATTTTAATTAAACACACCATGTACAATAAAAACAAACTAGAAAATACTGTACAAACCCACCCCTGCCGAACGAACGCAGAATATGCAAGATATAAGGCTGACGCACACTGATGAGACATGGGAAAAAATGCAATACAAACAAGAATGCTCGAAGGATATGTTGTAAAGTTGCAAAAGAGGATTAATGTGACCTAGCGAATCAACAGGGCCCAAAATTAGCCAGGAGTGCGGATATCAGGCAATGGTACCTTGCAGTGTCTTGGAGGTACGACAGACGACCAGGCTTTTCAGTGTTATTTGGAAGTTCAATATGGTTTGAAATGCAGCAGGCACAGAGATCCAGCAGCAAGCAGGTGTTGAAGCAGGATCAAACTGAATAAGGCTGCAGTTCAAAATGTTGCACAAGCGCTGCAGATTGTGAATTTTATCAGGTTTACGATCAGTAGTCGAGATTCGGCAGTGGAAGGCTGATAACGGGATGCACAGGTGAGACAGTTTGATGTGGGAGCTCAAAGGATGCAGTTCTAGAAGAACACCAGGATCGGTTGTATCAGCAACTTGTTCGGCATTGAAGAACCTGGAGTTCCAAATAGTGGTTTGAGCAGTGCAGAAACAGCAGTACTTCATTTGAGCTGAGGCATTAATGCACTTTCAGAAAGTGTGGTGGCAAATGGGTTTGAACATGCAAGACAGTTGTTTATAGTTCAGTAAGTGACAAAGGCAGCTCCAGAGCGTCCTGGTGGTTCGAGCTGGATCGAACACACTCAAATCTCATCTTGCAGTGGTACACTGGTAAAATAGAAGGAATCATGGCTGTCTTGACTTTCAGGAGCTGTGAGTCCCACTCAGGGCTCTCAGGAACTATATGAGTCATTTTCCCAGGCGCCCAACATGGATGAGGCTGGCACACACCTTCCAGATTATGGGCAGCAGTGTGGATGGCAGAGATGAAGATCTTGTTCCAGCAGCAGTCCACCCACATTGGTCCCTGTGGGTTAGTGGACAGAACTCGCCTCAGCACATGACTGGTGATTCTTGGAAAGCACTTATCTTCCAACATGGTCCAACAAAATCTTCTTGAAGGTTTGAAGTGCAGAAATGATTCAAAGCGGTGGTGGGAGGGCCGTATTATAAAGTTAAAAGTCAACAGGTGATTAGACTAAAGCAAGCCTGCTTTAAAGTTCCAATCGTTGTTCTTCAAATAAACAGACTTTGCCCACTGACATGCCCAAAGTGATCTGTGCTACAGGGTGTGAAGGGGACAGGAAGGGAAGATATAAGCAGACAGAACCAAGATGGTGGAAACTTCCTCCAACTGCAAAGAGCTCCCTCTGTCTACACTAACCGCTTCCCTTCCCTGCTCTCTAAAATCAAAGGCCTATTGATATGCAGTGCCCTGGCATGAGGCTAGTCCTGCTGTGAATTGATATGCTATTTTATTCTGTTCTCTGGGACAGCCTCCTGTGGTGTGGCTGTCTCTCTGAAAGGGTGTTAACACCCTCCCAAAGCAGCAGAGAGTGGCAAAACCCAAGGCTACAGTCCTGACAAAAGTGGCAAGGGAAGCGTGTTTGTTGGGAATACACATAGTTCTTTCACAGCTGAGTTAGGTTCACATGGCTGGAACATGTGTGATATCAAATTACTGTGGCTGTAATAATTATGTGAAATACCATAACACATTTTTAAAGATTATTCTGCAACCAAGACTGTATATTCTTACAATTATGGATTCTTGTCACAGGATGCATATCTTAAATGCAGACCCTGTGCTGCAGAGTCTTGGATGTCACTGCATCTGTCAAATGTGCACCTGTGATCTGTGAACATGCTATGTGCCACTGGACAGCAGGTGATGCAGATCAGGCTACTGATGATGCAGGGTACAATTGTACACTATGCTTTTGGTTTATGAAAATGTACACTGATTGGCAGATTATGTTATCAGAGAAGTAATAACCTGCATTATTTTATTGGTTAATAAAAATCAAAACGGTGGGGCGCTGTTGAGCAGCCGACAAAATGGCTGCCTACCTTTTCAGCTCCGTGTGCTGCCGCTTTATATCTGCTTCCATCTGCGGTTTAACATCTTGCCCCATCTTCAAACCCAGCTCCTGCCTTCCAGACACTTGGAGCTACCTACCTGTGAAATTTCGGCCCGAACCGGTCCTTCTGAGCCTGGGTCGGTCCATCGGCGTTGCCCCCCGTAGTGGGCCGACTGGGCCGGGCTCGCCGCTGCCTGCGGCCCTGCGGCTCATGTGATCCTACTACCTGCCTCCCTCGCTTGGACGCTGGCCTACTGCCGCCTGGACGCTGGGGCTGATCTGGAGCGCGGGGGCCGCCTTCACCATCCTACTGCGCGTGGGTGGATCCCGCGTCGAACTTCACCGCCTGGGATCTCCCGTGGCCGGCTGCCGCTATGCGCTCTCATGGCGCCGCTACCTGGTTCCCTCCCTCCCGCGGAGAAAATCTCCCCCGCCGGGCCTGCAGCCGGGGAACTTTGCAGTGCACTTCTGTGCCGCCAGACGTGTGTGATACCCGCGGGTGACGGGTGGAATGGCTGGGGACCCTGTCATCTGGATTGATCGCTGGCTTGAGGTGAGGAGCCGGGGTGGCTGCCGTGCGCGGGTGTCCCTGTGATCCCTCCGCTCTGCTTGCGGCCCTCGTGCACTCACCCGTGTTATACACCCCTGGGGCCTCGCGACACCAGCCCGTTCTCCTGTTACCTGTTGGGGCATCCCCCCGGACACGGCCTCCCCTGATAGCTCCAGATGACTCTGTGAGTTACTGCGACACCATTTGGAAGAGAGTGGGTTCGTCCATTTGCCCATCACTCTACATAGCCCCAGGTCATAAATCACATAATGGCCAACAGATCCAGGAATACCAGCAAGACTGGGGCTATGGATAAATTTGCAAAAGCCACCTCGAGATCTGAATCGGCCCATTCTTCATGCGATCAGACCGACACACCGCTCCCTGCGGAGGGGCCTCAGGCAGACCTGACGGTCATGATGGAAACTATGGCCAGAAACTTCGCTGCATTTCATGAAAAGCTCGACGACATCAATGCGAATGTGGCATCGCTTAGGGCCAAGTTGGATCAACAGGGGACGCGGCTCACTGAGGCTGAAAATAGAATTGGTGCCAGCGAAGACACTGTAGCCACACTGCAGAGTACAGTGGCCACCCTTGTCACGGACATGAAATCAGTGAAGGCTAAGTGTGATGACCTCGAATCCAGATCGAGGAGGAATAATATACGCATTATTGGGGTCCCGGAAAACGCGCTGAAGGGCCGACTCGAACTGGCTGTTGAGAACCTCTTGAAGGATCTATTGGGCAACCCGGCTTTGTCCCCTTTCTTCACGATCGAGAGGGCCCACAGGGCACTGGCCCCACGTCCCAGGCCTGGGGACTTTCCAAGACCCATCATTGCGAAGATCCTGAGTTTTAAAGATCGCAACCAAATCCTCCGCCTCGCACGTGAGAAGGGTGAGCTCAGAATGGACTCGCAGGTGATCTGAATTTTCCCTGACTTCTCGACTGGAGTCCAGCAGGAACGTCGCCAATTCCTTGGAGTTAAGAAACTGCTTAGGGAAAGGAACATTCCATATGCCATACTATTCCCTGCACGTTTGAAATGCACATTCAACAACAAACTTTACTTCTTTACGGTGCCTTCAGAGGCGGTGAAATTCATAGAGGCACACATTCCCCCTCATCCACCCACTGAGGATATGATGCAGAATGACTGAACTCCATCTGAGGCTTGCTCCCTCTGATCGCCCTATGGCCGGGCGTCCTTATGGCTATACAAGTATTTGGTTGTTCTATTTACATTTCCTGTAGCCCTGGCTGTACTCACTGTACCTAATCTCTTGAAAACGCAGTTTACCATAATACTGAACCTCTCATCTTTTCCATGTTGACTTCTTAATGTTGTTTATTGTAACGTTCCTCTGTTCCACACGCAGGCCCGGTATAGATGCAGCGACATGCATTTTTATACCGCAAACACTGCTTGTTTTCTCAAGGACCCCACTGGGCTCCAAGCGTGCTAGCGAACGGCAATAGCGCACCCCATTGCGATTGCACTGTTTGTTATACTGTTGTTATGGGTTAGCCCCTGTTGGGCTCCTGCACCAGCTGGCTCGGGTTTGGGTCGATCCGGCGGTGCACAGGGAGGGTGGGTTGGCGCATACACTACTATATTTGGGTTAGTGGTGAGGGAGGTGGGTGGGAAGGGGGTGTTATCAAAAAAAGGCACACGAGGTTGTATGGTGCGAGCATTAAAGGCCCATGAATGCATGTTCGACTTCAAACGTTGGGGCACACACCACTGCCGGGTCTGGGATGTCCACTAAAAATGTGTGCAGTATATTAGGACATTTACTACTGCAATGTCATAGCGTACACTAACAGACACAACTGCAAGTTACTGCTCCTACAGGAGACGCACTCCAATGGCCTCATACCAAGAACCATGGCCCCTGCATGGGGACCGGCGAGATTCTTCACCTCCTATTCCACTCAATCCAGGGGTGTTCTAACGATGGTCCACAAATCCATTAAGTTTACACTGCGCAAAAACTACACCAACCCTGAAGGTCGTTATGTAATACTGCACTGCACTCTGGCTAACAAAGAATATTTACTTGTTAATACCTACTGTCCTAATGTGGATTCCCCCGAATTTTTTGACAACATCACCACCATACTGCTGGGATTTGTGGGCATACCGATCCTGTGGGGTGGGGACTTCAATCTTATCCTCGACACGGTCCTGGACAGAACTGGAATTTCCGGTGCTGCACGCAGACTGCAAGCCCACATTATGACACTTGACATCTGTGACGCTTGGAGACAGCTACACCCCCAACGGAGAGACTACACCTACTACTCATCAGTGCACGATAGCTCCTCTAGAATAGACCTATTTCTTGTATCAAAAGGAGTCATGGTTGGGGTGGTGGAAGCCCAGATTTTACCTCGCACACTGTCTGATCATGCCCCAATTACACTCTCGGTGAGGCTGGGGATACCTGTCCCGACGTTCACCACCTGGCGTTTCAAATCCGAGGCCCTTAGGGATGTTGTATTTAGGGCTGATATACTTGCTGACATTCTGTCTTTCTTTGAACACAACTCTCTTTCTGACACCTCGGCTGCAGTCAGGTGGGACGCCTTCAAAGTGTATATTAGGGGTATGTCCATCTCCCGGGAGGCTGGGGTGTTGAAATCGATCAGAGCCGCACTGGATCGATCCGAAACCAAACTGAAGCAATTGGAACTACAATGTGCCACTAGGGCTGACCCTGCCATACTTGCTCAGGTCACCGATGAACTCCAGGCATACAACAAGCTCGCCGTCAGTGAAACACAATACTTTACCCGCCCGCAGGCAGCCAGGAAATATGGAGAGGGAGACAGGCCTGGGAGAACATTAGCGACGCTATTAAAATGGGAGTCTGGCCGGACGCAGATCACCTCTATTAAAGATAAACATGGCAACGCACAATGGGACGACCAACAAATCCTAGATGCGTTCGCTGAGTTCTACAGGTCCCTCTACTCTCAACCCGCTGAACACACTGAACAACATATGCGTGAACTCCTCGACCAGATCCCCACCACAGAGATCTCCTCCGCTACCCGTGACGAACTGGACTCCCCAATCACACTAGATGAAATTGTAACAGCCATTTCTGACCTGCCCAAAGGCAAGGCCCCGGGACCTGACGGCCTAACCGCCGATTTCTACCAAGAGCACGTTGCCATAATCGCCCCCAGGCTGCTTGAGGTCTGGGACGAATCGCTCCGTGCCTCTATCCTCCCCCTCTCCATGCGCAAAGCGGCCATTACAGTGCTGCTCAAGCCTAGCAAACCTGACAATGAATGTGGGTCCTATAGACCCCTCTCCCTTATGAATCTCGACACAAAGATTTTTGCAAAAATTATAGCTAACCGATTCCTGCCCATTATGACGTATTTAGTCCATGAAGACCAGGCCGGCTTTGTACCCGGTAGGTCTACCTCCCACAATATCAGGAGACTGTTTAACGTGATGTCCCGCATTGATCAAGATGTACAGGCTGTGGCGGTTACACTTGATGCCCAGAAGGCCTTTGATATGGTCTCCTGGAAATACACATGGCTAGTGCTGGAGACCATGGTCATAGGCCCAAACATGATTAGGTTCATCAAATTACTGTACACTTCTCCTGTGGCGCGGGTTAGGACCAATACACTGACATCTGACCTGTTCACACTCTTCAGGGGCACCCGACATGGATGCCCCTTCTCTCCTATTTTGTTTGCCCTGGCAATAGAACCGATGGCAGACTTTGTCCGTGCTCATCACGCCCGCAAGGGAATAAGACTGAAAGACAGTCCTGAAATTATATCTTTATATGCGGATGATGTTTTACTATACATCAGAGACCCCGCAACACACCTTGACCCCATACTAAGGGACATCACCCGCATTGGCACCCACTCTGGTTTCACTATTAACTACTCCAAATCAGAGATCTTCCCACTCACTAAGTCCACCCGACAACCCACCACTGAATACCCTCTCCGCTGGTCACCGAATGGTATAAAATATCTGGGTGTGCAAATAACGCTAGACAAATCCACCCTCATCGCCAACAACTATTCCGCCATATCACAAATAGCTGAGACTAAACTCCTACGGTGGCGTGCCCTCCCACTATCCATTGCTGGACGGCTCTCCCTCATAAAAATGATCCTACTCCCCAAACTGTTGTATACGTTTAGCAACGTACCCGTATGGCCCGGGAGGCGATATTTTACTAGACTACACACACTATGTGCACAGTTTCTCTGGCACTCTGGCGCAGTACGCAAAAAGTGGTCAGACATGGCACTCCCATATAAACAAGGAGGATTCATGGCTCCAGATCTATCACTTTATTGGTCCGCGGCACAGGCCCAACATGCCACCCACTGGTACCCTGGCACCCCGGTGCGTCCCCATATCAAACTGGAACGAATGGCAGCTGCTGGTATCAATCTAATGTCCCTCATACTACACCGGCACTACACACCAGACTCTCCCATTGACCCAATCAGCACGACCCTTCAAGCCTGGGCTCGCTTGCTATCTCAGACACCTGAAGCCTCTCCATACTACAAGTGGCTTCCGGTATGGGCCTTTCCCGGCTTGGAACCCACTCATGATGCGGCACTGGCCCGACACTGGGGGACGCTGGGATGCCAAGCACTGACGGACTTCTACCCCGAGGGCAGGTTCATCGACCCCCAAACTTGGAAACCGGGGCACACCGGGTCCGCCTTGGAGACCCTCCAATACTACAGACTGCGAGCTGCGTTTCGCACCAAATGGCCCACATTCCCCGATGAGCCCCCAGACAACTCATCCATTGCATATATTGCCAATTCTGGAGGTGCCCATGGAGTAGTCTCACCACTTTACAAGATCCTACAAGAGGCTAACCCTACTCCCACTCTCAAGGCACGTGATGAATGGGCTGGCGAACTAGATCTAGAAATATCAGATAGGGTTTGGGGGGATATGTGCCTACACACTCGGAAAGTCTCCCTTAATTTCCGTTTTTCGCACCATGCAGTACAAACTTCTAAATAGACTTTACTACACTCCACACAGGACCTCGAGGTTCGCCCGTGATACGGCGCACCCCTGCCCCCGCTGCGGAGCGATGGCAGCTGACCATTTACACATGTTCTGGTCTTGTGACAAATTGCTGAGGTTCTGGGAAAGCATCCTAGAAACGCTCACGGCTATCACTGACACAATGATTGACCCTGATCCTTTAGCCGTCCTCTTTGGAGCCTGGAAAACAGATGACACCAGACGTTTGGCCAAGTTTCTTAATATTGGGTGCATAATTGCCAAAAAATGCATACTTCAGAACTGGAAAAGTCCCATCCCCCCGGTCCACCAGAAATGGCTCCATATGCTTACTTGGGCACGGAACTGTGAGGAGGAATTTATATCCATGCTCCCCGTCACCTCTCAACCCAAGAATATCTGGGTAGAATTTAATTCGTACCTTAACAGTCGTAGTGAAGACACACCCGGCTCTGGATCGTCCCCCACCCCGTCAGTGTCCACTGCTACAACATAAACTCGTACTCATATGCATTTTGTATGATTATTGTCTGACATTATTGTGATTTTGTACAACTGCACATGCATTGCTCCACCTAATGTTTCTCACTTGTACTTGATGCCTTGATGTATGTACCACGTAACCTCTGCCGCCAAAAATAAAAGTTTAAAAAAAAAAAATAATCAAAACAAATACAGGGCTCATACACACTTGCCAGATGTCAATTCCTCACATATATATTCCTAAGCAACATGAACAACACAAAGAATCAAGCATAAGTAGATATTGACTTCAAGCGGAAAAACAATGATGTCACCTACAAAGGGGCACAGTTACAAAAATGCAGTGGTGGAGTGCCACTGTTCATGAGGCATCACTGTTTATCTGCTGTGCTTCAATGTAGTGCACCATTGTCCATTCTCTCTGCCTACTGGCCCCTCTCTGATGATTCATGAAATAGCTGCCTGAGTTGACACTCTGTAAGAGTAGGCTACTGGGCTAGGAATAAAGCTCAGGGGCAACTTGTTTGTCTTGGAAGCAAGACAACGCATAGACACAAATCCCGGTTTCGCGCTTAGAAACTGGTCTCTGGTATTAGAAATGTTATAAAAGAACAATTATCATTATAATTATCCCCTTATTGTTTCAAGGTGGAAACCAACAAAGTAGTATCACGGGTCAGAAGGACACAGTGTTGTTTACCACGACTAGTTTGCGGTCACGCCACAACTTATCTCACGCTTATGCTCAGGACGCCTTGTGTTTACCTAAATTTCTTGTGTCTCCTCTCCTTTACAATGCAACACATTGGAAGCTGCACATGTTCAAGTTTCCTTCAGCGTACCTGTGCCAGCTGATTCAAAACTCACGGGTTCTCTCTCCCACAATGTTTCCACCTCTATGTTTTATGATGCTGCCATGGGACTTCCCTGGTGTAATGTCAAAGTCCTTCTCTGTTTGATTCATATTCTGTATTAGTCCAGTGGTTGTCTTTTCCTCCCCTTCATATGTTTTCCTTCACAGGTATAATTAGAGTGTTTGGAAGACAGTAACAGATACTGGTTTGTTCTTCATATCTTTCTTCATTGGATGTTTTTGAAGGTGTGATGGTGATATGTTCCTTAAGGAAATCCTCATTGGAGTCCTTGACTCTCCCGGTGAAGTCCCACCTGCCTTACCCCTAGGGAGGCTATTGCAGAGCGGGCTCTTCTCCCTGGGCTGACAGTGAAGGCTCCACGCTAGGAAGAAGTGATGGAATGCCACGATTCGTCACAGTAGGATATCCAGTGCATACTTGAAGCTCAACCCATCCATGACTGAATTCCAACTCCTCCCCATCAACACCGAACACCCAAATATACAGACCTGGCTATCAACCATGAATCCTGAGGACTTCACACCCAAGTTTGGCTCCTGCGCCAAGTCCCTCCAGTTCCACATTGACAAATACCTCTCCTCCAAGACACACATAGCTATGAAAACTGAAACAGTTTGGTATCAGCTCTCCCCCTGTGTAATGTCAAGCCCTTCCTCCCTCAGGACATCTTTAGAGCCACTGTTCAAGCACTGGTCCTATCCCACCTGGATGGGGGCAATGCCCTCCTTGAAGGCCTCCCGTCATCCTGCATTGTGCCACTGAGAAGTCTCCTGTATGCTGCACACTACATCAAGGTTCTACGCAGATACGACCACATCACCCCGGCCCTCATTGACTTTTACTGGCTCCCACTGCACACATTAATCACCTTCAAGTGTTGCTGCAACATCTATAAGGCAGATGGCCCTCAAGTCACCAAGTTACCTTGCAGAGAAAGACAGCATCTCCGGCGGACGAGGCACCACCAGAATTCAGGACAGGTGCAAAGTGGAAATCCACTGTTGCAAAATGAAAGGACCAGAAGTAGTCTCTTCACCTCAACACCTAGGCCATCACGTCACCCCCTGCAGCACCCGACTTGCAAGATGCCGCCTGTGCCTCTCCTCCCTGCCACCCTGTACAGTTGTACCCCTCCTCTGTTTCTGTTTGTATCCTACCCATGCTGTATATATGTTCTGTTGTTACCTCTGAAAAGTGCTCCATTATGCATCTGCACTGTTGTATACCCCTGAAAAGAACTCTGTTGTGTATGTGTCTTGTTGCATACCTCTGTAAAGCAGTCCATTCCTTCTCGGAACTAGGTCAGTGCTCAATTAATATAATGATAATAATAATAATAATAATAATAATAATAATAATAATAATAATAATAATAATAATAGTCATAATAATAATTATAATAATAATAATAATAATGTTATTAATAATAATATGAATAATAATGCTTCAATTTTAGCAGAATTCTTCAAGTACTGCTTGAGAGACTAGTGTTAAGCAGGTATAAATGTTGACTGCTGGCTTGCTGAGGAAGTGTATCTCTTCATTATCTAACATCATCAAAGTTATGGTTGGTTTTTCAAAAATGTATAGAAATTAATAGTTCTGCTTGACAATGTCGAGTTGATGGGATCAGTTGCAAAGGTTTACATTTGATGTTGTTTGGTAAGCATGCACCAATATTTCAGTCGCAATGACATGAGAATGAACCACACCGACCAGCCATATAATGCAAACTTTCATGTGGTTGTCTGAATATTTGATAGCTGACTGTCTTGGGTGGATAAAGCTATGTTCAAAATTGGGCTACTCTCTAAGACAAAGACACTTTCCTCAAAAGGGGGAAAATGTATGTTTTTGATTATGCCTAGTCAAATTTATACAAACGTTCCCTGAGAAACTATGTCAGCGCAATTGCCATATTATGGTTAATATGGGGGAGCTGTCCAAAATATTGCAACAAGTAAATCTCTCTTGTGAGTTCAAATGAAATCAGGAAGCCTGAATGCGGATGTGGGCATTGTACAAAGATAAAGTCCACATTGTCATAGTGCTGTTGAATGTTGACGCTGCTTGATGATACGTAGCAGGCAATGTAACTTCCACGCTTCCAAGCCTTTAAGAAACAAGTATCGTACCCTCTGGGGCAAAGCTGTCGCAGGACAAGGCTATGGTGTTGAATGACGCTGGTATGCAGGAGACGCTGCAAGATGATACGTAGCACGCAATGCAACTTCCATGCTGCCGAGCCTTTGAGAACCAAGGATTGGACCCTCTGCAGCATAGCCCTTGCAGGACAAGGCCATGGAGTTGAGCAACCCAGGTTCGCAGGACACGCTGCCAGATGATACGTAGCAAGCAGCGCAACTTCCACGCTTCCGAGCCTTTAAGAACCAAGGATCTGACCCTCTGCGGCAAAGCCCTCACAGGACAAGGCTGTGGTGTTGAGCGACTAATGTGTTTTTGCGATGAAGGGGTCAGAACGGATTGGGGAATCGAACAGTGCGAGAATGCAGCACAGCTGTCGACCAGCAGCAACCGCAAGGTAGGAAAGGTGCGGGCAGGGGTCGCAGCCATTACTGTGTCCTACTAAATCGCCTTACCTCACACATACTTTCCGTTCCAATTTTTCACTACCACTACTGTTTTCTTGCACTTCTTTTGCATCTCCTGCTTGTATTTCCTTTTAGGTGAACTCCTGAAACTATTTTCCCCTTCACTTTGTATTAGGCCACGGCTCTGTTCTCATGATTTGGTTTTTCCAATATGCCTTTCTCCTCTTCTCTGGCTTCCTGCTCTCCCCCTGGGGTGCTCTGAGCTGGCTCTCACGGTTGGTATTCATTGTCTGTGGCTGTTCTGTTGTTCTCTGTACTCTGTTGTAGAATTTCTGTTTTTCCCTGCACTCTGTTGTAGAAGTTATAACTGTACTGTAACCTACTGTTATTAGCCTGTTCCCTTTATCTGTGGATCCCAGTGTACTGTCTACTCCCTCCCCCTCCCATCGTTCCCCTTCCTTGCACCACAGTTGCTCAGCCTTGCGATGTGCCTCCTCTCCACCCTCCCGCACCCACTATGGTGCCCTCTATTTCCCCCATCTTCTCTAACTGTTTCTCTATCTCCTATCCTTCTCCTCTCACTAAGTCAGGTAGTTTAAGAAGGACACACTGGTCTCCGTCCAGGCCTTCCCATCACTAACACCTATGGCAGTGCTTCCCCTAGAGAGACTCCTACCAACATCCTCTTTGTCATTCTTTCACCCAACCTATGGGCCCTTCATATGGTTGCTCGGCTCTCTCCTTACTCCTATCCACCAATTAATGCTGGTGAATGCTGGGAGGTCCTCTTAGCCTCCTTCCATTCCTCCAGATGTCTATCTCAATGGTACCATCCTGGTACAAGGGCCTCAGCCAAACCTTCTACTTTTCAATAGGTGTCTCCCTCGCCTCATCAAGGTTCTTCCATCAGCCAACCCGGCAACCTCTGTGCTGTGCCCTCGGCCTCCTTCATCCACCACCCTGGCTCCCTTGCCATCTTCCTTCATGGCTCCCTTGCCAACCATTCCCTCCACTACTCTGGCTCCTTTATCACCCCCTCCCTCTGTGAAAACAAAGAAATTGATATGAGGCCGGGAAGCCCAAAGGAAACACACCAACACAGGCTACAAAGAACATACAAAGTGCTTTATTCAAAAGCTACAACAATTACCAAAACGTCAATTGACAAACGGATAGCTATTCGGCTCTCAGAGTAACAGAACGAACTTCAACGAGAGTTCACTGCGTTAGTGTGAGAGACCGTACATTGGGATACTCGTGCTTTTATACTCTTTGTCCAGCTCTGGCCAACCCCCTCGCGGGTTAACCATTCTTAGGACCAGGCCTAGGGTTCCTTGCCAGGTCAATCCCATAATGTATGCATTTTGATGAGTTCCGCTGATACAGTTGTTCATTTACACATAGGTCAGGGATAGGATAAGGTCTCAGTTCGCGACCCCAACAAGTGGCCTGCAGGCATATTACTTATTCATGTGTGTGGAGGTCACAACGGCCAGAATCCCACTCGAAATGTCATTCGGCCTCCATTTTGGTGTTCAGGGTGACTTCCACATTGCAAGAGAACCTAAAATGGCGGCTAAATCCAAGATGGCGATTTACACAGTACATTAAGGTCAAGACCTTGCCGCAGAATCTATTTACACAATGTTTTAGACAACTTGGCGTAGGCCAACACACATTCAAACAATGCAATAGGAGGTATAATATTATTTCGATTCCGACACTCCACTACTCCGGCTCCCTTGCCAGCACTGGCTCTCTTTGCTCCCTTGCATCCCTCATCCTCTAACTCTCTGGCTCCTCTGCTTATTACTCATTTTCATTATCACTGATACTCCATTCGAGAATTTAGAAAAGTAGATTACTATTTTGGCTGAAGCGTGAAATGCTAAAAGTAATTGTATACTCTGTTTTACTTTGTGGCTGTGGGGAACGCCATATATTATTAGCTGCATGGTTGGCCGAATTCCTTTCTAATGTTGTGTCTCTGCGCAACTGCATATGGGTCACCAGAGTCCTATTAACTGCTGTCAAACACTCCTCTGACATTTGCAACCTCCTTGAACTGCTGGATTTAGTTGTTCTCGCTCTTACAGAGACATGGCTTTACGCCAGCTCTGTCACAAGTTTTGACACAATACTCCCTGTGGACTACAAGATACTCTCCGATCCCAGGCCCAACAGGCCTGGATTTGCAGTGGCCCTGATCTTTCCTGAGTGAATTTCTGTATCCATCATTCGAACCACAACCTACTCCTCCGGTGAATGCCTGGTCTGCAGGCTCTCTATTTCTCCTGGCTCCTCTCTGACCCTGGTCAACTTCTGCGGGCCACCTGGCCAACCACCCTATTCCTCTCTGAATGGGCTAACCTCATTTCTTCTCTCCTGTCCTCTGCCTCCCAGCTTCTCCTCCTTGTGGATCTGAACATCAACCTGGACTTGTTTCCATGTGGTAATATCTCAGCAAAAAATGTTGCCATACAAGAATGGCGTCATTTTCTGCGGCAATATTACACCATGGAACCTTCAGGGTCACCCCCGCAACCCTCATATTTTTTTTAAGGGAGCGTCGGACACCCCCACAACCTCTGCTCCCATTTACCCCATAAATTATCCTCATAAATAATGTTGCCTATGCTGTTTCCCAGCTACCGTTTATATGGGGACATTATTTATTGGGATAATATTACCTGATACCCTTGAATCTCCTGATTCATAGAGGCTTTTCTGCAACTCTCTCTCCCTTTCCATTTTATCCTCGGATCTGACCCATTCTGCCAGACACACCCAATGATTGACCCTGATCCTTTAGCCGTCCTCTTTGGAGCCTGGAAAACAGATGACACCAGACGTTTGGCCAAGTTTCTTAATATTGGGTGCATAATTGCCAAAAAATGCATACTTCAGAACTGGAAAAGTCCCATCCCCCCGGTCCACCAGAAATGGCTCCATATGCTTACTTGGGCACGGAACTGTGAGGAGGAATTTATATCCATGCTCCCCGTCACCTCTCGACCCAAGAATATCTGGGTAGAATTTAATTCGTACCTTAACAGTCGTAGTGAAGACACACCCGGCTCTGGATCGTCCCCCACCCCGTCAGTGTCCACTGCTACAACATAAACTCGTACTCATATGCATTTTGTATGATTATTGTCTGACATTATTGTGATTTTGTACAACTGCACATGCATTGCTCCACCTAATGTTTCTCACTTGTACTTGATGCCTTGATGTATGTAGCACGTAACCTCTGCCGCCAAAAATAAAAGTTTAAAAAAAAAAAATAATCAAAACAAATACAGGGCTCATACACACTTGCCAGATGTCAATTCCTCACATATATATTCCTAAGCAACATGAACAACACAAAGAATCAAGCATAAGTAGATATTGACTTCAAGCGGAAAAACAATGATGTCACCTACAAAGGGGCACAGTTACAAAAATGCAGTGGTGGAGTGCCACTGTTCATGAGGCATCACTGTTTATCTGCTGTGCTTCAATGTAGTGCACCATTGTCCATTCTCTCTGCCTACTGGCCCCTCTCTGATGATTCATGAAATAGCTGCCTGAGTTGACACTCTGTAAGAGTAGGCTACTGGGCTAGGAATAAAGCTCAGGGGCAACTTGTTTGTCTTGGAAGCAAGACAACGCATAGACACAAATCCCGGTTTCGCGCTTAGAAACTGGTCTCTGGTATTAGAAATGTTATAAAAGAACAATTATCATTATAATTATCCCCTTATTGTTTCAAGGTGGAAACCAACAAAGTAGTATCACGGGTCAGAAGGACACAGTGTTGTTTGCCACGACTAGTTTGCGGTCACGCCACAACTTATCTCACGCTTATGCTCAGGACGCCTTGTGTTTACCTAAATTTCTTGTGTCTCCTCTCCTTTACAATGCAACACATTGGAAGCTGCACATGTTCAAGTTTCCTTCAGCGTACCTGTGCCAGCTGATTCAAAACTCACGGGTTCTCTCTCCCACAATGTTTCCACCTCTATGTTTTATGATGCTGCCATGGGACTTCCCTGGTGTAATGTCAAAGTCCTTCTCTGTTTGATTCATATTCTGTATTAGTCCAGTGGTTGTCTTTTCCTCCCCTTCATATGTTTTCCTTCACAGGTATAATTAGAGTGTTTGGAAGACAGTAACAGATACTGGTTTGTTCTTCATATCTTTCTTCATTGGATGTTTTTGAAGGTGTGATGGTGATATGTTCCTTAAGGAGATCCTCATTGGAGTCCTTGACTCTCCCGGTGAAGTCCCACCTGCCTTACCCCTAGGGAGGCTATTGCAGAGCGGGCTCTTCTCCCTGGGCTGACAGTGAAGGCTCCACGCTAGGAAGAAGTGATGGAATGCCACGATTCGTCACAGTAGGATATCCAGTGCATACTTGAAGCTCAACCCATCCATGACTGAATTCCAACTCCTCCCCATCAACACCGAACACCCAAATATACAGACCTGGCTATCAACCATGAATCCTGAGGACTTCACACCCAAGTTTGGCTCCTGCGCCAAGTCCCTCCAGTTCCACATTGACAAATACCTCTCCTCCAAGACACACATAGCTATGAAAACTGAAACAGTTTGGTATCAGCTCTCCCCCTGTGTAATGTCAAGCCCTTCCTCCCTCAGGACATCTTTAGAGCCACTGTTCAAGCACTGGTCCTATCCCACCTGGATGGGGGCAATGCCCTCCTTGAAGGCCTCCCGTCATCCTGCATTGTGCCACTGAGAAGTCTCCTGTATGCTGCACACTACATCAAGGTTCTACGCAGATACGACCACATCACCCCGGCCCTCATTGACTTTTACTGGCTCCCACTGCACACATTAATCACCTTCAAGTGTTGCTGCAACATCTATAAGGCAGATGGCCCTCGAGTCACCAAGTTACCTTGCAGAGAAAGACAGCATCTCCGGCGGACGAGGCACCACCAGAATTCAGGACAGGTGCAAAGTGGAAATCCACTGTTGCAAAATGAAAGGACCAGAAGTAGTCTCTTCACCTCAACACCTAGGCCATCACGTCACCCCCTGCAGCACCCGACTTGCAAGATGCCGCCTGTGCCTCTCCTCCCTGCCACCCTGTACAGTTGTACCCCTCCTCTGTGTCTGTTTGTATCCTACCCATGCTGTATATATGTTCTGTTGTTACCTCTGAAAAGTGCTCCATTATGCATCTGCACTGTTGTATACCCCTGAAAAGAACTCTGTTGTGTATGTGTCTTGTTGCATACCTCTGTAAAGCAGTCCATTCCTTCTCGGAACTAGGTCAGTGCTCAATTAATATAATAATAATAATAATAATAATAATAATAATAATAATAATAATAATAATAGTCATAATAATAATTATAATAATAATAATAATGTTATTAATAATAATATGAATAATAATGCTTCAATTTTAGCAGAATTCTTCAAGTACTGCTTGAGAGACTAGTGTTAAGCAGGTATAAATGTTGACTGCTGGCTTGCTGAGGAAGTGTATCTCTTCATTATCTAACATCATCAAAGTTATGGTTGGTTTTTCAAAAATGTATAGAAATTAATAGTTCTGCTTGACAATGTCGAGTTGATGGGATCAGTTGCAAAGGTTTACATTTGATGTTGTTTGGTAAGCATGCACCAATATTTCAGTCGCAATGACATGAGAATGAACCACACCGACCAGCCATATAATGCAAACTTTCATGTGGTTGTCTGAATATTTGATAGCTGACTGTCTTGGGTGGATAAAGCTATGTTCAAAATTGGGCTACTCTCTAAGACAAAGACACTTTCCTCAAAAGGGGGAAAATGTATGTTTTTGATTATGCCTAGTCAAATTTATACAAACGTTCCCTGAGAAACTATGTCAGCGCAATTGCCATATTATGGTTAATATGGGGGAGCTGTCCAAAATATTGCAACAAGTAAATCTCTCTTGTGAGTTCAAATGAAATCAGGAAGCCTGAATGCGGATGTGGGCATTGTACAAAGATAAAGTCCACATTGTCATAGTGCTGTTGAATGTTGACGCTGCTTGATGATACGTAGCAGGCAATGTAACTTCCACGCTTCCAAGCCTTTAAGAAACAAGTATCGTACCCTCTGGGGCAAAGCTGTCGCAGGACAAGGCTATGGTGTTGAATGACGCTGGTATGCAGAAGACGCTGCAAGATGATACGTAGCACGCAATGCAACTTCCATGCTGCCGAGCCTTTGAGAACCAAGGATTGGACCCTCTGCAGCATAGCCCTTGCAGGACAAGGCCATGGAGTTGAGCAACCCAGGTTCGCAGGACACGCTGCCAGATGATACGTAGCAAGCAGCGCAACTTCCATGCTTCCGAGCCTTTAAGAACCAAGGATCTGACCCTCTGCGGCAAAGCCCTCACAGGACAAGGCTGTGGTGTTGAGCGACTAATGTGTTTTTGCGATGAAGGGGTCAGAACGGATTGGGGAATCGAACAGTGCGAGCATGCAGCACAGCTGTCGACCAGCAGCAACCGCAAGGTAGGAAAGGTGCGGGCAGGGGTCGCAGCCATTACTGTGTCCTACTAAATCGCCTTACCTCACACATACTTTCCGTTCCAATTTTTCACTACCACTACTGTTTTCTTGCACTTCTTTTGCATCTCCTGCTTGTATTTCCTTTTAGGTGAACTCCTGAAACTATTTTCCCCTTCACTTTGTATTAGGCCACGGCTCTGTTCTCATGATTTGGTTTTTCCAATATGCCTTTCTCCTCTTCTCTGGCTTCCTGCTCTCCCCCTGGGGTGCTCTGAGCTGGCTCTCATGGTTGGTATTCATTGTCTGTGGCTGTTCTGTTGTTCTCTGTACTCTGTTGTAGAAGTTCTGTTTTTCCCTGCACTCTGTTGTAGAAGTTATAACTGTACTGTAACCTACTGTTATTAGCCTGTCCCCTTTATCTGTGGATCCCAGTGTACTGTCTACTCCCTCCCCCTCCCATCGTTCCCCTTCCTTGCACCACAGTTGCTCAGCCTTGCGATGTGCCTCCTCTCCACCCTCCCGCACCCACTATGGTGCCCTCTATTTCCCCCATCTTCTCTAACTGTTTCTCTATCTCCTATCCTTCTCCTCTCACTAAGTCAGGTAGTTTAAGAAGGACACACTGGTCTCCGTCCAGGCCTTCCCATCACTAACACCTATGGCAGTGCTTCCCCTAGAGAGACTCCTACCAACATCCTCTTTGTCATTCTTTCACCCAACCTATGGGCCCTTCATATGGTTGCTCGGCTCTCTCCTTACTCCTATCCACCAATTAATGCTGGTGAATGCTGGGAGGTCCTCTTAGCCTCCTTCCATTCCTCCAGATGTCTATCTCAATGGTACCATCCTGGTACAAGGGCCTCAGCCAAACCTTCTACTTTTCAATAGGTGTCTCCCTCGCCTCATCAAGGTTCTTCCATCCGCCAACCCGGCAACCTCTGTGCTGTGCCCTCGGCCTCCTTCATCCACCACCCTGGCTCCCTTGCCATCTTCCTTCATGGCTCCCTTGCCAACCATTCCCTCCACTACTCTGGCTCCTTTATCACCCCCTCCCTCTGTGAAAACAAAGAAATTGATATGAGGCCGGGAAGCCCAAAGGAAACACACCAACACAGGCTACAAAGAACATACAAAGTGCTTTATTCAAAAGCTACAACAATTACCAAAACGTCAATTGACAAACGGATAGCTATTCGGCTCTCAGAGTAACAGAACAAACTTCAACGAGAGTTCACTGCGTTAGTGTGAGAGACCGTACATTGGGATACTCGTGCTTTTATACTCTTTGTCCAGCTCTGGCCAACCCCCTCGCGGGTTAACCATTCTTAGGACCAGGCCTAGGGTTCCTTGCCAGGTCAATCCCATAATGTATGCATTTTGATGAGTTCCGCTGATACAGTTGTTCATTTACACATAGGTCAGGGATAGGATAAGGTCTCAGTTCGCGACCCCAACAAGTGGCCTGCAGGCATATTACTTATTCATGTGTGTGGAGGTCACAACGGCCAGAATCCCACTCGAAATGTCATTCGGCCTCCATTTTGGTGTTCAGGGTGACTTCCACATTGCAAGAGAACCTAAAATGGCGGCTAAATCCAAGATGGCGATTTACACAGTACATTAAGGTCAAGACCTTGCCGCAGAATCTATTTACACGATGTTTTAGACAACTTGGCGTAGGCCAACACACATTCAAACAATGCAATAGGAGGTATAATATTATTTCGATTCCGACACTCCACTACTCCGGCTCCCTTGCCAGCACTGGCTCTCTTTGCTCCCTTGCATCCCTCATCCTCTAACTCTCTGGCTCCTCTGCTTATTACTCATTTTCATTATCACTGATACTCTATTCGAGAATTTAGAAAAGTAGATTACTATTTTGGCTGAAGCGTGAAATGCTAAAAGTAATTGTATACTCTGTTTTACTTTGTGGCTGTGGGGAACGCCATATATTATTAGCTGCATGGTTGGCCGAATTCCTTTCTAATGTTGTGTCTCTGCGCAACTGCATATGGGTCACCAGAGTCCTATTAACTGCTGTCAAACACTCCTCTGACATTTGCAACCTCCTTGAACTGCTGGATTTAGTTGTTCTCGCTCTTACAGAGACATGGCTTTACGCCAGCTCTGTCACAAGTTTTGACACAATACTCCCTGTGGACTACAAGATACTCTCCGATCCCAGGCCCAACAGGCCTGGATTTGCAGTGGCCCTGATCTTTCCTGAGTGAATTTCTGTATCCATCATTCGAACCACGACCTACTCCTCCGGTGAATGCCTGGTCTGCAGGCTCTCTATTTCTCCTGGCTCCTCTCTGACCCTGGTCACCTTCTGCGGGCCACCTGGCCAACCACCCTATTCCTCTCTGAATGGGCTAACCTCATTTCTTCTCTCCTGTCCTCTGCCTCCCAGCTTCTCCTCCTTGTGGATCTGAACATCAACCTGGACTTGTTTCCATGTGGTAATATCTCAGCAAAAAATTTTGCCATACAAGAATGGCGTCATTTTCTGCGGCAATATTACACCATGGAACCTTCAGGGTCACCCCCGCAACCCTCATATTTTTTTAAGGGAGCGTCGGACACCCCCACAACCTCTGCTCCCATTTACCCCATAAATTATCCTCATAAATAATGTTGCCTATGCTGTTTCCCAGCTACCGTTTATATGGGGACATTATTTATTGGGATAATATTACCTGATACCCTTGAATCTCCTGATTCATAGAGGCTTTTCTGCAACTCTCTCTCCCTTTCCATTTTATCCTCAGATCTGACCCATTCTGCCAGACACACCCATGATGCCCTCATCTCTTATGACATCCCTCTAACACTCGCACTGCTCCACTCACTTGGACTGACCACTTCTCTCTTCTCACTTTAAGCTTCCAGTTCCCCTGGTAATGGCCTACCCAGCACTGCCACCTGCCTTCTCGGTCATCCAACCCATGAAGAGAGTGTCAGTGGCAGACTTTGCCTCCACCCACTCTCCTGCACCTACTCCTGCAGCTGACTCCCATGCTGAGATAGCCCTTTCCAACGTTCACCTTTCTATATCTAACACTCTTGACACCCTTGCCCTGTCATGAGGATCCACCTGAGGCCTGCAAAAAAGTGCAATTCTTGGTATGACTCTGACCTGGTCACCGTGAAATGCATGTGCAGTGCAGCTGAACAGAAATGGAGAGCTTCAGGTACACCCTCCGAGACACTGGCCTGCTGCCTACTTCAAAGGCAATGTAGACTCTGCATCCTCTCTAAAAACAAAGTCTATATGCAAGCATGCATCTGCGCGGCATCTAACAACATGGACCAACTTTTTAAAATCTGCAAGGAACTGTCCATTCCTACTGGAGTATCTTCTTCTACCACACCCACCCAGGCCCTCTGCTCGGACCTGGCCTCTTATTTCACCAAAAAAACTCAGGACATCCTGTCCTCAATCTCATCTGCCCCCTCAGTCCCTCTACCTTGCTCATGCCCCCCTTGGTTGCCCCTTCTCCCCTTCTCCTCTCTGCCCTCTCTCCTGTCACACCTGATGAGATTTCCAGACAAGTCCCATCCATGAAAGTCTCATCCAAACAGGTGTCTCCCTGCGCCTCCAGAACCATGAAGGACAACATTGACTCTCTTGCTCCAGCCTTGGCTGATCTCTGCAACCACTCCTTTGCCAAAGGAGTTTTCCCCTCGCCTCGCAAGCACTCCCTTGTGCACCACCTGCTCAAAAAGCCCTCTGCCAGCCCCTCAAACCCAGCAAACTATCACTCAAACTGCCAGTTAACCCTCCATACTGAATTGTTTGTTTGTCTCCATGATCATCAGTCTGGCTTCAGAGCCGCCAGTGGCATGGAAACTACTCTTCTGAACACCCATGAAGATTTGCTCTCTAACCTTCACTCTAACTCTCCCTCATTCTTCAACTTCCTCAACCTTTCATCTGCTTTTGACACAGTGAGCCACAACATCCTGATCATCCGTCTCTGAGACACCCTGAGCATCATGGATCAGGCTCTGGCATGGCTATTCTCTTTCCTCTTGGACCGACCTTGCAAGGTTGAACTTGGGTCCTTCCTCTCCTACATCACACTCTCCACATGTGGCCTTCCCCAGGGATGTATCCTGTTGCCCTGGTTTTTCAATGTTTATGTGGCCCCCTTGGCCAACCTGATGTATACCTTTTCCTCTAACTTCCAGTGTTATGCTGATGACATGCAACTCTCTTCCAGGCTACCCTCGGCCTCCTCCTCCTCCTTGCTCATCCCTGACTGTCTCTACACTATTCAGGCATGATGTCCCTCCAATGACTTTGCCTTAATGCCAGTAAGACTGAGTTCCTTCTCATTGGGACCCCTGCTCCCACTTTTCCTCTTTCACTCTGGCCGGTCTCCCTTGTCCCTGTGCCCTCACCCACTTGTGAGGCAAAAACGTTCAGGGTCATCTTTGACTCCATTTTCTCCTTCTCTCCACACATCATGGACATCACCAAAAAGTCCCATTTCCAACGGCATCTCCTCAGTGGTATTCTACCTAAGTCTACCCTCTGCCCTCTGCAACTCATCCAAAAAAGGACTGTGAGACTTATCCTTGGCCTCAAGTCCAGGGACCACATCTTGCGGTTCTGAAAACCCTCCACTGGCTCCCGTTGGCTGCAAGGACCACGTTCAGGACCCTCTGTATTGCCCACAAGGCCGTCTGAGGCCGGGGCCCATACTATCTCCTTCAGTGACATTTTCTAAAACTGATCCCAAACCAAAATATTTAATGAAGCAAATTACAAATGAATAAACATTCATATTTTAACAAATTAACATAATAACAAGTCATTGTAAATAAGAACATATGTTTGCAGGCCAGATCTGCAGCTCAGTGGACAAAGACACTTACTGCAATTATCTGTATAGGACCTCATGGTTGCATGCTCAAATATATTTGCACAACATGTTTTCCTAATACCATGCAGTAGGGAATCAATATATATCTGTTAAAAGTCTGTAGTGCCCATGTAAACCCTCCAGGTATGAATGGTGAGCTGTAACCTACTACTGATATGATAAACTAACACCGTGAGGACCTCCAAAATCATGTTGTCTTAAATCTGTACACCCAATGTTCATGTGTGCCTTCATAAAAGAACCTCTTAAGTGCCAGGCTATTATGCAAGTATATGCAAAAAGGACGAGCATACTCGCCCTTGGCACTTAAAACGTATAATGCACAAATTAAAAAACACGTCTTCAATTGCATACGATTTACATAAATCCTCCTAATTCAAACATGATTTCACTTTTACTTACATATACTTCAGATATCAAACATGTATCAAAATTGAAATAACATATTGAAATAGCAAAAATCAATTATGGCTGCATAGTGCAAGCCAAATCTAACACTAAGGAACTTTTCAAGGTCCTTAGAGAGTTGCAATCACCTGCACCACCTCCATTCACTTGCATTAACAATGCTTCTTGGTGCTCCAACATACAAGCAGCCCTATTAAACAAAATTACCTTGTTGCAAAACAAAATAGAGTCCAAAAAACGTTTCATCGTAGACACTACCTCTAAGCCCATGGCCTCAATGCTAGTTACTCAAACCTGCCCTCTCTTCAACTTCTCCTCTCTTTGTCTAAGTTAAAACCCTCAAGATGCCAAGGTGACATCTGCCCAGCACCCATCATCAAGGAGGCTGCCAAAGAACTTGCGCCCTTCATCATCTCCTTAATTAGTACATCCTTTCGAAACAGGCATTGTGCCTAATAACCCCAAAGACGCTTGGGTCCGCCCATTACTCAAAAACCCAACTCTAGACCCCTCCACCCCTACGAATTACAGACCGATCACCGTGGTCCCATTGCTTCTCTAAATCATTGCTAGAGCGGCCTATTTGCAGATCCAGGAGCATTTAGAAACTAACAACCTCCTCGGCCTCAGGCAATCAGGCTTTAGGCCTAGGCACAGCACAGAAACTGCCTTAATTGACTTAAAGACTCAAATTGAGGAGCTAAAATACAAAGGCAAACTAGCCCTCCCCCTACTATTAGAGCTGTCGGCAGTGTTTGACTTAGTAGAACATTAAGTCCTCTGCTCGCACCTCATATCAGATGCACTCTTCTCCCACAAAGCCACAACGTGGATACAATCCTTCTTAGACAATAGATCAATGGGATTCTTCTCTCCCACGGCATCAGTCAACCCTGCGCCAGTCACATGCAGTGTCCCTCAAGGCTCCTGAGTATCTCCCACTCAATATAATAATTTTCCCAAGCCATTGTTTGACGACCTTGACCATCTTGGTGTCACCTACAGTAACTATGCAGATGACACCCAGATACTCATACATATTACTGGTGACTATGAGCAGATGCCAACATTCTTAACAATATCTACAGTATCATTCAAGCCTGGATGACCAAACAAGGAATGTGTCTAAGCGACGAGAAGACTGAGCTCCTCCTTCTAGAATCTAAGTTCAAACTCAATAAACTAAGTAAACACTTTGACGCTTTCAACATTGATGGCAAATCCATTAAGGTCTCCAAAGATGTGAAAACTCTTGGCATATACATCGACTCGTTAAACCTATCAAGACAGGTTAATGCATCAGCCTCATCCATCGCTTACACCTGTAAGTTAATTACTGCTTGCAGACCTTTTCTCTTCACACCTAACTGCATCACCTTAGCTAGAGCATTATCACTATCCAAGTTAGATTACTGCAACATACTCTATCTTGGATCAGGTCAACAGAATTTGAGAAAAATGCAAGTTCACCAAAATAATGACATCAGGGCTGCGCTGAATATTCCTAGATCACATCATATATCGGAGTCCAGACGGAACTTAATGTGACTCTCGGTCAAGCAAAGGATTGCCTACATAACTCTCTCACCCACAAATATCTCGCCACCCTAGCATCTAGCTATCTGACCAAAAACTTCACACACAATACCTCAGGCCGTCCTACGAGATTGTTGCAGGCACACTGTCTCAAAGTACCTGGCTTCAATCTTCAAAAGGCTGGAGAGAGCAGTTTCCCGGTACTTGCAGCCTGGTTATGGAACTCTCTACCACACTCACTAAGAACTGAACATGCCTTCCATCTATTCAGAAGGAACGCCAACATGTGGCTTCTTGCGCAAGATCCATAGATATTGTTCTGCCTCTCGGCCACTCGACCGACATTGTAATTGTTTGCTGCTCTGTATATTTTTGTAAATTTATGATCTCTGCTATATGTAATTATTTACTGCCCTTTATATACTTGTAAATTTAAGTTCTCAGTTTTAAGTTTGTTATCTGCTCTCCATAATTGTATCACCTTCACCTGTAATCATGTAAGTGATACATTTATTAATGCTTCTTATTATTGTTAATGCACCTTCTGTAACTTCCTATGTAAGAAATTTGCCCAGATGCCCACGGCTAGGAGCAGTATACAAATAAACAAATCAAATCAAATCAAATCAATGAAGACATTCTAACTTGCTTTTAATGAACTTGTTTGTCTATTGTCAGGAAGTCAAGAAATAAAGAAATGTTGTCCGTCCAAATTTGGTTCTACCTGATCCTACCACTAATATAATCAAGTTAAACAAGGCCTGGAGCATGGCTTAATAGACCTGGGGAATTCTGCTATCTTCTGATTGTCCCTTTATTTCAATGTCTCTCTTTCTTGTCTTTGTTTCTTAACACAATCTTCTATAGTAGTGTCTGGGTGTCTATTTGATTAATTCCTGTATTGGCTCCACAATATTATTGGCTATTGTACTCTCTTTAATGATGCATCTGTGACAACTTCCTTGTGATATTTGATCAAATTCTTATCTAAACGTATAGATATCTCATAGTCTGTTAATCCAGGCGTTCTTAGCTTGGATGTGGTTTGCCCTAATTTGGTATTCCCCTTTCCCTGGGTTCTCTCTCTGTAACTATCTTGTTCACTAGATTGTCGTATCTCCTCTCCGTTATTACAGAATTTGGTCCCATACTTACTTCACTCTTCAATTTTGAACTCACAGGGTAATTTTCCTTCTTCCACTTTTCTTTGTTCACAGTCTTTTCTTTATGTACTTCCCACACTTGGTTAATCACACTTCTCTTTATCTGTTGTCCCGGTGGCTTCTCTCTTCTCCCATTCGCCCCGGTACTCTCTCGATTCAAGAGAATGCATGGCCTTCGTTTGGGTATTCCCCTTCAGTGTTAGCCTTCTCATTTCTCATTTGTCGCCGGTTTGCCGTTCTTGGAATTCCTTTTGGCTTCAACCACATATGGGTGCTGGCATTAGGACGTTGTTTGTGCTTCCTTCTCTGATGGTTTGGTCATGGTTTGTTGGGTGTCTTTACCACCAAGATATGGACATTGTCCTGTCACCACCTGTTACAGGATTCTGCTCTCCTACTTTGCAAGGGCTTCTCTGTTGTAGGATGTGATGTGTGTCCGGCCTATCAAACTGGCATTCTGTGCCTTCTAGAAAGTCGCAGGCTTTGCAGCTCATCTCAGGTATACCTCTCCAAGACGTCGTCACGTCAGGGGGCTTCCTCTGCATACAATTCTCCCTCCTCCTCCATGGTACTCCACTTGTGTCAGCTAAGTAATCATCTCTCATTAAATAGAAATCTTCTTTTTTCCGGTTGGTTTATATCAGCCTGGCTTTTAGCTAAACAATCTTTGCAGCACTCCAAAATATGCTACTATGTGGCATAGGGAGTTCCTCACAGGAATGAGAGTCATTGTACCCTAAGGTGGAGTCTCTCCCAGAGAGGCACCACTTGCCCAGACCTCTTGGGTGGTTCTTGCAGAGCAGGCTAACCTCCCCATCCTCAAAGAGGGAGGCCCAACCCTTGGGTAGAGGGGATGAATACCCTTGAATCATCACAGCACACACTATTACATAACACCAAAACAAATTATAATGGATTTTAAAAGGCTTGAAAATAACCTCTCACCTGAAATGTGAAAGTAGGAGAGTCATTTTGAGTGATGTCACACAATGCATAATGCCACCTAGCAGCCATCACTGGAATTTTACCTCCAGTTCTGAGCCACATCAACAAGGCATTTTGGGTATGCAAATTAATCCAAATGTCTATTATTATTATTTTTTTTTAATTTGTGTTTCTGGTTGCACATTGTGGTTGGAGCACTGGGGCATATATACAGAACACTCACAAAGTTAGGGTGGGTTTAAAAAGGATTGAAAAAACACTTTAACCTGAAATGTGAAAGTTGGAAAGTGTCTGCCTATGCTCTTGTTCCGGGCACTTGGGGGCCTGATGGGGGGGTGTGGTGTGTTCCCTAGTCATGTTACCCAACCTCCCATGGGATCAAAAGACACCCATCCTTCCTGCCTATTATCCCTCTAAAAGTACACATAGCCTATGAGACAAATTTGATGTAGCTTTATTAATTGTGTAACCTATCAGTCACTACACCAAAACCCAGGCGTGACTTATTATAAAAGATTACCTTGCCACCAGAGAGATGGTTCACTATAAGTATTCTGATTTTGAATCTGAGGAGGAGATGTAAATGCAACCTCTTTCTGCAATGACATAGCTATCACAGCAGCTGCAAAACAGGGCACCTGTGACCTTTCATAAAGCTCTGTGCCACTGAAGAGGAGACTGAGGAAGCATAGCTCAGGTTTACAATATGCCTTTGGCATGCAGCTTTCTGAAAGGGGGTTGTTTTAGGAGACCACACTTTCTGGGATGTTTTACTCATATACTTGTATTAATGAATAATAAACAAAAAAGGGAGAGCTCCTATGTCCTTGCCAGATTGACAATGCCAATCCTACACAGTGTGTGTGTGCAGAGATGGGCGTGGGTGTGTATGCATGCATATGGTTAGTAACATACCACCATTCAGTTGCTGCAAAAGAGGGTGAGTGAGGTTTACTCTTTGAAATGGGCAGGAAAGTTCATATCCATTAAGTAGAAGGTACATGATCCCAGATTTTGATGTGTCCCATGCATGTCTTTATTAATTAAATGTCCTTCACTGAGACAGAACCAAAAGTCAACATTTTGTCGCCTGCTCCAGCTTATTCATGAGAAATGGATGCACAGTCAAACAAACTACATTTCCCTTATTAACTTCCTTCTGACCGGAATGTCATACAATTTACTAAATCCTACATTGCACGTGTTTAAAGTCTCAGACTGAGAGTACTGTTCCATAAAAAAATATAAACAAATACTAAACTATTAGTGCCCAAGCCGTTGCAGGTGCTGGTTGCATGATAATGCATGATAACACAAACTTATATGAAAGCCAAAATAATAGCCAGTAATAAAATAAAATGCCAACCGTTGTTAAACATGTTTTCACAAAATGTTTGAGTGATATACGGGCAGATAAATCAATTCTAAAATGCAAATACTTAAAAATGGCAAAATACTGAATGCAATCAATGGCAAAAGGTCAACAATATGTGCATCATCATTCCTAGTTGATATCATAGTTGCTTGCCATTAAAAAACAACAATGTATGCACAAATAGTAACACTATTGCAACGTATTGTGCACTATACAAAAATATGTTGAGAACATAATGTGTATGATTCGAATTATAAATCCATTTAAACGTGCGTTCTATTCAAGGGTATTGATACAAACAAAACAAAAGGTGTTGGGTCCATTGTCCGAATGGTCTCCAAATGTTATCAAGTTTAGGGCATGTGGCTTACTTACTTCACTTAATGAAAAGAGATTCACATAATATAAAAGAACATTAGGTTAAATGTAAAAACATTACAGATTTATGAAAAACACATCAAAGACATAAATAAAGTGTGCTCAACTAAGAGGAAGGAAGATCAACCTGAAACGTACATAGTAGCACAGAATATCCCAGAGACAAAGATACAAAGCTAAGAGAACTCTGCCGTAGCACAATTATTGAACAAGGTGATTTCCTACACCTGGGTTGAGTTCTAACAGAACTTTCCACTTGAAACTATGTAGGATAAGCCTGTAGTTACCAAAGGGCCTTACTCAATTTCTTTTTGTAACATGTGTTCTTTCTATAACAAGACCAACCCATGTTGGTGGTTTGTGGTCATCAATATGGTACTCTATAATACGCTGAGCTACAGTGTAGTTGTGAGTCAGTATTCCCAAGTGCACAAATGTGTTCAACAATTCTAAGCTTAAACTTATCAATAGTTCTTATAATAAACAATATTAGACAGGGCAGATCAAACTACACTACAAATCCATTGTTTCAATTAATGTGATTTATGTCATTATGACTCCATTGTACACCTAAGAGTTAAATCCAATGTATTTCAAGAGTCAAGTGACATACACAAGAGCTACAAGCAAAACATCCTCATATTTTCCTTGCCCAATTTTCATCTTTATTTGGTGCAGTGAAATCACTCCTAACAAGAAACTCATCCAGGTTTTCCCTGCCAATAGCAGACAATTGGTTTGTCAGTGAAACTTTATTTTACCACTGTTCCTCTATAGTTTGAACATAATGACAATTATTTTGGACGGCACGTTACCAAAGGTTGTTCTGAACATAACTGGATTAATGCACAGCTCCCCTCTTCTTAAATTAGCAGCTTTTGGGCATTTATAGCATCTTTCAATTATCATGTCTTGAGCGATCTTACCAGATACATGTACCACAACAGGGGAGCCAGCACACAACCTTGCTTGACTCCCCTGTGTACCAAAATCTGTGCAGACATTCCACCTCCATTGTCCAGTCACACGCAGGCCGTGATATTCTTGTGGAGGAGTTGAATTGTGAATACCAACCAACCTGGGCACCCCATGCACAGTAACTTGTGCCATAGTATCGCTCGTTTGACCTGATCCAATGCAGACTGAGAATTGACATAAGACATTTATAACAGAGGTCTGACTCTACCGGAGGCCCCCTTCATAAAGCTATCCAACAATCTTATGGTGTGTATGGTAGACAGACACAGACAAAAGCCCATCGGATATGCATAGAGTACCTCCCCTGCCTTCATCAATGCCTGTAATTCCTTCAATACAAAGGAGGCAAAGAGCTTCACCCTGACATGCAACATGGACATCAGTCTATATTTTCTGATATATTTCTGTCATCCTTCTTAAAGACAGGTACCAGAATAAACTGCAGCCATGAACACAGGATTGGGTGGTCAATGCAGACTCTTTCAAATAGCATGAAGAGCATCTTAGCCCAGCGCTCTGGGGCCTTCTTGAGCACTATATTAGCCAGGTCGTTGGGTCCTGGGGCCTGGAGCTCTTGTGATTCTCAATAGATGCTACTAAGACCTCACAAGTGAACTTAATCGGCCACTGCCCTTCTACAACAGGCTCAACTAAAGGAGGATGTTTACCATAGCCTTTGGACTTTCTTATGTGACTCATCCAAACTTCCTCTTTAATAGTATTTACTATCCTCTTAAGTTTGTTTCTCTTGGCTTCTGGTAATATTTGCCATATAGACTGAGTATTCCTACTTCTGAGTACCCGTAGCATTCGCTGGCACTGTGCATTCTTGAAGAATACCTTCCAGCGCCTAAGCCAGTTGCGATACCCAAATTTGTCTATTCTTACACAGGATTGTTTCTCCTTCATAGTATCAGGCGGGTTTCTAATTTTGCTCAATGCTCTTCTTAGCTTAGGCTTGACATCCCGGATAACTACATCAAATATATTAGTGTACTCTTTGTTCAAACACTTTCCTTTGCACGCTCGTTCCCCATCAGCAACTTGTTTTAATGTAAACATCCCTTATAATTAGCATTAGACATAATTATAAAAAAAACATTGATTTTAATGTTTTACCCATGCAATCATTCGGGCGTCTAAGGAAGGAGAAGCAGGCTTGTTTCTCATTGCCTTTGATCCATGTCCACAGACACATCGAGATGAACTAGATTACTATGTTATAATAATATGCACTTTACTGAGTATGGGCCTCACTCCGAGTTCGGCGCTAACCAATGGCGCTATTAACGCCTTGGTTGACGCTGTACACGGACCGGCAGCGCCTTGGTGGATGGCGGAATTACCGCCCCATTCCAAGGTTGGCGGGGCGGTAATTCCCCATTCACCATGGCTCTTCCCCATTCCCAAATGAGCCCCCATAGGGCTCAATGGGAATGGGGAAGATGCAAATAACGGTGACCGTTCATTACGGTCACCGTTATTGGCTTGGAGGCCCCTTTGCGCCCTCGACTTTAACACCTGCTCAAAGCAGGCGTTAAGGGCGAGGGCGCAAAGGGAACTCGGAGTATGGCAGTAAGGGATTACCGCCACCGGTCTCGTTACCGGTGGCCGCTATCCCTTACCGCCATACTCGGAATGAGGCCCTATGTGTCGTAAAATTGCTGAAATCCAGACTGCTGCAATCCATTGGTGTATTCCAATAGACAGAGAGCAGAGTGTAGAGGAAGAAAGCAAAAAGCAAGGATTGTATTGTTCAACTGTAGATAGGCGAAAGTGTGCTATTTTTTGTCATAGTATTTTCACTAATTCACATTTGCTTTCTTGGCAGTTGACGAACAATGCTTTCCTTACTGTACTAGTCTCAAATCAGTTGCTAACTGAACTGTTTTAGCAGCTCTTGCAGCACCTATCTAGATATAGCACATAGATGTAGGCCATGCTTGAAATGCATCGTCATAAGCTATTCTGAAAGAGAACGGATATATTCAGTACAAATGCATGTGAATTCGAATTAACAACATGTTATTCACTGACAGGACCTTTATTTCTATGGAAGGCTGCTATTAAAATATGTTTTTTAATCGTAATGCAACATTAGAATACTGTCACTGAAGTACGTAAAACTCTCTGACTACGAATGGAACATGTTTGATTCTTAGCTTAAAAAGGTCAGGTAGCCGGCTCTTATCGTGCTTTGATTAATCAATATGTACTGCGTGCTCGTGCATGATAATTAACATCTGCCCCTGGCTCCTCGTCCAGATGAACTGCTATTTCTGATCGCCTTGTGCTTCTGGGACAGGTCCTGTCCCACCTCCGTAATCACTGCACCACCACTTGTGAGACGGAATTGATTGCAATGACAGAAACACAATGGGAGCATGCTAATGCAGGCCTATATGACTTATTAGGTAACGTCAGCAAAAATTGATCTTGCCTTCACCTCTTTGAGCCCGCTAATGGCTTGTTGTTCTTTCAAAGAGACTCAGCCCCACTTTATAGAATTGGCCTCTGGTATTTCATTTTAGTCTCAAAGGAAGTACGCCAAGAACGAGGTGATTGAAAAAGGGCAACACCTATTGAACAGAAATTAATTACATGACCAACAGCCCTTTACAAGAACTATTAGCATGAATTTACGTTAATTTGCTCCATGAAACCAATATTGAAGATTCATATTAATTTGTATTATTGTGTGTTAGCTTAAAATAAAACTTTACAAATATAAATACACTTCTTCAACCAATAAAACGTTTACATTATTTCTTATTATATAAAATATACCATAACTACATGAAACATACACACAATCCAACATAATAATACAAATACAAAAATGCCACACCAAACATTAATGGCAAATGAGAACATTTCCTACCATAAATTACATTTTGTGTAAATAACTATACACTATCACAAATGCCTTAGTCCTGCACAAAGTGACCACCAATTAGCAAAGGACATCCATTCTAATTCAAAAGCAACATACATTCCCCCACAATTGCCTGCACTTTTCAGATAGATTGAAATCAAATATTATATCATTAATTAACTGCCACAAGAGCACCTTATTTCTTACTGAGAAGCTTCTAGAATCCTCAAGTATGACGTGAAGCAGAAGAGAATATGGCTTATAGAGGGGCAAGGAGGACGGACAAAGGCCACGGGAGGAGTTCAAGGGCAAAAGTAATATATGGTTTGAGTTGAGGTAAACGACTGTTGCGGTTTCCGTACATAGATGGGATCTATTAAATAAGGCAGGATAGAGGTCCTTATTTACTGTTATCCATATGAAGAATTACATATGGCACTCGCTCCAGTTCCCTTGTGTAGACAAAACTCAAAAAGGGATTAATTTGTTAAAAAATCCACCTGCACCCACAGCAGAAAGTGGATTAGATACTGAGGAAAAGGTTGCTTTGGAATACATAACACTTTCGGCTCGGTTCGTTTCTTATTGAAAACAATCGCTCGTAATTCTAGCATGTTAGCCATTCATGCAATAAGTCACAGTGTCCATACTGCTGCATGTATACAGGTAACATGCTTATTGAGAAACAGCTAGAATAGTTACAATGGCTGTGCAGCAGCGGCTGCTTGGTGGGCGAATTGTGGAGATGTTGTTGGAACTCCTGTTTAGTAGCACCTGTGAAATGTTGTTAAAGAATGCCATACTCTGTATACGTGTGCAAAGCTGTGGATGAGCATCTGTTTGGCTGGTGAATCGTGGAGAACTGGTAGTGAAATCCAGTTAGTGCTTACAATGCGTTCAAGAAGCCATTATATATATATATGTATATATATATATATATATATATATATATATATATATATATATATATATATATATATATATATATATATATATATATATATATATATATATATATATACTGAGGCCTTTGGTCGTGTAAGAAATCTATAGATAGATAGATATTAATACAGTCTGGAGAAAGTCAATTGTTAGCATTAAAACAAGATGGCCAAGTCCTAGGTTTATAATTCACTAGCAGGTGTACTGATGCTTTGCACGTTAATTCCTACTTCGGTCGTAGTTTGAAGTTTATTTAACTAAACCAATGCTTCTTTTTAGACAATATTGCTAGTCTGTCCAGTAGGAGCTAGTGTGAACAAATTGTCTTTGTTTCCAACTCTGGAGCAAGACACATAAATCTGACAATGAGAAGAACATGAAAGAGACATGAATCCCATAAATCAGTTCGAGTTACGTTTGAGTTGGAGCGTTGAGATTGTGCAGCAACATTATTGGTATCCCAATCTACAGACGAGGCAGCAGCAACCTCAACATAAGTGCTGTACATGTAGGGCTGAAGCGTGAAATCTTGAAGTGCCGTAACCGTACGTGTATGGCTGAAGCATGTAAGCTTTGTACTGTTGAGATTGCATACATTCATCAACTTTTGTGGGAAATTAAGTTTCTGTAATTATCATTAGAGATTTGCCACAATGTGACTGACAATGTCATTTCAGACACTATTGAAGAGGCATGCACTGTTTCCTGTCACACAAATTACTACAAAAACACTGTATTGTGTCACCCACATGACTTCCAAAGGGAGTGTTGTTAATGTCAGCTAGAATGCTGATAGTGTGGAAAGTTTAGGAACAATTAACTGCTGACGCTTTCATGAACTTCTGAACTTTAGGAAAAATTAACAAAGAACTGTGGCAGAACTACAGCGCAAAGAGCCATATGGCAGGGGTAAGGAATGCAGAACCCTTAAAAAAAAGAAAATCAGAAAAATATATATCTAAACATGTTACTTTGTCTACACCATGGAACCTACCCACATGACACATTTCCGGTTTGTAGCATGTTGGGAAGTATGCTGAACATTTCAAACAGACACACACACACCCAAGCATTGCAGACTGCTTAGAAAAGCTGTTTACATTGTTCACACGCACACCATAGAACCTACCCACATGCCACATTTCAGGTTTGTAGCATGTTGGGAAGTATGCTGAGCATTTCAAATAGACACACATACATAGTCGGGTCAAGTCACTGCAGTTGTGCAGGGTGCTGTTGCATTACTGACTTTGATAGTGGCTGTTACATTGTAATTCATTGTTGTTTCAACAATCCATTTGCTGTGGGTGCAGTGATCCTTTCTACAGCCTGGGAGCATTGGTTGCTCTGCTTGCCGTGTGAGGCTCCTCCTGACTTCCATAGAGGCACCACGCATGCACGAAGCATGCGCAAGTCAGGTCAAGCCACTGCAGTTGTGCAGTTGTCGTGGAGGGTGCAGAATAGCGATTAGCGGCCTATAAGGACATCAAGAAATTGATTCTTGGAAATAAAGGTTTTTCCCTGCCTCAGCATCCCTCCAACGATTGAGGTGGGGAGGGAGTAATGAAGATATATACCTTCTATCAGAAAGAAGGCCATGTCGCATGCATATAATTTACACAGCACAGTATTGGCTGATGATCACAAAGCACCCAAATATGAAAGTCCCTCCGGATGGGGAACAGAAATTTGAAATTGCCGGAAATATCAATCGTTAAACCCTAACTGGTGGGCGGGGGCTGTTTTTTTTCCCACCAAAGGACCTTTTTGTGGTGGACAATCAAGTACCCACAGGGTCGGGGACCAGTGACCTTACTAACATTGAGGGAAGGTTTTCTGCTGCTTCTAAACCCACTCATTCATTTATGACATGTGTTCTATCTTCAAACTTGGAATACACACTTACCGTGGGCACTTTAAAAAATACTATTGCAAAATTCTTTCCATCAAGAATCCTGTCCGTCCTCGATGAATTACCTTTGGCAGAGATTGCAAGTTCCTCAATTCAACCAAAGGAGGGCGGCATGCACAATACGATCTATGGCAGCAATGTACAAGGAATTGAAGGGAAGGGGTGTGTTTTGGTGCCTCCTCATTTGAATTAAATGCAATATCTGCTTTATTGGAGGTTTCAAAATTGGCAGCTGAGAACCGTGATCCATCTAAATTAAGGGAAGACAGGCTTTCCCCAATCCACAAGACCTCCCAAACCAATATGACCCCAGTGGATACAGTTCCAACGCTTACAGCACTTAACTTTGTTCTTACATAATCGGTTAAGGTTTTTGAAACCTTAAAAACAGCGCTGTATCAGCACTCAGGAATACTCCTGGAAATTACAAAGGACATGGAGATCAATGAAACATCTCTGGTTGCCCTGAAATCAGCGATGAATGGCTCTGTGGGCAAATCAACCGGAAAAAAACAGACCTCCTACAAAAGCAATGGGAAGAGGTTAAGGAGGAACTGGTGCTGTTTAATTGAAATCTGGCTGAAGATAGGAGGGGAGCCTGATGTGGCCACAAGGTGAGCCACCTGCATGGCCAAGAAATTTCGACCAAGAATCCTCAATCATCCCTCTGGATGACACACCGCTTCAGCCTTGGAAGAGTTTGTTCCTTTAGCCCAGATGGCTGATGAACCAGAAATAAGTATACAGAATGTCAGCCAATCCTGCATAAGGTCGACCTCGAAGGTGAGGGAACCTTGTAATAAAGCTAATAGACCTAATGGCAAAACCAAAAGGAGACAGAAGAAACGTCTTGTGGACTCCAATATGGAGATACAACCAGACAGGGGAAAATAAGAAAACAAAACACCAGTAAAACAAAACAAAACGAGTACAGACACAAACCAGTTTATTCGAAAGCTTAAGCAGGTGGAATCTGATGCCACAGATTCTCTAAAGAAGGAGAGGCCAGTCCCACCCACTGTCACAGGGAAAAGAAAGAAAAAGGCATAAGCTGTACAACCTACTGCTAAGGAAAGTTCCAACATAGTGAGAATGAAAACAACATTGGGGAGTCAGACTCAGGCTCCATGTGATCCCCTTAAGATTGCTCCAATATTTTTTAGAGGCAAACAATGTACTGAAGCCTCAAAAGACACCGGGGGAAGCTGGTCAGTGCAACTGAGAAAACCTAACTAATTCAAATGCAGCCAGTAAACAACTATTGCCTGCCGAGAATAATGCCAATATAAAGCGTGAGAGGTCAGAAGATATCCCTGCCATTTCATATGAGAGTGGCCCGATTATGAAGCTTCGAATGAGGGAGAATCCACAAAGTTTGGGAGATATGGTGGATCGAGTGCACACATACTGCACTTGCGCAGGTGGTTCCTCTGACCTATTACCTTGAGTGCATGAGAAAAGATTGCAGCGCCCTGCTCATGAAAAGATACCAAAGGTTTTTGTTTCAAGAACTGTTGTGACAAATCACAGGAGAAACCCTTTGAACATGAGCATGATTTTGTCAAACATTTTACACGACAGTCAACCGCCCCAAACCCACCCAAAACACAGTGAGGACCAATACACAGTGATGCTGCAAAAGTGAAAGCAAATAACACTTCACCATGCACACACAAACTCCCCATTCACACACATCCACTGATCATCCACATGTATGCCCCATGCAAATGGATAGTAAACATGACACATGCATGCAAGTAAGCACAGACAAGACCAACAATGGTCCTTACCAGGGACACCAAACCAAGAAAACAAATCAGTACATTTTGCAAAAGAACATTTAGAAAAGCTATTACTGTGAGTAATCAAAATAAATTATATTATACAGTTGTATTGAGCTATACACACTGCAAATCATAAATAAAAATATGTACAATAACAAATGAATATAATGTTCAGTTGTCCATAACTAAACTTCGAATCATGTACATGAAAAAAATAAAAGTCTGAAAAACAGGTCCATGTCCATAAACGGGTTCCAAAATAATAATCAAAATGAGAAAAAAAATCCATTCCGCTATTTTGATCCCAAAAATACAAAACACAAGTAAACTATGTACAAATAAACATGGAGCACTCCAAATCATAAAATCAAGAAAAGTGAAATCACACACAAACTACTATGTACAAAAAGTGGAGTATAGTCCAAAACTCCAAATTAAAAAGTAAACAAATGTAAATCTATCCCTAATTAACAATTTACAAAGGCAGCGGGCTAGTCCTTCTCACCATTCTCCCTCAATGTTTCAGCCAGGGCATCATCGAACACTGTGTCCAATTCCTCTAGGCGGGCCTCCACTCTCTCCTCAAGTGTTTGCAGGGACTCCAACATGATCCTCTCCATCCCCTCCCACTCCCTGCAAGTCTCCTCGAGGACCTCAGCCCGCCTCTCTGCCAGATGCAGGGAAATCTCCACCCAGGCCATGGTGAGTTTTGTCTCCCATGCCCGCTGCCGCTCTACCCCAATTTGCTGCTCCATACACTACAACATGGAAGACATCCTTTGGCAAAGGTCCACGTTTGCATCCTGCTCGATGCCCGATACCTACCTCCCTGAGATGGTATGCCCTGAGTACTGTAGCCTCCTACTCCGAGCCTGCTGCTCCCAAATTGCCCGGTGCCTGCTCCTTAAGGATAGGCTGCAGGCTGATGAAATCCCACAGTGACTTCATGCACATGCCCTGCTACTTGGTGCCAGCTCTTCCTCCATTGTCATAGCTCCTGTCGTCGGCTGGATTGGCGTGGTGACCACCTCGGCTGATCCTACGTCAATTCCTGACTTTGGCAGGGATGTGATCTCCACCAGACGGGCCGCCGGGTGTGGGAGAGGTACACAAGGGGCCTTGGTGGTATCTGGGCCGGAAGGCACCAGGGAAGATGACTGACACACAGAGGAGGAAGACAAGGAGGGGGTTGCAGAAGTGTCCAGCCCACACAACCAATTTGAAACCAGTAACTGAGCTAGCCAGTTCTGGAGATGTCAGACCTCCTTGTGATGATGTGCAAGCCCACCACCGTAAGCCTGCACATCATCACGAATGGTGTCTGTATGCCTCGAGATACCGGCTAGTACCGGTTGCTCCATGTCTCGAATGGCGAGATCTGCAGGTATTGGTGATTCCGTTTGTGTGCAAACATCCGCCACCTGTGGATGGGTCTGGCCTGGGGCATGCCCGCAGGTGCATACTGGTGCAGGCACAGGCCCAGGGGCAGGATAAGGAACAGGCACGTCAACGGCAACCTGCACTGCCTCAAGCCCCTGAGTCTAGACTGCAATAGTTACACATACCTCATCACCCCCCACCGGGCCCCATGAACTGGTCTGATTCGGCCTCCACCCCGACCAACCTAGATGACTCCCGCGGTGTTCAACTGGCCCCGGTGCCCCCCTTGCTCGAAACCAGCCCTGAGAAAGCACTGGGCCTTGTTGCATGTCCTGGATTTCAGGTCCTCCTAGCGCTTGTGCATGTGGTTGAAATCCCGGGGTGCCAGCCCCTCTGCGTGGATGGCACCCACGATGTGATCCGAGATCATCCTCTGTCCTTTTTTGCCGACATTCTTTGGTCCGCGGAAGAGGGCATCATAATGCCCCAGGACTTGCTCCATCAGGATGTCAACTTCTTTGGCACTGAAGCTGACAGCCCTCTGCCTCGCTGCCGGGGGGGGGGTTGCCACTTCCTCAGATGATGTTTGTCCAAACATGGCAACCCCTGAGGCAGGTGTAGGTGGGCAAGGTGGTCCTGGGGCTGGGATGTGGAGCGGTGGCCTGGCACATTGGGAGTCTTCTGGATCAGCAGAAGTGGTCACAGGTCCAACGACAGGAGCACTGGCAATGGCTGTACAGCAGGCACCAAAATTGTAGGGCACGTGGGCAGCAGGCACACACAGTGGGCAGGCAGCAGCAAATGGCTCATAGGAGGCAGCTCAGTGCAGTTGGAGGCAGGTACAGTGGCTGGTAGGCAGGAGCAAAGATCTTCCATGGTACTCGCGTGGGCAGACGGAAACAGAGTGACTCTGCACGTGCGGAAACAGCGCATTAGCTTGAAATCAGAGGAAAGGGCCTAAGCATATAAGTTATGTGACACGCGCTGAACGTTGGGTGTTGCGTACAGTATTGGGATAACAAAAATTCGTAGGAGACATCACACGCTTGTGTGAGTTATAGCCGATGGACGTGTGTACTTCGGTCATAATAGCATTTCCACGCAATCTCTTCACTACTGCGACAGTGCAAGCTTTTTCTTTTGGTGGGGGATTTGCCTGCGCGCACACGCACATGTTCTTTTCCCTTTTTGGTGAGGCTAACAGTGAGTTGAGTAGGCATTTTTCATACTGTGGGTGCCCCTGTGTGTCACGTACCCCATTCTTAACATCACAGTCCTTCGCTTACGCATCTTTTGTGTTGCTGGGTGCCACAGCATACTGCGTAATGTTTGTTCTTTTCACGTGGGCTAGCGAGGGGTCGCGTACACGTACTTTTTTTTTTGGGTGCCTGTGCATTATGCGTCCTGATTTATTTTTTCCCATGGGTTATATTGAGGCTTGCTGGAGCACACTGGTACGTTTAACATCACGTACACTGCCCCCTCACTGAAATTGCCCAGTACAATTGATAGAGGCGCCTCTCATAGAACCAATCCATCAGTGCCATGAGAGGGAGGGCAACAAGTGGGAAGGGTGGCAGAGGTGGCCTAGGAGGTGGAGTTGGATGAGGTGTCTGAGGTGTCCGAGGTCCCCAGGGCCATGCGCAGAGAGACATGCCCCCCACCCAACAGGGCCAGGGAGAGGCAGCAGATGCTGACGTCCCCAGTGCCCAGGTTCCCGGAGCAGCACAGCAGGGTCATCGGCAGTCCCCAACACCTGGGGTCCTGGAGCAGCAGGGTCATCTGCTGTCCACAGCCAGGGTTAGGGAGCTGCAGGGGCAGCTGCAGCACCACCCACCCAGGCTCAGGGTCCCCACAGCCAGGCCTGTAGTGGTCACAGCCTTGGTCCACAGGGATGCAGGGCCAGATGTCATTGTGTCCAAGGGGAAGGGACGTCCAGTGAAACGGCCTGGCTCCAGCACTCAGGTATGGCTACCTGCAAGGCAACCTACTGTCCCAGCATTAGTGTGTGATGCCAGAGCCCCATCCACCAGTGCTCCAGTCCCTACTGACCCAAGTGGTCCCAGCCACAAAGGGTCTGCATGACCTTCCAAGAAGGCGAAGCGTGCAGTAGCAGAACAGTCTCAAACCCAAGGCATGGCACAGGAGACCCACACGTCGAGGAAGAGGAGCTTCAGTGATGAAGAACTCCAGATCCTCACGGACTATGACATACTTGTGCACGCAGGAAGCACACATATGCCTGCTCAGCGTATGGCCCACTGGCAGCATGTCACGGATAGAATCAACGCCTTGGGCAATGAGAGGTACACTGCGCCTGAGGTAGTGAAGCATTGAAATGACCTCTGGCACCAAGCCAAAGAGAAGCTGGGTGCCAACTTCGCCTCTAGTGACTGGAGGTGGGCCACCACGAGGGGACGATGAACTTACTCCACATGAGGAGGCCATCAGTGTTATGAATGATGTGGAGCAGATCCAAGGAATGGGGGACCTGCCAATGTATGAGGAAATGTCCATTGAGTGGTGAAGCTTGTGCATCCAGGACATGTGTACGTTGATTGAATGAAGTGTTACGGATGTCTGGCACTTATGCCTGCATTTGCATGACTGACATGGGTGAACAATGTCATGGTGGACTAACATGGGCTTGTTGTCCTGCAGACTGCATACAAACAATGTGCTACACACCATAACAATCCTCATCACGCCACCTGCTCCCTCCGTTCCTGTGACTCTCTGTCCAGCCTCTCGTGGACCTCTTTCGGCTCCTACCTGTGATGGCAAATAGCCTGGGATAATCTTCCACTCCACACTCATCTTCTCTCCTCACATCTCTGACGTCTCTGAGAGGTCACCCTACCAGCTCCACCTCTTCAGAGGTATTCTTTATTTCCTCTACTTCCCCCAGCAGCTCACTGTTCCAGAGGACTGGTCATTCATATGTCGGCCTACTGCAACAGCCTCTACCAAGATTTCTGTGCTTCTACTCTCTTCCCTCTGCAACTCATCCAGTACAGGTTTGTGAGAATTGTTCTTTTGCCTTGGGGCCAGGAATTGTATCTCCCCAGGAATGTGATGATGGCACTGGATCTGAGTGTTGACGACTGTTCAGTTCCAAACCCTGTCCATTGTCCACAAGACCATATGGGTCCTGGGTCCGCAATTCCTTCTACTCCATCTTGCATATTCACTTCCTTCTCATCGTCTTAAATAGCTTCTCCTCGCAATGAGTTGGTGGTTAATGTCTATCTTCGGCTGGGGCCTCCCTCTGGTACAGCCTCCTTGCCTCAATGGAACTGGAGGTGAACATTCTCTGGGTCTGTAGGCACATCTGATGCTTCCTCATGTGTTGTGCGTTCTCTCCTCCTCTTCCCTGCGGGAGTCCTGGATGACTGAGAGAATGCACTAGTCACCTGGCCACACTCTGATCTCTGACACAGTCCTCTGAGCCACCAGTCGAACCCATACACTACCTCCTGGGCATTCCCCACAATTGGGCTGTAATTGAGTGGGCATGCTTGTTGTCTGGGTCATTAAGGTCGATGTTGAAATCGCACAACAGCAGGGTCTGGGAATGCTTGTGAGTATTATTCGCTATGAGGCTAGTGAGGTCATCTTCGAAAGTTCCTAATGGTCCTGGGGGTCTGCAAATCAGATGGATGGTCAGTGTACGGTTATTGGATAACAACAGTTTAGCTGTGAGTATTTCACAGGATGAGCAAGGAGGTGAGGTGGCAAGCCTAACGGGCAAGGTAATTTTGGAGATGATGGCTAGACCCCCGCCTTTGGCATTAGGTCTATTTACTCTGAGGATATGGGGGCTGTTAGGTACAGCTAACATCAGAGTAGGTCCTGCCGCCTCATGGAGCCAGTATATACAAACAAAGGGGCCACTATCCAGTGGCAATGGTCTGCCCCTTGGGAGACGCAACAGTCTGGGGAGAGAATACCTGATATCAACAAAAGGCGGTACTGGTGCGTTGTGGATTATTTGAAACAATTACCTGGTTCAATCCTGTTTAACCACAAAGGTTGTTACTACTAAATTCAATCATATAGAACAAATTACACATTGTTAGCCCCAAGTTTTCAAAAATCAAAATGATATTATTGAAAATACCATCATATAAAGAACAGAAGAATAAATAAATATCATTTAACATGTTACAATTGCAAAGAAAGTGGAAAAAGGAAAATAAATGTACACATAGTGAGGCCCAACATAGAGGGGTGTGTTAAATTAACAAATGCATCAACACTGACACATTCTTGAACATAAGGTCTCTCTTATGGCAAGTAGGTCCAGACTATCGTTACTTAGAATGTCTGCAATTTCGGTGGCATGGGCTACCATGGATCTGGCGTTGATGAGTGACCCAGTTAATATCAGGGTACTCTTAGGATTAGGATTGTGTGAGGGTTTAAATATGTGTCTATTTTGACTCGGGTGCTTCTTAGTGTGAGATTGGGTAGGCACAAGGTTTGGGGTGTCTGTTTTAGTTGCCTGTGCATGCTTAGCCAAATAGTCATGGGTAGCGCGGAGTCCAGTGGTATTGTTTATATGTTATTTCTTTTAGGTTCGTAGATGCAGGATAGTCTTGCCCTAAATCTCACATTTCTGTCTATGGGTGGGCTTGTGTTCGAGGTAGCAAAGGCCATGAGAGCGAAGAGGCCAATCGTAAGTAGGACGATCTGGGTAATTATGTTTTTACTCATGGTAGGCAAAGAGGTAGTAAGTAATGAATGCTGCGCTGACTCTAACAGTTAGTTACAGTTGGTGTTAGGTGTCCCTGAGGGGCAGTGCCTAGGTTCAAAGGTCGCTGTGTGGTCTGAGGAGAGTGATATACAAATGGCTGGTGCAGTTTCGACAATGGGGTTCATCTAGTTTCAGGAGTCACATTGAAGGCAAAAAAGCAATGTGCAAACAAGTAGGTAGGTACAGAACTAGGGGTTCACCTAAATTCAAGAGTCACAGTATGGGCTAAAATGCAATGTGCAAACAGATAGTTGCAGTTTTAGGTGCAGTTTTTAGGACTGGGGGGTCACCTAAATTAAAACATCGCAGTATGGGCTAAAAAAGCAATGTGCAAACAGGTAGGAACAATTGTATCAATAGGGGTTCACCTAACTTCAAAAATCACAATATAGGCTAAAATGCAATGTGGAAACAGATAGGTGCAATTGTAGCAATAGGTGTTCACCTAAATTCAAAAATCACAGTATAGGCTAAGATGCAATGTGCAAACAGGTAGGTGTAACTGTAGCAATAGGGGTTCATCTAAATTCAAAAATCACAGTATACGCTAAAATGCAATGTGCAAACATGTAGGTGCAATTGTAACAATAGGGGTTCATCTAAATTCAAAAATCACGGTATAGGCCAAAATGCAATGTGCAAACAGGTAGGTGCAACTGTAGCAATAGGGGTTCACCTAAATTCAAAAATCATGGTATGGACTAACAATGCAATGTGCAAACAGGTAGGTGCAATTGTAACAATAGGGGTTCACCTAAATTCAAAAATCACAGTATGGGCTAAAAATGCAATGTGCAAACAGGTAGGTGCAATTGTAACAATAGGGGCTCACCTAAATTCAAAAATCACAGTATAGGCTAAAAATGCAATGTGCAAACCGGTGGGTGTAATTCCAACCAATGTTTAAAACTGGGATCAATGAGTACAAATCAACAGTGTGGGGTGGGTCACTTTATAGTATACCTAGGTTCAGTTTCTTTAGTATAGGCTATGGTAATGATTAGCATGGTGCAGCCGGCAATTAACGGGCATTAACAGCAATAGGCATTCTATCAGGCTAGAGTACAGGGCATTATCACGTACAGTACAAGTGGTACAGAAGTCTCAGGTAGGTCAGAAGTTTGGGGTAGGCATAGCACGGCAACTCTTAGGTCTATTATGGTATGCTAAAGCAATAACCAACCAAAGGAACAAAGTGGAAGAAATTTCAAATGCAAAGGGTGCTCCTAGGCAAACATTGTGTTAAGGCAGGTGGCAGCGAGATTCTGGCATTGATTCTAAATGCCAGGACATTCTTGGTGGAGAATACTCCAAAACAGGCATGCAAGTTTTTTTTTTTTTTTTTTTTACTGGAGTAGGGAACACTGGTGACAGAAGATTATAGTTGACGGTTACTCCTGAGCAGTTTGGTATAATGTAGGCATAGGTGGCTGCAGATGTTGACACCAAGATATAATGTTACGGGGAGTAGTGGGAGGTGGATGTGTCAGGCTGTAGTTGGTGAGATAGGCATCACTTTCTAGTCTTTTATGTTGGCCAGAGGGTATTGTGAAAAGCATGGGGTGAGTATGCATCAGGAGAGTATTTGTGGTGCTTTCCAGGTCATCCGAAAGTGATTTCACAGCTTCCTGGGCAATACAAAGGGATCAGTAGACAAAGGTGAAGACCGAGGAGCAGGGTTTCTGGCCTTGACTTCTGGTCACTGTCTGGACAGGCTCGGGACAGGTAACATGCCTTTGTGCTTGTGGGACGGTGTGCGCCTGACAGCGCGTGATTGGTCCACAAGTATGCAGACTGGGCTAATCCAAACTCAGGATGGTGGCTATTGGGGGTATTAGGCAGGGACACACTCTTGGATGAATGAGGCGGCCATTTTAGGAAGTGGTCAGACTCGTGGTTCTTTATGGCGGCGCTGGGCAATCCAAATGCATAACTGTGGCAGAAGTGAAACGTGGATGCTTTCCCGCGTTATTTCCTGGATGGAAACTATTTATGTAATTCTCTACATAAAAGTCATCTCGTTCTTCCGTACTGCAGACAGCCGTTGCAGTGGCTACTACAAATAGCCTGCAGGCTTACCTTGCAGTGGATGGGAGATGCAGCTGATGGTGCACTTCTCCGGCAGTGCTGTAGGGAGCTCCTGCTCCTTATGGGCTCGCGCTTATTCTGATGAGGCTCGGGACAGGTAACAAGGCTTTGTGCTTGTGCCTTTGTGCGGTGGGACGGCGTGCACCTGATGGTGCGTGATTGGTCCAAAAATATGCAGACGGGGCCAATCCAAACTCAGGATGGTGGCAGATGGGGGTATTAGGCAGGGACATACTCTTAGGTGAATGAGGCGGCCATTTAAGGAAGTGGTCAGCGTCGTGGTTCTTTATGGAGGCGCTGGGCAATCCAAAAGCATAAACGTGGCAGAAGTGAAACGCGTACGTGAAGACGTGTCTTGTCTTCCATGCATGTCATACGTTTTCCAAGGCAGAGGGCCTAATACATGGGTAGCATTTGGATATTCAGTTTGCCAAACAAGTTTTGCTTTATCTTCAAAGAAAAACAGGAAACGTTTTGTGTAGTTGATGAATTAAAACATCAATATGGTTCCATTACCAAAAAAGCCACCACGTAAATCGAATGTGGCAAGCAATATACTCATGTCATATCACGTTGATTAAATTGACACCAATATTTCTCAGCTACCCATCACATGAGATTATTTTTTTTAAATTGTTTTTTTTTGTTGTGCAGATTTCTTTAATATAAACCTTACACACATTTAATCAATACATAATACGAGTACATATACAAATACATATGGATAAACTGCATGAATAAAATAGAATAGAAAAAAATAATAAAACATACAATTAAATCAACAATTCCATATATTCCAGTAAGCTCAGACATGAAGGAGTCAGATTCATATGGGTACATGCACCGATGCTAATCCGCAAGAAGGGCAGCCTTGTTTCCCACCAACCTCCTGTCTTGATACAGTAGTATAGCCATCGATAAATACATCCTTCACCAACCAAGTCTCTTATAATAGGAATAATTTACTCTGATCAATGATCATTGCTCCCTTAGAGTGAGACAGGAAAGTCCCATGACCCCTCCTGTTCTATTTATCTCTTCAAGTGTGCAAAAATATCAATAACTTTCATTGTTTCTCCCATCACTCTCTTGTTCGCCATAAGGCTCATTGGGTTAATATAAGCACTGTTTATGTCCCGGAGTAGTATTGCACCCCTGCCTCACTTATACCAATCGAGCGCATGTACAATAATGATGAAATAGCCAGGGATATCAACTTTATAAGAACCCAACTAGTGACCCATTCCCACTTTGGTAATTCAACACAGCACATTTCACTGTATTTAAACAAGGCAAGACCAGGGATTTTCCCACAGATATTCAACAATCTAGTCCTATTTAAGAAGGAGCTATGGATCGTCGGATGGAGTTCTTCTAGCCTAACCAAAGAGCCCAGCTTTCCAGGGGGCAACCTCACATTGTTATCTGTTAGAACCCTCTGATTAGTCCTCCAAGTATCAAAAATGGCATTTTTCAGGATCCCGCCTTCCAATTGTTCCTGTACCACAGGGCCTTTCCTCTCCTTCCCTCAGAAGCTCACTGTCTCGAGAGCTCTGGTCTCTCTAGGCTGGACTATTGCAACAGCCTCTTTTTAAATCTGCCTGCTTCTACTCTCCGCCCTCTGCAACTTACCCAAAACAGGACTGCAAGACTTGTCCTTGGCCCCAAGCCTAGGGATCGTATCTCTCCAGGACTGAAATCTCTGCACTGGCTCCCAGTGGCTTCGGGGATTACGTTCAAAACCCTCTGCATCATTCACAATCCCTTCTGGGGCCTGGGTCCTCAATACCTTCAACTCTCCCTTCCTAAATATCTTCCTTCTCGAGCTCTCCGCTCATCCGCCTCCAACTCCCTCATGGTCAGCCGCTTCTCCAAGCAACAAGTTGGTGGTAGATCTCTTCCTTCAGCTGGTGCCTCCCTCTGGAACAGCCTTCCTGCCTCCCTTAAACTTAAGGAGAACCATCTCCGGTTCCGGAAGCACCGCAAGACCTTTCTCTTTGCTTCTGCTTTTTCACCTCCTCTCCTCTGCTGACCACATGGCTGAAACCTGAACTACACTGGCTTCCTGGAGACCCTCCGATCTCGGGCCCAGGTCCCTCCCCAGCCATCGTCTCACACCTGCACTGCCCACTGGGAAGACCCCGCACTCGGGGACTGTTTCTGTACCCCAACAGCCCCCCTACCAGCCCTTGACACCTGATGTCCGCACTTACCCATGCACTTACCACCTGCTGGCCGTTACTTTCTTATTGTTATCATCTTGTACTGCAATGTCCCTGCCCCCTTCCCACGCACTTGCGTGATCTGAATGACACCTGGCCTAGTAGGATTGTTGTCTGTTCTTCTTTTTCTTAGGAGAGCTATTCAATAAGGATATTTCCTCACAAAGTGACTCCAGGGCATCTTCTTCAGTTTCTGCTGTGATGCACCATGAATCATTATACAATGAATCAATCAATATGGCATCTTGGTTTTATGAATAATCATATTCTGGCTCCATCAAAGCTTCCTTCCGCTTTATCCCTCAATGAGGGTACCAATCCCCCTTCCTGAATGACACAAATATTGGGGCCAGTGCACTCCTGAGCTGCATCCAAAGAAACCTGTAATGAGGTATTATTCGGCAGGATGACGCCACAACCTTAGCAACAATCTCCTTTGTGGCATGCTGGCCAAGCGCAATGTTAGTGTATAGTGAAAATATGGCATCCACTCAATACTATGGCCAAAATATTAGAAGACATGTCTTTCATAATCTGTAACGTGTCCGCCTGTAGTTTAACAGTATCTTTTTCCCCCTGAAACATCTCCCTTGAAGGATTCTTCAGAGCTAGATATTATGGGTGCACAATTTGGACTGGCTGACAAGTTTGAACCCATTATTCTATCAGTATGAGCAGCTGGTATACACAATGGGTTCCTCTTTAACCAATAACATAGGTTCAATAATGAACCTTTATTGTCTATTAAGAACACATTGTTAAAATTCGACAAATCAGGATTAGTAACTAGTTCCACCACTGTATCCATCAAGGGAAGGAGATCATTTGCATTCAAGGTGAAGAGGGGACAAGGGTCGAGGCACAGTTGATACAAATGTAGTAATTTAGATTGTGTAGCGAAGCTCATTTTAGTCAAACATTTGTATGTTGCTCCCTTCTTTGCATGAGCTGCACCTTTTACACACCATGACTCCTTACAGAACTGCGTGCCCACTTGCCAGATAACAATAATTTACTACGAAGTCCATATTTACTGTGTCCCAGGCCCTTCATATGCATGCAGATTTATAGAAACAGTTATATCAAAAAGATTTTACCCAGAGTGCCTCCTCGGCCGTTGTGCATCCCGCCAACAAGCACCAAAGTTCCAACAATATTGTCCTCACAAACCAACTCTTACCTATTACTTGGTAGAATTGTGTATTCTCACTGTCCAGCACCCAGCATAATATGCTTGCAAGAGGAAGATGGGGGCAATGGGGGTGAGGAAATCGGTATAAAAACCACCTCGGCCCACTGATCCTAAAAAGCAAACTTGACAGGGCAAAAGCTGTAGCTCGCCCCTCTCCACCTGCACACCCAAAGACCATAACATTCCCAGCACTCTGCTACTCCAGGCCTAAAGGTGTTTTTGTAGAAAGGCCCTCCTCCACAGGGCTGCAGTGGGAATGGAGAGCGTAAAAAGACTGGAGCAAGTTTGGTTTTCCAGCACGCAGCAGCAGACAGTGAAAATAGCACATAGCAGGATTTATACGACCATCCAATTATTAGTGCAAACATGTAGTGTGTCTCCCAAACACCACAAAACTCCCCGCACACACACATGAAGTTATTAGGTAATCATGAATGCATCATTCAATTGCGAGCCAAATATTCTGGTTCCCCATTGCTTTGTGTATCATGCATTACTGTTATAGTATTACAGACTACAAATGGTGATGTTCACAGGAAAACATGCAGAATATGATATCAAATAATTTATTAAGTAGCTTTGGGTTTTCACCCTCAGTTACTGGGGTAATTCAGATGTGGAACCCTTGCTCACTGTTCTTAGAGAGGCACAGCTCCACCTCACTGACGAGGCCCAACCAGGCCGAAACACGTGCCTGGGGTTGCTGTTGGTACTCTTGTTCAGAACAGAATTGCCTACCATTTCGGTGCAGGACTGCCCTTGGGCAGGGCAAAGACTGATATGTTGTGGACATTTCTTTTCTGTGAAAGGATGGTGAGCTAAAGAGTCTGGTTGAGAGCCTAACCCGGGATATAGGCCGGCAAAGAGACACTCCCATGACCCCCTTTGTTTGTGCATCAAATAATGTAACACAGATTTCTGAACTCTATTGTGATTTTCATAATACATTCATGATTTTATTTATTTATTTATTTATTGGACATTTGTATGGGGCCTATACACAGCTGTTTCCATGTGCCACAAGACACTATTGGGGCGAGGAGCAGATGTGGAGTGAATGGGAATACAAAATTAGAACAACAAAATGGTTATATTGGCCTTGTGACAATCCTACCCTGCAAGTGCATGACTAGGTGGTAAGTGCAAGGGGGAGGGGGTAGACGGAGTAGTCCAGGAGTGGGGTACCCCCAGGGAGGGGGCAGCAGGTGCTGGGTGGGCCAAGGTGGCAAGTGCCAGGTGAAGAGGGGGGAGGTAGGATGAGGGTGGTGGACAGGGAGGACCAAGTTGGGCTAGTCCAGGGAAGGGAGTTTGAGGTAAAGTGCTGGCAAAGGATGCTGGAGGGACAGGTAGGGGTGGTCTGGTTCCTGTATGACTCTTAAGGGAACAGGCCCAAGCCGCAGAAGCAGATGGGGAGTTAGCAAGGGAGGGGGAGAGGGAAGGAAGAGGAGAAAGGAAAGTCTTGAGATGTTTCTGGAACTTAAGATCAGGCTCAAGACTGAGGGGGGAGGAATGCCATCACAGAGGGAGGAGACAGCCGAGGAAAGGGATCTACCTGCCACTCTCTTCTTGGAGAAATGTTTGACCTGCATAGAGTTGGAGACAGAAGATTGAAGAACTCTGGAAGGGAGGTATTTAGGGAGGTTGATCTGGTTACAAGAGATTCTGGGCCCCAAACAGCCTTGTGGATGATGCAAAGGGTCTAGAATTCGATCCTTGTGGACACCGGGAGCCATTAGAGAGATTTTAGGGCTGGAGAGATGCGATCCCTGGACTCGAGGCCAAGGATAAATCTTGCAGTCTTATTCTGATTTAGTCAAAGGAGGCGAAGGGATGAAAGAGGCGGGTTGAGGAAGATGATGTTGCAGTAGTCCAGCCTAGAGAGAACCAGGGCTATGGAGACATTGAGCTTCTGGGGGAAGGTGAGGAAAGGTAGAATGCCCCTGAGGAGGTGAAGCTGAACAATTTACTTCTTGGCAAGGTCCATGATGTGGAGAGAAATAGAAAGAGGAGTCAAAGATGATCCTGAAGGTTTTTTTTATCTCACAAGTGGGTGAGGGGAGAGGACCCAAGGAATCTGGCCAGGGAGTGGGGGGAAACAAGCAGCAGCTGTCCCAATGAGAAGGATCTCTGTCTTACTGGCATTAAGTCAGAGATCATTGGCATAGCACCATGCCAGAATAGCAGTCAGGCAGTCAGGTATGAGGGAGGAGGAGGAGGAGGAGGAGGAGGTAGGGGAAGGCAGCTTGAAAAACACCTGTGTGTCATCTGCCCAACACTGGAAATTAGGGGAGAATATGGAGATTGGGTGGGAAAGAGGGGAGATTGATTGATATGTTATTTTTTATGCGCCTATGTGCAAGTGTTTCAAGGCGCAACAATGCAAGGGAGGGGGAACAAAGGGAAGACAAGACAAACAGTCTTATTAAGCCTAGTGTCATTTAGATCATCCAAGTGTGCAACAAGAAGTGCAGGGGAGAGGGTAATGAGATAAGTGCACCCAGAGCAACAGAGCCCTGAGTAAAGTGCAAGGAAGGCTGGGACAAAAGGGGGCAATTCCAGCCCAGAAGTGCAAGGTTAGCTAGGCGGCAGTACAAGGTGGGCCAGGCAGCAAGTGCAGGGGCAATGGTCAGGGGGGCCTGATGTCATGTAAGACTCAGAGGACATTGAGAAGCCAGCCAGCAGATGGAGCAGGAGCAAGGGAAGATTAACATGGGAGAGGGAGTGAGAAGGTGGAGGAGAAAAGGAGGGTCTTGATGAGCTTCCACAATTTAAGGAGATCTGGTGCAAGATGGAGAAAGGCAGGGAGGGTATTCCAGAGGGACTTACCTGCAGAGGTGAGGGATCTACCCCCATTCTCTGATTGGAGAAGAGACTCACCCGCAGAGAGTTGTTAGTAGAAGAGCGGAGGGCTTTAGAAGGAAGTTACTTAGGAAGAAAGTTTTTAAGGTAGTGAGAGCCATGGCCCCAGTAAGCCTTGTGGATGATGCAGAGGGTCTTAAACTGGATCCTTGTATCCACAGAGAACCAGTGAAGGGATTTCAGGGCCAGAGAGATGCAGTCCCTTGCCTTGAGGCCAAGGATAAGTCTTGTGGTCCTGTTCTGATGAGTTGAAGAGGGTGAAGAGTAGAGCTATGCAGATTGAGAAAGAGGCTGTTGCAGTAGTCCAGCCTAGAGATAACCAGGGCTCTGAAGACAGTAAACTTCTGGGGGAAGGTAAGAAAGGGAGAATATGTCTAAGGAGGTGCAGCTGGAAATGGTCCTCTTGGGCAAGGTCTGTGATGTGTGGAGAGAAGGAGAGAGTTCAGTCAAAGATGACCCCAGGGGTTTTTGCATCACAGGTTGAGGGCAGAGGGCCCAAAGAGGGCGGCCAGAGTGAGTTTGGAAATTCAGACACAGGGCTCCAATGGGAAGGATCTCAATCTTAATGACACAAGGGTAGAGATTGCTAGAGGCACACCATGTCTGACTAGCAGAAAGACAGTCAGAGATGAGTAAGGGGGAGGGAGAGAGCTGCTTGTCATCTGCATAACATTGAAAGTTAGAGGAAAAGTTAGAGATCAGATGGGCCAAAGGAGCCAGATAAACATGGAAGGGCCAGATGGAGAGAATAGAGCCCTGGGGAACACCACATATGGCAGGAGAGGTGGTGGAGTGAAAGGACCCAAGCTGAACATGTGACGGTCAGTCCAGGAGGAAGGAGGTCAGCCATGCCAGAGCCTGATCCATTATGCCCAGGGTTTCATGGAAACGAGTAATCAGAATGTTGTGTTTGATCATTTCACATGCAGAAGGAAGATCGAGGATAATAAGGACAGATAGAGAGCTAGAGACATTATTGGAGAGCAGATCCTCACGGGTGTTCACGGGTGTTCATGGGTGTTCAAGATTGCATTTTCCATGCCTCTGGCTGCTCTGAAACCAGACTGATTGTCATGGAGACAACCAACATATTCAGTTTGGAGGTTTATCTGAGAGATAGCCAACTGAAATGAGAAGCCAGAGCCATGTAGAGTGCCTGGGTAGGTGTAGAAGAAAGAAGAAAGTGGTCAGTTAAGGAGAGAGGATTAGTGAGAGGTCTAGAGAGGGGGATATCTGAAGAGATGATAACATCCAAGGTGTGTCCAGCAGAGTGGGTCAGACCAGAGGGTAGAATAGAGAGGGAAAGGGAGTCGCATCAGTTGCAGAAAAGCCCACAGGTGTCTGGGGATCCAGGTAGATGTTGAGATCCGCAAGGAGGAGAACGTTGGAGGCAGAGGAAAGGAGAGAGGAAGTGAGGTGAGCACATTCAGAGAGGAAGGGGGTGATCTCACCAGGTGGCCTGTAGATGGTGGCCGAGGTCAGAGAGAGGCCATGCGAGATAGTGAGCCTGCAGACCAGGCATTCAAAGGAGGAATAGCTCTGAGTGGGGAAGATGGAAGCAGGGATCCACTATTGAAAGATCAATATCTGGGCCTGTTGGGCCTGTGCTGGGATAGGATCTTGTAGCCCTTAGGGAGGAGTGTGTCAAAACTTGTGACAGAGCTGGCTTTGAATCATGTCTTGGTAAGAGCGAAAACATCCAGGTCCAGGAGTTCAGGGAGGTGGCAGATGTCAGGGGAGTGTTTGACAGCGGAGCGAGAATTGAGAGTTGCAACGTGGACCAGGTTGGCACTTTTGAAAGACTTCCGTGGAGGGTACAGGGGAGAGGAGTACCCATTGAAAGTGACAAAGGAGCCAGAGAGGTGGAAGGCGGAGGCAGCAGAGGAGGTAGAGAAGTAGCGGATTGCAAGGGAGCCAGAGCGGTGAGGACAGAGGTGGCCAAGGAGCCAGAGAGGTGGTAGATGGCATAGGAACTGGAGCAGTAGAGGAAGGAGGTGGCAGCAGAGCCAGAGAAGCAGTACAAGGAATAGCAGGAGAAGGAAGGAAGTTGATGAGGAGAGGGAGGTGACTAATAACAGGAGATTGGGCTGATGGCCTTGAACCATGACAGTGCCATTTAGATAGATATTCATGATGACTCTGCAGGACTGGACAGAGGCCAAGAGGACTTCCCACCGGGAGCCACCATTAATGGAAGAAAAGGAGGAAGGAGAGAGAAGTGTGACCATATGAAGGGTCCATAGGTTGTGAGAAGGAATGTCAAAGAGGATGTCGGTTTGTCTAGAGGAAGTGCTGACATAGATGTCAATGATGAGAAGGCCTGCATTGGATACCTGGGTGTCGTTTTTGAGCATCTTCTTCCTGGCTTAGTGAGAAGAGAACGAAAGAAAATAGAAAAGCAGTTTGAAAAGATGGGGGAAATTAAGAGCACCATGGTGGGTGTGATAGAGGAAAGAGAAAGGGCAGACGAGAGGAGGAGAATAGAAAGAGAACACTGCACAGAGCTGCACCACACAGGGTGTGCAAGGAGGGAATTTTGGAGAAAGAAAGGGGGGCAAACTGAGGGACAATGTGCAAAAACACAGTGCAGATGGAGACAAGTAAACAAGGTCAGCAACAGGCAGTGAGTCGTAACAGCCGTGGGAGCCAACTGGGCTCAGATCAACCTAGAGAGGAAAAAGGCCTGTTGCTAACAATAGTGATCACAGAGTAAGAGGGAACCTACAGAAAGGACAAATGACCTAGTGGACACAGCATGCCATGTAAAAGCACATGCAGGAACACTTGCTTAGAGGAGAAATGCAGAGAATGCAGGAGAAATACAAAGAACAGTGATAGAGGCCAATACATTCACCTAGCAGGAAAAATGCAGAAAAATGCAGGGGAACCCAGATAACCAGTGATGGAGGCCAAAAACATTGGCCTAGAGGGTAACACATGTGGAAGACACAAGAGAAATTGAGGGAAACAGTTGCAGAGACAAAGAAAACAAAGTACTGCTACCCATGAGATGGGCAGCCTAATGAGTACGTAGAGACATTGTTGTGTGATATTTGCATTGAAATGGAAGTAAGCGTGAGGTAGGGCAGATTAGTAGGATGCAGTATGTTAGGCAGAATCATATACAGTACCCTTTGGGAACACCACACACAATTTAGAATAGAAGTGACAGTGCAGTTTCAGCATTGGTACAAGCCTGTACTACACAGTAAAGGAGTAGCGATGGCTGAGCAGCCAGAACTATCTCAAGAGTAAAGTGAGCAGTACCAATAGTTACACAAAGCAGTTGCTATGGTTGAAACAAACACTGACTCAAGGTTTCTGAGTAAAATAATATACATTTATTTACACATCAGTTGTAAAACAATTCATCAAAGTAAAGCAGTAGAAAAATCACACTCTTAATATACTACACCCTGCCCAATAGATTCTGGACAAGTTAAGCTCAAAATGAAGTGTGAGCAAAATGGCACTCCAGCAATTTAAAATGGAGGGAAAGACAAGGTTAGACAAAAGTTGAGCAGCACCAACAAGTAAGTAGGCAGGGCAATCTAGAAAAAGTAACTACAGTGAGGAAATCAAATCAAGAGGCCTGGGCCAAAATCAATGGCCCAGAGTCATTGCAGAGGATCACACAGTTCAGGGTTTGTGGTTAAGCCTTTGCCAAGAGTTCAGAACGAAGTTGGTCGGATGAAAAGTTACTTTAAAGAATAGAGAAGGACAAGCCATCGGATTGGTGAAAGGTTTCAAACACTTTCACCACGGTCGGACGGAACGAAGAACCGGGTTTGAACAGTACTTTAAATGAAGAAGAAGGCTGTAGCTGAGGCGGACGTTCCTGGCAGTTCCTTTAGGCTCACTGCTCCTGAAGTGACTGTCGGACTGACATGAAGTAGGAAGACTGGAGGGTCCTGCACTGCCCAGGGAAGAAACCAGCAGCAGAGCAAAGCAACAAATAAAAGGTGCGCTCCATAAAACCCAAGCAGGGTCCAGTCCTCCTGGCTATCCGGTTCACTGTAGCTGTGCACAGCAAATTCGACCAGAGGAGGGAGGCCTGGCTTGTAGTTTGGCGTACTGGTTGGTTCCCCGTCATCGAAGTTTGGAGATTCGGACCCGCAGCAGGGCTTCACCGGGAAGTTCAGTCGTGATAGAGGTCCTCTTCTGTCAGCTTCTCTTTGGTTCTCTCTATCCAGTGGAGACTCTGCCTTCTCAGACCCAGAGATCTGCTTTTTATGCAGTTTTCCCCCATTCATAGCCTGGCTGTCAATCACACAGCAGGGTGGCTGTCCCGGCAGTCACCACAGCAACTCATACAGAGTGCAACATGGGTCTCCAAGGAGATCCTGTGCAGGGAGTCTCAAACCCCTCCCTCACAACTTGTCCCCCTAAGACATTCAGGCGCCTAAGGAGGGCTTCTGTGCAGAAGCCCGCCAAAGGATGGCGAACAAAGGAACCAAGACTGGTTTGGCATGCACGAGAAAGACCTTTACAAAAATACATGGCGAATAAACCCAGCTAGAACCAAATAAAAGTCAATGGGGTCCAGCAGGTTTAAGTTCGAGGCTACTAACTTAAAACAGTACCAAGGCTATTTAAATAGACCGCGGTAGGAAGAATAGGGTAGATACCACTGCCACCAGCCAACTCTTAAAGAAAGGGAACAAAATAATGTTCCACGAGAAACAGACAAAAAGGGATGACTATTAACCCTTTCCAGAACTCTATGTAAGATAGTTTGTACTGGGTCTGTGAATTTAAAAAGACTAATAAAGTCAATAGCAACTTTACATGTTCTGGGAGACAGTAGTCAGTCCCAGAAAATGGAGTCTGAGTTGGGAAGTCTAAAAAGAGAACCCTGTGTCACTGCACTAAAGGTGCTTTGTGACACACAGTAAAAAGATGATGCCTGTGGAGTAAGTGACGCTCCACAGTCCATGAACACATAAACATAAAAAAGAGTGAGAAAAAACACTCACACTCTTACCAGGTGAAAAAGTCCTATAAATCCAGCAAAGCTGCTGAGGGACTCAGTAGGTAAGGGAAATTATCCATTCTGGAGCATTCCCCCTAACACAGTAATGGTTGTGCCCTCTGCCCTCACCTGTATTACCTTGCAGTCACTGCTGGTCGACAGTTGTGCTGCATGCTCGTACTCTGCGTTTTGACCCCTTCGTCGCCAAACATTGGCATTGCACAACATCGTGGCCTTGTCCTGGAGGGTTTTGCCGCAGAGGTCCAATCCACGGTTCTTAAAGGTTTGGATGGGTGGATGTAGTGCATCGTGCTACATATCGCCGGCAGCGTCTCCTGTGCACCTGCATTGCACAACACTGTGGCCTGGTCCTGTAAGGGTTTTGCCACTAAGGGTCTGATCCTTGGTTCTTAATGTTTGGGTGTAAACGTAGCGCAAAGTTCTACGTATCACAGTGCAGGGTCTCCTGCACACCTGCGTCACACAACACTGCAGCCTTGTCCTGCGAGGGCTTTGCTACAGAGGGTGTGATCCTCAGTTCTTAAAGGTTTGGATGCGTGGACGTTGCACAACATGCTATGTATTGCTGGGCTGTGTCTACATGCTCAGAGACAATCCAGGTACCTCTTCAGCATTTATGATTTTTCATGGTGTGTTTCCAGCAGCTGTGATACCTCTTGGCCAATGTCCTTCCTGACCTAGTACCCCAGGCTTATAGAATATTCAATGATATAATGTTGGCTTATGGTGGCGGAGGTGTCTTTATTGATCCTCTATAACTTTCAAAATTATACAATTTAACACCCACCCGACCTTTGCATACTTCTGTGATCAATGCTTGCTCAACAATGTATTCAGCATCATCCTCTGCATCCACTCTCACCCAAACCCAATCACACATTCCCAAATTACATGGTGGTCCTTATGGTACAACTTCTCGCTAACTATTGAAATACTTGCATTGTTGGTGACATAAACACATGGTAAGACCAAAAGGATACCCCAGCTACTCTTGACTTTATATGAAACATGGACTCCCTTTCACTAATCCAACTTGTCGCCTTACCTGCACACTCCCTTGGTCCCTGCCCTGTCTTCACATTCGCACAGGATAGACAAATCATTGCCAAGCCTATTTCTATTGCACAGTATGAGCACCTCACCATACCAGTCACAATCCCACTCCCCTGCTCACCTCTAAGCCACCATAACACCTTCCATAAAATTCTGCAAATGGAAAATCTGAATTTTTCAAGATCTGATCTACTGCCTACCAGTATCCATTGCACGCTGGGTGCAACGTGAATTGTCAGAAGTCTGGATTCATTCACATTTTTAAGGGAATGTAAAAAGACACAGTTTCTTTTTTTTAATCTACAATGTGATTAAATTACTCTTCTCCAATCTCCTTATTATTTCATTTTCTCTGAGGTAGTGGAAAAAAACATCCAACTACATTAGGCACGTTAACAGCAAAGATCAAATCGAAGATAGGTAGGTGGTCTATGCTATCTTTGTCACTTTGGGGCAGGTTGGACTCTCTCAAAATAGGTTTCTACTCCAAACTGCACTATTTGATCACATGTCTAATAATTAGATTCTGAGTAACTTATTGGGGGACTATTAATAATTCTTCTGGGGATGTCAAATGCTCCAAGGCAGTAATGTCACCTCGAAAGAGAAATGGGTTTGTTAACTTAAGAGACCAGGGTTTTGTAGACAGTTTTATGTGGTCATTAGCAACAACATGTCAAATTAAGAGTATCTAAATGCTGCACTGAAGAAGGAATTAGCAATAGTGATTATTTCCCCACTACCACCTGGGCTAACCTTGTATATGGAGAGATGTTTGAATAAAATAATGCTACGTACAGTATTTGACTTGGAAAAAAAGGTTTGTGATGATTACACAAATAATGTAATGTCTATGTACAATCCTATGGTACAGATATGGTGCCACAAATGACTGAACAGGCCATACAGATGCATCATCGGCACATCGTTTAATGAAATGAGAGCACAGATACATTTTCCATATCAAAATGAAATTATGCAATAGGACATATTAAGAGAAGCAGATAATGTGTACTTAACATACTTGAACCCAATGATGCCATCAGCAGAGCATATTACCTCCAGAAAGAGTAGTAGTAGTATTAGCAGTAGTAGTAGTTTGTCATTTATATAGCACACTTATCCCAACAGTATGGTCCCAACACGCTTGTGGTGGGAACACCCTTGAGGGACTCAAGTCCAGCTATGTGAAAATTGTCAAAAGATTAGAGTATGTGTGTGCATTTAGCAAGGATAGAGTGTTAGGTGGGCTGACTGAGCTCAAGTAAGGTACCCATGAAGGTCAGGCAAGTAAATGGGTGGTGAAGTGGTCAGGAGTGTGTGCGAGTGCAAGAGACTCATTATGTGTCCACCTAGACTGAATTTATGTCATAGTTCATCGCTGTATTGTAATGCATGTCCACCAAGTGCTGTGTGAATACATGACCTTGATGCTTAGATGGATCTTTGACTTTGATGTAGCTGTGTGATCAGATCATCTGTATAATAGACAGGATACCCTCATGAGGTCCTCCAAGCCCAATAGACAGGTTACCCTTAGAAATCTTCTAAGTGTAATATAAAGGCTACCACATATAGATTCTATGTGAAATTTGATGGCTATCCTCAGACAGGGTAAACTCATGAATCTTCTTCAATAGTCAGGCAATCCTAATAAACCTACTAATCACAAAATACAAGCAATCCTAGTTCATCTTCAAGCGCCATAGACAGGCTAACCTAATACATCTTCTAAGTGCAAGAACATGCTACCATCATATATCTTCTAGTGCAATAGACAAGCTATCCTTATAAGTGCAACACATTGCCCACCTTCAAAATCCATCTGAACTGTAAAGTGCCATGGATAAGAGAAACCATTGGTAAACTAATAGATGACGGAAGCCTGGTTGGGAAATCAAATGGACGGACAAACTCTGTACGTGTATTAGTAAACCATAATTGTGAAATGTTTATAATAATGTCAGTTGGTGCTCCAAATATGTGTGTATGAGATGGAGGATGAAGAAAATGTTCTACATGTTACATTGGACTCCCCAAAAGATGCATAAAAGGGGTCAACAAGAGTTGGATACTTGCTAAAACTACACAAAAAAAACTAAAAGCACGTTGATGGATTTGTTCCAGGATTGGCAGCATGTGTAAGCTTTTTTATGAGATGTAGACCAGAAAACAAGACTGATTACAGGGGTCCGAATTAGAATTGAAAAACAATGATAAGGCTGGGAAATTCACACACTTTTCAGACGAAGTAGACCAATATTAAATGTTTTGTTCCTTGTCAGGCCTGACTTGTGTTAAAAGAGAGTTTTTATACAATTAGCAATCTGGGTGCAGGTCTACTCTGGAAAGTAGCAAAGTGATTTGGCAGAAGTTTGCGACCTTTGAGAACGTCTGATCCAGGGCTTTTAGTAACTGGTTTACTTTCCAGAAAACCTGAAGTTTATTTTTGAATATTGGCTAAAATATAAAGGATTCATGAGAAAAATAAAATGCAGACCGAAAAAAAGTTAACACTTAAGTCCACGTTTAGAAGACTGCTTATACCACATTCACCAAGAGATAATCCTGGTGGAATTAGATACTAGGAGTCTGTAAATCTAGTTTTCTTCTCATGTGTTTGGATTGACACATAACACATAGAGGTTGGACAGTCATGCTAGGCATATACCATCATGGTTGACTTCTCTTCTCTGCTCTTGAAAGATGCTAGAGCCTATTTCCTAAGACATCTACGGCACTACATGAGGAAATAAACATCTGCTACTCAGCCAGACTAAGTAATTCCAAAATGTTTAGCACTTTAAACTGTGTGTTGAGCCTTCAAAACATATGGTCCAGACATCCCCATGTTAAAACTATGGGATGACCTAGCACTCTACTTCCAATCTAAAATCTGTGCCATCTGATTAAATGTGCATAATGGCCCAGCTAATGATTTGAAATTCACGTTCCTTGGAAAATCCAGTCCTCTGTGGCTATGACCCTTCTCTCTCTCTCTGTGTCTCTGTCTCTGTCTCTCTGTCTCTGTCTCTCTCTCTCTCTCTCTCTCTCTCTACCTCTCTCTCTTTCTTTCTCTCTCTCTCGCTAAATTACTTTGGCTCATCTACTCTACTCTATCGGTTAACATCAAAAGATTCTGCTCTGTCCTGTCTCCTTTTCTCTACGCTCCTGATCTTTTTACAATTGTCAGACTAAAAGACATCAGCCGTATCCCCCTAATTTTTGACATGTACCTCAATTTACTTTTAACCATTATGTGTTCGCTTGATTTACCCAAATATGGACACTGATGACAAACAAAAGGACTTATAAAACACCAAGGACGAAACACCATTATACCTTTCCTGATGAGATTTAATGGGTCCAAAATAAACCCTCAAAAATGGAGGTCATGTGTGTTGGGTATGAATCACTCTGTTTGAGGGAATTAGTGTCAGTGCCCAATGGAATATGTCCCATAACAGTTAACTTTATAAAAAACCTAGGATTCATTATGGACTGCAATGTCTCCCTCACATGTAAAGTAAATGTTGTTCTCAGCTCCTGTTTCTTCCAGTTAATGATTCCTTATTGAATCTCCAACTGTTAACAACAAAATGGGCCCCAATAGGAGTAAGCCGGTACAGAACAAATGTGCTAGGAATAATGCTGGTATTAACGACTCTGGTATTTTTTTCTGGACTGGCTCACTCCGACTGTGCCAGAAGAGGCATTGAACTACCAACAGGACTGACCTGCCAGCAGTTCAGGCTGCTACTAGGAAATAATTGCACCTATCACCGGCACCACTACTACCGGTGCCATTGATAGGGGCAAGCCCATTCCATGGAGTCCGATTGGACTCCATCGAATAGGAACTTATCCCCATTGCCGGCACACATAATATTTCAGTAACACTGAGATATCGGGCGCCAGTAACAGAAAGGCGAGTTAGCCGGTAACCCGACGGTAGCATTGTTGGATTCCCAGGAGACTCGTAATGAGGACCAATGTCTTTATTACTAGGCCATTGCAAGTGTCTTGTCCTGGGCCTCCATTCTGGACCAATCCAAATACATGCCCAGAAAAATTGGCATGATCACTGTTATGCCTCAACTGCAAGCAACACATTCATCAAGATCTAACTTCCCTCCTTTACGAAAGCCATTAAATCACTTGTTTCGTCATCTATCTTCTTAAGCAAGAATAATATAAGACAAATATATGTATAATTAATATCGGTGCATGCATGACATCACAGTTATAATTCATAACCTTGTATTCCTTATATCAAATATGCTGTTTACATTTTACATGAGATGTTTGTATGGGGTGGGTGTATCTTACTTGTAAGTGTACTGAGGCATTATACAACACAACAGGGTGTTTAAAATACAACTTGTTGGCAAGACATTACTATTACTGAATTGAAACGGATTTAATTGAACGGTTTTGGAAATTTCATTTGAATTCAAGGAAGCAGGTGGTTATTGGGCTCCTGTCACCGGGCCTTCGGCTCAGGCTCCTACTGCTCTCTCCTATATTAATGGCTCATTCCTTCAATTATTTATACATGCAATAGTTAATATGTCACACTTTGTGGGTGACTTTTGCATTGGTTTAGCTTGCATATGCCTTTTCTGTTGATTCCCAACAATGGAGTAACGAACAACAAGCTTTTATTCTCCCTCTCTAGGCATGATTGCAAAAGGACAGACATTGATAAGGACAGGGACACTACCAATGTGGGATTGTTAGGGACCAGTTTGCTTAGCAGTTACAAAAGACAATCATAGGATGAAACATCACAAGACAATGGTAAGCTCCCTGCGGTGCACACAAATAGATCATAGTGCTGTGTTGACACCTAACTTCCGTGCATATTGGGCACACTTTAAATGTTGTGTGCCAACACTGAACTGTTTGCCAAAAATAAATGTTTTCTACCACTGCAATTATATTTCTACAATCCGCAGGACACACTCCAACAATACATACAACCAATGTGCTTGTGAAATGTGTTCCTAACAATAGTGTAGTTTGCTGTGGACACTCCGGCAGGATCTACCTCTCACATTGATATACATTTCTTTCTGTGCTTCTTACATCTCATCATCAATACTCACAAAGGTGCTAGGCCCTTCCTTGGTGAAGTGTGGCCACTCTTAACTTTAAATGTGGGTTCTCCCAAATGTATTTATTTAAAGCATGTGCGATGATTTAGTTATACTTTTCATGTGTATTGCACTGATATTTCATGTGTTAACATTATAATTTGCATCTGGGTGCTTCCACATTTCTTGAACAGTCATGAAAGTTTTGTGTTGTTGTATGTTGTTGTGATAGTCTGCATCAGAGTGATACTATTTTAATGTGGTGATCATATATACATATATATATATTGTTATAGCCTTGCATCTGGTTGCTATCATTTATGGTGTTCTTCGTGACATTCATTTGACCATCTTTGTAAAATGTTCCTCAGAAACATTGCACTGGTGAAATTATGCACGCATTGTTCACTAGTACACACTACGTCAAAAATGGCATTGGTGCAAAAATGATATTCTGCCAGTGCACCGCTACATCAGGGCAAGGTTTGTTGTAGTGATTCTAATAAGCGTTATTTGCACTAGAGAGTAACATAAAATACAAAGATTAATATTACAATATTTAAACTTTGAATGTGATGATTAAAAAGCACACGCGTTATTCAGTCAATGAAGAATAATTGCAGTCAGATGAAGTTAAATAATAATAATTTTTTTGTACATCAAATTTATTGATTTTACAAAATGGTTCCTTTCTCTTTGTTTGCTTTTCCTTTATTACTTTTTTTTGCGTTCTTCCTAGGTGTGTGTGTTTCCAGGCGGAGATGTACAGTTTTCTTCTTTGAGACATTCTGCTACAGCAGCTTCCAGGATCTTCGCCGTTGCGATTGTCCAGCTAGTTTTCTTTCCGCTCAGTAGACGGTTCCACCAGGAGTCTTCTTCTCTCAACGTAAAATAATGTTATCTAGCTATTCAACTCAGATATACTTTTACATTTTCATTTGCCAAATATAACCATGGTAAAAACACATTTGCAAAGGCCGACATATGAACTATATACAGAAAGTGAATCTACATGCAATACAAATAATATAAACAGTGGTGTCGCGGGGTCTTGCAGACCCCATTATATCTGTCAGGTCTTCTGGACAGGTCATTACATATATCACCATTTGCACACTAACTTCAGTCTTCTATTTGTTAAACTGTGACATAGGCACATGTTTGTTTCAGTAATAATCCTTTTGCTGCAGATGTACGAAAACAATGTTTGCAAAGGTTCACTGAGTCTTCCATACATTTGGACTGCGTGTAGTGATTAGGTAAGTGATGCAGCATGGAACCTTACTGGACAAAGGAGGAATTTGCACTAGGGGGCTGTATTGAATGTGCATTCATACACAACTTGGTTTAGGGCAATAGCTGACACACACTAGCACTTACATTTCTTGTCAAGGAGGAAAAGTCATTGGGTTGTGCTGGTAAAACAGATGCTTGATCACTCAGGCAGAGAAAATAGTGGCAGGGTGTTTGTGTGTGTGATGCAACACACCACTTGTCTGGACAATGTAGGAATTTGACCTGGAGTCTTGAATGTATGCATGCTCACACTTGCCTTGGTTGTGTGTAATAGCTGACACACATGAGCATTTGAATTTCTTGTCAACTGCATTAGCATGCATTGAGTGGAGGGGAAAATGCGTTGGCCCATGCAGCTTCATTGAAAGAGCACTCACACAAGACTTGGTTGAGGGGAATAAAGGTCCACACCCCCCCAGCCCCCATACACACAAACAATGTTACATTTCTTTTCGAATTTATTATCACACTTGGATCAAAGGAAAGATGTTTTGGGACATCTGGCTTAATTGAACATATGCTCACACAAAATCTGAGCGCTTTAGCTGACACGCACTTGATATTCTTATAAAATGCATCATTACACTTTGAGCAAAGGGGAAACATCTTTTGGGTGTGCTGTGACAAAATGTTCCAATGGTCTTGTTGATCATTCAGAAAGTGCTGTGTGGCAGGGATATTGGGTGTGCGATGCAACATGCCACCTGACTGAGAGGAGGAGGAATTGGGCTGTGGATGTTGATAAAACGCCTATTCACACACAATTTGCATGAGCTGACACAAATGAGCAAGTGTATTCTTGTCAATGGATTAGAACCCACTAAGTAAAGGGGGAAAGTTGACAGGATGTGCATGTTAAAAAGTTTGCATGGTTGTGCTGATCAATACCGCTGGGATATTTGTGGCAGGGTGATTTGGTGTGTGAATCAACATGGCACCTTCCTGGAAAGAAAAAGAATGTGAATGGGGCTGCTTAATTCAATACATGTTCACATAGGACTTGGTTGAGTGCAGTAGCTAAGACACACAATCACTTCTTTTTTTACCAAATTCATTATGGCACTTTGCATGAATGGGAAACGTCATTTCAGCATGCAGCTTGATTCAATGTGCGCTCGCAGACAACTTGTTTGAGTCTAATAGCTGACAAACATAAGCACCTGCAGTTGTTGTCAAATGTATGAATACACTTTAAGTCAAAGGAAAGGCAAGTTTGGCACAGTTTTGTAGCTGAGGCCAAGTGCAAGATTGCACAGCACAGCAATACCAAGCCTTGAATAGAGCACAATAGACTGTCAGTGTCTGAGTTGTGTGCAGCAATACTCAAATGCATTTGGGAGTGGAAAAAAAAGGTGTAGAAATATTAAATGCTTTACTGCAGAAATAACTGCTGCTGCTGCAATTTGTAAGGATGCATGAATATTGGTGGCAGCATAGTATTGCAAAATGAAGAAACCATACGCAGAACTTCAACTATGGGTACACATAATCAGAGCATTAAACACGTTGGTTGAGGTGGTGACTAGTGATCCTTTTATTATCATTAGCTTGCCATCATCTCCATTATAACTTTGCATTCATCAGCCATACTCATGAATGATTATGGTAAGATTTCTGGATGCGGTTGAAGGATTTACTGAGAGATTGCTAGCAAATACCCGTTCCTACCCTGCCATTACTAAAACCTTTCTTTGCTGCTGATGCCCATTAGCAAGATTTTTTGTTAGAATTATTTTGCATGCAAGGTCAAATCAGAGGTGTATGATATTGTAGTTCATGCAGTGAGAAAGAATAAAAGAATTTTCACAGTAGACATTTGGAGGAGTGAGCTGAACACAGACTAGTTGGTTTTCATTTGGGCACCTTTCCGTGTAGTGGCAACACTGGGGAGCAAGAAGGGTCATCACTGCAGCAGCATGCTATCCCACCAGTAAGCAATGTTGTGCACACAAGGATTTGATGATGATAGAGCCATAAAGGCACAGATGACTGGGTTGAAATGTAAACGGTGGTGGCATAGTGGCTAGGTACTTTGTAGCTGTGTGATGTCAGGAAAATGTGCTCATGTTATTTTTGTCCGAACCTTGGGGAACATATTGCATGCTTAAAACCTGCCTCTCACTAATCCAGTCTTGGATGTCCAGTGCACACTTGAAGTTCAACCCCTCCAAGACCGAATTCCTACTTCTCACCAAGAACACCGAACACCCAGACATACAGACCTGGCTATCAACCATGAACCCTGAGGGCTTCACACCAGAGATCACCACCTGTGTCAAGTCCCTTGGGTTCCACATAAAAAAACACCTCTCCTTCAAGACACACAATTCTAAGAAAACTCAGACAGCTTGGTATTAGCTCCTCATCCTGTGGAAAGTCAAACCTTTCCTCCCTACTGACAGCTCTAGATCCATCGTTCAAGCACTGTCCTATCCCAGCTGGACGGGGGGCAATGCCTTCCTAGAAGGCCTCCTGCCGTCCTCCCTGGTGCCCCTGAGAAACATCCTGAATGTAGCTGCATACTTCATCTAGGGTCTATGCTGATACACCCACATCACCCTGGCCCTAATCAACCTTTACTGGCTTGTACTGCATGCACAAATCACCTTCAAGTCTTGCTGCATCATCTATAAGGCAGTGCCTTCAAGTGACCCAGGTACCTCACAGAGAAACTCAGCATCTCCGGCGGACAGCGCACCAATAGAATCCAGGACACATGCAGACTTTAAATTTGCAGCTGCAAAATGGAAAGGACCAGAAAACCTATCCCAAACACCATCCTCTCCATTGTCATGAAAAGGAACAACCATTCGTCCCTATCAAATGACTTTTCAGTGTAAAGTGATAATGAAATCATTGGGTTCTTTGTTTTGTGTGCTTTTTCTTTGATGTGGAAGACTGTACAGGTGTTATCTATGTTTGTCTGATGCTTACAAATCCCGATTCATCCTCCACTATTAGTCCTCGCAAATAAGCCCTCCAGCCTGTTTAACATAATTTTGGCATACATTTTTGGTCTATGTTAATTAGCACAATTGGTCTGCATGACCCCCATTTGGAAGAGTCTTTTTGTGGCTTGGGGAGCAGTATGATGTTGGCCTTCTCCATGGAGAATGCAACATGTTCACCTGTCTGGAAGGAATTAAAGTGATGCACCATGAAAGGGGCTAAGATCGTTATAAAGTCTTTATACAATAAGGCGAAGAAACCATTTGGGCCTGGGGATTTGTTCAGTGGTAAGCCCTTTCTCACATTGAGCACCTCCTGTAGAGCGATGTCAGCCTCCAAAAGAAGTTTCCCATCAGCTGAGATGTGTAGAAGGGAAGTAAGTTTAAGCACTTTCATTGTGCCTCGTCATTAGAGGAGTCTGACACATAAAACGTGATTTAGTAAGCAACAAATATATCTTGTATAGCCTCCGTAGCACCTTCCTACCTGCTTTGTCCTCCATCGCCTTTATTGCCCTTGAGACCTTCTGTTCCCATAATGCCCTAGCTAACATCCACCCTGGTTTATTCCGCTTTATGACGAATAACTGTCTTGTGCCCAGGAGGGCTTTTTCAGTCTTTTAGTATGCAGGAGCTTGCGTTGGTCCAATACGCTTCTGTACTTCCTAAGCTTAGCTCTGGTTGGTTGTTCCACTAATTCCCTTCCTGTACTTTTCAACAGACCCTCTAAGTCTTGTCCGAACCCTCTCAGTTGATTAAAGCTCCATGCTTTTAGTGCAACCCGCTTCCCTTTGATCACTGCCTTAAATGCATCCCATGGGGTGCTCTTGGAGGTTAGTTAAGTGTGATTGTTTTTAAAATAGATCAGGATTTCCTAGCTTATCTCGTCTATCAACATGTAATCCTTTTGGAGTTCCCTCGGGAAGCTCCATTTCCACAGCCTATTAATCAAGTTTGGTACTTCCAATGTAGTCCGACCAGAGTATAGTCTGAAACCGCTATGGTGTCTATCTCTGATGTGGCTACACGGCCCATTAACCCTGGGGTTAACCAAATATAGTCAATATTGTAGAAAGTAATAAGGACTGCACAAAGGAAGGTGTATTCACACTCCTGTCCATGGACCACCCTCCAGGAGTCTCAGAGCCCTAACTGGTTAATTTCTGCAACTAGGCATTTAGATGGAACCCATGAAACCCCGTGTCTAGATTCACTGCTGTCTAAGTCCCCTTACCAAGCCAGGTAAAATTCCCCTGTAAGGATTACCTCCCTTTCAGCAACTTCCTCTAGTGTGTCTAATACCTGGGTGGCATACCCATTTTGTCCCGTTTTGAGAGGTAAAGGGTGGCAATCGTGTTCTCCGTCTGCCCTAACTGGCCGCAAATGAATACATATCTCCCTCTTTGTCCTCCTGTATCTTGGACAGCTTGAACTCAACCGTATATTTGAGGGAAATCAAAAACATACATGTTTTGTTGGATCTATTAGCTTGGAAAATTGTTGGATAATACTTCTTCTGAACCCTATGCCTATCCTACGTTTTTATATGCGTCTCCTGGAAAGTTACTAGATCAGGGTTATGGTAACAGAGATGGTGCTCTAACTTTTTCCGTTTGGCTGGGTAGTTGAGACCCCAATGTTTTGCGAGAAAATTACTAATTAGAGACCTCTACCGATGGTCATTTACTATAACAGGGTTGTTCCTGCTGTCACCTTCCCTGTCCTCCCTGTGGCTGCCCCCTGCAGCCACTCTAGTGGCCAACCATTTCATTGCATGAGTACCCACATGGAATCCTTGTTCCCCCCTTCAAAGAAACCCTTTGCCCAAAAACATCCCCAAAACCTCAAACTGTTGAGTCGTGGAAAACCTATAGAGTCCAAAGCAACTAATGTTTAAGGTTAACCAACTGACCCTCTAAAAACCCTTGGGAACCTTTTCGTCCACAATCGAGATAAACAGCAACCGATTCTCCCATCCTCGCCTCCAGGGGGAAAATGCACTCTTCTAATTCCCTACCTCCCGCCTCATCTCCAAGAAAACCCACGAAACTGAACTCCCATGGGGGGGGTTCCGCTCCCTAGTCCTTCAACACCACATGCTGCATTGTCCCAGCCCACATCAGCTTTGATGTCTATAATGGACTGCTGGATTTCCTCCTTAAGAGAGACACATTGTTCTTAGAATGTATCCATAAATCTATCCTGGAATGAGCCTAGAGATTGCATACATTCCTGTTTGCTCAGGGAGTACTAGTAATCCAGGTCCCAGCGACCCCTGACTTCTCCATGTTTCCTCCTTCAGGGGTGGCACCCTGATTCCAGGAGTGCAGCTTGCTGCCTCTAGCCCTCTAGGTGAGTGGCGCTCTCCTTCGTCTTGCCCTTAGGAATGCAGAAACATTGTGGGCCCTCCACAAGGTATTGCAGTGCCCTCCCATCGCTTAAGGCTGCTCCACTCTCCAGTCATCCCCAGAGCCTCCAACAGTGCAATATTCGTTATCTACTGTGGTGACACAGGACTGCCTTATGACCCCTTCTGGCAATGGTCAGCCACACAGCCTCCTATTGCCGCTTCCTCAATGTGCTTCTCCACCTCCTCCAAGGGGCACTCACCTTAACGGCACCTCTCATCACACTGCTCCTCAGTGCTAACATTCGCAGAGATTACTGCTGTTCCACAGCCCCTACTCAGGGCTTCCACCACGGGTAGCTCTTGTTTCCCCTTGACTAATCGGGAAACCCCCTGCCCAGGGCTGGGCTCCACCTCAAACTGCTCTTGGTCTCCCGCGATTCCCCCTTCACTGCTCATGAGTCCCTTCTCCTGGCATCAGGAGGCACTCCTTTGACCCACCAGGCTATTTCACAATGCATTGTGTGACTTCAATTGGCCTTCCGCTTTCTTCTCCTTACTGCTCTTCTCTGTGCTTCATGGCGAACTCCTCTGGCCTGCCGGAGATTTTCAAGCAATGTTGGGTGTAACGCAACCCCACTTCTTTGAACCCTCCATCCTCCAGGGGCTCACCAGCACTGACCACTGATCCCGGCAGGCTTACTGCATCATGGGAGCACTCACAGTCAACCAGTTTGCCAACTCCAGGTCCCTTGGGGGTTACAGGTGTTCTTGGAAAAGCAGCGTCCACCTTCTCTGTTGCACCACCCAGACCAAATGCTGCCGAACATGGCTCAAGCCTCTTCACCTGTGCTCCTTCTCACTGCAGGGGTTCACCATCGGTGAACACAACAATGGGCTATACTCTGCTGTGTCAGGGATGCAGCAATGCCCATCAGGTGGGACAAGCATTGCACTGGAAGGGGCTACGCAATACACTTCAGGATCCATCTGTCCCATTTTGTCTGCCCCCGGCTGCGGCTCTGTCCTCAGGGGATGAATCCTGCCGGGCGACACGGCTTTCAACACTCAGGTAGATAGAAAAGCTTCAGTGCTGCTGCTTCCCCTCTGGAGCACACAGACTCACGTCCGCTGCGAGGTCTGCACCATTTTTCTTAGCATATACGTTTGAGTTATTGCTAACATTTTGTAGTTAATTGCATGTCTACTCAGCAGTGACCGATGTTGCAAATATTTCCCAGTGCCACAGGATGTACTGCAGTGGTGCAATTAATGTAATGCCTTTTAGTGCATTACAAGGGTTCTGGGAGAAATTAGTTATACTTTTGGAGATGTAATGGTTAACCTTCCTAAACAAAGAGTGGTGCGCACTGTTCTTTGGCTGACATTGGTCCCGAAATTCCCAGGTTTGGAAGAGATAGTGGCAAAGGAGTGACACTGCCCTATAGTGCCCTCAACCAATGATTTGGGTGGAACACCACTTAGGATATTGATGTTGTTTCCCATTATTCTTCCAGGTCCTTGAACTGACAACATTCTTATCGTCCCTGTCAATGGCAGTGTGCCAAAAGGCCCAGGACTCATGAAGTAGAAATGATTATGGTTATGGACTAGGGGAGAAGATGTTGCCACAAGTAATTGAGTAGTAGGTCATGCACCTCTTCACTGACTTCTGATACCTATTAATCTTTTTAGTGTTTGGAAAGATAATTCTCCCTATTTAAAGGTTCTCTCCTTAGACTGCAAATGGTGGGACACCTATCTGAAAGAGGATAAAAAGGCTATAAAATGCTTGTCATGCTTTCTTATCCAATGCCAAAGTCATTTTGCTCACTGAAATACAATTGACAAATGTTCCCCTAATTTGTCTCTTTATGATTCATCACTGAAAACAATAAATCCACCCAAACTACAATAACAAATCTCTTACTAGAAGGAAGTGGAATTATTGGCTTCTCTCTGCTTAGTAATGGTTGTAAAAATGCCCTAATATCTTAAGACTTCTACTGATGAGTCCATGTGAAAGTGGTAATCCAAAAGTCCCCTACTTCTCCTAATTAGGTCAAACAAAGTTGTTCTGGCCACTGTACATTTACAATGGTGCACATACTCGAGCTAACGGGCCTCATTATGGTAAATATTTACCTGAAATGGACGCTCTTCAGAACTTGTAAATATGAGAAATATCAAGGAAAGTTGAAGTAAACCCTGAAAAGGTGTACATTGGAAGAATGAATTCATATGAGAAGAATGTAATGTTGGAAACTTCAATTTATCATATTTTATTTGATTGAAGGCAAATCTTGTTTTCTTTATAATTTAGGAGCACGGTTTCATGATGAGAAACATGTCTTTCTTGAGTTATGAACTGAAAAACTATCTTAAATAGTGTTTTTGTTAAAGTAATAATACCATTTGCATTTTATGGATTACTTCACTAAGCCTTGAAAATGATTGCACTGTCTCAAAACGTGAAGGCATAGAGGTAAGCAAATGAGTAAAGCGTTTTGAAATGTCAAAAACAAAATGGATTTCATAATGTATAGTGTCTTTAGCTAATTGTTTGTTGTATTATATAATACAACAATCAACACGGCTTTTACATTTTTTAAATTATGATCCTTTGAATTTCTCTGTCATCATTTATAAGAAGCAAAGGAGGGATAAAAAGTAGATATCATAAATTGACTTCCATCTGAATGAAGTTAGTATGGGCATCTTATAATGCTGCCATCAAATAGCCAATCTTGCCACCTCCAATATTTCATCTTAGCTAATAATCTGCACAAACACAAGGCTGTGTGTTCCAAGCTGTCGGGCTACTTTTTCCGTGTGCCTGCTCCCTGGGACAGGAACTCTGGAACCACCACAACCAGAGATACTTACTTCTCACCTCCTCATCCTGCCCCTCAACATCATCATTGTCATCATTCCCACCACCACTCAAAACCGCATCAACACCATTGCCACAACCAATTCCACCATGAACCACTGCAGAAGATGCATCTGTTAGAAGATGGCCCAGCTTATCTGTATGCCTCACCATACTAAATAGCCTTTAGAATGTTTCCTCCCCATCTTCAGATAAGTGGTAGTAAGACAAAATGTACACTGTCACCTGTAACCCCATAACAAGATTGAATGCTCACTAATGGGCAGCCCAGCTTCTTCATCATCCCACACAGCCCCTTTCTTGAAGTAAAAATCACACAACAAAAGGTTTCCCAAACAAAAGAGAACATGCCTTCCCAAAACCAGCTAGTGTCCCGAATGAAACTGGATTCACAAATGAAAATGGCTTCCCAAACTAAAATAATACAAGGTTGTCTTACACAAATATTGGGTTTCACACAAAACACAGACATACAAATGCAGACACACACAAACACATGCACAGTCACACACACATATACACACACACAATCTAATCATACATAAAAGGTACAAATCACACACAAACTGGCAATCCATCCGCACAGACACGCTGCATCCATCAGATCATCCATCCATGTATTCACTTGCAAACTCCCCATCCATCCATCCATCCATCCATCCATCCATCCATCCATCCATCCATCCATCCATCCATCCACTTTCATACACCATAAAGGATCTATATATTCATCTATTCATCCACAGTAACCATGTATTTGTACTTCCCTCCACAAAAAACAAAATGTATCCGTCCGCGTGCACCCGCCCCCCCACCTCCCCCCCACACACACACACACACACACACACACACACACACACTGCCCATACACAGTCATACAAAAAGACACTCCCAGGCATGTCACTTCCCTCCCAAACATATCACGTCCTAACCCAATCACCATACCCATATCTACTTAAAGACATGATGTTCAACCTCCTTCATATACAATCTCCCTCATATAAAACACAACCATCAACTAACCAAAAAACAAACCAATGTCACTGACAATTCCGAAACGCCTCACCAAACTTCCATGTGTGCTCCCACAAAAAGTATGTACTTACCTATGCTTCCTCATAATTGGGATCCACTTCTATCTACCAGAAACCAAGCCTTCTACCATTAACCAAAACCTGAAAAACACCCTCATGATAAACATGGCCCTTGTCCTACACACGTTTTGCACAAAAAAAAAACGGATAGACCTAATACATGATCTTCCTCCCACTGGAGCATGCGCTCTGACTTCAGGAAGAAATGTTCCAATTGTGTTGCAACATTCAGACTCCACGTCACATGGCAGGAAGCAGGAGGTTCCCCCTGCTTCCTGGTTCCAGTCATCATGGTGGAGTTTGGACCATGAGATCCTGGCTGCCAGAGACTTTCCTGGGGAGGAGTCCCTCTGGGAAGGCAGATTCAGGATGGTAAATAACAGGTATCAAAAAACATATTTTTTGTAGGTATTTGTGTGTCTGTGCATGCTGCATATTAATGATGTATGTATGTATGTATGCATGTAAGAGTGTGTTATATGTTATGGAAGGTGTGTGAATGAGTGAGTGGATGGTGTATGGGTGGCTGGGTGTGCGTGTGCATGAGCAAGCGTATGGGTACACATGTGAATGAGCGAGCAAATGTATGAGAAAAGTAGTGAGTGAGTGAATGGGTGTGAGTGTGTGTGTTTGTGCTGGGCCAAGCAGTTGATTTTGGCAGGTGTGGGATGGGGGGTGGTATGCAGCACTGCCTCATTTTTAATGGACATCCATCCATGATACGGAAAACATGTTAGGTGCTATTATGTGACTAGATTGTCATCTGGAAGCAGCCGTTTTACCATGGCTTAATCTGATATAGCATTTATTACTGGGCATCTATGACAAAGCAAGATTGGTATGCGTTATTACATGGCTAGACTGGCATTTGGGGTAGGGAATCTAGCTATTTCTGTTTGTGACATGGCATGGCTATTTCTTCTGGGCAACCATGATACAGCAAGCATGATAAGTGTTATTATGTGGCTAGACTGGCAATTTGGTTCAGCTAGTCTAGCTATTCCTTAGAGTGGCATAGCATTTATTTCTGGGCTTCTGTGATAAAGTAATTATGATAAGTGTTATTTTATGGCTAGACTACATTTTGGTGCAACCAATTGAGAGATGTTCTCTTACTGAGGCAAGGCAATTCAATGGCAAAGCCAACAGGAACAAGTCATTAAGTGGGGAAACGGCCACATATTGTCAGAGCCAACGTGGACATGTTTTCGTATAGTATCATTATTGTCACGTTGCACGAAACAAACACAAGTATGTTCTCATATGGGAATACTGGCATAAATTGGTACAGCCATCATGGACATGTGTGGCCACAGCCAGGGTGAACATATTTTTATACTGGAATATGTTGTGGACAAAGACATCATGAAAATGCATTTGGAAAGTACTCCTATGCACTTTTGGTGAGTTGCATCTATTGAATTTTTCGAATGGAAACAACGCCAATTGCAAACTGTCTAGCATTTTACCCAATTTTTCTCAGAAAGTGTGCTGTATAATTGTCGTGTATTCACAACACTCACAGATGCAGGCGTGGCAGCACCCTGTTCTTCCCCATGGGAGACGACACATGCATGGCTCATGGCAGCTCCATGTTCCTCCATTGTCGCCCTGATAACACGCCATCCCTGGGGGTTGCCATGGCATCTGGGAGATAATATAGTGCGTCAGCACCTACTCAGGACCGTGAAAATTGCAAAGGTGGTCAATTGACCTCTGAGAGTCACATGACAAACCAGGAAACTGCTAATCACATCCTGTATAAAAGGAGACAGCACCTACATAGCAGTGCTCCCCAACACTCCTGTTGTTAGCATTTCATTGTTGTGCTGTTGTGTACCTTGATTGACTTCTTTGGATTGTGTACCCTTGGCTATTTCTTCAGTGGATTGCTTTCGGTCTTTTCTTATGGATTCTGGAGAACTGGTGCTTGAACTTGGCTTTTTCCTCTGGATTGCCCTTGGATTAGCTTGATGCATTGTTGAACTGGTTTTCATTTCTTTATGACCCTTTTTGTGTAAGTTTCTCTTTTTGGTTGGCTTCTAGATCGTTTTTATGGATTATGTGACATTGGATTTTGTTTGAACTCTTAACATTCTTCACCTGGAACTGTGACTCTTACGAACTCTTGGTAGATTCTCCTACTATTCTGTGCTCCGGTAGATGCACCCTTGTCCCAACCATAACTGGTTTTCACTAGCCCTGGAGTAACATCTTGGTGCATTGGCTTCTGGTAGCATTAGGTAGGTGAGGTTACGCTGGGGATACCATTGTCATTTCACTGACAGGGGTGGTTCATGTGGTCTAAGTATTAACACTGCTGTTTCCTTTTCAGCTGTAGAGGACACAGCGCTGTAGTTTTCTGTTCCACCTTTGTTCCTAACGACTGGCTAGGGAGTTCATTTTATCTCTCTGGCTGGTACTTGGGAACACAGGTATAAGTGCCCTTGGGATTCTGACTCATGACAATAATCTACCTTTTTAATCCATTATACAAAACGCTTTCTTGTTTGGGGTTGGGGGGCATGACACCTTTTTAATTTTTAGTTGGTTCAGGCAACCTAACTATGCTCGGTTACTCTGGTATTTTTGTGGGAAATGTTAACGCCCCTCCAATTTAGAAATTCACTAGCCGCCACTTGGTGAGTGGCTGATGGGCGAATGGGTATGACTGTATGCGTACAAGGCTGGGGTGCAGGTAAGGAGCATTGGAGCATGGACGTTTTCTTCCACGTTTTACTGATGTATTTTGGCATAGCCAACTTGATGACTGGTATTACATGGAGGGGAATTGGGCATGGGGGGTTAATAGCACAGTGGGACAGGTGGACTGGACATTTTCTTTCTGTGATTTTCTTTCTGTGGGATGCATTTCTTACTCATATAATGGGCAAGGTAAATATAATGTGTGTTCTGACATGGGAAGGTTGGCAACACTTGTGCAGTCAGGAAGTAAATGTGTTCTCACTGTGGCATTCCAGGATTTACTGGTGCTAAAGGCAAAGCCAACACGATGACAACTCTTACATGTTGGATGGAGGCGTTTGTGCAGTTAAATAAGGAAATGGATCCTTACTGTAAGATTGCGTGTTTTACTGGTGTTGAGGGAAACATCGACATAAAGTGTATCATAATATTGTTGTGTCGGGGTTGGCCAGGCATTTGTGCTGCAACAACAGCATGTTTAGTGCACGGGGTGCCCCTGCAGCAGCATGTTCATCAAATGCATTGCACATGCATGGTGATTCAGTTCAGCACAAAGTGTGACACAGCCCATGATTTGTTGCTGAGCTTGGGGTGGGGGCACTCAGCATGGTTCACATGGGGGCACTCACATTTTGTGTTATGCCACTCCTTTATCATCACCAAAATGATTGGCGCTCTTCCTCACCCATAAAACATGACCATTTCCCTCGACCAACCATCTCACTCTACTGAAAATAGCCATACATTAAACAGTCCATGCCATCTAAATATCAGGTCACCCTTACCTTCCTGAACCTTGGATCAGCCTCCCTTGTCTAACATGTAGGTCAATGTTGACCAAAAATGTAGCCTCCTCCCTCACCCCAAAAAACTAACATTGTCCCCTTGCCCATGCACAGGAAACCCCCCCCCCCATTACCCTATCCTGACTCACATATGTCAATCAAAAGAATCACCCAAATATTTGACTATCTGCAATCATACACACATCTAAGAATCTACACTAACCGAACAAGTTAACCCCAGATTAACACCTACAAAGCTGTCACTCTCCCCTTTCCCTCAAAAAATGAACCATCTGATCCTTGAAAAACATATAACCCATATGTCTTTACAAAAACCCAAACTCTTCTAAATTTCCCAAAGTTCTGACTATTCCCTTCCCAAACTCATGATCCTTGTCTATCAACCAAAATCCTAATGTTCATTCTACACCTTAAAACCTGTCCCTCAGCATATATATTGCCTTCAAGCGGCTTCTAAAATCCTGACCCTATCTTTTCCCAAATACTTTATCCTTCATATGGCCTAAAACCTGACATTGCTCCCTTAACCAAAATAGACGGTATCATTGCACGCTGCTGAATGCTTTGCTGAAAAACCCTCTAGTGGATAGTTCTTTCACAAAAAAAATACAAAAACAAACAATTGTAAAGACGCATGTTACCAATACTGCCATGCAGTAATTACTGTGTTTTTCCTTTTCAAATATAATTAAAATGCAAATACCGTGAATTCTGAAGCACTCCAAGAAAAAATTGCCATACATGAAAAGCAGTTTAAGCATCGTTTAATGTTCAGCATGCGCATTTTCTGAGAAAAAAAATGAAAAAAAAGAAAAAAAACAATATATTAGGGTGACACAATCACACTTCAACAAGCTAAATAATGTTACGGTAATATTTTAAAGGAATAGTAAACTAGAGGTTGGGAAATAATTGAGTACAATGCTTTCTATTTTGTCATAGAACGATGCACACTGTAGAATAGCTCAATATCTTTCACCTCTTTGTCCTTTGTTGTAAACATAACGGGCAGGAGTTCTCCAGAGCCATCATCACCTAATAAACGGTCGTGGGTGTCCTATTCACAAATAATGCAGAGCAATTAGCACTAATTACTACCCTAATTGGATGAACTAGCTTTCGAGTCCATGAAGTTAATGTGTCTGCAATCTGAAATGCAATTGCTTCCTAACATGCTAATGAGATTTCAGAGATACTTCAGAGCATGTATAAATAGGAACGCTTCCTGACATATAATAACATAGTATGTTAGAGCAGTAGTCCATTACCATGCGAGTTGATAGTAACGTATCTCCACCATATCCACGTAACCATACATTGCATCACAAACAAGTGGTGACCAGTGTCCTTCTCAAATTTTTATTTTGATTTGAATTGCATTCACAAAAAAAATAAACACCTATTTCCAGTTAAAGGGGCAGAGACGCCATTTTTTTTTGTTTAAATCAAAGTGTTTGTTTGATCTAGGCAACCTCTCTGTGGTCATTTGTTTGTTTCTTTTTTCAGCCAAAGTAAATGAAGTTGCCCTTTATTTTTCTTGCAAACTGAGAGTATATTTTAGCTTTCCGTCAGGGCTTAAACATTACACTTTTCATCCTCTCCCCATAAATTGTAAAAACAGGAACAAACATCATAATAAATGCTGTGCACTTTAAAGCTTTTAGCTGGGGTAGCAGAATATGAAGCATATGTAAAGTCTTCTATGTCATGTTATCGAGCCATCTGTAGGAGCATTACGTGCTGGCCCTAAGAGTGATGTTTAGAAAGAAGCTACATTTTCAAGGCTCATGGCATTTCAGTCACAGTCAAGCCAGTAGTGGGAGCAACTTTTTAGTGTCGAATAATAAGGGGCGGATAATAGGGCACCAGTAGGTGGCTGGGGGGCACAGTGGGCTCCAGGGGGGAGCAAGGGGGAGCACCCTCCGACCCTGGCTCCACCCCTGCAGGAATGTGTAATACAGAAAAAGCAGTGGACAACATTAACCACAACAGAGGTCAGTTTTACAATAGTGTGGCATTAAGTTGTATCTTTGTTTACATTTGTCCAATGCAAAGTATTAACTTCAAAGAGCCAATTAAGTAAATATTAAAATATTGTCTTCGAGGTGCAAATCAATTTGACATTTTGATTTAACACGTTTACTAGATTGTTTCATTCAATATTTGTAAAACATTTTCCCCAGCCCAGAGACACATAGCAATTACGCTGTAATTTTGCAGATTTTCTTTACTCCCCTTCTTGTAGATGGGATCAGAATGCCTTTTTTTCCGATAACAGAGGAATATTATGAGTGTTGATACCACCCAAATATGTACAATAACAGATTTCTGCCCAATAACTAAGTGCATTTTTCTAGCGGCTTTGGACTGGCCACTAGGGCCAAAGAATCCAGACGACTTGCACTAAATTATCAATTTCCAAATTGTATTTGTTGTATATGTAATCTTCCACTTGTCAAATAAACATCCTAATTTTGGGCGATGTCAAATACTGCAGCAACACCATCCAGCAATGTGTTTGCCAAAAGATGATTGATCTGTTTTGTATGTCTATAATTTCTTCATTATTAATGAGCAGCCAAAATAATGTTGCATATAAGCTTATCGATATGTTCTTTATTTTGGCACAAAAGTCATTACATCATATCAGACAACACTTTATTTCATACATTTAATTTTAGAAATAAAACAATTACAACTGCCCACATAATATCTGTTTTTGGTCATTCTATTACCCAATCAGTATGGGTAACTTCTATATCAACTAAAAGCCTTCTGAAAAATGATCAGAGGAATCAATCTTCTCATTGGTATGTTACCATTACTGACTCCCTTAATATATCTACAGGATAACGTGAGAAAAGCCATCCAATAACAAGCAACATCAATTTTAAAGTGTGAATACTCAGTAATCCTAGACATGTAGTTTAATTCCATTTTACTAGCATGTTTGGATATGATGGGGGCTTTGATGGTATACCCACCGACAACAATATGCTAGGGAATTATTTATATATAGATGGTAAAAAGAATACATATTGAATACACATTCTAGAATGAACATTCACAGAAAAACATATAAATAAACCTGTTCAAGTCCATGTCAAAATAAAAACAGCCTTATCACAACAATGGCGGTAAGTGGTAAAATTGGCAGTGACTGAGTTACCACTTATTTTATCACTACATCAAATTATGGGTTTGAGTTTTGAGTGGAGGATTTACCTGCAGCAAAACCCTGGAGCTAAATCTTCCCATTGAATGTGAAAAATTGGCAGAATTAGCAGAATTACCACAGCAGTAACACTGCCACAGGAATTCCACAAAAAAAGCCCCATTGGTTCCAATGGACCCAACATAAATGGGGAATCACACCGCCACCACCACCTGTAATCAAGTTGAAATTCTGCCTCGCCAAGTGGTGGTAACAGTAATTCCAGAGGGGCTGTTTTTTTTTATGAGGATTTAACACTGATTTTCTGCGAACTCATAACGATGCCCAAACTCTCCACGTATAAATATACAAAAAAGAACACTTATTGAATGTAAATATCATCGGCTATGCTCCTTTTTCTTAGTGCTACTTTCAAGAAAGTGTTTACTGCACAAGCAACTGCTATATCTGGTATCTGCAATAAGATACACTCAGTCAGGGCTGCGGTGATCGGCTACAGATGAGTCGGGTGCCGTACAAGTGTAAGATTTGAGGTAGCGTTGTTAGCACTTCTGACAGCACACAAGCTACTCTGTAAACGCTGAGGTAGATCCCACAGTGAAGACTTGTGTTAGCCTCATAGTGGAGATCTTGGAACCAGGAGGGTGATTTGAAGTATCCATCCACTAAAATAAACTTGACTTGAGAAGTTGGATGCTAATCGATTGATGGTGTCATTAGCGCTACTTACAACCACTTGCAGAGGTGGCCCTATTTTGGATCTCCTTACCCCCTTCTCAGGATTACATGGTGGTGAACACTGATGTAAAAAGTGTCTCTCCCCTGAAGAAAGTTCTAGCATTAAGAAGCAACAAAGAACTTAAACATGTCGGGATATGTTTGTTGTTAATTGACACTTTGTTTAAATGCATAGTGGATTGTAATTGTTATGTGTCTGTGAATTTTATATGTTGTAAATTGTGGTATATTTTACCCCATTAGATTGGTGTTATACCCACCATATGGGCCAACATCTTGGGTTATATAGTGTGTTTTAAAACAATTTGTTTCAACAATGTTTTATTGAATTTGAATATGATAATTGAAATGATCTAATCTATGAAATTGTGTTGCACACCAAGTCCATTTTGTCAGGACGAATGGGTATGGGTCATTACTAACCATCTTCATTTAGACAGATGAGCAACTTATCAGACTAAAGATTGTGTACCTGTTCTCCTTTTGTGTACAAATATTGTTTGTTATTGGTACATTCAACATAGGACTTTCCCTTATTTTAACTTTGAAACAACCCATTCAAGAAAATGTATGTTATTGTGACTAATGCTCACAATAAAACGGTATCTCTCACTTTCAAATGCCTCAATAACACTGCACCTCCTTATCTTTCTGCCAGGATGAATAGAAGAATCTCTACCCACCAGACTAGATCATCCAACCACCTCTGCCTAGAAATTCCTAAATTTAAACTATCCAGAGCTGGTGGAGCTAGTTTCCCAGTCAAAGCTACCCCCGCCTCGAATGCTCTCCTTCCTGCCTTTAGAGCGTAACAGCCATACTCTAGATTTAGATGCAATACACTGAAGTGGCTTCGAATCAAGGACATCTAACAAGTCGCTCACTTACTCGACCAACCTATGCTTCTGACCTCTAGACACTTCTTCTTGTTGCTGTATGTTACACAGTATAGTCTCTAGTACTGTACTTACCTTGTATATGCTACCCTATACCCAAATTATACATAATGTATATTGTACCCTATACCCACTTTGTATGCATTGTAATGTCTTTCAGATTATAACTAAGCCTCAAATATTCTTGTAACTGCTGTGCCCAGCTACCTCAGGATTTGGTGTGCATCACCAAATAAACAAACAAACAAACACACACTTGATGAAGTACAATTTATGGAAAAGGAAATACTGAAATCAAGATAAGTAATTTCCTTGCAACAGCGCCTCAATGCCTCTGGGCTTTACAAATACAAAAAAATAATAATAAAGATATAAAGTGAATTTGAGGGGGTTGTGATAGTTTTCCCATTGCACAATAACCCCACGATAATCAATTTGGGACCAGTCATCACACTAGACTTTAAAATAGCCAATGGTTGAACTTGATCTCAGATTCGAATAAGTACACTTTACAGGAGAATCCAAGACTCTCCCTCCATTCACTGACCTCAAAACCCATTCATGCAAAATAAATGCAATTTTAACCCAAGAGGGGATCGATCAACATGGCTTCAGGAATATTCCAGACCCTATCCTGTTTGTCATAAAATAACTCTCTGATGGGCTATTCTCCAATTTCAAATTAAACTCACCTGTGTGTATTAAAACTCGGCCCTTTTATTGCTTGCACACTTCTCTACATGGATTTGTTCCACGTACAAAATGTTATTGGTACAGGTTTTTCCCAGGCTATTATCATTAAATATAGTCTTACTATGAATGTATGGTGCAGTGAGTTTAACACATATAACATCTGGGCTGTCATACTCTATAATCTTAATGTTACAGTATAAAGTCATAGATAGCCAAATTAATAATCTACATTAACTTCTTCCCCTTCTATTTACTTTGGCCTTATTTTCATTCATAGCATAACCATCCAATGGCGGTGGTGTTAAGGACAGGGATTCCTGAAGTAAGATTGCATCAAAATGCAAGAGGAAGCATGTCAGGTCATGTTGCTGGAACTTTGTGCATATTCCCGCAATATTTCACAAAATAAATTTACAATGTGGGGTTATTACCATCAAAGTGGAATGGTAGTTGTTGTCATTAGACACATTGGTAAAGGGTGGTATAGTTAAAGGTGCATTGTTAACGCTAGCGAAATCTCCCATTGAAGTAAGTACTTCATATCTATTCTCACCTGGTAAATGTATGGGAGGATTGGTCCAAGAGACCCCCCTCCCCTGCATCCTCTCCCACGGTGAGGTCCATGGCTTGTCAGGGGTCCCCCCTGCCACCAGGGCCCAGGTGGTGGATGGGCCACTGGCTGAAGACATTGACCAAACCTGCTGAATTTAGCTAGGCCCTGGAAACCATTTTGTCTAATAAAGATGGTTTGAGCCCTGTGCACTGCAGCACGGCCCCCACTCTTGGAGAGTTTCAATTATCCCTGTCGCTACAGCTCTCTGGCAGTTCCGCTGAGAGCCCGTTCCCACGAACAGACAGACATGAGCTAGTGTTAGATACCAACACTGTAACATTTCACCTTCCGCAGTGTATCGCTGTTTCCAGCATGACCCGGCCAGCAGGGCCTGGGTGGAAAAGAACTGTAAAATGGTCCCCTGACAAAATCAGAGTCCCCAAATACTAATGAGCAAACCACCTGTGATGAAAGCTTTCTCTCCACAACCTCTCTGACTAAAAAACCTGTAAAATCTATAAAAATGGTAGAATGTGTGCTCATATGACATTAGAGATGAAGCACCCACATCCCTGTAGATATGCCAAATAGTAAAAGAATCCCGGGGTTTTTCGTTTTATGTGTTTCATAGAGAAGACTGCACCCCAAGGTCCCGCGCCATAACTGAACTAATGCTGCTAGAGTGCAAAGGAAGACAAATTCAACCATATTGAGAGCTCACGTAAGGGGTGCATGAAAAGGCACCATATGTAGGTCCAAGCACACCATGTGCCACTGCCGCCAGTCTCATTGGCGGGTTGTTCCTGCGTGCTCCACAAACTTTACTACTACCTCACTTACTGCGCATGTATAGGCATATAACAAAATGTTGTAGTTGTTAAAAACTTAAGTAATATGTCCGAATTGGCCATATGGCCATCAAAATTAGGAGACAAATATATATCAGAGTAAGAGGGAAAGGGACAGATGGCAAGGGAGGAAAGGGAGGACAAACTGGGCTGTGAATAGAGTGCTGCTTATGGGTGTGTAAGCATCGTATGTGTCAGAACATATTTGTTATAATGAGTGTGTAAAGGTGGTCAGAAATGCGTAATTATGGTATGGTTACGGTAAGTGGTACCAGAAAAAATATCTCAAAGAAGAGTGTAATGTGGTAAAGTGAGTGTTTATTTCCTTGATTTGTTGGGTAAAATTGTCCAAGTTATTGATGGTTTGCTCTTGTACGTGCCCCCCAAAGAGTATAGAATAGAGGCTGTGCGCAGCCATTCCCATATTGTACAGGTGGCGGGAAAACACGCAGGTCCCCACGTTCAGTAAGACATAAATATGTGAACTCACATGGTGATACGTTTATATTGAGATATAGAGGTATATAGAGATACATCAGTATCGAGCAAGTACGAAGTATGGGGGTAGAAAACGGCTTATCACATATTTGTAAGAACCTACCTGGGTACGCAGAACGGATTAAGAAATATCATGACCAGTGGATCACAGAGTGGAAGGGGGAGGGATTACCTCAGATATGGCCCGAAGGGGGATCGTTTGACAAGAGTGTCCTAGATATGGTAGCCACATGCATTTGTTTGAAATACAAGGGGAAGCAGCTACACAATAGGATGGAAATATTAGACCTATGGAGACTGTTTGAAGAAATACTCCCGCCTAAGATAAGGGAATTAGATACTGATCTACCATCTACCACTGACAATCCACTAATGATACCTAAAGACGACAAGGTATTGCCAGAACGGGAGCCACCAATAGAGGTAACTAGGTTGTACACAATACTAAATAAGCCAGTGCCTGCAGAGGGATACAGTGACCCAATTTATGTACCCCCAACGACAACCACTACCACTCAAGGGCCAACAGCACCCCCACCATATGAGAGTCATAGGGAGCGAGAGCAGGTAAGTACACCAAGGGTGGACATAAAGAAATTAACAGGAGACCTAGAATCCAGGCTCTCTATAGCGAAAGACGAGCTCTCGAGAATAAAAAGCATATGTGAGCAGACTGTAATCAATACCGCTAGATCAGAGCCTGCATCAAGAGCGCAGAGTGAGAATAGAACATTTGAAGAAGGGTGGAAAAAAGGAGAGATACTGTTTAGGATACAGGAAGAACCAACACCAATAATTGAACTAGAGGGAAGAGAGGGGTGTACTGATGATGAGGTAAGGACCACAGGAGGCAGAGAGGAGCTACTGTGTGATATAGGAGATGATTTAGAAGAAAGTGAAAGGCTAAGTATGGCAATGGGAGGGGGAAGCGAGGGGTTGGATGGCGCATGCTCAATGAGAATAATGGACGAAGAGTGGACAGGGCGACTAAGGAACAGGTTGGGAAAAATGGCATCATTAGGAAAATCAGGAATGAAGGTGAGTACAGATACAACGACAAAGGGAAAATTACAACTCCCACTAATACACAGGGGAGGAGGGAGGCCCAATTACATACCCTGGGCTCAGATGGATAAGGCCAATTTGTTAAAGTTATTGCCCCCGCTATCAGGAGGGGCAAGCAAGCGGATATATGCCTTTGAGAAACACACGGCCGGGGTACCTCTAGCAATAGGCGACGTGAAGAGTTTGCTAGTATCAGCAGTTGGGGATCAAGCTGACAGAGTATGGGTACAAGCTGGCTTCCCGGGAGGAACGTTAGACTGCGACCGTCATGATGGTGTCTCTTTTAACACAGTACGTGCCAGGGTGTGGGATGCCTTGCGGGAAAGGTTTCCAGATACCCCAGATTTGCAGTCAGTAACGCAATGTACAATGAATGACGGGGAAGATGCTATGGATTACATTTTTCGGGTCCAAGAGATGTGGAGAGCCGAAACGGGCACGCCCTGGTATCAATCAACATCATTATTGTACTTCATAATAAAGAGGGGGCTCCCAAAAGAGGTGCAAAAATCACTTTACAAAATAGCAGGTATTGAAGCAAAAGGATGGCCCGAAATTCAGAGCATAATAGTTCACCACTGCAAACGAATAAAAGAGAGGGAAAGGGAGGTGGCGCATAGAAGATTGGCAGACGAAGCGAAACTAGTACAAACAAAGCTGGTGAAGGTCACCGCAGCAGTAGCCGCGCTCCCACACAGCAGGGAGGGAGATGAGAAGGAGGAGGGGCTGGTAGCAATACAGGGGAGGATGGCAACGAGTTGGGCAGGAGCGGGGCAATGGCAGCGGAACGAGCAGGAGCAGAGTGGAGGTCTGCAGTGGCAAGAGTGGGCCCCTCGAGGGGGACGAGGTGGGTACAGGGGCCGAAGAGGGGGTGGACAAGGGTACGGGGGAATGGGAGGAAACGGATGGCAGGGTCCCAGGAGTGCGCAAGGAAGTTGTTGGAACTGCGGGAGGTGGGGACACTTTTCCAGAGAGTGCAGGAGTAGAACAAACAATGGGTTTCCAGAGGTAGAACTATATGGCCATCCTCATCTCCCTTTGTTGTTGTCCCATTGGGAGACCATATGGGCTCCCAATGGGACAACAACAAAGGGACCCAGGGCAGGGGTATCCGGAGCAAAGGCAGGGACACCAATACAGAACAGAGAATCACCCACAGAATAACGACACTATGCACTACGCCCCAGGTAACCCTTTCGCAACAACAGCAAATGGAGCCCCAGCACCAGCCCCCTATAGTGGGGTATCAGTAGTTTCAGGGAGTTTGTTCAACCAGGGGGGGACAATGAGACACCCCGCATAGGACAGCCCACAGAGAACACTTTCGTGTCCTGTTCTATCTACAACATACGATGCAGCATAAGAACCTTTGGTAGGGGCGCAGATAGGAGACAAGCAGTTCATATTCATGGTGGATTCGGGAGCAGAGCAATCATGTATTAGGGAGGGCCGGTTTCCGTTATCTAACCGGAAGTTAGAGACGCAGGGGTTCTCTGGGGCTGTAATTGAAGTTCCTTACACAGAAGCTTTGGATGTGACAGTGGGGGGTAAAACTGTAAAAACACCCTTACTGTATTATGAACAATCGCCAATAAACTTGCTAGGACGGGACCTTCTTAGCAAACTTAATATGACAATATCATTCACAGAAAGAGGAATAGTGTGTTCAACATCAGGAATATGCCCATTACGTGTAATGCTGGTGGTACAGGCTCAAACAACTGCTCCGGAAATACGTGGCCTGCCAGTGGACGAAAGAATGTTCATTGAAGGTTTGAAAATAATGGCCCAAGTAGTTCCTGAGCTAAAAAAGCTGGAGTGGAGAATACCCTCAGAATTCATCTTCCGCTCAATAGTGCGCCCAGACATAGCACCAGGGTCAGTAGTATCCTTAGACTTGCATGCTGTACAGGTATCAGCAAAAAGGATTGCAGTGATTGGGATGGACATAGATGGATGTGAATGGCGCACTGTACTGTGCATCAATGCCAATATTGCCCTATGGGACTTATCTGATGAGGATCTCTTCTCTGATTCAGACAATGATGGTGAAATAATAATCAAAATAGCAATGCCATGTGACGTTTTGATTCAGGCTAGACAAATTCCCGTCCAGTTGATGGCAGTGGTGGGAACACCACCGTCATTTTTTGATGATGACATGAGACTGGTGCCAAACAATTTGTGGACAACAGGCCCCCATGATGTGGGGTTGTTGAATGGAGTGACGCCACTGGTCATAAAACTCAAACAAGGGGCAATCCTGCCCCGCATAAAGCAGTATCCATTGTCCCGTGAAGCTGAGGAAGGGATAAAAGAGACAATAAATGCATTATTAGCACAGGGACTAATAGTGCCTTCAAACTCCCCATGTAACACATGTATCTACCCGATCAAAAAAGCAAGAGGAGGGGCTTGGAGGATGATCCAGGATTTACGCTCCCTAAATGACGTCATACAGAAAGAGTTCCCTTTGGTCCCGAACCCTGCTTCAATACTATGCAGTATCCCAAAAACGGCATCACATTTCACAGTGGTCGATTTGAAAAATGCATTCTTCTCCATCCCCTTGGCAGAAGAAAGCAGATACCTGACGGCATTCACCTTAGGGGGTAAGAGATACGAACATTGTAGATTACCACAGGGATACTGTGAGAGTCCAAGCATATTCAACCGCATACTACACAAAGACCTGGGTAATTTATCAGTTGAAAGCACAATCATTCAGTACGTAGATGATTTGCTTGTCTGCGCACAGAATGAAGAAACATGCAGAAAAGACTCAGTAACACTCCTGTCGCTGCTGGCAAATAAGGGGTACAAGGTGGACAAGGAAAAGCTACAAATACTGTCAGAAAGAGGTCCTGTACTTGGGGCAGCTGATATCAAAAGACAGAAAAAGAATAATCCCTGACAGGGTAGAAGCAATAAGATCAGTAAGAGAACCCACAACAGTGAAGGAAATGCAGAAATTCTTGGGAATGTGTAACTACTGTAGAGCATGGATATTAGATTATGCAGCCTACACCAGACCATTACTGCAAGCACTCAAGGAGGCCCAACAAGAGAACAGGAAAATAGAATGGTCAGAAGAGATGAGTGCCTCATTTAAGTCACTAAAAGAATTGATTTTGAGTGCTCCAGTACTCGCCAACCCTGATTATGAACGCAAATTTTACCTGCTCTCACATTGCAAGGGGACACTCATGACAGCTGTACTGACACAAAAGACTTCCCTAGGACACAAACCGTTGGCTTACTATAGTGGCACCTTGGATGCGGTGATGCAAAGACATTTCGCGTGAGAGCAATCACTCGCCGCCGCCGCGTTCGCCATTGAGAAAAGTGCCACAATAGTAATGGGATGCCCTGTCACATTGTTTGTGGAACACTCATTATTTGCTATACTTGAGAGATCAAAAAGCACACTGACCACACAGCGAGCAACTGCCTATGAAATAATATTGTCCAGCGCCAATATCCATGTGGTACGATGCAGGACAGTGAATCCGGCAACATTCATTACAGAAGCATGCACACCGGAGGACATGCAGGAACACAATTGTGCGACTTATACAGGGGAAGCAGGGGAGGACACGGTGGTGTGCGAGAATGCCCTGAGCTAGGGGGAGGTGTACTTTGTGGATGGGTCAGCATCGATTGACATGGACATGGGAGAGAAACATGTGGGATTGGCATGTGGTGAGATTAGAAGAAGGTGAGTATGAGACACTAGTGCAGTATCGCCTCCCATCACATTTCTCAGCACAAGCAGCAGATCTCATTGCCCTAATAGAAGCATTACATGCAGCTAAAGGTTGTGCAGTAACAATATACACAGATTCAGCTTACATGACGACAACAGTACATGGAGGTCTAGCAAGGTTGGGGCGGAGGGGGTTTCGAAAGAGCACATGGGATCCCAGTGCAACATGCAGAGCTACTGAGGGAGTTGATTGAGGCCCTAAAAGATCCAACAGTGGTAGCAATAGTGAAGTGCCAAGCACATACGTCCAACACAGACGTTGTGTCTTTGGGGAACGCGGCAGCGGACGCTGCTACCAAGGAAGCCTCATACTTTGCAAAACATGAAACAGGCGAGTACATGCTACAGCACAAGACAAACGAAGAGCTCCCAGAAGGATACAATGCGATGCCCATATCACAAATACTAGAGCTACAGGAAGGAGCAAGTGGTGATGAAAAGATGATGTGGGAAAAACGAGGATGCAGCCAGTCAGCAACAGACTTACTATGGCGACAGAACAACTCAGGAAAAGTAGTAATGCCGGTCAAAATATTAGAAATTGCTTTTCAGCAATTACACTTTCCAGCACACAACACCAAACAACACATTGCAGCAGAGATACAAGAAGACTAGTTCATGCCCTCTCTCCAGGAGCACATATCAAGATTGACAATGGAGTGTACAACGTGCCAGATATACACTCTGGAATGACGTTACGTACACTCAGGGGAACAATTCCAAAACGGATAGGGCCATTCAGAGAACTGCACATTGACTACGCGGATATGGAGGAAAGGTGTAATGGGGCACGCTACATGATTGTGGTTGTCTGCCCATTCTCGAGGTGGGTGGAAGCAGGCCCATGTGCACGACTTGATGCTAAAAGCGCTGCAAAGTTCCTAGTGAGGGAAGTATTCCCGCACTGGGGAATTTGCGATGTAATTCGCTCAGACAACGACACTCACTTTGTGAACAAACTCTTCAAGGAAGTGACAACATTATTGGGAATAAAACATAAATTGTGCTTGATTTATCATCCTCAAAGTAATGGTATGGTAGAAAAGATGAACGGACTGTTAAAAGGGAGATTGTCCAAATTTTGTTTCTCATTAAAGAAAAACTGGATCTACTGTTTGCCCCTTGCGCTGTTTGAGCTGAGGAATCAGCCAAGCAAGGACCACCATTTGTCCCCGCACGAAATCGTGACCGGGAGGCGAATGCACACAGCACACTCCCCACTGAGCCAACACTCAGACGCGCACAGACGTGCCGCGATATTGGGAGATGAGTTCACAGAATACCTGAAAAAGCTAACTAGGGCAGCGCGCGCAAAATCAAAGCAGCTGTCACCACTATTCACAAGGGAAGAAGGGAACACCACGGAGTCCCTTTCGGAACATGAAACACCGGTACAACTGATGCCGGGAGAGTGCAATTATGTCCGGAGCTTTGTGCACCAGTGGAATGCGCCACGGTTCCACGGACCATATGAAGTGGTATTTTGTACCCCTACGGCTGTAAAAGTTAAGGGGCTCAAATATTGGATACATTTGACGGATGTGCGAAAGGCATATAATAGTGTGCAGGAAGAGGTGGATGAGGGGGCACAGACAACAGCAAACAATACAAATGAAAATAATGAGTGAACATGTGAGTGGACGAAATGTACCTGACAGATAAAATTGTTAACGAGAACCATTATATTTCAGGTGATCGATAAAGATGAAAAGATTGAAAAAAAAAAAAACAACAATTTATGTGTAAATAATAATGTGAAGAATATGTATATTGTCTGCTCCCTTCTCTGTAGACCCCAACCCCCCTCCCCTACCCAAATGTATCCCCCGCCCATGACATCTTGGCACTGGTAGTGCCAACAAAGTTTTTACATGCATGCACTTAATGCACTTTTATATCTCAAACAGGAACTACCATGGCAACTAACGGGCAGCCTGCAATGGATAGATTTATTAGATATAGAGAATTTTTAGCTGAGAGATGTAGATATTCGTATAAGTGTGGATTGTCTGTTTGCATTACATTATTCTTTACAATTATGTTTGGCCTGGTTGCGTATTGGTTCATAGCGTTCATCTCTATCGAGATGAACGAGGGGGGAGGGATTAACGGGACTAATGTGACAAATGAAACAGCAATTGTAAATACTAAAGAAGGTGATTTTTTGATATGGGATGGAACTAAACTGGTGTGGGGATATTACACGACACCATCTAATGTTGCTATCTCGCAAAATGAAGGTCTGCAGGGAAAAATGCAAAACAGCACAACTTCCCCGCCAAAAGCATCTAATTACAATGCCCGCAGTTTAAATGATCGTAATCCCTCTGCTATATCCTGGTTATATAACACCCCCACCAGCCGGCCCGCTCCCGTAACAAAAAACACACTGCTAGATAGTGTGAAGAAAGAGAATGAAGAAATGACAGCGAGATATGAAATATTATATGATGATTGGGCGAAGGGGGGCGAGAGGGAGAAAGGGGGGCCCACACTGTCCATCGCCCATGAGGCTGGGAAATACCTTAGAAAAAGAAATAACAGACGGAAAAGGGAGGCGGGGAGGAGGAAATATGACGAATATTATGGGTTAGGATTAGACAAAATGGAAGACCCACGACACCCCCACCAGACAAATAAATGGTATGCGGACATGAGTGCAACGGCTAAGCAAACAACAAATGAGAACTGTTATGTCTGCTCCCTCATTCCCCATGCTTCAGGTACACCCAAAGTATTGTTAGCCAAAGAGTTGCCTATTGTCGATGCCCAGTGTCTCCTTCATCTCACGTTGTGCAGAATTAAGAATACCTTCAGGCACATGAGGTGACTTTTAGAATGCGGCAGAATGAGAAGACTTGTTATCCGAAGGCAGTAGAAGTGGTATGTCTGGAGGAGCCATTTTTTTATAATACAAGGGACACTTTTTTCAGACAACAAGTGGAAAGACGAAGAAATAATGTGCAAGGCTGAAGCACTGCGGGGTGTGGCACCAGAGAAACTGAAATGGATAGAAGAGACATGCACACCAGTATGGAAGGAACACATCTCAAAATTGACTTGGGTAACGGCCATTGAAAAACCCTTCAAGCTGCAGAAAGAACTAAACTATGATCTGTGTTTCAAGGGAGACGGGAGAACCACCATGGGGGCAAACAAGAACTGTAACAAGACCCTCACCATCCCAGATATGAGAAAAGGGGAAGCAGCCCTAATGGACACCTATTGGGTATGTGGCAACCAGGCATACCTACACCTCCCACAATCCTGGGGTGGCAGCTGTTCAGTGGCCAGCCTACACTCCACACTAATGGTAATCCCGGAAAGCCACATTGATGGGAGCAAGAAAATGCGAGGAAAACATCAATAGAGTGAGGCCTAGCCAACTGCAGAGTCACAAGTATATGTCCTGTCTTCCGGGAACAAGGAAGGGGTGCTGTCCCGAAGCAAACGATCATCGAACTACATATCAAAAGCATCATCAGAACTGCTGGCACAGATCCCGGATAGCTATCGATTATTCAGCTCTGCAGAAACGTTCTTTGCCTCACTCATCCCAAGCATCCAGGCGCGAGCAAATGCGAAGTGGCTCCAAATCACACGTTGGGAGCTGATCCAGCTGGCAAATGATACTGAAGAAGGGTTTAATGTAATAAAAGTTGAACTGCGAGCACTACGGCTAATGACCATGCAAAACAGGTGTGTCTTGGACCTGTTGACAGCAATGGACAGAGGTGTTTGCCGAAAAATTGGAAGTGCCTGCTGCACTTTCGTACCTTCCGAAGACGCAGATAACGGCTCCCTGTCCCATGTGATCGAAGCAGTGCATAACCTAGGAGAAAGAATGAAAATGGAAGGTGGAGTAGAAGAAAGCACATGGTTCAACAATATCTTCTCCTGAGTCCCATCATGGCTGGGAATGACTGTCAAATTTTTGATGCCGGCTGTAGTGTTCCTCCTCTTCATTTTTTGCCTGTGCCAGGTGGGTCTTCGATGTTGTGCTAACGCAGTGCCGAATGGTGCAATGATGATGGTGACAATGGGCAACGCCCGCGGTACAATACAAACTATGCAGGAAGTACAGGTACAAACAGGAACAGATGACACGCCAAGGTACTAGATAGTGCCCATGTACCACGACAAGGATATAGTAGATACATTATGGCATACTACAATTAAAGAGCCCCGTATACTGGAATGGTACGAGGAGGTGTGGGTGGACTTGGAAGGGGAGAGCGGATGTATATACCTGACCGGCACCCCGGATGAATATGCTAGGAGAGGTGAGAGCCTGCGAGGGGTGTGCAGAGCATGGATGCCCATAAAAGGCAGACCTGCATGGGATGACGCAATAATTGACGAGGAAGAGTGCAGGAGATTGGAAGATTTAAAGAATTTGTTACTTAAGTAACAAAAGGGGGGAAATGTATGGGAGGATTGGTCCAAGAGACCCCCCTCCTCTGCATCCTCTCCCCCGGTGAGGTCCATGGCTCCCCCACTGGCTGAAGACATTGACCAAACCTGCTGAATTTAGCTAGGCCCTGGAAACCATTGTGTCTAATAAAGATGGTTTGAGCCCTGTGCACTGCAGCGCGGCCCCCACCCTTGGAGAGTTTCAATTATCCCTGTGGCCACAGCTCTCTCGCAGATCCGCTGAGAGCCCGTTCCCATGAACAGACGGACATGAGCTAGTGTTAGATACCAACACTGTAACATTTCACCTTCCGCAGTGTATCGCTGTTTCCAGCATGACCCGGCCAGCAGGGCCTGGGTGGAAAAGAACTGTAAAATGGTCCCCTGACAAAAGCAGAGTCCTCAAATACTAATGAGCAATCCACCTGTGATGAACGCTTTCTCTCCACAACCTCTCTGACTAAAAAACCTGTAAAATCTATAAAAATGGTAGAATCTGTGCTCGTATGACATTAGAGATGAAGCACCCACATCCCTGTAGATATGCGCAAATAGTAAAAGAATACCGGGGGGTTTTCGTGTTATGTGTTTCATGGAGAAGACTGCACCCCACGGTCCCGCGCCATAACTGAACTAATGCTGCTAGAGTGCAAAGGAAGACGAATGCAACCATATTGAGAGCTCACGTAATGGGTGCATGAAAAGGCACCATATGTAGGTCCAAGCTCACCATGTGCCACTGCCGCCAGTCTCATTGGCGGGTTTTTCCTGCGTGCTCCACCAACCTTACTACTACCTCACTTACTGCGCATGTATAGGCATATAACAAAATGTTGTAGTTGTTAAAAACTTAGTGTATAAGTAATATGTTCGAATTGGCCATATGGATGGCACTAGCAATGTAAAAAATTTGAGCTTTGAAAAGACTCAATGAGTATTGTGTATTATACGAATGTTTATGTCTCTTCCCCCTAAAATCTGCAACACACGAGGAAAATACCTTTGCGAGCACATGCAAGGCCATTCCCCCTTTCCCCCAGTGAAGCCTGCCAGACGAAAAAGCAGAGGCCTGTGCTGCCCTGCTCCACCTCCCCCAATTCGGCTGGAGCCGCTTCAAGCATTCACATTCCCCTGCAGCACCCAAGGCCACGGCCTGCCACCTGAATTATTTACAACCCAGCAGTAAACCCCGGCCTTAAAACTCAGATCCAAAGGCGCCCTTTCTTAGGCTCCACGACCGACCGGCTCACCTTAGGTTAATGGCCCCTGTAAAATTAGGACACCCAATATTATGGCAACACTACAGGAACACATCCATAATGACTTCTAACAAGACGTGATAACGCGGACCGCCTGTCCCATGCCCCGAGACCCCACCCCACGACCTTTGATTCCCGGTCAACAGGACGATGGTAACCATGTATTGATGAATCACTAACAGACCCCACTCTAGGTGCATTCCTCCTGTGTTGCATTAACCTGTAGAATAACCTATTGGAAGATTTACCAGAGAAGATAAATTTGCAATGTTGAATGACTGCGGTGTGCGTGGCCTTAGGGCAGAAAGTCAGGAAAGACATTCATCTTTGACACTGGTCACGGTTGGCACAACAACACCGTCCGGATGAGCCCAGCTGACCTGCCAGGCCCAGCCCAACCCACAAGGGTAACCAGTGACGTCCTCCAGCCGCGGCAAACCACATCGCAGCAGCACCTATAGCTAGTCGTCGCCACCCAATCCCCACGAACTTGTGCCCCCTATAGCATGTAGGTTCTTATGGCGTTTTTTGTGAATATATACGCCTGTCTTTGCTATTGTCAGACAGAGCGCTCTCGGAGTTTGCAGAGTTCTTTGCATGCCCTATTCTGATCGATAAACTCCCATTTAAGCTCACCCGCACTTTGTCCTGGCCTTATTCCCATCCTGGGAGAGTCCATTATTGTCTCTCATTGTGGGGAGGATCGTGCTATCTGGGGATGCTCGCCTTCATACATCAGAGTACACAAGGCTGCAATGGAAGTACAGATTACATTTGTGGAATAGGAGCAGAAACACAATTAAATGCTCTACTGACCAGATTCGCCTAAAGCTTTTATTTTTCTAAGATCCCAAAAAACACAGCCCTTCCCGTCGGACTTGTATTACCATAGACAGCAGCAGGGAAGTAAACTTTCAATAAAGGACATAATTGGATATTAAACAAGTTAGATCTGAGCTGGAGTTAAATCTGCCGACTTTATTCCCCTTTTTGGCACAATTACCACGGCGCAATTAGCACTGCACTGAAATGGGCACTTACACAGCCACCGCCACTTGTATTCTGGGGGTAATGTCGCCGGACCAAGTGGAGGTAACAGTAATTGTGTTGGGCGTTTTCTGGTGGATTTACCGCCAGGATACTGCCCAACACGTGATGAGGGCCTAGATCTTACTAAACTACTACTTATTAGTAGTTCAATGTAAATCCCTCAGTTTTCTCAGTATCTGATCAGAGTCCCTCTTCAAAAAATCATTTTGTTTGTGCAATTAATATGAAAGGATCAGGAGCCGTAGCAGACTTTGAATTAAGTTTCAAATAATACCAGGTCTGCTTCTCGTTGCATTCTTAGTCTTTCCATATTCATAACTAATTGCCTTCTCATAGTCCACGAATTTAGTTTCATTTGAATATTTTTCTTTGACAAGTCAATTGTTTTTTCAGTCACATTCATCTTTGTACATAGATGTGTGTTTTATGCGTGCCAAATATCAGGTACAAAATAGTTTATTCATAATAATGGAAAATGTGTGATCTGTAAACGTATTGCAATGGTAAAGTCTTTGAACAAATGCAATAAACAATAAATGCAGCATTATGAACTATTCTTATCTATGCTGCTTGCCTTTACCCTTTACTTCAGCATAAACTAGTGTAAAGATTCTATAAATGACAACCAGCCTTGTCTGCTCGGGTTAATTGTATCATAAGGAGAAACTGGACTTTGAATATATTCCAGAATTCAATGATGAGATCATTTTCAGTGTTGTGTATTGAGCAAGAAGGCATATTTGAGCCAAAACATATTGTCTAATCCCCTCTGTTACTAAGATAAAGATAATGGGCCTCATAAAAATGTGACTAGTGTGGAATTAGCGTGCTGGTATTATTGTAGAGCGGCATGTTTCCACAATGGCCTAGTACAAGTTTGCAGTAGGGGTGGAGGAATTACCCCCAGCTGAGAGCTGGAGGTCATTCCACCAGACTTCCATCAACAATATGGTATTACAGGCACCGGTAGTACCAGTGTCTGTAATACCGGCAAACTCCCCCTTGGATTCCTATGGGACTCCATCTAATGGGGAGTTCCCACTGACACTGGCACTCGTAATCCTGTGGACATTCCATCAGACTCAGTGTCACTATTAGTGTTTCAGTTTGCCGGTATCCATGGTGGATTTACTGCCAGGATATCGGCAAACTTGTAATGAGGCCCACATGTCTCTTAGAAGCCTTGGCCTAGGGAGGGTCATATGTATTGACTATTAAAACATTTTCTGGAGCTTTACCAAGCTGTACAACCAAACTTTCTATTACTATGTTAACAGCTGGTTGTTTAATTATGTTCTTACTTAATGTATGAGATGCTTATAAGATGTTTGAAGATAACAGCCATTATATTAAGATGAATGGGCTCTATAGCCCACATTTCCTGAGACATATTTTGATGTGAGCTGTAATAAACTACTTTGATGACACAACAATTCTCTAATATGAATTCTCCTCTATGACAAAAGTAATTGCAAAAGGCTACAGAAATGCAGCTAACAATCACCATTCCATTGTAAATGATGATTGAGATCCTAAAAATGAATGTTAATTTGAGGAAATCCATGTTTGATGCTCTCCATCTTTAGAAAATATCTGTATTCGCGCACACAGTTTTTTTACAGATGTATCTTGGCTAGTCTGAACAACTAGCTCAGACTGACATAGGGAATTCTGAAAACTCAGATGCAAGGTTGCAACAGATAGAAAATCACAGATAGAAAATCACAGGATTCTGGGACAGGATACCAGAACAAGAGAGTATCCACAAAACATAACTTCAAGTCTGAGGATTTTATCACATGCAAATATGGAGTGATCTAAAACAAAAACAACAAAAATGATTGATTTGAGGAAAAGCCATTTGATTCCTGGAAAATCTTTTTGAAAATGAAATTATCAGTCTTCTCTAAGACTGTATACAATCAATGCCCAATGGCATTTGTGTTGGGTTGGTGTTGGCCTTTTGTGCATTTTTAGATGAAAGTTTAATTCAATTTCATGTGAATGAGGTTCTAGGCTGATCTCAATATCCAAGTCTGTGTGCATGATTTCTACGTTACTTCGGTAAGGTGGAGGTATTATGAAATCATGAACCTTCTCCATAGTCATTCAATTTGTATCTATGGTACAAGATTGAGAGTCTGCCCGCAAGGTTAGTAGGTCTTTGGACTTCCCCTTTCTATTTTAGAAGTAAGTTTGGTTACTTTGGAGTGTTTTGTATATTATCAACAACCATCTTGGAACGAGTTCACCTAGATTTCCTTTATTGGGATAGGAGCCACATCTCATTCACCTACCATTTTAGGTATGAAAATCTGCAACATGTGTGATTTTAAAGTTGGACTAACACAGCATCAAACTTTTCCTTGCATTTTATATTTGAAATATGATTAAACTACCTCTCTGTTAGAATTGGGTGTGTTTAACCATCATACACACGTACGTCCTTTAATAATGTCAAGTGTTTTGGTTGTTGGTTGGTAAATTGGTCAGTCTTTAATTGGTCAGTACATTTGTAATGAGTACTAGGTATTACTTTTAGACTCTTGGAGAAACCTTTCACTAAATATTCGTAAATATGTAAGTAGATAATGTAAATGAAATGGGAAGTTACACTTCAGTACGTAATGCTAGAAAATTATTAAACAAAGGATTTTTTCTGATCTGCGTCTAGGTGGTTTAAGAAGGGTGTTGAATTAAAGTTGGGTTCAACTAGGAGAAATATTTATACAAACTCATTAAAAGTAGAGATTGCCATAGAAGAAGCAAGTGATCAGTTTGTGCACTTTCAAATTCGTAAATTGTAGCTAATGTTTGACCTGTTGCCCCCTTTTCATGTGTCTCTCTTTGAGTGAAGGTATTGAGGTGTTGAGTATTCTCTTGATTCAAATGCAAAGGCTGTAGGTAGGTTGCACATCATCATGCCAAATTGATTAGATGATATTTATGGCCCTAAAGTAGGTTGGACATTATCGTGCCAAATTGATTAAGATGATATTCATGGGCCTTATACATGCTAGAGTATTATTTAAATGAATAAGTTCTGACTCTGCAAGATTATTTAATTGGCTTTTCATCTGCTAGGATGCCTCAGTCCATCCTGAATCCCCCAGGTGGCGGGAGCTGGCAGGGGTTTTCCCATCTTTGGTTGCTATTTGAATTGCTTTGCTACATGCTTGAATTGTGAGCTGCCTATCTTTGGATTCTGCATTTTTGGACTCCTGGTTCCTTAGACAGTCAGACTTTCTGTTAGACATTTTAGGCTCTGCCTCCCTCCAATGCTGGCTTTTAGCTGGGGAGTGGATGCCTTATATTGTCCTGCAAAATGCTTGTTGCTGTACATTCAATTTTCTGTTAACTTGGTTAATCATGGCATTTTCTTTATTCTTGCTCTGTCTTTTCTTGGTCTGTTTTATTGTTGATCATAATTAATATTGTAGCAATTTTTGAATTATTGTACACCGCTTAGGCGTAAGCACTATAGTAAATGAATAAAAACAAACAAAATAAAAGCAAATAGTAGCGGAAGGAAGAATATTTCTATTTTGTGAACAATAGCTCACAAGACCTTGATTACTAAAAGGACACATAGCCATTCCTACAGGTTGTGCTGTTGAAATTGGTGCAGCCTCACCTATGTGCTGTTTTGATTCCTAAAACCATTCACTCACACAGAACAGATATATAGACTATCGGACGACCACATCACAAGTTTCAGTGTGGTACCTTAAATTCCTCCCCATCACTACTGACCGTCAACTTGATGGTGTGATGGCACTACACTTTGCATATTTTACACATTTAAAGAAAGCCAATGCCATGATACTGAAGCAGCCAATATACTTTTGAGCGCAATGATCGTAAGGGGTTGGGCGCTCAGTTTGTTCTGCCAAGCTGAGGCTCAAAAGACACAAACTGTCATGCAGTCCCCGCCATCTCCCTAGCCACTCAAACCTCACTATGCTCCAAAGCATCCTCTTGGCACAGCAAAGGATGACGATGTTGGGGAGTACATCCAATGCCCACAACGTGCATGCAAATACAAGCTTTGGTAGTCTTTTTGAAGAAACAAAATGTCATGAAGAAAGCAGGCGCATGCATTTAGAATTCTGTGTGTAGGCCCAAAACGTGCTAGTAACCATGCTTCAGTAAGCAGTGACCCTGAGGGACAAGTAAGCTATAAACTGTACTCCATTTACGTGATTATAACCATCTATATAAATAGGCCTCAAGACAAACTCAGCCATCCCTGAAGCTCAAAATCCTCATGAAATAGCAGAAACGATCAGCCATGACTTTGCAAAGAAGCACACATATGCTAAGCTGTAACCTCCCATAGCAAGACTGAATACCACACAGTGATTGGCCAAGGCAGGTAGGCGAGCACATTTTCATGAATGAATTCCGGTGTGCTGTCATTGAAAAGCAACAAAGAAGTAACAGAGCCTAGCGTTAAGGGGCAAACACTGCACACTTATTGGTTGAACCACATCAGCGTAGCCGAGTTCCTAACCATGAGTGCAAAAGATATGTAACAAATGATGTTCCTAGCCAGTACATCAAAACCTATCACAGTGAAGGCCAGAATTTGGTAGGGGCGAAATAATAAGCAGTGAAGAGCATGGATGTTAAGGAAAATTATCAAGGAGCAACACTGCCTTCTTTATGAAAAACCTCCCTGACAGAGATGCAATCACCACAACAGAAACCATACCCAGCACCATTGCAAATAGAATAGAATCAATTAGGCATTCATGATATTTTAAGGAAAACTGTGACCACAACACACACAGTCCTATTTACAAGGACATTTATAATACTTCAGTTTATATGTATGCATTCATATAATTGCAAGGGAATGAAGTTTGCAAACATCCTAGCCCCCAGTTTATAAGGTCAAAGACACAGCCAATGAGGTCATGCACAAGCAATGAGAAAGGAAGTTGTGAAGGGCAAGCAAGTAATGTTTCCCAACAGCAGAGTTTCAATGTTAACTATCAATAAACAGTTCATAATGATGGGAACAGTAAGTTGGTGCCAATCGATGAGGTCTTAGACAGAGGATTTAAAGTAATCATTTATGTAGCCACATTGTCACATCTGATGCAGGGATTGGTTGAAACCTATTAAGTCACTCACCCCATGAATACTCCTCATGGAGAAGCCAATCAACAATTAAGTTTAGAAGACACCAATTATAAAGAGTAGCATCCAATCAGCATGATGGGAAAGAAGATGATCTCTGTGTCATTTAATTGATTAACTGATGTCTTGGCATGGACACGAGGATAGGATACGCCAATATGGCTAGGTATTGTATAGATTCACCTATAGTGCAAATGATAATGCGCAATCACATGCTGGGGATTTGTGACTAACCTGTAACATTTTGATTATTCCCCAGTGCGGGCTGTGTTGCAATAAACTTTTGGTTTTTCTCACACCTCATGAATTTATTTATGGCTCTTTGGATTGATTTTTATTTTTATTTATGTATTGGTCATTTGGTAGGCACGCATACAACTAGCAAAAACAGTTTTAAAGCACCCATCGGAAAACGGGGTGGGAACAGAGGAAGGTAGACAATATGGGCTTCATTTTAAGTTTGCCGGTCCGGAAAAAACTCTAGCGGTAAACTACGAGTTCTGCAAGCGGGAGCCTTTCAGCCCACCAGGTCTGACCTGGCAGGCAGAATGGCACCCGCTCGCAGAACTCGACGGATGCACCGCCACCAATCATGAATGGTGCCGGTGCATCCATCCTCTCCATTCCCATTGAGTCCAATGGGACTCAATGGGAATGGGGAGTAATATTTTCCGGCACCCGGGAAATTGTCAATTACCGGGTATGCCGGGCCTGAAATGCCCCAGTAATTGCCCATTCCCAGGCGCTGGAAAATTCATGACTGTATTTACCAGCACGTCTACCGCCAGGGTCGTAATGACCCCCAATGAATTACACAAAGATAAGTAATTGAATTAATAGTACAAACAAATAATGAGAATAACAGGGAGGGGAGACTAACCTACTATGCCTTGTGAGTGTTCACAATGTGCACAAGTGCGGGGGGGTAAGGGATAGATGCTGTGGTGCTCATGGAGATGTGCTCGGGACAAGTGCTTAAAACGAGAAGAACATAAGTGCAACCTCCCGTGGGAGCCTAATTAAGTGCAGAAAAATAGACAGCAGCTGGGATGAAAGATGAGAGATGTGGGGGGTAAGGGCACGAGGATATATAAGGGCCCTGCACATCAGTCATGCTACTGTATGATAAGCAAGGAAGACAGGAGGAGACGTAAGAGGTAAAGTGAAAGGTCTTGAGGCTTTTTCTGAACGTAAGGAGGTCCTGCTCAAGTTTCTCAGAGGGAGGCCCTGCCGAGGAAAGTGACCGACTACCAGCTCTCTGTTTACCAAACCGCTTCACACTGCAGGAGTTGGTGCCAGAGGATGGCAGGGGTCTAGAAGGGGTATATTTGGTCAGGAAGCATTGCAACATTGCAATTTTAATTTAACTTATGATTACTCACAACATGCACTGATTTGTAACTCCCCCTCCCTTGACTAGGTGTTCTAAAACGGCTGCAGGGAATGATACCGACTTGAATACCAGACCTCGCTTTCCATTTGCCAGAATTGAGGTACAGACAGCTATAAAAATCATAAGAATATTCCTCCCCTGGGGTGAGTATCATAACATGACTTAACTACCTTTAGCAAGGTCTCTAGTTAGGAGTTAGCTAATGCTCGAGGAATAATGTGATGTCATAGTAGCTAGGAATCATTTACCTACAGGTGATATCCAACCAGAGAGAACAACTGATTAAGCTCTGATGACATCAAGAGAACAACCTATTATTATTCATTAGACACTCTGAGAGGTAAGCCTCGTAAATTGTGATAGTCATAATACAAGCAACTTCAGACATGTAACGTACTGACAGTTCCCCCTTTGTATATAATCCCTTTTAAGGATTGAAAAAGAAAATTGTGATGTCCCACATTCAAATCGAGATGCCCTCCCCAATGTGAAAGATGGAGTGCAAGACAACAACTGAGAAGATTGTCTTTTTAACAGTTTTTCTGGGACTATAATTGCCACAGTGAAAGTCCTGAAGAAAGCGGAGAGTGGGTCTGATTCCGCTGAAACCTGTAGACAAGGAGTGGATTGGACTGATGACCTGATCTCCTGGACCCATAGAAAACAAGATTGGGCTTGTATAAACCACAACATCATTTTAATAAGCAGCACTAACCATTACAGAGATACATATTGAATAAGATTATTATTCATGTGTTGTTGCTTTTTGAGTATTTTGAATGGGTTGAGACAGGAGTGCTAACCCGTCGACTTTAGTTGTGATAAACCAGGAAGCATTGCAGACAGAGTGGTCCTCGGCCCCAGATAACCTTGTGGATGATCCAGAGGGATTTGAATTTAATCTGTGCTGAGACTGGGAGCCAGTGAAGTCTTTGTAGGATAGAAGAGATGCGGTCCCTGGGCTTGAGACCAAGGATAAGTCTTGCTGCCCTATTCTCGGTTAGCTGGAGGGGTTGCAGTGTGGACGAAGGAAGATTAAAGAAGAGGTTATTGCAATAGTCTAGCCTAGAATTGAACAGAGCAGAGGTAACATTGAGTCTCTTGGGGAAGGTGAGGAAGGGTAGAGTTCCTTTGAGACGGAAGAGCTGAAAGTGGGACTTCTTGACGATGTCCTGAATATGAGAGATGAAGGAAAGGGAGGAATCAAATATGACTCAGAGATTCCTGGCTTCAGAGGAGGGGGCAGGGGGGGAGCCCATCGAGGAAAGCCACAGTGAGGTGAAGAAGTAGGGTGTAGGGGTCCCAATAGGGAGAATCTTTATTTTGCTGGCATTGAGGCAGATGTCATTAGCAGTGCACCAGGCCTGGATGGCAAAGAGGCAGTCGTGAATAAAGGAAGGTGCAAGGGCATCAGTAGGAAGTTTGAAGAAGAGTTGTCTGTTTTAAGCGTAGCACTGGAAGTTGGGGGAGAAGGAGGGAATGAGGTGTTCCTGCAGAGAAAGGTATATGTTGAAGGCTCACTCCCCATTTTACATATGCAAATACAAATGAATATGACACAGCCCAATGGGGAATGAGACTAAAAGAACAGGTTACAAGAGTTCTGTTTTTTATAAAGAATTGGCATCCAGAGAACTCTGCTGCCCCGAGAGCACTCTGGCAAACATTACAAAGATATTGGCTTATGAATGGGAAAAGCATCATCACTGACATCACACTATATGGGACTAAAAATGCTTGGGATTGGGTAAATAACATTGCCACATATTTGACTATGGGTGCTGTTTCATCCGGATTGATTGCTCCATTGGCGGGAGGGTGAGCGTCACGTGGTCCGACTGCCAGTGTCCAGGAGCGGTGAGGGTCAGGTCTCGGTGAGGCAGGGCAGACACTAACTAAGCTAGCTTAACAAACTACCACTAGACATATAATAAACAATGACCATCAGTATAAGCATTTAGTAAATCTTCTTTAAACCTATAAATTGCATGCATAAAATCAGAGCATCATTCATTATGACTTATATGGAGTTACCAGGCTTAGGGGTCTTGGTCAGTGTGATAACATCGATCATGGGGTGGGTCTGAGCACATCAAAGCAATCATGGGGCTCGCTGACATTTGTTAGTTCTAAGGTGCAATAAACTGTGACAGAGGTCTGGTTTTAGTAGGGGGAACACTGGGGTGGGCTTCACAGCGGGGTCACACCTCTGATCTGTAAGTGATTTCAATCCGGCACACACCTAGGTCAACGCCTAGCGTGTAATGCACAACTGAAATCCTTATTTATTTTTGTCTAAAAGGTATTTTATTCTGAACGATGTACCACTCATATCACGCCCCTCTCCTGGAACCCACCCGGTCACACTGAACCAGGAATCAGGCTGGTTTGCAAAGTTAAAATATTTATTTATGTGTTCACAATTCAATCACACTACGTTTTAATGGGTACACAATAATCACCAATGGGGTGATGTAACACTAAATAATCTCTTTAATACACAAGGAGTAATAGTGAGCAAAACTATTCAGCACAGAAATTATACTTTTGTGTGTGTTCAGATCAAATAGCAGTGTGGTTACTATTTCCCCCTGCACACCCCTCAACCCCCCAATAGGCAATGTAAAGAGATACGAGGAGAGAGAGCAGGTATTCAGGAATGACAGAATTCAAACAAAATAACAATCCCAATTTCCCCAAGCAACACAAGAGAAAAACAGACTTGATTGGCAAGGGGTCAGAATGGTTTTAAAGTTATCTTGAGAATGGATTGGGTAAAAACACTAAATATGGTTTAAATTGCAGAAATTGTTTAAATCCTTATGGGAGCTGCTTTGTATGGTTGCACACAAACACTAGCAATGATTTGATACTAAGAAACAATGTGAAATCTTAAAATTAAGGTCGGAAGCAATCAAAAGCTGTTTTACACGTGTCAGAATTTCCCTAAAGCGAAATTTGCCGCAACATTTTCAGTGTGCGGTAATCAAGATCACGTGAGAACTGTATGGATTTGGGATGCGGTTTTAGATGCAAATTAAAGCTGTGGATGTTGTTCCTAGCACAAACATCGAGGAAGTTATGGATGTTTTAGTGGAGGTCGTTTTTAGAGAAAGACGCAAGAATGGGAAACAGGAATGGACTTTTAAAAGACAAATGGGATTTCATACTTTAGATTATGACTATAGAAAAAGAGGAATGCCACACATGAATCTCCACAGTTCCTGGCCAGGGAACCCTTCACGTGGTGGATATTCAATTTCTTTCTGGGATTCACTTTAGTTACTCACAACACTAACGACTTATGATTTTAGAATACAAATAATAGAAACTCAGCGCAAGAAAAGTTATGACAATTCCAAAATACTCCTAATAATATCAGGTTCTAAAGACAAGATAGGGTGGGTTAACTATGGACAGTGCATGTGCTAGTGACACAGTTCTATCTATAGATGTTCACTAGATATGTTTTTAAACAGAACCGTCAGGATTCTGGTCCGTCAAGATTTCTGGTCAGGGAAGGGAATCTGGTCCTGGAATAGACAGCTGGGCACACCGGATTGGAATGGGTCTGTTCACAGCACGGCACAGGACTGGATTGGATCTTTTGGTTCTGATGATAATTTGTTTAGCAGGCAAGCAGTACAGCACATCCTAGCTGTCTTTTGGTTCCCCTTAGGTTTCTGGGGTTGGTTCTGGTTCTTGAAATTGAAGGCCTAGCTGAAATGGTTCAGCTTTGTATTGGGCCTTTCTGCTTTGCCAAGTTTCTGGAGTCTGGAGCAAGTAAGATGGATAGTTCTGCAGCAGGATGCTCCGCCAGTGGGTGAATCTGTCTGTCTTTTTGAGTGCTGAGCTGTCTCTATTTATGCTTATGATACAGGGGGTGTGTTTGCTGGTTTAGCCTAAGCGTGCCCCTTTGACAGGGATTGGTCAGGGTCTCCTTTCTTCCTTGATAGGAGGAGAAAAACAGGGTGACACCTTTATGGTGTGGGTTTATGAGGCTTAGAGTCCACCCCTAGCTCCTTGAATACAAAATCCACTTTTGGTACAATACATATTTCCAAATGTGCAACCCTATAACAATCATATATACAGATTACATATTTTTTGTAGCAGATACTCCTCCAAGCCCGATCGCTGTGGGATCTTGTGTCTGCTTTTCACAGCATTTTGCCCATTTCATCCAGAACACAACGTCCAATTTAGGAGCAAATTTCTACAAATGTGTGCGTTCAACATGGGCATACGTTAATAATGTTTCATACTTCTATCAGAAATACATTTTGTGTAATATCACATTTTCCGCCGTTTCTTCCCAGAACATGTCACAGAGTTCTGGCACCTTTTCACCAATGCCTCCAGAAATTCCATTACCAATGCTGTTATTTCCATATTTTGCACACTTTTACATAGTAAATTATCAGTCTTTTTAAAATGTGTATTTTGTCCTTGTTAAGCAACAAATGGTTGTTTAGCTCCACCCCTTTGGTCTCTCCCTGGGACCCAGGACCATCTCCTCCCTGTTTCTCCTGGGAAGAGGCCATTTATGACCCTTCACACCTCACATTTCCTTTAGATGAAGGATGTCTATTGTCTTCTTCCCCACTGCAGACCAAATTCCTCCCCCACCCTATAATCATCAAATAGGTGTGATTTCCTGGTGGAGAGAGCTGGAGTGAGAGGCCTTGCCTCTGTGGGCAAAGCGGTTATTCCAGTTTGGGTGGCCTTATAGCCAGGCTTAAATTTAAATGTTAATTCTGTTGCATTTTTCCTTAGCTTAAAACACACGTGATTTCAAACGAGCAGCTAGAACACTTATTCCAGATTTTAAACCATGGGTTCAAACTATTACAGCATAGATTACTCTCAGTAACAGGCCACTTAGATTGCACATATTTGATTTCATTTTATACAAGTTTAAAGTTTATCATGCAGGCTTCTGACAGCTGTCGTTTAGGCAGCCGAGGGTACTGTGCCCCAATTTTGACAGATTCCACAGGTAGGCAACTTTTGCTGTGGATATTTCTTTGATGCTTTCAGCTTTTCAGGACATTGTATGTTCACCATAATTTCTTATACTGAGTGAATTGTAGCACCCAGAAAGAATTCTGGATGTTTGAGGGTGTTTTGTACTGACATTCTGCAGTTTCATCAACAAAGAAAAAAGGATTTAAAGCACAATTTTGTGTTTCCTTTAGCAGAGCACTGCTTTTCCCTCTGTACTCCATGTTCACTTGTTGTGGAGCCCAGTGACATATTTCAGGAGTGAGATCTCTGTTCCACCACTGACAACATGTGTGGTAGATTGGGCAGCCATCTTTTTGTGCTTTGCAGAGCGTGATTTTCAGAGGTTTTGACGCGACAAGGGTTTTGCGGCCATTTTGATGTTTCTGGCACCATTAGAACACAGTGATGCTGCATGGCAGAACAAAAATGGGTTGAGACATCCCACAGGTACATCAAGGGAATACCTTAAGGGGCACAGGGTTATAGTGGCAGTAGTTTTCCAACAGTGGGGGTATGAGGGAACAGGCAGGTTTGTGGAGATGGATGAGCTACAAGTCATGGTTCGGGCCAGTTCACACACAGCACAGTGATCTCAGAGGAAGAGTGAAATGTTACATTGGTATATTTGTTTCAATTGTCTCTGGCGCATCTGTGAGAAATGGAGCTGCAGAGCTTTCAGACAGAGCGAGAAAAGGTGGGGGCCATGAGCACAGAGTGCGCGGCTCTGCAAAAGGGGACAGAAAGCTTTTCGTATTATCGCAGTGAGGCCTAGTCCAATTATGGAGCCGAGGGCACATAAAATGGATGCCAAGTGTCCGCCACAACAGCCCTGCTTAAGGCGCAGGGAATGGAAGCGTCCCCCACTAATATGCGAGCAAGTGGTCCACATTGTACTGAATGTGTGAGGGGGCATAAACAACCCCTCACACCCACACAATGTTAAAGAGCCAGGGCGAAAAAATGGAGCCCTGGTGGGCAACACAGGGGAGGAGGAGCAGAATGATTTTTGAGGAACAGTCAGTTAGGAAGGAGGTAAGCCAGTCCAATGCCCACTCCAAGATACCAAGGTATCATGCAGCCTTTTTATGAGGATTTAATGGTTCACTGTGGCAAATGCAGATGAGAGATCAAGGGGATTGAGGACAATAGGGGAGTTGGAATCCAGGGATGCAAGCAGTTCTTCATGGGTGTTCAGAAGAGCAGTTTCCATGCCTCTGGATGCTCGGAATCCAGACTGGTGGTTGTGTAGACCTCCAACAAGTTCGGTACCAGAATTGAGTTGGGGAGAGCAAACTTCCCAAGCAGTTTCCGCAGTAAAGGGGTGATGGGAATGGGGTGGTATTTGGCTGGGCAGGAGGGGTCTGCAGAGGGTTTTTTAAGGAGGGGGCGCACAAGGGAGTGTTTTTTTTTTTTATTATTGGAATTGGGACTTGCCATACACCAATCTTATTCCTGCAAAAGTGTGCCAATTTCTTGTTAGGGTGTGCTGCATCAGAGCCTGTGTCTGTTCTATCAAGCATGAGCTCAAACATCACATAGTACCCCATAGTCAACTCTGGAAAAGCAGCCACTGAAACCTCACTATGCAACTAATTTCCCCCTTGAAACCTAAAAGGAGGTCAATATGAGTCTTACACCACCTTGTAGCATGCTACTGAATGTTTCACAATGATTTGCCAACCAATCAGGAGCTTCAGAGGTCAGACTGAATTGTGTGCATACTTGTCAGGTTCATTCAGCCAATCAGAGCCCTCGTGGGCTCATTCATAAAGTTTGTAAGTTAATTAAAGCCCTTGCATCTCTTAATGGAAGTGTGACCCTCTATAAAAGGACTAGTGCAATTCATGTTCCTCTGGGATTTTTATTAAGCAGTGAGACAATAATTACACAGAGCAGGCTCCCATGTGGGGGTGTTTGGAATGCATTTGGAATGCTTTGAGCAAATTGCTGAGAAGGTTTGAGGAATTTTGGGTTCTGGATGTGTCTAGATGGTTATTGTCTGGAATGTTTCTGTTGTCCATTGTTGTGCCCTTTTGTCTCAGTTTGTCTTCAGTGTTTCGTCAGGGGGTTGTTTCCTCCAAATTAAAATAAAAAGAAACACGGATCTTTCTTCTTGTCCCATTTTCATTGTTTCACCTAATAACACTTAAACACATCCCTGTATCAGATCCTATCTTGAGTAGAAGCACACAAACGAATGTTTTCACTTTTTCAGTTCCACTTTGGCGTTTGTTGTGTTTATAATCTTTTCTCCCCGGTTGCTGTTGCGCTGGATCTACTGTGTAGTGTTGTTTGTGTGAAAGGGTCTAGGGAGTTGACCTATTCTTGGGTGTCCTTGGTTCTCAAGTTTTTGCCACCGTTTTTGGTTCTCAGGGTGCCTTTGGCTTCTTTTAGTTCTCTCACTGTTATTGCTGGTTTTTCTCTTTGTCCTTGGAGAAGGAGGAGGTAGAGGCAGAGTGCCATCCTTGGATGCCCCCACTTGTAGATGCACCCCCAGAGGAAGGCAGATGAGGAGCAGAGTGTATGCTCTACATGTGAGAGAAGTGGGAATCTACAGCAAGTACAAATGAACAGCAAAAGTGCTGCTTGTCACTGTGCTTGTCACAGTATGGGAAGACATTGTTCCAGCAGCCGATGAAAATCAACATTATTTATTGGTGATGATTGATCTCTCCTTAACAATTGATAGAGTTCACCATTTTGCTTTCTAGTCTTATGATCTTGATGGGGATGACCGTTTGAACCAGTGAAGCATGCAGGTGTACTTTGATATTAAGTGTACTTACCCAGAATGCAGGCCCATTTACCTCTTTGGGTTTCCATGTATGCTGGCAGTGTATTGCTGCAGAAGACCAGGACATCATGTTTGGAACCTAGGAAGTGACCACAGCACTGCATCGCAGATCACCTGTACATTAAGAGAATGTTATTTCCTCTCCGAAATACCTCGTCCAATGCCTGGAAGCCACCAATTTGACATGAATGCATTCCATAGATGTGATGAAGTTAGGAAGATGGGCAGCTGCATGGAGCAATGCCTTTGTGACATTTGCTTGTGCATGGTTGGTGTGCAGAGAAATGTATTGCGGTGCATGCCTCATGAGCGCATCCAGCACCTGGACGATGACAATGGATAATGTGTTCTGTGACATCCGATGCAGCATGCTCAAAGTCTGCAGGAAGGTGCCTCTGGGAAAAAATGCTTTACCTCCAAAAGCTTCAGTAATGGTGGGATTCCTGTTCACACGTTTATTCTGCATTGTAGGTCTGACTTTACCAGGATAATTAGGCCAGATATGGTCTCTTTGTTAATGCTGAAGAGTGCTATTAGCTGCTCATCAGTTAGATCCCAGGGTGACAGCATTGTCTAGGGAAAGGGTGCTCTCCTTGAATGGCAACTGCTCCCCCTTTCTGCTGTGTGCAATTTATGATACTTCTGTGCATGCCTCTGCACCTCAATGTAACGGCGGTGCTCCTAGAACTTGGGTTTTGCTACTGATAGCAGCTGCATGGTGATCAGAAGTGTGATGGGGAAGGTGTGAGCCTTACATACCATACCAGGGACAATGGGGCGCAGATGCAGCATCATTTCCATCACCTGGATGCATTAAACTGCACCCTTTCAGTGGCAGTAATGGTAATGGCCGAATTAGCAGCTACTTTTGGTGTTATTTCTGCAGTATGTCTACATGAAATGTGGTGGAATTAGCATTTTTGTTTCTGGTGCTAATTCCTCTAAGCCCCAGGGGAATAAGCACAGGATTGTGTTGGTAAAGCTGCCTGTGCTAATTCAGCTGTGGCAAATTTCACTGAAGAAAGTATGGCCCAATTGGCCCTTACTCCGAGTGGCGGTCTGGAAATAATGATGCCGGTTGCCCCGTACCGGCACTCTTTCCGGACGACACACTCCAACTCTGCCTTCCTGGACCGTTGCACTCGGCAGGTCAGACCTGCCAGGCGCAACAGTCCCGGTAGGCAAAGTTGTCACGGATGCACCGGCACCGTTAGCAACAGTGCTGGTGCTTCACTATCCCCATTCCCATGGAGTCATATAGTACTCCTTGGGAATAGGGACTTTAAACTTGACGCAGCCTAATATCCCGGGCCGCCGGAATATAGGCGGTGGAAACGGTGTTGCGAGTCTGGCGGCAACCCACCGGTAGCACCAAATGGGTTACTGCCAAACTCGTAATGTGGCCCGTCAGTAACCCTTAATTCGACAGAGTAGTAAAAGTGGTGGTAATTCCGTAACTGCCTTTTTTTCCACTTGCACCAAAGTCAAAATGAGAACCGTTATCTTCCTCAACAGGATACATTTATTTAAAATGGAGCAACGGTTTCCATCTGAGTACAGGCAGAAGGAACGCTTGGCCTGGGCAGTGTTCTGCAGATTTGCATTTGAAGTTATATGAATCTCATCTCAAGATCGGTGGGCGCCTTAACCATTACCTGGCACCGAGCCTAGAGCCTATGGGTCAAGGAATCGCAAAAGATGTGTGGGTGCTGATTTTATTTACACACACACATACACAACTACAATAAAAACCGTAAAACCAAAACAAGTCATCAATCAAATTGTCTATCTATGTGAAAGTAAAGAAATGCAGAATAATTCTGCATTGGGCAAGAACGTAACGTTAGCTGTCTCCTTTGTAAGAAGAGTAAGCCAGCTGTGTTGTCCGTGTGCTTTAAACGAGCCTCTCAATGTATTGGTTCCAACCCAGTGATTTTTTCCATTTTGGAGAGATCAGGAACGCTTTTTCCTCTTCATATTGAATATAGTTATGCTGCGGGGTGCCATGCAGCTCCGTTAATGGCAAATAGATTATTCAATCATCCAGTACAAGCGCAGAAAACAAATTATGGAAAATATTAAATACCTTCATTGTAGCGACTGGCTGCTCGTTAACATTTCTACAGCATCACACATCCATTAACCTTTGATAGGGTGCCATCCTGCTGCCAATAAGACGGCGTTTCTGACAGATTTTTCATGGGCATGATAAATGAGTCATTTTTGCAGATGTTGATTGTGTGACCTGTTTAACTTCAAGTCCACAAGGCCTGTCATGTTAATAGATAACAGGTAGCACAAATAAAGACAAACCCCGTAGTTGAAGAGCAGATGTCATTGATAATAAATTCTAAACCCCTTGATGATTACAATGTGTACAGCTAGGAGAAACGATAACGCACTGGTATTTGGAAGCACCTGCCAACAGATATTTTAAACACACGCTCTCATTTCTGAGGATTTTACATTCTGCAGTAAATCCGTTTTAATGGCTTAATCTCTGTATACAAAATATTTGATTTAGCACTACTGGAATACTTGGTACACATTTCAGCATTTTCCCCAAGGAGAAGAAAACGGCCTGAGAACATATCAGGGTGGAGGGAAAGACAGAAAAACAAGATATGTATTCAATCATGATGTGGGCAGGATATGAAACAGACATGTTTGCAAGCAATGAAGCCATGTAGGCCCTATGAATTAAATTCTACGACTTTTCCACACAAGTGAAGATGAATACAAAATTCAAAAGTTCAAATGTATGTTTGCAGGACTAACCTCCCTGATGAGGGCGATCTAATTTCTTTATTCCAGTCACCTTTGCACCTTTAATCAGCCACGAACTGGTAGGGCAATACCGAAGTGCAGGTCCAACATGCTAGTGTAGGGCAGTTTTTTTTAAGTCAAAGTGGTCCAGTTGTGGCCAATTTGGGCCATTCTGATCAGATACTTTGCTGTGTGGTGGGTAGTTTTGACTAATTAAAACATATTTTTAAAATGCACATTTTGCAGCACATTTTACGAAAAACGATCCGTCTGGAACTCAAAAAGTAATGTCACGTAAAGTTTGAATTGCCACATGCAACTGCAGGCCAATTCTTCATTGATGCCCGGGCAACTTTTATGTCCCAGTCTGAGCCGGACTCTAATTTCTAAGATATGCTCAAACCTTTCCACCAGTAGATGGTGGAGTGAGCTCATTTCTGCAAGGCAAGGATTCCGAAAGATATTTGGTGAATTCCTCTCCCATCCCTCTGTAACAAGGTAGACTATACCTTCTGTCTGCATGCAGGACCGTCTACGAAAGTTGACAATTATGATATGGTATGGCTTTTATAAAGCTCCATTACACAAGTGTTTCAAGGCATGACGAGGCAAGGGAAGGGGAGACAAAGGGAAGACAAAGACAACGATCTTACGAGGCCAGGTGACATTGAGATCACGCAAGTGCAGGGGGCGGGGGAGAGGGTAAGTGCAGGGGGGAGAGGAAGGAGGGCAGTGCAATACATAGTATCAACTGAAAAGAATAAATAACATTTTTAAAAAACAATAGGTAAAAGTGTGGCCAGCTCGTGGAAAGTGCAGAAGTAAGTGCAGACATCAAATGTCAAGAGCTGGTGGGGACTGTAGGGATACAGAAACAGCCCCCAAGTGCAGGGGTTGCCCGCGAGGCAGTGCAAGTGTGCACGTGTGCAGCTGGCGGGTGAGGGGATCTTGGTGCTCGATCAGAGGGTGGCCAGGTGAACAATGCAGTTTCAGTCAGGAGTTCAGCAGAGGCAAGGAGGAGAGAAAGCAGAAGCAAAGAGGAAGGTTGTGAAGTGCTTCCGGAACCGGAGATGGTTCTCCTCAATTTTCTGGGAGGCAGGAAGGGTGTTCCAGAGGGAGGTCCCAGTGAAGAAAGAGATCTACCACCAACTCGTTGCTTTGAGAAGCGGCTGACCGTGAGGGAGTTAGAGGGGGTTGAGCAAAGAGCTTGAGAAGGAAGATATTTAGGAAGAGAGAGTTGAAGTTATTGAGGCCCCAGGCCCCAAAATTCCTTGCGGACAATGCAGAGGGTTTTGAACTTAATCCTCACAGCCACTGGGAGCTAGTGCAGAGATTTCAGTCCTGGCGATATACGATCCCTGGGCTTGAGGCCAAGGACAAATGTCACAGTCTTGTTCTGGATGAGTTGCACAGGGCGGAGAGTAGAAGCAGGCAGATTTAGAAAGAGTATGTTGCAGTAGTCCAGCCTAGAGAGAGCCAGAGCTCTGAAGACAGTGAGTTTATGGGGAAAGGAGAGGAAAGGAGGAATAACTCTGAGGAAGTGCAGCTGGTAGTGTTACTTCTTAGAAACGTCAGAGGTGTGAGGAGAGAAGGAGAGAGTGGAGTTGAAAATGACCCCGAAGTTTTTTGCCTAACAAGTGGGAGAAGAAAGAGGGCCAAGAGAGGCTGGCCAGAGAGTGACAGGAAAGAAGGGAGCAGGTGTGCCAATGTGGAGAATCTTAATCTTACTGGCATTAAGGCAGAGATCGTTAGTGGCACACCACTCCTGGATAGTGGACAGTCAGATATGAGAGAAGGAGAAGAGGTGGCGGAAGGGAGCCTGAAAATGAGCTGAGTGTCATCTGCATAGCACTGAAAGTTGGGGCAGAGAGCGGCAATGCAGTGGACAAGAAGTGCCAATATTGATTGAATAGCCAGGGAGAGAGGTTAGACCCCTTGGGAGCACCAGAGGTAGAGATAGAGATAGAGGAGAGGAAGGACCCAAGTTGGTCCTGGAAGGGTTTATCAGGGAGAGAAGAAGTCAGCCAAGCCAGGGTCTGATCAGTGATACCCAGGAGATCTAGTAAAATGAGGACACAGGGGGTATTGTAGTCAAGGTTGGAGAGCAGGTCTTCACGAATGCTCAGGAGAGCAGTTTATGTGCTCCTGGCAGCTCTGAAGCCAGATTGATGGTCACAGAGACAACCAACCAATTCAGTGTGAAGATTAAGTTGGGAGATGGCCAGCTTTTCCAGGAGTTTGCCCAGGAAAGGAGTAATGGAGATTGGGCGGTAGCTGGCAGGGCAGGAGGGGTCGGCTGAGGGTTTCATAAGAAGAGGGTGCACAAGGGAGTGCTTCAGGGGGGAAAGGAAGACTCCGGTGGCAAATGGGGTGGTTGCAGAAGCAAGCCAAAGCAGGAGCCAGGGTGTTGATGTGGTCCTTGATGGTTTTAGAGGAATGGGCGAGAACGTGTTTTGATGTGATTTTCATACATCATACATGTCTGGAAACCTTTTTCTGGGTAGAACAGGGGAAAGGCAGAGAAGGAAGAAGGAGAGGTGGTTACAGAAGGGCTAGTGAAAGGGTTTGGAGTAGAGGGAGGAGGAGGAGAGGAAGAGAGAGAGGACAGGATGTCCTGAGTTTTAGAGATGAAATGAGAAGCCAGGACCGTGCAGAGGGCCTGGGAGGGACAGGAGAGGTAGAGACTGCAGCAGGATTGTCCAGCCCCTTGCAGATTTTAAAGAGTTTGAGTTGTTGGATGCCACAGAGACACAGGCGTGGATGAGGGTTCTCTTCTTGCTGCTGATAGAGAGCCGGTATTGCCTTTGGAACAGGCGGCAGGCCAGTTTGTCAGAGAACGTACAGGAAGCATGCCATTTCCTCTCAGGCACCCGGCACTCACGTTTAAGGGTGACACGGTCTGAGTTGTACCAGGGGTTGCACTTAGATTTGAGCTTAAAGCGGATCCTCATGACAGGGGCAAGAACCCCAAGAGTATCAGATGTAGCAGAGTGGAGCATAGAAAGGGCTGTGTCAGGGTGTGAGTCAGCCGAAGGGGGAGGTGGGTGAGAAAGTGCTGGCAAAAGCCTCAACTGACGCATGCTTAATGGGTCGGATAACCGAGAAGGTAGGTGGCAGTGCTGGAGTTGTCTTGGCATGGGGTGTGGAGAGAGTGAGCTGGGAGGAAAGGAGAGATCAATCACTCCAGGAGAGAGGAGTGGTGAGAGGGATAGAAAGGTCAACGTCAATAGAGATCAGACCATCCAGAGTGTGCCCTGCAGAGTGAGTCCGGTCAGAGGGGAGGCTAGAGAGTGCGAGAGAGTAGCAGAGGTTGAAAAAGAGTCCAGAGGAAGGACAGGAAGTATCCAGGTGGATGTTAAAGTATCCAAGAAGGACGAGTGGAGTGGTCGAGACCAGAAGGGAAGTGGAGAGGTCCGCCCACTCAGAGAGGAAGGAGGAGATCTGAACCGGTGGCCGATAGATAGTAGCCACAGTAAGGAATGGCTAGGAGAGAGAGAGAGCCTGCAGATAAGGCATTTGAGCGAAGAGTACACTTTCAGGAGCCTGGAAGGGATGGTATTGCTTCTAACATTCCTGCTTCTCTCAGTGCCAGCTTGAAGAGGCCACAGTGCCAAAGAGACATTGGTTAATATAACTCGCGTGTGAGCATCTGAACAGCTTACTTGCTTAGTATCCCACTGATGTGTGGACAGTAATGGGATGTTTCCCACTTAGGCGCCTAGAGTGGGGCAATTAATTTAGCATAGTAGGCCGAAAACATAGATTGAACATCTCGCAACCCTGTGAATGTAGCATGATCATCGGCTTCTCAGTAAGAACCTGAAGGCCCTGCTCTTCCGCTCTTCAAGAAAACAACCCACCAGAAGACATCCTTAAATTATTTAATGTCTCAACATTTTTTAGCTTTTATGTCCACCCTCCCACTACTTGATCATTCGAGCCCAATAGACATCCTGCAGCACTCTTTACCTGTTTTCTCTGCATACAGCACTGTACAAAAAAACACATTATAAAAAATAGATTTGTTGATTTGCTTGGCCTGGTGCGATGCCCTCCACAGCGAACAAATAAATCTTGCACATACTTGCACATCAGGGAACAGCTAGTGGTGAACAGAACACAATCATTGTGAACGGGAGTAAACCCAGAAAAGCGAGAGGCAAAAATCTATGTTTACAATGTACCACTTCATTTAGATGCAAATATTATATGGGGGATATAAGGATGGCCCATGACCTGGGTATCATTGAATAGTATAGAGATAGTTAGAGGGTGAAGTCAGACGCTCATTAAACAGTTTGTACCCTCCCCTAGACACAGGAAAGAGCTGAGTGAACAAAGTCAACCAGCTCTGATGCGTATCTCTCAATTCCAGAATGAAGAGGATCCAGATTAGAGCTAACGTGTGATTCCTGTTGGATAACTGTTATAATTTAGATACTCAGCTTTTTAAGTATCTAATTGCAATCACATAAGAGAAAGGGCTGAACATCTCTTACAACCTCCAATGATCACAGACACTGAGGGTGAAATTCCAGTGAAAGGAGAAGCGAAGCACACCTGTGCAAATCTCAGCTTCAAAAATAAATAATTAGTTATTTAATAATGTTTTAGTTTAAAGGACATTGGATACAATCTTCACAGCCATTCTTTTCTCCAAATGCCAGATGTCCTGACTAATTCCTAACAGAATGTAAGAATGCTTTGCCCGTTCTCACCCACATTATGGAGGATTTTGAGGCTCCAAGGGTAGACCACAGGAGCAAGATATGCACTTCTCCAAATTATACATATAAATCTATTTCTGACAGTGGTGCATCATATCTCTCCTGGTAGAAAGGAGAACACACCATTGCCTAGTTCAGATGGTCCTGCTGAACAATTTTGAAATGCCATTCGGTTTGCCAGCTTGCTCTTGGAATTCAGTGAATCTACAACAATGTTCCATAGAGCAGATTCCAAGCAGCCTGTGACAACTTCTTTTCAGGGGCTGTTCAATGAGCGTGGGCTCATACGTCCTCTTCTAATACATATCAAGATGGTTATCAAATAACCTTTTGAGAAATTACTGACTACTGGGACATGAGTAACTTGAATAGCCAAGTGCAAAACCATTAACCTTAGCTGACAATTCAACTATGGTCACAGAATCTATAGTTGGGGGTAGCATTCTCAGAAAATGGAAAACCCACTTAAGCTGCCCTGCCCATTCTCCTGCTCTGGACTGTGCATCCTGGCACTTCTTTTGAGGTGATCACTGAGAATCTGTTTCTTGAATCCAATACATTTCTCTTCAATATTAATAGTGGACAAAGGGCCCGATTTACAAAGCATTGTTTAACAGGATTTTTCCATAGAAAAACACTTTGGAAATCAGGCCCCAAATCACTTGATGTCGTGACTACTTGAGGAATGCCAAAAATATATCATGTGTGATTACAAAGTTCGACTGCAAAGATGGAGAAATCGTCTTTGTCAACATTTGTGAAAAACAAGTAGGTAATGCATAGAAGAACTGTGGAAAAATGGCCACAGAGATGTAGGGCAGGTCCTTTCAGATACCAATAAAATAAATCCAAAGAGCCACAAATATGCAATTCACAAGATACAGGAAACAGAAATGTATTGCAATAACTGCCTAGACAGGGAACCATCCAACAGACATTCAAATTCTAGTAGAGTGAGTACATGCTTATGTTTTGGTTACAGGAGGCAAAAGGGAACAGTTTCTTTCAAATTACTACATCAGTGATTGGTTGGCATTAGTGACAGTATGCATGAATCCCTAGAGTATACACTTTCATTGGCCTATTCTAAGCATGTTGTAATAGCAGCGTCTATGCAGGTTAGCTCCTTTCTAATGAAACCACCTTCATTCATACCCTCCATGATCGGATGGTGAGTTATGATACATGTAACAGTCCAACTAGGTCTTCAATTGGCTGTTTTAGGAGGAGTAAATGTGGAGTGAGTAAGCAAAGATCTCTTGCGCAATCAACATCTTGAGATGTGACAGTATAATACAGAATAATAACATCCAAGATCCATCCTGAATAATCTCAGAGTTTTGGCACCAGAATACTGTTCTCATCATCATGAACTGTACATTATCAGTTCATTTTGTAACTCTGTTGGGTGCAAAGGTTGCTTGCAAGTCCTTCCTACATGAGCGTGCTGACCTTATGTGCTAGCACCTTGCTGCTTGACAAACTTTACTGAGTCATAATATCAGAAATGTGAATGCTTTTATGTAGTGCATATTGCCATATAGTGCCTATTAATTTGCTAATACATTCCTGCTGTGTAACACACGTGTGTGCAACTTTACCAATTAATTAGTTACTGTGTAATTCTATTATATAGGCAAAGGTGCTTATGCAAGTTGAGTTGTCTGCATTACTGGTGCATTCATATAATGGCCTATGTAAATATATGTGTTGTTTTCTATTTTTTAATTGGGGCTGAGATGTGAATAATTGTTTCTGCATTACTATTTTTTGCTAAAGAGAGCTCTGCATGTGCCGTTTGTGCTACAGGTGTCAGTGTTGTGCTTCAAACATACCATCTGTAAACATGCTTTTTTGTGTCTAGTTTGCTCCACTCCTGCCAAAGTGTGACCTTCATTTATTAAAGTTGTTATATATTCTCTGGGACATGGTGCTGGGTACGTCAACAAATCTCACATAGTCCGATCAATCAGAGTACAGTTGTCTTATCCTTAAACTTCACGGAGTCTGTTATCATTTTATGTTGCACTTTCATGCTTTCACTATGCAAGCTAAACTCTGGGAAAGCTGTTTTGCTCCCTTTTTGCTGTATCAGTTCATGCCTGCTATCTGGCCTGTGGCAGTGTAAATTCTTGCAGCTTCGGAATATGTGCCTTTCAGTGAAAGTCTGAATGGTGCATTCTGCTGTGGGGTAATGGGGGGAAAATCTCATGCTGCAAACATGGTTTTGTAAATCTCAAAGCCTATGTGTAGGGCATTCAGCTAATTTGTCAATATAAACACTCATTGTATAGTTTTTTTTTTTTAAAACTAATGCCAAATGATGCTGGGTCTAGCTAACAAAGGCCATGATTATGTTTATTTATGTATATGTGTGTGTCTGTGTTTTGTGACCTAATTAAAGCATGACTACTGGTGCTCTGCTCACCTAAGTATGAAGACTTTTACGAAATGGGGCTGCATGCCTTATCACAGTGTGCTTTTTTTCACAGTGACTTTCTTAGCTTATACTTCTGTGTAGGTTTGAGGTGTTGCATAAATGTGCCATGTTCTGATACTCCCCTTCATTCCCCGCTATAGGGATGAATGTTTTCTCTAACTTATCCTTGATCTTCTTCTTCTGGCCACTCATAAACAATTCTGGGTACGATATTTTCCCTACATCTCTTAAAATTCCGCCATACTTTATATAATACAAAGGGGGCACATTCAATAGCTGCAGGCAATTCTAGAGTGGTATTGATGTAAAATTCCATGTGATCAGTAGGGTCATTGAGTTGGGACCAAAGGGCATTGCCAAGGTAGCTGTGGTGTGTTTGTGAGGTGCTTGCTCCTGTGTTTTCCTACCTATGATGGCTCATCTGTGTGACAGCTTTGGTCTTTCCACCGAGGAGTTGCATTTCCTGTTATTATTGCAAATAAATAATTTTCTTGGTTTGGGATGCACAACATGTAGCAATTACTTGGTATATAGACCAGAATAATATTATGAGGATGGGAAACACAATCTGCCAGATGTTAATAAACAAGTGGCATGTTCATGAATTAAACATCACTAGCCAGTCAACCTCTGTACCAAATCCTCCTTCTTTTTCCATGTTCATTGTCAATTGGGCCATCTGCTGGATTGCTATGATAAGTGTTCCATTTTCAGCATCATTGGGATGGTCATAGGTGCAGCAAGAGTTGCAAATCTTCTTACAGATGCCTCCCTCCATCGCTGTGATGAGGTCAAGAAACATATGGTTTTGGAGCGCTGTGAGCCTGAACGCATAGAGTTCTTCCCATATAGAGTTAAGTCCATGTTCAGTTGCATATGAGAGTTCCATCAAGTTCCAGCAGAGCAATTGCAGCCATTTGGATGGGTGGCTGCCTACATTCCAGGGGTTTGGTGAACAAACAAAATAGAGATGGCATTTCCTCCAGTGCTTCGTCAGCTTCCTTTGAAAAATATCCAGTCCTTTTCTTTCTATTCAGCCTATGTGAGTCCAAGTGTCCTAGATTTGTTGGGGGCTTTTCAGGGGGTTGGGATTCCTTCCTGGGCAGTTGCACATTACTTGCGGGAATGACCATAACTGGTGCCTGTAAGGTCACAAGGGAGCAGAGGCCATTCTAAGATGGTGGCTGCTAGTAGAAGGCTTTTGACCCACACTGCCAGGCAATGTCCATTACCGTTGAGGTGTTTCTGCTTAATGCAGGCATCTGGTACATCTTATAGCAGTTTGTGTTGCCACCAACAGGCACACTTCCCTTGCATCTGAAACAGAATGAAGATCATCTGAGTTTCTGTGCTTTTACAGGTTGTTCATATTGATGCAGACTTGTCAACTTGCTCACATCCAATGCCCATATATCTCTACACAATGTGTCCGCTCACTTCACGTCTTCTTCTGAAAATCCCATCAGCCCATCAGCGTTGAATACTGCCTGCCCCTTTATCCACTTTTTATTCCAAAATGTTGCTCCTTCTATCTCCATCAGTGTTTTTTTGTGGACACTGTGTGTCTTCTTGTCTTCTTGCTTTTTCAGCGTTTCACATTCAACTGCTGATCTTTTCTCCATTCTAATATTCACTGTGTGTCCCTGAAACTGTCTCTGTAGTTTGCAAGGTACTAGATGTGATAAGCACTGCACCTCTAGAGTTGGTGCTTCCTGTGATAAGAACAGTCTGGGGTTCCAACTTCATGTGAGATTAGCCCACAGATATAGCACAATTCATTTACTTGGGTTCTGCTAAACTCTTTCATAATTTTATACCATATGTTTACAATATCTGAGTGATGTTCATCTAGCACTCCACTTGATTCTGTGCTTACTTGTCTTCTATATCTAATCATAACATTATTCCTAGGTGCAAATAAATGTTCTTCTTGTGTATCATTTTGCTTTGTACCTCTATGCTCTAGCCTCAATAACTCTGTTAAAAGGATAGAGAGAAGATGTTACGCTCACCTGGCTCCCACAGGGGCGTCGATCGGACCCGGACAGCTGCGGTCTCCTCCAACGTGATGCGTAGTGCAGAGATGACAGACTGGACTGGCCCGCCTAATCTCATCTGCTTGACCCGTAGAAGTATTTTCCTGCAAGTGGAGAAAGGGATTTAGCCACCCGTGGATTCTAGTAATGGCACCCCACTGTTCTCCCCACTAATCACCTCCGATATTCCCTTTCAGTAATCTCACCTTATGTTTTTGAAGGATGAGCTCTCCATCCTGCGTGGAATGCAGGGGTGCGAAGATACCAGTTACTCCACTGGTTCGAAGGCGTTGGAAGAGTTCCGGATGAATATTGACTCCCAGGTTCCTGGCGAGAACCCGTAAGTATAAAGTCCAAAAAGTTCAATATGTCCGATGTTCACTCTTGTCCCATTCCCTTCTTGTGTTGCAGCCGGGTCCAAGAGAAGATTGTCTTGTGGCAGCTGATGGCGTTCAGGTAAGAGCCTGTATTACCCAACACTGTCCGGTAAAAGATGCGTGTATTTAACTTGTTGCTTTCTCTCTCCTTACAGGTGCGGCATAAGAAGTTGCGGGATGTTAAAGAATAATGCCTCCGGTGGTAAATCAGGTAAGTCTATGGTGGTAAAAAGAGATTGTATTTGTTGGCTCTTTCGGCTCATCTTATATTTCTTTGTCCCCTAGATGCTGGAGTTCGGTGAGGAAAATGATGGAGGCAGCGCCGAATCAAAAAATGCTGTGAGGACTGGTGAGTATGGCACGGCGCTGCAGCTGGCAATGTGACTCGTGCGGAAATAATGTCTTTTCCAAGATCGAAGACGTGATGGATCCGGAATCAGGTAAGGAATTAAAATAAAGTCTGTGTTCTATCCTTTCCTTCTTCTTTCTTCTTTTTCTAGGAGCTCAGGATTTGAGGCGGGCATGGCAGAAGACTGGATGCTGACTGCAGGCACGGTGAGCGTTACGCTGCTGGATGCAGAATAACGCGAAGCATGTGCTGCTGTTCGGGCGTGGTTTAAATAGCCTTCAAAGTAGTCCCAGGTAAGAAGTTCCCCCAGAACCACACCCGAGTAAAAAATAGTCCTTGAAGTAAAGTAGTCCCATTCAGGCCTCACGTTGGCTTGACTTCATTGCAGAATGGTCTGCATGAGGTAAGTAATGTACATGAGCCTGGCGCCTATGGCGCCAGGACTGATTTCCTCTATGAGCCTGGTGCCAATGGCGCCAGGACTGTACCCAGACAGCCCCTAGCCGGAGCGGCTGGGTTTTTTGTAAGCACCTGGATGCCTGCTCCCGGGGCTGATGGGCTTGGTCCGGATGCCCGGGGGTAGGCATCATGACAAAAGAAGAGAGAAAAATAGACAACATATCCTATAAACACATTTTTCATGCTTCCACAACTATTATCTTTAGCTTCTTGCATATAAACAGTGTAACTTGTACTACCAAAGGATATCACTTTCATTTTATGTTTGCTTTTAAAGTTATTTAATGAACTCAACTTTCATGGTTTGTTCCGATGTTGCAGAACATTGTTTATCACAGGTTAGGTTCTGTGCTTGTGTCTTTTTGCAGGTCTGTCAGATGCACACATGTTTATCTGTGAAGAAATTAACTTTGCACAGATTGACATGCTCTAGAGATATACATCACATTAATTTCCTAGCAGTTCTGCATTGTGATGAGAATCTGGTACTGTTCATAAGGGTACTGCTGGGGTAAACATTCTCCTGCCTGTTACCAACTCATTGGGTGTGAAGTGTTGGTCCGTGCTGGGCTGATTTCTCAATATAAAGAGGGCCAGTGACAGGCAATGCAGGCAGCTCCTTTTTAGAGTGTCACATTATTTGGCCAGTTTTAATTTCAGAAGACTATTTAGTCTCTGTACCACCCAATTTGCATGTGGGTGGTAAACTGTACACAGCTTGTGCCTGATTCCTAATATTCGAATAACCTCTGCCAGGATTACATTTACAAAATGGGGACCATTATCAGACCGCAGTGTCTCTCAGATGCCACATCTAGGAAACACTTCCCTAACTAAAAACCTTGCAGCAGTTTTAGCATCTGCATTGGCACAGGGCACGCCTCCTATTCCAGCGGGAATATGGGCATACTAATACATACCTGTAAGAGTTGCAATGATTTACCATATCTATGAAGTCTATGTGGAGTTCCTTCAATGGCCCTATGGGGTGGGGCACTGTTCCCTTCACTGTTTTGAGTGTGTGTCCTGGATGAAATTTGTGACATGTAGTGCAGTTGGCTACACATTTTTCAACGTGTTCGGCCAGATTTGGCACACACCAATCCTTACTTATGTCAGTAGCAATGTGCTCCTTAGATGCAGGCATGTGGTAATGTAGCTGCTCTAGTGCAATTTTGAACAGCGCCCTTGGTATTTACTCCTTTGCCCGTGCTGCTTTGTCTACAAACAATGTTGGTGAGTTATAGAGTGCACTCTCTCATTTCCCATTAAGATTTTTCCTCTGCTCGGGCTCTTTCCTGAAACCCAATTATAGGTTCCTTTGATAATGCATCATATGCTTTTGGTAACCTTGTCTGTTGGGCTGCAGTAACAGGTATTTTGCTTTCTTGCAGAAAGGGAATGAACGCTTCCCATTTTACAGCTGCATCTGCAGCTGTATTTATGAGTGACTCTAACATGGACAGGACCTTTTAGTGCTTCGATTAATCTCGCTAATAGAATTGCATGCTGTACTGTGAATTCATCTGCTCGTCTATATCCTCTTCACTTCCATCTTGATAAACCTGAGTGCACTGTAGATGTCATGCATGCAGAATCAGTGTACATGTTAACATCTTCTTATACTGATATTTCTAAAGCTGCAATGAATGCAATATGTTCTGCTGCTTGTGCTGAATAATGTGAGATCATTCTCTGCCTCATGATTATCTGAAATTCTTCCTCCTGGTCCTTCACATATTTCACTACTGCTGCGCCTGTCTGACTTTATGCACTCGCCTGGGCTATGCTCAATGACCCATCTACATAGAATACTTCTCCTGTGTCAAGGCAGTCTTCGCTGATCCTGCTGATCTCATCTCAGGTCAGATAGCACAGTGAACAAAGTGCTTGCCCAAGATATATGTGTGCAGCCTGCTGTGGCAGGTTTGAATCCGGGCAGGGTCAACTCAGTGTTTCATCCTTCTGAGTTTGATAAAATAAGTACCACTCTTTGTGATAATAATGTCTTCTGTTATTTGAGTGGTCCGAGATATATGGGTGTGTTGCGCTATATAGGAACTACATTAATATTATTATCTGGCTCTCCCTCATATACCACACAATCATGAACGTTGTCTTCTGTCCCTACTGGCTTGGCAATGTAAATTGTGTGTCATCTCAATATGGTGATAGCTGGGTTTCTCAGAAGTACCTCATACCCACTTGCTCTCTGTGTGGTGAGTGTGGATTTGTTTCTCTCAAGTATGGAAAAGACTGCATGCTCTACATACAAAATGAGTGGACACCCCATGACAATTATGGCAGACTTCTGAACTGTGAATGCAGCTTCTGCTAATGCTTGTTCACATGGAAAGTGTCCTTGCATTACTAGGTCTAGGAGACCACTATAGAATGCAAAGGGGTTGGTTTTCTGTTATGATTGTTTTGTCAGTACTGCTGTCATGACATGGCCATTTGAGTTTGATTTAAAAAAAAACAATAGCTTTTTGTAATCTGGCGTTGTTAGTACAGGTGTACTACTGATTGCTATTTTGAGATATTCAAAGATTTCTGCAATTTCCTCTGTCCATACACATGGACCCTTGATCGTCGGATATTCCTTAAGTGCCTTCAATAGAGGTTTAATATGTGTTGAGTAATTGAACACCCATGTGTGGCAATAATTGCACAATCCTAAGAATTGCTGCATCTCTCTGATTGTGTTTGGCTGCAGTGTGTTTCTCACTGCTGTGGTTCTGGCTGGGCTTATTTTTCTTCCTGTTACAGATATGATCTGACCAAAGTATACCACTCATTTCTGGTGGTATTGTAATTTGTCTCTATCCACCTTGTATCCTTTATCTGCTAGTATTGCCAGGAGCTCTATTGTGTCTTTTCTGCATTGTTCATCAGTGGTGCTGCACACTAGTAAGTCATCTACATACTGTAGCATTATGCAGGTTGATGTTCACTAAAGAGAAGCAGACTGTATTGGCAGGAATGTTGCATAGTATTGATACAAAGTTTGGGACTAGCAGATATTCTGCTTCCACTATGTTGTTTAGAGGTCATAGATCCTGAGGAATCTCCATGATCCCCCCTTTGCTTTCTTCAATGGGTATATTGCTGTGTTGTAAAAACTCCCTGAACCAAATTTTCATCGTTTGCATGGGGTCAAGGGTGCAAAAGTAAAGTGCTAAAGGAGAAGTGTTTTACCCTGCACTTTTGCACTCTGCATTGCAAAGTGAATAAACTCTGGCATTCTTATGCATAACATACTGCTTATTATAACGAAGAAGGACTTCATATGAATCTCCAACATTTGTGCCGGCATGAAAATTCATGCCGGCACAAATGCTGAAGCATTTGTATGGAGGAGAGGAAGGGAAGTGGTGGAAATTTAAGTTGTGTTCTGTCCCTCCTCTCTGAGATACAAATGAATTATTTTGTGGTGTGGCATGATTGAAAGGTGGCAAAGCCTTACGCTAGGCTTTTACAACTTTCAATCACTTTATGCTACTAATGAACAAGGGTGTCTCTGTCTTTTTCCAAGCGGTTTGTGGTGCAGGCAATATTGCAGTATACAAGCCCCAAGAAAGGTTTGAAATTTTATATACGGCAGGCCTCTGGGATTATTTGCCAATGGAGTTCTTGGGCTTTGGGGACATTATTTAATTAAACTGTTATTATTTCTTCCGTGGAGCATCTCAAATGCCGATTTTCCCCAAGAGATTTGCCTAAGGGCCTTAGGATGAAGTTCGACTCAAATCCATCAGATCTTGGATTATATAAAATAAACTGAGAAGCTTAAGTTTTATAAACAAGGAGATTTGGATGTCATTCCCAATAAGAGATGCAGTAGCCTTGTTTTAGGCTCATCGAACAGCCATTTTGATCGCTGAAATTTAGCCATTTTTTGATCAAAGAGTTTTAGTGATTTTGAACCATATTTTATTGGTAATCGCTTGCTCTGGTAAATGGGCTATTCAAGATGTGATTTCAAGAACCCGGGACATTTTCTGTGTGACACATATTCTTGAGTATATGGAATAAGTCTGATGCAAGGGATATTAGGAGCCTTAACTCAGAAAATTGTATTTTGTGTGTCTTGTTTTAATGTTAATGTTAAAGGATATTTGTACCGCACACTATCACCCCCGGAGTAGTCCCCTGGCACTCTGGCGGCTCTGAAACAAAAGGGAGGGGTGGGGGGAGTTAGTGGGATGAGCTGGAAGAAGCGCAAGAGAGCAGTGATGTGCTGTTGGCAGCCTCAGCCCGGAATTCCGTTGGCTGGGCTTGGTGTGTTATACTGCCGGAAGATGTTGTGTGCTGTTGAGCGGGTGCTTTGTTTTGTTGTTGCAGTGTAGTGAAGTTTGTGTGGATTGTTGTGTTGTAGTTTTGTGGTTGTGTTTGGTTAGAATTTGAGGTGTATGCAGAGGATGAAGATGTACGTGGGTTGGTTAATTGACATTGCAGTTTTGAAGTGAGGTGCTAAGTTTCCCCATTTCTAATTGGGTGGGGTGTGTGGGTGTCTCTGTGTCTGCATCCAGATTAGGGCTGTAAGACATTCACGGTCCCTTTCCCATATGGCATCCGTTGATATGTATAACCTTGACCAAGTTGGGTACCGGTCGCCTACATGGCCCCTGTTTGTATGCGGGCAGGCAGGCATTTGTGCGTCCCTTGCGGTCTAGCACAGTGAGCAAATCTAGTCTAGCAGGAGCATGGCACCGGTGAGACCGGGTTTACTGCCTCCATGTGCTGGGGATGCTCGGCATTCATCCTTTTATTTGTTTTCTCATTCATGTTGCCGCTCCTACCACCTTTGGAATGTGGCAATGCCATTGCTTGCAATTATGTCCTGGCATGGCGTCTGCCTTCATTCGCAACTCTCTTCGGTCCATGCACCTGCCAATATCCAATTTTAACATATTTCCACTGTAGATTTCTGTAGTGGTTGACCTTGGATGACCTCCTAGACGGTTAGACAGACTGCTAGCTCAAGGAGTAAGAAGTGAGTACCTTCCTGACAAGATTGACTTATGCGATGAAGGTTAGGTTGTAATGACTGGCTATTTGTATCTTAAAAACAGGCCATTGTGTTTGTTTCTTGCTCTGCAGAAGTGTATACAGCTTTGCTGCACAATTTATCAGAACATACAACAGGGATTTGTTCAGCTATCATGTCACCGTCCCCTGAAGTCCAGTGGAGGTGAGTTAGATATGAGTAACAGAATGTGATGTTGCTATTCTCTACAGTGAATGTACTATGAAAATTACATAGAATGACAGGGCTACAGGAATAGATTATAATTACTGTATCATTACTTTCCAGATCACAGGGCTCACCCTATCTACCCTAGAGCCAAAGCACAATTGTCAGTTGCACTCTGTCCTGATGAAGGTTGGCTAAAATATCAGGGCAAGGTGCTTCCCGCCCTTAGTGAACTACAACTGAAACATCTGTCGACAGATACACAACTCATGTAAAGCATACAGAGAGATACATCTGAAAAACATATTAGTCTGATTTTTAATTTGTGGTCTTTTTTTTATGTTATGGGGCCAATAAACAGCCATTGTGGTATGAATATGGTATATATGAGATATGAATGAGTTGTGAATGATGAGGAAAAGCTTTTTGTGAGCTTTTTACTGTACTGTAATATGCAAAAGAATTGTTTTCACAATATGGAATTAATATCATGTATTGTTAAGATTTGATACGTTGTATTAGAGATGAATAGGCTGTTTAGCATGGCAGTAGTCATTTCATCACCTGCAACACCAGCAAAACTTGATAAAACATTATTATTATTATTATTATTATTATTATTATTATTATTATTATTATTATTATTGTTCTTGGATTGACTATGAGTTTGGATCTGGCTTCAGGAAGCAAGAGAGAGATTTACAAGTCAAAGGTGGAAATGCAGTGTAAGTGAAGCTGATCAGAAGGGAACCTAACGAGGTAGCGAGGACTAACAATGGGGGACACAGAGGGTGGGCAGTTTGGTAGCAAGGGTTGTACAAGAATCCAGGTTAGGAAACAAAGGGAAGCTGTGTGCCCAGCTTCGGGTTAGCTGGAGAGTGGAAGTGATTTAGTCCTGGGTGTTAAGTATTAATGGTCTTAAAACCTCAAGATAATGCATCTCAAGTTCGACAATGACAATTAGCTCGCTGGTATTATATGTATTGGATCATTAGGGACCAGAAACAGAACCTGTCAAAGTGATGTGTCAATCACTAGCTCAATGTGCAGAGACTGAGACCATATTATTGCTTTCAACATTGCTGACACATTATCAACGAAGGCCACCAACAATCCAGGGTGCACTTTGGACCAGGGAGGCACAGGATCCACAGATGCAGACAACAAAACCAATGGGGTTTAACATAACATGGGAGAACCCATGAAGGGATGGGAAAATGTCAGGGTAAGGAGGCATACCATTTGATGTGGAATACCTAATGGGTGCATTACATGGAAGACATATCGAGTTCAAGAGACTTGTCACATAGTCTGAGGCTGCAGTAGTGATGTAAAGGGCAGAACATGAAACGACCCATTGAGAATTAAGGAACAACATTAACCTTTTAAGAAATGTAGTGTCAAACAACACGGTGGGCATGTCCCACCTCTTGTTCGTACAGAAAGGCAGTCGGTATGCTTTTCAGGATGTGAGAAATTGATTGCATGCACTGAATATTTCAACTGGTACTTATGCACATGAGGGAGAAAGCGTTGGTTCCCTAGGCACTATGCGTGGCTCCGGAGTAGTGAGTGTAATAGGCCACTATCTGTAGTTGGAAAGTCCAGCATTCAAGATGCCGAAAATGTTACTTTCTTGTGTCTAGGGTCAGCATTGCCTATTCTTCAAATCAGAAAACTATACAACTAACATATGGATGTGAGTCTATTTCTATCACATCTGACACCAGAATTAATGCTCATAAACCGGCACACACTAAAGGTCCCTGTTAAAAAAGTAGCAAGTGACACGAGCTTGTAGGTGGCAGGCATTCAAGCAGATGCTACACAAAATCCTCGTCTAGGTGTATCAATTCTAGTGGAAGCAAACACCTTTGTTGAGCAGGTGGTGTCTGTACAGGGCACGACAATGTTTACTATACCTAACCATGCAGTGTCTTCAGTAACAAAAGCCAGGGCACTAGCCAGGGGACAATTCATGGCTCTTAGTAGTCATTAGAATCTTCTTGAAAAAATAGGTGCTGATGTGAGCCTTTGAGAAGAATGTGTAATGACTGTGCATTTTCAGTTGTCATTTTATTTTGTGGGCTACGGGTGTTCTCTTCATGTCCCCAGCTACACTTGAATGATGCTGTTATGGTAGTTGTCTGTAAATGGCCTGGTGCTGTTGACCTATTGGCACTTCTGGCTTTGGTACTCCAGCAGGTTGAGCATGGTTAGACTGCTAATTAAGGCAATGTTTTGTAGCATGAGGTAAACTAGATGTCGGAAAGCATTGTTCAAGGAGTGGCTTGACTTTGGCATATGCATGTTGCAGACACATGTTGCAGTGCTTTGGAATGCCAATGGAACTCTTGGTGGTGCTACTGGTGTGCATCTAGTCTCTATTCATCACCTCTTGTGGGATTGTTTACCGTGTCACAAGCAATGTCTTCACTGAATATCTTTTGTCACCTGTGGGGGGATGTGTGGAGTTTGTGTTATCTGCCTGCGTGCCTACTTAGAATAGTGCCTCGTCAAGCCCCAGCATGTGGTCCATCTAGTGCAGCTCATGGTTTTGTATGAGTGTTGCAAGAGGTAGCATGTTAGTATTACCTGTTCAATGGGTTATTGAATGTTCATATTCTTTCAGTTGGGCAAGGATTGCTCCATAAGTGGAACTATACATTCATGAAGTTGTGTGCTTGCAATGTTTGTCAGGCAAGGGGATTTCTGATCCCATGAGGGGACTGACATACATTGTTTTTCACATTTCTGTGGCAGGAATAGGTCATGGTCAAATATACGCTTTCATGTCACTTAGGCGTCTCAGTAATAAACAATGCCTTTCTGGATATTCTCAAATGTTCCTTGTGTTCAACAGTGTAGAATCCGTATTTGCAATTGTCAGTGTATTTACATGTATTCACATGTATTTACAGTGTATTTACATGTGATTTTACATTGGTGCTGGCAGCTTCTTTGTTTTGCAATCATGAATTTGAACTATTCATCTCTGGTGTGTTGTGTTTATTTAGTCATGTATGTGTTTCTCATCGCATTTTTGGGTGTTTTTCTCTGTGACATTTTATTTAATAAACATGCTTTGAGAACATTTTTTTTAACCAACTTTATTTTCATTTTTAACATAGCCATATACAGACAATCAATTATATTTGTTCTATGATATATTGCTATGGTCTTAGTTCCATTCACAACCGCGTGTACGTTTCAGCTTTGTCTCCCAAGCACATTTAGTATTTGGGATTCGCTTTTAGTATAGGGCACTCTGTGTTTGCCATTTTCATTGTCTGTTCCATTTAGTCAATTGGCATTACATTTTTGGGCTATGAGCATGGTTACATTGAGGAGTTCGTAGGTACTGGACCTTGAGACTGTAGGTGTTTTTGTTGACTACTCCCCAATCACTGGTGGGTGTCTGCATTCCCTTATCAGTGTCACAGAAATTGATATATTTTGAAATGCACTGGTTTGAAAAAAAATCAAGTCTTGGCCTAAGTTCCAGTGCTGCTGTAGGATGTAATTTGCCTAGTATCTCTATCTGTGACACCATGCCCACTATCCTGCAGTAGTAGAGGATGAGTAGGGGTTTCTAAACTCCTGCTCAGCCACACAGTGCTACTAGAACACCAGTGATCTCAAACATAAGGGTGAAACAGCATGAAGGGTAAAGCTCCGTTGCCAGTGTAGAATAGGCCAAGGGCAGGCTCTGCTCTTCATGAGGGTGTGAGTCTGCATGGAAGCATTAAAACAACTATAATGCAGCAAGTACTAAAATAAAAGACATGTGAAATCAAGATTATATAAAAATAGGTCTTTAAATGAACTAACAAGACAGACACACTATTATAATAAAACCCTAACAACCTACACGTCTAATGTAATACACAGCAAACAAAGACTTTAGTTGAAAGGGCACTCTTAGAGGAACAAGGGTCTGTAGGTAATACCATTGAATCAAAGTCAAACTAGTTCAAGGATAAGTCGTTTGAAGTATAACGTTGGGGTATTAAATATTGCTATGGGCAAAGAATAAGGCCAGGGGACATAACCACTATAAGATACCTCAGTTTTGTCTTTCAGAGTTTTTACTGCTTTAAGCTGGGTTTCTGGGCAATCTCTTGTGAATTAAATCAGGTTTGAGAGGGCAGGTTGGTTCAACGGGATTCAACAACTGGGTGAATTTTACCAAGAAGCAATGGTTTGAGAGTCAAAGAAGCGTGCCCGGGGTGACAAAGATCAAACCCACATGATTTGAAGGCTCGACTAGACCGTGAGGTGCAACCATAGCGGTCAGCTGGCTTGAATAGGCTGATTGTGGTTTGACAAGCGCAAATGGCTCAAGGCTTCAAGAAGCTTGGGACAGACAGGTGATTTTCTGATCGGCACAACTTAAACGCATTGAAACATTTCAAATTTCAATATGTCAAAAGCAGCTCTGTTGGGTCTTTGCAGAGCAGCTTGTAGCAGTTCAATACAACTTCAAATTACATAGACAGCCAATGGCAGCTTCATCGTTTCCTGTGGTTGCTGTGGAATGATCCACTGGATCTCTGAGGAACATTGAGTCCATATGCTGAGTTTTCCAGACAGGAAAGTTGCCAGGGATACGTCCAGGGCTTGCTACATCAGTGGGCAGAGTCTTGGGTTCCAGTGTCCTGCTGCAGTCATGCCTTTTCAACAGTAGGCCACTTTTAATGATGTCCTAAGGAGGTTAGGAAAGAATCCATTAACCCTCCTTGGACATTATTATCTTTGTCACCTTTACCATATGGCTTTGACCCTTGGGTAGTCGTTATACCAGCATTATTCCAGGAAAGATCCTCTTCAAGATTGTTCTTTTAATATGACTCAATTAAAATTTGATATGATATAATCGTTTTTGTGACAGTGGATTGGTCCATTCCAAACCTAAAAGAGGCCAAACTTGCTGTGCAGTAAGGGTCTTGCCATCTGATGCCAGTCCCCAGAGTGATTTGTCTCCTGGAAGTTAGAAGGTATCACAGAAACCAAGTTTGGCCTTGACATTTTCAAGATGGCCAGACCATTTTGATTGTAAAACCTTAACCTATCTTCCTGAGATCAAACATACTCCAGTTATTATCCCCCTGGTGTGCCTTTCCCACTAAGTTGCAGAGTTCCCCTTTGAAAGACACAGCTCCCACACAATCCCCTGGGGGGACGTGGGTACGCACTGTCCTCCTGGGAAGGTGTTAAGCCTTACCAGCAGAAAACTCAAGGGAATCCGGGGCTCGACCCAACCTCTGGGTGAGTAAAATACCCAGTCTCAAACAACAATACACAAAGTGATCTGCCAGCTGAAGGAGTTATATGAAGGTAGTTGATAAAGAAAATGGCATCAAATAGGTTTTGGCAGTTATAACTATATCTCCTGAAAGTCCACTAGATCTGATCAGACATCGTTTTATATTTAGTTGTATTTAAAGTTCTGCTGCCAAGTCATAGGTATATACAATTATGTATAGTTTAAGCACGCGTGCCTACTCTTAAAGGCAGCCAGTTGCAGGTGGCTTTTGGAATTAATTGTAGTCCAGCAGGCTGTTTCAAGAATGCAGATATTGCTCAGTTGCTGGCATAATGCCAGAAAACTAAGACTAGCATGCCCTTGCCGATGGCATTTTGTTGCAGTAACTCAGCCCAAATGGGAAGCAAATTAAACTTGTATTGTTCATGCTAACATTCATGCAACCTTCTGAAGACTACCAGAAGGAACAGGAAAACCTAACATTGGCAAATTGTGATCATATGTATAATAGTAGTAATGATAATAAGAGATCATCTGATGCTTTGCACCACACAATGTGATGCATCACCGTGAGAGCCATTGGGCAACAGAAGTTCATGAACGTTTTGTGGCACCAAAATGCTACAACCATGTTTTAATAAATGCCAAAATACGGTAATGGCACTACATATGACTAGTGATGTATAATTTGTTGGTGTTCAAACTAAGTTCACTTAACATTGGTGACATCTATTCACAGAGGCATATAAAATGCATTTTCAAAACAACACTATCTTCCAAGAAGGATCAGATGGATGATGATTGATGAAATAAGGGACTCTTTAAGCATTATTAAAAATCATTTCTTACTGTACTAACCAGTATACCAGAAGTGGAATGTTAGAGTGAGATAGTCTGTGATATGCTACAAATGTTGGCACACACATCTATACAATGATTAACATACAAGATGGTATCAAAAGGGCTGCCTAAAGTACAATTTGACTCACATTTACTACCAGAAGGTGAGCTCAAAATGCGTAGTCCCAGGGCTGCTGCCATTTTTAATGTAAGATCAAAATAAATACAAAGTACAAATGTTCTGATACAATTGTAGGCTACAAATATTGTTCTTTATAACATTATAACTGCAAAACAATTATTATGAATACAAATGTTAAATGGGAAGCATTTTATTTTCAAAATGTCAATCAGGTGAATTGTTATAAAAGATGTTGATGAATGTTTAAAATTAATCCATTGTTAAACAATTCTAATGAATATTCATGTAGGTCTTCGCAAATGAAACAGGTCTAAACATTTTGTGTGTGTTTATGAAGGTCTTTTTTTTGTAATCTAAGACTTATTATGGCCCTGTTTCATGGAAGTATTTTATAATGGCGTAATCCCATAGGAAAACGTTCCATGAATCAGGCCCATTAGCCGGTTGTGCAATGAAGGGGTTAGGCAAGGATTGCATTGTGCATAGCACCATCTGCTGGAATATTGTATGGAACTCAAATCAGTCAAGCAGGAGATTGACATATTGAATGGCACAATCAGCCTCGTCAACCCCTGATAGGGTAAATGAGAGACATTCATCAAAGCTGTTTGCAGGGATACAAACATCCACCAGCAAAAGACACCCACAGAAGCTTATGCAAGTTGTGAGGATACTGCATGCATGTTTAGACCTTATGCATTCAGTTCTTTGGGAACAGTGGATCGGGATATTAGTATTCCCCACCAAGAAATGGTACGAAGCCATGTGCAGCAGGATGGTTGCTTGTTTAGTTTTTGGAGGGAACTCATGAAAATCAACCGTGTTAAACAGAAATGTTCTTAGAGGAAGTATAGACACTCTAGAATCCATAGCACGATGCAAGGCCAGCAAGATCTTATTTGAAAAGTTAATGACGAATGAGCTTGGCATTATTATAATGGTGTTGTTTAGAAGCTTCACTATGTGAGATATGGTTTATTGCAATTTCCAACAAGTCTTTGTTGTCTTGAAATCTCTTTGTGCCGGGCCTGGTAAACTTGAACCTACAAATGATAACGTGTCACTTTGTTTCTGGTAAGTCCTCTGATGAATGAACACTGAAACCTTCTTTCATTTTCCATCCAATTAGTTATATGGTACTAAATGTAGGGGCACCCAAAGGTGTATTTTATCTTATGAGCTGTATACAATGGTATGATGTATAGCTCACAATTAGCATGAGTTTTTTGCTTGTCTCTCAGGGACCTTTCACATGGACTCTTCTCTATTTGTTACCAGGATTTCAAAACAACACAGTGCGATAATTAACAGTCTTGACACTCATCTCTCCAACACCGCAAAGGTAAGTTAGTACAGTCAGACCAGATATCCTCGCAGTAGACCTAGAGAACAATTCATTAGTTGGCTTACCATTATTCATTTTGAGCCTGCAAACCAAATCTAGAGGCTTCTTTAGTTGTGCTATGTCAGTGAAGATGATTACTTTATCAGATAGGTAGAGGCCCAGTGAGTCAGTCATTGTTGGTACTTCGCAGTGGGGGTGATGTTGTCATACATGTATTAATTGTTCAGATCATAGGTGTCATATAGAATTCCAGGGTGTTTTGTGACTCTGGAAACCAGGAGGTTTCTGCTATTGAATGGGGAAGGGTCCTAGGCTTGGACAACGGACAGAAGGTTATGTTATTCTCAATATCAGACATTGGGCCTCATTACGAGGTGGGAGGTAAGGGATTACCGGCACCGGTAAGGGCACCAGTGCCGGTAACCCCTTACCTCCGTACTACGAGTTCCCTTTGCGGGTCCTTCTTTAACGCCTGGTTTTTGCAGGTGTTAAGGACGGGACCCGCAAAGGCACTCTAGAGCTAATAACGGTACCGCAATTTGCAGTACCGTTATCAGCGCCTTCGCCATTCCCATTGAGCCCTATGGGGGCTCAAATGGGAATGGGGAATGGCTCTGGTGAATGGGGAATTACCGGTCCCTCCGACCTCGGAATGGACCGGCAATTGCTCCATTCACCAGGGCGGAGTCAGAAGGGTTTTGGAGGCAGCAATGGAGCTAATAGATCCATGGCTACCTCCAACCTCATAATGAGGCCCATTGTATTAAACAGAAATGGGTTGGATAAATGCCTCTCTAGTCTTATTCTACAGAGGAATGTCCCTTCCTCAAAACTAAAAGCATCTGTTAGGGTAAAGTAGTCAGTCGCTTAAACACAGTTCTTGTGTCCAAACATTCTAAGATGGCTCTCACAACAGAAACAAAAACAACAAAGGGTGCAAGTAAATGTCTTTGACTGATATTAGCAAAACATATTCAGAATCAAAAAAATAAATATATAAGGATGCATCCAACCAAAAATAACTTCCAAGGAATGATCCTTGTATCCAGAGGGTGGTTCCCCTCCCCTGGACTTTTGGGTACGATGGCCAAACGTTTCTCCTTGTCCAACAGTTATTTTGTGTCTTTACACTGGACTCACAATGTTCTTATTCAAATAATGGATTCAATAACAGTATTCCTTTAACTTGGTCAAATACAAATTTCCAAGGCAGTCCCACTTTATCAAGCAATCAATTTCATATCAACTTTTCTTTAGGTCTTTGGTAACGTTTGTGGATTACCTGGCACACTCTACTGCCAGGAATCCATGAATGGGCCTTCCAGATTTTCTGATGTACTACCCTGCCAGGTATCTTCCCACAATCTCTGATTTTTTTTACAAAGTTTTTCTGCAACTCCAGGTGTCTGGTGTTCCTGCTTGCCAGGACTTCTTTTGTGAATTTCTCAGATCCCCTGGTAAACTCCACTGCCATGTATTTTTCCACAATCTTCGAACTACACAATTGCATGTGCCTGGTATTTGTACCTGCCAGAACTTCTCGTATTTCACTGTTTGTTAATCACAGTAGCATGTTTCCTGAATTGCTTGCCATATTTGCCTATGGTAACTCTTGCCGATATTGGCATCTTATGAACGTATACTTGCTTGTGGTTACTTGTTGCACTTGGTCTCACCAACTTCGGCATTCAACCACTTTGGTAATTTGTACGTATTTGCATCCTTGTAACAATCAGTCATTGGTTCACATGCATGTCAGTACAGCCCAGGTACCCCAATAACCTTGGGCAGACTCACCAGTCATACACGGCATCCCGACTCTTGGCATACCTTTGCAATGAAGCCTCTTCATGGGATCAGCTTCCTACATGATGCAGACGTATTCCCAGCATTTCCTGTAGCTCTGCGATCACTCGCTTGCTTCCCTCTGTAGTCTGGACCAGAGAACGCGGCCTCCCAGCATTACAGCATATCCTGGAGCCCTATTGCAGCTCCCAGTTCTCTTGCGGTCCCTCCACTGTGCCCGCTGTGCCCGCTGGGCCTCTCTTCCTCTCCCATCACACCAGTAGGTGAGCCTGATGTTCTCGAGCCACTGCCAGGCTTTGGACTTCTTCTTTCTTGCTGCTTTCTCCTGTACGATTCCATGTCTCACTGCCTTCCTCGTCTCAGTACTTGTGGTTTTATGGGAATTGAAGATCATAGCTGATATTGGGCTTCATTGATGTTGTTCAAAACTTTCACAGAAAGCCATATCAGAACTAGAGGATGTTATACCTGAATTGTGAATGGCTGGGTCATAGACAGAGGTTTTACTAGAGGTATTCAAAGAATATGTTTTCTGAACTTTACTATAGGAAGGGACAGTTAAGTGACAACAGGCCATTAAAGACTGAGGTATTAGAGCGTCTTTGTCAGAGGAAAGGGGGAAATACTGTGTCTCACTCAATGGAGTCACCACCTCCTGCTGTTCATTCTCTCCAACCATGTGATCCTCCCTCATATACCCACCCCCAGGGTCAGGATCAGGTAGCGGCTGCTGTGCCCTGGCCACACGAGAGGAGGTCAATGTAGGGATTCATCACACAATCCATTGAGTTTCATGTTAAAGGGTACATTTTTTCGATATGGATTTTAAAAAGTTAATGGCAATATGGATTAAATATCTATTGTTAGAAATATAATTATACAGGCACCTGAAAATCAGGTTTGGAAGAGAAAGTGAACATCTTGACTTCTTGGATGTCTTGAATGGGTGTGACTATCAAGTATATTTGAGCATAATTCACACTTCTGGAACGGGATTCCATGGTTGGTTATGATTCCTCCAATTGGCATCAATTATGTATTAAAATTAAATGGAAATCAAATGGACTTTTTGTGTACACTGTACATCACTGTGAGCAACTGGCATCTGCATTTTCCTATCTGAAGGAAAGTATATCAATTACTGAGGTAGAGTGTAAAGAATTGTAGTACTGTGTCATCCAGTCATATTTGAGTAGACAGGATTAAGATTAGGGTTTGATATCAGTGCTGCTGAATGCTTCTAGGAGAGGAAAAACGAGTGGGCGAGGTTAAAGTTGTCAATAAAGTGGTTAGCATTTCCAATAATTTGGAAAGTCAATTGTCTTGGTACTGAAACATTGCTCTGAATGGTAACACATCTTTATGTAGGAAGTTGTTTTTGATGATGTTTTTGATGATGTTTTTCTTGTATTTGAATGGTGACTGTTTTAATTCTATTATCTTTCTAAGGATCAATAGATCAGTCATGGGTTTGTAGTTTAAAACTCATCTGTGCCCAATATGGGCATCATCAGTAGAGGGAAGATTAGTCCAGTAAAAGTGGAGCTACCAGATAGGTATATATAACAATGCCTGCAGTAACAATTTTCTGTCGCAAATACATTTCTCTAGCATACAAATGAAACCATAATCCATAGACCTTCATGACTATACACGGTCTCCGCATTTCCCTTTCCAGGCAACGCATCATTAAAACACTCGAATGGCATGTGCACACTATCGCACAGGACAGCCCTTCTACACATTTTACTTTCATGTTTGTAACACTCCCTCATTGCCTGCTTTCAAACAGTCACACATCCATCCCCCAATCGCTTCCAAAAACTCTACATGCACACAGCAACTGCCACTGAATAATGTTCTAGAAAGCTTGTGTATCTGCATTTCCCTTACTAATACAAAACAATTGTACACAGTGCTGCTATAAATGCACATATTCATTGTGCAGTGAGAGACGTGCATGAATAGAAGGGGAAGTAGGTATGGGCAAGTGCTCATGGAACCCGGGAGGGAAAAGCCAAGGGAGTTCAAGGTGTGAGGCCACTAGCTAAGTGTTGGGGCAAAGGAGTTCCAAAGGTGGGGTGCACAGCCGCTAGGCGGTAGGCCCACAAGGGCAGTACTGAAGGGGATGGAGGGGCTACTTGTGTCCACTAGGTATAAGGCGCGGAACCTGTGAGGGTTATGAGGGACTAGGCCACCCGTCTCAATGGTATGCGTTAGCCGGGAAGGGACTGAGAGAAAGAGGAAGAGAAACGCAGAGTTTTGAAAAATGGCCAGAACTTAAGGAAGTACAGCTGAAGGTTGAGAGGAACAGGGAGGCACCATCCAAAGTAGGAGACCTGCCTCCTGCTCTCTGTTTTGAAAAGCATTTGACAAGCAGAGAATTGGAGTTAGAGGATCAGAGGGTTCTAGTATTAAGGGACAAAAAGTTCACTATAACATGGTCCCAGGCCCAGAAATAAATGATACATATGGTCTTCAATTTCATCTTTGCGGCCACCAGGAGTCAGTGTAGAGATTGTACAACTCCAAAGATATGAACCATGGGCTTGAGGTCAACGATAAGTCTTGCCGCCATATTCTGGATTATCTGATGGGTGAAGGGAACAAAGGGGGAGGTTGAGGAAGAAACAGTTGCAGTAGTCCAGGCTAGACAGGACCAGGGATCTACAGATGTTGAGCTTCTGGGGGAAGATGACAACAGGTAGAATGCCTGCGGTGAAGCTAAAAGTAAGCCTTCTTGACATGGTCCACTATGTAAAGAGTGAAGGAGAGAAATGAGTCAAAGATGGCCCCAATATTTTTGGCCTCACAGAATGGTTATGGTAGAAGGCCCAAGGAGGGCGGCAAGAGGGTAAGAGGGAAACATGGCACAGGTATCCCAACAACAAGGATCCACATCTCACTGGCATTCAGACAAAGATTGTTAGCTGCACACAATGCCTGAATGACGGTCAGACAATCGGACATGAAAGACGGGGAGAAGAAAGTAGTACATGGATGTTTCAAGGAAAGGTTTGTGTCTTCAGCATAACACTGGTAATGAGGAGAGAAGGAGAAGATAAGATGAGCCAGAGCGACGTGACAGATATTGAAGGGCCACAGCAATATGATAGAACCCTGGGGGATGCTTCATGTAAAGAGTGAGGTGGTGGAGGAGAAATAGTCTATTTGCAGCTGGGAAAGGCGGTTAGTGAGGAAACATGTCAGGTAGTCCGTGATGCCGAAGGTATCATGTAGCCATTTAAAAGGGATAGCATGGTTAGCAAAGGCAGAGGAGAGATTGAGGAACACTATCCTCAATTGTATTACGATCATAAATACCATATACACTTTCATTACAAACACAGTATTCTCCCCCTATAGTACTTATAATGACTATACACATATTACTATAGTGTATGTGGTCAGTGGCAAGATTCTTGGGGGCATGGAAATGCCCCCAAAAATCTAACCACTGCCCACAATGTCCACAATAGAATTAAACCATATAACAAGTATGTACAATACACCTTCAAATAACAATACCCACCCCCAATCCCAATAACATCCACAAACAGAAAAATGAACAGCAGACACAGCAGAACCTTCACAGCTCTTTTCACCTATAAAAATAGATATTTATCAAATTTGTTCCACTGCCCCACCCATTCCAAGACCTCTTTTGTCCACAAAATAATGTCAAATATATTTTCCAGACTTCTTTATATAAACATTTCTCATAAACAAATATCACCATTTCTTGTTTTGACAGAAATGGCAAACACACATGAGTGGCTAGAAGAAAACTTTCCCAAAGAAGAAATGAGTACATTTCTCTAATGGTAGACAATGCAGCTTTCAATATAAACAAATAAATTATATTATGGAGCTCATTGAAATAATTTGTGTTTCTTTTCTTATAGTACATAGTTTACATGAACACACTAAACCACATTTTGTCTTCAAAATTAGATGAACTTGCCAATGTCTTTATAGAACCTTTAAATTATATTAAAAAGCCATGTTATTAGAATGGTTGATTATCATTTTCCTGCTTGTACTTTTCCCCCTTCCCCTAGAAATCTCCACAATTAAATGTACAAAACATAAATCAAAGATGCTTTGATTAAGCTTTTCTTCATCCCTCCCGAGATTATAACTTTATAAAAACTCCAAGCTCTCCCATTTATGTTTCCCATTCTAACACCACCCCTTTCATAAATAAATGTATTTTTTCTACTATAAAAATCTTGTAAATTATTGTGTAATATGTTCTTTTTTTTCTTCTTTAAAACCGAATTAACAGTCTCCGGACATCACAACATTTTGGAGGGTCCATTTATGCAATGGGGTGTCTGCAAACATCACACTCTGTCTGGGCATATCTGGTCTTGCATCATCCACTTTTAATTACTCTGTGGAACATGCACCTGTTTGCAACATCCAGCAAATTCACCCTGTGTCTCCTGCTGAACAGGGTCCAAAGGCACCCGCCTCCACCATGGACGACACTGGACGTCATCATGTCACCAAGCCCAGGCAGCGTGGCAGCATGTCCGCGGATGGTGTCCGTCACCACAGACAGTTTGAAACAGCATTTTTGGACAATCTAGGGTGTGTTAAGTTGAAGGTTTACACTTGCAGAGCTCCTCACTCTTCTTCTTTGTTGATCTGTCAACTTTTTACAACTTTAGAGGATTATATCCAACACGGTAGTCCATTGACAGTCGTGCAGTCTGCAGACTGTTCTTCTGAAAAACCCACCTATGACTTTTAGTCATTCTCAATCTGGCACACCAAAAGAAAGCATCTGTTGACAGCTAATTCTTGATGACTTCCAGGAGTTCAAGAATTGCATCTGTCGTGGCCATCCCACCTTCCCATAGGCCACCACCACTACCACCACCATCCCCACATGGAGGGCAGGACAGGGGAATAGATGTGATAATGCAGAGGAGGATAACAAGGAACAGGAAGATGAGGTAGAGGAAATTCCTACCTCCAGCACCCAGAGAGACTCATGGTGTAGCGGTTCTTTAAGCCCTTCCTCAAATGCTCCTGCCACCACACTGTGTACGCCTGTGGGACAGAGGATCCTGCTGGCTGCCATGCAGGCCATACTGGAGGCTGTTGATCCTTACCTTTCAAGGGTCACAGTTGTCTGTATATACTGTGACACACCACTGTGCATGGGAAGCAGGTTCAGAGTGCTTTTGAGGCTTCGGTCAAGGAGCATGAGAAGCACTTCCCCTACCTTAGATATAAGGCACACCCAACATCTTCCCCTGACCACCTCCCCTTCCGTATCTCTGGCTCCTTTCCTCCTTGCCTCTCCTACAAAAAAAACAAAATCCCCCAAAAATGTAAAAGCCAGAAAGACAAAAAATAATGTTCCTTTTGGAGCCACCTTACGCAGTTCAAAAATATAACTAAAAAGAATAATCACAGGACCTTTTTCAGCATGCATAGACTGCGAAAATCTGTAAATTCCAGGCATGGGGACGGGGAATTAAAATCAATGAACTTGTTTTTCCTTCAAAAAGGCTGGCTTTTAAAAGAACCTTTTAAAAAAATGTGGGGGTTTTATAGACTGAACTAACACATGTTGTTCTGAACTTAATTACTTTATTCTAACTTTCACGGCTTCTATTTTTTTTCTTTTCATTTTCTACAACTACTAAAAATCCCTCACTATATATTTCACATGTTCACAAAAACTGTTTCAATGCATTGTGGGCAATAAAAAGAAAAATCTGATCTCCAATGTCAGTCAAATACACTCCATCACCTCGAAAAATATTCACAGCATCAAACGTAACATTTTCATTGTGAAAAGGTGTAAGACCAGCATCCTGCAATAAAGCACATACAGCTGTTTTAACATTGTGCCTTGGTTTTCTCGATTTGTGGACAAAATACATTTGAAAGTTTCCAAATTTTTCTTTGAGCTATACGAGAAAAAACAATCTTTAAATAGTTCCATTAACTTTGCAAATATATCCTACATGGCAATCTGTAAGGAAATTCTAGTGACATAGCCCAAACTGTTGCCTCCACAGTGAACTACAATGATGTCCAGATACTTGAAAGTAACCATACTCTCGCAAAACAGGAGCATGTCCGCCCACTTCATTTCTCAAACTCCATACAAGGAAGCTTAAAACTCTTCAAATCCAAGATTCACAGGTAATCCACACTGTTTGCAGAACACCTTCAACGAATGGATCCAAGAATTACCCACCATCTGCTTCCTCAAAGCCATAGCCATCTTCACTGAACACAACAAAGATAACTCTTTCTACCATGTCTTCCTGCACACCTCATCCGCAAAAACTGTTTGGCTATCCCGCAATGTCCATGGACGTTCTCGACTGTCTGCAGACCCTGCAGTCCCCTTTCCATGCCTGGAATCCTTAAAGGACCTGGATGGCACATGTAATATCTGCTGACTACCGCCTTGTCCTTGGACGGCATGGTCAATAAAAAGGAGTGGGGGGTTTTAAACTCAATGTATATAATTTATTTAGCAATGCTAGTCTTAAAAGAGCCTTTTATTTCTTGTGGGGTTTGTTGAAAGACACCATTTCATTTTCCTTTTTTTGGTTGTATTTACTATGGTAACACATGCTAAACTGTACTTGTGTGTTTTTCATAACTTCTACAGAAACTGCTTCAGTTTGCTTTCTATTTCTTTCTCATTTTTATATCCCACACCGACTAACAAATGCTTCACTATACAATCCACATCTTCCCTTTTATTATGTTCACACAAACTTTTTCAATGCATTTTGAATAGTCAAAAGAAAAGTCTGTTTGACAACATCAGTCAAATGCACTCCATCGCCTCAAACATTATTTACGCCATCCAACTTGATATTTTCATTGTCAAAAGATGCTATTACCAAACCATATAGAAAAGCACATACACCTTTATTTGCATGCTGCCTAGCTTCTTCCATTTGTAGACAGAACAAGTTTTGTCTTTGATTAATTTCAGAAAAAATATCTTCGCAGCTGGAAACAGTTCTATTAGGCTCTTCAACATATTATTCAAGGCAAACTGCAAAGGTACTGCAGTCACATAGCCCAAACTGTTGCCTCCACAATGCACAATAATATATGGATGTTTAAAGTGAGCCATACTTTAACAGAATGCGAATAAGCTTGCCCAATTTAACCCACATACTGCATACCAGGAAACTTCCACTTCTTCCAGATCCAACAGTAGTAGAGATGCCATGAGATGTAAAGTTTCAATGAATGGATCCAGGAATCTCCCACCATCCACACACTCTGCTTCCTCAAAGCCATAGGCATAGCCATATTCATTGCACACAACAATGAAAACACTTGCTACCCAGTCTTCCTGTACACCACAACCCAATACCTGATTGGTTAATCCCCGGATGTCCGCGGACATCTACAGTTGTCCGCGGTCTTTACAGTCTCCTTTCCATGTCATGCATCATTAATGGACCCGGATGGCAGATCCGATGTCTGTGGACAGCTGCATTGTTCGTGGACCATGTAGCACAGGGCAGCCCTTCTTCCCTTTTTACTTACTTGCTTTTAACACTCCTTTATTGGCTGCATTCCAACAGTCACACATCCATCCACCAACCACATACAAAAACTCTACATGTAACCCTATCATCTCAGTCCAACACTTCAGATGTACTCTTGAACATGTCTCCTGTTATTCACAGTCACTTACATTACAAACAACTGTGAACATCTGCAGAATTGCTAGTTGCAGATTCAACAACATCTGCATCTAACAAGAAAGTACAGGTATGCTTATATATTTTTTAATATTTTTTCAACACTTTTACAATTATATATATATACAGGGTTGCTGCCATTTACCCTGTAATAAGCTTCTCAATAAGAATATTCTCTTTTTTAACCACTCTATCAAATGCTATGTATTGAAGCATTCTGCACCTGGTCACATCATATGGCAGTTACTTACATGTACTGCCAACAAATTAAACTTCCACACCCAAAGTGCCACTTACAAATTTTCTATAAATCTTTTACATCAGTATTTCATTTATTTTACAAAAACGTTAGACACTGTGCTGCTGTAAATGCACATATGCATTTAACTTTCAAAAAATGCTCGTAAAAAGACACATTTTAAATGCAGTTTCCATTTTTCATTCCATGTACATGTCATACTTTCAAACCTTTCTCATTACATTGCTTATAGTGTCACCATTCTCCACATGCTCTCACATACGTGTATACTGTTAAAGTATCTATACACACCACTTCACCTTAAATATAAATTATTGTAATTTTCCAACCACCACTATACGACACCAAACACTGATTCAACTACAATCTGCCATTGCATTACCACTAGGCTACAGTTTCCATATGTGTTAAAACACATTACAAATACATGTTAAATAACCAGCACAAAACTAACCTAGATATGCATTTTTTTCACACACAACCAAACAGCACTAGTCATAGTCCAATTCTTCTAACAACATACTTTACTTGACCACTGTGAGAAACCTGAAGTTGTCGCCCTAGCTAGTCCCCGGGGATCTGTCATCCAGGTGGCATGGACATGGCCATCCCTATTGGATCCATTTCCTGGGGGTGGACAAGTGAGGGAGGATCACCTGGATGGCGGGGTCCTCGGGGAGTGGGACACTGACGGGTGAGATGCAGTATCCCCCTTCTCTCAACACCTTTTCCCCATCCCACCACGTAGGAAATTCATAGCCGCTTCCCCCCCTTTCTGACACGAACACTTTAGCACGACACACAAGAGAATGGACTAACACCCGAGCCATTTACCTGACATGTCCCAATACAAGGGTCAGACAGAGTCAGGCAATTAACCAGAATCAAACACACCTAATGGCCCTTCCCCACAGTGATAAAAGTTGGAGCAAGAGAGCACATGACGAGCAAGACAGCTATCCAAACCTGGCAGTTCAAGAGGAGGAAACAGATGGCAAATATCGAGAGGCAGACAAGGAGAGACAAGACATTGCCCTTTTCAACGCAGAGCCGCAAAACCTCTGCAGAGAGCCCAAGTGTGTTGCAGCAGATGTCAGCGGTACACGCAGTGTATCAATGCTGATAAGTTGGAGGGAGGGAGACTCCTGCTACCGTGGACTGTCCTTGACTGCAGTTAAAGAGGAAAGCCAAGCGGTTCATCACAGCCGGTGAGTCAAAGAGAGAAACGATAAGAACCGGGCTGTGATGAATGAAAGTCACAAAGGGGCAAAGAGAGGGAGTTCAAAGAACTGTAAAATTGTAAAGGGGAGGCCAGCTGCAGAAGGGGACCAGCACCACATGGGGGCTGCTCCGAGAAACTCTGGTCGTAGTAGTTTCAAATGTAGTCAGAATAGCACTCGAAAGATGATGTTTGCCACTAGCAAACTTATTGTGCCTTCTCCCAGCTAATTATTTGGCCACAAATAAGGCAGAATATTCCTAGCTGATGGACAGTATTGTTTTTCTTCCTTAGCCTATAACCTTTGGGGATATTTAAATACATTGGTGTATGCCTTTTGGGGGTTAGCCATGCTGCTAAAAGTGGCATGGCTACCTCCATACCCGTAATGAGACCCAATGTGTCTAAGTCCTACACAGAAAGTGATGGCACTGAACAATGCACAAAAGGCATACACCAATATATTGTTAGCATCCTGGTCTGCTAGTGGGCCCCCGCTAAGGAGACCTGGTTTTGCCAGACATTCTTAGCGGCACCCGCCAGCAGACCTCGTAATGGGGCGGTAGAGGGATAACGGGGCCGGCAGCTCTACCGGTGCTGTTATCCCTCTATTGCATTCCTCGTAATGAGGCCCATTGTGTATGTTGAAGGAGTAACAAATGATGTAGGTGCCAACATTGACTCGATTCTCTTTGGATCCCAAAAAAGCATCTGCATCATATCTGCAATGATTCGTAGAGGTCTGATTGGATCACTATGAAATGGTGCCAGTGCTGCAGGTGAAACATTTTTTTTTTATATTTAATGTGCTCACAAGGAACTTTTCACATCATGTTAGATTAAAACAAAAATGAAGATAAACAATTAATTACAAATAGAATAGTTATACATGATCTCAATTAAAATATAATACAATAAATGGTAAAGATCAACAAATGAATGAACTTAAGACTTTTGACCAGATCCGAAACAGTGCAATCCGTAAATGTGTTTAGCCAGAATTCAAGCATTGAAACCCAAAAGTTTTACTCTTAATATCATTATAATCACACACAAATAATCCCAAATTTGAAATATTGAGCCTCATCACGGGTTGGGCGGTAAGCCTTAAAAGTGGCAGAGTTAGCACCAGAAATACCACTCTGCCAGATCACGTGCCAGTGCAAATTCCACCGACTGTAAAAGAAGCTGGCACTTTCACAGCTAGCGCCATTACAGCCAGCACTATCACAGCCATCTGAATCTGTGCTGACAACACAAAGCACAATCACTGCTGCATCACTAGTCCAGGTATGGTGGAATTAGAGCTGAAAAGCAGTGCTAAAACTGCAGAAAACACAGCACAAATAGCCCCAACCTCCAGGTGGAGGTAAATGTATGCAGGTGGCAGAAATGAAGCCAGAGGTGGACCCAGTCCATTCCAGAGGGCTAAATAAGCCACACCCCTTCCCTAAACACGTATTCCATCACCATGCTGCCACTAGCCACTGTGAGCTGGGACATACAGCTGCTCATGCTGCGACTGGAAGTAGAGATGCAGGACAACCAGGTCAGGGCACAGGGAGTACGGGAGGAGGAGGAGGAGGAGGAGAGCCCAAGAAAGGCATGCACTGATCCCCAGCATCAGGACCTCACCCTGGACCCTCATTGACAGTGAGTTGGTCACCCTGTACACCCTCAGCAGGGAGGCCATAACTGACCTGCTCCCCACAATACAGTATGATATAGAGATCAGGATCAACATCCGGACAGCTGTGCCCCCACTGCTGAAACTAGTGTCTGTCCTACAATTCCTCGGAACTGGCACCTTCCAGCCCTCCGTGGCCATGATGCATGGCATGGCACAGCCCACATTATGTGCAGTGTTGGCCTAGGTGCTGGAAGCCCTCCATCGGCATGAGCAACACCACATCTCACTGCCTACCATGCCAGCCTAGGTCAACACCATGAAAGCACAGTTCTATGCCATTGCTCAAATACCAAATGTGATTGCAGCCCTGGACTGTACCTATGTTGCGTTGGTGGCCTTCCAGGCTCATGAAGCAGTGTACCATAACTGAAAGCACTACCAATCCATGAATGTGCAGGTGGCCTGTGACCCCAACCTGTACATCATCCACTGCTGTAACCCGCTGCCCTGGTTCCACCAACGATTCCATGGTCCTACGGAACAGCATACTGCCAGGATGTATGGAGAGGAACAGAGGACAAAGGACGTGGATAGTGGGTGAGTAAAATGGCCTGCACGCATGTGCTGCAAAGCACCTGTCCAAATGGGGGGCTTGTGGATAACTACACAAAGCATGGTAAGACAAGCAAATGTGAAAATCATATCTGACCACCTCCCGCACCAATGTCCCAATACAGCACAGGGATTATGCACATGTTGGACATATCTGATTGGAGAAACTGATAAACACATACATTAGCTACTCCAAACCCACACAAAACTACAGGTAGCAAAATGCAAAATACATAATCCAAAGCAATGCAATCAAATTGTCACACCTCATCACACAACATCAACCAAGCCAGTATTACAGTCATGTTCCCATGTGCCCAGTGCCTGCAATGCAAACCTGCTAGCCCCAGACGCCTAGGCACAACTGATAGGACACCCAACATGCCACATGCACAAGAGCATTACACTGCCACAAGTCAGCCACCATGTCAGCTGCTCATATCACTGACAGACACCTTATGTAACATCTGTGGCAAAGGAAGAGGGTGAAAGTGAACTAAAAACAATGCATGATACGAGTGACACAGCATTTACAGGTATTGTACAGACATGCCACAAAATGAAGCCATATATGCATGTACACGGTGTCCATTGCCCTGATACTGTGTAAGCCACCCCCACACATTACACTGTGACTGATGGCTGTGCCTCCCCACAGGCAGGTGACTCTGGATACCCGCAGCTGCTGTGGCTAAGGACCTCTGTGTGTGATTCACAGACACCGTAGGATATTGCCTACAACTATGCTCACAGCAGGACCTGTGCATGCCTAGAGCATGCTTTTGGCCTCCTGAATGCCCATTTATGGTGCCTCAATCATAGGGGTGGAGCACTGATGAACAAACTGGAAAAGGTGGGTAAAATACTGCTTGTGTGTGCCATGATGCACAATATATGCTACAGAGAAATGTCCTGCTACCTCCTGACATGGACATCCACCCCTCGCAGATGAGAATTCAGTGCCTGTGACAGAGGCGACTGCACGCATTGCCAGAGACGATGTCAGGGATGGATGACTGACTTGCCTGGGACTGATAGACAATTTCTTTTGATACAATCACATGGCATGCGCATGCACCAATGTAAGAAACTCACGTCAATCAATATAAACAACAATGACACATCGTCACTACACCCTGGTTGGCCTGCCCAGCTCCTGGGTCTGCTGACATGTGTCCGTGTCCACTGGGGCATCTGGTGCTAGGCTGACATTTGTGCATGGACATGTGCTGTGGTGGGGATTGACTCATCTACTGCCTCTTGGCTGCTGCCACCCACCTCCACCCCTCTGGCTCCCTCAATGCCCTCCATGTCAAGGACTATGCCGCAATTGTCCTCCCAGGCAGTCAGAACCAGTGGTTCCACAGTGCTAACTCCAATTGCCAGGGACTCCTGGCAGTGTTGTGACAGGAGTCCTCGCACCTTGACCCTGAGGTCGTTCTGGCACTTCCTGCTATCCTTGGCATCATGGGGCATGGTGGATACTGCAGTCACTTTCTGGCTGATGGTATTCCAGATGGATGTCCTCAGATGGCCCGATGACTTCCTTTGCCTGCTGTTGTACAGTTTGTTGGAGTGGGCCATGACCTCACCAGTGAGGACCACCAATTCTCCCTCACTGAACTTGGGTTTACGGAGTTTATTTTCTGGCACCTTGCCTCGGGTCCTCTCCTGTGACATTTTTGCTGACTTGCATGTCCGGATGGCTGCAGGAAGTGAGTGATTTTGGTTGAATTGAGTTTTTCAAGATGGCCACCGCCATGCTTCCCATTCCGCGATGATGCAATTTCCGCTGGCACTAATTGCGCCGGTACTGATAGTGCTCTGGACACCTGCAGTGGTGTTATTAGCACCAATATTTCAGGAGAAAGCCTTATTTTTTGTGCACTTTCCACCGGGGGTATTAGTGTTACTGCTGGAGTGGGCCAACACAGCTGCACAACCTGGTGGCAATGTTAAGTCTGATCGCCAGTAATTGCGCCTGTATCCCGCCGGACTAATGATGATAGACATTTAACAATTGTTTGCATCTGGTCATAACATGCCTAGGGGTCTCAAGTTTATGAGGAAGTCTACAGATCCTACAAGATCTCATATTAGCAATTAGGCCCAACCTAGGGCCTATAATTGAAAGGACCGGGAGTTGATTTGTATGCAATTTTAAAATTAGACTCCTGACTTCACAATCCAGACATTCTAACAGGTATTTTTGTGGGGATAAATATGAATAGGAAAGTCACCCCAATATCGAGTAAGAAGTTACATTTTCGAGGTGGCAGGATTTAAGATTCCAGTGCCACAGGATATTTGTTCTATTGAAGGATCTATTAAGCTTAAAATAATACTCACTTTCCTCTGTAGAGCAAACCTCTGGGGACCAATTAATCACTTCAAACAAGGCAGCATTAAATTAAACAAAGTTGACAACCCTAATTTTAACTTATTTTTCCTGGTAACCTGCCAACGTATCCAAAACTGTGCTTCAGGGGAAAAGCTGTGATTTTAAAAATAAATCCCCCTCAACATTTCAGGGCCATGGTCTGTAGTGATGTTAAACTGATCTCTAATCTCAATACTTCAATTGGGATCAACTAGGGGAGATTGAGTATACACTTCCAAAAGCGTCCATCCAACACATTAAGCCAGTCGTAAAAAAATATGGCCAGTAGAATCATTACAAATACAGCTTCCTAATACCAGCCAAGCTGTAACCTGATGTCTGCCCAGCAATGTTGGAGAAAAGGCCTGTCAACTGCCCTGATTTGCTAGCCTTAGTGGAGAGCAGTTCACTACGGTGGCCGGTGCCACCCAATTCCAAACCAAGGTAGTAGTAACTTGGAACAGATTTGATGACATATTTGATGACATGTTGGTCTAACGCCAGCAGGAGTGTACTTTCGGAGAGGTGTATAACATTGCTTTGGATTTAGAATAGTTTATCTCTAGAAAGTTCTCACAAGATTGTTTGCTCAAAGTGTAATTAAATATGACCAGGTCATCAGTGTACATAATGGAGGATATCTGTACCCTCGCTACCCTAGCTGGATGGTGGGCGTCTACCCTCAATCCTTTGGTGGGGATCGGCCATATACAGGTTGAATAAGATAAGGTGCTAACAGGCAACCCTGTTTCACACCACGAATTGTCTGAGTCCAATCGGTACAGTGGCAGATGCCATCCAATCTCACCTGAACAATGGTACCAGAGTGCAGCAATCTAATGATCTGAAGGAGATAAGAAGGGCAACCCAACAGATCCATCTTTTGCCAGAGTCATGAACGTTGGACACTATCCAAAGGTGCGCAAAAAATAGCAAGCATAAGGACCTGCACCACCCCTGCAATTGGCTCTTCTTACAAGATAGGTCATTAGTCTCACATTTTAAGGTCTTATTTAAATTACTAGCTAGCGCCCTGCGAAGTTCACTACGCTTCCATCTATGAGCAACCCTTATGACTTTATCAAAGACTTTACCCTTACAGTTTGTAGGGGGGCTGCATAAGAGCCCGGAACCAAGCCAAACTTTACATAGAGTGAGTAAAGCCACATCTCTAGGGCATCCACCTTCAGAGGCAAAAGCTCTGAGGGCAGAGACATATTGATGTTACACCAACATTTTGTGATTTTTGTCACGTTGGCCTCTGTTCAAGAGATCCGATTTCCTGCGTTAATAATATCAAGATCACCAATTCTTTGGGGTTCCAGTGAGCCAGCACACTGTGAGGTGGTGAGGGATAACCTTGCATGACCACTACAATCAATGATACTAACAGAGAGAGACTCTATCAGCAACATAGCTTTCAATGCAAACAAATAGTCCAAGGCGGACCACAACTTACCATTGGATGAAGTATACGCCACTTGAATGTCACCCACAGTTCTACCGCTCAACACCCGTAGGTCCCAGTCCTTAAAGAATTCCAGCCAACAAATACCCTTGGAGTTAGAGACAGAGGGGTAATTGGTGGAAAGCATCATATCCACACATCTGATGTCAAAAGCATACCCCATTAAAACTCATTAACTGTCGTGTGCATCAGACCATTTACTTATTAGGTCGGGCAGTTGATCGAAAATCCACTCTGTAAAAAAAGAGTCACGAGGGTCATAAGAATTGACAGTGAGGGCACATTTAGTAGGCGTTGTAGATAAAACAACATCAGCACCAAGAAACAATTCACTATCAGTCTCCACTAGTTTTGTCTGCCATATGCTTTTTATTCCCATAAGTAAACCACCATAAGACCTTCCCATAGGTCCTCTTTTTGCCAGAGTCTGATACATTACATAACCATCCACCTCAGCCACATCTCTTGAAGAATAAAAAAATCATTGGCCAGAAGTTCACCGGCAGAGCCTGATATGGATAGAAAATGGCTGTACCCATGCGTGTTCCAATTCAATCTAAATGACCAAGCCTTATTAGATGGTCTGACCAGGAAATAGCTCATCAACCATTCCCAGCCCTGAAATGTATCACTGTCTCCAGCTGGAGTCGGGAGCTGGGACTGTTTTTTTAATAGTGGATTTTATCACCAGTGCTTCAGCACAGGTACAACAGGGCCTTTTAATGGGGGCATAAGTACCATTTAGAACAAAACCAGCTGACCGATAGCAGATTTCTTTGAGTGGATGAGTTTACAGGTATCAGGCATGTCATAATGAACATAAGCCAAGGTATGATCGCCTCCTGTTGAGAGTGGCCCTAAGAAGTCAACATCATCAGAGGGGAGCACCCTTAATGGCAGTATCTGATGTATGAGCTGAAGTAACTCAGACCAATTGAACCATTTGGCATTATAAAAAAAAATTACGAGTGATTGTAAAGCTCTTGATTGCCAGTGGAGTCTCACTTTCAAGCACAGATTCAGACTCCAACAGTGGTTGGATACAAGGATCCGAGCATCTGGTGGAATTGCTAGATGATACTTCTGAAGAGAGAGGTAGATCCTGGTCATTGCCAGCAATTGCAGTGGGCTCTGTATGATTTTTGGTTTTATTTTAATTTTTACTCTTTGGGGCAACAATGGTCTGCACTACTATGTTACTGTCCTTTATGAGTTAGCTGGTCAGTGTTCCTTTTGTCTTTTGTGCAAGCATCTTGCAGAGATTTTCACTTTGCCTACTTTTTGGAGATTTTAATAGTTTCCGAAATCCCAGTAGAATTTAAAGGGTCAGCTTGAGACATCAAAGCAGCTTCCTTTTTCTTAGCCTCCCGAATTCCTTTCCATGTCACCAGTCTCCTCTGCTTACAAGTGAGGTGTATAATCGAGTTATGAGTTGTATATATCTGTACTCTGGCACAAAGCTTCTGCCAAAACATGAATAGTCTGTACCTCTTGTGGAGGAGTAGGTGGAGTCGGCAGTGGAGCAGGGCGTAGAACCTTCATTACTGAGTCTGTAAAATCATCAATCAACATCTCAAAATGCAGGAAAGTCTCCTCGTGACCCTGTTGTGCTTCTGTGCATCCACCCACACAGTTTTAACAATATCTTTATAGCAAATTGAAGGGTAGCATTACTAGATGCCAAGTCAACCGAGTCAGTGTAAATTGAGTTAATACCTTCGGAAGGTCCTGAATTGGGGTATACATCTGGGGTAGTTAATTAGTCTTCCTTAGGGTGCTCACCAGGTGTGGCTGTCTCATTTGACATTTACAGATCTTGGGGCCCATTTGTGATTGTTTGGTAGCCTACCCTAATCGCCACTGAGCTCTGTAATGAATAACTATATAAAGAGTTATTATCAATAGGCAGTGATTGGTCTTTACACTCCGGGGCTCCCTCCAACACAGATAAAGGAGCCAATTCGACTCGCAATGATAGTGGAACATTCTGCTCAGCAACTGTTTGGTCTGTCGTAAAGAAGGATTCCCTTTTCTCTCACTCAGGGTACTTAGACTGCACCATGTCAGGATTCATTGGAGGCATTTCCTCTGAGGTTATGTGCGAAATGATGAATGCTGTTTGGGAAGCAGTAGTTGTTTTTGAAGTGTTGGCTACATTGCCATAAGGTTTATTTTTACATAGGTAGAAATATTTATTTTTCGCCAGTGCCTTACAATAGCTAAGCTGTTTTTAAAGGGCCTCCTTATTACCTAGGAATGGAAGACGTGAACCATCTCAAGATTATAATACTGTGGTACAATGGGCACTCAGTATATAATATTGTGTGCTATATTGACAGTTGGAATTCAAAACAGTACCTTGACTTTAGACAGGGAACCAGAGTCTCTGTAGCCGTAACACCCCAACTGCCCAACTACAACTTCCCTCATGGTTTGCAGCTCACGTGTGCTCCAAGTATTCTCTCTGATGTTTATAGAATATGCAGCTGTAACAAAGTGTTGATCAGAACCTGCAATTGTAGAATTCAAGAATATGAGGCAGGATGAAAGAGAAACGCTGCTCCAACTGCAACTTCCCTCGTGGCTTCCACCTCGTGCGGGCGCTCCCTGCTGTTTATATAGTATACAACTGTAATGAACTGATGATCAGTGCCAGAAACTGTAGAATTCTAAAGTATGTGGGAGTATAAAAGATAAACACTGCTCCAACTGCGACTTCCCTCATGGATTCCACCTCATGCCAGGTGGATTAAAAGGACCATGGTTCCAAATGCATAAATGGTAATAAGCCTGCTCCTCCCAAAGACGATGACAAATAGCCAGTTCCTCCTGTACAACATTAAAAACTCCTGAAATGCTACCTGTTAAACATCTCCTAAGAGTGCCTGATTTTCCTTGATGTAGTCTTCTGCAAAAGATGATGATTGAAGTTGGATGGGGCTTCTCATTGCTCTCCATAAAATTATTGGATGGACTGTCGTTCCCACCCTCCGGTGCTCACAGGCTTGTTGACAACTGAAACCTTGCCCAGGAGCTGTACCTCCTGCCCCAGCTCTTCCATCACACAATCATCTCCTCTCCATTAATATTAGACCCATGTCAGAAATATGATGGTATTCTCCCACCTACTTCCCCGGGACCTTCCATTCAGGTGGCATGGGAAGGGTCATTGCTTTTGGATCCTGACCCAGAGGGTGGACAAGCGAGGGAGGATCACCTGACAGTCACAAAAGATTGGGAGGAGAATATGCAATCAGAAACCCCTCTGCAGCCTTCGTAGGATATTTCCAATCACATTGCAGCCCCCTCTCCATTTCTGATCAACACTGGGAAGAAGAGGCAACCGAAAGTAGTGAGGATTACCTATGACAAACACATCGAGAAACAGAGGAAAGATGGCCACCTACTACCACTAGGTTGTCCCATTAATAGTTAGTCATTTAACACTGACCTCTCACACCTGACTCCACTTGACTCCTTTTCAGGACTAAAGGAACATTATTTATTTATTTATTTATTTCAATTTGTATAGTGCACCACATGCCCGTGGGCCTCAGGGTGCACATTTGGAATGTCCTGTTAATTGGAATATTGGAGGTCAGGCAGCCCAGCCCTGACCACACACCTGCAGCCCATTGATGCAACCCAGGTGTATCAAAGGAGAGTCCTGAGAGAGCAGGAAGAGAAGCAGTTGGGAGAGCAGAAGGGAGGCTGTGTGGCTGCGACCAGCATGGGATCCCCTCTCAGTCCCAAGCCAAGTTCTGCCAGAATCATAGAGTGAGCAGGCATGCTGTCCGGATCAGAGAAGCCAAGGAGCAAAGAGCAGCAGGAGCTCAAGCGAGGAGGAAAACGGCACGCTGCGACAAGGGCCCACTGTTTGTGAGGGGCTGCAGCATGGCTAGGGAGACATGCCTCCAAGGAGCCGGAGTGAGGCAGCCTGCTTCTTGCTGCCGATGTTTGGTGTGGTGCTCATTCCCTTGGGACCTGTGCCAGTCACATGGGTGTCTGAGGGGCAGGTGGTGAGACTTTGACCTCAACCCTGCATATCCAGAGGGAGACCGCCAGTCAACACAATGATGCCCGGTGAGTTCATTCAAAGCCAGAGACAGAAACTCAGGATCATGGCATTGACTAGAGTGGAGCAGGAGAAAGGCACAGTTTGCAAAGCAGCACGAAATGGTAAGAGAGACAAAGCATAAGAACTAAAGAAAGTGTAAGAAATAATGGAAATATGGAAAACCTGAAAGAAGGAAAGGGAATTATCGGCACTGAAGGAAAGTAAAGCAGAGTAAAGGCATGTGAAGTGTGCAAGAGGCACACGAAAAAAGTAGACAGGTGCAAATGTGCACGATACAGAAAGGAATGTGTTGCGAGTGGCATGATATAAAGACAAGAAACCAAAGAAAGGTGCAAGTGTGCACAGTGAAGAAAAGAGTGCAAGTGAGCACATTGAAAACAAAGGGAAACAAAGGAAAGAGGTGCAATTGTGCATGGTGAAGAAAAGGGTGCAATTGTGCACAGTGAAATAAATGAAAACAAAAGAAATCAAGAACGGTGCATGAAGCACTTAAAAGTGAAAGGTTGGAAAGAAAGAAACGGATTGGTGCAAGTGTGCATGATGAAACAAAGGAAACAAAGGAGAGCAAGAAGGGCAGCAGGAAGCACTCAAAGGTGAAAGGTTAAAAAGGAAGTGCAAGGAACAAGGAGAGCGGTTAAAGGTCAGAGTGGTTGTGCTTAGGAGGAGCAAAGAGCCCAGCATTCTCAAAAGTCTCTGATGCTACCCCATGTAAGAAGTGTACAGGGAAAGGTACATCCTGACTAGGAGATCTTTCTTTGTTCAAAGACGAAAGGTGCCTGGGCTTGGGGAAGGGAACCCTGAGAGGCCTAAGAGATATTGTGTAAGAAACAAAAGGTACATCCTGACTAGAAGAACTTTGTTTGTGTATATGTTATAAGACGGAACAGGCCACAGCTTGGGGGAATGGAGCCCTGAGAGACCTAACAAGATTTGTGCAAGATACATTGTTGAACTGTGTTAAGAGAGGCCTATGCTTGAGGAAGGGAACCCTAAGCGGCCTAACAGAGGTGAACTTTTATTTTGGGAAAGAGAGAGGTATCAGCTTTGGGAAAGGTACCCTGAGAGGAGAGGCCTAACAATTCTGATTCTGAAGGAATTGAAGCTTGGGGATGGGAACCCCAAGAAGGTGAAAGAGGAACTGTGTTATTTTTCTTTTGTTGTGTTTGAACTTGGACAAGTTGAGGTTTGGGGAAGGGAATCCCAGGGAACCAAGTACATTGAAAGTATTTGAGAATATAGCAAGGGAGCTGAGCGGAAGGTCGTACAAACAGTCCCTTTTGATTGAACAAATTTTTTGTGACATTGACCAAACTACACCTGTTGAGAAGACTACCTGAAACCAAACTTGCTTTCCTATTTTCTGTTGAACCACTATTTTTCCCTTTTTAAAGACTCCCTAAAACATTGTTGTAAAGAGTGAGGGCAAGCATAGGTGTAGACATAGACAGCTGTTTTAGACTTTCAGACATCGACGGCCCTTAGAAACATCAGTTAGGGAACCAACCCTTTCAAGTGAAGGCCAGTTATGTATTACACCAACCCAGGAACCTTTTTAAAGTAACATCTTTGAGTCTGTGTCTCTCTTGATACCATGCCTGTCTCGCACCCTACAGTTCATATGTCTAACAAACAAGCCACAGAGCAATATGTTGGGACTTCCCTGGCTGTACAGGATGAAGACTGTGCAATCATCTATGTAGAAAAGGATACCTCCCACATTCTAGTTAAGTTAGTAGCAGGTCAATATTAACCTTTTCTTACCTATGCATAGACATCACTGGACATACTAGGAATGCACTACAGTACTGCGAGAGTTGGCTAATCCTGTGTCCAAGCTCATTTTACTCTTAAAAAACTCAACCGATGGGTGGGCAGCACTGGTCTGGATTTAGGCATGACTTAACCCGATGGCACACAGAACAACATTATGAGATAAGGGTTTTTCTGACCAGTTTGCGTTCAAAACCTTATACTAAATTACAATATTTTATCTATCAGACCAAATGGCATCAATTCACTAATTAATTAATGACAACACGTCGTCCTCCATTATTCAATGGTTGAAACATAGAACTCCAATATAACAGCTAAAACGTGTTTCGACCTAACAAGGTCCTCTTCAGGGCATTCCAAAAGTAATGGCGAAACATTCCATGTCACAAAGCAAACCTTGTATCGATAGGTAAAGAACCACTGATGCAGACCTTGAACAAATTCCAATTATATAATCTCCATTGCTTGCATATAACATTGCTTTCAGACTGCAAAACTTTGAAATCAGTGTGTTGATTGGCAAAGAACCACTGATGGGAACCTTGATCAGACTTCAAATAGTAGAATCTCCTTTGCTTCCAGATACCATTTGTAAGCCTGTGACAAAATCCTGTTACTACTGTCTCAGAAGCCCTTATAAGGTCGAGCAGGAGCTCCCTCTCCTACCAGCTGCAGGAGCAGCCCCATGCTGCCTGAGGACCTGCATGCACATAGGTAAGCCTGGAGGCTACACCTTAGCATTTAGGCATCCGCGCCTTCCACGACCTAATTTGCCCAATTTTTCTTTCAATTTATGCCATCCGCTTGTGCATCCACAGCAAGTACATTAGCCCGTTGTGCTGCATGGACTCCTGAAACAAAGTCCATTTCACCTCGATTCGACATAGCAAAAACACAAGGTTTTTGCCTTTTAAAGATGGCCGCCGCCGCATCCTCTTCCACTCATTCGGCTCCACTGTGAAGCCCCAGAAGCCTGTTGCCTCGTGATTGGCTGCCTGTTACACCTTAGCCAATCCGGGTGAACCGGCAGGCGAAGCCGGCACGACGAAGGCGACCGACAAAGGCTCCCCATCTGACTGAGCCTGACTGAGCACTGGCCGTGCATGCCTGCTCCAGCACCAGCGTCAGCCAGATACTGCTATTCCCCTAATTGCGCAACCCTCTTTTCTGTGCGGGCTGATCCGCTCCCTCCTAATTACAGCACAGCCTTGACCGCTCCACCGCCGAACTGAACACATGGTCGCTAACGCCCCGCGCTGCTAAGAACCCTCCACCTCATCATCCCATGTCGGCTCCAAAGACAATATTGTATCTCGCCGTGCATCACGAATGCACTGCATCTTAACTGTGTCCTTGCTTTCCTGTTTGATTTTGATCGCTGACTGTCATTATAGCCATACTGCTAATGTTGTCACGTCCATTGTAGCCAGTGCATCGTACTTAGAGCCAGCCTATCACTGCTAAAGTATTTCTAGGCATACATTTGCACGCAAGACTAGCCTCGACATTCCTCCCTGTACACCTGCAGACATTGCCTCAGCCTACTATGCTCCTTCAGTCCTGTGTTACCATACCTCGCTTTCTGAACCTAGGCATTGCTTAAACCTACCTTGTATCTTGAACCCAGGCACTGTTTCAACTTACCTTGCATCCTGAACCTAGACATTGCTTAAACTTACCTTGTATCTTGAACCCAGCCACTGTGTTAGCACAGACCACCTATACAATGTTCCTACCAGGCACCTACTCAATACTGCTGAGAACTATTCTCCACCTCATTAATCTCACTTGCCCATCTAGCTCCACCCTAATCCTGGCCTCCATCTGCACCACCCCACCACCCTCCTCAGATCCTCCACCCACAATCATGCTACCCCTTACCTCCCGACCATGCAGCTTCTCTGAAAGAAACGCTAGACTACGGTCCAGACTTCCTATACTGCACGAGCCACGAGCCAGGGACTTGACCCAACACAAACTCACAAACTCACCAACTGCTCCTATCTCGCTAGCACCTGTGCCAACCTTATGATGAAAAGACCCAAGCCTACCCCACAAACTACTACGTCCAGACACAAAACCAACAACACAGCCACCACCACCACCACCACTAAGACAAGAGACGTACCCATAAAAGGAGCCCTCATTAACGCTCGCTCTATAATAGCCCATGCTACAGATATAGCGGACCTCATTCTAGCAGCAGATTTAGATTTCCTAGCCATAACAGAGTCCTGGCTCCACACAGCCGCCGGACCAGCCCTCTCCTTAGCCATCCCACACAACTACACCATCCTCCGAGCGGATAGGACAGAATCAAGAGGTGGTGGCCTGGCTATAATTGCCAAAACACATCTCAACTTCAGACTCGACTCCTCTACCCACCTCCCATCATGCGAATCACTCACAGCCAAGCTGCCCACTACTAAATCCCAAACGATATCCATCCACCTACTCTACAGACCGCCCGGACCTCTAGGATCCTTCGAGGAAGACCTTAGCACCATCCTCACTAACAACCTGAAAAACTCCTCCCAGAGCCTTCTCCTTGGAGATTTCAACCTAGGTTTTAAAGACCCCAAAGATCACCACGCCACCCTCATCAACAATGCCCTATCTGAATTAGGCTTCACCCAAAAAGTATCTGGCCCCACCAACAACAAAGGGAGAACCCTCGACTGGGTCGCAGACTTCAACTGCGTGGCCGCCATCACTGACAACTCCCCCCAACCTTGGTCCGACCACCACCTACTCTCCTTCACCCTCAAAGCCTCGAGCCCCATCATTAACAACAAGATAGCCTCTGCCATTCCCACGAGAAGTAAGAAAAAGATCACAGTGGAAAATCTGATCCCTCTGATCCTCCCTACACTTAACCAACTCCCCGCCACCCCCAACCCCCATGACCTCGTCGAAGGCTATAACAAAATCATGTGCACAGCCTTAGACTCCATTGCACCTTCAAAACTAAGAAAATGCAAACCCAAAAAGCACCTCAACCACTGGTTCTCTAATCACCTTAAAACTCTCAGAACAGAAAAACGCAAAAAGGAACAGGCCTGGAGACAATCTCCCACAGACCTCAATAAATCAATACTCAATAAAATAAGGTCCAACTACAAAAAAGAAATTATAGCTGCGAAGCAAGAATCCTACAACATGAGAATCGCGCAATCTAACTCCAGTACCAAAGAGCTATTCACAATAATTAAAGAACTGGAAACACCAGTGCTAATTCCTGACACCTGTGTGAAGGACAAACAATGGTGCACTAGTGTCCAAAATGCCCTAAACAATAAAATCACAAACCTCCAAACTAAAATTAAAAACAAGAAAGAATCCTTAACTAAACAGACCAACCCTACCAACTCGACCCCGCGCCCCACGCCCCACGCCCCAACTCCCGTTGCCTACCCCCTCCCGCTTTAGCTTCTCCAAGGTCTCCACTCTAGAAGTGGAAAAAATCATCCTTAGTCTAAAGCCATCCGATTGTCAGGGCGACCTCTGCCCCCCTCAAATCATTAAAGATGCGGCAAGAGACCTCTCGCCATTCATCACAAGACTTATCAACACTTCCTTCTCCACAGGCACCGTCCCCAGCAACCTCAAAGAGTCCTGGGTCCTCCCCCTTCTCAAAAAACCTTCCCTCGACCCGTCCATTCCCACCAACTACAGACCCATTACCACCGTTCCCTTCCTGCTCAAGATTTTAGACAAGACAGCCTACCAACAAATACAAAAATTCCTCGAATCAAACCATCTACTCGGTATTCGTCAATCAGGTTTCAGACCCCAACACGGGACAGAAACAGCCCTTATCGACCTGAAGGCTCAAATCGACACTCTGAGAGACAATGGGAAAACTGCCCTACTGCTCCTCCTAGACTTATCCGCAGCATTTGACCTGGTCGGCCACAAAATCCTATGCAATCACCTCGACTCTGCGGCCCACTTTTCCCAAGAAGCCATCGGCTGGATCGAATCCTTCCTCAGCAATAAAACCATGCATGCCTTCTCTACCACAGCGGCCGCAGACCCAGTCTCCATTACATGCGGAGTACCCCAGGGTTCCTGCGTCTCACCTACACTGTACAACGTGTTCACAAAGCCCTTGTTTGATGATCTAGATGGTCTGGGTATCACCTACACTAACTATTCCGATGATACCCAGATCCTCATCCCGTTGACGAGAGATTACAACCATGATTTGGCCTTGGTGAACAGGGTGTACCTCATCATCCAGGCATGGATGGCATCACACAGTCTATGCCTGAATGACGACAAGACTGAACTCATCATACTTGGATCCACTGCAAACCTAGCCAAACTAGACCACAATTACACCAGCTTCAGAATAGACGGAAACCTAATTAAAGTAGCCAAGGAAGTAAAAACCCTGGGAATATACATTGACTCCTCCCTCTCTTTCCATAAACAGATCAGCTCCTTGGCCTCCTCCACGGCTTACACATGCAAGCTCATAAGAGCAGCCAAACCTTTCCTATCCACCCAGAGCTGCATTACATTAGCCAGAGCCCTCATACTATCAAAACTGGACTACTGTAATGCCCTCTACGTAGGAGCTAGCAAACAGATCATCAACAAAATACAGATGCTGCAAAATAACGCTCTCAGAGCAGCGCTCAGCATCCCCAAGAAAGAACACATCTCCAACACTAGGAGAGCCCATAACTGGCTCAAAACTACAGACAAAATCATGCTCAAACTAGCCTCACTTACACACACGTGCCTCAACAACGCCGCCCCCAGCTACTTAGTCGACAGAATGAGCAAACACTCGTCCAACAGACCTACCAGAACCTCCAACGTCAATCTACTCACTGTCCACAGATTCAAACGCACCAAAATGGGGGGCAACAGCTTCCAAGTGAAAGCAGCCCAGCACTGGAACTCCCTACCACCCCCACTAAGGACACCCCAAACCTACTCACACTTTAGGCGCAACTACATACACTGGATAAAGAACAATGACTGCTAATCCCAGCCTACCCAGACCTGGTACACACCTTGTAAATAAGTTAACTCGTAAACCTGCATACCCACCTTGTAAATATATATACTCTTGTAACCTGCATACTTCCTTGTCTTTATCATGATTGCTGTAACTGTTTTCTACCCGATGGTAATTTACTGTAAATACTGCTATGCAATGCTATGTGAAGTGTAACTAAGCTTTGAATAACCTTGCTGCTCCTGCGCCCTCTTACCCTCGGGTTTGGTGCGCATTACAAATAAATAAATTACAAATTACAAAATTACCCAGCACTCTAATGGGTTTATTGTGCGGCTTTCCACGAGATAAGGGAATAAGGTGGAAAAATCCTAGCTGATGGACAGTATTATTTGTCTTCCTCAGCCTAGAAGTTAAGGGGATATTTAAAGTCATTGGTGTAGGCCGTGTGTACATTGTTTATTGCCATTACTCTCTGTGTAGGACTTAGTAAAATATGCATGGTGAAGGATAAACATATGATGGAGGTGCCAACATTGACTGGATTCTCTTTGGATCTCAGAAAAGCATCCCCAGCATATCTGCAATGATTCACAGAGGTTTGATTGGGTCAGTATGGAATGGTACCAGCACTGCAGGTCAATTAACAGGAGCATGGTTTCAAGTGCATTAATGGCAGTTAGTCACCTCCTCCTGAACAAGATGACAAAGAGCAAGCTCATCCTGAACAACATCTTGCACTCCTTAAATGCTACCTGTTAAACACCTGCTCCTGAGAGTGCCTGATTTTCCTTGATGTGGTATTCTGCAAAAGATTAAGATAGAAGTGGGTTGGGGCTTTTGTTGTTCACACCTTCCAGTGTTCATAGGCTCAATGCCCACTGAAACCTTGTGAGGCAGATGTACCTGCTGCTCCAGCACATCACACAGTTCCACCACAGTGTCATCTCCTCTCCATTAACATTAGAGTCATCAGTTTATATGTTCCACAAACATTCCCCAGAGCAATATTTTTCAGAGGCACTTCTCTGACTGTACAGGATGAAGAATGTGCAATTCCCTATATAGAAAACATATTGCCTCCCAATTCTTAACAGATTAGTAGCAGTTCAATGTCAACATTTTCTTCCTTATGTATCAAGATCAGGCATCTTTAAGGCAAATACATCCAGCAACAAAAATAAAAACAGGTGCACATGTAAATTAACCTTTTTTTATAGATAACAGAGGAAACAACCTATCCTTAAAATGTGATCTAAGGCAAAACTAACGCAAACAAAAACTTGTTGAAACACTACAAACAATAAACAAATTAGAACAAAAGCATAAAGTTAGTCTTCCATCAAAGAAATAAAAACAAAGTTACATTTTCTTTACTAGACTAAACCAACTCTTTCATAATCGAAAATTAAAGGCTGCCATAAATGGTTAAACCACAGGTTTTCAAGGATGCCATGCCTAAAAACCACAAAAATATGTTTATCTGACAAAGACGCAAAAGCAAAACACAGATTAAGGAAGAATTTCCCAACAAACAAGCATCCGTAAAACCAATTATCCGGCTTTTAAATGTTGATGAAAACATTTTTGTAAAGCCCCACATGACTAAAACGTGCTTATCCTCGACATGTGTATATGTCTTCCTTGACTACGTTGATGTGTGGCATGCTCACCCAGCTCTTCCTGCATTTATCGCACCATTTTTCATGTAAATTCTCCCAGAAGACCCACAAGATCATCATTAAGAATCTCCTTACACATTGTTCCTGCCTTTTCCCTATTGTAAACTCCTTTGTCCCTACTGGAGGCTAAACACGTCCCAAATCCATTATTTAGGCATCGTCAATTATAAGAACGGCATTGTGCTACTAACCTGCGGAATACACAGAAAAGAGTGAATCCACCAGTACCTGTTTTTAATACATTAGTATTTAAAAAGATGTGACTCTGGCACATTGTGATAGCAATATTCACCTGATTACACAGGCTGAGGTAGAGGCTGTGTAGTTTATTGGGCGGCTTAGAACTTTCGCGCTGTGTGACGACTCCGCACCAAACTTTGCTAAAATGTATATGGCCACCTTGAAATGCTTTTGAGAAGTTTGGTGTGGTTTTGTCCGTATCGGGCAAAGCTATAAGGGGGTCCCCAAATGTTTAAAATCCTCATTGACACAATGGAAAAAAAGTTGCTTGCACCTTCAACCCGAACCGCTGCATGGATTTTCACCAAACATGTGCAAGGAGTGGCGGGTTAGTCCCAAAAGCATGCTTTTTCAAATTTGGTATACATTTATCGAGTAGTTATTTTTTTTTTTTATGGCCAAAAGAAGGTTACCAAAATGTGTGATATCTGGATCTGGTTCGTTGACTCATTTCCTGATTCAGAGTCCACGGACAACTCTGGACCAATCAGAGAGCTGTGTGACAATCGCGGACATCAAACACACATGCTGATTGGTCAATTAAAAACGTTGGGTGGTCAAAACGGTCACCATGTTGAATTTGCACACTGTGCCCATAATCCACGAACATCACTGTAAAAACATATTACAAAACACAACATTACACTTCAAACTAATAAAACAATCTCTTGGGAGGTGAGGGGTGATGAGGATGGGATGGGATATGGCCGTAAAAAGCCCGACTGAGGTGTTTTACTCCAAAGTCTGAAAACAATTCAGATGTTCGAGGACATCCATGCATATTTCTGCATTATAGGGTTGGTGAAAAGCAGTTTTTGGATGGCTTATAACTTTGTCGCCCCTCAATGATTCTGCATGAAACTTTGCAATATAATGTAGGACCCAGCCAAGAGGGGGCAAAATTAGAGGGGGGACCCAAAATAATTGAAATGCTTATATATTTGGTGCCGTTTGACGAATCTGCACAAACGTATGCAAAAACATTTTAGACCCAAATCCGAATGCTTTTTCAAAGATAGTTGGGTTTTCTTCAAAGGGGGCAAAATAAGAGGGGGGGTCTCAACATGTTTAAAGGGTGTGCAACGTTTGTTAGTGTAGTTTGCCAAATAGGCACAGACACAGAAGTCTGTTTATAGATTATACACAAAACCATGAATGTTTGTGCCATGGTTGAATGGATATTGTGAAGTGGGGGCTGAGTTATATGACTTATATTTGTACATACATTTTGACACTTTCAAAAAATAAAACAGAGACGGATTTGCAACAAACTTGTGCAAGGAGCATTGGCAAGAACCCAAAAGTATGGGTCATGACACAGACAATCTGAATACTGGCCATGACCACGAAGGAGCTGCAACTGGGTTAAAGTGGGTATGACCACCATGGACTGGCTATGTCTAACGTTTTTCAAATTCGGGATAGGTTTGAATGGGAACACAAATTCTGCTCATGGCTGCAGCCTGAACTGCTGAACATAGTTTCTGCAAACATGCTTGAGGAGCATCAGCAAGGACCTGTAAGCATGCTTTTGCAGATCTGCCGTGTGTTTTATTTATTTCATAGTGTCAGAATTTAAGGACAAAAATCTGTGCTGCCTGGGCAGTGGGCCTGGCCCTCAGCAAGGACAAAAGTCTACACTGATTTGCTTATTGGGGAATGTGGCATTGCCGAAGCCCATGCCCCATGCATTGTGGAGACTGCCCATAGCTGGAAGCCATGAGCACTGGCCTTTGGTCACATTATGAGGGTATAGTGGACACTTAACTAGGATATCGGGTACATGCAGTGGATAACAGGGTGGTTTGGTGGGGCTGAGGTCATGCCGTAGGTATTCCACCTTGACTTGGATTCCCAGCATGTGCTGTTGATAATGACGCGCATCAGTATGCAATGCAAAACATATGTTTGTTAAAACAGGGTTATAGTTCTTTCGTATATGCTAAAAGATGTAACATCATGAACAATTTTCACTCATAAAAACCTATGAAAGTCACTGAAAAAACAGCGTTAATGGACCATTATGGCTCAGATGAACTAATAAAAAACTATCAAATTCAGGGAAAAAGCTTTGTTAAAGTGACGTTATGGTTACAAGAAAAATTGAAAAACCCAAGCATTTTGTCAGTTATGGTGGGCTATTCAACCATAACTCATGCCACTGCCATGCACTGCTAACACTAACACTGAGGACATCAATATGACATCACAAATTATACCATCAATGGCATCACTGATGACATCAGATATTACATATGATATTACTACTGCGTAACAATGCAAATGGAAGATCAGATTAAGGTGTGACGCTTACAGTTTCATTTACAACATATCAAAGATGATCAGTAGCTTTGTACTAAACTACTCCATGCCACATAAAAGGTGCTTATTGAAAACTAAACTTTGTAGTGAAGTACAGCAATAACATATTATATAAAGAGTAACAATGAATGCAGTATGGCTCACAGAACTAAAGTATTGTTGAGATTGTAAATGTAGGTAGTACAATGATAAGTCAAATAATATCATTTTTTTGAGAAATGTATTTTCTGCATGGGACCTTACTGTTCCATGGATGTGCATTATGTGCATTATGGCATCAGGGTAAACCCTAGAAAAAGGAACTATAGCATATAGCACAAGGTCAAGCTCTACATGCACAGTATCTTTACAGTATGTGTATTATGGTTTCAATGTAGTATAAGCAAATGAAGCCCTCAGTTTAAAATTATTTCTGTCACTGAACAAGAACAATCACCCCAGATATGTGACATCATCAGAGATGTCATTGATTATATTAGTTGTGATATCATTGTTCATGTCCTGGGTGTTAGTATTAGCAGTGCATGTTGGTGGCGTGAGTTATGGGTGCTTAGTTTACAATAACTGGAGAATTTCTGTTTTTTTTTGGTTTTACTTGTAATCATAACATCCCTTTAAAAATGTTTTTGCATTGAACGTTTTAGGCTTTTATTAGTGCAACTTACCCTTAACATTCCTTTAACAAAGTTTTTCTGTGAATTTCTTAGGTTTTTATTAATGCAATTTAACCATAATGTCTCTTTAACAAAGTTTTGTCACTGAATTTCATGAGTTTTTTGCCAGTGCACCCTAATTTGCTACAACTTCCTAATGTCATACTTACCCCAATATAGCAGCATTTTTGTCCAATTTGGAAAGTCGCACCTTAAAATTCTCCCATTCACAACCTTCCACCATTTTTAACTCTTTTATACACTTCTTCCACCTTTTTACACAGTTTTTTTGTTTGTTGACGGTCGTGAACGTCTTTCATCACCACAGACTTTCCGGACAGTGTCACATGACCACGTGTGTGCGCTGCATGATGACATGTTCCCAAACACGTCCACACTTAGTGAATGGGTCTGTGCTTCGCGAACAGTTCAAAACTGCATTTTCAGCTGATCTAAGAAGTTTGCAACTCAAAATGTACCCTTGCACAGCTCCTACACCTATTCTTAATCATTAACCTTTGACAATCTAGTACACACCACATACTTCGAAAAATATTAGCAAAACTGCTATTTATATTCAAAAATGGCATCAGCTATTGCAATCCCCCCTCACCAAGAGCCACCACCACCAGCTGGAGGACCTACATAATGAAAGAAGTGCAATAATTAAAAAAACTATGAAGAGGACCAGGACGATGAGGTCGAGGAAGTGCCTACCTCTAGCACCTTGAGAGAATCATGGGTGTGGTACTTCTTTACCACTGTTAGAACTGTACCAAAGTGAAATGCACTCAGTGCAAGGTTTTACTGAGTCACGGATTACCTGGGCAGTACTCCTGCAGACCCCCTCCATGCGCACCACGCCAAATCCAACCACTGGGATGCTGTCAGAAAGGCTGTTCCTTTCTTAGGTAGTAGTAGTCTGTCTTCATCTCCCTCATCTTCCTCAACAGATACTGCTACCAAACAGCCTACTCCTGTGGGACACAAAATCACACCAGCTACCTTGCAAGTCATAAAAGAAGCTGTTGATAAATATATTTCAAAGACAACTATACTGTGTATATACTCAACATGCCACTCTGCAGTGGTGAGCCGTTTCCAAGTGCTTTTGAAACTGTAATCAGAGAGCATGTGAAATACTGCCCCTACCTTAGATTTAACACACCCGCAACACCTTCCACTGTCCTACTGCCCCTACATTTCTGTGGTTAGTGCCCTTTCCCTCATAATCCCTCGTTTCCCTCCCCACCTTACATACTGGCCTCTCCTGCAAAAAAAATGCCTTTAGCAAGCACCTTGCACAGTTAATAAATAGAAGAAAAAAAGTATAGGCTCCATCTTCTTTTCATTTTTCAGCAACGCAGTTAGACTCAATAAGAATCTCCAAAATTCCCATTAGCATTTTCAACTATGCTAATGGAAATAATGGACAATTGTATACTATAGAAAAAGAAAAAAGCACATAACAATTGTTTGTCCGAAATCATTCTTTCTCGCATGCATGAAATACCATAATCCATTCCCCTTCATGACTATCCACAGTCTCATCATTCCCCTGTCTAGGCCATGCCTTATTAAAAATCCTGGATTGTACATGCACACCATCAGACAAGACAGAACTTCTACTCTTTTTACTGTTATGTGTGTTACACTCCCTCATTGCCTGTGTTAAACCATTCACACATATATCCACCAATCATTAAGCAAAAAAACTGTACATATAACCCATCAACATATTAAACTTCCACACACCCACACCCTCTAAAAATGTTCTATCAATCTTCCATATGCAGTTCACTTGCTTATCCAAAAATATTTTAGCTGCTTTAAATCATTATCATTGTGCAGTAAAACATATGCATGAATGGAAAGAGTAGTAGACATTGTGAAGTGCTCATCGAAAGCCCAGAAGGAAAGTGCCAAGGCATACCAAACTAGAAGGCCACTAGCTACTTAATGGGGCACAGGAGTCCCAAGAGTGTGGTACACATTGAAAAGATGGTAGACCGACAAGGGCTTTACTGAAGTGGAGGGGGATTACTAGTGGAGACCACATATACAGCTTGGAACCTGTAATGTTCATGAGGGACCAGGCCACCAGCCTAAGTGGCAGTGGCATAAGTTAGTAGAGAAGAGATTAAGTAAAACAGGAACAGAAAAATAGAGTGTTCATGCATTTAGTTGACTAAAGACAGTCCAACTCATGTGTAATAGGAGCAGGAAGCCTGCTCCAAACACAAGCAACAGCAGAAAAACTGAAATATTTCTCCAACTCTCTATTTCAAAAAAGTTTGTCAAGCAGAGTATTAGACTTAAAGCAGCAGAGGGTGCTAGGAGGGCAGAATATAGGGAAACAAAGTTGCAAATAATGCAGTTATTGCAAGTAGCAGGAGATAATCTACACATTTTATATATCCATTGATACATTCGCTGAGCTTGAGGCCAAGGACAATTCTTGCAGCCCTATGATGCATTAGCCAAAGGAGGCATAAGCAAGAGGGAGTATAATGAACAGGCTCTTGTAGTAGTACAGCTTACACCAGACCAGGGATCTACAGACAATCAGCTTTTGTGTGAATGGGAGAAACGGTACAATGCCTGTTAGGAGGTGGACCTTGAAGCATGGGCTTTGCTTACAAGCTCCAAAATGTAAAGAATAAAGCACAGACAAGACTTAAAGGTAACTCCAAGGTTGTTTGCCTTAATGGAATGGTGAAATTACATGGCCCAAAGACAGTGGCCAGAGAATCGAGAGAAAAAAAGGACACAGATATCATTAACAAAATGTCTGCATCTTATCTAGCATTGACACACAGATTGTTAGCTGCACACAATGCCCTTCATTGCAGTTAGACAATTAGAGATACAAAACCTGGACTACAAATTAGTTCAGGGAAGTTTAAGCAAACGTATGTGTCATTAACATAATGCTAGAAATAAGAAAAGAACACGTACATCAGGTGAGCTTGAGGGGAACAAAATACATATGCAAGAACCACAATTATAGAATAAAACCCTATGGTACTCTACAGGTAAACAGTGAGGTGCTACAGTACACACAGCCCAGCTGCACCTGATAAGGACGGTTAGTGAGGAAAACAAATCAGCCAGTCCAGCACCTGCTCCATAATGCTAATGGCATCATATAATTGTTCAATAACAATATAATGCTTGACCGTCTAAAAGGTGAAGGACACATCAAAAAGCAATGTCCTCAATTATACTACAATTAATGGTCAAAGTGAACAGGAGTGTTTGCGAGTGGTGTTCCTCTACATTTTTTTATTAAGTTTTACTGTTCCTATACTTTTATTTTTAAAAAGAAACCGTTCCGGGAATAGTTTTGTTTTAAACTAAAACTGTAAAAAGTTCAAACTTACACTTTCAGTACACTACACTGAGCGTTCCCTTAAACAGCAGGTACATCTCTTTGGGGGTGTGTATTGTGTGTGAGAAGTGATGTGGTGATGGGGTTTCTGAGATGTTGATGCAGACCAGCAGGAATCATAGTTCCACTACTTCTTTTTGTACACTTAGACCACTAACTACAATCATAAATACAATGTATACTTTTATTAGATTATTCCACCACATTACAAATATTGGATATTCCCACTGTATTACCTATACAGCATACACATTACTATAGTGTAGGATGCCAGTGGCCAGATTCTTGGGGGTATGGCCATAGTCCACTGGTCTCAGCCAGCACAATAAAATTAAACCATACTACAAATATGTACAACAAACCTTCAAATAAGAAAACTCAGCCTCAACCCCCGGACATCATGCCGGACCCTTATTGGTTCAAGGAGGTGTCTGCGGACCGAATAGGGAAGCGAGTGCGCAGAAAGAACCAAGATATCACAAATTATGTTGGACCAACTTTTGGGCCATTTCAAAAAAAATACTGGACAGATGCCCACCAAACGTACAAAAGCACACTTTTGAGACCAAGTCAGCACTCCTGCCGCAAATTTGAAGAAGATAGGTCCAGCTGTTTGGGCTGTAGGCATGAGCATAATTTTGTTTTCCATTGCATCTATGAGGATTTCCACACATTTTTGGACCCCCCCTATAACTTTGTCCCCCCTGGATGAAACCACATCCAACTTTGCACAAGCATTCTGAGGTGGGGGGCATATCCTTATTTTGCAAAGTTTCATGACGATTCTTCAACAGGGGGCCAAGATATAAGCCGCCCAAAAAGTGTTCTTTCTATGAGTTGAGCAATTTAACCATAACTACAGGGCCACTACTGCAGGTCCTGTCATATTACACGACCTGTGGTAGTGGCTGTGTAGTTATGGTTAAGTTATTCAACTCATAGAAAGAGCACTTTTTGGGCAGTTTATAACTTTGTCCTCCCCGAACAAATCCTCACCAACCTATGCAAAAAAAGTATATGGCTACTTCAGAATGATTTTATGAAGTTTGGTGTGGTATAGTCCAGACCAGAGGAGGCAAAGTTATAGGGGGGGCGTCCAAAAACTGTAGTAATCCTCTTAGACACAATGGAAAAAAAACTGTCTACAGCACAAACCACTAGGCAGATTTTCACCTAACCTGCATGAGGAGCAGAGGTGTGTTCCCAAATGCAGGTTTTTGCAAATTTGTTGTCAATCCATCAAGTTGAGTTTAAAAAATTGCCTAAAAAGAAGTTAACACAATTGGAAATATCTGGGTCCGGTCCGTGGACTCATTTCCTGATTCAGAGTAATGAAACGCCTATGGACCAATCATTAGGCAGCTTGGTGTCCACGCACACCAAAGAAGGATGCTGATTTGATGCTGAAAAACGTAAGGTAGCGCTATATAAAACTAGATATTATTATTATTATAAAGTGCATCATCAATTTTGAAATGGCCGCCATGTTGGATCCATGAACAGCCGCCATTGTCCACGGACAGGGAAGTACAAAATAAGTCTGGAATAACTTTTTGGGTTATTTTGTAGCCAAAAGAGGGTCTGGCAAAGGTGGGCGAGTGGGGAAAAGTTGATAGGGAGAATTTTTTTTATAGGTGAAAAAAGCTTTGCAGATGCTGCTGAATCCGTGGTCAATTTTACTGTCCGGGGAAATCATTGGGAGTCAGGAGGTTCAGGGTGAGTCTTTTTATTTGAATGTGTATTTACATGCTTTTTATATGGTTTAATTCTATTGTGGTGCTAGTGGCAAGTGGCCCCCCACAAATCTGGACACTTGGCACGGCCATGATAATATGTGTATAGTGATCATAGGTGTTGGAGGGGGAGTATACATTATTTGTAATATGGTGGAATTATATGATTGAAGTGTATATGGCATTTGTGATCATAGTAGAATTGAGGATACTGCTTATGGAATATGTATTTGTTTATTTGTGAACACAAAATATGATACTACTGGGTATGGTTACTTAGTTACATATGGTATTCACGCTGGGATCTATGGTTCTTTATCTGTTGAAAAACAACAGTATAATGTGTTCAACAAGATCGTTTAAAACCTATAATTGCAAGCTATTGTACATATAGATTTACTTTTTTGAACCTCATAAATAGTACAATGGTTGTAATATGTTTGGTACAGCATTAGTGTGTTGTACACTCTTGTTGTATTGACATGACATAATCATTGAATCATTGGGAAAAATACATAGGCCCTCATTACGACCCTGGCGGTAAGGGGTTTGCGCCAGCGTTAGCTGCGCCGACCCCTTACCGCCAACTACGAGTTCCCATAGCGCCATGGTCATTTTTCCGCCCGCTTTTTGCGGGCGTAAAAATCCATGGCGCTATGGGACCTTGGTGTTAATTACGCCACCGTAATTTACGGTGGCGTAATTAACTCCTTCCCCACTCCCATTATACCCTATGGGGCCGAAATGGGAATGGGGAAGGGTAAATGGGTCAATGGGGACTTACCGCCCCGCCGACCTCGGAATGGGGCGGTAAGTCCACCATCCGCCATGGCGTAAACGGACTTTACGCCATGGCCGGAAAGTCCGTCGATGGCGGAAAAAATCCACCAGGGTCGTAATGAGGGCCATAGTGTTTTTTTAAAAAAAAACAACTGTAATTACATACTGTTTTTTGACATTTACATAATTTTAAAGAATGTACATGTTACAGAATACGTAAGTGTGGCAGCATGAATATATTATGTGAGTGTACATGTGATAGGATGTTTGTTTGAAGTGTGTTGTAATTAAAGGTATGTTTAAGGTATTTAGATACCTGTTGGCGTATTCTAACAATATTTGACATTGCAATAAGTTTTGCAGTAACAATAACTGTGATATCCTATTTGAAGTGTTTTTCAATGAAAAGTATTTTTTTTTTTTTTATTTTTTTTTAAACCTTTATTTTTGTTGCACTTGGTCACTACTTTCACTTGGTTACAGAGACATCATAATTATAGACATTACATTTTACAATATGAATCACAATACAGCATCAAGTTGTTCAAGTCCGCTTTTCTCGGCGAGATACTGTTTGTACCTGCCCCAAATGTTTTTCGGGCGCGAGGCTTATCATCCATCCAATACAACTCATCTTTAATGTCCCACCATATGTGGAAGTTTCTGTCTAACTTTTTTTTTTCTGGCCATCCTTCCATAGTCCATGTCTTCACCATTTCCAAGTTTTCATCTTTCTGCCCTTCTCGCAACCAAACATCCCGCGTAACCGCCTGCTCAACCTCAGCTACAACTGCCTCATCCAATATCTCCTCTTTCATACCCTTCTCAATCTCTCTTTCTTCTTTCCCTGGTAACCTAGACAAATAGTCCGCTACGACGTTCTTCTTTCCGGGCAAGAAACTCACTTCAAAATTAAACAATTGCAGTCCCAATCCCCATCTGTTAATCCTGGGCGAGCCCATCGCCCATCTTGCACTCTCAAAAAGCTGGACCATAGGCTTGTGGTCAGACCTCACTACAAACTTTCTACCCCACAAGAAAGTAGTTAGATACCTGTTGGCGTATTCTAATCATCTTGCATTTTAAAATTGCTTGTGTAGTATTATGGATGTTGTTAGATACCTGTTGGCATATTCTAACTGCATAATCTAATATACTTTAGTGAGTACATTTGTGTTGAAAGAATATGTAAGACTATTTTATTTAGCATTTTTATGCAGCGCCACTGCATGGGTTTAATGCATTGCTATAATGTGGTACAGCAAGGCATGTGTTGCCAGTGTGACATGGATATGTATATGAAGACAGGCTATTCAGTCAAAAACTATTTCTACATCTAAAATGCAAACCATTTCTTTTACATGTAAAATGCACATTTCTTTTTTCTTTTCTCATCTGAAATGCCTCTGTTGCAGGAGACACATTACAGAATTCATGAATTAACACCATTAACAGTACTAACATAATTCTAACTTTTAATATTGTAATGTGTTCTCCAGTGCAAAATGAGGCAGGCTGAAACTCACACTAGACTGTGTGCAGATTTTTTTTTTCTCTCTCTCTCTGCTCTGCCCACAGTATTAGCAGGATGCAAAATATGTGCAAGGAAATGAGTAGATACTGTTTCTAAACTGTATAAGCCAAGCCATTGTTCAAGAGAAGAAGGGTAGGACATGATACAATTTTATTGGTTGAACTCATTTTGTAGGCTGTAACAGAGTTTTCCTGAAGAATCTCGGGGGGAAAGAAAGTTAGAAGACATTTTGCACAGCTCGGAGAAAAACTTGGCTGGTGGGGCTGGGGAGTTTCCTGATTGAGAAGAAGGTCCCAGTGCACTGCTGCCCAGGCTGGGAAATTACAGTCAATAAGCCCTGGCTTGAGTGACGGTAGATGCACGTCCTCACTGGGGTGCTTTAAGAGGGAGAACTGAGCCATTTCCAGAAGGCGACAGCCTGAAGAATTCGCATGCAGAACAAGCTCAGTAATTATCTTGCAGAGTGCGGGGGCGGTGTGTGTGTGTGCGAAACCTATTCAGGCAGAGTAGAAGAGGAAATTCCTGGATTTAATCAACATGTTTAATGTTGCAAATTGAATATTCTCTTGCTGCATCTCTTCTCATTTTGTTACAGATAATGCTGTTGCTGTGCAATTTCCATTTATTTCTGTAAAAAGAGTAAGATGGTGTTGAAATGCAATTGTTTATAATACACAAAAATATATGAAATCAGATGTGTAGTGTATTTTTGTTTTTCTCTTTTCTTAGTGCATCTACCATTATAGCCCTGGTAATATGGGGAAGAGTTTTAAGCAGTGCAGTTGTCATTTTTCATGTTGGTAAAACATCAGAAAGAATAAAGTAGCTTAAAAAAAAATAAGACTTGGCGGTAGCTGTGTGCACGGTTCCATTCAGTGTATAAGTGTGTGTGTGGCTTCTGAATGGAACATAACATCATAGTCTGCTGGAGGTAAATGAGTCAGCAGAGAGACTTCTGGATATAGTTCACTAATGTAAATAAATTAATGATGTACCGCATGTTAGCTCGCTGGTGTAGATAAATCAGTGAGAACAGTCAAAGGTGGCACTCCATATGAAAATGTGGTGTTTCTGAAATGTAGGCCTGAGGTCTCTCTAGTGATCACACGAACAATCCAAACAAAAATAAGGGGTTCTGGATATTGGGGCCACATATAAAACAAAGGAATTATGCTCACCAGAAATACCACCAACAACGCATACCACCAACAAAAGGTATACCAACTAAATATATCTGTGTACTGAAATAATGCATATCCACTATATTTCTATAATACCAAACACAATCTGAATGCAATGAGTGATTATTACTGAAATATTTTATTTTTGGCGGTAAGAAAATACTGCTAGGCCCCAAATCTACACAAAATACCCAACAATATTAAGCAGGCATTTGTTAGATTTGCTGCTAGCCTATATTTTGGAGTAGCATAACTGTCATTACATTCAAACAAACCACTTCTTTTTTGACATATGCAGTATAGTGGTCTGAAGTGCTTGTGGAACAAATGTGGTAGATTATGCCCAACGTTGTGAAGGTTTTCTTGCCAACACAGAATTGGCTGTATGTGAAGCTTGTAAGCTTATAGTTATTTGTGGTACCCTCTGCATTGTACCATCGATGTATTAGTATGACATACTGGCTGTGTGAGCTTATTTGTATGCTGGAAAAATTGCCTGAATTGCAAAAAGGGCATGATATGCCATGATTTGCATTCTGCAGAAGCTGGTAAAATGGAATGCAAACACAAATTTGGCATGGATACATACTCAAATTGTTAATTAGGGATATGCTCTTGTGAACCGTTGTTGCAGAGCATGCATGTATGTTTCGACAAGTTTGACAAGCACTCTATGTTTGTACTGAAATCTAAATGATTACATCTATAGGGATGTTTTTGGTTTATAGTATTTGCAGCAAGTTCATTAGGAATTCTTGTAGCTCTTCTTGTGTGTTTATGGTGAATTTTACAATTCCTGTACAGTAGTCCAATTCTTGCCTTATACCTGAGGCACTATAAGTGCTCTCAGGATTATTTGTGGCATTTCTATGAAGGATGAGCATTTGCAAACCCAGCTGGTCTGACCTTTTTAAGTTAAAGTTGTGAACAATTGGTGGCAATTGGAAGCGAAGATTGATTGCTACATTTGCATAGCAATTTACTCCAGTTGTGTTCCTGAATGTTAATGGGCCAGAGAGTTGTGTCTCTGTATCCTTTGATGGGCCTGCAGTTGTTTTTTTGAGAAGAGACATTTGTCCCTTAACTTCTAATGGATGTGCAGTCTTTTTGGACTAGACAGTTTTGTGGTTATGGTATGATATGATATTATCTAACATTTATAACATGCTCAGCTTCACCTCACTGATGATGCCCAACAAGGCTGAAACACGTGTATGGGGTTGCTGTGCTACTCTTGTTCAGAGAGGAATTGCCATAGCATTTCGGTACAAAGACTGATATGCAAATGGATATTTCCCATCTGTGAAAGGTACAGAGAGCTAAAAGCATATGGCTGCGAACTCTCAATGTGGTTACCAACCACTGAACAGGTTATCATGCCTTGTTCTTCCGAGAGAAGGGCGCCTGCTACCTTTGTTGAATTCTTTGAAGGAACTTGGGGTTGGTCACCCTGGGTTACCTGGGGGCAACCAGACATGGACTCCCTGCTCACTGTGCCCAGAGAGGCACAGCTTCACCTCACTGGTGAGGCCCAACAAGGCTGAAACACGTGTATGGGGTTGCTCTTGGTGCTCTTGTTCAGAGAGGAATTGCCATAGCATTTCGGTGCTGGTCTGCCCATGTGGGCGGGACAAAGACTGATATGCAAATGGTTATTTCCCATCTGTGAAAGGTACAGTGAGCAAAAAGCGTGTGCTGCAAACTCTCATTTCACAACACGTTATCATGCCATGTTATTTCTGGAGAGGAGTGCCTGCTACCTTTTTCGGAGTCTGTAAAAACAGCTGAAAGGTTTTTTGTTATGTCTTGTAGAAATGTTCTGATTATTTTAATGAAGAATGTTTAGCCAGAACCAGCTTCACCACTTACATACAGGAGCAGAAGTGTATAATTGTTTACAGCTACACATTTCGTTTTATGTTTAAAACCATATTGACTTTCTTCAGTAACTTCTAGACAAATGGTGAGTTGTTCACCATTTAGCTGTGATTTGAGCCCTGACAAGTCTTTTTCAGATTGTGTATATTGATAAATGGTATTTTCCTACCTCAGTCATGGGTATTTCTGTTCTTCATTTACAATGAACTGTTCTCTATGTGGTTCTTGGCTTCCTGTACGAGAAGTATGACTACCTTCAGGAGTGTCTTTATCTAGTAGAGTTTCAATGTCTTCCTCTTGTAGGCGTTCATTGTCAAACAATTGTTTGTATTGTTTAAAATTGACAATCTTTATACTGTCTTAATTTGCATTGAATGCAGCTTCAAATGAGTTGCGGGCACCTAATCATTCTTCTACTTTCTTCCACGGTTTATAAAGTTGTAGTAAGGCCATGTAATAAGGTTCTCTATATCATGGAGATTTAAATGATAACTTTATAATTATATGATTAATAAGGCTGGGTTTGGTAAGGTTTAATAGGCTTCCTTCATAAAATGAGACTGAATAGTTGCCAAATGCCTCATCTGGTGTGACATTGTTTTTGTAGGAGTAGTGTTGGGCTATCTCGCACAGGCAAATGTTTTCCGAAGCAGTATTTCAGTAGTATGTTTAAATTAAATTGTTTTTGAAAATCTCCTGGTCTTTGCGATCATTTATGGTTTTTGTTTTGATCTCTTGGTAGGATTTTAATGCTTTTTCGTGATGAACCTCTACCAAGGTTTAGCCAGACAATGTTTTTAGATTTCCCATATAAGGGTGTACCTGTTAAATGGTCTGCAGCTTTGTAGCACCCACATTCTCTATGGGAGATAATTTTTATACTGAAGCTGTACAATTCTTGTGACAGTGTTTTGTCCAATGTTATGTCATCCCAGAGGTCTTTTAGCTCTGCTTTATCAGCTTTGGTGAGATAGGCTATGACATATCTTGCAACTGCAGTGGAATTGTCTGCAATGTATTATATGCCTATATATGCCTATATTTCCATTTGTATCTGGTTTTAGGGTATTTGCCTTTTACACTGTGTCTAACAGAAGACATCAAGCTATTACTTGTAATGTTTTGCAAACTGGTCTAGGGAAGCCAAAGCGACATTTGTTATTATATTTACCTTTGTTTTCATATCGACGTCAATAGTATTTTCCACAATTAAGTTTTTGGAAGTGTAGGATTTGAGTACGTAGGTCACTACATGTGGTTTCTGAAGGGATGTCACGGGTTATGTATTTTTCAATGTGTTGTAAAACAGTGGTATCACTGTCATGGCCAAATTTGGGAGCATCTTTTATCCACAAAAGCATGTGGATGTGTGCTGCCCTCTGGATTGATATTATTTTCTCCAAAAGAAGTGTTCAACTTCTCAGAGTGGAGGGGTAGTTTTATTGCAGATAAAGTGCAGCATGACAATTAAGTCATGGTGGAAGTATCTTGATCCATTGGCCGTTTAAAGAGAATAGAGTTCTCCTGGTGTTTTTGTATATATTATCTATTTATTTTGGTTTGCAGTGCTTAAGAAGTTGTGCAAGTCATCCCATGTGTATTCTGCACAAATGAAAGTAACAAACCATGCGGGTGCACCTAGATTCCTTAGCATACAACGTACATCCGTGTGATGCTGGAACCAGTATTCCTTTGATGCACACATTTTTGCCAAGAGATTACTCTAAAACTTCATCATTGCCTTTTAGGTTTTGAAGCAGTTTGGTACCGGACATGTTTAAAAAATGTGAGCCTGTTTTTAATGTGTGCAACTGCATAACATAGAGTTGCTTGTTCACTTTTAAACAGGAGGTGGAAAATGTATTCTATATATTGTCTGAATCTGGGGTCTTCAAAATACTTTAGTAAAGAGCAATATTCTGATGCACTAATTTGTGTGGATCTTTCATCATATCTTTCTCCTTTTCCTGTAGTAAAGAGTAGAGTAAAAGAACATGCTTCTACACTTGTATCCCATATGCTCATTGGGGATCCTTTGGTTTGACGCATTTGATACGTTTCTAATGCATCTTCGATGGGGTCTTTGGGGTTGTAGTGGGTGAATTTTATACTGGTAAAATGTTGGCTGCAGTAACAGGATCTACATGGTTAAATTGACCAGTTTGTGATGAATCTTGAATTATGTGGGTAGTTTCTCTTACGGTTTCCTCTATGTTTATATATTTGTAATGTTCATTGAGGTATTGTAAGCTTGTCTAACTTTGTTTAAGTCGACTAGTTGTTGCCAAATGTGTTTGTGTTTTGTTGGTACACAATTAACTAGTACAATCAAACATTGATCTATTAGCTATTGTAATGCTAGAGGGAAAAGCCATCAAAATTCCCAATTCAGCGCAAAGGGCTGCGCTATCCCTGGACCAGTATACAGGGCTGCCAAACAGCCAACGGCGAGCTGGGAACGTGTATTACTGGGGTGCCCGGGAAGTTCCACACGCGATTTCAGCAGGGTACGTGTATTTCTGGGGTGCGGGGAAGTATAACACGCAATTACAGCAGGGTATGTGTATTACAGGGGTGCGCGGGAAGTTCCACACGCGATTTCAGCAGGGTATGTGTATTTCTGGGGTGCGGGGAAGTTTAACACACAATTACAGCAGGGTATGTGTATTACAGGGGTGCGCGGGAAGTTCCACACGCGATTTCAGCAGGGTACGTGTATTTCTGGGGTGCGGGGAAGTTTAACACGCAATTTCAGCAGGGTACGTGTATTACAGGGGTGCGCCAGAAGTTCCACACGCGATTTCAGCAGGGTACGTGTATTTCTGGGGTGCAGGGAAGTTTAACACACGATTTCAGCAGGGTACGTGCATTACAAGGATGCGCGGCAAGTTCCACACGCGATTTCAGCAGGGTACGTATATTTCTGGGGTGCGGGGAAGTTTAACACGCGATTTCAGCAGGGTACGTGTATTACAGGGGTGCGCGGGAAGTTCCACACGCAATTTCAGCAGGGTACGTGTATTTCTGGGGTGCGGGGAAGTTTAACACGCAATTTCAGCAGTGTACGTGTATTACAGGGGTGCGCTGGAAGTTCCACACGCGATTTCAGCAGGGTACGTGTATTTCTGGGTTGCGGGGAAGTTTAACACGCGATTTCAGCAGGGTACGTGTATTACAGGGGTGCGCTGGAAGGTCCACACGCGATTTCAGCAGGGTACGTGTATTTCTGGGGTATGGGGAAGTTTAACACGCAATTTCAGCAGGGTACGTGTATTACAGGGGTGCGTGGGAAGATCCACACGTGATTTTAGCAGGGTACGTGTATTTCTGGGGTGCGGGGAAGTTTAACACACGATTTCAGCAGGGTACGTGTATTACTGGGGTGCGCGGGAAGTTGCACACGCGATTTCAGCAGGGTACGTGTATTTCTGGGGTGCGGGGAAGTTTAACACGTGATTTCAGCAGGGTACGTGTATTACTGGGGTGCGCGGGAAGTTCCACACACGATTTCAGCAGGGTACGTGTATTACTGGGGTGCGGGCAGGTTTCACACGCGATAGGCCCTGTGCGAGTGGGGTACGTGTATTTCGGGGGTGAAGGGGAGTCCTACGCATGAATTGGCAGTGTGGGTCCTCCCAGGTGTTCCCTCTACACCCTCCACGGCCCCTGCAGGCAGACCACACCACAGGGGACTACCCTGCACCCCTGGTCATATCCCGCAGGCAGCCCATCCACCATGAGCATGCTCCCCCAGCCAAGCTACATGTCACCTTGCACTAGTGATCACCAACGCATTACCCCCTTGCACCCCCACCCAACAGCAGTGCAGGGCACATGCCAGCAGGACCCCACTCATGTCCCCCAGCACCCCTACCCCCAAACAGTGCAGGGCACCTGCCAGCAGGCCCCCACTCATGTCCCCTTGCACCCCCACCCCCAAGCAGTGCAGGGCACCTGCCAGCAGGCCTCCACTCAGGTGCCCCAGCACCCCCACCCCCCATCAGTGCAGGGCACCTGCCAGCAGGCCCACACTCATGTCCCCTTGCACACCCACCCCCCAGCAGTGCGGGGCACCTGCCAGCAGGCCCACACTCGTGTCCCACTCATGTCCCCTTGCACTCCCACCCCCCAGCAGTGCGGGGCACCTGCCAGCAGGCCTCCACTCATGTCTCACTCATGTCCCCTTGCACACCCACACCCCAGCAGTGTGGGGCACCTGCCAGCATGCCCCCACTCATGTCCCCTTGCACACCCACCGCCCAGCAGAGCGGGGCACCTGCCAGCAGGCCCCCACTCATGTCCCCTTGCACCCCCACCCCCCAAGCAGTGCAGGGCACCTGCCAGCAGGCCCCCACTCATGTCCCCCAGCACCCCCACCCCCCAGCAGTGCAGGGCACCTGCCTGCAGGCCCCCACTCATGTCCCCCAGCACCCCCACCCCCCAGCAGTCAGGGGCACCTGCCAGCAGGCCCCCACTCATGTCCCACTCATGTCCCCTTGCACCCCCACCCCCCAGCACTGAGGGCCACCTGCCAGCAGGCCCCCACTCATGTCCCCTTGCACCCCCACCCCCCAGCAGTGCAGGGCACCTGCCAGCAGGCCCCCACTCATGTCCCACTCATGTCCCCTTGCACCCCCACACCCCAGCAGTGCAGGGCACCTGCCAGCAGGCCCCCACTCATGTCCCCTTGCACACCCACCGCCCAAGCAGTGCAGGGCACCTGCCAGCAGGCCCCCACTCATGTCCCACTCATGTCCCCTTGCATCCCCAGCCCCTAGCACTGAGGGGCACCTGTCAGCAGGCCCCCACACATGTCCCCTGCACCCCCACCTCCAGCAGTGCGGGGCACCTGCCAGCAGGCCCCCACACATGTCCCCTGCACCCCCACCCGCCAGCAGTGCAGGGCACCTGCCAGCAGGCCCCGACACATGTCCCCAAGCCAACACGTCATCACAATCTAGATCCCTGGCCCTTATGGACAGCCTCCCCAGCCCAAAGACCCAACCAAGTATTGCATCCACCCACATAGAAAAGGCAATTACATGATACAACCCCAATGGCAAGTATGTAAATGAACACATGTCCGTCACACACACACAATGGTTGCAAGTGAATGTGAAAACCCATATCATGACATGCATGAAACCAATGAGATAATACCACACATTGAAGTATGAAGAAAAAATGTATTAAAAGCAATATGAATGGAATTAAAATCAAACAAACAACAATGGGAATAAAAAAAGAAAAGCTGCATGTCCGTAAAATAATGAAAAACAAGAAATCATAATCCAAAGGAAAGGTGTCCAAAGTCACAGTCCAACAAAGCAAATCCAAGGGAAAAACAAAAGTGAAAACCATTGCTCCATGGGGAAATCCCAAAAAAAGAGATGAATCCAATAGTGAACTATATACAGATGAACAATCCAGGGTCCATGATCCCAAGTGAAGAAATGAAACCTATCAAAAATACTACCTAATGAAAATCTATATACAGAAACATGGTGCATTGTCCAAGCGCAACCAAAATAAAGAAAACAACAAAGGCAACCTAACACTATCTAACTATTTACAAGGGCAGCGGGCAAGTCCAACGGCTCACATGTTGATGTCCCGGGCCAGGGCATCATCGAACTCCTGCTCATTGTCCCGGAGGCGGTCCTCTTCCATGGCCCCGAGGGTTCACAGGGGCGATGACATCTGGAACTCCAGGTCCCTGCGAATGGCCTCGAGGAACTCGGCCCGCCTCAGGGCCCTACGCATGGAGTTCTCTGCCATGACCATCGTGAACCGTGCCTCTTCCGCCCGCTGCCGCTCCGCATCTATCGCATGGCCCAACCGCTGCCACACGGAAGACACTTCCCGTCCAGGGTCCTCCTGCCCTCCGGCCGATGCCTGCCCCTCCGATGATGAAGGCCCAGAGCCATCATAGCTCCCACCTTGTTGCTGCTGCTGCTGTGCCGCTGCCCGTGCCCTGGCTCCTGCTGCCTGCACATCCTCCTCCAGCTGGGGTGCAGTTGTTGAGGTGGCCACCCCTGCTGTACGTCCGACTCCCGACTGTGGCAGGGATGTGTCCTCCACCATGTGTCCTCCACCAGCCTGGCCGCAGGGTCAGAGGCAGCTCCACAGGACACCCAGGTGACACATGGGTGGGAAGATGGCACGGAGGACGTCTGGCACATAGGGGGTTCAGTTGAGGAGGGGGTCGGAACAAGGTCCAGAAAACAGAGGAATCCGGCCCTGGTGAGCTGTCCCATTGGTTCAACATGGTCAACGAGCCATGCGAGAAGACGTGCAGTCTCCTCATGAAAAGACTGCAGGTCAGCTCGCGTGGCAGGTTGACGCAACGCCATCCCACCCAGGACAGGCTCAACCCGGTGCCGGATAGCCACATCCGCAGGGAGAGGAAGGCCAGTTGGTGTAAGCCAATCCCCTACCTGAGAACGGGCCTGGACGTAGGTATCCCTGCTGGTGCAAGATGATGCAGGATCGGGGACAGGATTACACACATGCACCTCCGTGGCGGCTTGTGCTGCCTCCTGTCCCTGCCCCCGCACTGCACCACTAGCACCAGTGGAATCCCTACCTCCAGACCCCGTCTCTGTCCCTTGCACCGCCTCCTCCTCCACCAAACCCCCCACCAACCTGGATGACTCTGTGCCATCTTCCTCCGTCGGGCCCTGTGGGGTCGCAGCTGCCCCTTCAGCTGCCGAGGAGTCCAACTCCAACCTCCGCCTCTTGGACCTCCCCTCGGCAGCTGCAACCTGGAACGCGGCACCAGACTCCTCACTCCCCGATGAGATGACAACCTCGGAGGGGAGCCCGGCTGGCGGTGCGATCCTGCCGCTGTGCTCCACAGCACCTTCTCCGCACTCTTCATCAGTTGACGCTGCAGACAGGGAGAGATAGGAGACAGGCATCAGGGCACGGTACAATGGACTCATACACACATGACAGTTGTACATGAGTGGCATTGTCAAACTTCAGACATGGCATCACAATCCCCAACACACATCTCATTGCAACTCACACACATGATTAATTCCACAGCCATATTGCAACAGCCAGCACCATCCATACACATACAACAGCATGAGCAGCCAAAGGTGAGCCAGACATCACATGAAACACAGGGAGTGCACTAGACATGCACACATGCCACCACACTTACATGCATGTGTACGCCTGCGCCAAATGTCGCAGTGATGAGATTGGCATCCATGTCATATCTGGCAATCAGTCTTCTACATATCAGTCTCACATGCATCCATGTTGCATCACTGTTACACCCATGCCAAATACACACACATGCACATGTACACGGTGCAGATACATGCAGCTGGAACCAACATCCATGTGTGACACCACAACCATGCCAACTTACATACACAGTAATCCAAACATGTGTGCTCACACATCTGCATTTGGCCTGCATGCTCACCCACACATACACCATCCATGTGTCTCACACATGAAAGGACTTGCATGTGTCAGCCTCACAGCCCTGTGCATACACATCCATACATGGCCATACAAAACCACATGTACAACCTGCACACTACTGGCACACCACCACACGCACAGCGTCCAATCAGTATGCATGTACACTTACAGCTCGACTCCAGACGGGTCTGCCTCTCAAGGACCTGGACGTGGCGCGCTGGGCATATGTGTTCCAGGACCCTCATCTGATGTTCCGACAGGTGGCCCCGGCGCCCCTTAGCATCCGCTGCCTTCAAGAGGCACCGGGCCTTGTTGAGGGTCCTGGACCTGAAGTCCTCCCAGCGCTTCTTGACATGTTGGAAGTCGTGGACTGCCACCCCTCCACTTTGATGGCAGTCACGATGTCCGTCCAGATCCGAGTCCATCCTTCCTTATCGGCGCGTGAACTTCCAAAGAGGGAATCATACTGCCCCAGGACTTGCTCCGCCAGGACACCAACTTCGATGGCAGTGAAACTGGTGCCCCTCTGCCTCTCTGCCTCTCGCTGGGGGTTGCCAGTGGTGCCAGATGGTGTAGTGCCCAACATGGCAACCCCAGAGGCAGGTGTGGGTGGGCAACTGGGTCCTGGGGCTGGGCTGTGGAGCGATGGAATAGCAGTCGGTAGTCTTCGGTTCCAGCAGGGGTGGTCACAGAAACAGCACCCCTGGCTGACGTGCAGGCAGCAAATGGCGGGGCACGTGGGTCGCAGGCAATCAGGCAGCAGCAGATGGCAGGTGGGAGTGTGCTCAGGGTCTGGGGGCAGTAATTCGGCCTTCTAGGCAGGAGCGTGCTCTTCCGTGTGTGAACGCGTGGCCAGCTTGATACGGAGTGATTTGGCACGTGAAAATCTTGCATGTCAGCGTGTAATTCGAGGAAAGGCCCTTAGCGCGTAAGCGCGTCAGCGCACGTACGCGATTTCATTGGACCAAAGGCCCTTAGCGCGCAAGCGTGTCTGTGATGTGACACGCGCAGGTGTTTCCCTCATAGCACGTGATGACAGAGCACACGTCCGAGTGTCAGCGCGTGTAATTGGAGGAAAGGACGCGTACACGCATAAGTGACGTGTACATGTGGGCCGGTTTAAAAGGTACATGTAGAATGCCATTTTCTTGTACATGCTTTTTGTGGAGAGCGAGTGGGTGAATTCTGTACTTCTTGTCGGTTCACACATGATTACTTCACAGCGTTTCAAGTTCGTACTCCCTGTTACCTCTGACAGCTTTTTTTGGGCCTGTTTCCTCAAACAGTGTTCACTTCTCCTTTTGTCCTTTCTCCTCAGACAGCATACAATTCTTCTTTTGGCGAGGGTGTTTCCAACACGTACACATGCGTATTTTTCACGTTCTTATTCCAGGCAGACGGTGAGTTCTGCATGATTTAACTGTTCTTGCCCCGTGTGTCGCACTCCCCTTCAGAGGTCATTGTAGGCTGAGTGTATTACGCGTGCGCTTATTTTTGTGTTTCTGGGTGCCACAGCGTAGTGCGGGTTCATTTTTCCACGCACGTGGTCTACGAGGGGTTGCGTGCATGTTTATTTTTGTTTTTGGGCTGCCTGTGCGTTGCGTGACCGGTCATCTTCCCCCAGGGGTCACAGACAGCCTTGTTAGAGCACTAGGGTATGAATTTCATCTAGTACCCTAACCCTTTGACCCCCAATTGCCCAGGACAATAGTTTACTGCTCCTCCCATACGCACAACAACATCAGTGCCATGGTTGTGAGGCGACCAAGCTGTAAGGGAGGCAAAGGTGGTCGACCTTCAAAAGGTGGACGTGGTGGGCGCGGTAGGGGACGTGGCCAGGATTTGCAGGGTGCCCCTAGACCCCCATGTGTGGAGGACCAATCAGGGACACCCATGCCCCCCCCCCATGGTTGAAGGAAACGTGGCTGAGACCATCCCAGCTCAGCCCCTGTTGGACCAGCCCATTGTGGCACCTGACCTGGCACAGGATGACTCCCTGGCTGACTTCCAGGTCAGCAAGTCTAGGCCACGTGTGGCGGTGCAAGTTGTAACCAAGGCACGTGGATCTGGGGCAGCTATGTCATCTGCTGCCGCAAGTATGCAGGGTGGTGAGGCTGCAGGGGCAGCTGCGGCTCCATCCGCCCCAGCTCTGACTCTCCCAGCCAGGACAGTGTCAGTCCTGGTCCATCATACTGATGTTCCCCCTGCCAACATCACACTTCAGACAATGCCTGCACCAAGTCCTATGGTCAATGTGCATTCGCACACTCCAACAACCGAGTCCACCAGTGATTCTGCTCCTACTGACCAGAGCGGCGTTAGCCACTATGGCTGCGCTCCACCTCCTAAAAAGTGGAAGAAGGGTGCTCTGGCACGAAAGGCTGAGACCCCAGGCACAGCTACACACTCCGTCACGTCAAGGAAGCCTTGCTTTAATGACGCAGAGCTTAATGCACTTGTGAGCTATGTGTCGCAACATAGCCACGAAATGGTGGTGACTGCGGGGTCCAAGACAACACCTGGTCAACGTAAGGCACACTGGCAGACCATCGCTAACCACATAAGTGCCCTTGGATTTGTGAGGCGCTTAGCTGATGATTGCTACAAGCGGTGGAATGACCTGAAACAAAGGACAAGCTGGCCTCAAATCATGCCGCTACTCTGGTGACTGGCGGTGGGTCTCCACAAGAGGACAAAGAACTCACTGAACATGAGTCTGTTGCTGGGACCTTCGTCACAGAGGAACAGATCCGAGGTGTGGGAGAACTACCTGATTACGAAGCATTGTCCGGTGAGTGCCCATGCATGTGTGTGTAGTGCATGTGTATGCATTTTGGGTGACGGGTTCTGATTGAGTGCCAGGTGAGGGTGTGTACTCCAGAGTGTCATCGGTCACCCATTTCCTTCCTCACATGGGATCACGTGCCTTGTATTTGGCTATGATTGCATCCCTTCTGCCCACAGTATCCTATTAGGTCCACAATTGTGCAGCTGACCTTGTACTGCCATCTTGCAACTACATTGGTCAGAATTTGTAAGTGTGCCTTCAGGATAATATTTTCCACTCTCCCCTTTTTTGCTAGACATTTATCAACCATATTGTGACATATGTGATATGCTTCAGTCATTGTTTACTGGCCACACTGGGGCAATGCTTTACCTGGTTATGTACACAATGAGACCATTCAGGCTGATGAAGTATTGGCCAGCACAAATGTTTAGATGAGTGCCTGTTTGCATGTGGAAAATGACAGATGTTTCCTGCAATGTCAATGTGAGGAAAAATAGATCAGCCAACGATTACTGTATTCTTGTACCTTGCATGTGTTGCAGTGTGTGGCACATATGTACTTAGTCACAGTATGCGGCATTTTTCATGTCATCATGTCCATCTCACATGGATGGGTGACAGTACTCAATCACTGACATATGGCTGTACTTGTCAAATGTACCATGGCTATGCTAAATGCCATCTGTGTGCTGCCATGTGTCATGTATGTGTATTGGACATGCAACTCACAGGCCAATGTGTGATGGCAGTGCTACCCAGCATGCAGCAAATGTGTTGCTCTCCCATATTGGTGTCATCAGTGTCTGCCTTTTGCATCCCCTTACTACTCAGTGACAGTGCAGGCATGGGAGGGTTATAGTCATGTGGGACATGTGTGAATCATGTACTGGTTCTGTAGCTTGACAGGCCTATTTGTGTGCTATGGTGCAAATGCCTGTTTCAATTTTTTCTCTTTCATGTTTTTGCAGGGGATGATGCACTTGATGCTGTTGAGGTTCAGGAGATGGTGCAGACCCAGAAGGAATCCCAGGCACGACCGGGCACCAGCGGGGGACGTGGTGTGGTGGTGGGTGAGAACCCAATCCTCCTGCAGCCCATACTTTCCAGGGGTGTCTCTGGGTGCACCTCCCCAGACCTCTATTCAGGTGCTGATTCGGATAATGAGACATATGTGCCGTCACAGCTAAGTGTTTCTGGCAGGGACTCTGTTCTGGCCAACCCACCTGCACCAGGGGTAGATCCCTCTATGGGGATGTCAGTGTTGGTAGAGGCGCCTTTGGCGGTTATGGATGCTGGGTCACACTCCACAGCATCTGATCCTGTTCCTGGACCAGCAGATCAGAGGGGGAATGCATTCCTGCAGCCTCAGGCGGTGCCAGCACAGCAAGGTGCACATCGCCTTGCCCCAAACAGGTGTGGTGCCCATCGACGCGGTGGCCGTACGCCACTAGGCAATAGCGTATGGGAGAACTCCATGTACGCTATGGCAACCCAACAGTCAGCATCAGTTGAAATGATGGCTCAGGCAATGGAGAGGGTGGCCACTTCCATTATCCCCCCTGAAAGGCAGATGGAGCAACTACAGCAGGCAACAGACTACATTTGCCAATCACACAGGGAAGACATGTTGGCGTCCAACAGGGACCGACGGGCGGCACTGGAGACTCTGCGCCAATCCATCTCAATAGAGTCCCAGGCACACAGGGAAGCCCTGAGTGAAGAACTCCATAACCTCAGGCAGACTCTTCTTGAGCTTGAGACTTCTGCTAATTGTAGGGCAGAACAGCGGCTGGAGCACCTCACAAGTACGCTCTCAGCTGAGATGCGGGCAACTCTGGAGGAGATCCCGGCATCACGTCAGGTGTTGCATGGGGATCTCTGCACTATAATACTCCAGAACGAGACCTTCCACACCCGCATGCTTGCTGCCATGGAGGACCATACCAGGGCTTTGCGTGGGCTGCCTCCCATAGCACCACCACCTCCTGATGCAGCAGCAGAGGGTTGTTAGGCAGAAACCTGTGCAGTTCCCTCTGGGACCACTGCAAAAAGTTTAAGTCCACAGGAGTTAGCAGTAAACCCAATTGGTAGCAGTCTGCACCACCCAGATTCACCTGGTAACTGTGGCTGAGCAGTCAGACTTCTCTCAAGATGAGTTAGGCAGTATTTGTACAATACAACAACAATATACACAAGGAATGTCTACACAGTATTGACTACAGACTGCCCACACAGCTCATGGGAGCCCAACGTCACTGTGTACATCACTGTCACTTGGTCACACCCTTTGCAAGCCCATGGAAACGGGAAGCAGGAGGGGTGTGTGTCTCATGAACCCACGCATCTAACCCATACTCAGGACAAGCCTGCATGTGCCCAGCTGGAATACAGTGGATGCCCACGGGAGCCACACAAGGCAACACACTGTCAAATTATTTTTTTAAAAAATCAAAAATCAAAAATCAAAAATGGCCATGTGGGGACCGGGGGGGGGCACCCAGGAGGTCCGAGGACAGGGTGCGCACCAACAGCCACCTGTGTGTATGTTGGGAAAAAAACACCTCCATGGGCTCATGGCCTGCACGGCTATGCCAATGTGGGAGAACTGCTGCCATCACTCTCATGACCCTTGTTAGGGAGAATTATCTGTTTAGGCTGAATTTCCTAACCTAGTGAGTCCCCCAGCAGCTTTGCTGGATTTCTGGAGTTTGTTTTTTTCATCCTGCCAAGAGTGAGACTCTTTTCCTCCCACTCTTGGACATGATTTGTGGTATTTCTTTGAATGTTAATGTGTTCTATGGGTAATGGGGTCTTTTACTCCATAGGGCCTGATGTGTTTTGCTATGTGTGTTACACAGCGCCCTCCGTGCCGTAACACTGGGGTGTCCTAGGTGACCCCCACCATAGACTCCATACCCTGGGACTGACTACTGTCTCCCAGGGCATGTAAAGTCACCATTGGCTTTTCTAGACCTTAATTTACTAACAGAACCAGTACAAACCATCCTATTGTGGACGTACCGGTAGGGGTAATTCGATTACCCCTGGGTCTGTTGTTCGAGGGGGCACTGTCCCGTCCCCCCTCGTCGAGTTTTGGCTGGTGGCAATGGATACTACTTTTTATATTCGACCGTGAACATATTCCTATGCGATTCCTCCCATTGTTCGAGGCTAATACATTTTTCACATTAGTCTCTAACATACCGCTGGTTTATTTGTCTTAAATAAATCCACCGGTTGGTATTTTCTGCCAGAACTCAGTTTTTAAAATGGCATATGTGTTCGCTTCTGTAACTCCGAAACCAAAGGTTGAGCCCTTTGTTCCACTTTTGGCGGGCCTCTGCACAGAAACCCTCCAGAGTGGTGCCATTCTGTCTGGGTACCACAGGGGGTGTGGGAGGGGGTTTAGGCACCCTGGACTGAGTTGCCTTGCCAACTCAAGTCGCACTCTGGTGTGATTGGCCCAAGTGGTGAGCCGCCCCGCTCACCACTTAGCATGTTTGATTGACAGCTAGGCTGAATGAATGGGGGTTTTCTGCATAAAAGCAGGGCTTTTGGGACTGGAACTTCAGAAGTCGCCACAGGACCTAAGAATCCAATGAGGGTAAAGCTGAGCCGACCTGCAACGACGACACCTCCCATGGAGCCCTGCTGAACCGACTCACCACTTCCCAACGACAGAGGAGATCTCCCTGCTGGAGAGTCTTCTTCCCCCTGACTGGTGGGAACAACCAGTCCCTTGCTTTTTCTTCGCTTCCAGGACGACTAGTGGTCGAATTGCCCGTGCTGAGCACCCCGGCAACCGGATAGCCACTAACCACTCTACCACGACCAAAAGGTGGTGCCTTGTGACGGAGCACTCCATGGCTGGTCTCTTCCCTGGTGGTGCAACGATCTTCAACTTTCCTCGACGACGAGATCACCTCATCTTCTGGCAAAGCCCCAACTTGCATCCACCACCAGGAACAACTGCCCCCGCCGGAGCTGTCTCCTCACTTACAAGGTACTGTGTCCGCCTGGCTTCCCTTGTGACGGTTAGCGTGAGGTGTCTTAAATCCTTACCTTTCCACTGGGTCGCCTCCAGAACTTCTTAACTTGTGTTCTAAACTGGTCCAACCTTTCTGTGACATTTTGCTACAAAGACTTGAAGCGCATTTCCACTGTGGTATTCTTTGGGACATACCGCCTTGCCTCTCTCCGAGTGGGCCTGGCCTCTGAACTTTAATCTACAGCAAACCCTGCCTTGTTTGCCTTGCAATTGTTTCGTAAAAGTGTTGGTACTGAGTTGGTTTCCTACCCTGCCTTTTTCTCTCCCTTTTTCTAACGAATATTAGAGTGCCATCTAGGCTAAAGCACTCACCTCTGTTTGCAAATAAGTGGTGTCTTTGAACCTAGACTTGTCGAAATATTGTTAGGGGATTGATATATATTTATAGTGATTGTGATTGGAGTTGTTTGCCATATAAGTGTCAGTGTGTTTTTCATAGATGTGTTTTTAAATAAATAATTATATATCTTTACACCCAAGCTCTGATCCGTGTCTGCTTGTTCTACTGTGTAAATATGCCCTATTCTGTATACTCCAAATACTGCCTAACTCGTCTTGAGAGAAGTCTGACTGCTCAGCCACAGCTACACGGTAAATCTGGGTGGTGCAGACTGCTACCAATTGGGTTTACCTCTAACTCCTGTAGACTTAAACTTTTTGCAGTGGTCCCAGAGGGAACTGCACAGGTTTCTGCCTAACAAGGGGGACATGAGTGGGACATGAGTGGGGCCCTGCTGGCTGGTGCCCTGCACTGCTGGGGGGTGGAGGTGCAGGGGGACATGAGTGGGACATGAGTGAGGGCCTGCTGCCAGGGGCCCTTGACTGCTGGGGGTTCTGGGGGACATGAGTGGGGGCCTGCTGGCAGGTGCCCTGCACTGCTGGGGGGTGGGAGTGCAGGGGGACATGAGTGGGACCTGAGTGGGGGCCTGTTGCCAGGTGCCCCTGACTGCTGGGTGTGGCGGTGCTGGGGGACATGAGTGGGGGCCTGCTGGCAGGTGTCCCTGACTGCTGCGGTGTGGGGGTGGGGGTGCAAGGGGACATGAGTGGGGGCCTGCTGGCAGGTGCCCCTGACTGCTGGGGCATGGGGGTGCTGGGGGACATGAGTGGGGGCCTGCTGGCAGGTGCCTTGCACTGCTGGGGTGTGGGGGTGCAGGGGGACTTGAGTGGGACATGAGTGGGGGCCTGCTGGCAGGGGCACCTGACTGCTGGGGGGTGGGGGTGCTGGGGGACATGAGTGGGGACCTGCTGGCAGGTGCCCCTGACTGCTGGGGGGTGGGGGTGCTGGTGGACATGAGGGGGACATGAGTGGGGGCCTGCTGGAAGGTGCCCTGCACTGCTGAGGGTTGGGGTGCAGGGGGACATGAGTGGGACATGAGTGGGGGCCTGCTGGCAGGGGCTCCTCACTGCTGGGGGGTGGGGGTGCAAGGGGACATGAGTGGGGGGCTGCTGGCAGGTGCCCCTGACTGCTTTGGGGGGATGGTGCAGGGGGACATGAGTGGGACATGATTGGGGGCCTGCTGCCAGGTGCTCCTGACTGCTGGGGGGTGGGGGTGCAGGGGGACATGAGTGGGACATGAGTGGGAGCCTGCTAGCAGGGTCCCCTGACTACTGAGGGGTGGGGCTGCAAGGGGACATGAGTGGGGGCCTGCTGCCAGGTGCCCCTGACTGCTGGGGGGTCGGGGTGCAGGGGGACATGAGTGGGACATGAGTGGGGGCCTGCTGCCAGGGGCCCCTGACTGCTGCGGGGTGGGGGTGCTGGGGGACATGAGTGGGGGCCTGCTGGTAAGTGCCCCTGACTGCTGGGGGGTGGGGGTGCAAGGGGACATGAGTGGGGGCCTGCTGGCAGTTGCCCCGGACTGCTGGGGGGTGGGGGTGCTGGGGGACATGAGAGGGGGCCTGCTGGCAGGTGCCCTGCACTGCTTGGGGGTGGGGGTGCAGGGGGACATGAGTGGGACATGAGTGGGGGCCTGCTGGCAGGGGCCCCTGACTGCTGGGGGTTGGGGGTGCTGGGGGACATTAGTGGGGGCCTGCTGGCAGGTGCCCCTGATTGCTGGGGTGTGGGGGTGCTGGGGGACATGAGTGGGAAATGAGTGGGGGCCTGCTGGAAGGTGCCCTGCACTGCTGGGGAGTGGGGGTGCAGGGGGACATGAGTGGGACATGAGTGGGGGCCTGCTGCCAGGTGCCCCTGACTGCTGTGGGGTGGGGGGGCAGGGGGACATGATTGGGACATTAGCGGGGGCCTGCTGGCAGAGGCCCCTGACTGCGGGGGGTGGGGGTGCAAGGGGACATGAGTGGGGGCCTGCTGGCAGGTGCCCCTGACTGCTGCGGGGTGGGGGTACAAGGGGACATGAGTGGGGGCCTGCTGGCAGGGGCCCCTGACTGCTGGGGGGTGGGGGTGCTGGGGGACATGAGTGGGAGCCTGCTGACAGGTGCCCCTGACTGCTGGGGGGGGGGGTGCAGGGGGACATGAGTGGGACATGAGTGGGGGCCTGCTGGCAGGTGCCCCTGACTGCTGCGGGGTGGGGGTGCAAGGGGACATGAGTGGGTGCCTGCTGGCATGGGCCCCTGACTGCTGGGGGGTGGGGGTGCAGGGGGACATGAGTGGGACATGAGTGGGGGCCTACTGGTAGGGGCCCCTGACTGCTGGGGGTGGGGGAGCAAGGGGAAATGAGTGGGGGCCTGCTGGCAGGGGCCCCTGACTGCTTGGGGGTGGGGGTGCAAGGGGACATGAGTGGGGACCTGCTGGCAGGGGCCCCTGACTGCTGGGGTGTGCTGGTGCAAGGGGACATGAGTGGGGGCCTGCTGGCAGGTGCCCTTGACTTCTGGGGGGTGGAGGTGCAAGGGGACATGAGTGGGGGCCTGCTGGCAGGGGCCCTTGACTGCTGGGGGGTGGGGGTGCAAGTGGACATGAGTGGGGGCCTGCTCGCAGGTGCCCTGCACTGCTGCGGGGTGGGGTGCAGGGGGACATGAGTGTGACATGAGTGGGGGCCTGCTGGCAGGTACCCTGCACTGCTGGGGGGTGGGGGTGCAGGGGGCCATGAGTGGGACATGAGTGGGGGCCTGCTGCCAGGGGCCCCTGACTGCTGGGGAGTGGGGGTGCTGGGTGACATGAGTGGGGGCCTGCTGGCAGGTGCCCCTGACTGCTGGGGGGTGGGGGTGCTGGGGGACATGAGTGGGACATGAGTGGGGGCCTGCTGGCAGGGGCCCCTGAGTGCTGGGGGGTGGGGGTGCTGGGGGATATGAGTGGGGGCCTGCTGGCAGGTGCCCCTGACTGCTGAGGGGTGGGGGTGCAGGGGGACATGAGTGGGGGCCTGCTACCAGGTGCCCCTGACTGATGGGGGGTGGGGGTGCAGGGGGACATGAGTGGGACATGAGTGGGGGCCTGCTGGCAGGGGCCCCTGACTGCTGGGGGGTGGGGTGCAGGGGGACATGAGTTGTTGATCATATTGCAAGGTGATATGTGCCTTGGCTGGGGGGCATGCCCATGGTGGATGGGCTGCTTGCGGGACATGACCAGGGGTGCAGGGTAGTCCCCTGTGGTGTGGGCTGCCTGCAGGGGTCGTGGAGGGGGTAGAGGGGACACCTGGGGGGACCCACACTGCCAATTCACGTGTAGGACTCCCCACACACCCCCAAAATACACGTTCCCCGCTCTGACAGCAAAATCGTGTGTGAAACTTCCCGCACACCCCTGAAATACACGTACCCAGGCCAATCGCGTGTGAAACTTCCCGCGCACCCCAGATTTACACGTACCCCGCTCGCCCAAGGCCAATTGCGTGTGAAACTTCACGCGAACCCCGAAATACACGCATACGCTATTTTTCACACAGCAGGTGTCAGTGTTTGTTGCGTACCCCTTTGCACGTCATTTGTCCTAGAGGGCCACAGTATGGGACATTCATCATGGCTGTATATACGTCCTTTTTGTTAGCGCACATTTTGGCGCACATTTCTTTCATGCATAGGGACGCTACCGCTTGCCTTCATGTGGCGGACGTATTTAGGCCTGTGCGTGTCTTTGCCCGTGCGCTGGTTTGCCCTATTCAATTCCATGAATACGTGTTGTAGACGAGCATGTGGGCGTTCCGCGCACTTGCCTCCTGTACTTCCCCCGTAACGCCCTCATTTTCACGCGTTGTTCCCCATTCTGCGTGTCACGCCCCGTGTAACGCCTACTTTTGTTGTGTGCGCCACGCTATGTGCGCTTTCGCTGTGTGCTTAGCGCACGCGGTTTGAAGACGTGTGCGCCAGCGTGTGTCACGCAGTATTTTGGCACACATCCTGGAATTTCCTTGCGCACAGACTTCCATGAATCGCTGTGCGCGGGTTTCGCTGCAATTTTCGCACTGGCACTGCGATTCGCACACTTTCGCACGCTTGCGCCGAAAATTTCAGCGCACATTATTTGCATGAATCGACCCGTTGATCTGGTATTTCAGCAGATGTGTTTTGAAACTTAGCTATTTCATGTTTGTATGTAGTTATAAGGGGGTTGGTGTTTGTGAGGTTTTCGTGAATGTCTTCTAAAGTTATTGAATTTTCTAAGTAAACTTGAGTTCCAAAATATTTACTTTGGATGTGCTCTATTTCTCATATGCGTTCTTTAGCTGTTCCATGTAGTAGAATGTTATTTGAATTGTGCAGTTTTAGAGCAGGAGTTTTTGCATGATACAGTCTATGCACAAGATTCTGTTTAGCAGAAAGGTGTGTCGCTAACATTTTGATGTGGTGGAAGGTGCGTCTGCAAGCAGTTCATGAAATACAAGCTAATGAATGTCCTCATAGACTAGTGTGGATCCGCACTGGCCAGGAGTCCATGGTTCGTAATGTTTTTATTCTACGTTTGTCTTTTAGTTTCACATATTGATTGAGGAATTGTTGTAAAGTTTTGAAAGATTGTCGGCGTATGTTACATATTGAACTGCTCGTCCGTTTTGTACACTGGACGGTTTGTTTGGGCAAAATTAACATTTGGTTGAATGTTTGTTGGGGAATGTTTTTCTATAAGGTTTTCCTTTGCCATAATGGTCTCCCCTACCATTTCATATCCGCGAACATCATTGTCTATGACAATTGTTTTTTTTATTCTTGTTCATAAGCGTCTTTATTGAAATATAGTTCTGTGCGCCTTGTGTGAATCCATTCACCTTCACAGAGTTTGAAAATGTATCTATATTGACACTGTGCATGTTGAGAAGTACTTTTGTAACTTATTGATTAATTTAGTTAGTGGTTTCATTCTGTTTAAAATGAATATGAACAACTTTCTATTTTTATAAAATTGCTAAGAACTCTTTGGTGGTATTTTTTTAATGAATGTTTTGTATTGCTTTACAGTGGCTACGTTAACATTGGTAGATATAGCCTAAGGTTCATTAGTAGGTCTGTTTTTGTTTGTGCATGTTTTTTTACTTTTAGTTTTTGCATACGGGCCTTCCATTTTTTAATGGTTGCAGGTTTGGTGTTGTTGAGTGAGTTAACTAGTTGTTTTGTTTTATTGTATTCTATAAATTATTTTACAGGTGGGTGACCATATGGTTTTATGCCGCATGGGTGCAGTGACATGATAATGTCCGGGGTAGTCTGCGGTACCGATGGATGTTTGCGGACGCCTTCAGGCGGGAGACACCTGGCGCATTCACAGGGATATCAGCAATCAGGCATGCTGTCCGCGGATTAAATTAAAGTGCGTCATTCGAGACAAGACATGTCCGGACATGGCGTGAATGTCCGCTGGTGCCCTTTTCGTAGGCAGAACTTCCGAACAGTCATGTAGTCTGCAGACTATAATTTTTTTTTTTCAGGTTTACATTTTTATTCCAACATTACAATATACAAACATCATAATTGAGAACATAAATACACTATCTAGGCAAACAATCAACAGTGTATATAAAAAACAATTCTGCAAATGAAAGAAATAGGTAGGAAAGGAAAACAAAAGGGTAAAAGAAAAAAAGTCAGAAACCAAGAAAGGACACAGAACCAAAAAGCAATTGGTAAACCAATGGAACCATCAATGCAAAATCAATGAAATGCTGAACACAAATTACAAGTAATATTTAACACAGAAAGAGCTTTTTCTAGCTACAGAGACAACACATTGTGTACAGAAAATGAAATTTAACCGTAGACCTCAAGGAACCTCTTCTAAATGCCCCAGAATTTCTCAATATTATCTGCATTCTTGTAAATAGCCTTCTCATAAATTGAAACAGTCAAAAGTTCATACACCCATTCATCAATGTTAAATGAACTGTTTGACTTCCATGATCTCAATATCATCCTCTTAGGGATTATACTGGCACGGAGTATCCAAGTGCCTGCCCAAACGAGATATCATCAATCATTGATACATCCCCTAGAATCAGCAAGGTAGCTGAGAGGGGAATCGTAGAACTCAAAACCAGTCCCAATCTCTCACATATGTACTCCCAGAATTTCTTCGTTTTAGGACAAAACCATATCAGATGACTGAGGGAGCCTCTAGCACCACTGCACTTCCAACAGAGTTCAATGTCGATGAGTTGTCTCTTAAACAACCTGACTGGTGGCAAGTAGGACCTAAAGAGCAGTTTTGTGTGCGATGCTCTAAGACCCCAATTCAGATTTACCAATCAGGTATTACCACAGCAGCGCTGCCAACAGACATCATCAATTTCTTCTCCTAACTTCTCTGCCCAGATCACTGGCAGCCTCAAATCTTCCTTCCTGAATGATTTCAGAAATCTGTACATCGTAGCAGCAGGATGAGCAGCACTTCCACACAACTGCAACATAGACCAGGCAATATTCGGTTCCAACAAATCATCACCACCAAAGCAAGCATTGACAATGCCTTTCAATTTTCTGTACTCAGAAAATGAACATCCAGCCATATCGTGAGTTCGACACAGCTGTGCGCACAGGATCCAATTTCCTTCATCTATTAGATCACAGAGGTACTTTATTCCTGCAGAGTAATAAACAAGATATTTATAGTATAAGCATTTATTTATGAAATGGATGAGGTATGGGAATGGGAAAGATAAATGGAAGAATTTGGAATTTCTAAAAAGACATAAGGATTTAAGAAACTGTGCTATTGTCAGCCCTTGAACATATTGCACTCAGAGACCAGTCAAGATGGAGGGAATAATCCCACAATTGTACACTTTTGCCTAACATAGTTCTATAGGGATGTATATATTATGGAGGGAATAATTGTACACTTTTGCCTAACATAGTTCTATAAGGATTTATATATTTGAGTGACACTATGGGTTGCCATCATTGTGGTCATAGGCTGCCCAACCAGGGATGGGGGGGTGAAGTTAAGGTGGCCTTAGCTGTTTCGATAAGTTCTCACCTTAATGTCCCTATAACTAAAGGTTTTCCCTTGAATTTCAAAGGTTTTGTTACAATGTATTGCTCACCTTACTGTCCCTGCAAATAAAGTGTTTTCCTTGAAAATGTATATTCAGTGAAAAACATTGTTAAAGGGATGTTATGGTTAAGTTACACTAATGAAAAGATCCTATGAAATTCAGTACAAAAACGTTGTTATAGGGACATTATATTTAAGTTGCAATAATAAATACCTATGAAATTCACTGAAACAAACATTGTGTAAGGATATGTTTGCAAGGTAAAAATCGAAAAACCAATTAAATTCAATTAAATTCTACAGTTATTGTAAGCAATGCAACCGAACTTGCACCTAGGACATCAAAGATGACATCACAAATGGCACCATTGATGACATCAACTCAATAATAGTTAGCATTGTCTGCTAAATAATAGTGGTAGGCGTTTATTGCTGTCTCATACTTTGTGTTACACTATTCAAAGCTGTGTTACTTTATTCTAGTGAGTGAACATATTTACCAACCCAAATAGCATTGTGCAATATATGTTGAACAATGTGTGTAAATAGTTTGCACATCCATTCATACATGCAGATATGTTTGCTTCGTGTACTTGTCCTTTCTTTAATGGGATTATTTTTTTTCTATCAACAATTTCCAGACTTGTTGGATGTTATGTTTCTATTAAGGATAGAGAGTCATGCTTGACAAAGTACGCTTCTGTACTATTTCCTTGGTTCATTCTTTTTTAAAGTGTTCTACGTCTGCCTCTGTCCGTTTTCTAACAGCAACGATTCAGCTTAGTGAAAACAATGAAAACATAGCATTTTCTATTTATTATAACAATATTATATTAGATGAAAAAATATAGATACATGGAAGACATTCCAAATGTTCTGTCTAACAATTCACATGACGTAACTCTACAGAAGCAGAAGACTCATATGTGTTAAATCGTGCAGTAATGTAATATAAGATTAAATGATCAATGATACTGTTCATCTTTAAACCTATTGACAACCACTTCTAGGTATTGCACAGAGGGAAACAGTTAATTTTGCATTTACATGCGCACAGAACCCCTCATTACAACGTTTTTCATTTGCACTCTTTTTGCACTTGGCAATGCAAATTGTGTAAATGTTGCCATCTTTTCATGGCAATCACCATTAACAATTCATTCCTATGCAATCCTCCCGCTTTTAGTTAGTTTAAAAGACAGCCACAGTCCAAAGGAAATAAATGCTGTTTTGCCAGAATGAAAACATCCTGCTAGCTTAAAATGCATGGCGTAGCTCATGGGAATGGCAGGAACTGAAATTACAATCTGTGTCCCAAGTTCACAAAACAAAGCAATGAATGTATGAATTAGAGAAAAATGGAAAAGTTGTATGCTTGCCTATTACAAATGCAATCATGTAGGGAATGAAGAGAGGGGGAAAGGTGAGTAACAACGTTTTGGAGCATGGCACAAGTACATACTTAGCTGCTAAGCAAGAATGATAAAAGTATATTGTGTGACATGAAAGCCCAGCTCAATTACCATCTTTTTTTATATGTCTCTGCATCATTTCCAAATGTGAAGAATCGCATTTTGAAGTTCATCAATCTGATCAAATAATTAATAATTAATAATGTCTTCACAAAGTGGTTATATATATATATATATGTGTATATATATATATATATATATATTATATATAACCTGTTTGAGCGAGTGTGTGCACACAGGCAAAAAAGAGTTGCAGTCCCAGTCAGTCTCTTCTACAACAGCAACAGAAAATCCTCCAGTTTGATAGACACCAGCATCCACGGTATTGGTTTAAAAGCTTGTTTCATTTCAATATTAAGATTAAAATATCTTGTCTAGCTCCACGGGTATTACAGGGAGTTGGCAGCAACAAAAAAAACATGTTTCGCAACAGCTGGTTCCTGGGTCACTAAAAAAACGTTGTTAAAGGGATGTTATGGTTAAATTGCACTAATAAAAACCCATGCAATTCAGTGAAAAAACGTTGTTAAAGGAACGTTATCGTCACAAGTAAAACTGAAAATCCCTTGAGATTCACCAGTCATAGTACGTTAAGCAACCATAACTCACGCGACCTCCGTGCACTGCTAAGACTAACACCCAGGACATCAAAGATGACATCACAAATGTCATTGACAACATCACATATCTGGCCCACATCTTTTTGTTCCCTGACATATTCAGGCCACGTGATTTTCTTCACTGATAGAGACACTTTTACAAATTAAAAAGTGTTACATATGTACACATTAACGTGCTTGTATGTTGTGTAGGCACTTTCCTTAGGATTTGGCCTCAGTTCATGGTACCCATACATGGCGAAATAAGCAAGCCTCAAACACACAAATCATTTGTGTACTTCATGATAAAGTCTAATGTAACTGTCATTATTTGGTGGTGTTGTTTATTTCCTCCTTACTTAAGTTTCCTTGTATGTGCCTTAGATTTGTATTCATTGTTGGTCTTGAGGTGTACTGTTTGTACTAATGCAAGTATGTAGTAAGTCTTCAATTATTAGCTGTCAGCTATTTATTCCATCGTTATCATTACTGAAAACTCTGACAGGGTACCATTCATTATTTTACCATCCAAAATTATTAAATAAAACATATTGTATTTCTATAGTTCATACTGCAGCCATTGCCTATGTATATGTATGATTAGGGTCCTCTTTTAACAACAACACTTCAATATTTTGTTTTGTTGAGATGAGTATATTCTTTAATACTTTAAGTAGTTCATGATGGATCTCCAGGTCACCCCTCACATCTTGCTACTAACATTATAAACACAACCCCTGTTAGAGACTGTTTATCACAATTAATTTCAGATTTGATGTCATTGGTGATGTCATACATGACATTTGTGATGTCATCGTTGATGTCCTGGGTGTTAATCTTAGCAGTGCACAAAGGTGGAGCAAGTTATGGTAGCTTAGCGTACCATAACTGGCACATTTCAAGGGTTATTTGGTTTGCCTTCTAACCAAAACATCACTTTGCCAAAGTTTTTTCAGTGAATTTCATGGGTTTTTGTTAGTGCAACTTAACCATAACGTCCTTTTAGCAACGTTTTTTCAGTGAATTTCATTGGTTTTTGTTAGTGCAACTTAACCATAACGTCCCTTCAATAAACTTTTTTCAGGGAATTTCATAGGTTTTTAGTAGTGCCTCTTTAATCTGCTACAAGTTTGTTATATTATACGCCCCCCAATATGTCAGATATGGAGTTCACAGGCAGCGCAATAGTCTGTGGATGGCTCAGAATCATAGGGGAGAACCAAAAAAGATGTACCCAGCATCCAACATGCATATATATCTTTTCGTACAAGCACTTACATAAAAGATTTTATCACACATTACAATGGAATGCACCAATCACAAACCATAATCTCCTCACTACAACTCTGCATACAGATTGAGAAACACCAGGTGCTTATTGGACAACACATTCTCACTAAATAGTACATGCATTGTATTTATTTCCCTATTATTAGCTTTCATTATATAAACATGTGTTGTCAAATCAGGCGCTAGAGCACCGGCACGAGAACCCATGCGGTCTGTGGCAGTGAGTATGAATACAGTGGAAGAACGCCACACACGTTACTTTGTAGCTGCAGTTTGTAGTCTTTCATGTTAGATCAAGTGCTTTTAAATTTACGAGTTTAGCATTTTTGATTTTAGCATTGTATTTGGTGAATTGTTTTAGTAACACAAAGGCAGTAATTTTGATTTTAGTTTACAAGGCAGATAAATTGTGCTTTTAATTGCTGCTTTGCAATACATTAGAGAAAACAGCCTGCCTAAGGCTCACGTTATAGTATAGTTAGCCCCTTATGGATCAGAGAGCGCTGCTTCCATTGGAAGCATTGGGTAGCAGACGCTCCACAAGAAACTACACCACCCAGACTGCTTGTAGTTTTCGCGCCGCTCAAATTTGCAAATCAGGAAGGCAGAGAAGGAACAGCAGAGGTACGGGCGTCTTTCCTTCTAACTTATACCAGATCCTGGAAGGTCATTCATGGACATTATGGAGGTATTAGAGGCTATTAAAATTACCACGGCCAAACTGGATAACTTTGGCTACACTTAGCTCATATGAGCAGCCAGCAATGCTTCTGGCAACCCTGTTTAGCACAGATAAACCGATCTGCCTACTTACACCTCTGGAACCCAACCAGGCCTGTGGGGTTGCTTTTAGGGCCCACAGGGAGGTTGAGCTAGGGAAAAGGGAAACAGCAAGTATACAAATATAAACAGTATTCACGACGGACAAACAAATTACCCCCCCAACACTGTTGGGAGCCGGCCATGCCTGTTTGGTTGATTTTAAGGCCCACTGGGAGGTTGAGCCAGAGAAAAGGGAAATGGGCAGCATGCAAAAACAAACTGTATTGAGGGCGGACAATCACATTAGCCCCCCAACACTCTTGGGACCTGACCACGCCTGTAAGGTTGCTTTTAAGGCCCACAGGAAGGTCGAGTCAGAGAAAAAGGAAACAGGCTGCATGCAAACACAAACTGTATTCAGGACGGACAACCAAATTAGCCCCACAACACTCATGAGACCCGACCATGCCTGTGAGGTCACTTTTAAGGCCAACAGGGTGGTCGAGCCAGATTTAAGGGAAAGAGAACCAGGGACAGCACACAATGGATTGTACTGCTAGACAGCACCACATCAGTTCATGGTACATTGATCAGCTAGGTACCCAACTCAGGAAAACGATAATGACACATCAGAAAGTGAGACCAGGTCAAATATCACCAACAACAACTTGAGGAAAAAAGATTAGCAATCTACATCTACCTTGACAACAATGCTACTAAATACTAGATCCCTCATTAAGCATGCTGTAGAAATGTCATCTCATATACAGGAAGATGGCCTGGATCTCTGTGCATTGACTGAAACATGGCCATCCCGGAGGGATACAATATATTGCGCCAAGACAGAAAGGAGGGTAGAGGAGGAAGGGTTGCCCTTATTTTTAAATCACAATTAAAGTTATGGGAGACAAAGGTAGAAGAGATATCAGATGCAGAGCTAATGTTACTAAACATTGGCATTAGTGGATAAACAACCCTTAACATAATATTAATTTACAGAGCACCAACCGTAGCAACGGACTTCCCCTACCAATTGTGTAATCACATCCTACCATTGCTAAAACCGAATACTACACTATTAATATAAGGCAATCTCATTTACTGGATGGGTGATATTTCAGACACCACAGCGTTGAGTTTGCAAGGTTTTCATCAAATAGTTACAGTCCCGACACATATAAAGGGACACACATTGGCTTGGGTGGCGACCCACAATGTTAACATATCCACAACAGAAGTTAAATCATGCTCCTGGTAAGACCATGCATGCACATAATTCCAGATCTGCAATGAGCATTTTTATAAAGAAAAGCAATCAGAGCAGGATTAATATCTTAGTTAAGAACATGAAAAAACTAACCTTAGATAGTCTAAAACCTTGGATTATACACTTATCAGCTGAAGTCGGGGAGATGGATAACCCACATGAGATGTCCTTTCTCAATGCATTTAAGGAAATGGCTGAAGTTGTAGAGCCATTAAAGAAAAAACATTGCCTTGAAGTATGCAAAAATAATAGATGGTTTAATGCACGCACCCAAGAACTGAAAACTATAAAAACAAAACACTTCTATGAATAGAGGAAGAAGCAGGATACCCAGAGTCTAGAAGTAACACAAAGGCCACAAGGACGTATAGAAATGCCATTCTACAAGCAAAGAAAGATATGTTTAATGATAGAATCGCAAAAGCCATGTCTAATAGTAAAGAACTGTTCAAAATCTTAAGAGAACAGGGATGCCCCAAGGTACCCGAGGAAGAACCACTAGTAAAGGACACGGAATGGTGTACATTGATCCAAATGGCTATGACAGATAAACTAGAAAGAAATTAAAAAGGTATCAAGGAAAAAATGTTATTTTGAATAAATCAACAGACAGTGATCATAAGGAAATAATCAACAAACATAATATACAGCAAGAATTTAGCTTTTCAATTATGACAGAAGCAGAGTTGGCAAATGTCATCAGACAATTAGAAATCACTAGCTGCAAGGGAGATCCCTGCTCTGCTATTATTATCAAAGAGTGTACAGATACGTTAATAGTGGCACTAACAAAATGTGTGAATACCTCTTTCACACACAGTCAAGTACCAACTGATCTGAAGAAAGCGTGGATAACACTGCTTCTTAAAAAATCGGATTCATGCTGCCACACTCCAATTAATTAAAGACCAATTACAAACACTTAATTCCTACTGAAGATATTCGACAGAGTGGTGTATAACCAAGTATCCTCCCACTTGATCGACCATCAGATCTTAAATAAATATCAATCAGGTTTCAGAGAACATCATGGAACAGAGAAAGCTTTTCTTAACTTAACATTGAAACTTCTACAATCCATTGATGTAGGTGAAACATCTCTATTAATGGATCTAGATCTTTCTGTGTCCTTTGATTTAGTGGATCACACTAAATTGGTCAAGAGGCTGAGAGAGGTCACTGCTTTTTCAGAGCAGGCCACACAATGGATGGCATGATTTCTGACCGAAAGGCAGGGGAGTGTTGCCAGCCGGGAAGCCGAAGCCAATCCGGTAATCTTAGCCTATGGTGTACCACAGGGAGCATGTGTGTCCAGATCAATATATAACGTCTTCTTGGTTCCCTTCTTTAACATGTTGGAATGTAAAGGCATCTTCTTTTCTAACTATGCAGATGACACACAGTGTATCATACCACCTACAGGATGTCATAGTACTCATGAAATCCAGATCAAGAAAGTATACGATTGAATCCAGATTTGGATGGCAAAGAATGGGTTTGCATTGATTAATGCAACAACATAACTCATGGTTATTGGAAAATCAAGAAACTGTCCAAGTTGGGACCCTAGTCAATAGCTTTAATATTGCATACAGCAAACTCAAGGTGCTAAAGAAAATCAAAATCTTGTGCATCACACTAGATCAGAATTTAAGCATGGGACCACAAGTAAGTAGCCTGGTCTCTACTTCCACCTTTTACCTAAAACTACTTGCCAATCTCCAACCACTAATATCAGAAAACCATGCAGAGACAATAGCCTAAACCATAATAGGAGCAAAGATTGACTACTGTTGCAGCTTACTCATTGGTACCCCACAATCTGAGAGTAATCGATTACAGGTAATCTAGAACAGCGCAGCAAGGGCTGTGAAGGGACTGAGGTGGTGAGAACATGTGTCTTAGGCGAGACGCAGCCTACTCTGGCTCCCAATAAATGCAAGAATACAGTTCAGACTGTTATTAATCATGCAGAAATGCTGTGGAGGGCACATGCCAATATACTTGATGGAAGAGATAGTGGAGAAACAGAGCCAGAGGGCTCTGAGATCTAACAACTCCCACTTGTTAAGAACGCAGAAATGTAAAACCAGCAAAGCTCTCAAAGAAACTTTCAGCAAAGCTGTGCCTATAGCCTGGAATATTCTGCCTCTGGATATATGAGAAGAAAACTCTACAGCTATATTTAAAAATTAATTGAAAACATACCTATTCCACTAAATAGCAGAAGTTACCCAAAGATACCACTCACCCAACATAGAAGGACCTTTAGCTGTAATGCACTCTCTGTTGTTGTTTACGTCTCATTCTGTCTGCTCCCGCAAGCCCTCGGGTACCTGGAGCGTGTTATAAAATAAAGTAAAGTAAAGTAAAGTAAAGTAAAGTAAGACAGAATCCCTTTTTTTCTCACAGAAATGACAAGCACACTTGAATGGTTAGAGGAGAACTTCCCAAAAGAAGAAAGAGTGACGAAAACATCTCTAATGGTATACAATACATATTTTAATGTAAACAAACTAAGTCATTTGTACACACATTACTAAAATAATAATTTCTGGTTTTCTTACAGTACACAGTTTCCATGAAGAAACCACTCCCCAGTTGCATTATACCCAATCCCCAGAATCACAAACAGAAGTCCTATCTCCAACTGTAAATAATCAAATCATGAATGTATTCCCTATCACCAACAAATTAGATGAACATATTCCCTATCACTGTCCTTCTTGCACCTGACCCCCTTGTCCCGAGCAATCATCCCAAGCAATTCTGAACATTTCAATGAAAGACACTTTGATGAAACCTCACTCCCTTCATAATTATTGTACACAAGTTCCTGATTCTCCCATGTATGTTTCCCATTCCGATACCTCATCCCTTTCTTGAATAGATAAATGTTTTGTACTATAAGTGTTTTGTTTACTGTCGTGTAATGTTTCCTTTTTTTTAAAATCTGCATAATGGGTCCGTGGAAACTATGGCTGTCCAGGGTGTCTGCACTCAAAATAGAGGTGCCCCCAGGCAGGTGCTATGTCTGGACATGATCGGTTTCAATTGATGCACTTTTAATGATCCGTGGACACTGCGCCTGTACTGCAGGCACCCAGTGTGTGTGCCCTGTCATTTCTGTTCACAGGTTGTCCGAGAACAGCCATCAGGGCCGCGGACATCATCATGTGACCGCACCCGTGTAGCATGACGGTGGTGTCCACGAATGGTGTCCGTGGCCATGGACAGTTTAAAAGTGCTTTCCCAGTCAATGTAGGGTGTTTCAAGCAGACGTTTTACCCTTGCACAGCTCCCAGACCCATCCTACGTTGATCTGGCAATTTATTACAAGTTTTCTAGGCCTTTTTGCAACTCAGTAGTCCACGGACAGCATGTCTGTCCTCGGAAGGTTCCTCAGAAGGGACCCACCCATTACCTTTCCTCATTCTCAATCTGGCTTTCGAGAAGAGAGCATTTGGGAAACACCTGCTCTGAAAGATTTGTGAAAACCTGCTGCAATGACATCTACTATGGCCATCGCTGATTCCCAACCACTCCCACCCCCACCACGAACACCACCACCATCATCATCTGGAGGACCTGGAGAGGGGAACAGGTGTGATGGTGTAGAGGAGGATCAAGACGAAGATCAAGATGTGGTAGTGGAATTGCCTACCTCCAGCACCTGAAGTGAGTCCTGAGTGTGGCGGTTCTTCAAGACCCTGGATGGGGTCCGGAAGGCACATGCTGGCCATGTTGAATGCATTGAGTGTGAATTAAAACTCAGTCGCGAACAACAGGGGCACTACTCCTTCTGGACTACATCAACGCACCGCCAAGTCCGTTCTAACCACCGGGATACACTGAGAAAGGCTGTTCTTTTCTATGGGAGGAGAATACTATCTTCCTCTGTCCCATCTTCTCCACCCACTCATGCCAGCACACAGGGTACTCCTGTGGGGAAGAGGATCCCACCGGCCACCTCACAGTCCATATGGGATGCTGTAGATCCTTACCTTTCAAGAGTCACAGTGTGCTGCATATGCTGCAACACACCGCTCTGCAGGGGGGAACAGTTTTGCAGTGCTTCTAAGGCAGTTGTCAAAGAGCAAGAGAAACAGTGCCCCTACCTTCCCCTGTCCACCTGCCCCTCCATCTCTGCGGTTGGTGCCCCTTCCCTCCCTTCTCTTCCCCACCTTAACTTCCCTCTCCTGCATAAAAAAATGAAAAAGGCAAACAAAAAATATTTTTTAAAAAACCCAAAAAACCAGTTCCTTTAGGAGCTTCCTTTGACAGTTAAAAAATAGAAGTGCGAACAAAAGTCACAGGCCCCTGTGCGCCATGCATAGTCAGCGGACAGTGAGGTAGTCCAGGGACATCTAAAAATGTCAAGGGGTGGAACAATTGAAATCATTTTAATTGTTTTGCATTCAAAAAGTGTGGCTCTAAAAGAACCTTTTTGTGTTTTGGCTTTTATATATATTTTTTTTATTTGTGGTTTTACAAACTGAACTAAGAAAACATTTTACTGAATTTGATTATTTATTCTCACTTCCACAAAAATCTGATTACCCACATCAGTTAAAAGCACTGGCCATATCAAATTGAATGTTCTCATTATAAAATGATGTCATGCCAACATCTCGAACAAAAGCACACACTGCATTATTGATGTTGCGCCTCGCCTTTTCCATTTGCGGGCCAAAAGGCCTGGAACGCATCCACATCTGTCTCTGAGCAATGCGTGAAAAAATAATTTTTGAATTAGGGAACATTTCCTTCAACTTTTTCATTGTGGCCTTCATTGAAGACTGCACTGAAATTCCAGTCACATTCCCCAAACTGTTCCTGCGACAAAGAAGGATTATTTTGTCTGGATGTTTCAATGGAACCATATTTGTACAAAATGGGAGCAAGTCCACCCACTTCATGCCTCACACTCCAAACCAGAACACTTCCAATTCTAGGAATCCAAGATCTTTTGCTATTCCACAATGGTCAGCATACACCTTCAATCAGTGGACCCAAGAGAACCCCACAATCCAAACACTCTGCCTGCAGAAAGACTTTGCCATGGCCATTTTCAATCCTCTCACAACTCCTACAAACAAAACCCCTGCTACCCTCTTTTCCTGTTTACGACACCCAGGAAAACTGATTGGCTGATCCTCCGATGTCTGCAGACAGCCACGACTGTCCACAGTCCCTTCAGTTCCCTTTCCATGCCAGGCAACCTTAAAAACCTGAATGTGGCATGTGCCATCTGCGTACTACCATGGTGACTGCGGACAGATTGTCCAATTGAATGGGGTGGGGAGGTTAACACTAAATTTAAACAATTTATTATACATTGGTGGCTCTTAAAACAGCCTTTTTTCAAGGTTTTTATGTTTTGCTTTTCTGATTTCAATTTCCTAAAACTACTTACAAATGTTTTGATATGCACTGTACATCTTATTCACATACACTTTCTCAGTGCATATTGAATATTTACAAGAAACATCTGATTCCCATAATCAGTAAAATTCACTCCATCACTCCGAAAATTGTTTGCACCATGCCCACACCATTAAAAAAGGACATACTCCTTCATTTAAAAAACTGCCTACCTGTGTTCTAATTGTGCAGAAAACAAAACTGGGCATCTTCACACTTCCCTTGGATGTATTTCTGAAAAATAACTGTTAGGGAGAATTCTCCAGATTGGCAAATTTCCCTTAACTTCTGAGTCCCTCAGCAGCTTTGCTGGATTTCTAGGATTTTTTTTTTCACCTGGTAAGAGTGTGAGCCCTTTTTCCCCACTGTTACATGTTTTTTGCTGTGTGTGTTTAACATTTTCTTGTGTTCATAGCCTGTGGAGCCTCACCTACTACATAGGCATGACCTTTTTACTGCGTGTTACACAGCACCTTCAGTGCAATGACACAAGGTTGTCTTTTAGACTTCCCAACTCAGACTCCATTTTCTGGGACTGACTACGGTCTCCCAGAGCATGTAAAATTGCCATTGACTTTATTAGTCTTTTTAAAATCTTCCACAGACCCAGTGCAAACTATCATACATAGAGTACTGGAAAGGGTTAATAATTATCCCTTTTTGTCTGTTTTCTATTAGAGCATTGTTCTGCTCCCTTTTCATCAAGACCTGGCTGGTGGCAGTGGTAATTACCATATTTTTCTTACCACAGTTGTTGTAAATAACCTTGGTATTGTTTTAGACTATCTTGGTAGCCTCGAACTTGAACCCGCTAGACCATAAATGTTTTATATGGTTCCCGCCGGGTTTATTCGCCATTTCTTTTTGAAAATGTCTTTCTTGTGTTTTACGCTGCACGCCAAACCAGGATTGCTCCCTTTGTTTGCCGTCCTTTCGCGGGATTCTACGCAGAAGTCCTCCTTAGGTGCCTGAATGTCTGGGTAGGCAGGATGAGAGGTTTTAGGACCCCTGCCATGGGTTCCCTTGTTAACCCAAGTCGCACTCATGTTTAATTGGCTAGGTGACTGTCCCACCAGGACAGTCACCTTGCTGTGTGGTTTACAACCAGGCTGTGTGAATGGGGGAAAACTGCATAAAAAGCTGGGTCTGGAAAGGCAGAGTCACCACTGGAAGAAAGAACCGATCAGGAGCTGACAGGAGAGGACCCCTACAACGACTGAACTGCCCATTGAAGCCCTGTTGCATGTCCGGATCTTCAGACTCCAATGACAGAGAAGAGACAACAGGAATCTTCTTCCTCTGAGCTGGTTGGACCAACCAGTTTGCCCGTAACTGCAAGCCAGGACTCCCTCCTCTGGTCGAATTTGCTGTACAGAGCTACAGTGAGCGGGTAGCCAGGAAAGTCGGACCCTGCTTGGTTTTTAAGGAGCACACCTTTTATTCATTGCTTTGCTCTGCTGCTGGTTTCTTCCCTGGGTAGTGCAGTACCCTCCAGTCTTCCTACTTCATGTCAGTCCGACAGTCACTTCAGGAACCGTGAGCCCGCAGGACCTGTTAGGAATGTCCACCTCAGCTACCGCTTCTCCATTTGAAGGTACTGTGCAAATCCAGTTGTTCGTTTCGTCCACCCACGGTGAAGGTGTTTGAAGCCTTTTGCCAATCCTAGGGCTTGTCCTTCTCTACTCGTTAAACTAACTTTTCTATCGACCAACTTCGTCCAGAACTCTTGACAAAGACTTAACCGCAAACTACCCTGAACTGTGCGATCTTGAGCAAAAGACTTTTGTCCTACTGACTTTGGCCCTAAGCCTTTTTGCTTTGATTCCATCACTGTAGTTCCTCTTTCTAGATTGCCCTGCTTACTTACCTGTTGGTGCTGTTCAATTTTGGTTAACCTTGTCTTTTCCCCTCTTTTTAATTGCTGGAGTTCCATTTTGCTCACACTTCATTTTGAGCTTAACTTGTCCAGAATTTTTTGGGAGTGGTGTGGTGTATTAAGAGTGTGATTTTTAAACTGATTTACTATAGTGAAATATTTTACAACTGATGTGTAAATAAATGTATATTCTTTTACTCAGAAACCCTGAGTCAGTGTTTGTTAGAATCATAGTAATTTTTGTCCTTTGTGTAACTATTGATACTGCCCACTTGCTCTTGAGATAAGTCTGGCTGCTCAGCCATCTCTACCACTTTTCTGTGTAGTACAGGCTTCTAACAAAGGTGAATTTGTTCTGTCACTTGTAGTCTTAATTGTGTGTGGTGTTCCCAAAGGGTACTGCAAATAATTCTGCCTAACCTTTGCAAATGGATATAGTTCCATTAAGTCTTGGAACATATCTTTAATGCAACCTGCAAATACAGTCAAGAAACGTACCCCAAACAATTTCCTCCACAATGAACAACAATAATATGTGGATATTGAAAGTGAGCCATAGTCTTACAAAATGATAGTAAACTCATGCAGTTTAGCCCTGACACTGTATACCATCAAACCTCCTCTCCCTCCAAACCAATAGTACCAGAGAACTCAGTCTACCTTTTCAGATTATTCACCCAGCAATCTCCCACCATCCACAAAGTGAGCTTTTTTTTAGCACTAGCCACATCCATCTTCCCAAAACACAACAATGAAAACGCCTACTTCTGTCAGGCTGAGATTCTGATCTTGCGTCTGCGGAAGCTGCTGAACCCCCAGACAATCCACCTAAAATGTAGCACTCAGAGCTCCAAATTATTTTTCAGCTCAGTTTACCACACTTCTAGGAGAAAGGGGGAAAAGTGGATAAAATAACAAACACCAGGCTGGATGCTATTGACTAGCTGGTTCCTCACCTGTAGTTGAGACAAAAGCATATACAACACCACAATTACTGATTGAGTCACTGACCTTATAAACTATATCCTTTACTAAATAGTTTAAAAGACCATACCTGATACTTCTCCTGAAAATGCCCTGAGAAGTGATTTAGTAGATAAGACTTCCTTAGTAGTTGCCAGGAAAACTTAAGGATCAATCAGCCTTCATAGAAAGGTCCTTGAATGATTTAACAGACTTTTCCTGTAACTTCTTAATCTCCTTTTAACTTTTACAAACTTTTTAAGTTCAAGATGAAGTAGGGAAGTTCCAACGAAATCCAATCTGGTAAAGTTTTTTGTAGGCTAGATTAGTCTCTTAATGATGAAGAGCTTGAAACTTGCGAAGGGAATTCATGTAGTAAAATTCACGCTTGCGCACTAAAATTCCACGTAGCAAAAAACACGCACACACGCTTTAAGTCCAGTAGCAGTAAACACGTACACGCGCTATAGATCCACATAGCAGAAAACACGTACACGCGCTTAAATTCCACGTAGCAGAAAACACGCACACGCGCTTTAGTTCCAGTAGCAGTAAACACATACACGCGCTATAGATCCACGTAGCAGAAAATACGAACACGTGCTTAAATTCCACGTAGCAGAAAACATGCACACACGCTTTAGTTCCAGTAGCAGTAAACACGTACACGCACTGTTGATCTATGTTGCAAAGTTCTCGCACACGCGCAATTAATTCCCGTAGCAAACACGCGCACACGCGCTGTTGCTTTATTTAACGGCTCAAACACGCGCTAGCTCTGAAAAGTCACATAGCTTATGAAAACATGACCGCGCATTACAGTTTTGCGTGGATAAGATGAACTTGCTTGCGCTTGTGAACCTTTTCAATTAAATTAACCTTTTACAAAAATTACATAAGACTAAGATAGTTCTGTATTTAAGTTTTCTTCCACTTAAAAATTACTAGAAAGCACTTATCTCATGAATGAGTCTTAGAAAAGTTCTTCTCACTGATAATGGAATCTTCTCACACCTGTCCTGTGTCCAAAATGAAATCCAAACTCATTTTCAGTTTATTACTCAAAGAAGCCGCTCGACCGCTTGAAACCCCTGATCAAATTAAGCAGGAGCAGCTTTTCACACAACCTCTCAGCTGGGCTTCGACGATGAAAGGCAGTTTAGAATGTTCACTGTCCTTCCTATAAACAATCACCAGCCAATCAAAACTTAGGATGAGCACTTCCATCTTGGCTTAGGGCCTTTTCCAAAGGCTGCAATTAAGGTTAAGGCTAAATTGTCTGTATCACAAATAAAACCAATCATAACACACCAAAAACCTTCCTCACTACATATGTGCCACACCTGACCCAATGTATGTAAAAATAAGTCAATGTATGTTACCCCTGACCTAAGAGCATGTCAATGTATGTAACACCTGACCCAATGCAACACCTGACCCAATGTAAGTAAGAATGTGTCAACCTGACAGTTACCCTCTCTTCCTGTAAACCACAACCAGAACACCACATTAACTAATGCTCACAGTTCCCTTTCCATGGCAGGCATCCTTGAAAGACCCGGATGTGGCACTTGATGTCCACGGACACCGCAGTAGGCTGCGGACATCACAGCAACTTAAACGGGTGGATGGAAAATTAAAAACAATTTAAGTTGTTTAATCTTAAGTGGTGGCTCTGAAAAGAACCTTTTTGCAGGGTTTGCTAAAGAATACCTTTGTTTCCTTTTCTTTGCTTTTATGTTCAGTACTACTGTACACTCTACATCTTCCTTTACAATTTCCTTACAGAACGTCTTCAATGTATTCCTAAAATTGTAAAGGAAAATTACATTTCCGACATCTGTGAATGACTCCATCTTGACAAAAGATTATATTATCATTTTCAAAAGATAACATTCCTGCAGCACATAAAAAAGCAGACACACCTTTATTGAAAAGCTGCCTTGATTCTTCAATTGGTGGACTGAAATAGTTTGTTGGACATCTCCATGTTTGCTTCTGACTTATTTCCGAAAACATTATCTGAGCAGCAGGAAACAGTTGCATTAAGCTTTTAAAGAAATCCTTCTGCGCAACTTGCAAAAACACTGGAGTCACAAACCCCAAACTGTCCCCTCCACAATGCACAATCACAATGTCTGGACACTTAAAGTGAGCCATACTCTTACAGAATGAACGCTTGCCCAGATTAAGCCACAAACTGCATGCTAGAAAACCTTCACTTCTGCCAATCAAATATGTCCAAGGATGCCATGATTTTCAGCATGCACCTTCAATGAATGAATTGAAGTGTCCCCCAGAATCCACAAAGTCTGCCTTCTCAAACTAATAGCCATAGCCATTGTCACTGCTCTCAAAACTCCTGCAAACAAAACCCTCTCTTCCTGTGCACCACACCCAGCAAAACCATATTGGCTAATCGTTACAGTCCCCTTTCCATGGCAGGCATCCTCAAAAGATCTGAATGTGGCATGTGCTCTCTGCGGGCTATCATGGTGTCCGAGGACCCTGTAGCACAGGGCAGCCCTTCTACCCTTTCCACTTTCATGTAGTCAACACTCCCTCATTGGCTGCTTTCAAACAGTCACACATCCATCCACCAATCAAATCCAACCTCTACACCTAATACAGTCATCTCACTTCAACTGTTCAGATGTACACTTGAACTCTCAGGGTACATATCTCCCGTTAATGCAAGACATCTGCATCAAAACCTACTTGGCAACTGTCCAAGATTTCTATTTCCAGATTCATCAAGATCTGCACCTAACAGAATATAATGCAGGTATGCTTATATAAAAAAAAAAAATCTTCAATTCTTTCACAAATATATATATATATATTCAGTGAAAACACTTTGTCAAAGGGACGTTATGGTTCCAAGTAAAACCGAAAAACCCTTGAAATTCACCAGTTATGGTAAGCTAAGCAACCATAACTCGCGCCACCACGTGCACTGCTAAGACTAACACCCAGGACATCAAAGATGACATCACAAATGTCATTGATGACATCACTGATGACATCACATGTGTATGTACTTTTCAAGAAATATGTGTACAAGGGATTCTTATTATAATGTTGCAAAACACGTTTCAAGGATCATTACAATAAATATCATACCCTAATTAGTGCATTGAACGATGCATTGATATAAATAGCATTCTATTATGGGGTTCTATCTAGTATACTAAGCTACTCATACAGATACATAACATTGGGTGCAGCGTACAAGATGAAGGTATAATATTCGTAATGTTAATATGTTGAATAATGAAATGATAATTGTTTTTTTAATAGATTTTTGTGTACTGTGAAATATGTAATAAGTAGCTAATAAAACACATGTATTACATAATTGCATTACTATAGACAAAACACAAAGACACAAGAACACATACCAATATGGGAATATACAGGGAAAGTGAAGTCAGCAAAAAAGCACAAGTAGTAGCAGAAACAATTCATAACTTAACTGATTATTTTCATGCAAATAAATTATTGCTCTATTTCAAAGCTGCTATTTACCCTATGTATATGTATCATTTGATGTGATTTGACCCTAAGGAAAGTAGTGTGAGTACAATGTATACAAATATGACCATATACAGGGAAAATAAAGCCATAAAAAACAACAGAACTATCAAAAAGTGCTCATTAGTCTATTGATTATCTTTATGCACAAAAAGGATTGCTGTCTTTCAAGCTTGTGTCTTCCCGTATGTATATGTTTCATATGATGTGACTAGACTCTAAGGGAATTACTGTAAGAACCTACTTGAAGGATACGTCTACAGATAAAATAACATTTTTAGTTTCTGACTGTTACTGAAGAAAACCATGTGGCCTAGACATGTCAGCAAAAGAAAAAAGAGCGAGCCAGACATGTGATGTCATCAGTGATGTCATCAATGACATTTGTGATGTCATCTTTGATGTCCTGGGTGTTTATCTTAGCAATGCACGGTGGTGGCGCGAGTTATGGTTGCTTAGCTTACCATAACTCACGAATTTCAAGGGTTTTTCGGTTTTACTTGGAACCATAACGTCCCTTTGACAAAGTTTTTTCACTGAATTTCATAGGTTTTTAGTAGCGCAATTTAACCATAACGTCCCTTTAACAACGTTTTTTCACTGAATTTCATAGGTTTTTAGTAGCGCAACTTAACCATAACGTCCCTTTAACAACGTTTTTTCACTGAATTTCATAGGTTTTTAGTAGCGCAACTTAACCATAACGTCCCTTTAACAACGTTTTTTCATTGAATTTCGTAGGTTTTTAGTAGTGCAACTTAACAATAATGACTTTCACTTAATATACATATCATATGGAACTGACTGAATCTCTTCTACTGTACTTGATGTCCGCGAACTCATTTAATATTCGTGGACATGTTCGAAGAACAGTACCACTACCTAAAAAAAACTCTGGGGGGGTATGTTTGATTGTTATATCATAACATAGGAACATTTAACAAATTCAAAAAAAGCACACAAACACATTGGGGCCAATTCATAGAATTCGGCGCACAAGTGGCGCACGCGGCTGGCGCACAGTGTGCGCGTGCGGTAGGCTGCGCCAGCCGCGTGCGCCGAAACACATTCAGGCGCACAGCGTATTCATGGATTCCAACATCCACAACCAGCCGTGGCGCAGAGTGGCGCAGCGACCCTGCAGCAGCGTCAGTTACGCCCCCAAGAACGCCCCTTGCGCAGGGAAAAGCCATCAAAATCCCCAATCCAGCGCAAAGGGCAGCAGCAAACGCAGTGCGGGGAGCGTGTATTTCAGGGGTGTGCGGGTGTCCCCACACGCGATAGGCCTGGGTACGTGTATTACAGGGGTGCGCGAGAAAATCTACACGCGATTGGCCTGGGTACGTGGATTTCAGGGGTGCGCGAGAAATTCTACACGCGATTAGCCTGGGTACGTGTATTACAGGGGTGCGCGAGAAATTCTACACGCGATTGTGCTGGGTACGTGGATTTCAGGGGTGCGCGAGAAATTCTACACGCGATTGGCCTGGGTACGTGGATTTCAGGGGTGCGCGAGAAATTCTACACGCGATTGGCCTGGGTACGTGGATTTCAGGGGTGCGCGAGAAATTCTACACGCGATTGTGCTGGGTACGTGGATTTCAGGGGTGCGCGAGAAATTCTACACGCGATTGGCCTGGGTACGTGGATTTCAGGGGTTCGCGAGAAATTCTACACGCGATTGGCCTGGGTACGTGGATTTCAGGGGTGCGCGAGAAAATCTACACGCGATTGGCCTGGGTACGTGGATTTCAGGGGTGCGCGAGAAATTCTACACGCGATTGGCCTGGGTACGTGGATTTCAGGGGTGCGCGAGAAATTCTACACGCGATTGGCCTGGGTACGTGGATTTCAGGGGTGCGCGAGAAATTCTACACGCGATTGGCCTGGGTACGTGGATTTCAGGGGTGCGCGAGAAAATCTACACGCGATTGGGCTGGGTACGTGGATTTCAGGGGTGCGCGGGAAGTTCCACACACGATTGGCCGGGGTACGTGTGTTTCGGGGTCCCGTGAACTTTCACACGCGATTGGTTGGGATCCACGTGTGTACTGTCATCACGTGCAATGAGGGATACTCCCTCGCACGTCACGTCACAGACGCGCTCACGCGCTGAGGGCCTTTGGTCCAATGAAAATGCGTATGCGTGCAGACGCGCTTACGCGCTAAGGGCCTTTCCTCGAATTACACGCTGACGTGCAGAATTTTCACGTGCCTAATCACTCCGTATCAAGCTGGCCACGCGTAAGCACACGGAAGACCACGCTCCTGCCCAGAAGGCCGAACTACTGCCCCCCAGAGCCCCGAGCACGCTCCCACCTGCCATCTGCTGCTGCCTGACTGCCTGCTGCCCACGTGCCCTGCCATTTGCTGCCTGCACATCAGCCAGGGGTGCTGTTGGTGTGACCACCCCTGCTGGAACCAAAGACTCCCGACTGGGATTCCATCGCTCCACAGCCCAGCCCCAGGACCCAGTTGCCCACCCACTCCTGCCTCTGGGGTTGTCATGTCGGGGCCAACTCCATCTGTGACCACTGACAACCCCCGGCCAGAGAGGCAGAGGGGCACCAGCTTCAGTGCCACCGAAGTTGGTGTCCTGGTGGGGCAAGTCCTGGGCCAGTATGATGCCCTCTTCGGAAGTTGCCGCGCCGACAAGGAAGGACGGACTCGGATCTGGACTGACATCGTGACTGCCATCAACGCGGAGGGGGTGGCAGTCCGCGACTTCCAACATGTCAAGAAGCGCTGGGAGGACTTCAGGTCCAGGACCCTGACCAAGGCCCGGCGCCTCTTGAAGGCAGCGGATGCCAAGGGGCGCCGGGGCCACTTGTCGGAAGAAAAGATGAGGGTCCTGGAACACATATCCCCAGCGCTCCACGTCCAGGTCCTTGAGAGGCAGACCCGTCTGGAGTCGAGCGGTGAGTGTACATGCATCCTGATTGTGAGCAGTGCGTGTGGTGATTGTTCAGTAGTGTGCAGGTTGCACATCTGTTTGTATGGGGTCGAGTATGGGTGCGGGTGTACAGGGCCGTGGGGCTGACACATGCGAGGGCTGTAATGTGTGAGACATGGATGGTGCCTGTGTGTGTGGGCTTGCATGCCAAATGCAGTTGTGTGGGCACACAAGTCTGTATGAATGTGTATGTGAGTAGACATGTCCGTGATGTCACGCATGTATGTTGTTTTCAGCTGATTGTATCAGCGCTGTGTACATGTGCATGTGTGTGTATTTGACAAGGGTGCAACAGTGATGCAACATGGATGCATGTGACAGCGGTATGTGGAAGCCTGATTGGCAGATGTGACATGGATGCCCGTCTGAACACTGCGACACTTAGCAGAGGTGTACACATGCATGCAAGTGTGGTGGTGTGTGTACATGTGTGGTGCACTTCCTGTGTTGCATGTGATGTCTGGCTCACCTTTGCCTGCTGATGCTGTTGTATGTGTATGGATGGTGTTGGCAGTTGCAACATGGCTGTGGTATGGCTCGTGTGTGCAAGTTGTAATGACATGTGTGTTGGGGATTGTGATGACATGTCAGAGGTTTGCCAATGCCACTCATGTACAACTGTCATGTGTGTATGTGTACATTGTACAGTGCCCTGATGCCTGTGTTTTGTTTCTCCCTGTCTGCAGCGTCAACTGATGAAGAGGGCGGAGAAGGTGCTGTGGAGCACAGCGGCGGGGATCCCACCGCCAACCGGAGACGCAAGGCCCGGCTCCCCTTCCAGGTTGTCATCTCGTCGGGGAGTGAGGAGTCCGGTGCCGCGTCCCAGGCCGCAGCTGCCGGGGGGAGGTCCAAGAGGCGGAGGTTGCAGTTGGACTCCTCGGCAGCAGAAGGGGCAGCTGGGACCCCACAGGGCCCAACGGGGGAAGATGGCACAGAGTCATCCAGGTTGGTGGGGGGTTTGGTGGAGGAGGAGGCCGTGCAAGCACCGGAGACGGGGTCTGGGGGTGGGGATCCCACTGGTGCTAGTGGTGCAGTGCAGGACCAGGGACAGGAGGCAGCACAGGCCGCCGCGGAGGTGCCTGTGTGCAATCCTGTCCCTGATCCTGTCCCTGCATCATCTTGCACCAGCAGGGATGCCCATGTCCAGACCAGTTTTCAGGCAGGGGATGAGCTGACGTCAACTGGCCTTCCCCTGCCTGCGGACGTGGCTATCCAGGCCCGGGTTGAGCCTGTCCTGGCTGGAGTGGCGTTGCGTCAACGGGCCATGCGAGGCGACCTGCAGTCTTTTCATGAAGAGACTGCAGGTCATCTCGAATGGCTCGTTGACCACGTCAGCCTGCTGGGACAGGTCACCCAGGCCGGATTCCTCCGTCTGATGGGGCTTGCCACGACCCCCTCCTCAGCTGGACCCCCTACGCGCCAGTCGTCCTCTGTGCCATCTTCCCACCCATCAGTCACCTGGGTGCCCTGTGGAGCTGCCTCTGACGGTGCGGCCAGGCTGGTGGAGGAGGCATCCCTGCCACAGTCGGGAGTCGGACGTCCAGCAGGGGTGGCCACGTCAACGACTGCACACCAGCCGGCGGAGGATGTGCAGGCAGCAGGAGGCAGTGCAGGGGCAGAGGCACAGCAGCAGCAGCTCCATGGTGGGAGCCATGAAGGCTCGGGGCCTTCGACATCGGAGGGGCAGGCATCGGCCGGAGGGCAGGAGGACCCAGGACAAAAAGTGTCTTCCGTGTGGCAGCGGTTGGGCCACGCCATAGATGCGGAGCGGCAGCGGGCGGAAGAGGCACGGCTCTCAATGGTCAGGGCGGAGAACTCCATGCAGAGGGCCCTGAGGCGGGTCGAGTGCCTCGAGGCAATCCGCAGGGCTTTGGAGGTGGACACGTCGACGGCCCTGCGGACCCTCGGGGCCATGGAGGAGGACCGCCTCCGGGACATAGAGGAGGAGTTCGATGATGCCCTGGCCCGGCACATCCAGAAGTGAGCCGTGGAACTAGCCCGCTGCCCTTGTACATAGTTATGTAGGTAGTGTTAAGTTTCATTTTTGTTTTTATTTCATTTGGACCTTTTGGACATTGGCCACATTTTTGTATATAGTTTTTTTTATTGGTTAGTGTAGTTAGTTAGGTTTCCTTTATTTTGTTGGGATGATGGACCCTGGCTTCTTGCTTTGTACATAGTTGTGGACTTGTACATACTTTATTTTTTAACATTATCCATGGATCAATGGCTTATGTTTTTTTTTCACATTGGATTTTGTTTGGTGGACATTGACTTTGTAGTACATTACTTTGGATTTCTATATTCTTTGATTTTTTCTTTTTTTTGGACGGACATGCTTCTTTTCATTTTTTCCATTCACATTTCAGTTTCTTCATTTTTGTTTCTATTCATCTTTCCTTTAATACATTATTTATTTGTTGCACTTCAATGTGTGGTGTCTCATTGTTTTCATGCATTTCATGTTATGTGTTTTGAGATTCACTGACACCCATTGGGTGTATGTGAGGGACATGTGTTTGTTTTGGAACTTGCAATTGGTGTTCTGTGATGTAATTGCAGAATATGAGTGGGTGGATGCAATACTCGGGTGGGTGTTTTGCATTTGGGGGCTGACCATAGAGACCAGGGATCTGGACTGTGATGACATGTTGGGTGGGGAACATGAGTTGGACATGGGTGGGGGCCTGCTGGCAGGTGCCTCACAGTGCTGGGGGGTGGGAGACATGAGTGGGGGCCTGGTGGAGGGTGCCCCTGGATGCTGGGGGGTGGGGGTGGTGGGAGACATGTGTGGGGGCCTGCTGGCAGGTGCCCCACAGTGCTGGGGGATGGGAGACATGGGTGGGGGCCTGGTGGAGGGTGCCCCTGGATGCTGGGGGGTGGGGGTGGTGGGAGACATGTGTGGGGGCCTGGTGGAGGGTGCCCCTGGATGCTGGGGGGGTGGGGGTGGTGGGAGACATGGGTGGGGGCCTGCTGGCAGGTGCCCCACAGTGCTGGGGGGTGGGAGACATGAGTGGGGGCCTGGTGGAGGGTGCCCCTGGATGCTAGGGGGTGGGGGTGCTGGGAGACATGTGTGGGGGCCTGGTGGAGGGTGCCCCTGGATGCTGGGGGGGTGGGGGTGGTGGGAGACATGGGTGGGGGCCTGCTGGCAGGTGCCCCACAGTGCTGGGGGGTGGGAGACATGAGTGGGGGCCTGGTGGAGGGTGCCCCTGGATGCTAGGGGGTGGGGGTGCAGGGGGACATGAGTGGGGGCCTGTTTGAGGCTGCCCCTGCACTGCTGGGGGGTGGGGGTGCAGGGGGACATGCGTTGGTGGGCAGTAGTGCTAGTTGATATGTGGGTTGGCTGGTGGGCATGGCCATGGTGGATGGGGTGCCTGCAGGACATGTGCTGGGTAGGCCCCTGTGGTGTGAGCCACCTGCAGGGGCCGTGGAGGGTGTAGAGGGTACACCTGGGAGGACCCACACGTGCAATTCACGTGTGCTGCTCCCCGCGCACCCCCGAAATACACGTACCCCGCTCAATCGCGTGTGGAACTTCCCGCGCACCCCTGATATCCACGTACCAGGCCGAATCGCGTGTGGAACTTCCCGCGCACCCCCGAAATACACGTACCCCGCTCAATCGCGTGTGGAACTTCCCGCGCACCCCTGATATCCACGTACCCGGCCAAATCGCGTGTGGAACTTCCCGCGCACCCCCGGAATACACGTACCCCGCTCAATCGCGTGTGGAACTTCCCGCGCACCCCTGAAATCCACGTACCCGGCCAAATCGCGTGTGGAACTTCCCGCGCACCCCTGATATCCATGTACCAGGCCGAATCGCGTGTGGAACTTCCCGCGCACCCCCGAAATACACGTACCCCGCTCAATCGCGTGTGGAACTTCCCGCGCACCCCTGATATCCACGTACCCGGCCAAATCGCATGTGGAACTTCCCGCGCACCCCTGATATCCACGTACCAGGCCGATTCGCGTGTGGAACTTCCCGCGCACCCCCGAAATACACGTACCCCGCTCAATCGCGTGTGGAACTTCCCGCGCACCCCTGATATCCACGTACCAGGCCGAATCGCGTGTGGAACTTCCCGCGCACCCCCGGAATACACGTACCCCGCTCAATCGCGTGTGGAACTTCCCGCGCACCCCTGATATCCACGTACCCGGCCAAATCGCGTGTGGAACTTCCCGCGCACCCCCGGAATACACGTACCCCGCTCAATCGCGTGTGGAACTTCCCGCGCACCCCTGAAATCCACGTACCCGGCCAAATCGCGTGTGGAACTTCCCGCGCACCCCTGATATCCACGTACCAGGCCGAATCGCATGTGGAACTTCCCGCGCAACCCCGAAATACACGTACCCCGCTCAATCGCGTGTGGAACTTCCCGCGCACCCCTGATATCCACGTACCAGGCCGAATCGCGTGTGGTACTTCCCGCGCACCCCCGAAATACACGTACCCCGCTCAATCGCGTGTGGAACTTCCCGCGCACCCCTGATATCCACGTACCCGGCCAAATCGCGTGTGGAACTTCCCGCGCACCCCCGGAATACACGTACCCCGCTCATTCGCGTGTGGAACTTCCCGCGCACCCCTGATATCCACGTACCAGGCCGAATCGCGTGTGGAACTTCCCGCGCACCCCCGAAATACACGTACCCCGCTCAATCGCGTGTGGAACTTCCCGCGCACCCCTGATATCCACGTACCCGGCCAAATCGCGTGTGGAACTTCCTGCGCACCCCCGGAATACACGTACCCCGCTCATTCGCGTGTGGAACTTCCCGCGCACCCCTGATATCCACGTACCAGGCCGAATCGCGTGTGGAACTTCCCGCGCACCCCCGAAATACACGTACCCCGCTCAATCGCGTGTGGAACTTCCCGCACACCCCTGATATCCACGTACCCGGCCAAATCGCGTGTGGAACTTCCCGCGCACCCCCGGAATACACGTACCCCGCTCATTTGCGTGTGTAACTTCCCGCGCACCCCCGGAATGCACGTACCCCGCTCAATCGCGTGTGTCACTTCCCGCGCACCCCCGGAATACACGTAGCCCGCTCATTCGCGTGTGTAACTTCCCGCGCACCCCCGGAATACAAGTACCCCGCTCAATCGCGTATTTTACTTCCCGCGGCGCCACTTTTTTGATGCGCTGGGACTCTACCGCCTGCCTTCGTGTGGCGGACGTGTTTCAGCTTGTGCGCGGCTTTGGCTGTGCGTGGGTTTGCCCTATTCCATTCCATGGATACGTGTGGTTCGTGTGCGTGTGGGCGTTACCTCTGCTTCCGTGCAGTGCATCCCCAGTTACGCCCTTATTTTCGCGTGTTGTTCCCCATTCCGCGCGTTACGCCCCATGTCCCGCCCACTTTCTGCTGTGTGCGCTGAGGTTGTGCGCTTTCACTGTGCGCGTCGCGCACCGTCGCGCACGCCTTTCGCGATGTTGCAGTGACTTGTGCGCCATGCACGGGTTTGGCGCACATCGCGCGGTGAACACGCGCAGGGACTTCCATGAATCGCACGCGTGCGCGTGCGCCTGTTTTTTTCCGCTTGCGCCTGCTTGCGCCTACTTGCGCGTAGATTTTCAGTGCAGGTGTTCTAAAATGTTCATAAATAAACGAAAATGGATGTGTCCTGAAGAACACTATACCTGTCTGTAGTGTTCGCTAGGAAGTTCAAACTGTTCTAAGAACACACACGGTGCCCTGAATTGTTCGTAATTAAATAAAAATGGAGGTGTCTTAAAGAACACTATACCTGTCTGTACAGTTTGTAAGCGACTTGAAAATGTTCGTACATAAACAAAATTGAACGTGTCCTGAAGAACAGTATATCTGTCCTTACTGTTCGCTAGCAAATTTAAACTGTTCTAAGAACACACGCAGTGTCCTGAAATGTTCGTTTAACGTGTGACGCAATTTTAATTAGTTAAGGACCTGAACAGTGTCCGTAGAACATCAACGCGCATGCGGTAGCCAATCTCCGTGCATTGGTTGTCCTGCGGAAATGCGCTTCCTTCGCGGACTTGCTCGCGAACGGATCATATGACCACGCCCACGCTGATCGCGTGTTCTGAATGCGGACCCTGTTTGGGTCCCCGAACAAATTAAAAGTACATTTTCAATTAATCCATAATATTTTTCAATAAAATCTCACCATGGCTCAAGTCCCACATAGTAATCCTGAGTTTCTACATACCTTTTGAAACTTTTGAAAGTTTTTTTTGTGTTCGATCTGTCCGCGGACAGCGCGCATGTCACCCCTATAAAAGACCACGCCCTAGAGCTTATTCTCATTGTGTTTCTGGCTATTCTTCGAAACACAGCCATTTTTGCTGCCAACTGCAGATTTCCATCGCATCTTTGATGGCATCCCTGGCTGCTGAACTGCCACCTGGTGCTGCACCTGCTTCAGCACCATCCCCACCCCCTCCACCACCGCCACCTCCCCAAGGGCCTGAAGAGGGGAACAGGAGTGAGGATGCAGAGGAGCAAGAAGAGGATGATGAGAATGAGGTAGAGGAAAACCCTACTACCCGCACTAGGCGTGAGTCTTGGGTGTGGCAGTTATTTACCATTCATGGTAATGTTCCTAAGGCTTGTGCGAACCGTGTTACGTGCAATGAGTGCAAAATGATACTCAGTCATGGGAAGCAGCTTTGGGACCACTACTATGAAGAGACACCTGAGGTCATTTCACTCTGGGGCTATTCGCAGGGTTGTACCTTGCGAAGAACGTAGCAGGTTGATTTCCTCTACTTCATCCTCTGTTTCTGATCCTGTCACCACAAGGACCACCTCTGTGGGACAGTGTCTTCCTCAAGCTGCCTCACAGGCCATACAGAATGCTGATGATCCTTACCTTTTGAGGGTCACAGTTGTATGTATGTACTGTGACACAGTACTCTGCAGGGGGGAGAGACTTCGTAGTGCTTTTGAGACTATCGTCTCAGAGCATGAGAAGATCTGCTCACTACCCAAATAAAAGCCACTCTACATTTTCCTCTCTCAGCTCGCCCTTTCTTATCCCTGTGGTTGGTGTCCCCCCCTTTACCTTCCTTTCCCCTCCTCTCCTAGTGTGTCGTGTATAAAAATATATAAGGCTCTTTTCAGAGCCGCCGTTCACAGTTAAAAAATAGAAGTGAAAATAAATGAAGCAGGGCCCTTTGTGTTTTTTAGAAGTACGCGGACAGTTCGCGAACATTTAAAAAATTGGGTTGCTACCCCATCACAAACATTGCAATTTTCTCTGGGAAGAAGTGGTGGCTCTGAAAAGAGCCTTTAGGTGGTGTTTGTAAGTCAAAAATTATAAATGCTTAAAACCTACTTCAAAATGGTTGTTGTAATTCCAAAAAAGGTCGCAATGCATTTTGTACATTTCTCAGAAAAATCTGATTGCCAGCATAAGTAAGATGGACTCCATCTCTGCGAAAAATGTATGTACTACGAAACCTAATATTTTCATTGTGAAAAGAGGACATGCCAAAATCTCTTAGAAAGTCACAAACAGCCTTATTAACATTGCACCTTGCTTTTTCCATTTGTGGACCAAATGAAGAAGAACGAAGCCACATTTGTCTCTGCGCAATCCGTGAAAATATCACTAGAGAATTAGGAAACATGTCCATAACCTTCCAAGTCTTTCTTTCATAGCAAATTGCAAAAACATTCCAGTCACATGTCCTAAACTGTTCCCTCCACAATGAATTACAATTATGTCTGGATGTTGCTCTGTCTCCAAAGTAGCACAGAGAGGTAGCAAGTCCAACCACTTCATTCCACGTACTCCATGCTAGTGTACTTCCACATGTGGGAATCCAAGATCTACAGCTACTCCACAGCTTTCTGCATGCACCTCAACCAATGTATCCACGAATCTCCCAAAATCCAAACAATCTGTTTTCTGAAACACACAGCCATAGCTATCTTTTGTTCTCTCAGCAAAAAGAGTATCCGAGAAACTCTCTCCTGGCATAACACACCCACTAAACTTTCCTGACCAATCCCTTTCAGTGCTTATTCTCATTTGCATGACTTCTGAACCCAAAAACCCCGGATGGAACTCCCGATGTCCACGAACTACCGCCATGTCCGCGGACATATCGTAACATGAACAGCCCTTCTACCATTTCCACTTCACTCTCTCTGCCATTCCCTCATTGGATGTAGCTAAAAAATCACATGACCATGCACCAATCACATTCAAGACCTCTAGTTCTAACTGCATCATCATAGATCAGCACTGCAAATGTACTGTGAATCTCTCTGAGTACAAGTGTCATATCATTGGCAAGCACCATCTACCAGAAATACTGTACAAGTCTCCAAGATTTCTACTTGCAGCTCCATGCATATCCATATGCATGAACACAAACTTCAGGTATGCATATTTTCTGTACAGTAGATGAACACATTTTCAAACAGAATTTTAGCTTGTGTAATCTGTAAAATGAATTTACTGTATTTTTTTTCAATATCCTAAAATCAACTATCACTTATAAACCTTTATATTGTTTACTTTCTTTATACACACACACTCAAATCATGTTAAACTAACATTTTTTAAATGAAATATATAGACTACATATATTCAAACAAAATTGCATGCAAGCACAATCTATGTTTAAATCTTTAAAACAATACTTATACAATTTCATATTTTTTGTTTTTATTTATTTATTTACTTAATTACTTTAATTTAGACATGACATTGAGGCACTATTACCTAGAACAGCTTACAGAAATAGTAGTATTCACTGGTATATTCATTAAGAACATATCATATGTACTGAACTGATGCAATGTATCTTATGTAAATAAATTAGTTTCATGGTTTTAAAGAAGGCACTGAGGATTTCAATTAAAAAAATCAATATCTAAATTAAAAACAGCGCTATATACAAACAAAGTTACTAATTTGAAGCTTTTACAATTGCAGTGAAGACCAGTCTACTGAAAAGAAGCAGCCGAATTCGAAGAACAAAGAAGAACTAAGAAGTTACCTGTTAATTTAAGAAAAAAAGTAAGTAGAATATCACCATAATATTTGTATTATTAATCACCATGTCCTAAACAGCGATTTACAGCCAGAATGGCCCACAAATTCCTATTTTTGGACACACAAATTACCCCAACTGAACCGCTACAATTTTCATATTATAGAACAAACAACTGTTTTAATTGTATACGTTCAATTTACTATTTGTACTTTTCCACACCAGTAGCTTACTTTTTTTTGTCATCTGAACCCCAGTTTAGTAACACATAAATTCAAGAATACCTATCCCTACTAGTTGTAGTTCCCAATGCACAATCACACACCATTACATACATCTTTATCATCTTACTCAAACACTCATGCACACAGCACACATACATTCCAGAACACCCCAACCCATATCTTCTTTATTTTTTTCAACAGACCCTAAAGAATGCCTACCAAAAGTCAAGTCCGTAGAAAGCAACGCAAAAGTAGAGCAAATGAAAATAAAAGTGTCCAACATAAGCATCCATCTCTAGCAGAATTTGTAAAAAAAGTTGAAACAAAACAGCTTATACAGTCATTTAGTGAAACACAAGAAGTTTCAAGTACAAAAACTTTGCCTCCTCTATCAAAATGTAAAACAAACCAAGAAACAATTAACAGAAAATCAGCTATCACTACGGATAAAACTACTTTTTCATATTTTAATATAGTGCAAAGTAAGAAAAGTATTTTAGCCAAAATGTACCGTCACAAAGTCCTTCAAAATCTTATAAAAACAGGAGAGAAATCAGGTTCAATGCTTAAAACCTATCGTAGGAAAGTAATCTTAGAAGCATTGATGGACAGTGCAATTCTTCTGAAAAGAAAGTTATTTATTTTACTGTTAAACAAAATAAAACCACTAACAAAACGAATAACTAAATTACAAAAAAGACTTCTCAATAAGCGAAATGTCAACAGAAAGAACTTCTTAAGTATCTGCGGAGGTGAATGGAATCACACTAGGAGCACAGAATCATATTTTAATGAAGAAGCGTACACACAAAAGCAAACAAATACAATTGCCATACATAGCAGTGGTCGAGGTTATGAAAAAGTGAATAATACCATAATGGAACAAGAAGTACTCCTTACAAAAATATGCCCTGAAAACTTAGAGTTACCCCTCCATTCAACTGAATCAGAACGTCTAGTGTACAAACGGCCAAGCACGTCAATGTGTAACATTCCCAAACAATGTTTCAAATCTTTACGCCAATTCCTCAATAAATATGTAAAAAGCAAAGACAAAATCAAAATTAAATTACTGCAAAATTTGGATACCTGTCCAGTGCACAAGTACACAGGACTACAAGGACATTCATTGGCCTGCATTACAGGACCTACTTGTAAAACCACTTTCCATGATATCAAAAGGATATCAACACATCATTCAACTATAGGAAATCTAGTCTATAAACTGTACTATGCTAAAAGTCCTGCTTTAGCACTAGCAAAGTTAAATAACATCCTTCTACATGGTACAGCAAAAGACCTACTTGAAGAAATTCACTATATCCAGAAAAAATATTTTGGAAGTGAAAGCCATTTACAGAATGAAATAGCTTTCAACCAATTAAGCAACAATCTACACATGGCAACTTTTTGCTAAACACATACAAAAAAGAAATACTAAAATGTAAAAGTACATCAGCTGAAGTACCAAACCATGTATCTGTATGTTGCCGTAGAATTGTGTATAAAAGTAACACAAACACTGTAGACCTATCATACAAAATAGAAGACAATGAAGATTCTAAATGGTTTGAATTAGCTCTCTACCTTCTAGCAGAAAACAAATACGAAATAACTGACCCCTTAATTCTTTGCAGTTACTGCACTACAAAACTTGACAACAACCAAACTCCTTCACGTGCTATCACAAATAATTTGGAATTATACCCAGTACCAAAACCCCTACAACAACTTAATTTATATGAGAGCATCATAATTCAAACAGTACACCCATTTCAAGCAATAATACGCCTTCAACCAAAAACAGCCAAATTACCTCCCTCTGAATTGGTGAAAGGCATTTGTGGCAAAGTACTTTATTTACCATTAGATCTGACAGAAAATGTGCACACTCCGGGAGTGTAACGTCCAATAAAGCAATCTTTAATTATCTTAGTAAATGGTGTACCAACAAAAGAAAAAAAAAATTGGCAACAACTCGTGGACTAACATAAAGTTAGACAAGCCTTGCAATATCTAAAAGACAATAATGAATACTACAAAGAAATACATATTGAAGAAAGCTTAAGGGAAACAACTGAAATAATTTAAGAGTTACCAGAAACTGGTCAATTTGAACTTCTGGATCCTGCTGCAGTATCCAATATTTTGCACCATTATACAATTCATCCATTGCACTTTAATGACAGCATAGATGATGCACTACAAACTTACCAAATACGACAAACCAAAGCTTCACCAATGAGCATATGGGAAAAAAGTATAGAAGCACATGCTTTTCCTCTATTATTTCCCACTGGCAAAGGAGGAAGATAGGATGATAGACCCACTCAGATAACAGCATCAGAATACCGCTCATTACGAATGTATTCTGAAAATCCCAGATTTAGACAAAATGTGGAATACATATTCCACCTACTCTTTGAAAGTGAACTAGCAACCCTATGTTACGGAGTTGCACACATATTGAAATTGTGAACCCACTTTCAAAATATGTGAGCTATGCAATTAATGCACAATGTGCAAGAAAAAGATGAGGTTTTACAATCAAGCAAAACAAATCTATTTGCAAACATGCGTGGTACGAAAGAATACTGGGTCCGGCGTCACAGAGATTTACGTTGTATGATCAGAAATCTTGGACCACCCACTTGGTTTGTTAGATTAAGTTGTGCAGAATATGCATGGGAAGATTTACATGAAATCCTACGCATATCAAACAAAAACAAAACCAACACAGATATACTAACACCTGGAGAACTTTGCTCTCTAGATCCTGTTAATGTTTCAAGATATTTCCACTATTGTTTCATTGCTATGCTACACTTTTTTTGTAATAAAACTGTTCCTCCCCTTGGAGCAGTGCAACACTTCTTTTGGAGAAAAGAATACCAAGCCAGAGGAGCACCACATATCCACATTTTTTTATGGATTAAAGGTGCTCCTAAATTTGGTCAGGACAGTGATGCCACTGTTCTGCAGTTCATCCCAAAATATGTCACTTGTGAAATCCCTTCACAAACGAGACATAGTGACCTTCATGCACAAATTGTACAATTTCAAATACACAAATGTGGCAAATATTGTCACCGCAAATACAAAAACAAAGGGAAATACTACACCAAATGCCGCTTTGGTTTCCCTAGACCAGTTACAGAAACAGGTGAAGTAAACAACTTCATGTCTTCAGTTAGACATAGTGTTAAAGGTAAATCACCTAAGAACACATATTGCATACAAAGAACAGAAGAATCAAAATATATCAATGATTACAATGCAATCATTGCCCTCTTATGGAATCCAAACATAGATGTGCAGTACATTGCAGACAATTCCACTGCAGTTGCACAATATGTTACAGCCTACTTAAAAGCAGAAAAAAATGAGCTTCAAGACCTCTGGAATGACCTATCATCAGACAAAACACTTTCTCAGAAATCGTACAGTTTAGGCATAAAAATGCTCTCTCATAGAGAATGTGGCACCTATGAAGCTGCAGACCGTTTAACAGGTACTGCTTTGTATGGAAAATCTGAAAATATAGTATGGCTAAGTCTTGGTCTTACTAAATCTAGAAAAAGAGTTCTCAAATCATATGAGGACATAGAAACAATAGTCAAAAATTATCCCAACAGCCAAGACATTTTGAAAAATAATTTACTAGACACATACTACCCGAACAGGAGTACCACTTTGGAAACCATGTGTCTATACCACATAGCCCAAAACTTTGCATAGAAAATTATATAAAACCCAGTGAAAACAAAGGTAGATATAGATTGACAGATTGTGAAGGCAGCTTAGTTAAACTTACCAAACGAAGCTTAATTAATCATGTCAAATTGTCAGTAAAAACTCCTCAACAGAAAGAACTATATTAAATGTCCCTGCTACAACTTTTTAAACCATGGAGAACAGAACAAGAGATACTAGATTACTAGGACTGCTATGAAGACGCTTTCAAAGCAAATGAAAGCACTATCACCGATGTGATACGCAGTACAAAACAATGTTGCACAATGAACAGCAACATGAAGAAGAACTCCAGGCCCAACTAGATAAGGATACTTCTGCCAGTAGTCAACCTTCTGTAACAGGAAGCCAAGAACCACTGGGACAGACACTAATAGCACATGAGGCAGAATTAACTATGACAGAAGTAGAAAACACCATGTGTCACTATGAAGAAGATACAGAAGACATAACTGTACTACAATCAAAACTTAACAATGACCAGCGCACCATTTTTGAAGAAGTAACAAAAGAAATTGCACATGGTGCACAACACCAAAATAAAGAATGTACCTGCCAAAATTACAAACCTATACTGCTATATGTCAGTGGTGAAGCTGGTTCAGGCAAAACATTCTTAATCAAAATCATCAGCAAGTTCCTTCAACAATTGACAAACAACAAACTGTCAGCTGTTGTAACTGCCCCCACAGGTTTAGCTGCCTGCAACATAGGCAGTGTCACTTTACACCGATTACTACTCCTTCCACTAGAACACCAAAACAAATTAGACTATTACAAACTTTCTACAGAAGCTGCAATGGAACTACGCCGATTGTTAAAACAAATGAAAATGCTACTAATAGATCAAGTGAGCATGGTCTCAAACCTAATGTTAGCTTTGATTCACCTCAGATTGCAAGAAGTACTTAAAACAAACTACGAAGAACTCTTTGGAGTAAAACACATTATTGTTTTTAGAGATCTGCTGCAATTGACACCAGTGAAAGGTGAACCTATTTTTATCAACTTAGGACACAAACTCTGCCGTAAAACTGTTGGCAGCATAGGAAATTTCAACCTTTGGCAACATTTCCAATACAGAGAATTAACAGAAAACAGGCGTCAATCTGCAGACCTCACTTATGCCAACATTTTAAAAAGTATTAGAGTTGGTGTACTATCTCAAGAAGCACAAGCAATATTGAAAACCTGGCACATCCATGCACTTCATGGTGATAATGCATGTGCTACTGATGTTATGGAATAATTCGCGCACAAAAATGTCATTTGTATGTCCTTGATGCCACTGTTCCAAATTCAATGTAACAATGTTGAAAAAAGAAATGCAACCAATAATTGAATTTGCTCCACAGACAAACTGGACGTGCATGGTATGACACTACCCATGTGGCAACAAGCCACAACAATATTAAACACCTTAGAAAATTCTATCTCCAACACAGCTGGGTTGGAGAAAATATTAAAATTATCCTTAAACTGTAGAGTAATGCTTAAATGTAACCTTGACGTGGAGCAATGCCTAGATAATGGAGCACTGGGTACAGTTGTTGGCTTTCAAACATACCCATGGACAACAAGTTTCAGTTTGTCAATATTCCCTTTGATAAACTTTTAGAGGTAAAAGGATAGGGCGCTCAACAGCTCGATTCCTTCTCTTCAAAGACATGTATGTACGCAGAGAACAATTTTCTCTAACTCTTGCATATGCAGTCACCATTCATTAAACCCAAGGTCTTACCCTAGACAAAGCATTGATAAATATTGGTAACACAGTCTTTAAAGAAGACCTGAGCTACGTAGCACTATCACGCTTACGTACACTTGAGGGTCTATTTCTAATCAACTTTGATGCAGGTAAAGTAAACGCTGATATTCCTTGCATTTTAGAATAAAATAGACTACGTTCACTATACACCCCCCATCTAAAATCATATCCTGTTCCACAGAAAGGAAAACGTTGTGAAATTAAGTAATTCAAACTGAAATGCAACAGGATTGGACTGCAAATCCTCCAAAGAGAGTAAAAGAAGCTAATACTTTGTCAATTACCACAACCAAAGAAGAACCTATTAGGCAAGGTAACTCAGGTACTTCTTCAAACATGCAACAGACACTCCGAAAAAATGACTTGGACACAGAATTATATGGTCTATTCAAATTTTCAAATGTAACTGGTGTAAGTTGCTACACAAATATAGCAATGAATATTCTATTACAATTGCCACCAATTGTTGAGAACATTTACTTACACAGTACAGACCAATTGTGTTTGCAAATGTTAGTCCTTCAAAGAAACGCAACAACAATCCTGACAACAAGCCGATTCATGGAATTATTAGCGCGGCGCAAGTAGCCAAAAACGTGCGAATCGCAGTGGAATAGCGAAAATCGCAGTGCAAGTGCGAAAATCGCACGAAAAGCAGCGCACATCGATTCATGGAAGGCCGTGCGCGAGAAAACCATCGGATGTGCGATAAAAAAGTGCGCGGCGCACGTTGGCGCACAGGCCATCTAACGGCGTGCGCCAGGTTACAGCGAAAATCGCATAGGCCACAGCGAAAATCGCACATAGCGCGGCGCACGCAACAAAAGTAGGCGGGACACGGGGCGTAACACTCGGAATGGGGAACAACTTGCCAAAATGTGGGCGTCACGGGGGAAGCACAGGGTACAAGTGCGCGGAACGCCCACACGCTCGCCTACAACACATATTCATGGAATAGAATAGGGCAAAAAAGCGCACGCTCAAACCAGCGCACAGGCACAAACACGACCGCCACAAGAAAGCAGGCGGTAGCGTCTCTGCGCCTGTAAGAAATGTGCGCCAAAAGGTGCGCCAACAAATAGCACCTATATACAGCCATGATGAATGCCCAATACTATGGCCCTCCAGGACAAATGACGTGCAAAGGGGTACCCACAAACACAGACACGCGCTGACAGAAAAAAAATGTGTGCGTGTATACCGGGGTGCGCGGGAAGTCTCACACGCGAATTGGCCGGGTACGTGGATTACAGGGGTGCGCGGGAAGTACCACACGCGATTTGTCAGGGTACGTGGATTTCAGGGGTGCGCGGGAAGTTCCACACGCGATATGGCGGGGTACCTGGATTTCAGGGGTGCGCGGGAAGTCCCACACGCGATTAGGCAGGGTACGTGGATTTCAGGGGTGCGCGGGAAGTTCCACACGCGATTTGGCCGGGTACGTGGATTTCAGGGGTGCGCGGGAAGTTCCACACGCGATTAGTCAGTGTACGTGGATTGCAGGGGTGCGCAGGAAGTTCCACACGCGATTTGGCTGTGTACGTGGATTTCAGGGGTGCGCGGGAAGTACCACACGCGATTTGTCAGGGTACGTGGATTTCAGGGGTGCGCGCGAAGTTACACACGCGATTTGGCCGGGTACGTGGATTTCAGGGGTGCGTGGGAAGTTCCACACGCGATTTGGCCGGGTACGTGGATTTCAGGGGTGCACGGGAAGTTCCTCACGCGATTAGTCAGGGTACGTGGATTGCAGGGGTGCGCGGGAAGTTCCACACGCGATTTGGCCGTGTACGTGGATTTCAGGGGTGCGCGGGAAGTACCACACGTGATTTGTCAGGGTACGTGGATTTCAGGGGTGCGCGGGAAGTTACACACGCGATTTGGCCGGGTACGTGGATTTCAGGGGTGCGCGGGAAGTTCCACACGCGATTTGGCCGGGTACGTGGATTTCAGGGGTGCGCGGGAAGTTCCACACGCGATTAATCAGTGTACGTGGATTGCAGGGGTGCGCGGGAAGTTCCACACGCGATTTGGCTGTGTACGTGGATTTCAGGGGTGCGCGGGAAGTACCACACACGATTTGTCAGGGTACGTGGATTTCAGGGGTGCGCGGGAAGTTACACACGCGATTTGGCCGGGTACGTGGATTTCAGGGGTGCGTGGGAAGTACCACACGTGATTTGTCAGGGTACGTGGATTTCAGGGGTGCGCGGGAAGTTACACACGCGATTTGGCCGGGTACGTGGATTTCAGGGGTGCGCAGGAAGTTCCACACGCGATTTGGCCGGGTACGTGGATTTCAGGGGTGCGCGGGAAGTTCCACACGCGATTAGTCAGGGTACGTGGATTGCAGGGGTGCGCGGGAAGTTCCACACGCGATTTGGCTGTGTGCTCCCAGGTATTACCTGTACACCCTCCACGGCCCCTGCAGGCAGCACACACCACAGGGGACTACCCTGCACACCTGCTCATGTCACCCACCACCCCCACCCCCCAGCCACCAGGGGCACCCTCCACCAGGCCCCCACCCATGTCACCCACCACCCCCACCCCCTAGCAGTGCAGGGGCATCCTCCACCAGGCCCCCACCCATGTCTCCCACCACCCCCACCCCCAGCAGTGCAGGGGCATCCTCCACCAGGCCCCCACCCATGTCTCCCACCACCCCCACCCCCCAGCCACCAGGGGCACCCTCCACCAGGCCCCCACCCATGTCACCCACCACCCCCACCCCCCAGCCACCAGGGGCACCCTCCACCAGGCCCCCACCCATGTCACCCACCACCCCCACCCCCCAGCCACCAGGGGCACCCTCCACCAGGCCCCCACCCATGTCTCCCACAACCCCCACCCCCCAGCCACGCGCTGACAGAAAACAAACATGTGCGTGTATACCGGGGTGCGCGGGAAGTCTCACACGCAAATTGGCCGGGTACGTGGATTACAGGGGTGCGCGGGAAGTACCACACGTGATTTGTCAGGGTACGTGGATTTCAGGGGTGCGCGGGAAGTTCCACACGCGATATGGCCGGGTACATGGATTTCAGGTGTGCGTGGGAAGTTCCACACGCGATTTGGCTGGGTACGTGGATTTCAGGGGTGCGCGGGAAATTCCACACGCGATTAGTCAGTGTACATGGATTGCAGGGGTGCGCAGGAAGTTCCACACGCGATTTGGCCGTGTACATGGATTTCAGGGGTGCGCGGGAAGTACCACATGCGATTTCTCAGGGTACGTGGATTTCAGGGGTGCGCGGGAAGTTACACACGCGATTTGGCCAGGTACGTGGATTTCAGGGGTGCGCGGGAAGTTCCACACGTGATTTGGCCGGGTACGTGGATTTCAGGGGTGCGCGGGAAGTTCCACACGCGATTAGTCAGGGTACGTGGATTGCAGGGGTGCGCGGGAAGTTCCACACGCGATTTGGCCATGTACGTGGATTTCAGGGGTGCGCGGGAAGTACCACACGCGATTTGTCAGGGTACGTGGATTTCAGGGGTGCGCGGGAAGTTACACACGCGATTTGGCCGGGTACGTGGATTTCAGGGGTGCGCGGGAAGTTCCACACGCGATTTGGCCGGGTACGTGGATTTCAGGGGTGCGCGGGAAGTTCCACACGCGATTAATCAGTGTACGTGGATTGCAGGGGTGCGCGGGAAGTTCCACACGCGATTTGGCTGTGTACGTGGATTTCAGGGGTGCGCGGGAAGTACCACACGCGATTTGTCAGGGTACGTGGATTTCAGGGGTGCGCGGGAAGTTACACACGCGATTTGGCCGGGTACGTGGATTTCAGGGGTGCGTGGGAAGTACCACACGCGATTTGTCAGGGTACGTGGATTTCAGGGGTGCGCGGGAAGTTACACACGCGATTTGGCCGGGTACGTGGATTTCAGGGGTGCGCGGGAAGTTCCACACGCGATTTGGCCGGGTACGTGGATTTCAGGGGTGCGCGGGAAGTTCCACACGCGATTAGTCAGGGTACGTGGATTGCAGGGGTGCGCGGGAAGTTCCACACGCGATTTGGCTGTGTGCTCCCAGGTATTACCTGTACACCCTCCACGGCCCCTGCAGGCAGCACACACCACAGGGGACTACCCTGCACACCTGCTCATGTCACCCACCACCCCCACCCCCCAGCCACCAGGGGCACCCTCCACCAGGCCCCCACCCATGTCACCCACCACCCCCACCCCCTAGCAGTGCAGGGGCATCCTCCACCAGGCCCCCACCCATGTCTCCCACCACCCCCACCCCCCAGCAGTGCAGGGGCATCCTCCACCAGGCCCCCACCCATGTCTCCCACCACACCCACCCCCCAGCCACCAGGGGCACCCTCCACCAGGCCCCCACCCATGTCACCCACCACCCCCACCCCCCAGCCACCAGGGGCACCCTCCACCAGGCCCCCACCCATGTCACCCACCACCCCCACCCCCCAGCCACCAGGGGCACCCTCCACCAGGCCCCCACCCATGTCTCCCACAACCCCCACCCCCCAGCCACGCGCTGACAGAAAACAAACATGTGCGTGTATACCGGGGTGCGCGGGAAGTCTCACACGCAAATTGGCCGGGTACGTGGATTACAGGGGTGCGCGGGAAGTACCACACGTGATTTGTCAGGGTACGTGGATTTCAGGGGTGCGCGGGAAGTTCCACACGCGATATGGCCGGGTACATGGATTTCAGGTGTGCGTGGGAAGTTCCACACGCGATTTGGCTGGGTACGTGGATTTCAGGGGTGCGCGGGAAATTCCACACGCGATTAGTCAGTGTACGTGGATTGCAGGGGTGCGCAGGAAGTTCCACACGCGATTTGGCCGTGTACATGGATTTCAGGGGTGCGCGGGAAGTACCAAATGCGATTTCTCAGGGTACGTGGATTTCAGGGGTGCGCGGGAAGTTACACACGCGATTTGGCCAGGTACGTGGATTTCAGGGGTGCGCGGGAAGTTCCACACGCGATTTGGCCGGGTACGTGGATTTCAGGGGTGCGCGGGAAGTTCCACACGCGATTAGTCAGGGTACGTGGATTGCAGGGGTGCGCGGGAAGTTTCACACGCGATTTGGCCATGTACGTGGATTTCAGGGGTGCGCGGGAAGTACCACACGCGATTTGTCAGGGTACGTGGATTTCAGGGGTGCGCGGGAAGTTACAGGCGCGATTTGGCCGGGTACGTGGATTTCAGAGGTGCGCGGGAAGTTCCACACGCGATTTGGCCGGGTACGTGGATTTCAGGGGTGCGCGGGAAGTTCCACACGCGATTAGTCAGTGTACGTGGATTGCAGGGGTGCGCGGGAAGTTCCACACGCGATTTGGCTGTGTACGTGGATTTCAGGGGTGCGCGGGAAGTACCACATGCGATTTGTCAGGGTACGTGGATTTCAGGGGTGCGCGGGAAGTTACACACGCGATTTGGCCGGGTACGTGGATTTCAGGGGTGCGCGGGAAGTTCCACACGCGATTTGACCGGGTACGTGGATTTCAGGGGTGCGCGGGAAGTTCCACACGCGATTAGTCAGGGTACGTGGATTGCAGGGGTGTGCGGAAAGTTCCACACGCGATTTGGCCGTGTACGTGGATTTCAGGGGTGCGCGGGAAGTACCACACGCGATTTGTCAGGGTATGTGGATTTCAGGGGTGCGCGGGAAGTTACACACGCGATTTGGCCGGGTACGTGGATTTCAGGGGTGCGCGGGAAGTTCCACACGTGATTTGGCCGGGTACGTGGATTTCAGGGGTGCGCGGGAAGTTCCACACGCGATTAGTCAGGGTACGTGGATTGCAGGGGTGCGCGGGAAGTTCCACACGCGATTTGGCTGTGTGCTCCCAGGTATTACCTGTACACCCTCCACGGCCCCTGCAGGAAGCACACACCACAGGGGACTACCCTGCACACCTGCTCATGTCACCCACCACCCCCACCCCCCAGCCACCAGGGGCACCCTCCACCAGGCCCCCACCCATGTCACCCACCACCCCCACCCCCTAGCAGTGCAGGGGCATCCTCCACCAGGCCCCCACCCATGTCTCCCACCACCCCCACCCCTCAGCAGTGCAGGGGCATCCTCCACCAGGCCCCCACCCATGTCTCCCACCACCCCCACCCCCTAGCAGTGCAGGGGCATCCTCCACCAAGCCCCCACCCATGTCTCCCACCACCCCCACCCCCCAGCAGTGCAGGGGCATCCTCCACCAGGCCCCCACCCATGTCTCCCACCACCCCCACCCTCCAGCCATCAGGGGCACCCTCCACCAGGCCCCCACCCATGTCACCCACCACCCCCACCCACCAGCCACCAGGGGCACCCTCCACCAGGCCCCCACCCATGTCTCCCACCACCCCCACCCGCCAGCACTGTGGGGCACCTGCCAGCAGGCCCCCACCCATGTCCAACCCATGTCTCCCACCACCTCCACCCCCCAGCACTGTGGGGCACCTGCCAGCAGGCCCCCACCCATGTCCAACCCATGTCTCCCACCACCCCCACCCCCCAGCAGTGCACGGGCATCCTCCACCAGGCCCCCACCCATGTCTCCCACCACCCTCACCCCCCAGCAGTGCAGGGGCAGCCTCCACCAGGCCCCCACCCATGTCTCCCACCACCCCCACCCCCCAGCCACCAGGGGCACCCTCCACCAGGCCCCCACCCATGTCACCCACCACCCCCACCCCCCAGCAGTGCAGGGGCATCCTCCACCAGGCCCCCACCCATGTCTCCCACCACCCCCACCCCCCAGCAGTGCAGGGGCAGCCTCCACCAGGCCCCCACCCATGTCTCCCACCACCCCCACCCCCCAGCCACCAGGGGCACCCTCCACCAGGCCCCCACCCATGTCACCCACCACCCCCACCCCCCAGCAGTGCAGGGGCATCCTCCACCAGGCCCCCACCCATGTCTCCCACCACCCCCACCCCCCAGCAGTGCAGGGGCATCCTCCACCAGGCCCCCACCCATGTCTCCCACCACCCCCACCCCCCAGCAGTGCAGGGGCAGCCTCCACCAGGCACCCACACATGTCCCCCTGCCCACAGGTCCTGACGATACTCAATCATGGCAGTAATGGGCAGCATACCCAGCACAAACACCCATGCAAGGATTGCATCCACCCACATAGTGAATGCAATTACATGATACAACCCCAATGGCAAGTATGTAAATGAACACATGTCCGTCACACACACATACACAATGGGTGCAAGTGAATGTCAAAACCCATATCATGACATGTATGAAACCAATGAGAAAATACCACAAGTGAAAGTTAAAAAAACATGTATTAAAGATGAAAAATAAGTAAACAAATCAAACATACAACAATGGGGATAACAAAATAAATGGTCCATGTCCGAGAACAAATGTAAAAATAAAAAAAACAAAGTAATCAAAAAACAAATGTTGTCCAAAGCAATATCATGTGGAAGGAAAATAATGAAAAACCATTTCCTCATGGTGAACACAATAATTAATAAAAAAAATGTTTCTTCAAAAAGCAAACTATATACACGAATATTCCAGGGTCCATGAGCCCAACACCATAAATGAAACCTACTACTACCTAATGAAAAAAATATATACAAAAAAGTGGCCATTGACCGAGCGGTCCAAAAAAATAAAAATGAATAAAGGAAACCTAACACTAACTAACTAAATAATTATATACAAAGGCAGCGGGCAAGTCCTGCGGCTCACTCTGTGATGTTGCTGGCCAGGGCATCATCGAACTCCATGTCGATGTCCTGGAGGCGGGACTCTGTCCTGGCCCCGAGGTCTCGCAGGGATAACCCCACGTTCAGCTCAAACTCCCTGCGAGCTTCCTCGAGGCACTCAGCGCGTCTCAACGCCCGACGCATGGAGAACTCCGCCCTGACCATGGTGAGCCGCTCCTCTTCCGCCCGCTGCCGCTCCGCACCTATCCGCTGGACCAACTGCTCCCACACGGAAGACACCACCATCCCAGGGTTGCCCTGCCCTCAGGCCGATGCCTGCCCCTCTGATCTTGATGGCCCCGAGCCATGATGCCTCCCACGTCGAGCCTGCTGCTGCCTCCGACGCCACTGCCTCTGCCAGCACAACGGCATCCAGGCTGATGGAAACCACCGACGCCGTCGTGCACGTGCCCTGCCCGATGATGCTGTCACATCTTCCATCTGCTGGGGTCCAGTTGCTGTGTTGTCCACCCCTGCTGGACCTCCGACTCCCAACTGTGGCAGGGATGGGATCCCCACTGAGCTGGCTGCATTGGTTGGGGCAGGTCCACAGGGGGCCCTGGTGGCATCTGGGCCGGAAGACGGCAAGGAGAACGACTGGTGTATAGCCTGCACAGAGGAGGAGAGGGCCGCCAGATTGGCCAACACATGCAGCAAACCCCCGAACATAGCCGATCCCAATTGGGCGCGTCGGCACGGTGCACTTCGTGATGACGTGCGTGCTCCTCCCGGGAAGCACGCACGGCATCACGAATCACAGCCGTGCGCATCGCGACCCCAATCAGGACCTTCTCCACACGGCCAGGGGTTCCCACGTCCGCAGGTGGAGGGGAGTCAGGTGACATGGACATCCCCTCTACCTGCGGACGGGCCTGGGACGGGGCATCCCTGCTGGTGCATGGTGGTGCACTCACAGGGTCAGGGACAGCGACATGCACAGGCCCCTCCACGGTGACCTGTGCTGCCTCCTGCCCCTGGCCCTGGACTGCACCACTTGCACCAGCAGGGATGCCCCCACCAGGCCCCATGTGTGCCCTAGTGGCGGCCTCCTCCTCCTCTGTGCAAACCACCAACCTGGATGGCTCCTCACCGTCTCCCACCGTAGCAGGCCCCTGTGGGGGCTCACCCACCCATTCCACTGCAGCCGTGGGGGCATCCCCGCCGCCTTGCTACACAGCGCCATCTCCGCCCTCTTCTTCACTAGCCGCTGCGTAGAGGGAGACAAAGAACACAAGCATCAGGGTACTGTACAATGGTCCCCTAGACAGAAAGCAATAGCAGATGAGCACCACTGTCAAAGTACACTTCCATCATGTCCCTCCACAACACATGGGTCAGTCCAGGCAAAACACACACAGTAACAGGCATGGTGCATGCCATGGACATTTCCATGCATGTCCAATGGACTCTTGAAACATTCAATGATATGTAACTCACATGCATCATGGCTCATGCCTATCACATGCACACACTTCACCTCAGTCACATCCATCTGGCCCCAAACACACCAAACACAGCGGATACAAGGGTAATTTGGCTGCTTCACTGAATCTGTGCATTGTCACACACATGTGTCATGCATCCAAGGCATGCACAAGTCACAAACACGCAGGTCAGGCACACAGACATGGCTACCATATATGTACCTGGCATCAGCACCCATCCCTCACCCCCACCCATGTCCAGGTACAGAGACTGGCATGCTCTCATGTTCAAAATCTGCATAGGGCTCCCCATGCGGCATTTGAACACATGCAACAACCATGTGGGTCACACATCACTGGTCGCACATGCATTACTATGATGTCCCTGCACACATACATGCATACATGGCCTATGGCACACATACAGGCAAGTATCATAGAACCAGCACACCGCAACATGCCCTGTCTCACACAGTAATGCTTGGACACTTACCGCTCAACTCCAGACGGGCCTCCCTCTCAAGGATCTGGGCGTGGAGCGCTGGGCGTACGCGTTCCAGGACCCTCATCTGGATGGAACTCATGCGGCCCCGGCCCCCCTCCACGAGGCGCCGGGCCTTCACAAGGGTCCTGGACCTCAAGTCCTCCCAGCGCTTCTTGATCTTCTGGACGTTGCGGGTTGCCACCCCCTCCACGTTGATGGCAACCACACAGTCGGCCCAGATCCTCTCCCGTCCTTCCTTGCTGGCGCGGGACGATCCAAAGAGGGCATCATACTGCCCCAGGACATGCTCCACCAGGACACCAACTTCGGTGGCAGTGAAGCTGGTGCCCCTCTGCCCCTCTGGCCTGGGGTTGCCACTGGTGCCGGATGTGGAAGTGCCCGACATGGCAACCCCAGAGGCAGGTGTGGGTGGGCAACTGGGTCCTGGGGCTGGGCTGTGGAGCGATGTAATCCCAGTCGGGAGTCTTCAGTTCCAGCAGGGGTGGACACAGCAACTGGACCCCTGCAGATGGCTGATGTGCAGGCACCAAATGGCAGGGCACGGTGGCAGCAGGCAGGCAGGCAGGCAGGCAGGCAGCAGCAGATGGCACGTGGGAGGCTGCTCGGGGCACTGGGGGGCAGTAACTCGGCCTTCTGGGCAGGAGCGTGGTCTTCCGTGTGTTTTTGCGTGGCCAGCTTGATACGGAGTGATTTGGCACGTGAAAATCCTGCACGTCAGCGTGAAATCCGAGGAAAGGCCCTTAGCGCGTAAGCGCGTCAGCACGCATACGCAATTCTATTGGACCAGAGTCCCTCAGCGCGTAAGCGCGTCTGTGACGTGACCCGCACGGGTGTTCCCCACTCAGCACGTGATGACGGAGCACACGTGGAAATACTGCACGTCAGAGTGTCATCGCGTGTAATTGGACAAAAGTGCGCGTACACGCGATTGGCCTATGTACGTGTATTTCAGGGGTGCGCGGGCACTTACACACGCAAGTACGTCAGCGCACCTGTATCCCGTGGTGCGTGGGAATTTCCACACGCTATTGACTGGGAACTGGATTCCAGGGGTGCGCGGGTCACACGCTCGCCTAGAACACGCGCAAAGCATAAATTTGCGCACTTTAACAATAACAAGCTCAGACGCCAGGATGAACATACCGTTCCTAGCAGCAGTGGCAGTGGGCTAACAAAGGAGGAGGAGGAGGATAGTCAGGGCCAGAATATTCACACCCAGAACCAGCCTTTTCGGGATGCCTGATGACCAGGTGTATGGGAGGTACAGGTTTCCACCACACATAATACTGGACCTGGTGAGTGAGTGGGAGGATGACCTCACATCACCCACCCTGTGCTCCCAAGCACTCAGCCCCCTGGAGAAGGTCCTCAATGTACTGCACTTCTTAGCCACTGGATCATTTCAGCGGACAAGTGCCATAGTGGGTGGGGTGTCACAGGCCACCCAGTCACGCTGCCTACACCAGGTCTTGAACATCATCACTGCACGCCCATCAGTCCGCAGGCACATATACCTGCCCAGAACACCTGCAGAAAGGCATGCTGCCGCCCTGGATTTTTACGGTGTGGCACGATTCCCCAAAGTGCTAGGTGCCATCGACTGCACCCATGTGGCTCTACGTCCCCCCAGGGCATCTGAGCACATCTATAGGAACCGCAAGCACTGGCATTCCATCAACGTGCAGGTAGCATGTAATGCCAAGGGAATCATCACCTCAGTATATGCCAACTATCCCGGGTCCACCCACGACAGCTTCATTTACCGAATGTCCACCCTAAGCCGGGACCTAGAAGCTGGGCGGCATGGCGATACATGGCTGCTTGGTGAGCATGTATGCCACTGCACATGCATGCATGTTGGATACTGAGCAAGGTCACAACCCCACCAATGATACCAATCACCACCTCCACAGGGGACAGTGCCTACCCTCTCAGCCCCCACATGATGACGCCAATTCGGAACCCCACCACGCCACCCGAGGTAAGATATAACACAGCCCACATTACGACCCGGGGCATAGTGGAGCGCACATTCGGAGTGCTAAAGTCACGCTTTCGCTCCCTTGACCGTTCTGGCGGGCAGCTGTTATACGCTCCCCCAGTAGTGTGCAGGATCATAGTGGCAGCATGTGTCCTGCACAACATTGCAACACGCCGGGGTCTGGCCGTGGACATGGTGGTGGCCCCGCATCCCCAACCACATGCACAGCCGCTGCGCATGGGAGGGGAAAGGGCACGGGGGGAGGCAGCCCGTACACAGCTAGTGGCTAATTACTTCACATAGTGATCACACCCCTGTGGAGTGCACACTGGCCTGGCACATTCCATCTGACAATCAATGATGACTCAACCTGACACTGATCCTGAATGTCTGGAGATTCAACCGTGAAAAGCATATCAGCCTGAGATTGTTCACCTGGAAGTGTTACAATGTGTGCATCCCTACCCACACACACCACCAATGCAGTTTTGTGAAGAAACACATTCAAGCAGCTAAAATGAATACCCACTTGCTAAATGCAACAAGAGGACAGTGCCATGTCACCCAACCCATCCCCAGCACCGCCACACAACACACCGTGCCATGTCATGCTATGTGCAGGTAAACAAAGTAATCCCCACAACATGACAAGTGTCAGGATGTACAGTGTCCCCAATTGAAACTTGCTACACCTGAAATGCTCACTGTAATGCAGGACCAACAACAAACTTGAGCAGGTACTACCATTAACATGACTTCACTAATGTAATAAATCAGTAATCTCACCACCTGGAAATACCTGCACTCCCACCACTTCCAACTGTACAGTGTTGGCGCCATGTAGAGTTGTAGGTGCACTGCTGCCAACAAGGACCCCATCTCCAGACTAGAGGGCCTTGTGTAGACATGAGGAAGGGACCTGCAAATTGGGAGGCAGGCACAGATGATGAGTTACACATCAATGCAACATGCAGTGTACAACAGAACAGCAATATGCACTAGGAATGTATACACAGTATTGACTAGACTACCCACACATGTAGTGGGAGTCCAATTTCACCATGTACTTCAATGTCACTTGGGCACACCCTTTGCAAGCCCATGGAAACGGGAAGCAGGAGGGGTGTGTGTGACTCAAACCCAGTCATCTGAACCAAATACATGACAAGCCTGCATGTGCCCAGCCACAATGCAGCGTATGCCCACAGGAACCACGGAAGCCAACAAATTGTCCCAAAAAAATTGGGAAAAATATAAAAATAAAAATAAAAATAAAAATAAAAATAAAAATAAAAAAAAATAAAAATGGCCATTAATGGGCCCAGGGGGGTTGGGGAGGCCACCCAGGAGGTCCGAGGACAGGGTGCACACCAAAACCCACCTGTGTGGATCCTGGGAAAAAAAAAACACCTCCATGGGCTCATGGCCCACACGGCTACCCTATTGTGGGAGTATCACTGCTGTCGCTATTATCACCCTGTGCAGCTGCATCCGGAGGTGGTTGCACTATGGGAGGCAGCCCACGCAAGGCCCTACTCTGTTCCTCCATGGCTGCAAGCATTCGGGTGTGGTAGGTCTGGTTCTGGAGGATGAGGGTGCGGAGGTCCCCATGCAACAACTCACGGGATGCCCGGACCTCCGCCCTCGTTGCTTGCATCTCAGCTGAGAGCGTACGGGTGAGACGCTCCAGCTGCTGTTCTGTCCTTTGGTGTGTTGAAGCCTCAAGCTCAACAAGAGTCGTCCTGAGTTGATGGAGCTCCTGCCTCAGGGCTTCCCTGTGGCCCTGGGACTCTATGGAGATGGCCTCCTGCAGAGTCGCCAGTGCCGCCCGCCTGTCCCTGTTGGACGCCAACATGTCCTCCCTGTGTGACTGGCAGATGGAGTCGGTTGCCTGCTCTAGTCACTCCATCAGCCTTTCAGGGGGGACAATGGAAGTGGCCACCCTATCCATGGCCTGAGCCATCATCTCGGATGATGCTGCCTGTTGGGTAGCCATACCGTAAATGGATTGCTCCCATGCGGTATTGCCAGGTGGCGTACGGCCACCACGTCGGCGGGCACCACACCTGTCTGGGGCAAGGCGGACTGCGCCTTGCTGTGCCGGCACTGCCTGAGGCTGCAGGACTGCATTCCCCCTCTGATCTGCTGGCCCAGGAACAGGATCATATGTCGCGGAGTGTGACCCTGCATCCGTAACCACCAAAGGCCTAGCTGCCAACACTGACATCCCCATTGAGGGTTCTGACCCTGGTGCAGGTGGGTGGGACAGAACAGAATCCCTCCCTGGAACACTCACCTGCGACGGCACATAGGTCCGAATCAACAGCTGAGTACAGCTCGGGGGAGGTGCAGCCAGAGACACCCCTTGAGAGCACGACCTGCAGCACTTGTGGGTTCTCACCCACCAGCACACCACGACTCTCACTGGTGGTTGGTCGGCCCTCGGACCCCTTCTGGCTCTGCACCATCTCCACAACCCCAGCAGTATCAGGTGCGTCTTCCCCTGCAAAGACATAATAACAAAGAAATGGAAACAGGCATTAGTACCATGGCACACAATGAGGGCTGAGAAGCAAGAGAACCAGTACTTGATTGACACATGTCCCACATGACTAAGACCCTCCCATGCATGCACCCTCACTGCGTATGAAGGGCAGGCAAATGGCACACACTGATGACACAAAGATGGAAGATGAACACATTTCCTGCATGCTGCCTGGCAGTGGCATCACACATTGGCCTGTGATTGCCAGGTGACACACACATGCCATCACACAGATGGCATGTACCATTGCTATTGAGGCAAGATGGAGAGGAGGGCAGCACTTATTCATTCAGTCCAGTTCCCGCATGTAATAGCTTTTCTAAATCAAACAGGTCTGATTTTCACCTGGAGCTGGCAGTCCTAAATGGTCCAATTTGCACAGGGACATGTGTGAACATATGATATCCAGGTAACAAAGTCACTCCACTTTACCATAGCCATGCCAGACATGTGACTAGAGGACTGAGAAATGCCTAGTATAAGTGGTGGAATGCAAACAATCTGTCTGAATGAACAGAGAAAAATAAGCAACAATGTTGTGGCAAGGTGACACTTCAAGGGCAACTGGCGTGCTGTTGGGCTAGATGTCTACTGTTGGCAGAATGGATACTGCAATGGCCAAATGCAGCTGCGCAGGATGTATTGCATGAAGCACATGGGTGACCCATACGACTCAGGCGCACACACTCTCACCTGGGACACAAACAGAAGCCCTCACACACACACCATGCACATGGATGACACACACATGCATGTGCACTCACCGGACAATGCCTCGTAATCAGGCAGATCTCCCACGCCTTGGATCTGTTCCACCGTGACGTAGGTCCCAGCGACTGACTCATGTGGAGTGAGTTCCATGTCTACTAGTGACCTCCAGTCACTAGAGTTGCGGCATGACTTGAGGCCAGCTTCTTCTTTGCCCTGCGCTTTAGATCATTCCAGCGCTTATAGCAATCATTGGCTGTGCGCCTCACGATTCCAAGGGCACTTACGATGTCCGCAACGGTCTGCCAGTGTGCCTGGCGTTGTGCAGGTGTGGTCTTGGATCCTGCAACAATGACCATCTCGTTATCATGTCCGGACACATACGCGACAAGTGCATTCAGTTCGTCATCCGTGAAGCTGGGCTTCCTGGACGGGCCGGACTGTGTAGCCGTGTCTGGGGCATCAGCCTGTGCCGGACGAGCACTCTTCCTCTTCCGCTTGGAAGGTGGTGGTGATCCTGAGTGTCCTGCGCCGCTCTGGACACTAGGGGCAGGCGCCCTGGTGGGCTCTGTATCAGGTGTGTGGGATTGCACACTCAGCATGGGAGTTGGTGCAGGCATTGGCTCAAGTGTAATGGTGTCAGGGGGAATGTCAGCAGGATGGACTAGGACCGACACTGTCCTGGCTGGGTGTGTGAGAGCTGGGGTGGATGGAGCCGCAGCTGCCCCTGCAGCCTCTCCACCCTGCCTACTTGGGGCAGCAGATGACCTTGCTGCCCCAGATCCACGTGGCATGATGGCATCAATGTGCACCAGCGCACGTGTTGTAGCCCTGCTGACCTGGAAGTCAGCCATGGAGTCAGCCAGGTCTGGTGCCACAATGGGCTGGTCCAACAAGGGCTGAGCATGGATGGTGTCAGCCACATCAGCCTCAACGGGAGGGGGGGAGGGGGTGGGGATTATGGGTGCACTTGACTGGTCTTCCACACATGGGGGGACAGGCTCACCCTGCAAGTTACGACCACGTCCCCTACCGGATCCACCACGGCCACCACTTGTGGCTCTTCCACCTTTGCCACCCTTACCGAATAATCGCCTACCAGCCATGGCACTGATATTTATGTGCGTATGGGAGTGGCTGTAGACTATTGTCCTGGGCAATTGGGGGTCAAAGGGGTTGGGTACCAGATGGTAATTGTACCCTAGTGCTCTAGCAAGGCTGAATGTAACCCCTGGGGAAAGATGACGGGTCACGCAACGCACAGGAGGCCCAAAAAAGGGAGATGACGTGCAAGCAACCCCTCCTAGACCACGTGTGCAGAAAGAAAAACCTGCACTACGCTGTGGCACCCAGTAACACAAGAATGAACGTATGCGTGTCACACGCAGCCTAGAATGACCTCTGAAGGGGTAGGCTACACACGGGGCAAGCACAGATGTTAGATACGTGCGTGACTCACCATCTGCCAGGTAAAAGAGCGTGAAAAATTAGCGCATTTGGTTGGCAACACCCCCGCCAAAAGAAGATATGTACGCTATCTGAGGAGACAGGACAACAGTAGAAGGGAACACTGTTTGAGGGAACAGGCCCAGGTAAACCAGTACAAGAGAAAAAATAGAAAAATCTGTCAGAGGTAACAGGGAGTACGAACTTGAAACGCCGTGAAGTAAATCGCGTGTGAAACGACAAGAAGTACAGAATTCACCCACTCGCTCTCCACGAAAAGCACGTACAAGGAATTGGTGTTCTACACATACCTTATATGCAGGCCCACACGTACAGCGTCACTTACGCGGCGTGTACGTGCTAGGCCCATTCCCACCAATTACACGCTTTGTCACTTCTGTGTGTAGGTCCATTTGCACCAATTACACGCTTTGTCACTTCTGCGTGTAGGTCCATTTGCACCAATTACACGCTTTGACACTTCTGCGTGTAGGTCCATTTGCACCAATTACACGCTTTGACACTTCTGAGTGTAGGTCCATTTTCACCAATTACACGCTTTGTAACTTCTGCGTGTAGGGCTATTTCCACCAATAACACGCTTTGACACTCGGACGTGTCACGCAACTTTTTCCTACACGTGCACGTGACTTCATAGACGCGCATACGCTAGTGACGCGTTTACGCGCTAAGGGCCTTTCATCGATTTACAAGCAGACGTGTGGGATTTTCACGTGCAAAATCACTCCGTATCAAGCTGTCCACGCGTTCACACACGAAAGACCACGCTCCTGCCCAGGAGGCCAAATTACTGCCCCCCAGAGCCCTGAGCACGTGCCCACCTGCCATCTGCTGCTGCCTGACTGCCTGCTGCCCACGTGCCCTGCCATTTGCTGCCTGCACATCAGCCAGGGGTGCTGTTGCTGTGACCACCCCTGCTGGAACCAAAGGCTCCCGACTGCTTTTCCGTCGCCCCACAGCCCAGCCCCAGGACCCAGTTGCCCACCCACTCCTGCCTCTGGGGTTGCTATGTCGGGCACTACAACATCTGGCACCAGTGGCAACCCCCGGCCAAGGAGGCAGAGGGGCACCAGCTTCAGTGCCAGGGAAGTTGGTGTCCTGGTGGAGCATGTCCTGGGGCAGTATGATGCCCTCTTCGGAAGGTTGCGCGCCGACAAGGAAGGACGGACTCGGATCTGGATGGACATCGTGACTGCCATCAATGCGGAGGAGGTGGCAGTCCGCGACTACGAACGTGTCAGGAAGTGCTGGGAGGACTTCAGGTCCAGGACCCTCAACAAGGCCCGGCGCCTCATGATGGCAGCAGATGCTAAGGGGCGGGCGGGGCCACTTGTCGGAAGATCAGATGAGTGTCCTGGAACGCATATCCCCAGCGCTCCACATCCAGGTCCTTGAGAAACAGACTCGTCTGGAGTCGAGCGGTAAGTGTACATGCATACTGATTGTAAGCTGTGCGTGTGGTGGTGTGCCAGGAGTGTGCAGGTTGAACATGTATTTTTATGTGGCCAAGTAGGGGGGTTGTACAGGGCTGTGAGTGTGACGCATGCGAGGGGTCTCATGTGTGACACATGGATGGTGCTTGTGTGTGTGGGCTTGCATGGCACAGGATGTGGAGGAATGATTGTCAGGTGTGACATGGATGTCGATCGAGACACTGCGACAGTTGGCGGAGGTGTACACATGCATGCAGGTTTGGTGTTGTGTGTGCATGTGTAGTGTACTCCCTATGTTGCATGTGATGTGTGGATGACCTTTGGCTGCCCATGCTGTTGTATGTGAATGGATGGTGCTGGCTGTTGCATTATGGCTGTGGTATGGCTCATGTGTGCAAGTTGAAATGACATGTGTGTTGGGGATTGTGATGCCATGTGTGAGGTTTACCAATGCCACTCATGTATAACTGTCATGTGTGTATGAGTCCATTTTACAGTGCCCTGATGCCTGTGTTTTCTTTCTCCCTGTCTGCAGCGTCAACTGATGAAGAGGGCGGAGAAGGTGCTGTGGAGCACAGCGGCAGGGGTTGCACCACCAGCCGAAGACGCAAGGCCCGGATCCCCTCCCAAGTTGTGATCTCGTCGGGGAGTGAGGAGTCTGGTGCGGTGTCCCAGGCCAGAGCTGGCGAGGGGAGGTCCAAGAGGCGGAGGTCGGAGTTGGACTCCTCGGCAGCAGAAGGGGCAGCTGGGACCCCACAGGGCCCAACGGGGGAAGATGGCACGGAGTCATCCAGGTTGGTGGGGTGTTTGGTGGAGGGTGCCCCGGCACTGCTGGGGGGTGGGGGTGGTGGGAGACATGGGTGGGGGCCTGATAGAGGGTGCCCCTGGTGGCTGGGGGGTGGGGGTGGTGGGAGACATGGGTGGGGGCCTGGTGGAGGCTGCCCCTGGTGGCTGGGGGGTGGGGGTGGTGGGAGACATGAGTGGGGGTCTGGTGGAGTCTGCCCCTGCACTGCTGGGGGGTGGGGGTGGTGGGAGACATGGGTTGGACATGGGTGGGGGCCTGCTGGCAGGTGCCCCACAGCGCTGGGGGGTGGGGGTGGTAGGAGACATGGGTGGGGGCCTGGTGGTGGGTGCCCCTGGTGGCTGGGGGGTGGGGGTGCTGGGAGACATGAGTTGGGCATGAGTGGGGGCCTGGTGGAGGCTGCCCCTGGTGGCTGGGGGGTGGGGGTGGTGGGAGACATGAGTGGGGGCCTGGTGGAGGCTGCCCCTGCACTGCTGGGGGGTGGGAGTGGTGGGAGACATGGGTTGGACATGGGTGGGGGCCTGCTGGTAGGTGCCCCACAGCGCTGGGGGGTGGGGATGGTAGGAGACATGGGTGGGGGCCTGGTGGTGGGTGCCCCTGGTGGCTGGTGGGTGGGGGTGGTGGGAGACATGAGTTGGGCATGAGTGGGGGCCTGGTGGAGGGTGCCCCTGGTGGCTGGGGGTGGGGGTGGTGGGAGACAAGAGTTGGGCATGAGTGGGGGCCTGGTGGAGGGTGCCCCTGGTGGCTGGGGGGTGGGGGTGGTGGGAGACATGGGTTGGACATGGGTGGGGGCCTGCTGGCAGGTGCCCCACAGCGCTGGGGGGTGGGGGTGGTAGGAGACATGGGTGGGGGCCTGGTGGCGGGTGCCCCTGGTGGCTGGGGGGTGGGGGTGCTGGGAGACATGGGTGGGGGCCTGGTGGAGGCTGCCCCTGCACTGCTGGTGGGTGGGGGTGGTGGGAGACATGGGTGGGGGCCTGGTGGAGGCTGCCCCTGGTGGCTGGTGGGTGGGGGTGGTGGGAGACATGAGTTGGGCATGAGTGGGGGCCTGGTGGAGGCTGCCCCTGGTGGCTGGTGGGTGGGGGTGGTGGGAGACATGAGTTGGGCATGAGTGGGGGCCTGGTGGAGGCTGCCCCTGGTGGCTGGGGGGTGGGGGTGGTGGGAGACATGGGTGGGGGCCTGGTGGAGGCTGCCCCTGAACTGCTGGGGGGTGGGGGTGGTGGGAGACATGGGTGGGGGCCTGGTGGAGGGTGCCCCTGGTGGCTGGGGGGTGGGGGTGGTGGGAGACATGGGTGGGGGCCTGGTGGAGGGTGCCCCTGGTGGCTGCGGGGTGGGGGTGGTGGGAGACATGGGTTGGACATGGGTGGGGGCCTGCTGGCAGGTGCCCCACAGCGCTGGGGGATGGGGGTGGTAGGAGACATGGGTGGGGGCCTGGTGGTGGGTGCCCCTGGTGGCTGGGGGGTGGGGGTGGTGGGAGACATGGGTGGGGGCCTGGTGGAGGCTGCCCCTGCACTGCTGGGGGGTGGGGGTGGTGGGAGACATGAGTGGGGGCCTGGTGGAGGCTGCCCCTGCACTGCTGGGGGGTGGGGGTGGTGGGAGACATGGGTTGGACATGGGTGGGGGCCTGCTGGCAGGTGCCCCACAGCGCTGGGGGGTGGGGGTGGTAGGAGACATGGGTGGGGGCCTGGTGTGGGTGCCCCTGGTGGTTGGGGGGTGGGGGTGCTGGGAGACATGGGTGGGGGCCTGGTGGATGATGCCCCTGGTGGCTGGGGGGTGGGGGTGGTGGGAGACATGAGTCGGGCATGAGTGGGGGCCTGGTGGAGGGTGCCCCTGGTGGCTGGGGGTGGGGGCGGTGGGAGACATGGGTGGGGGCCTGGTGGAGGCTGCCCCTGCACTGCTGGTGGGTGGGGGTGGTGGGAGACATGGGTGGGGGCCTGGTGGAGGCTGCCCCTGGTGGCTGTGGGGTGGGGGTGGTGGGAGACATGAGTTGGGCATGAGTGGGGGCCTGGTGGAGGCTGCCACTGGTGGCTGGGGGGTGGGGGTGGTGGGAGACATGAGTGGGGGCCTGGTGGAGGCTGCCCCTGCACTGCTGGGGGGTGGGGGTGGTGGGAGACATGGGTTGGACATGGGTGGGGGCCTGCTGGCAGGTGCCCCACAGCGCTGGGGGGTGGGGGTGGTAGGAGACATGGGTGGGGGCCTGGTGGTGGGTGCCCCTGGTGGCTGGTGGGTGGGGGTTGTGGGAGACATGAGTTGGGCATGAGTGGGGGCCTGGTGGAGGGTGCCCCTGGTGGCTGGTGGGTGGGGGTGGTGGGAGACATGAGTTGGGCATGAGTGGGGGCCTGGTGGAGGGTGCCCCTGGTGGCTGGGGGGTGGGGGTGCAGGGGGACATGAGCAGGTGTGCAGGGTAGTCCCCTGTTTTGTGGGCTGCCTGCAGGGGCCGTGGAGGGTGTACAGGGAACACCTGTGAGGACCCACCCAGCCTAATCGCGTGTGATAATTCCCACGCACCCCTGTAATACACGTACCCAGCAAAATGGCATGTGATAATTCCCACGCACCCCTGTAATTCACGTACCCTGCATAATCGCGTGTGATAATTCCCGCGTACCCCTGTATTACACGTGCCCTGGCTAATCGCATGTAAGACTTCACGCGTACCCCTGTAATACACGTTCCCTGGACAATCACGTGTTGAACTTCCCGTGTACCCCTGTAATACACGTACCCTGGCTAATCGCGTGTAAAACTTCCCGCGTACTCCTGATATGAAGGTTGCCCGCTTTGCGTTCCTTGTTTGGCAGCCCTGTAAACTGGTCCAGGGTTAGCGCAGCCCTTTGCGATGATTTAGCGATGTTGATGGCTTTTCCTTGCGCGAGGGCTTTTTTGGGCACGTTACTGGCGCTGCTGCAGGCTCGCTGCGATACTCTGCGCCACGGCTGGTTTGGGAGCATGAAATCCATGAATATGCTGTGCGCGGAAATCGGTTTTAGCGCACGTGCCTGGCGCACACAATCGCACGCGGACACTCTGCGCCAGCCGCTTGCGACACTTTTCTGCGAAATTCTATGAATTACCCTGATAGTGTTCACGGAATAAGACAAGAATTGGACTACTGTGCTGGAATGGTGAAATTCACTATAAACTCACATGAAGATCCACAAGAATTTCTAATGTTCATACTACAAGGACTGGAAAACAAAAACATAGCTATAAATGAAATCTTCTAGATTTCATACATGTGGAAAAATACATGCACTCTGTGCAACAATGTGACACAGGAACAAATCCCTAATGAGCGCTTCGTGTGTGTATCCATACCTAATTGTGAATCTATTCCATTTCAGCAACTGGTACAAAATGCAAACCATGGCAGATTATGTACTACCTGCAATTCAGATAATCGCTCCACCTTACTAATACAAACACATAGTAACTACGTAATACTAATGCTTCTAGGTTACACTGCAGATGGTACCAAAAACAACTGCAAGCTGACTGGATTCACACACGGTCAAGTATCATTTGGTAAGAAAACCTTCACAACAATAGGTATAATCTACCACGCAGGAGCCACAACCAATGCAGGTCACTGCACTGCATATATTAAAAGGAAATGTGGATGGCTCGAATGTAATTATAGTACCATTACTCTAGGAAAGAGATTAACAGCATATCTTACAAACGCTTATTTAATCTTCTTAAAACCAACATTTAATAACTAATCTGTACTTCAACATTAACAAGAATTCAATAAAAAAATTGTAAACAGTTGGAATACGCCAGCAGGTATCTAACTGGCCCAAGATTCTATAACAACCAAACAGATAAATGAATACCACTAAATTGGAACAAAAAATAGACAGTTAGAATACTCCAACAGGTATCTAACTGCTTCAGAAATCTGAAACAAGCCAAAAGAGGAACATAAACCAGAAACAACAAGTGAACACTGAAAGGAAACAAACAAATTGACTGTAGCATAACAAAAAAAGGTTTTTTTAATCCAACAAGGATTTTTTTTCCCCACAAACCCAATGATTTGAAAAACAAAAACCGAAACTGAGCGAAATGCACAGCACACTGGTTTGTAAACCAAATATGAGGGTACATAACAAGCTGAAATGTCTATTATTCAATGTAATAAGTCTTTATAAAATACACACACTAACATCCTCTTTTCTTTTATGACAGAAATTAAAAAAGAATATTTCCTCCAGTTACCAAAGTCATGTAAAAAATATATTGAATCTCAACAAATCAAACAGTAAATATAATGTCAAACATTTGATAGACATTCAAATCTATAGATGTGATCTATGGCTGTGATATGGTGCGGTGGTTGTGGCCAGAGCCTACAGTCATGGGTGTATAGCCATCAATGACATTTGTGATGTCATCTTTGATGTCCTGGGTGTTAGTCTTAGCAGAGCACGGTGGTGGTGCGAGTTATGGTTGCTTAGCTTACCATAACTGGCGAATTTCAAGGGTTTTTCTGTTTTACTTGGAACCATAACGTCCCTTTAACAAAGTTTTTTCACTGAATTTCATAGGTTTTTAGTAGCGCAACTTAACCATAACGTCCCTTTAACAAAGTTTTTTTCACTGAATTTCATAGGTTTTTAGTAGCGCAACTTAACCATAACGTCCCTTTAACAAAGTTTTTTCACACAATTTCATAGGTTTTTAGTAGCAAAACTTAACAAAAATGACTTTGACTTTATATACATGTCATATGGAACTGACTAGATCTCTTCTTATGAACTTGATGTCCGCGAACTTATTTAATGTTCGCGGACATGTTCGGAGAACAGTACCACTACCTAAAAACTTTGGGGGGGGGGTATGTTTGATTGTTATATCATAATATAAGAACATTTAACAAATTCAAAAAGCAGCACACAAACACATTATATATAGTAATACATAAGAAATGTAACCCATATATGTAACACACTAACCATTCATTTAAATACAATATGTTCTGAAATGGAATATACCACAAGAACATAAATTGGCTTCCAACATAATTACCTCACAGACACAACAGAACTGAGAACAAGACCAGACCCACTGAATACATAGGACTTATCTTACCAGAAATAGTAAGGGTACTTCATGTTACTCATATATTCATAAACTTTCTGTATTAGATTAAAAAATATATTATCTTTTCTTTTTTTTTCTCACAGAAATGTCTAGTACTCTGGAATGGCTAGAGGACAATTTCCCACATGAAGAAATGTCACAAGATAGTGAAACTAATGGTAAAAACTTTATAATATAAACCATTTAAATATTATTATTTTGTATACATTTAACATATATATATATATATATATATATATATATATTTTTTTTTTTCTACAGAGCATAACAAAATAGAAACTACCTCTGAAGTAGCTGTTATGGAAAACACGCTTGACAACATAAAAGAAAACATTGATTTACTGTTGACCAATTTTAATAATTTGAAAACTTTTGTTGAAGATCATTTTAAAACAAAAACGTCATACCATTGCCCCACATGTACTTGTCCCTCCTCACCATATCCCAGTCAATTATCCCCAAACCCTCTCCATAATCCAAAACGTTTTGATGAGATTTCCATCCCTTCCTCACCTAATACCAATCATGTTGAAACACCAAATTCTCCTGTTTTTGTTTCTGTTTCTGCCTCACCTTCTCTGTCATAAATTATTAATATATGTTAAATAGAGTTTAATTTTTATATTGTATTGTGAACAGTTTCCGTTTTTTTTTTAAAAACGATAAAAGTGTCCGCGGACAGTGCGAGTGTTCTGAAATGTTTGTACATAAACGAAAATGGAGGTGTCCTGAAGAACACCACACCTGTTCGTACTGTTCGCTAGCAAGTTGAAACTGTTCTAAGAACACACGTGGTGTCCTGAAATGTTCGTAATGAAACAAAAATTAAAGTGTTCTAAAGAACACTATATCTGTCCGTAATGTTCGCTATCAACTTAAAACTGTCCTAAGAACACAATTGCTGTCCTCAAATGTTCCTAAATACACGAAAATGATGTGTCCTGAACAACAGTACAACTGTTCGTAGTGTTCGCTACCCAATTGATAGTGTTCTAAGAACACAATTGGTGTCCTGAAATGTTCCTACATAAACTAAATTACACGTGTCCTGAAGAACACTATATCTGTCCTTACTGTTCGCTAACAAGTTTAAACTGTTCTAAGAACACACGCGGTGTCCTGAAATATTCGTTTCACGTGTGACGCACTTTTAATTACTTCAGAACCCGAACAGTGTCCGAAGGACATCAATGCGCATGCGCTAACCAATCTCAGTGCACTTGGTGTCCTGCGGACAGGCGCTTCCTTCGCAGACTAGTTCGCAAACAGATCATATGACCGCGCCCACGCTCATCGTGTGTCCTGAAATGCAGACACTGTTCGTGTCCCCGAACAATTTAAAAGTACATTTTCAGTTAATCCATAATATTTTTCAATTAAATCTCACCATGCCACAAGTCACACATAGCAATCTTGACTTTCTATATACCTTGTGAAACTTTCCGATCCTTTTTTTGTGTTTGAACTGTCCGCGCACAGTGCGCATGTCCGCGGACCGCGCACAAGCACCCCTATAAAAGACCACGCCCAAGAGCTTATTTCCATTGTGTTTCTGGCTATTCTTCAGAACACAGTGATTTTTGCTGCCACCTGCAGACTACACCATCATCGACATGGCATCCTTGGCTGCTGAACTGCCACTTGGTGCTGCACCTGCTTCAGCACCACCACCACCCCCTCCACCACCACCACCTCCCCAAGGGCCTGAAGAGGGGAACAGGAGTGAGGATGCGGAGGATGAAGAAGAGGATGATGAGAATGAGGTAGAGGAAATCCCTACTACCCGCACTAGGCGTGAGTCTTGGGTGTGGCGGTTATTTACCATTCATGGGAATGGTCCTAAGGCTCGTGCGAACCATGTTACCTGCAATGAGTGCAAAATGATACTCAGTCGCGGGAAGCACGGTAACTACAGCTTTGGGACCACTACTATGAAGCGACACCTGAGGTCATTTCACTCTGGGGCTATTCTCAGGGTTGTACCTTGCGAAGAACGTAGCAGGTTGATTTCCTCTACTTCATCCTTTGTTTCTGATCCTGTCACCACAAGGACCACCTCTGTGGGACAGCGTCTTTCTCAAGCTGCCTCACAGGCCATACAGAATGCTGATGACCCTTACCTTTCGAGGGTCACAGTTGTATGTATGTACTGTGACACAGTACTCTGCAGGGGGGAGCGACTTCGGAGTGCTTTTGAGACTATCGTCTCAGAGCACGAGAAGACCTGCTCACTACCCAAATAAAACCCACTCTACATCTTCCTCTCTCAGCTCGCCCTTTCTTATCCCTGTGGTTGGTGTCCCCCCCTTTACCCTCCTTTACCCTCCTCTCCTACTGTGTCGTGTCTGAAAAACCAAAAAAAAATACAAAATTACAAAAATCAAAAAAAAATAACGCTGTTTTCAGAGCCGCCTTTCCCAGTTAAAAAATAGATGTGAAAATAAATGAAGCAGGGCTCTTTGTATTTTTTAGAAGTACACGAACAGTTCGCGAACATTAAAAAAATTGGGTTACTACTCCATCAAAAACATTGTAATTTTCTCTGGAAGTGGTGGCTCTGAAAAGAGCCTTTTCGGTGGTGTTTGTAAGTCAGAAATTGTAAATGCTTAACATCTACTTCAAAATCGTTGTTGTAATTCCAAAAAAGGTCGCAATGCATTTTGTACATTTCTCAGAAAAATCTGATTGCCACCATAAGTAAGATGGACTCCATCTCTGCGAAAAATGTATGTACTACAAAAAATAATATTTTCATTGTGAAAAGAAGACATGCCAAAATCTCTTAGAAAGCCACAAACAGCCTTATTAACATTGCGCCTTGCTTTTTCCATTTGTGGACCAAATGAAGAAGAACAAAGCCACATTTGTCTCTGCGCAATCCGTGAAAATATCACTTGCGAATTAGGAAACATGTCCATAACCTTCCTCAGTCCTTCTTTCATAGCAAATTGCAAAATAAATCCAGTCACATGCCCTAAACTGTTCCATCCACAATGAATTACAATTATGTCTGGATGTTGCTCTGTCTCCAAAGTAGCACAGAGAGGTAGCAAATCCAACCACTTCATTCCACGTACTGTCACGGCTAATCGCGTTGCCCACAGTGCGATGCCTGACTTCGACATGGCGAGTGGCACGGACATGCCTGATTCCAACATGGCGGACCTTGCGGACCGCTACCGTGTGTGTGGCGGTCTAGTTGTTGCGCCCCATCATGCTTTGCGAAGTCTCCGGGACGGAATGCCGACGGCTTATCAACCTGCTCGTCCCGAACGAGGACGCGTTGCTACTCTCCAAGGAGCTGGCGAACGCTACGTGAGTTCGTGTTAGGGAATCTCTTACTCCCTCTCTTCGGCCTTGCCTTTGTTAGCTTCTAATATTTACGACTGTGCTCCCTTTGATCTTTACAGAACTTTGTTGTGTGTTTATGGTTTAGGACGTCTTGGTGCCTTTCACTCTCGTGAGTTATCCGCTACCCTTCAAGTTGTTTCCTGCCACCGCCTCCCTCCAGCTTGGTTCCCCAGTGGTAGGCACTTATTTAGCACGGCGCATTAAGAGGGGTTTTGGTCTCTTCACCTGTGGATTCTTAGTTTAGTTTTTGTTTTATAATTCAGATCCACCACCTTTTGACTTCATTCCTTCTGGACATCGGTTACCTCTAATCTTTCAGAGGATTTCTGGTCATTCTCGGTAAGAGTGCCTTCAGGTCTTATCCTTGATTACAGGGGGCTCCGAGTTTTCCTTTCGTTTGTGTGTTTACCTTCCTTGTGACTTGCTCTGCTTTGTCTAGCGTGCCCAGTCTCTTGTTCCATCCCTGGTCATCTATTATTCACATTTCAAGGCCTTGTTACCAACGGATCCTTTGGTAAGATTCCTGCTTCAGGGGTATCTTTCTAATGTCTAGGCAACTATAACACTAATCATTCTGTCTCTCTATCTTTCATCAGCCGGCCTAGCATTGTTGCTCTGGCCCCGATCTTCTAAAGACACGACCAGTCATCTCCGAAACTCCCGGGATAGCTTCACCTACATCCACGGGACTTCTCAAGGAGTCTACGTTCTCTAGCAGCTCCACAGGGTTTTATTCCCCAAGAGGGTTTCCCTGGGGACCTTCCTCTGCCCTGGCCTTAGTGCCGGTTCACTGGGAGTTTCTCGGGGGGAATTCTATTTATCATCGAACCTCATCATCCCTGGTTCCATTTCCCAGGTGAGAGACCTTTTTGTTTCTATGTAATCCTCACACGGGCTCTCTCAGTAAAGTTTTGTTTGTTAGTCATAACAGTTAGCAACGCCTGAAATAAGAAGTGACACTGTTTTCACTTGCCCCGGGTGAGGAATACATTTTGACTATAAGTCTAGGATGGATCCACAGCAGCAGCAGATTCAACAATTGATTGCTGCAGTGCAATCCCTGACTAACGAGGTTCAGCAATTGCAACAAGACAACACCTCCTTGAGACAGCAGCAGCAGCATGCGTCTCAACAGATTGCACAACAAGCTAACATATCTCGCATCCCCCATTGTTCCGAGGTTCCTCCCGGACCTCTTCCGGGTGGGCAATTCGATGGAAACCCGCATAGGGTAAAGGAGTTCCTTGAGGCATGTGCGGTGCAATTTGCATTTAAAGAACATTTCTTTCATACAGACCGGGATCGGGTTGGCTACATGGTATCTCAGATGGTAGGACCCGCATTGGCTTGGGTTACTCCTTTAGTTACAAATAATAACCCGTTATTGGACTCCTACACCGCCTTCTGCAATAGCGTTCGTACTATGTTTGGGCGACAGGAGATCAGGGTTGCTTCACAAGAACATCTATTGGATCTCAAGCAGGGCAATCTGGACATACTGGCATATATCACAAAATTCAAACAAATTGCCAGTGATACCACATGGTCGGACGATGCGAGAGGTCACATTATTTTGGAGGGGTTTATCAGAAGATCTCAAGGACGAGGTGTCCAGAGTTCCACGTCCCACCACTCTCACAGAGTTCATCGCCCTAGTGATGCAGATCGATTATCGTATGAAGGAGAGGATGACTGAAAGGAGAAAGGGTAGGGTCGCAAGGACATCCTTTGTCCCTTCAGCCTCTAAACCCCCGCCAACAGAGGAAACTATGCAACTTGGTTCAGCGTCTCGTGGACCTTTGAGTCCAGAGGAGAGAAATCGCAGACGTAGCCTGGGACTGTGTATGTACTGTGGCGCCAGCTCCCACTCTGTCCAAGAATGTCCTATTGCTCCAGTTCGGCGGTCGGGAAACGCCAACGCCCGGTCGTAAGAGGAACCACGATCCGGGAACCTAAGTCTGGTCAAGGTTCCTCATATACTTCACATTCCTTCTATTGCACCAACCTTTCAACCACCAATATGTTGGTATTAAAGGTTTCCTTCACAATAGGAAGTCTCATTTTACAGGACGTTCCGGCCCTAATTGATAGTGGGGCTGCGGGTAATTTCGTGGACGACCACTGGGCTGCTTCGTTAAAGATTCCACGTTTCCCTAAAGAGGAACCGATCCCGGTTGAAAGTGTGGATGGAAGCCCGCTGATCTCGGGTCCCATCAAAGAACAGACCGCAGCAATTCAAATGTCCATTTCTACCCATCAGGAAATTCTAACTCTAGATATCATACGAGCAGCTCATCATCCGGTGATCTTAGGATTACCTTGGCTCAGGAAACATAATCTGTTTATCAACTGGACCGCTGGGTCTTTCTTTCTTGGTTCAGAGTTCTGTCTGGCACACTGCATCGGAAATCACCAAAGGGTCGCCATAGAATCTTCTCCTTCCTCGAATAATACTAAAGGGGTACATTCCCTCAATCAGATCGCAGGCCTCCCTGAAGTATACGAGAGTTTTCAGGACGTATTTCTGTCCTCGGAGTTTAACCAGTTGCCTCCCCACAGGAGAGACGACTGTGCTATAGATTTGATACCTGATCAACCGCTTCCCTTTGGCCGTATGTATATTCTGTCTAACACGGAAAAAGAGGTTCTATGAGAGTATCTTCGCTCCAATTTGAAGAATGGACTGATAACAGAATCTACCTCCCCAGCAGCCGCCTCTTTGTTCTTTATAGCCAAGAAAAATTCTAAGGAATTACGACCCTGTATAGACTTCCGCGGTTTGAACAAGATCACTGTGCCCGACAAATACCCCATGCCACTCATCCCTGACATCCTTGAAGCAGTTAAAGGGGCTACTATATATACAAAGTTGGACTTAAAAGGAGCATACCACCTGATACGGATAAAGCCCGGGGACGAATGGAAGACGGCTTTTAGAACGCCGTTTGGGCATTATCAGTACAGGGTCATGCCGTTTGGGCTATCCAACGCCCCTGCTGTTTTCCAACGCTTTATGGATCATCTTTTTTCTGACCTTCTCTTACACAGTAGGGTGGTGTACTTGATTTTTTCCTCCTCCATACAAGACCACATACCGCACGTTCAAGAGGTGCTTCGACGTCTACAACAAAATCATTTGTTCTGTAAACCCGAGAAGTGTTCATTTCATCAACCCAAAGTTACTTACTTGGGATACGTTTTATCCGCCCAGGGGATAGCAATGGACCCAGAAAAAGTCTTGGCAGTACGAGACTGGCCTACACCCGCATCTGTTAAAGATATTCAACGCTTTATAGGGTTCGCGAATTTCTATCGGAGATTCATACCTGAATTCTCAAAACTTACTCAGCCACTTACCAGTCTTCTTAAGAAAGGAGTCCTGTTTGTCTGGTCGACAGCTACCGATCAAGCCTTTGACAGACTTAAGCAGTTATTTACATCAGCACCGATTCTTCTAACGCCGAACCAAAATCGAAGATTCATTGTGGAGACTGATGCCTCCCAACATGCTTTAGGCGCCGTCCTACTACAACCCGACGACCTTGAGCAGGAGAGACCTGTTGCATTTCTTTCCAAAACTCTTTTGCCTTCTGAGATCAACTACACGGTTCTGGAGAAGGAACTTCTCGCCATCAAGCGAGCCTTTGAGGAATGGCGACATTTACTCTTAGGAGCCAAATTCTCGGTCGAAGTAAGGACAGACCATCATAATCTCCGAATTCTTCAATACGCTCAAACCTGTAAAAGTCGTCAGGCACGATGGGCTAATTTTTTTTCTCCTTTCAGGATTACGTTTTCGTTTATTCCTGGAAGGGAAAATCTAAGAGCCGATGCCTTGTCTCGCAAGGACCATCCTATTGACAGTCCTTTCAGATCAGAACCTATATTTCCACCATTGACCATGGGAGTGGTGGCAGCTCCAGATTTCCTGTCTCGCCTTAGAGCCCAATCTGATCCCATTGCTAAGAAGTCGCTTTCATTGTCCAACCGATCAGTTCTGGTAGAGGAGGATGGATGTTATTTCATGGAACAAAGGGCCTACATTCCGACTCGTCCTCTCCAGAAGGAGGTTTTGGACATGTGCCATAAATCCAAGGTAGCAGGACATCGAGGCTTCACCTCCACGTTGGATCTTGTTTCACGTTTCTTTTGGTGGCCTGCTGTTCGAAAGGACACCAAGGAATATGTGAGCTCATGTCCCACGTGCTTACAAAACAAGATACCCAGGCAAACACCCTTGGGAGAATTGGTCAGAATGCCCTTGCCTTCCCGTCCATGGCAAATAATAACCACGGACTTCATCGTAGATCTGCCCCAATCCCAGGGCTATAATACTATTATGGTCGCTATTGACACCTTGACAAAACTGGCGCATTTTGTTCCCTTGATTGGGATACCATCTGCAGCTCAAATGGCACGTATTTTCATCAGACATGTTTTTGCCCTTCATGGCCTACCGGAAACAATCATATCGGACAGAGGTCCACAGTACACGTCCCGATATTGGAAACTCGTTTGTCGGTTTCTGGGGATATCCAGGGCTCTTAGTTCTGGCTACCACCCCCAATCGAATGGTCAAACAGAAAGACTAAATCAAACATTAGAAGGATACCTCAGAAATTACATCTCGGCGGCTCTGGACGATTGGAAGGACCTCCTGCCCCTCGCTGAGTTCGCGTATAATAACTCTTACCATTCGGCCATACGAACATCTCCTTTTCAGTGCTCTTTTGGATTCAGTCCAACATCTTTTCCCACTATGAAGAGGTCTGACACTAAATTCCCAGACTTAAACAAACTCACAGAACAAATCCGTCAAGGACACCGCTCCGCGGTTATCGCTCTGCGCCATTCCCAGGACAGGAGAAAGTACTTCGCTGATCGTCATCGCACCCCAGCACCTGTCATCAAACCCGGAGATCGGGTATGGCTGTCTTCAAGGTTTCTACCTAGACATCTTGTTCCGTCTAAACTCTCTCCTCGATATTTTGGTCCCTTCCGAGTAATCGCCGCCATAGGTTCCGCGGCTTTCAAACTCTGTTTACCTGATTCCTGGTCAAGAATACACCCAGTTTTTCACGTGTCACAATTGAAGCCCGATAATCGCAGTGCCTTCCATCCCAGGGTTACAGACTGTCCTGTGCCCATAATTCCCGATTCAGGGCCTGAATATGAAGTCAAAGAAATTTGCGACTCCCGATATCACCGGGGTCGTCTTTAGTACCTAATTGACTGGAAGGGGTACTCGCCCGCTGATCGTACCTGGGAACCAGTATCTGCCGTCCGCGCTCCTCGGCTGATTAAAAGATTTCATACGAGACATCCTGGCAAGCCGGGAGGTGCCAACCCTAAGGGGGGGCATACTGTCACGGCTAATCGCGTTGCCCACAGTGCGATGCCTGACTTCGACATGGCGAGTGGCACGGACATGCCTGATTCCAACATGGCGGACCTTGCGGACCGCTACCGTGTGTGTGGCGGTCTAGTTGTTGCGCCCCATCATGCTTTGCGAAGTCTCCGGGACGGAATGCCGACGGCTTATCAACCTGCTCGTCCCGAACGAGGACGCGTTGCTACTCTCCAAGGAGCTGGCGAACGCTACGTGAGTTCGTGTTAGGGAATCTCTTACTCCCTCTCTTCGGCCTTGCCTTTGTTAGCTTCTAATATTTACGACTGTGCTCCCTTTGATCTTTACAGAACTTTGTTGTGTGTTTATGGTTTAGGACGTCTCGGTGCCTTTCACTCTCGTGAGTTATCCGCTACCCTTCGTTGAAGAAGTTGTTTCCTGCCACCGCCTCCCTCCAGCTTGGTTCCCCAGTGGTAGGCACTTATTTAGCACGGCGCATTAAGAGGGGTTTTGGTCTCTTCACCTGTGGATTCTTAGTTTAGTTTTTGTTTTATAATTCAGATCCACCACCTTTTGACTTCATTCCTTCTGGACATCGGTTACCTCTAATCTTTCAGAGGATTTCTGGTCATTCTCGGTAAGAGTGCCTTCAGGTCTTATCCTTGATTACAGGGGGCTCCGAGTTTTCCTTTCGTTTGTGTGTTTACCTTCCTTGTGACTTGCTCTGCTTTGTCTAGCGTGCCCAGTCTCTTGTTCCATCCCTGGTCATCTATTATTCACATTTCAAGGCCTTGTTACCAACGGATCCTTTGGTAAGATTCCTGCTTCAGGGGTATCTTTCTAATGTCTAGGCAACTATAACACTAATCATTCTGTCTCTCTATCTTTCATCAGCCGGCCTAGCATTGTTGCTCTGGCCCCGATCTTCTAAAGACACGACCAGTCATCTCCGAAACTCCCGGGATAGCTTCACCTACATCCACGGGACTTCTCAAGGAGTCTACGTTCTCTAGCAGCTCCACAGGGTTTTATTCCCCAAGAGGGTTTCCCTGGGGACCTTCCTCTGCCCTGGCCTTAGTGCCGGTTCACTGGGAGTTTCTCGGGGGGAATTCTATTTATCATCGAACCTCATCATCCCTGGTTCCATTTCCCAGGTGAGAGACCTTTTTGTTTCTATGTAATCCTCACACGGGCTCTCTCAGTAAAGTTTTGTTTGTTAGTCATAACACGTACTCCATGCCAGTGTACTTCCACATGTGGGAATCCAAGATCTACAGCTACTCCATAGCTTTCTGCATGCACCTTCAACCAATGTATCCACGAATCTCCTAAAATCCAAACAATCTGTTTTCTGAAACACACAGCCATAGCTATCTTTTGTTCCCTCAGCAAAAAGAGTATCTCAAAAAATCTCTCCTGGCAGAACACACCCACCAAACTTTCCTGACCAATCCCTTTCAGTGCTTATTCTCATTTGCATGACTTCTGAACCCAAAAATCCCCGGATGTAAATCCCGATGTCCTGGAACTACCGCCATGTCCGCGGACATATCATAACATGAACAGCCCTTCTACCATTTCCACTACACTATCTCTGCCATTCCCTCATTGGATGTACCTCAAAAATCACATGACCATGCACCAATCACATTCAAGACCTCTACATCTAACTGCATCATCATAGATCAGCACTGCAAATGTACTCTGAATCTCTCTGAGTACAAGTGTCATATCATTGGCAAGCAGCATCTACCAGAAATACTGTACAAGTCTTCAAGATTTCTACTTGCAGCTCCACGCATATCCATATGCATGAACACAAACTTCAGGTATGCATATTTTCTGTATAGTACATGACATAGCTCTCAACCATTTTTGTTTTACAGGCGGATGAAATCACCCGATTTTGTTTTTAGCGGGTGAGACGCCCATTGGAATGAATGGGCGTGCAGGAGGCTTGGTGGGTGAGTCTGCCCTTTACAAGGCGTGTGACACCCGCCAAAAGCGTGTGACTTGAGAGCTATGGTAGATGAACACATTTTCAAACAGACTTTTACCTTGTAAAATCTGTTAAATGAATTTACTGTACTTTTTTCAATTTCCTAAAATCAACTACCACTTATACACCTTTATACTTTTTACTTTCTTTAAACACACACACTCAAATCATGTTAAACTAACATTTTTTAAATGAAATATATAGACTACATATATTCAAACAAAATTGCATGCAAACACAATCTATGTTTAAACCTTTATAAAAATACTTATACAATTTCATATGTTTTGTTTTTATTTATTTATTTACTTTATTACTTTAAATTAGACATGACATTGAGGCGCTATTACCTAGAACAGTTTACTTACAGAAATAGTGGTATTCACTAATATATTATAAATTTCACAAGACATAGTAAAGATATTTTATTTTTTCTACAGTTAGTCATTCAATACAATTTGTTCATTAAGAACATATCATATACACTGAACTGATGCAATGTATCTTATGTAAATAAATTAGTTTAATAGTTTTACAGAAGGCACTGAGGATTTCAATTAAAAAAATCAATATCTAAATTAATAACAGTGCTATATACAAACAAAGTTACTAATTTGAAGCTTTCACAGTTGCAGTGAAGACCAGTTTCCTGAAAAGAAGCAGCCGAATTCGGAGAAGAAAGAAAAACTAAGAAGTTACCTGTTAATTTTAAAAAAAAGTAAGTAAAATATCACCATATTATTTATATTATTAATCAAATATACTATAACATTAATACCAGCTATTTTGGTTTCTTAAAATAGAGATTTTGTACCATATTGTCCAAAAATGTCCATGTCGTAAACAGCGATTTACAACCAGAATGGCCCACACATTTCTATTTTTGGACACACAAATTAGCCAACTGAACCACTACAATTTTCATATTATAGAACAAACAACTGTTTTACTTGTATACATTCCATTTACTATTTGTACTTTTCCACACCACTAGCTTACTTTTTTTTTGTCATCTGAACCCCAGTTTAGTGACACATAAATTCAAGAATACCTACCCCTACTAGTTTTAGTTCCCAATGCACAATCACACACCATTACATACATCTTTATCATCTTACTCAAACACTCATGCACACAGCACACATACATTCCAGAACACCCCAACCCATATCTTCTTTATTTTTTTCAACAGACCCTAAAGAATGCCTACCAAAAGACAACTCCGTAGAAAGCAACGCAAAATTACAGCAAATGAAAATAAAGGTGTCCAACATAAGCATCCATCTCTAACAGAATTTGTAAAAAAAATTTGAAACAAAACAGCTAATACAATCATTTAGTGAAACACAAAATGTTTCAAGTACAACAACTTTGCTTCCTCTATCAATATGTAAAACAAACCAAAAAACAATTAACAGAAAATCAGTACAGATAAAACTACTTCTTCAAATTTTAATATAGTGCAAAGTAAGCATACCAAGAAAAGTATTTTAGCCAAAATATACCGTCACAAAGTCCTTCAAAATCTTATAAAATCAGGAGAGAAATCAGGCTCAAAGCTTAAAACTTATCGTAGGAAATTAATCTTAGAAGCATTGATGGACAGTGCAATTCTTCTCAAAACAAAATGAAACCACTAACAAAACTAATAACTAAATTACAAAAAAGACTTCTCAATAAGCGAAATGTCAACAGAAAGAACTTCTTAAGTATCTGCGGAGGTGAATGGAATCACACTACGAGCACAGAACCATATTTTAATGAAGAAGCGTACAAACAAAAGCAAACAAATACAATTGCCATAAATAGGAGTGATCGAGGTTATGAAAAAGTGAATAATACCATAATGGAACAAGAAGTACTCCTTACAAAAATATGCCCTGAAAACTTAGAATTACCCCTCCATTCAACTGAATCAGAACGTCTAGTGTACAAATGGCCATGCACGTCAATGTGTAACATTCCCAAACAATGTTTCAAATCTTTACACCAATTCCTCAATAAATATATAAAAAGCAAAGACAAAATCAAAATTAAATTACTGCAAAATATAGATACCTGTCCAGTGCGCAAGTACACAGGACTACAAGGACATTCATTGGTCTGCATTACAGGACCTACTTGTAAAACCACTTTGCATGATATCAAAAGGATATCAACACATCATTCAACTATAAGAAATCTAGTCTATAAATTGTACTATGCTAAAAGTCCTGCTTTAGCACTAGCAAAGTTAAATAACATCCTTCTACATGGTACAGCAAAAGACCTACTTGAAGAAATTCACTATATCCAGAAAAAATATTTTGGAAGTGAAAGCCATTTACAGAATGAAATAGCTTTAAACCAATTAAGCAACAATTCTACACATGGCAACCTTTTGCTAAACACATACAAAAAAGAAATACTAAAATTTAAAAGTACATCAGATGAAGTACCAAACCATGTATGTGTATGTTGTCGTAGAATTTTTTTATAAAAGTAACACAAAAACTGTGGACCTATCATACAAAATAGAAGACAATAAAGATTCTAACTGGTTTGAATTAGCTCTCTACCTTCTAGCAGAAAACAAATATGAAATAACTAAGCCCTTAATACTTTGCAGTTTTTGCACTACAAAACTTGACAACAACCAAACTCCTTCACGTTCTATCACAAATAATTTGGAATTATACCCAGTAACAAAACCTCTACAACAACTTAATTTATATGAGAGCATCATAATTCAAACAGTACACCCATTTCAAGCAATAATACGCCTTCAACCAAAAACAGCAAAATTACCTCCCTCTGAATTGGTAAAAGGCATTCGTGGAAAAGTAGTTTAGTTACCATTAAATCTAAAAGAAAATGTGCATACTCTAGGAGTGCAACGTCCAATGCACCAATCTTTAATTATATTAGTAAATGGAGTACCTACAAAAGACAAAAAAATATGGCAACAGCTGGTAGATTTATATAAAGTTAGACAAGCCTTCCAATATCTTAAAGAGAATAATGAATATTACAAAGAAATTAATATTGAAGAAAACTTGAAAGATACAACTGAAATAATTCAAGAAACACAAGAAGCTGGTCAATTTGAGCTACTAGATACTGCTACAATATCAAATACTTTAGACCAGTATACAATTCATCCTTTGCACTGTAATGACGCCGTACAAGATGTACTGGAAACTTACCAAATGCGTCAAACAAAAGGATCGCCAATCAGTATATGGGAAAAAAGTATAGAAGCACGTGCTTTTCCTCTACTCTTTCGAACTGGCAAAGGAGGAAGATATGATGATAGACCTATTCAAATATCAGCTTCAGAATACCGCTCATTACGGATGTATTCTGAAGATCCCAGATTTAGACAAAATGTGGAATACATATTCCACCTACTCTTTGAAAGTGAACTAGCAACTTTATGTTACGGAGTTGCACACATATTAAAATCAGGATCACACTTTCAAAATATGACAGCTACACAATTATTAGAGAAAGTGCAACAAAAGGATGAGATTTTACAATCAAATATTACAAATCTATTAGCAAATATGCGTGGTACTAAAGAGTACTGGTTTCGACGTCATGGAGATGCACGTTGTATGATCAGAAACCTTGGCCCACCCACTTGGTTTGTTACATTAAGTTGTGCAGAATATGCATGGGAAGATTTACATGATTTCCTACGCATATCAAATAAAAACAAAACAAACATAGATATTCTAACACCTGGAGAACTTTGTTCTTTGGATCCTGTTAATGTTTCAAGATATTTTCACCATCGCTTCATTGCTATGCTACATTTTATTTGTAATAAAACTGTTCCTCCCCTTGGAGAAGTGCAACACTTCTTTTGGAGAAAAGAATACCAAGCCAGAGGAACACCACATATCCACATGCTTTTATGGATTAAAGATGCTCCTAAATTTGGTCAAGACAGTGATGCCACTGTTTTACAGTTTATTGAAAAATATGTCACTTGTCAAATTCCATCAGAAGCCACAAATAGTGATCTTTGTGCACAAATCTTACAATTTCAAAGACACAAATGTGGAAAATATTGTCATCGCAAATACAAAAACAAAGGCAAATACTACACCAAATGCCGATTTGGTTTCCCTAGACCAGTTACAAATACAGGTCAAGTAAACAACCTCATGTCTTCAGTTAGACATACTGTTAAAGGAAAGTCACCTAAAAATACATATTACATAAAAAGAAAAGAAGAAGAAAAATATATCAATGATTATAATGCAATCATTGCCCACTTATGGAATGCAAACATACATGTGCAGTACATTGCAGACAATTCTACTGCAGTTGCACGATATGTCACAGCATACTTAACTAAAGCAGAAAAGACAGAGCTCCAAGACCTCTAGAATGACCTGTCATCAGATAAAACAGTATCTCAGAAACTATACAGCTTGGGCATAAAAATGCTCACCGATAGAGAATGTGGATCTTATGAAGCAGCTGATCGTTTAACTGGTACTTCATTGTAGGGTAAATCTGAAAATATAGTATGGCTAAGTCTTGGTCCAGCTAAATCTAGAAAAAGAGTTCTAAAATCATATGAAGATATAGAAACAATAGCCAAACATGATCCCAACAGCCAAGACATTTTAAAAAACAATTTATTGGACACATACTACCCAAACAGAAGTAATACTTTGGAAAACATGTGTCTATACCAAATAGCCCAAAACTACACATACAAAAATAATATGAAACCCGATGAAAAAAAAGGTAAATATAGAGTGACAGACTGTGAAGGCAGCTTAGTTAAACTCACTAAACCAAATTTAATTAATCATATCAAATTGTCATTGAAGACTCCTCAACATAAAGAAGTATATTACATGTCCCTGCTACAACTCTTTAAACCATGGAGAAAAGAAGAACAATTACTAGATAACTATGACTCATATGAGGATTCTTTCAAAGCAAATGAAAGCACTATAACTGATGTAAACTTTACACAGTACAAAATAATGTTGCACAATGAACAGCAACATGAAGAAGAACTCCAAGCTCAACTAGATAAGGATACTCCTGACAGTAGTCAACCTTCTGTAACAGGAAGCCAAGAACCACTGGGAGAACCACTAATAACAAATGAGGCAGAATTAGCTATGATAGAAGTAGAAAACACCATGTGTCAGTATGAAGATAAGGAAGACTTAACTATACTACAATCAAAACTAAACAATGAGCAAAGTAGCATTTTTCAAGAAGTAACAAAACAAATTGCACATGTTGTAAAACATGAAAATAAAGAATGTTCCTGCCATAATTATAAACCTGTACTACTGTACGTCAGTGGTGAAGCTGGTTCTGGCAAAACATTCCTAATCAAAATCATTAGTAAGTTCCTTCAACAATTGACAAACAACAAACTGTCAGCTGTTGTCACTGCCCCCACAGGTTTAGCTGCCCTCAACATAGGTGGTGTTACATTACACCGATTACTACTAACAACAGAACAAATTAGACTATTACAAACTTTCTGCAGAAGCTGCAATGGAATTACGCAGAGTATTGAAACAAATGAAAATGCTACTCATAGATGAAGTGAGCATGGTCTTCAACCTGATGTTAGCTTTGATTCACCTCAGATTACAAGAAGTACTCAAAACAGACTATGAAGAGCTCTTTGCAGGAAAACACATTATTGTTTTTGGAGATCTGCTTCAATTAACACCAGTAAAAGGTGAACCTATTTTTAAAACATTAGGGCACAAACTCTGCCGTAAAACTGTTGGCAGCATTGGAAATGTCAACCTTTGGCAACATTTCCAATACAGAGAATTAACAGAAAACATGCGCCAATCTGCAGATCTAACTTATGCCAACATTTTAAAAAGTTTGAGAGTTGGTATACTTTCTAAAGAAGCAGAAGCAACATTGAAAACCTGGCACATTAATGCACTTTATGGCGATAATGCATGTGCTACAGATGTTATGGAACAATTAGCCCACAAAAATGTCAATTGTATGGCCTTAATGCCAACTCTTGCAAGCTGTTTCAAATTCAATGAAAACATGCTAAGTAAAGAAATGCAACCAATAATGGAAATTAGCACCACAGACAAACTAGATGTACATGGTATGACACTACCCATGTGTGACCAAGCCACAACAAGACTAAATAATTTAGAAAAATCAATCTCAAACACAGCAGGCTTAGAAAAGATGTTAAAATTATCCTTAAACTGCAGAGTAATGCTTAAACGTAAACTTGACGTGGACCAAGGACTAGGTAATGGAGCACTGGGTACAGTTGTTGGCTTTCAAACATACCCACGTGACAACAAAATTCAGTTTGTCAATATACTCTTTGACAAACTTTCAGAAGTAAAACGGATAGGACGCTCAACAGCTAGATTCCTTCTCTTCAAAGATATGTATGTACGCAGAGAACAATTTTCTCTAACTCTTGCATACGCAGTCACAATTCATAAATCACAAGGTCTTACCCTAGACAAAGCAATGATAGATATTGGTAACACAGCCTTTAAAGAAGGCATGAGCTACGTAGCACTATCACGCTTACGTACACTTGACGGTCTATTTCTAATCAACTTTGATGCAAGTAAAGTAAACGCTGATATTCCTTGCATTTTAGAATATAATAGACTTCGCTCACTATACACTTCCCATCTAAACACATATTCTGTTCCACAAAAACTAAAACGTTGTAAAAGAAAACTAAATCAAACTGAAATGCAACAGGACGTCACTGGAAATCCTCCAAAGAGAGTAAAAGAAACTAATACTTCATCAAGTACCACAAACAAAAAAGAATCAATTAGAGAAAATAAACCAGGTACTTCTTTAAAGAAGGAAGACAAACTCCAAAAAAAGCAGTTAGATACAGAACTACCTGGACCATTTAAATTCTCAAATATAGTTGGTGTAAGTTGCTATGCAAATGTAGCAATGAATATTCTATTTCAATTACCACCAATTGTTGACAACATTTACTCACACAGTACAAACCCATTGTGTTTGCAAATGTTAGTACTTCACAGAAATGCAGCAAACAATCCTGACAACACATATTGGCCCTCATTACGACCCTGGCGGAGGACCATGGTGCAATTTGCACCATGGTCCATGGCGCAAAGCTGCCAACTCCGCCATGGGGTTGGCGGACTTACCGCCCCATTCCGACCTTGGCGGGGCGGTAAGTCCCCAATCCCCATTTACCCTTCCCCATTCCCATTTTTGCCCCATAGGGTATAATGGGAGTGGGGAAGGCGTTAATTACGCCACCATAAATTACGGTGGCGTAATTAACAACAGGTCCCGTAGCGCCATGGATTTTTCCGCCCGGAAAAACCAGGCGAAAAAAGCACCATGGCGCTACGGGAACTCGTAGTAAGGCGGAAAGGTACGCCATGCATTACGCTGGCGTAAACCCCTTTCCGCCAGGGTCGTAATGAGGGCCATAGTGTTTTTGGAATAAGACGACAATTGGACTACTGTGCTGGAATGGTGAAATTCACTATAAACTCACAGGAAGATCCACAAGAATTTCTAATGTACTTACTACAAGTACTGGAAAACAAAAACATACCTATAAATGAAATCTTTCAGATTTCATACATGTGGAAACATACATGCACTCTCTGCAACAATGTGACACAAGAAGAAATCCCCAATGAACGCTTCATATATATATCAATACCAAATTGTGAATCCATTCCATTTCAGCAACTTGTACAAAATGCAAACCATGGTAGATTATGCTCTACCTGCAATTCAGATAATCGCTCCACGTTAGTAATACAAACACATAGTAAATACGTAATACTAATGCTTCTACGTTACAATGCAGATGGTACCAAAAACAACTGTAAGCTGACTGGATTCACACATGGTCAAATATCACTTGGTAAGAAAACCTTCACAACAATAGGTATAATCTACCACGCAGGAGCCACAACCAATTCAGGGCACTACACTGCATACATTAAAAAGAAATGTGGATGGTTTGAATGTAATGATAGTACCATTACTCTAAAGCAGAGATTACCAGCAAATCTTACAAACGCTTATTTGATCTTCTTAAAACCAAAATTTGATAAATAAACTGTATTTAAACCTTTAAGTAAATTTGTGTTACAAAAATATAAACTGTTAGAATACTCCAAAAGCTATCTAACTGCTCAAAGATTCTACAACAACTAATCAGATAAATAAATACCACTAAATTAGACCAAAAAATACACAGTTAGAATACGCCAATTGGTATCTAACTGTCCCAAAATTATAAATGTGTGTTAAAATAATATAAACTGTTAGAATACTCCAAAAGCTTTCTAACAGCTCAAAGATTCTACAACAACTAATCAGATAAATGAATACCACTAAATTAGGCCAACAAATACACAGTTAGAATACGCCAATTGGTATCTAACTGTCCCGAAATTTAACAATATCCAAATAGGTAAATGAAAGCCACTACAATATATTAAAAAAATAGACACTTAGAATACGCCAATTGGTATCTAACTGCTCCAAAATTTCATAATATCAAAACAAATGAAGAATCTGTTACTGTTCCAAAAAAAATACAACAAAGCAAAGTATAAAGCATTAGCCAGAAACAACAAGTGAACACTGAAAACAAACAAACAAATAAACTGTAGCATAACAGAAAAAGGGTTTTTTTTTTAAATCCAACATGGATTTTTTTTTCTCCCACAGACCCAATGATTTTAGCAACAAATACAGAAACTGAGCAAATTGCACAGTACTCTGATTTGTACTCTACTAAATATGAGGGTCGAAAAAAAATAAAAGTATATTGCTTATACAATGTAATAAGTCATTACAAAATACTAATACTAACATGCTATTTTCTTTTATCACAGAAATTAAGAAGAAAAACATGGACTCCCATTACTAGACCAAACAGTAAGTATACAATAATAAGGACAACCATAGCAGCACATCACATCCATAGTATCTAATAGCTTTGTTCCTTATACATTTGTTTTTCACCCAAAGTTATAAACAAATATGAATGTGATATGCTGCGGTGGTTGTTGCCAGGGCATAGAGTCTTGGGTGCATGGCCAAGTCAAACATTTCAACTATGATCTATGGGAAACTTTTAATGTCTGCGAACAATGTGAGTGTTCTTAGAACACTTTGAACTTGCCAGCGAACAATACGGACACCGTTTTCAGGACACCCCCTACGAACATTTCAGAACAATGCGATAGTTCTTAGAACACTTTCAACTTAACAACAAACAATACGGACAGCGTCCTAAGGACACCCCCTACGAACATTACAGGACACCGGGAGTGTTCTCAAAAACGTCTTCAGAACACCCCCATCTTGTTTATTTGCGAACAATTCAGGACACCGCGAGTGTTCTTAGGACACATTCAACTTGACAGAGAACAATACGGACAGCGTCCTCAGGACACCCCCTACGAACATTCCAGGACACCGGGAGTGTTCTCAAAAACATCTTCAGAACACCCCCATCTTGTTTATTTGCGAACATTTCAGGACACCGCGAGTGTTCTTAGGACACATTCAACTTGACAAAGAACAATACGGACAGCGTCCTCAGGACACCCCCTACGAACACTCCCCGGACACCAAGCGTGTTCTTAGAAGCCTCTTCAGAACACCACCATCTTGTTTATTTGCGAACATTTCAGGACACCGCGAGTGTTCTTAGGACACATTCAACTTGACAAAGAACAATACGGACAGCGTCCTCAGGACACCCCCTACGAACACTCCCCGGACACCGCGAGTGTTCTTAGAAGCGTCTTCAGAACACCCCCATTTTGTTTATTTGCGAACATTTCAGGACACCGCGAGTGTTCTTAGGACAGACTCAACTTGACAGAGAACAATACGGACAGCGTCCTCAGGACACCCCCTACGAACACTCCCCGGACACCGTGAGTGTTCTTAGAAGTGTCTTCATAACACCCCCATTTTGTTTATTTGCAAACATTTCAGGACACCGCGCGTGTTCTTAGAACACATTCAACATGACAGAGAACAATACGGACAGCGTCCTCAGGACACCACCTACAAACACTCCCCGGACACCGCGAGTGTTCTTAGAACAGTTTCACTTTGCTTGCGAACAAAACGGACACATTTTGACTCCTTAGAACACCCCCTAGTCAGTTTATTTTGAAAATTTCAGAACACCCGTGATGTCCGCAAACAAATCGAACACAAAAAGAACATCTAACACATAAAAAACACAACTTTCATCCTATCTCACACACTCCCACCCTCCCCAAACACTCCTACACACCAACACACTCTACAAAATACACATTTTGAACAAAGTTTCACCGTGCTGTCTGGGGACATCCGCGAATCCAATATGGCGGGCGCTACCGAAAAATCTGACGTGCTTCACGCTCCACGCCATCCAATCAGCGAACACTTTGCATGTCCACGAACATCACGCAAGACGATTGGCCAATCAGGACACTTTCCGCGGAGCGATCAGGAAGTGTATCCGTAAACCGAACACAGATATCACTATTTTTTTTTTACCTACTTTTTGGTCATTTTAAAAAAAAAACTACTGGACGAATTTTTACCAAATTTGCAAAAGCACGCTTTCGGGACCAAGCCGCTGCTCCTGGTCCAAATTTGGTGGAAATCCGTCCAGCGGTTTGGGCTGTAGACGCGAGCAAAAATGTTTTCCCATTCACTCTAAGGAGCATATAGAGGGAAGGTAGAGTAATAAAAATAAAACTATGACAAAGTGCTGATAACCATAATGATTATCTTCATGCACAGAAAGGATTGCTCTCTTTCAAGCCTGTATCTTCCGCTATGTACATGTTTCATATATGATGTGACAGGACCCCAAGTCTACAAATATAGTACCTTTTCAATGTTTACTTCCTGATTGTTACTGTAGAAAACTATGTGGCTTCGATATGTCAGTAAAGGATAAAAAGGGAGAGCCAGCCATGTGATGTCATCAGTTATGTCATCAATGACATTTGTGATGTCATCTTTGATGTCCTGGGTGTTAGTGTTAGCAGTGCACGGTGGCGCGAGTTATGGTTGCTTATGTTACCATAACTGGCGAATTTCAAGGGTTTTTCGGTTTTACTTGGAACCATAACGTCCCTTTAACAAAGTTTTTTCACTGAATTTCATAGGTTTTTAGTAGCACAACTTAACCATAATATCCCTGACATGTAACATAGAACATACTAACCCCCTCGTAGTGATTTTCATGTCCGCGGACTACCACCATGTCCGCAGACACATCGAAAATCTGAGCGTGGTGAATGTAAATTTAAATAGTGTGCCCGATTTCCCCTTTGAAGTTGGCTCTGAAAAGAGCCGTTTTTTTTTTTACAGATGCTTGACAGACATCTGTTATTTTATATTTTTTTTCTTGTTTTTTTTTCTCACTTTACTCCTAAAATCTTCACATAACCTTCTCCAAAGCAACCCTTACATTCCAAAATAAAAAGGCATTTCCGGTAAAAGATAAACAAATGCCATCTTCTTTAAAATTAACAGCATTACTGGCATCAATATTCTCATTGTTACAGAAGAACATACCAGCTCTAAGCATGAATGCACACATGCCTCGGTTGATGACACACCTAGCAATGTTTTGCTGAGGACAAAAAACCAAACTATTGTCCCATATTGCCCTAGGTAGTAATCCAGAAAAAATGACTTTCACATTTGGAAGGATCTTCACTACGGCTTGAACCAAGCGTTCCAAATCAGCCAACAAAGTAGGGGCACTGACGTTGCCCAAATGGAAAGCACCATAGTGCAAAACTACCACATGCGGACTGTTCATCGTGGCCATATCCGCACAAACTTGTACAATTCCCTGTACATTGCAATCAGGCACAGTGCTCCACACCACCTCCACTCCTTTGACATCAAAGTTCTTTGCAACATGCCTGCATTCAGTGTACTGCTGTAAACCATGCACAAACATATCTCCGAGCACCAACACCCTGACTTTCTCCACTTCTGCCATCTTCACCACACACAGTCTCTTTCAACACAAATCCACAACCTCGACATCTGATTGGCTGATCCGTACAGTCTTCTTTCCATGTTGGATTTCCTGGAAAAACCCGGATTTACCACGCCCTGTCCACGAACAGCCGCTGTGTCCAGGGACGGCGTCCAGTTTACTCTCTGTACCATTCCCTCATTGCATACAGCTAAGCAATCACACAATATGAATAACGTCCTCAGAACACCCCCATTTTGTGAATTTTCGAACATTTCATGACAATTATCATTTCATTATTCTACATATTAACATTACAAATATTATAATTTTATCTTGTACTCTGCACACAATGCTATCTTTCTCCATTAGCAGCTCAGTATACTACATAGAATCCCATAATACAATGCTATTTATTGATATAAATGCATCGTTCAAAGCACTAATAACAGTATGATATTTATTGCAATATCCTTGACACTTTTTTTGGAACATTATAATGAAAATCCCTAGTACACAAATTCCATGAAAAGTACATACACGTGTGTTGTCATCAGTGATTTCATCAATGACAATTACGATGTCATATTTGATGTCCTGGGTGTTAGTCTTAGCAGTGCATGGTGTTGGCGCGAGTTATTTTTCATAGCTTACCATAACTTGCTATTTTCAGGGGTATTTCGGCTGTACTTAGAACCATAACGTCCTTTAAACAAACTTTTTTTAATATCACGCAAACAATATACAAACATGGCGTGCAAAAACCAACTTCTACAGATGGCTTTACACAGAATGTTGCAAAGTAAGAATTTATGCTCGTTCACAGTGAAGGTCAGCTGCTTCCATTTTTTTCTCGGGCCCCGGAGAAGCTCACAAAGCAGACTATAAGGTTGTATTGTGTTTTGACCTTGACAGACAGAGATTGTGATGAAAGACTTCTCTTGAAGGAGTGTTGCTAAAACGTAAGAGAAGATAAAGATGAAATTTCTGAAACGAAACCACTTTTACATATTATATCACTATGTGAAAGATAGTTGGCACACGCAGAGTTGTATTTTGGGACTGCACCACTCGTAGACAATGGAAATTGCAATTGTACTGTAAGTAACCCTTTACATTACTTTATACCAAATATAATTACAATAGCGTAGCATTAAAGACCGCTGAAGTTGAACTTGTTTGTTGAAAGTGGCATAATGTTTTCTACCGCGCACTATCACCGCCAAATTGATCCCCTGTCGTTTAGAGGGCTCTGAAAAAGGCAGACGACACAGAGTGGGTTAATATAAATAATTTAACCGGTCTATAGGCGGTCAAGCGCTCTACTCGCTGTGCCACTTCACTGTAGCCTGCCAAGTGGCACAGCGAGTACAGCGCTCGCTTTGACATCCGTGCACAGCTTGCTAACGCAAGTACGAATCCCGGAAAGGCCAAACTCAGCCTTTCATCCTTCCGTGGTCGATAAATGAGCACCACACACCGTGGTTAATAATAAGCACCGCTTAGATACCTCACAGTTCTTAGCGCTGTATGAATGGGAAAATACTATTATTTTATTATTAACCTACTCTGTTGCACTATCTTCGATAGCAAATAGTTTCACGCCCTAATAAATAAAATGATGATTTTTAATGAAGATCGGCTGGTGAGACTAATTTATGTTTTTTAAAACAGGACATGGCCCCGTTTTGTCTATGTCACGATTTACAGACTCCAGCGGATGGGGTCTTCAACTGCCAGGTGCAAGTCCAAATATGCAACTTCATGACCCTCACCATTTTATGGGACAATCGCCAAGGACCAATATGCCCTTACGCAGTACTAGCGGCTACAAACAACATACCAACCAATACGGTGGTCTAATGGCTCGTTGTTGGAGCAACCTTCCGATTATCAGAGAGACCATTTACTGCTTTTATCATAAACCAACAGCCTATCTACCGCAAAGGAACAACGCGTGGCTCCAAATAAACTTTTGCTGATCGACAGCAGAGACAATAGCAAATCGCTGAATATTCACTAAACATTTCATGTGAAATAAATGTACTTTACCAAATGTACAATCCTGCTGTTTACTTTTAAACCACAGTTTCATATTCCGAATTGTGGCGCACTGAGTTGTAACCTGATCTAACACTCTCTGTACCGCAAAGGAACATTGCGTGTCTCAACATGAGCTTTTGCGGATCGACAACAAAGACAAATGCAAATTGCTGAATATTCTCTAAACATTTGATGTCAAATAAATGTACTTTACAACATTTACAATCTTGCTCTTTGCTTTTAAATCACAGTTACACATTCTGAATTGTGGCGCGCTGTGTTGTGACATAATGTGTGTTGTCTTCCGGGTTCTGTGTAAAGTCGCGTAGTACTGGAGATGACTGTGCGCGTTTCATTACGCACCCTGTTACGTCACGGAGAAAGGCGGGGAATATGAATGCTTTGATAATATCAGGCTTAGAGGCGGGAGATATGATTTAGTGTCACAAAAGCAAGTCAGCCAGGTCAATAGCGCCAGTCATAGGATTATCACATAATGTTGACGCACACCAGCCGGATTTATCGTTTCTTTAGTGGACAAAAAGTCGGTTGACGCCCCTAGGAAATTGTACTATTAGCGAACAAAAGGAGTGCTCTTAAAACACTTTCACCCTGACAACGAACAATACAAACAACGTCTCAGAACACCCCCATTTTGTGTAATTGCAACCATTTCGGGACACTGCGAGTGTTCTTAGAACACATTCAACTAGACAGATTACAATACGGACAGCGTCCTGAGGACACCCCCAGTTTGTGTATTTACGAACAATTAAGTACACCGCGAATGTTCATAGCTCATTTTTACCTTCATTGCGAACAAAAATGACACATACTCCGTCCTCTAAACACCCCACCATTTAGTTTATTTACAAAATGTCAGAACAGCCGTGTTCTCCCCGGACAAATCGAACGCAACAAAAAGGTCTAGCACATAAAAAAACAAAGCATTGAACCTATCTCATACTCCCCAGACCTCCCCAAACACTCTTACACACCAACACACGGCACTAAATACAATTTTTTATCCACGTTTCACTGCGCTGTACGTGGTCGACTGCGAATACAAGATGGCGGGCGCCACAGAAAATCTGACGCGCTCCACGCCCCTCGCCATCCAATCAGCAAACACGCCGCGTGTCCTCGGTCATGACGCAAGCCCATGGGCCAATCGGGGTGCTGTCTGCGGAGCGAACAGAGAAGTCCGTCCGCGAAGCGAACGCAGATATCACTAATTTTTTTGCCTTATATTTTGGTCATTTTTAAAAAAAAACTACTGGACAGATTTACACCAAATTTACAAAAGCACGCTTTTGGGACCAGGCCGCCGCTCCTGCCGCAAATTTGGTGTAAATCCTTCCAGCGGTTCGGGCTGTAGCCGTACGCAAAGTTTTTTCCCATTCAGTCTATGGGAAAAAAAAGAAGTTTTGGGACCCCCCCTATCACTTTCCCCCCCTGGACGAATCCTCACCAAACTTTGCAAAAACATTCAGAGTGACCCAACTACTTTTTTTGCAAAGTTTGGTGAGGATCCGTCCAGGGAGAGCGAAGTTATAAGCCGCCCAAAAAGTGCTCTTCCTATGGAAACAGCAACTTAACCATAACTACATGGCCACTATATATACAAGAAATAAGAGAGAAAAACACCTGAAATAGATCTGTAGACCATTTTTAAGGGGTACTTAGTGTCTGCCAATTTACAGGCCGATTCATGGAATAATTAGCGCGGCGCAAGTGGGCATAAACGTGCGAATCGCAGTGGAATAGCGAAAATCGCAGTGAACGTGCGAAAATCGCACGAAAAGCAGCGCACGTCGATTCATGGAAGGCCGTGCGCGAGAAAACCAGCGGATGTGCGATAAAAAGTGCGCGGCGCACGTTAGCGCACAGGCCATCTAACAGCGTGCGCCAGGTCACAGCGAAAATCGCACAGGCCACAGCGAAAATCGCACATAGCGCGGCGCACGCAATAAAAGTAGGCGGAACACGGGCGTAACACTCGGAATGGGGAACAACTTGCCAAAACGTGGGCGTCACGGGGGAAGTACAGGGCACAAGTGCGCGGAACGCCCACACGCTCGCCTACAACACGTATTCATGGAATAGAATAGGGGAAAAAAGCGCACGCTCAAACCAGCGCACAGGCACAAACACGACCGCCACAAGAAAGGAGGCGGTAGCGTCTCTGCGGCTGTAAGAAATGTGCGCCAAAAGGTGCGCCAACAAATAGCACCTATATACTGCCATGATGAATGTCCCATACTGTGGCCCTCCAGGAAAAATGACGTGCAAAGGGGTACCCACAAACACGGACACCCGCTGACAAAAAATACGTGTGCATGTATACCGGGGTGCGCGGGAAGTGTCACACGCGATTTGCAGGGTACGTGCATCACAGGGGTTCGCGTGAAGTCATTCACGCGATCGGGCCTGGGGGAGCGGGCTACGTGTATTACAGGGGTTCGCGTGAAGTTCCACACGCGATCGGGCCTGGGGGAGCGGGCTTCGTGTATTACAGGGGTTCGCGTGAAGTTCCTCACGCGATCGGGCCTGGGGGAGCGGGCTACGTGTATAACAGGGGTTCGCGTGAAGTTCCTCACGCGATCGGGCCTGGGGGAGCGGGCTACGTGTATTACAGGGGTTCGCGTGAAGTTCCTCACGCGATCGGGCCTGGGGGAGCGGGCTTCGTGTATTACAGGGGTTCGCGTGAAGTTCCACACGCGATCGGGCCTGGGGGAGCGTGCTACGTATATTTCAGGGGTTCGCGTGAAGTTTCACACGCGAATAGCCTGGGCGCGTGAATTTGAGGGGTGCGCGGGAAGTTCCTCACGCGATCGGGCCTGGGGGAGCGGGCTACGTGTATTACAGGGGTTCGCGTGAAGTTTCACACGCGAATAGCCTGGGCGCGTGTATTTCAGGGGTGCGCGGGAAGTTCCACACGCGAATAGCCTGGGCGCGTGTATTTCAGGGGTGCGCGGGAAGTTCCACACGCGAATAGCCTGGGCGCGTGAATTTGAGGGGTGCGCGGGAAGTTCCACACGCGAATAGCCTGGGCGTGTGTATTTCAGGGGTTCGCGGGAAGTTCCACACGCGAATAGCCTGGGCGCGTGTATTTCAGGGGTTCGCGGGAAGTTCCACACGCGAATAGCCTGGGCGCGTGTATTTCAGGGGTGCGCGGGAAGTTCCACACGCGAATAGCCTGGGCGCGTGTATTTCAGGGGTGCGCGGGAAGTTCCACACGCGAATAGCCTGGGCGCGTGTATTTCAGGGGTGCGCGGGAAGTTCCACACGCGAATAGCCTGGGCGCGTGAATTTGAGGGGTGCGCGGGAAGTTCCACACGCGAATAGCCTGGGCGCGTGTATTTCAGGGGTGCGCGGGAAGTTCCACATGTGATTTGACAGTGTGGCTCCTCCCAGGTGTACCCTGTACACCCTCCACGGCCCCTGCAGGCAGCCCACACCACAGGGGACTACCCTGCATCCCTGGTCATGTCCCGCAGGCAGCCCACCCAACATGGGCATGCCCCCCAGCAAAGGCACATGTCTCCTTGAACTAATGAACACCAACACATGTCCCCTTGCACCCCCACCCCCCAGCACTGTGGGGCACCTGCCAGCAGGCCCCCACCCATGTCCAACTCATGTCTCCCACCACCCCCAAACCCCAGCCACCAGGGTCACCCTCCACCAGGGCCCCACTCATGTCTCCCACCACCCCCACCCCCCAGCACTGTGGGGCACCTGCCAGCAGGCCCCCACCCATGTCCAACTCATGTCTCCCACCACCCCCAAACCCCAGCCACCAGGGTCACCCTCCACCAGGGCCCCACTCATGTCTCCCACCACCCCCACCCCCCAGCACTGTGGGGCACCTGCCAGCAGGCCCCCACCCATGTCCAACTCATGTCTCTCACCACCCCCACCCCCCAGCACTGTGGGGCACCTGCCAGCAGGCCCCCACCCATGTCCAATCCATGCCCCCCTGCACCTGGGTCCCAACATTCCCCAATCATGTCCGTAATGCCCATCCTCCCCTGCCAAAAGGCCCAACCAACTATCACACCCACCCACATATCAAAGCCAATTACATGTTACACCCCCAATGAAAATAATGCAATTTAACACATGTCTGTCACACACAATGGCTGCAAGTGAATGACAAAACACCCAACATGACATGCCTGAAAGCAATGAGATGATACGACACATTGAAGATTAAAAAAATAATATGTATTGAACAGCAAATAAGAAAAAACACAAAGCAAATCAAACAAAACAAGATGAATGTCCAAGAAAAAATTATGAAAAATTAAAATAAGCCAATCAAGAAGATAATCCTGGGTCCATGAGCCCTACCAAATTAAACCTAACTGACTACTAACTAAAAAGGGAACTATATACAAAAAAGTGGTGCATTGTCCAATCGCAACCCAAAAAAAATTCAAAAAAACAAAGGAAACCTAACCCTAACTATACAACTATATACAAAGGCAGCGGGCTATTCGGACGGCTCACTGGTTGTCGTCATGGGCCAGGGCATCCTCGAACTCCTGGTCAATGGCTTGGAGGCGGGCATGTTCCCTGGCCCCGAGGTCCCGCAGGGATAACGCAGTGTCAAGCTCAAACTCCCTGCGAAGACCCTCGAGGCACTCAGCCCGCCTCAGCGCCCTCCGCATGGAGTCCTCCGCCCTGACCATCGTGAGCCGTTCCTCCTCTGCCCGCTGCCGCTCCGCACCTATCCGCTGGCACAACCTCTCCCACACGGAAGCCACTCCCATTCCAGGGTTCTCCTGCCCTCCGGCCGATGCCTGCACCCCTGATGTTGATGGCCCCGAGCCATGATGCCTCCCACGTTGAGCCTGCTGCTGCCTCCGACGCAACTGCCTGTGCCAGCACGACGGCATCCAGGCTGATGGAAACCACCGACGCCGTCGTGCACGTGCCCTGCCCGATGATGCCGTCACATCCTCCATCTGCTGGGGTCCAGTTGCTCTGGTGTCCACCCCTGCTGGATCTCTGACTCCCGACTGTGGCAGGGATGGGATCCCCACCGAGCTGGCTGCATTGGTCGGGGCAGGTCCACAGGGGGCCCTGGTGGCATCTGGGCTGGAAGACGGCAAGGAGAACGACTGGTGGATAGCCTGCACAGAGGAGGAGAGGGCCGCCACATTGGCCAACACATGCAGGAAACCCCCGAACATGGCCGATCCCAATTGGGCCACGTCGGCACGGTGCACTTCGTGATGACGTGCGTGCTCCTCCCGGGAAGCACGCACGGCATCACGAATCGCAGCCGTGCGCAACGCGACCCCAATCAGGACCTTCTCCGCACGGCCAGGGGTTCCCACGTCCGCAGGTGGAGGGGAGTCAGGTGACATGGACATCCCCTCTACCTGCGGACAGGCCTGGGACGGGGCATCCCTGCTGGTGCATGGTGGTGCACTCACAGGGTCAGGGACAGCGACATGCACAGGCCCCTCCACGGTGACCTGTGCTGCCTCCTGCCCCTGGCCCTGGACTGCACCACTTGCACCAGCAGGGATGCCCCCACCAGGCCCCATGTGTGCCCCAGTGGCGGCCTCCTCCTCCTCTGTGCAAACCACCAACCTGGATGGCTCCTCACCGTCTCCCACCGTAGCAGGCCCCTGTGGGGGCTCACCCACCCCTTCCGCTGCAGCCGTGGGGGCATCCCCGCCGCCTTGCTCCACAGCGCCGTCTCCGCCCTCTTCTTCACTAGCCGCTGCGTAGAGGGAGACAAAGAACACAAGCATCAGGGCACTGTACAATGGTCCCCTAGACAGGAAGCAATAGCAGATGAGCACCACTGTCAAAGTACACTTCCATCATGTCCCTCCACAACACATGGGCCAGTCCAGGCAAAACACACACAGTAACAGGCATGGTGCATGCCATGGACATTTCCATGCATGTCCAATGGACTCTTGAAACATTCAATGATATGTAACTCACATGCATCATGCCTCATGCCCATCACATGCACACACATCACCTCAGTCACATCCATCTGGCCCCAAACACACCAAACACAGCGGATACAAGGGTAATTTTGCTGCTTTACTGAATCTCTGCATTGTCACACACATGTGTCATGCATCCATGGCATGCACAAGTCACAGACACGCAGGTCAGGCACACAGACATGGCTACCATATATGTACCTGGCATCAGCACCCATCCCTCACCCCCACCCATGTTCAGGTACAGAGACTGGCATGCTCTCATGTTCATAATCTGATTAGGGCTCCCCATGCGGCATATCAACACATGCAACAACCATGTGCATCACACATCACTGGTCGCACATGCATTACCATGATGTCCCTGCACACATACATGCATACATGGGCTATGGCACACATACAGGCAAGTATCATAGAACCAGCACACCGCAACATGCCCTGTCTCACACAGTAATGCATGGACACTTACCGCTCAACTCCAGACGGGCCTCCCTCTCAAGGATCAGGGCGTGGAGCGCTGGGCGTACGCGTTCCAGGACCCTCATCTGGATGGTACTCATGCGGCCCCGGCCCCCCTCCACGAGGCGCCGGGCCTTCACAAGGGTCCTGGACCTCAAGTCCTCCCAGCGCTTCTTGATCTTCAGGACGTCGCGGGTTGCCACCCCCTCCGCGTTGATGGCAACCACACAGTCGGCCCAGATCCTCTGCCGTCCTTCCTTGCTGGCGCGGGACGATCCAAAGAGGGCATCATACTGCCCCAGGACATGCTCCACCAGGACACCAACTTCGGTGACAGTGAAGCTGGTGCCCCTCTGCCCCTCTGGCCTGGGGTTGCCACTGGTGCCAGATGTGGAAGTGCCCGACATGGCAACCCCAGAGGCAGGTGTGGGTGGGCAACTGGGTCCTGGGGCTGGGCTGTGGAGCGATGTAATACCAGTCGGGAGTCTTCAGTTCCAGCAGGGGTGGACACAGCAACTGGACCCCTGCAGATGGCTGATGTGCAGGCACCAAATGGCAGGGCACGGTGGCAGCAGGCAGGCAGGCAGGCAGCAGCAGATGGCACGTGGGAGGCTGCTCGGGGCACTGGGGGGCAGTAACTCGGCCTTCTGGGCAGGAGCGTGGGCTTCCGTGTGTTTTCGCGTGGCCAGCTTGATACGGAGTGATTTGGCACGTGAAAATCCTGCACGTCAGCGTGAAATCCGAGGAAAGGCCCTTAGCGCGTAAGCGCGTCAGCACGCATACGCGATTCTATTGGACCAGAGTCCCTCAGCGCGTAAGCGCGTCTGTGACGTGACCCGCACGGGTGTTCCCCACTCAGGACGTGATGACGGGGCACACGTGGAGATACTGCACGTCAGAGTGTCATCGCGTGTAATTGGACAAAAGTGCGCGTACACGCGATTGGCCTATGTACGTGTATTTAATGGGTGCGCGGCCACTTACACACGCAAGTACGTCAGCGAACCTGTATCCCGTGGTGCGTGTGAATTTCCACACGCTATTGGACTGGGAACAGGATTCCAGGGCTGCGCGGGTCACACGCTGTATCCCGTGGTGCGTGTGAATTTCCACACGCTATTGGACTGGGAACAGGATTCCAGGGCTGCGCGGGTCACACGCTGTATCCCGTGGTGCGTGTGAATTTCCACACGCTATTGGACTGGGAACAGGATTCCAGGGCTGCGCGGGTCACACGCTCGCCTAGAACACGCGCTAAGCATAAATTGCAGACTTTAACAATAACAAGCTCAGACGCCAGGATGAACATACCGTTCCTAGCAGCAGTGGCAGTGGGCTACCAAAGGAGGAGGAGGAGGATAGTCAGGGCCAGAATATTCACACCCAGAACCAGCCTTTTCGGGATGCCTGATGACCAGGTGTATGGGAGGTACAGGTTTCCACCACACATCATACTGGACCTGGTGACTGAGTGGGAGGATGACCTCACATCACCCACCCTGTGCTCCCAAGCACTCAGCCCCCTGGAGAAGGTCCTCAATGTACTGCACTTCTTAGCCACTGGATCATTTCAGCGGACAAGTGCCATAGTGGGTGGGGTGTCACAGGCCACCCAGTCACGCTGCCTACACCAGGTCTTGAACATCATGACTGCACGCCCATCAGTCCGCAGGCACATATACCTGCCCAGAACACCTGCAGAAAGGCATGCTGCCGCCCTGGATTTTTACGCAGTGGCACGATTCCCCAAAGTGCTAGGTGCCATCGACTGCACCCATGTGGCTCTACGTCCCCCCAGGGCATCTGAGCACATCTATAGGAACCGCAAGCACTGGCATTCCATCAACGTGCAGGTAGCATGTAATGCCAAGGGAATCATCACCTCAGTATATGCCAACTATCCCGGCTCCACCCACGACAGCTTCATTTACCGAATGTCCACCCTAAGCCGGGACCTAGAAGCTGGGCGGCATGGCGATACATGGCTGCTTGGTGAGTATGTATGCCACTGCACATGCATGCATGTTGGATACTGAGCAAGGTCACAACCTCACCAATGATACCAATCCCCACCTCCACAGGGGACAGTGCCTACCCTCTCAGCCCCCACATGATGACGCCAATTCGGAACCCCACCACGCCACCCCAGGTAAGATTTAACACAGCCCACATTACAACCAGGGGCATAGTGGAGCGCACATTCGGAGTGCTGAAGTCACGCTTTCGCTCCCTTGACCGTTCTGGCGGGCAGCTGTTATACGCTCCCCCAGTAGTGTGCAGGATCATAGTGGCAGCATGTGTCCTGCACAACGTTGCAACACGCCGGGGCCTGGCCGTGGACATGGTGGTGGCCCCACATCCCCAACCACATGCACAGCCGCTGCGCATGGGAGGGGAAAGGGCACGGGGGGAGGCAGCCCGTACACAGCTAGTGGCTAATTACTTCACATAGAAATCACACCCCTGTGGAGTGCACACTGCCCTGGCACATTCCATCTGACAATCAATGATGACTCAACCTGACACTGATCCTGAATGTGTGGAGAATGAACCGGGAATTCCATGTCAGCCTGAGATTGTTCACCTGGAAGTGTCACAATGTGTGCATCCCTACCCACACAGACACCACCAATGCAGTTTTGTGAAGTTACACATTGAAGCAGCTAAAATGAATACCCACTTGCAAAATGCAACAAGAGGACAGTGCCATGTCAGCCAACCCAACCCCAGCACTGCCACACGACACACCGTGCCATGTCATGCTAATTGCAGGTAAACAAAGTAATCCCCACAACATGACATCACTCTCACTATGTACAGTGGCACTATTAGAAACCTGCAACACCTGAAATGCTCACAGCAATGCCGGACCAACAACATACTTGAGCACGTAGTACCATTAACATGACATCAAAAATGTAACATATTAGTAGTCTCACCACCTGGAAATGCCTGCACTCCCACCACTACCAACTGTGCAGTGTTGGCGCCATGTAGAGTTGTAGGTGCACTGCTGCCAACATGGTCCCCATCGCCAGACTAGAGGTCCTTATGTGGACTTGAGGAAGGGACCTGCAAATTGGGAGGTAGACACAGAAGAAGAGTTACACATCAATGCAACATGCAGTGTACAACACAACAGCAATATGCACTAGGAATGTATACACAGTATTGACTACAGACTGGCCACACAGCTCATGGGAGTCCAACGTCACTGTGTAATTCACTGTCACTTGGGCACACCCTTTGCAAGCCCATGGAAACGGGAAGCAGGAGGGGTGTGTGTGACTCAAACCCAAGCATCTGAACCAAATACATTACAAGCCTGCATGTGCCCAGCCACAATGCAGCGTATGCCCACAGGAACCACGGAAGCCAACAGATCGGAGCCAACAGATCGGAGCCAACAGATCGGAGCCAACAGATCGGAGCCAACAGATCGGAGCCAACAGATCGGAGCCAACAGATCCTCCCAAAAAAATTGGGAATAAAAGAAATCAAAATAAAAATAAAAATAAGAAACAATCAAAAATGGCCATTGATGGGCCCGGGGGGGTTGGGGAGGCCACCCAGGAGGTCCGAGGACAGGATGCACACCAGAACCCACCTGCGTGGATCCTGGGAAAATAAAACACCTCCATGGGCTCATGGCCCACACGGCTACCCTATTGTGGGAGTGTCACTGCTGTCGCTATTATCACCCTGTGAAGCTGCATCCGGAGGTGGTTGCACTATGGGAGGCAGCCCACGCAAGGCCCTAGTCTGCTCCTCCATGGCTGCAAGCATGCGGGTGTGGTAGGTCTGGTTCTGGAGGATGAGTGTGCGGAGGTCCCCATGCAACAACTCACGGGATGCCCGGACCTCCGCCCTCGTTGCCTGCATCTCAGCTGAGAGCGTACGGGTGAGACGCTCCAGCTGCTGTTCTGTCCTTTGGTGTGTTGAAGCCTCAAGCTCAACAAGAGTCGTCCTGAGGTGTAGGAGCTCCTGCCTCAGGGCTTCCCTGTGGCCCTGGGACTCAATGGAGATGGCCTCCTGCAGAGTCGCCAGTGCCGCCCGCCTGTCCCTGTTGGACCCCAACATGTCCTCCCTGTGTGACTGGCAGATGGAGTCAGTTGCCTGCTCTAGTCGCTCCATCAGCCTTTCTGGGGGGACAATGGAAGTGGCCACCCTATCCATGGCCTGAGCCATCATCTCGGATGATGCAGCCTGTTGGGTAGCCATACCGTAAATGGATTGCTCCCATGCGGTATTGCCAGGTGGCGTACGGCCACCACGTCGGCGGGCACCACACCTGTCTGGGGCAAGGCGAACTGCGCCTTGCTGTGCCGGCACTGCCTGAGGCTGCAGGACTGCATTCCCCCTCTGATCTGCTGGCCCAGGAACAGGATCAGATGTCGCGGAGTGTGACCCTGCATCCGTAACCACCGAAGGCGTAGCTGCCAACACTGACATCCCCATGGAGGGTACTGACCCTGGTGCAGGTGGGTGAGACAGAACAGAATCCCTCCCTGGAACACTCACCAGCGACGGCACGTAGGTCTCATCCGAATCAACACCTGAGTACAGCTCGGGGGAGGTGCAGCCAGAGACACCCCTTGAGAGCACGACCTGCAGCACTTGTGGGTTCTCCCCCACCACCACACCACGTCCCTCACTGGTGGTTGGTCGGCCCTGGGACACCTCCTGGGTCTGCACCATCTCCACAACCCCAGCAGTATCAGGTGCGTCTTCCCCTGCAAAGACATGAAAACAAAGTAATGGAAACAGGCATTAGCACCATGGCACACATTGAGGGCTGAGAAGCAAGAGAACCAGTACTTGATTGACATGTCCCACATGACTAAAACCCTCCCATGCATGCACCCACACTGCGTATGAAGTGCAGGCAAACGGCACACACTGATGACACCAAGATGGAAGATGAACAAATTTTTTTGCATGCTGCCTGGCAGTGGCATCACACATTGGCCTGTGATTGGCAGGTGAAACACACATGCCATCACACAGATGGCATGTACCATTGCTATTAAGTGAAGATGGAGAGGAGGGCAGCACCTATTCATTCAGTCCAGTTCCCGCATGTAATAGCTTTTCTGATTCTAACAGGTCAGATTTTTCACCTGGAGCTGCCAGTCTGTAATGGTCAAATTGCACAGGGACATGTGTGTACAAATGATATCCAGGTAACAAAGTCACTCCCCTTTACCATACCCATGTCAGACATGTGACTAGTGGACAGCGACATGCCTAGTGAAAGTGGTGGAATGCAAACAAACTGACTGAATGAACAGTGAAAAATAAGCAAATCTGTTGTGTCAAGGTGACACTTCAAGGGCAACTGGCGTGCAGTTGTGCTAGATGTCTACTGTTGGCAGAAGGGATACTGCTATGGCCAAATGCAGCTGCGCAGGAAGTATTGCATGAAGCACATGGCTGACCCATACGACTGAGGCACACACACTCTCTCCTGCCACCCAAACAGAAGCCCTCACACACACACCATGCACATGTATGACACACACATGCATGTGCACTCACCGGACAATGCCTCGTAATCAGCCAGATCTCCCACGCCTTGGATCTGTTCCTCCGTGACGTAGGTCCCAGCGACTGACTCATGTGGAGTGAGTTCCATGTCTACTACTGGAGACCCACCTCCAGTCACTAGAGTTGCGGCATGACTTGAGGCCAGCTTACTCTTTGCCCTGCGCTTTAGGTCATTCCAGCGCTTATAGCAATCATTGGCTGTGCGCCTCACGATTCCAAGGGCACTTACGATGTCCGCAACGGTCTGCCAGTGTGCCTGGCGTTGTGCAGGTGTGGTCTTGGATCCTGCAACAATGACCATCTCGTTGTCATGTCCGGACACATACTCGACAAGTGCATTCAGTTCGTCATCCGTGAAGCTGGGCTTCCTGGACGGGCCGGACTGTGTAGCCGTGTCTGGGGCATCAGCCTGTGCCGGACGAGCACTCTTCCTCTTCCGCTTGGAAGGTGGTGGTGATCCTGAGTGTCCTGCGCCGCTCTGGACACTAGGGGCAGGAGCCCTGGTGGTCTCTGTATCAGGAGTGTGGGATTGCACACTCAGCATGGGAGTTGGTGCAGGCATTGGCTCGAGTGTGATGGTGTCAGGGGGAATGTCAGCAGCATGGACTAGGACCGACACTGTCCTGGCTGGGTGTGTGAGGGCTGGGGTGGATGGAGCCGCAGCTGCCCCTGCAGCCACTCCGCCCTGCCTCCTTGGTGCAGCAGATGACCTTGCTGCCCCAGATCCACGTGGCATGATGGCATCAACGTGCACCAGCGCACGTGTCGTAGCCCTGCTGACCTGGAAGTCAGCCATGGAGTCAGCCAGGTCTGGTGCCACAATGGGCTGGTCCAACAAGGGCTGAGCATGGATGGTGTCAGCCACTTCAGCCTCAACGGGAGGGGGGGGGGGGGGATGATGGGTGCCCTTGACTGGTCCTCCACACATGGGGGGACAGGCTCACCCTGCAAGTTACGACCACGTCCCCTACCGGATCCACCACGGCCACCACTTGTGGCTCTTCCACCTTTGCCACCCTTACGGAATCCTCGCCTCCCAGCCATGGCACTGATATTAATGTGCGTATGGGAGTGGCTGTAGACAATTGTCCTGGGCAATTGGGGGTCAAAGGGGTTGGGTACCAGATGGTAATTGTACCCTAGTGCTCTAGCACGGCTGATTGTAACCCCTGGGGAAAGATGACGGGTCACGCAACGCACAGGAGGCCCAAAAAAGGGAGATGACGTGCACGCAACCCCTCCTAGACCACGTGTGCAGAAAGAAAAACCTGCACTACGCTGTGGCACCCAGTAACACAAGAATGAACGTATGCGTGTCACACGCAGCCTAGAATGACCTCTGAAGGGGTAGGCAACACACGGGGCAAGCACAGAAGTTGGATACGTGCGTGACTCACCGTCTGCCAGGTAAAAGAGCGTGAAGAATGAGCGCGTTTGGCTGGCTAAACCCCCGCCAAAAGAAGATGTGTACGCTGTCTGAGAAGACAGGACAACAGTAGAAGGGGACACTGTTTGAGGGAACAGGCCCAGGTAAACCAGTAAAAGAGAAAAAAGAGAAAAAGCTGTCAGAGGTAACAGGGAATACGAACTGGAAACGCCGTGAAGTAAATCGCGTGTGAAACGACAAGAAGTACAGATTTCACCCACTCGCTCTCCACGAAAAGCACGTACAAGGAAATGGTGTTCTACATGTACCTTATATACAGGCCCACACGTACAGCGTCACTTACGCGGCGTGTACGTTCACCAATCACACGCTTTGTCACTCCTGCGTGTAGATCCATTTTCACCAATCACACGCTTTGTCACTTCTACGTGTACATCCATTTTCACCAATCACACGCTTTGACACTGGGACGTGTCACGCAACAATTTCCTGCACGTGCAGGTGACTATAGGCGCGCATATGCTGTTGACGGGTTTACGCGCTAAGGGCCTTTGCTGACGTGTGGGATTTCACTACCTATCAGGCTGTCCACGCGTTCACACACGAGAGACCACGCTCCTGGCCAGGAGGCGAAATTACTGCCCCCCCAGAGCCCTGAGCACGCTCCCACCTGCCATCTGCTGCTGCCTGACTGCCTGCTGGCCACGTGCCCCACAGTGCTGGTGGGTGGGGGTGTTGGGAGACATGGGTGGGGGCCTGGTGGAGGGTGCCCCTGCACTGGTGGGGGTGGTGGGAGACATGGGTGGGGGCTTGGTGGAGAGTGCCCCTGGTGGCGGGGGGTGGTGGGAGACATGGGTGGGGGCCTGGTGGAGGCTGCCCCTGGTGGCGGGAGGGTGGGGGTGGTGGGAGACATGAGTGGGGGCCTGGTGGAGGCTGCCCCTGCACTGCTGGGGGGGTGGGGGTGCAGGGGGACATGAGCAGGTGTGCAGGGTAGTCCCCTGTTTTGTAGGCTGCCTGCAGGGGCCGTGGAGGGTGTACAGGGAACACCTGTGAGGACCCACCCAGCCTAATCGCGTGTTAAACTTCCCGCGTACCCCTGTAATACACGTACCCTGGCTAATCGCGTGTATAACTTCCCGCGTACCCCTGTAATACACGTACCCTGGCCAATCGCGTGTTAAACTTCCCGCGTACCCCTGTAATACACGTACCCTGGCTAATCGCGTGTATAACTTCCCGCGTACCCCTGTAATACACGTACCCTGGCCAATCGCGTGTTAAACTTCCCGCGTACCCCTGTAATACACGTACCCTGGCCAATCGCGTGTTAAACTTCCCGCGTACCCCTGTAATACACGTACCCTGGCTAATTGCGTGTTGAACTTCCCGCGTACCCCTGTAATACACTTACCCTGGCTAATCGCGTGTTAAACTTCCCGCGTACCCCTGTAATACACGTACCCTGGCTAATTGCGTGTTGAACTTCCCGCGTACCCCTGTAATACACTTACCCTGGCTAATCGCGTGTTAAACTTCCCGCGTACCCCTGTAATACACGTACCCTGGCCAATCGCGTGTTAAACTTCCCGCGTACCCATGTAATACACGTACCCTGGCTAATCGCGTGTATGACTTCACGTGTACCCCTGTAATACACTTACCCTGGCTAATCGCGTGTTAAACTTCCTGCGTACCCCTGTAATACACGTACCCTGGCTAATCGCGTGTATAACTTCCCGCGTACCCCTGTAATACACGTACCCTGGCCAATCGCGTGTTAAACTTCCCGCGTACCCCTGTAATACACGTACCCTGGCTAATTGCGTGTTGAACTTCCCGCGTACCCCTGTAATACACGTACCCTGGCTAATCGCGTGTTAAACTTCCCGCGTACCCCTGTAATACACGTACCCTGGCCAATCGCGTGTTAAACTTCCCACGTACCCATGTAATACACGTACCCTGGCTAATCGCGTGTATGACTTCACGTGTACCCCTGTAATACACTTACCCTGGCTAATCGCGTGTTAAACTTCCCGCGTACCCCTGTAATACACGTACCCTGGCCAATCGCGTGTTAAACGTCCCGCGTACCCCTGTAATACACGTACCCTGGCTAATCGCGTGTATGACTTCACGTGTACCCCTGATATGCACGTTACCCGCTTTGCGTTCCTTGTTTGGCTGCCCTGTAAACTGGTCCAGAGTTAGCGCAGCCCTTTGCGATGATTTAGCGATTTTGCTGGCTTTTCCTTGCGCGAGGGCGTTCTTGGGGGCGTTACTGGCGCTGCTGCAGGGTCGCTGCGATACTCTGCGCCACGGCTGGTTTGGGAGCATGAAATCCATGAATACGCTGTGCGCGGAAATCGGTTTTATCGCACGTGCCTGGCGCAGTCAATCGCACGCGGACACTCTGCGCCAGCCGCTTGCGACACTTTTCTGCGTAATTCTATGAATTACCCTCTTAATATGTTGGCAGCACATGCATACATCCCAACATCACCCATTCTAATGTATGGGTCCTTCTTAAGTCTTTCTTTTTTGTTTCCATTCTGTCATTTCCAATTCTACTCCTCCCATAATAAAATACACACTACACGTCCCAGAATGCAAAGAAAAAACACAACTAACTTTAAGATTCAAAACTGTGACATGTACATCAAATAACCATCTAAAATACTGCACTTTTCAAAATATTTTTTTGGAAGCATTTTTAAGAAAGTGAAAAATGCACATCTGCATTGACAGCAGCAATGTGTGTTTTTTTCATAAAATAAAGTAAAAGCAGAAAACATACATTTCTACTCCATTTGTAATTGGCACTCAGTGTGTGACAGGTTACTATATTCACAGTACATGTATACTTTCTAACATAACCCATTCCAATCTTCACCTGCTTATGCAGTCCTACTTTTTTTCTACATTCTGTGACTTGTACTCCAACTTTCACAATGGTAAAAGTGTAACTACAAGTCCATAATGCAAATAAAACATGTATGACTACTTAAACACCTAAGATTAGAATGCATCATGTTGGCAAGTATGCATATACTTGTAACATATTAAACTTCTACACACCAACTGCCATTTAAAAGTGTACTACATATCTTTTCCATCAACTTTTCTTCTCTTTTACAAAATGTTACTGAGCTTCTGCAAATGCGCATACAAATTTCTCAACTTTCATGAAAATGCTCCGACAAGCAACAATGTAACCGTCCACCAATTTTATAACTTTTTTCCTCACCACTCCTCCTTCCATTCTAAATATGAACCTTGCTTCCTAAAAGTACTTCGCCATTACCAAATATTCCCACTAACTTTCTTTACAATTACAGGAAAGAAGCACATCACTGACATCAACAACCGAAAAACGAATACTATTCGCATCCAACAAAGTAAGTACATTAATGCACCAGGTATTTGTATGTGATTATAGCAGCACAGTTGCACTATATATATTGTCCTAGACTACGCTTTTCAAACCAACAATTTTTTCACTCTACCCATTATATTCCACCATTCACACTCCTACTATTCCCATCTACACACCACATTTGCAACACCCACTGTGTTCAACAAAACAGAACAATCATTGTACAGATGTGCTCATACCACCACTGCCTTCCTCACTAACCCAACACCATGAAACCTGTGTACACTTGTATTCTCACAACATTCCCAACCACATCTAATAAACCACCTTGCAATCAAACAGCACTGTATTCATCTCTACAATCACACCTAGAGACTTATGCACCATGCATGCATATACATTGCACAACTTTCCAACACAACCTTTCCAATTTCCCAGCAGACACACAAAATGGCTACTAAACAGCTACTCTGTAGAAAAGTAAGTAAAAGTAGAGCCGATAATAGTAAAAGTACACCACATAGTCATGCACCTCTAATGCAATGTATAGGAGAAATTAAAACAAAAGAGCTAGTAACCTCACTAAACAAAACAAAACTAGCCACACCTAAAGAATATAACGCCCCTCTTTGAAAAACAACAAGTAAAAAATGATGTCGAAAGAAAAGCAGACCTACTAACAAACCCAATACTCTATCAACCATAGTCACGGTAAAGCAATCCAAAAAAAGAAGTTACAAAAACTTTTCCACCGTAGAGTTCTTCACAATCTTATAAAACATTAGAAAAATCATGATCATCCATTAAATACTACAGTCGAAACCAATCCTACAAGCTCTAATTGACAGCACTTTTCTACTCAAGAGAACATTATTTATATTGATGTTAAACAAACTGAAACCACCAACTAAATGAATCATTAAATTGCAACAAGTACTTCTAGGCATGCAGAGTGTAAATATAGAGAACTTTTCAAACTTGAGTGATGGTGAATGGATTCACACACGCATCACACAACCATACTTCAATGAAGAAGCTTATAAACAAGAACAACAAAAAACAATTGCCATAGACAATAGTGGCTGAGGGTATGAACTGGTGGAACAAACCATTATGGCATAAGAAACACTTATAGAACAAAAGTTCCCAACAATCTTTAAACCAAATGCTCTTTTCACCCAAGCAAACAGTCCAAAAGGACTTGGAGCTCAATGTGTAATGTACGCCAACAATCCTTTTAAATCTTTAAAACAATCCTCAATCACTATGTGAAAATAAAAGACAAAAGTAAAATGAAAACTTTACAAGCCTTAGCCTCCTGTCCAATGCATAGTCACACTGGTCTGCTAGGACATTCACTAGCCTGCATTTTAGGGACTGCTTGCAAAAGCACTTTTCACCACATCAAAATGTTAGCGACACACCATTCTACTATACAGAAACTTGTCCTTCAACTATACTATGCAAAAAGTCCTGTCCTAGAACTGCAACATTTAAATAACATTATCCTACATAGAACAGCCAAAGAACTGATTCAAGAAATAGAGCACAACCAAATGTAAATATTTTGGAACTGAAGGTGACTTTGAATGTTCTGTACCTTTAGAAAACATTAACGAAAACCTCTTGAACATCAACCTCCTAATAAGACATACAAAAAAGAAATACCTAAGTTTCAAAATGCATCTGCTAAACTACAAGACTAAATATGTGTCTGTTGCTGCAGAACGTTTTATAAAAAGAACACAAAAATAGAAGATCTAGCTTAAAAAAGAAAACAATGAAGAATGCCAATGGGTCCTATTAGCTTTGTATCTAACAGCAGAAGGTAAATACATAATAGCTAACCCCTCAAGAGTGTGCAACACAAAGCTTGACAATGACCACATGCCATTATGCATTATGTGCTAGCACTAATAACTTATTCCCACTTCCAAAAGCTCTCCAACAGCTTAATTTGTACGAGAGCATTATAATACAAACAGTGTCTGCATTTCAAGCTATAAGACGCCTTCAACCAAAATCTGACAAATTACCCTCATCTGAGTTACTGAAGGACATCTGTGACAAAGTAGTATATTTACCATTGGATCTAAAAGAAAATGTTCAAACTCTAGGACTGGAACAGCCAATAGATCAATCTTTGATTGTACTACTTAATGGCTTGACAACAAAAGACACAAATATTTGGAAACAACTAGTCGACTTAAACAAAGTTAGACAAGCCCTACAATATCTAAAAGAAAACAATCAATACTTCAAAGATAGGAAAATAGAGTAAAACATAAGAGAAACCACCCACATTATTCAAGAGTCAACAGAAACTGGCCAATTTCAACGTGTAGAACCTGTTACAGCAGCCAATATGTTAGACCAGTATACCATTCACCCACTGCACCCCAAAGACACACTTGATGATGCATTTGAAACATATCAAATGCATCAAGCCAAAGGATCCCCAATGAGCATATGAGAAACAAGTGTAGACGCACATTCTTTTCCTCTACTCTTTCCTACAGGAAAAGGAGGAACATGCGATGAAAGGTCCACACAAAATAGTGCATCAGAATTATCACTCTTTACAAATGTATTCTGAAGTCACCAGATTCAGGCAAAATGCTGAATACATTTCCCACCTCCTCTTTGAAAGTGAACTAGCAACTCTATGTTATGGAGTTGCACACACATTAAAAACAGGATCTACATTTTTAAACATATCCTCTACTCAACTGCTTCAAAGAAGACATTTTGCAGACAAGTATCACAAATCTGTTGTCAAACTTGTGTGGTACAAAAGAATAATGGTTCTGACATCATGCTGATGTACATTGTATGCTAAGGAACCTACGCCCACCAACTTGGTTTGATACTTTAAGTTGTGCAGAGTATGAATGGGATGACTTGCATGACTTCTTAGGCAATGCAAACCCAAATAAAGAATAGACAAAAAAAACACCAGGAGAACTCTGCTCTCTTGACCTTGTAAATGTATCCAGGTACTTTCACCATTGCTTCATTGACATTTTGCATTTTATCTGCAATAAAACTACCCCTGTATTCTGAGAAGTGCAACACTTCATTTGGAGAAAAAAATGTCAATCCGGAGGAGTGCAATACATCCACAGGCTTTTGTGGATAAAAGATGCTCCACTATTTGGCTATGATAGTGACACCACTGTTTTACAGTTAATTGAAAAACACATTACCTGTGACATCCCTTCAGAAACCACAGATAGTGACCTACATACACGAGTATTATGTTTCCAAAAACATAAATGTTGCAAATATTGCCGACGTAGATATAAAAACAAAGGGAAATACTATAACAAATGTTGCTTTGGCTTCCCTAGACCAGTTTGCAAAAAAGGACAGGTAAAGCTTGATGTATTCTGTTAGACACTGTGTAAAAGACAAATCACCTAAAAATACATACAACATCCAAAGGGACGAAACATCCAAGTGCATCAATGATTACAATGCAATCATTGCCCTCTTGTGAAATGTAAACATAGACATACAATACATTGCAGACAATTCCACTGCAGTTGCAAGATATGTCACAGCTTATCTCAACAAAGCTGAGAAAACAGAGCTAAAAGACCTCTGGCATGACATATCATCTGACAAAACACTATCAGAGAAATTACACAGCTTTGGAATATAAATGCTCTCCCATAGAGAATGCGGGTCTTACGAAGCTGCAGACAGTTTAACAGGTACAGCCTTATATGGCAAATCTGAGCACATTGTCTAGCTGAACCTTGTAGAAGCTTCATCCCAAAAAGAGTGCTAAAATCCAACCAAGATATAGAAAACATAGCCACAAATGATCCCAACAGCCAGGACATTAAAAAAACAATGTAGTTGACACATACTGCCCAAATAGATGTACTTCTTTGGAAAACGTGTCTGTTTGACATTGCCCAAAACTACACCTACAAAAATAATGTCACACCAAATGAGACAACTGGAAAATATTCAGTTTCAACTAAGGGAAATAATACCCTGTGCTTCATAAATAGTCCGCTTCTTGTAAATCAAACAGTCATATTTTTATCATATCTGCCAAACAAAGATAATCAATAAAATATAGAAACTTTCTCATTTGCAAGGCAGATGACGCATGCACAGATGGCCTTGGCATGCGCCTATTAACCATTTATTTTGAACAAATAGATTCTTCCTTTTTTTTAGTGTGTTGGAAGGTTAGCAATAGGGCAAGTTCCTTCTTGACTATCCCTAACCTTAGATAAGCAGAGCAACCAGCAGTACCTAGGGCTAGTAATTTACAAGGGTATAGTTTAGCATGGTTGAAGGGCAAGTTAGATTAGGGCCACATTTTGTGCCAACAGAAGTCACGAGAAATAATAAACACTGAAGATCCAAATGTGCTACAATATTGACTAGGAAGGTTTTCAGGCCGATAACCCAAACAGACCTAACGTGTATTTTTGAATTCCAAACATATCGACATGGCAACAACATTCAGTTTGTCAACATCCACGGTGACAAACTTGCGGAAGTTACATAAAATTGACATAACAATAGGACGTGTCCTTCTTTTCAAAGACATGTATGTACGCAGAGAGCAATTTTCTCTAACTCTTGCATATGTTCTGACTATTCAAAAATCACAAAGTCTAATCCTAGATCAAGCATTGATCGACATTGATTGACAGCGGCAGCACAGTCTTTAAAGAAGATATGTGTTACGTAGTACTTTCACATCTGCGTACACTCAATGGTCTATTCCTAGTTAACTTTGATGAAAAAAGTCAATGCTTATATTCCTTGCATCCTGGAATACAACAGGCTACAGGCACTAAACACCCCCATCTAGATATGCACCCTGCACCTAAAAAAACATTTTAAAAGACAAACAATATCAACAGAACCTATAGCAGATTTCCCAACAATACCACTAAAAAATAACAACCAACTCCTTCTGCATCAAACAATACCAATACAAAATCAACTGCACATCATCACAAAAGAAACACACACATCTCTCTTCTCCAGAAACATCTGCAGGACCATCAAACAATCCACAAACAGAACTTGCTGGTCCATTTAAATACAGAAGCACATCTGGAGTAAATTGTTATGCTAATGTCACAATGAATCTTCTTTTCCAATTGCCACCAATTGTTCACAAAATGTACTTAAACGGCTCAGACCAGTTGTGTTTGCCAATGTTCATCATTCACAGAAATGCCACACATCATCCTGACAACATGTATAAGGCAAGAATTGGTCAACTCTGCAGGAATGGTAACATTTACCATAATCACATGTACTTACTGCAAGTACTAGAAATCAAAAACATCGCTATAAATGAAATATTCCAGATTTCATACACGTGGAAACATACATGCACTCTTTGCAACCATGTTTCACAAGACCACATCCCTAATGAACAAATTGTATATGTATCCATAACAAACTCTAAATCCATTCCATTTCAGCAGCTTCTGCACAATGCAAATCATGGCATAGTATGCCCTTTTTGCAATTCAGACAATCGTTCCACCATACAAATAAACTCACATAGCCAATATGTCATACTATGCTTGTGAGCTACAATGCAGATGGTACCACAAATAACTGCAAGATTACAGTTTTCACATACAGCCAAGTATCTATTGGAAAGAAAACCTTCACAACAGTAGGTAGAGTATGCCACACTGGTGTGACAACCCTTACAGGGCACTACACTGCATATGTCAAAAAATAAGTGGTTGGTTTGAATGTAAAAATACCTTTGTTACTCTAAAACATAGTTTACCAGAACATTTAACAAATGGCTACTTCATATCCCTTCAACCCAAACTTAGTCACTAAACTATAGCACCAGCAGGTATATTACTACATCCATAATAGTGCAATAGCACTTTTCAAAGGCAATCTAGTTAGAATACACCAACCGGTATCTAACTACTTTAAAAGTACCCTTCATTGTACAGTACTTCAAATACTCATCTCAATCCTTATATGACAAAACATCTTCTAACCTCTAATGTACTTAGAATATGCCAACAGGTATCTAACTATTTCAAACATGCCCTTAATCACAACATACTTCAAACAAACATACTGTCACCCTCACACTTACTTAACTGTAATCAGATCTTTTGAATCCAGTACAGATTTATTTTTCCAATGAACTAATGATTATCTAATGTCAAAACAACAGCAGTTTATCATACACTAATGTTGTACCAAACATAGTACTTAAAATGTACTGTTTATGGGGTGTAAAAAGGAAAATGTATATTTAAAACTGTATACCACTACAGCTTTTGAACTATCATGCTTAACCCATTGTATTGTTATTTTTTTTCTTTCCACAGAAAAGAAACCAGAGATTGCAGCTTAATAATAGTATAACATTGTAACAATAAGTAACCACAGCAATTATAATCAACTACATATTCTGTGAGCCTATCCTCAATTGTACTATAATCATAAGTTCCATATACAGTTCAATTACACCATTTCTCCATATTACAAACACTTTTTACTCCCACTACATTACCTACAATTACTGTACACGTATTGCTACTATGGTGATTCTGGCCAAACTCTGATTACATTACCTATAATTACTATACACTTATTACTACTGTGGTGGTTTTGCCCAGTGTACACATTCTTGGGGCCATGGCCTGCACCCATGCCCGTCAGAATCTGACCACTGAGCACAACCACCAAAATACAATTAACTGTTTAACAAGTATGTACCATACACCGTCAACTAATAAAACTCACCCTGACCCCCCAGCAATTGAATTGATGTCCGTGGACAACGAAACTGACCGCAGACTCAGGGCATTCCAAACCCCTTTTTCACCTATAATAACAGCTCCACATTACCCTCATTCCACTTCCCTAACATTTCTATGCCTTTTTCCAGCCATCAAATAACCCCAACGGTTTTTTCCAAGGTATCTGGTCACAGCGCTGTCCACGAACTACTGCGGTGTCTGCGGACATCTAAGACACATGCCCAGCCTTATTTCAACCTACAAAAACAGCCCCATACCATCTTTTTTCCACTCCTCCACCCGTTCCAGACCCTCTTTCTGCCACCAAATGACCCATAATATGTTTTCCAGACTTTTCCTAAACTGAACTGTCCACAGATCCAACATTGCGGGTGTTTCCAAAAATATGATGCACATCACGGTCTTCACCATCCAATCAGCTGGCGCGTCCAAGATCTGCGGACCTCACATGCCGGCTCCTGTGCCAATCGAAGGCTTGTCCATGGACCAAACATGGAAGAAATCTGCAAACCGAACCCGGATATCACTAATTCTGTTGTACCTACTTTTTGGTTGTTTTAAGAAAACTACTGGATGGATTAACACCAAATTTACAAAAGCATGTTTTCAGGATCAAGCCGCTGCACCAACTGCACATTTTGTAATCCCCCTATAACATTGCCCCACCCTGACAAAAAATCACCAAGCTTTGCAGGATCAATCTGACGGGGCCATATACTTTTTTGCAGAGTTTCGTGAGGATTGGTCCAGGAGGGGGCGAAGTTATAAGCTGCCCAAAAAGTGCTCTTCCTATGGGTTGAGCAACTTAACCATAACTACAGGGCTGCTACCGCAGACCTTGTAATATATATATATATATATATATATATATATATATATATATATATATATATATATATATATATATATATATATATATGGCTTGAACGTTTTAGCTGATTTTCGGGTTTCAATCAAATTAAATGTTTTCAAGATGTTCACTTTTTTCAGGTACATCGTACACTGTATCTCTTTTAGGAATGCATCTACTTAAGTTTTCCGTCTAAATGATTTGCCCCTCGTCCCCTACAGCACATTAAAAGGAACATGTGTCCATGAGCCAACTGGATTAAAGAATTAATTGTTACAAATGGCGGTAAAAAAAACAAAAAAAACAAAGTGGTTTATGTTTCTCTTTTGATGTGCTATGAAAACAAATAAAAACTTTTTTGAACATCACAACGTTGTAACAATAGAATAATGCATATCAAACCTCGGCTTATTGTTTTTATAATTGATTAACCGATTTGTGATTGCATTGATAGAATAATCAATCGTACAAAGAGAGTACAGTAAGACCATTAGAAAATGATAAACAACTATACAAAGCAAAAATGAATGGATGCCTGAGTCTACAAATGTACTTAAAGTATTATGACATATTGAGACTTTATTGTAAGGGACAATCTGACTTTCTTCTGATTGTAATATCATATTTCAAAGTAACTTGACATTTTGAAATGACAGTAAAGACTAATTATATGGTATGGAATGCAAACTGTGTGCACCTCTATTTCTGATTATGAAGCACCGATTTGAAGAATCGGTAAAAGTGGTACATCTTCCAGCACTCTATTCTGCCCCCTGGGTTGGAGTCCGATAACCTAATCTATTGATATTTTGGATGCTGTGATTGGAATGGTTGTGGTTTGTGAATTTGCTAAGGGGCACAAGTGTAATGAAGACCTTGGATGCATGGTTCAATAAGGGAGAGAGAGTGTGCATTGACGACAGCTGGAGTGCATAGAGGCAAATGAAGCAGGATGGCAAGCTCCGGATAAAGCACTTAACTTTCCATTCTGTCTATTTTGAAATGTAAAGAGATAACATTCAGAGCAAATAATCACTTTTGCATGAACTAATCCCTGCACCACCATGTGTCCATTAGTTGGCAACTGATTTTGCAGTCATTGGCGAGCTGTGTCTGATAAGGGCAGTCTTCTCCTGCCCTTTTCAGGTGGTGAAAAACACTTGAGTTTCCATGCAATTTGCAAAGATGCAGGCAGAGGAAATTCAGATGGGTCCCTACACATGGGAAGAGGGCTGGAAATGTTTATAGCAGCAATAATTTGCTTGAAATGGTGGTATATTTTAATTAACAACTTTTGCCAAACATTACATCAAACAATGTTTTCCGTTGCTAGCTTTGCTGTCGTGGTGGAAGAGCAGATTCATTGGTGCAGCTGATGTGGTCTATTAATGTAAATTTGGCAATGGCCCACATTTTGCAGGAAGGAGGAACTTGTTTCCTTGTCACAATGTTTAAACTGAATCCGAAGCATAGATTCGTGTATAACATGACATTCAGATGATGCCACTTGCAACACATGATGCAAGGAACTGCAACAATTAATTAATTGTTTTGCCATCCAAACGTGAAATGATTTTTCGGTTACAACAGAACCAGCTCTACAATTAACCAAGAAAAAAGCAAAAATCCGACATTCTCAATTTGTTTGGAAAAATTAGACAAGGTCATCAAATCATTCTTCCTACATTTTATTGTTATTTTCAGAAATGTATCATCATAGGGGCAAGTTATATTCTGAATCCACAAAGAAGACACAAAATCATTATTAAAATAAATGACTATGGCCCTCATTACGACCCTGGCGGATTTTTTCCGCCAGCGACGGACTTTCCGGCCATGGCGCAAAGTCCCTTTACGCCATGGCGGATGGCGGACTTACCGCCCCATTCCGAGGTCGGCGGGGCGGTAAGTCCCCATTGACCCATTTACCCTTCCCCATTCCCATTTCGGCCCCATAGGGCTCAATGGGAGTGGGGAAGGAGTTAATTACGCCACCGTAAAAAACGGTGGCGTAATTAACACCAAGGTCCCAGAGCGCCATGGATTTTTCCGCCCGCAAAAAGCGGGCGGAAAAATGACCATGGCGCTCCAGGAACTCGTAGTTGGCGGTAAGGGGTCCGCGCAGCTAACGCTGGCGCAGACCCCTTAGCGCCAGGGTCGTAATGAGGCCCTATAACTTTTATAAAGCAAAAGAAAAAGCAGATTGCAATACGTGCCCAAAAAAACCTTTGATGAGTCGCTAGGTGGCACACATTGAATGCGGAGGGGGCAAGGAAGAAGATGGCATGGATTCTGAAAGAGGAGTTTCAGTAAGAGGCATGTCAATGATGAAGAAGCACAATAACCCACATCATGGGAGATGCAAAAAATAGCTAGCGAATAAGAAGTGACATGTACACTAAGGAAGTAAAAATACCAATTAATAAGAGACATTCAATCATACTTGCTAAATATAGAACCTGAAAAGCACAATTGACAACTTTTGATTAACCATTTGCATATAACAAATTATTTATTAGGGCTGCCACAAAGAATTGCAATTTAAAAATAAAGCCATTGCTCATCTATTGCAACCTCTGGTATCCCAACCGCTCGAGAACTAAAAAAAAAACTACCGATGGTTGTCTGAGTCAACAATAGGGGCACACTTGTTTCTCATGTCCATCAAAATATGTTTCAAATGAGGTGGTATACAGATGTGCAGTAATAAGTCTCAACATCTGACATTACTTGAACCCTTTCTTTTTAGGAACTACCCAAATACACTGCTCAACGCACTGATAGCAATTTGGAGATCTCCATGGAGTTGTGATACACGTAAACTACATGGATGCAGGCATGTCCAGCAGCGTTTGCTGATTCAGGGCTAGTTTGGATTTAACAGTCACGTTCTACAATTGAAACCTCCTGCATAACATGACAAAGTACCAGGCATTACACTATCAAATGCTAAGTGAGGTAATGATAATCATTCGTTGAGCCTGTGAGACTTGTTCCTGATATTTGTGAATTTACCTTGAATAATAGTCAGCAGGGACACAGCAGGGGCACACTAAACTGATTCCTTTTCCAGATCTTCTACCAAATAGGTGGCTTCTTTCCCAGTTACAAATAATACACATTTGTATTGTACTCTATAGAGTGTATTGGCGGAAAGTGGCTGTGGCATATACTTGTGGTCTGCCTATCATGGGAAAAATGGTGACAAACTGTGGGGTTTGCATTGCCTCAGCTCATCAGAATACACATCATCAGCTGTAACTACTTCAGGGGTTACCCAATCAGCAACGTAGGATGCATTATCTTGCCTATGTTTCCCACACAAGTGTGGTTTCTGGTGACAGAGCAATAGTCTCAAATTAAAGAGTGAAATAATATTAAATATGTAATCATCTATGCATATTTCTATAATAGACACAAACAGAAGAACTATCCGGTAATTTGTCTTCAATGCCAGAACACGTCTCAAACTGTTCTAAGAAGAACAGTGTATTTGTGTGCTGAACCGTAGAATTTGCATTGCTTGTGATGTCAGTGAAAGAACTGATACTTCACCGATGGGGAAAACATATTTGAATAGGAATGATGTTTCAATCATTGAGAGGTCACTGTGTCTGGGCTGCAAGCATAAAGTGGTGTATTGTTTAATTATCCTAGGTGCAATAGTTTCTCTAATGAACAGGTTTTAAAGGGATTGTTTATTACATCATCTACTATGGTAATATATTCATATTGCATGCTTGGAGCAAGTGTTTGCTCACAGCGGACACATCTACTACGTCACATGGGACACATCTACTACGTTGCTGTATTTCAGAATGTGGGAATTAAACAGTGGCAAAGGAAGTGATAAACTGGGCTTTCTTTATATGTCTTTGTTTTGTTTATGTTGAGCAAATGTGCATTGCGTTTCACTTCTGGTTAAATAAAGAATTTCGCAATAAACCACATTCTTTATCTTTTTACAATTTCATAACTGTCCATATGCCATCTTAGATCAGCCAAACAACATAACACCTGAGTTCTCAAATGTACGCACAACATATGATAGATAAGCATAGATGCGGACCTGCACATTTCTCTAAAAATGTCACAACACATTTCAAAATGTACCCCAGACTAATCTAAGTTGTTTGTAAAAAATGTGTGTAAAAAACATGGTTATTTAGCAAGTTTGTACTATCTGATTATTTATTAACAGAAAAACAGTTTAAATAAAGTCTAATTGTGTACCCTTTGTGAAAAAATAGTAAACGTGTTATTTCTCGAATTCAGCATTATTAGTCATGTTTTTGTCCATGAGGCAGAAATTGCCTGAAGTGAGAATTCCATTTAAACGAAAGCCAGGCAATCCTAAATGATGACCCATTCAAATAAACTGCAAAGAAAGCACAGACGTCATATTTTTAACATGAACTATCATTTTTTTTTAAATTGTTTGTAATGTTTTTATTTGAGTTTTCAACAAACATACAAAAGAACATCAACATTCTGCTCTGTGACATGTGTTTTGCTACATATATTTCTTGATGGATGCTACATTCCGCCATTGCTATTATTCCAGTCTCTTGGCAAACTCCCCGTCCATGGTAGTGTTTTAGCCACTTCCTTGTAGTGCTGCGTTTGTACCATTAAGTGCAGTAAGTTTGTTATGTGATGCCATGACTCCCATTCAGGGGTCCCCCAGTGTCCCCAACGCCGAACATCATCTGCATCGTTGCCTTCCAGACTTCCAACCCATCCCTACCCTCATGTACTCCATTCTGCAGTGCCCTATGCTACAATGCAGTCTCAGCCAGTGACCAATGTTTCAGGACTGCCCACCTGGCCTCTATGCACACCAATCAAATATTTCATTTTTGAGAGGTGGGCAACCTGCTTCCCCTTCCATGGAACAGCCCAGCAAGCAGAACTCTGGGGGCCATGCTTGAATCTGGATCCCCTCTCTTGTTGTCCCCTATCTGCAAACCGTTCCCAAAAGCTTACAATCACTGGCTTGTGCAGAACATGTGCATTATATCGGCCTCATCCTGGGTACATTTTGAGCAAGCCTGTTTTTTATTCTTGTAGATGCACGACATCTTGTGTGTTGTGAAATATTCCCTGTGTGTCACCTATTTCTGAGGTAGTTTGAATCTAGCACTTCTAGAGACTATTTTGGTGTTCTGCACTGCCCTCTGCCATTCAGTGTCTGTGAAGGTTCTCCCCGATTTTCACTCCCACTTACTGCTCACCACCAGTTCCCCTGTGTCTAACTCTCCTAGTAATAGCTCAAATATTCTGGAAACCATGTGTCCCCCTTCTGAAATATCATACAGTGTGTCAAGTGGGGTACTGGAGTCTACTCCGCCTCTTGCTCCTGGCCATCTTTTATCCATCGTACCTACCACACGATTTCCGCGCACAGCGTATTCATGGATTTTCGCATCCAAAACCAGCCGTGGCACAGCGTGGCGCAGCGACCCTGCAGCAGCGCCAGTTACGCCCCCAAGAACGCCCTTGCGGAAGGAAAAGCCTTCAAAATCCCCAAATAATCGCAAAGGGCTGCGCTAACCCTGGACCAGTTCACAGGGCTGGCAAACAGCAAACGCCAAGCGGGGAACGTGTATTTCAGTGGTTCACGGGAACTTCCACACGCGATTGTCCTATGTACGTGTTCATTAGGGGTGCGTGGGAAGTAACACACGCAAAAGCAGCAGGACACTGTATTTCAGGGGTGCGCGGGAAGTATCACACGCAAAAGCAGCAGGGCACGTGTATCTCAGGGGTGCGCGGGAAGTATCACATGCGATTCCATCAGGGTACGTGTATTCCAGGGGTGCGCGGGAAGTATCACACGCAAAAACAGCAGGGTACGTGTATTCCAGGGGTGCACGGGAAGTATCACACGCAAAAGCAGCAAGGTACGTGTATTCCAGGGGTGCACAGGAAGTATCACACGCAAACGCAGCATGGTACATGTATTTCAGGGGTGTGCGGGAAGTATCACACGCAAAATCAGCAGGGTACGTGTATTTCAGGGGTGCGCGGGAAGTATCACACGCGATTCCATCAGGGTACGTGTATTCCAGGGGTGTGCGGGAAGTATCACACGCAAAAGCAGCAGGGTACGTGTATTTCAGGGGTGCGCAGGAAGTATCACACACGATTCCATCAGGGTACGTGTATTACAGGGGTGCGCGGGGAGCACCACACGTGAATTGCACGTGTGGGTCCTCCCAGGTGTTCCCTCTACACTCTCCACGGCCCCTGCAGGTGGCCCACACCACAGGGGCCTACCCTGCACATGTCCTGCAGGCACCCCATCCACCATGGCCATGCCCCCCTGCCAACCCACATGTCACCTTGCACTACTGCCCACCAATGCATGTCCCCCTGCACCCCCAGCCACCAGGGGCAGCCTCCACCAGGCCCCCACCCATGTCTCCCATCGCTCCCAGCCCCCAGCAGTGCAGGGGCAGCCTCCACCTGGCCCCCACTCATGTCTCCCATCACCCCCACCCCCCAGCAGTGCAGGGGCAGCCTCCACCAGGCCCCCACTCATGTCTCCCACCACCCCCAACCCCCCAGCCACCAGGGGCAGACTCCACCAGGCCCCCACTCATGTCTCACTGCACCCCCACCCCGCAGCCACCAGGTGCAGCCTCCACCAAGCCCCCACTCATGTCTCCCACCACCCCCACCCCCCAGCCACCAGGGGCACCCTCCACCAGGCCCCCACTCATGTCTCCCACCACCCCCACCCCCCAGCCACCAGGGGCAGCCTCCACCAGGCCCGCACTCATGTCCCCTATCACCCGCACCCCCCAGCAGTGCAGGGGCAGCCTCCACCAGACCCCCACTCATGTCTCCCTGCACCCCCACCCCCCAGCCACCAGGGGCAGCCTCCACCAGGCCCCCATTCATGTCCCCTATCACCCCCACCCCCCAGCAGTGCAGGGGCAGCCTCCACCAGGCCCCCACTCATGTCTCCCATCACCCCCACCCCCCAGCAGTGCAGGGGCAGACTCCACCAGGCCTCCACTCATGTCTCCCACCACCCCACGCCCCAGCCACCAGGGGCAGCCTCCACCAGGCCCCCACACATGTCTACCACCACCCCCACCCCCCAGCAGTGCAGGGGCACCCTCCACCAGGCCCCCACCCATGTCTCCCATCACCCCCACCCCCACCCCCCAGTCACCAGGGGCAGCCTCCACCAGGCCCCCACTCATGTCTCCCTGCACCCCCACCCCCCAGCCACCAGGGGCAGCCTCCATCAGGCCCCCACTCATGTCTCCCACCACCCCCACCCCCCAGCAGTGCAGGGCCAGCCTCCACCAGGCCCCCACTCATGTCTCCCTGCACCCCCACCCCCCAGCCACCAGGGGCAGCCTCCACCAGGCCCCCACTCATGTCTCCCACCACCCCCACCCCCCAGCAGTGCAGGGGCAGCCTCCACCAGACCCCCACTCATGTCTCCCTGCACCCCCACCCCCCAGCCACCAGGGGCAGCCTCCACCAGGCCCCCACCCATGTCTCCCATCACCCCCACCCCCCACCCCCCAGGGGCAGCCTCCACCTGTCCCCCACTCATGTCCCCTATTACCCCCACCCCCCAGCAGTGCAGGGGCAGCCTCCACCAGGCCCCCACTCATGTCTCCCATCACCCCCACCCCCCAGCAGTGCAGGGGCAGCCTCCACCAGGCCCCCACTCATGTCTCCCATCACCCCCACCCCCCAGCCACCAGGGGCAGCCTCCACCAGGCCCCCACTAATGTCTCCCAACACCCCCACCCCCCAGCAGTGCAGGGGCAGCCTCCACCAGGCCCCCACTCATGTCCCCTATCACCCCCACCCCCAGCAGTGCAGGGGCAGCCTCCACCAGGCCCCCACTCATGTCTCCCATTACCCCCACCCCCCAGCAGTGCAGGGGCAGCCTCCACCAGGCCCCCACTCATGTCCCTCACCACCCCCACCCCCCAGCCACCAGGGGCAGCCTCCACCAGGCCCCCACACATGTCTACCACCCCCCACCCCCCAGCAGTGCAGGGGCACCCTCCACCAGGCCCCCACCCATGTCTCCCATCACCCCAGCCCCCAGCAGTGCAGGGGCAGCCTCCACCAGGCCCCCACTCATGTCTCCCATCACCCCTACCCCCCAGCAGTGCAGGGGCATCCTCCACCAGGCCCCCACTCATGTCTCCCTGCACCCCCACCCCCCAGCCACCAGGGGCAGCCTCCACCAGGCCCCCACTCATGTCTCCTATCACACCCAGCCACCAGGGGCAGCCTCCACCAGGCCGCCCTCATGTCTCCCACCACCCCCACCCCCCAGCAGTGCAGGGGCAGCCTCCACCAGGTCCCCACTCATGTCCCCTATCACCCCCACCCTCCAGCAGTGCAGGGGCAGCCTCCACCAGGCCCCCACTCATATCTCCCATCACCCCCACCCCCCAGCAGTGCAGGGGCAGCCTCCACCAGGCCCCCACTCATGTCTCCCATCAACCCCACCCCCCCGCCACCAGGGGCAGCCTCCACCAGGCCCCCACTCATGTCTCCCACCACCCCCACCCCCCAGCAGTGCATGGGCAGCCTCCACCAGGCCCCCACTCATGTCCCCTATCACCCCCACCCCCCAGCAGTGCAGAGGCAGCCTCCACCAGGCCCCCACTCATTTCTCCCATCAACCCCACCCCCCAGCAGTGCAGGGGCAGCCTCCACCAGGCCCCCACTCATGTCTACCACCACCCCACCCCCCAGCCACCAGGGGCAGCCTCCACCAGGCCCCCACACATGTCTACCACCACCCCCACCCCCCAGCAGTGCAGGGCACCCTCCACCAGGCCCTCACCCATGTCTCCCATCACCCCCAGCCTCCATCAGTGCAGGGGCAGCCTCCACCATGCCCCCACACATGTCTCCCATCACCCCCACCCAGCAGTCCAGGGGCAGCCTCCACCAGGCCCCCACTCATGTCTCCTTGCACCCCCACCCCCCAGCCACCAGGGGCAGCCTCCACCAGGCCCCCACTCATGTCTCCCATCACCCCCACCCACCAGCCACCAGGGGCAGCTTCCACCAGGCCCCCACTCATATCTCCCACCACCCCCACCCCCCAGCAGTGCAGGGGAAGCCTCCACCAGGCCCCCACTCATGTCCCCTATCACCCCACCCCCCAGCAGTGCGGGGGCAGCCTCCACCAGGCCCCCACTCATGTCTCCCATCACCCCCACCCCCCAGCAGTGCAGGGGCAGCCTCCACCAGGCCCCCACTCATGTCTCCCATCACCCCCACCCCCCAGCCACCAGGGGCAGCCTCCACCAGGTCCCCACTCATGTCTCCCACCACCCCCACCCCCCAGCAGTGCAGGGGCAGCCTCCACCAGGCCCCAATCATGTCTCCTATCACCCCCACCGCCCAGCAGTGCAGAGGGCAGCCTCCACCAGGCCCCCACTCATGTTTCCCATCACCCCCTCCCCCCAGCAGTGCAGTGGCAGCCTCCACCAGGCCCCCACTCATGTCTCCCACCGCCCCCACCCCCAGCCACCAGGGGCAGCCTCCACCAGGCCCCAACACATGTCTACCACCACCCCACCCCCCAGCAGTGCAGGGGCACCCTCCACCAGGTCCCCACCCATGTCTCCCATCACCCCCAGTCCCCAGCAGTGCAGGGGCAGCCTCCACCAGGCCCCTACTCATGTCTCCCATCACCCCCACCCCCCAGCAGTGCAGGGGCAGCCTCCACCGGGCCCCCACTCATGTCTCCCTGCAACGCCACCCCCCAGCCACCAGGGGCAGCCTCCACCAGGCCCCCACTCATGTCTCCCATAACCCCACCCCCTGCCACCAGGGGCAGCCTCCACCAGGCCCCCACTCATGTCTCCCATCACCCCCAGCCTCCAGCAGTGCAGGGGCAGCCTCCACCAGGCCCCTACTCATGTCTCCCATCACCGCCACCCCGCAGCAGTGCAGGGGCAGCCTCCACCAGGCCCCCACTCATGTCTCCCTGAACCCCCACCCCCCAGCCACCAGGGGCAGCCTCCACCAGGCCCCCACTCATGTCTCCCACCACCTCACCACCCAGCAGTGCAGGGGCAGCCTCCACCAGGCCCCCCCTCATGTCCCCTGTCACCCCCACCCCCCAGCAGTGCAGGGGCAGCCTCCACCAGGCCCCCACTCATGTCCCCTATCACCCCCACCCTCCAGCAGTGCAGGGGCAGCCTCCACCAGGCCCCCACTCTTGTCTCCCACCACCCCCACCCCCCAGCAGTGCATGGGCAGCCTCCACCAGGCCCCCACTCATGTCCCCTATCACCCCCTACCCCCAGCAGTGCAGGGGCAGCCTCCACCAGGCCCCCACTCATGTCTCCCATCACCCCCACCCCCCAGCACTGCAGGGGCAGCCTCCACCAGGCCCCCACTCATGTCTCCCACCACCCCCACCCCCCAGCCACCAGGGGCAGCCTCCACCAGGCCCCCACACATGTCTACCACCACCCCACCCCCCAGCAGTGCAGGGGCACCCTCCACCAGGCCCCCACCCATGTCTCCAATTACCCCCAGCCCCCAGCAGTGCAGGGGCAGCCTCCACAAGGCCCTCACACATGTCTCCCATCACCCCCACCCCCCAGCAGTACAAGGGCAGCCTCCACCAGGCCCCCACTCATGTCTCCCTGCACCCCCACCGCCCAGCCACCAGGGGCAGCCTCCACCAGGCCCCCACTCATGTCTCCCATCACCCCCACCCCCCAGCCACCAGGGGCAGCCTCCACCAGGCCCCCACTCATGTCTCCCACCACCCCCACCCCCCAGCCACCAGGGGCAGCCTCCACCAGGCCCCCACTCATGTCTCCCATCACCCCCACCCACCAGCCACCAGGGGCAGCTTCCACCAGGCCCCCACTCATGTCTCCCACCACCCCACCCCCCAGCAGTGCAGGGGAAGCCTCCACCAGGCCCCCACTCATGTCCCCTATCACCCCACCCCCCAGCAGTGCAGGGGCAGCCTCCACCAGGCCTCCACTCATGTCTCCCATCACCCCCACCCCCCAGCAGTGCAGGGGCAGCCTCCACTAGGCCCCCACTCATGTCTCCCATCACCCCCACCCCCCAGCCACCAGGGGCAGCCTCCACCAGGCCCCCACTCATGTCTCCCACCACCCCCACCCCCCAGCAGTGCAGGGGCAGCCTCCGCCAGGCCCCCACTCATGTCTCCTTGCACCCCCACCCCCCAGCCACCAGGGGCAGCCTCCACCAGGCCCCCACTCATGTCTCCCATCACCCCCACCCACCAGCCAACAGGGGCCGCTTCCACCAGGCCCCCACTCATGTCTCCCACCACCCCCACCCCCCAGCAGTGCAGGGGAAGCCTCCACCAGGCCCCCACTCATGTCCCGTATCACCCCACCCCCCAGCAGTGCAGGGGCAGCCTCCACCAGGCCCCCACTCATGTCTCCCATCACCCCCACCCTCCAGCAGTGCAGGGGCAGCCTCCACCAGGCCCCCACTCATGTCTCCCATCACCCCCACCCCCCAGCCACCAGGGGCAGCCTCCACCAGGCCCCAACTCATGTCTCCCACCACCCCCACCCCCCAGCAGTGCAGGGGCAGCCTCCACCAGGCCCCCAATCATGTCCCCTATCACCCCCACCGCCCAGCAGTGCAGGGGCAGCCTCCACCAGGCCCCCACTCATGTCTCCCATCACCCCCTCCCCCCAGCAGTGCAGTGGCAGCCTCCACCAGGCCCCCACTCATGTCTCCCACCACCCCCACCCCCAGCCACCAGGGGCAGCCTCCACCAGGCCCCAACACATGTCTACCACCACCCCCACCCCCCAGCAGTGCAGGGGCACCCTCCACCAGGCCCCCACCCATGTATCCCATCACCCCAGTACCCAGCAGCGCAGGGGCAGCCTCCACCAGGCCCCCACTCATGTCTCCCTGCACCCCCACCCCCCAGCCACCAGGGGCAGCCTCCACCAGGCCCCCACTCATGTCTCCCATAACCCCACCCCCCAGCCACCAGGGGCAGCCTCCACCAGGCCCCCACTCATGTCTCCCATCACCCCCATCCTCCAGCAGTGCAGGGGCAGCCTCCACCAGGCCCCTACTCATGTCTCCCATCACCGCCACCCCGCAGCAGTGCAGGGGCAGCCTCCACCAGGCCCCCACTCATGTCTCCCTGCACCCCCAGCCACCAGGGGCAGCCTCGACCAGGCCCCCACTCATGTCTCCCACCACCTCACCACCCAGCAGTGCAGGGGCAGCCTCCACCAGGCCCCCCCTTCATGTCCCCTATCACCCCCACCCCCAGCAGTGCAGGGGCACCCTCCACCAGGCCCCCACCCATGTCTCCCATTACCCCCAGCCCCCAGCAGTGCAGGGGCAGCCTCCACAAGGCCCCCACACATGTCTCCCATCACCCCCACCCCCAGCAGCCTCCACCAGGCCCCCACTCATGTCTCCCTGCACCCCCAGCCCCAGCCACCAAGGGCAGCCTCCACCAGGCCCCCACTCATGTCTCCCATCACCCCCACCCCCCAGCCACCAGGGGCAGCCTCCACCAGGCCCCCACTCATGTCTCCCACCACCCCCACCCCCCAGCCACCAGGGGCAGCCTCCACCAGGCCCCCACTCATGTCTCCCATCACCCCCACCCACCAGCCACCAGGGGCAGCTTCCACCAGGCCCCCACTCATGTCTCCCACCACCCCCACCCCCCAGCAGTGCAGGGGAAGCCTCCACCAGGCCCCCACTCATGTCCCCTATCACCCCACCCCCCAGAAGTGCAGGGGCAGCCTCCACCAGGCCCCCACTCATGTCTCCCATCGCCCCCACCCCCAGCAGTGCAGGGGCAGCCTCCACCAGGCCCCCACTCATGTCTCCCATCACCCCCACCCCCCAGCCACCAGGGGCAGCCTCCACCAGGCCCCCACTCATGTCTCCCACCACCCCCACCACCCAGCAGTGCAGGGGCAGCCTCCACCAGGCCCCCACTCATGTCTCCTTGCTCCCCCACCCCCCAGCCACCAGGGGCAGCCTCCACCAGGCCCCCACTCATGTCTCCCATCACCCCCACCCACCAGCCACCAGGGGCCGCTTCCACCAGGCCCCCACTCATGTCTCCCACCACCCCCACCCCCCAGCAGTGCAGGGGAAGCCTCCACCAGGCCCCCACTCATGTCCCGTATCACCCCACCCCCCAGCAGTGCAGGGGCAGCCTCCACCAGGCCCCCACTCATGTCTCCCATCACCCCCACCCCCCAGCAGTGCTGGGGCAGCCTCCACCAGGCCCCCACTCATGTCTCCCATCACCCCCACCCCCCAGCCACCAGGGGCAGCCTCCACCAGGCCCCCACTCATGTCTCCCTGCACCCCCACCCCCCAGCCACCAGGGGCAGCCTCCACCAGGCCCCCAATCATGTCCCCTATCACCCCCACCGCCCAGCAGTGCAGGGGCAGCCTCCACCAGGCCCCCACTCATGTCTCCCATCACCCCCTCCCCCCAGCAGTGCAGTGGCAGCCTCCACCAGGCCCCCACTCATGTCTCCCACCACCCCCACCCCCAGCCACCAGGGGCAGCCTCCACCAGGCCCCAACACATGTCTACCACCACCCCCACCCCCCAGCAGTGCAGGGGCACCCTCCACCAGGCCCCCACCCATGTCTCCCATCACCCCCAGTCCCCAGCAGTGCAGGGGCAGCCTCCACCAGGCCCCCACTCATGTCTCCCTGCACCCCCACCCCCCAGCCACCAGGGGCAGCCTCCACCAGGCCCCCACTCATGTCTCCCATAACCCCACCCCCCAGCCACCAGGGGCAGCCTCCACCAGGCCCCCACTCATGTCTCCCATCACCCCCAGCCTCCAGCAGTGCAGGGGCAGCCTCCACCAGCCCCCTACTCATGTCTCCCATCACCGCCACCCCGCAGCAGTGCAGGGGCAGCCTCCACCAGGCCCCCACTCATGTCTCCCTTCACCCCCACCCCCCAGCCACCAGGGGCAGCCTCCACCAGGCCCCCACTCATGTCTCCCACCACCTCACCACCCAGCAGTGCAGGGGCAGCCTCCACCAGGCCCCCCCTCATGTCCCCTATCACCCCCACCCCCAGCAGTGCAGGGGCAGCCTCCACCAGGCCCCCACTCATGTCCCCTATCACCCCCACCCTCCAGCAGTGCAGGGGCAGCCTCCACCAGGCCCCCACTCTTGTCTCCCACCACCCCCACCCCCCAGCAGTGCATGGGCAGCCTCCACCAGGCCCCCACTCATGTCCCCTATCACCCCCAACCCCCAGCAGTGCAGGGGCAGCCTCCACCAGGCCTCCACTCATGTCTCCCATCACCCCCACCCCCCAGCAGTGCAGGGGCAGCCTCCACCAGGCCCCCACTCATGTCTCCCACCACCCCCACCCCCCAGCCACCAGGGGCAGCCTCCACCAGGCCCCCACACATGTCTACCACCACCCCACCCCCCAGCAGTGCAGGGGCACCCTCCACCAGGCCCCCACCCATGTCTCCCATTACCCCCAGCCCCCAGCAGTGCAGGGGCAGCCTCCACAAGGCCCCCACACATGTCTCCCATCACCCCCACCCCCCAGCAGTGCAAGGGCAGCCTCCACCAGGCCCCCACTCATGTCTCCCTGCACCCCCACCCCCCAGCCACCAGGGGCTTCCTCCACCAGGCCCCCACTCATGTCTCCCATCACCCCCACCCCCCAGCCACCAGGGGCAGCCTCCACCAGGCCCCCACTCATGTCTCCCACCACCCCCACCCCCCAGGAGTGCAGGGGCAGCCTCCACCAGGCCCCCACTCATGTCCCCTATCATCCCCACCCCCCAGCCACCAGGGGCAGCCTCCACCAGGCCCCCACTCATGTCTCCCACCACCCCCATCCCCCGGGAGTGCAGGGGCAGCCTCCACCAGGCCCCCACCCATGTCTCCCATCACCCCCAGCCCCAGCCACCAGGGGCAGCCTCCACCAGGCCCCCACTCATGTCTCCCACCACCCCCACCCCCCAGGATTGCAGGGGCAGCCTCCACCAGGCCCCCTCTCATGTCCCCTATCACCCCCACCCCCCAGCAGTGCAGGGGCACCCTCCACCAGGCCCCCACTCATGTCTCCCATCACCCCCACCCCCCAGCAGTGCACGGGCAGCCTCCACCAGGCCCCCACTCATGTCTCCCATCACCCCCACCCCCCAGCAACCAGGGGCAGCCTCCACCAGGCCCCCACTCATGTCTCCCACCACCCCCACCCCCCAGGAGTGCAGGGGGAGCCTCCACCAGGCCCCCACTCATGTCCCCTATCACCCCCACCCCCCAGCAGTGCAGGGGCAGCCTCCACCAGGCCCCCACTCATGTCTCCCACCACCCCCACCCCCAGCAGTGCATGGGCAGCCTCCACCAGGCCCCCACTCATGTCCCCTATCACCCCCACCCCCCAGCAGTGTAGGGGCAGCATCCAGCAGGCCCCCACTCATGTCTTCCATCACCCCCACCCCCTAGCAGTGCAGGGGCAGCCTCCACCAGGCCCCCACTCATGTCTCCCACCACCCCCACCCCCCAGCCACCAGCGGCAGCCTCCACCAGGCCCCCACACATGTCTACCACCACCCCCACCCCCCAGCAGTGCAGGGGCACCCTCCACCAGGCCCCCACCCATGTCTCCCATCACCCCCAGCCCCCAGCAGTGCAGGGGCAGCCTCCACCAGGCCCCCACTCATGTCTCTATCCAGGGCCCCACTCATGTCTCCCACCACCCCCACCCCCCAGCAGTGCAGGGGCAGCCTCCACCAGGCCCCCACTCATGTCCCCTATCACCCCCACCCCCCAGCAGTGTAGGGGCAGCATCCAGCAGGCCCCCACTCATGTCTCCCATCACCCCCACCCCCCAGCAGTGCAGGGGCAGCCTCCACCAGGCCCCCACTCATGTCTCCCACCACCCCCAACCCCCAGCCACCAGGGGCAGCCTCCACCAGGCCCCCACACATGTTTACCACCACCCCCACCCCCCAGCAGTGCAGGGGCACCCTCCACCAGGCCCCCACACATGTCTCCCATCACCCCCAGCCCCCAGCAGTGTAGGGGCAGCCTCCACCAGGCCCCCACTCATGTCTCCCATCACCCCCACCCCCCAGCAGTGCAGGGGCATCCTCCACCAGGCCCCCACTCATGTCTCCCATCACCCCCACCCCCCAGCCACCAGGGGCAGCCTCCACCAGGCCCCCACTCATGTCTCCCACCACCCCCACCCCCCAGCAGTGCAGGGGCAGCCTCCACCAGGCCCCCACTCATGTCCCCTATCACCACACCCTCCAGCAGTGCAGGGGCAGCCTCCACCAGGCCCCCACTCATGTCTCCCATCACCCCCACCCCCCAGCAGTGCAGGGGCAGCCTCCACCAGGCCCCCACTCATGTCTCCCATCACCCCCACCCACCAGCTACCAGGGGCAGCCTCCACCAGGCCCCCACTCATGTCTCCCACCACCCCCAGCCCACAGCAGTGCAGGGGCAGCCTCCACCAGGCCCCCAATCATGTCCCCCATCACCCCCATCCCCCAGCAGTGCAGGGGCAGCCTCCAGCAGGCCCCCACTCATGTCTCCCATCACCCCCACCCCCCAGCAGTGCAGGGGCAGCCTCCACCAGGCCCCCACTCATGTCTCCCACCACCCCCACCCCCCAGCAGTGCAGGGGCAGCCTCCACCAGGCCCCCAATCATGTCCCCCATCACCCCCATCCCCCAGCAGTGCAGGGGCAGCCTCCACCAGGCCCCCACACATGTCTACCACCACCCCCACCCCCCAGCAGTGCAGGGGCACCCTCCACCAGGCCCCCACCCATTTCTCCCATCACCACCAGCCCCCAGCAGTGCAGGGGCAGCCTCCACCAGGCCCCTACTCATGTCTCCCATCACCCCCACCCCCCAGCAGTGCAGGGGCAGCCTCCACCAGGCCCCCACTCATGTCTCCCTGCACCCCCACCCCCCAGCCACCAGGGGCAGCCTCCACCAGGCCCCCACTCATGTCTCCCTGCACCCCCACCCCCCAGCCACCAGGGGCAGCCTCCACCAGGCCCCCACTCATGTCTCCCATCACCCCCACCCCCCAGCCACCAGGGGCAGCCTCCACCAGGCCCCTACTCATGTCGCCCATCACCCCCAGCCCCCAGCAGTGCAGGGGCAGCCTCCACCAGGCCCCCACTCATGTCTCCCATCACCCCCACCCCCCAGCAGTGCAGGGGCAGCCTCCACCAGTCCCCCACTCATGTCTCCCACCACCCCCACCCCCCAGCCACCAGGGGCAGCCTCCACCAGGCCCCCACTCATGTCTCCCTGCACCCCCACCCCCCAGCCACCAGGGGCAGCCTCCACCAGGCCCCCACTCATGTCTCCCATCACCCCCACCCCCCAGCCACCAGGGGAAGCCTCTACAAGGCCCCCACACATGTCTACCACCACCCCCACCCCCCAGCAGTGCAGGGGCACCCTCCACCAGGCCCCCACACATGTCCCCCTGCACCCCCACCCCCAGCCACCAGGGGCAGCCTCCACCAGGCCCCGACTCATGTCTCCCATCACCCCCACCCCCCAGCCACCAGGGGCAGCCTCCACCAGGCCCCCACTCATGTCTCCCATCACCCCCACCCCCCAGCCACCAGGGGCAGCTTCCACCAGGCCCCCACTCATGTCTACCACCACCCCCACCCCCCAGCAGTGCAGGGGCAACCTCCACCAGGCCCCCACACATGCCCCCCATCACCCCCACCCCACAGCCACCAGGGGCAGCCTCCACCAGGCCCCCACTCATGTCTCCCAACACCCCCACCCCCCAGCAGTACAGGGGCAGCCTCCACCAGGCCCCCACTCATGTCCCCTATCACCCCCACCTCCCAGCAGTGCAGGGGCAGCCTCCACCAGGCCCCCACTCATGTCTCCCATCACCCCCACCCCCCAGCAGTGCAGGGGCAGCCTCCACCAGGCCCCCACTCATGTCCCCCACCACCCCCACCCCCCAGCCACCAGGGGCAGCCTCCACTAGGCCCCCACCCATGTCTCCCATCACCCCAGGCCCCAGCAGTGCAGGGGCAGCCTCCACCAGGCCCCCACTCATGTCTCCCACCACCCCCACCCCCAGCAGTGCATGGGCAGCCTCCACCAGGCCCCCACTCATGTCCCCTATCACCCCCACCCCCCAGCAGTGTAGGGGCAGCATCCAGCAGGCCTCCACTCATGTCTCCCATCACCCCCACCCCCCAGCAGTGCAGGGGCAGCCTCCACCAGGCCCCCACTCTTGTCTCCCACCACCCCCACCCCCCAGCCACCAGGGGCAGCCTCCACCAGGCCCCCACACATGTCTACCACCACCCCCCAGCAGTGCAGGGGCACCCTCCACCAGGCCCCCACCCATGTCTCCCATCACCCCCAGCCCCCAGCAGTGCAGGGGCAGCCTCCACCAGGCCCCCACTCATGTCTCCCATCACCCCCACCCCCCAGCAGTGCAGGGGCATCCTCCACCAGGCCCGCACTCATGTCTCCCTGCACCCCCATCCCCCAGCTACCAGGGGCAGCCTCCACCAGGCCCCCACTCATGTCTCCCATCACCCCCACCCCCCCAGCCACCAGGGGCAGCCTCCACCAGGCCCCCACACATGTATCCCACCACCCCCACCCCCCAGCAGTGCAGGGTCAGCCTCCACCATGCCCCCACTCATGTCCCCTATCACCCCCACCCCCCAGCAGTGCAGGGGCAGCCTCCACCAGGCCCCCACTCATGTCTCCCATCACCCCCACCCCCCAGCAGTGCAGGGGCAGCCTCCACCAGGCCCCCACTCATGTCTCCCATCACCCCCACCCACCAGCTACCAGGGGCAGCCTCCACCAGGCCCCCACTCATGTCTCCCACCACCCCCACCCCCCAGCAGTGCAGGGGCAGCCTCCACCAGGCCCCCAATCATGTCCCCCATCACCCCCATCCCCCAGCAGTGCAGGGGCAGCCTCCACCAGGCCCCCACTCATGTCTCCCATCACCCCCACCCCCCAGCAGTGCAGGGGCAGCCTCCACCAGGCCCCCACTCATGTCTCCCACCACCCCCACCCCCCAGCCACCAGGTGCAGCCTCCACCAGGCCCCCACACATGTCTACCACCACCCCCACCCCCCAGCAGTGCAGGGGCACCCTCCACCAGGCCCCCACCCATTTCTCCCATCACCCCCACCCCCCAGCAGTGCAGGGGCAGCCTCAACCAGGCCCCTACTCATGTCTCCCATCACCCCCACCCCCCAGCAGTGCAGGGGCAGCCTCCACCAGGCCCCCACTCATGTCTCCCTGCACCCCCACTCCCCAGCCACCAGGGGCAGCCTCCACCAGGCCCCCACTCATGTCTCCCTGCACCCCCACCCCCCAGCCACCAGGGGCAGCCTCCACCAGGCCCCCACTCATGTCTCCCATCACCCCCACCTCGCAGCCACCAGGGGCAGCCTCCACCAGGCCCCTACTCATGTCGCCCATCACCCCCAGCCCCCAGCAGTGCAGGGGCAGCCTCCACCAGGCCCCCACTCATGTCTCCCATCACCCCCACCCCCCAGCAGTGCAGGGGCAGCCTCTACAAGGCCCCCACACATGTCTACCACCACCCCCACCCCCCAGCAGTGCAGGGGCACCCTCCACCAGGCCCCCACACATGTCCCCCTGCACCCCCACCCCCAGCCACCAGGGGCAGCCTCAACCAGGCCCCCACTCATGTCTCCCATCACCCCCACCCCCCAGCCACCAGGGGCAGCCTCCACCAGGCCCCCACTCATGTCTCCCATCACCCCCACCCCCCAGCCACCAGGGGCAGCTTCCACCAGGCCCCCACTCATGTCTACCACCACCCCCACCCCCCAGCAGTGCAGGGGCAACCTCCACCAGGCCCCCACACATGCCCCCTATCACCCCCATCCCCAGGCAGTGCAGGGGCAGCCTCCACCAGGCCCCCACTCATGTCCCCCAGCCAACATGACACCACAATCTAGATCCCTGGCCCTTATGGTCAGCCTCCAAATGCCAAACACCCACCCGAGTATTTCATCCATCCACTTAGAAATGGCAAAAACATGATAGAACCACAATAGCAAGTTTGCAAATGAACACATTTCCCTCACATACACCCAATGGGTGTCAGTGAATGTCAAAACCCATACATTGATATGCATGAAACCAATGAGATGATACTACACATTGAAGTTTGAAGAAAAAATATGTATTAAACGCAACATAAATTGAATCAAAAATTAAGAAACAATAATTGAAATTTTTTAAATATAAACCAGCAGGTACGTGAAATAATGCAAAACCACAAATCATAATGCAAACAAAAGGTGTTCAAAGTCACAGTCCACAAAAGTTAATCCAATGGAGAATCAAAATCGAAAACCATTGCTCCATGGGGAAATCATGAAAAAAAAAGAAAATCCAAAAGTCAACTATACACAGATAAACAATCCAGGGTCCATGATCCCAACCGAAGAAATGAAACCTATCTAATAACATTACCTAAAAAAATAAACTATATACAAAAATGTGGGCCATTGTCCAAAAGGTCCAAAAAAAATGCTAAACCAAAGGAAACCTAACACTAACTACAGAACTATTTACAAGGGCAGCGGGCTTGTCCGACGGCTCACTTCGGGATGTTCCGGGCCAGGGCATCATCGAACTCCTGCTCAATGTCCCAGAGGTGCTCCTCCTCCATGGCCCAGAGGGTCCGCATGGCCGTCCACATGTTCCCCCCAAACTCCCTGCGGATTGCCTCGAGGCACTCGGCATGCCTCAGGGCCCTCCGCATGGAGTTCTCTGCCCTGACCATCGTGAGCCGTGCCTCTTCCGCCCGCTGCCGCTCCGCACCTATGGCGTGGCCCAACCGCTGCCACACGGAAGACACTTCCCGTCCTGGGTCCTCCTGCCCTCCGGCCGATGCCTGCCCCTTCAATGTCGAAGGCCCCGAGCCATCATGGCTCCCACCACGTTGCTGCTGCTGCTGGGCCTCTGCCCGTGCAATGCCTCCTGCTGCCTGCACATCCTCCGCTGGCTGGGGTGCAGTCGTTGATGTGGAACCCCTGCTGGACGTCCGACTCCCGACTGTGGCAGGGATGCCTCCTCCACCAGCCTGGCCGCACCGTCAGAGGCAGCTCCACAGGGCACCCAGGTGACTGATGGTTGGGAAGATGGCACAGAGGATGACTGGCGCATAGGGGGTTCAGTTGAGGAGGGGTCTGAGCAAGCCCCATCAAACGGAGGAATCCTGCCTGGGTGACCTGTCCCAGTAGGCCGACGTGGTCAACGAGCCATTCGAGATGGCGTGCAGTCTCCTCATGAAAAGACTGCAGGTCACCTCGCATGGCTCGTTGACGCAACGCCACACCAGTCAGGACAGGCTCAACCCGGACCCGGATAGCCACGTCCGCAGGCAGAGGAAGGCCAGTTGTCGTGAGCTCATCCCCTGCCTGAAAACGGGTCTGGACGTAGGCATCCCTGCTGGTGCAAGATGATGCAGTGACAGGATCAGGGACAGGATTGCACACAGGCACCTCTGCGGCGACCTGTGCTGCCTCCTGTCCCTGGTCCTGCACTGCACCACTAGCACCAGTGGAATCCCCACCTCCAGACCCCGTCTCTGTTGCTTGCACGGCCTCCTCCTCCACCAAATCCCCCACCAACCTGGATGTCTTCGTGCCATCTTCCCCCGTTGGGCCCTGTGGGGTCCCAGCTGCCCCTTCTGCTGCCGAGGAGTCCAATTCCGACCTCCGCCTCTTGAACCCTCCCCGGCAGCTGCGGCCTGGGACACGGCACCGGACTCCTCAATCCCCGATGAGATCACAACCTGGGAGGGGAGCCGGGCCTTGCGTCTCCGGCTGGTGGTGCGATCCCCGCCGCTGTGATCCACAGCACCTTCTCCGCCCTCTTCATCAGTTGACGCTGCAGACAGGGAGAAATGAAACACAGCCATCAGGGCACTGTACAATGGACACATACACACATGACAGTTGCACATGAGTGGCATTGGCAAACCTCAGACATGGCATCACAATCGGCAACACACATGTCATTTCAACTTGCACACATGAGCCATACCACAGCCACATCGCAACTGCCAGCACCATCCATACACATACAACAGCATGAGCAGGCAAAGGTGAGCCAGACATCACATGCAACACAGGGAGTGCCCTACACATGCACGCACACCACCACACTTGCATGCATGTGTACACCTCAACCAACTGTCGCAGTGTTCCAATGGGCATCCATGTCACATCTGCCAATCAGGCTTCCACATCATGCTGTCACATGCATCCATGTTGCATCACTGTTGCACCCTTGTCAAATACACACACATGCACATGTACACAGTGCTGATACATGCAGCTGAAAACAATATACATGCGTGACATCACGACCATTCCCACTTACATACAAATTCATCCAAACATGTGTGCCCACGCAACTGCATTTGGCATGCAAGCCTACACACACAAGCACCATCCATGTCTCACACTTGACAGCCCTCGCATGTGTTAGCCGCATGGCCCTGTACACCCCCACCCATACTCGGCCCCATACAAACATATGTGCAACCGGCACACTACTGGCACATCAACACACGCACAGCTTACAATCATGATGCATGTACACTCACCGCTCAACTCCAGACGGGTCTGCCTCTCAAGGACCTGGACGTGGAGCGCTGAGGATATGCGTTCCAGGACCCTCATCTGATCTTCCGACAAGTGGCCCCGGCGCCCCTTAGCATCCGCTGCCTTCAAGAGGCGCCGGGCCTTGTTCAGGGTCCTGGACCTGAAGTCCTCCCAGCGCTTCTTGACATGTTGGAAGTCGTGGACTGCCACCCCCTCCGCGTTGATGGCAGTCACGATGTCCGTCCAGATCCGAGTCCGTCCTTCCTTGTCGGCACGCACACTTCCGTAGAGGGCATCATACTGCCCCAGGACTTGCTCCACCAGGACACCAACTTCCCTGGCACTGAAGCTGGTGCCCCTCTGCCTCTCTGGCCAGGGGTTGTCAGTGGTGCCATATGTTGCAGTGCCCTACATGACAACCCCAGAGGCAGGAGTGGGTGGGCAACTGGGTCCTGGGGCTGTGCTGTGGAGCGATGGAATCCCAGTCGGGAGTCTTCGGTTCCAGCAGGGGTGGTCACAGCAACAGCACCCTTGGCTGGTGTGCAGTCAGCAAATGGCAGGGCACGTGGGCAGCAGGCAGTCAGGCAGCAGCAGATGGCAGGTGGGAGCTTGCTCGGGGCTCTGGGGGGTAGTAATTCGGCCTTCTGGGCAGGAGCGTGGTCTTCAGTTTGCTTACGCGTGGCCAGCTTGATACGGAGTGATTTTGCACGTGAAAATCCTGCACGTCTGCGTGTAAATCGAGGAAAGGCCCTTATCGCGTGTGCACGTCAGCACGCATATGCGATTTCATTGGACCAAAGGCCCTTGGCACATAAGCGCGTCTGTGACGTGATGCGCGCGGGTGTTTCCCTCATTACACGTGATGACAGAGTACACGTGGATTTCCACCAATCGCGTGTGAAACTTCCTGCTCACCCCAGAAATACACGTACCCAGGTCAATCGCGTGTACGCTCACTTCCCTCCGATTACACGCGATGACACTCGGATGTGCAGTTTCACCACATGTGCTCGCATAAGCGATTTCATTGGCCCAAATGCCACCATGCGCAGTTGTGACGTCACGCGCATGGCCGTAGAGAATGGCGCGTGTAAAAAAAAAGAGATACACGTCCGAGTGTCAAAGCGCGTAATTGTTGGAAATGGCATCATCGCGTATGCGCGTCTGTGACGTGTGTATAAAAGGTACGTGTAGAACGCCATTTCCTTGTATGTGCTTTTCGTGGAGAGCGAGTGGGTGAAATCTGTACTTCTTGTCGGTTCACACGCGATTTACTTCACAGCGTTTCCAGTTCGTACTCCCTGTTACCGCTGACAGCTTTTTCTCTTTTCCTCTTTTTCCTGGGCCTGTTTCTTCAAACAGCGTTCCCTTCTACTGTTGTCCTGTCTCCTCAGACAGCGCACAATGCTTCTTTTGGCGGGGGTGTTGCCAACGCGCACACGTGCATATTTTTCACGCTTTTGATCCTGGCAGACGGTGAATCGCACACGTATTTAACATCTGTGCTTGCCCTGTGTGTCACGTACCTCTTCAGAGGTCATTCTAGGCTGCGTGTGACACGCATACGTTCATTCTTGTGTTTCTGGTTGCCACAGCGTAGTGCAGGTTTATTTTTCCACGCACGTGGTCTAGGAGGGGTTGCGTGCACCTTACTTCCCTTTTTTGGGGTGCCTGTGCGTTGCGTGACCCGTCATCTTTCCCCAGGGGTGACATACAGCCTTGCTAGAGCACTAGGGTACGATTACCATCTGGTACCCAACCCCTTTGACCCCCAATTCCCCAGGACAATAGGTCGCATCGACTCCCATTCGCACAATAACATCAGTGCCATGGCTGGAGGTCGAACAAGCCGTAAGGGTGACAAAGGTGGCCGAGCCCCAAGTGGTGGCCGTGGTGGATCCGGTAGGGGTCGTGGCCGAGACTTGCAGGGTGCCCCTAGCCCCCCATGTGTGGAGGAGCAGTCAGGGACACCCATGCCCCCCCCCCTGGTTGAGGTTAAAGTGGCTGACACCATCCATGCGCAGCCCTTGTTGGACCAGCCCACTGTGGAACCAGACCTGGCACAGGGTGACTCCATGGCTGACTTCCAGGTCAGCAGGTCTAGGCCACATGCGCCGGTGAACGTTGGTGTCATCAGGCCACGTGGATCAGGGGCAGCTAGGTCTTCTGCTGCCCCGCTGCGGCTCCATCCACCCCACCTCTCACACACCCAGCCAGGACAGTGTCGGTCCAAGTCCATCATGCTGACATTCCCCCTGACACCATCACACTTGAGCTAATGCCTGCACCAACTCCCATGCTGAGTGTGCAATCCCATACTCCTAGTACAGAGTCCACCGGGGCTCCTGCCCCTAGTGTCCAGAGCGGCGTAGGACACTCAGGATCCCCACCACCTTCCAAGCGGAAGAGGAAGAGTGCTCGTCCAGTAGAGGCTGATGCCCCAGACACGGCTACACAGTCCGGCCCGTCAAGGAAGCCCAGCTTCAATGAGGCCGAACTGAATGCACTTGTAGAGCATGGGTCCGCACATGACCGCGAAATGGTGATTGTTGCAGGATCCAAGACCACACCTGCACAACGTCAGGCACACTGGCAGACCATTGCGGACATCATAAGTGCCATTGGAATCGTGAGGCGCACAGCTACTGAATGCTACAAGCGCTGGAATGACCTGAAGCGCAGGGCAAAGAATAAGCTGGCCTCAAGTCATGCCGCAACTCTAGTGACTGGAGGTGGGTCTCCAGCAGACGACATAGAACTCACTCCACATGAGCAGGTTGCTGGGACCTACATCACGGAGGAACAGATCCAAGGCATGGGAGAACTGGCAGATCACGAGGCATTGTCCGGTGAGTGCACATGCATGTGTGTGTCATCCATGTGCATGGTGTGTGTGGGAGGGCTTCTGTTTGGGTGCCAGGTGAGGGTGTGTGTGCCTGAGTGGTTTGGGTCACCCATGTGCCTCTTCCTATACATTCTGTGCACCAGCATTTGGGTATAGCAGCATCCCTTCTGCCAACATTAGACATCCAGCCCAACACCACGGCAGTTGCCCTTGGAGTGTCATTTCGCCACAACATTGTTGCTTATTTACCTCTGTTTATTCAGGCAGATTGTTTGCATACCACCACTTTTACTCGGGATTTCTCAGTCCTATTGTCACATGTCTGACATGGCTATGGTACAGTGAACTGGCTTAGTTTCCTGGACATGATTTCTTTAGACATGTCCCTGTGCTATAGGAACATTTTGGACTGGCAGCTGCAGGTTAAACATTTGAACCATTTCAATGAAAAAATCAATGTCATTAGCAAACTGGACTGAATGAACAATTGGTGACCTCCTCTCCCTCTTCACTTCATGGCTAGGGTACATGCCATCTGTGTGATGGCATGTGTATTTGACCTGCCAATCACTGGCCAATGTGTGATGCCACTGCTAGACAGCATGCAGCAAATGTGTTCATCTTCCATCTTGGTGTCATCAATGTGTGCCATCTGCCTCCCCTTCACACGCAGTGACTGTGCATGCATGGGAGGGTTTTAGTCATGTGGGACATGTGTCAATCAAGTACTGTTTCTGTAGCCTCTCAGCCCTAATTGTGTGCCATAGTGCTAATGCCTGTTTCCATTTGGTTTCTTTTATGTCTTTGCAGGGGATGACGCACTTGATACTGCTGGGGTTGTGGAGATGGTGTAGACCCAGAAGGGGTCTGAGGGCCGACCGACCACCAGTGAGGGATGTGGTGTGGTGGTGGGTGAGAACCCACAACTGCTGCAGGTCGTGCTCTCAAGGGGTGTCTCTGGCTGCACCTCCCCCGAGCTGTATTCAGGTGTCTATTCGGATGATGAGACCTATGTGCCGATGCAGGTGGTGTTCCTGGGAGGGATTCTGTTCTGTCCGACCCACCTGTACCAGGGTTAGAACCCTCAATGGGGATGTCAGTGTTGGCAGGTATGCCTTTGGTGGTTACGGATGCAGGGTCATACTCCGCGACATCTGATCCTGTTCCTGGGCCAGCAGATCAGAGGGGGAATGCAGTCCTGCAGCCTCACGCAGTGCCGGCACAGCAAGGCACAGTTTGCCTTGCCCCAGACAGGTGTGGTGCCCGCCGACGTGGTGGCCGTCAGCCACCTGGCAATACCGCATGGGAGCAATCCATATACGGTATGGCAACCCAACAGGCAGCATCATCAGAGATGATGGCTCAGGCCATGGATAGGGTGACCACTTCCATTGTCCCCCCCGAAAGGCTGATGGAGCAACTACAGCAGGCAACCAACTCCATCTGTCAGTCACACAGGGAGGACATGTTGGCGTCTGACAGGGACAGGCGGGCGGCACTGGCGACTCTGCAGGAAGCCATTTCCATAGAGTCCCAGGGCCACAGGGAAGCCCTGAGGGTGTAACTCCTTCACCTCAGGACGACTCTTGTTGAGCTTGAGGCTTCAACAAACAGAAGGACAGAACAGCAGCTGGAGGGTCTCACACGTACGCTCTCAGCTGAGATGCAGGCAACTAGGGCGGAGGTCCGGGCATCCCGTGAGTTGTTGCATGGGGACCTCCGCACACTTATCCTCCAGAACGAGACCTACCACACCCGCATACTTGCAGCCATGGAGGAACAGACTAGGGCTTTGCGTGGGCTGCCTCGCATAGTGCCACCACCTCCTGATGCAGCTGCATAGGGTGAGGAGAGCGACTGCAGTGATACTCGCACAATGGGGTAGCCGTGTAGGCCATGGGCCCATGGAGGTGTTTTTTTTTTTTTCGCAAGATCCACACAGGTGGGTTTTGGTGTGCACCCTGTCCTCGGACGTCCTGGGTGGCCTCCCCCACACCCCCGGCCCATTAATGGCCATTTTTGATTTTTTCTTTTTTTTGGGACAGTGTGTTGCCTTGTGTGGCTCCTGTGGGCATACGCTGCATTGTGGCTGGGCACATGCAGGCTTGTCATGAATTTTGTTCAGATGCTTGACACACACCCCTCCTGCTTCCCGTTTCCATGGGCTTGCAAAGGGTGTGCCCAAGTGACATAGACGTACATGGTGACATTGGACTCCCATTTGATGTGTGGGCAGTCTGTAGTCAATACTGTGTATACATGCATAGTGCATATTGTGGTTGTATTGTACACTGCATGGTGTATTGATATGTGCCTCTACATCCATCTCATCCTCCTAATTTGCAGGTCCATACCTCATGTCTTCACAATGCGGTCCACCTTGGAACTGGAGTCCATGTTGTAAGCAGTGCACCTACACTCTTGCGTGGCGCTAACACTGTATACTTGGAAGTGTTCTGAGGGCTGGCATCATCAGGTAGTGAGGCTAGCAAACTTTTAAGTCTGTAATGTCATGTTTAAGGTAGGTTGGAGGTTCTGTAGGTGATTGGTATTCTTGGTAAGTATTTGGTAATGTGTGTTGTAGGTCATGCATTACTGTGAGCATTTCATGTGTGGCCATGTTTCCATAAGGGACACTGTAGCTGGTGACACTTGGGGCATGTTGTGGGGATTAATTATCTTCCTCTCACATTGCATGACATGCCATGGTGTGTTGTGTGGCCGTGCCGGGGAGGGGTTGGGTGACATGGCACTGTTTTCATGTAGTATTTTGCGAGTGGGTATTCATTTCTGCAGCATGGAAGTGTCTTTTGATGACACTGCATTGGTGGTGTTTGTGTAGGTAGGGATGCACACATTGTGACACTTCCACATGAACAATCTCAGGCTGCTATGGTTCTGACAGTTGACTGTCCCTTTGTTCGTCTTAATTGTCAGGTTGAGTCATCATTGCTTATCAGATGGTATGTGCCAGGGCTGTGTGCACTCCACTGGGGTGTGATTTCTATGTGAAGTAATTAACCACCAGCTGCGTACGGGCTGCCTCACCCCGTGCCCTCTCCCCTCCCATGTGCAGCGGGCGTGCATGTGGTTGGGGATGTGGGGGAACCACCATGTCCACAGCCAGGCCCCGGCGTGTTGCAACATTGTGCAGGACACATGCTGCCACTATGATCCTGCACACTACTGGGGGCGCATATAACAGCTGCCCGCCAGAACGGTCGAGGGAGCGAAAGCGTGACTTGAGCACTCCGAATGTGCGCTCCACTATGCCCCGGGTTGCAATATGGGCTGTGTTGTATCTTACCTCTGGAGGCGTGATGGGGTTCCGAATTGGTATCATCATGTGGGTGCTCAGAGGGAGGCACTGTCCCCTGGTGAGGAGGTGATGGGTATCATTAGTGGGGTAGTGACATAACTCTGCATCTGACATGCATGCATGTGCAGTGGCATTCATACTCACCAAGCAGCCATGTATCTCCATGCCGCCCAGCTTCTAGGTCCCGGTTTAGGGTAGACATTCGGTAAATGAAGCTGTCGTGGGTGGACCCTGGATAGTTGGCATATACTGAGGTGATGATTCCCTTGGCATTACATACTACCTGCACGTTGATGGAATGCCAGTGCTTGCAGTTCCTATAGATGTGCTCAGATGCCCTGGGGGGACGTAGTGCCACATGGGTGCAGTCAATGGCACCTAGCACTTTTGGGAATTGTGCCACACCGTAGAAATCGAGGGTGGCAGCCTGCCTTTCTGCAGGTGTCCTGGGCAGGTATATGTGCCTACGGACTGATGGGCGTGCAGTGATGATGTTCAAGACCTGGTGTAGGCAGCGTGACTGCGTGGCCTGTGACACCCCACCCACTATGGCACTTGTCCGCTGAAATGATCCTGTGGCCAAGAAGTGCAGTACTTTGAGGACCTTCTCCAGGGGGCTGAGTGCTTGGGAGCACAGGGTGGGTGATGTGAGGTCATCCTCCCACTCACTGACCAGGTCCAGTATTATGTGTGGTGGAAACCTGTACCTGGTCATCAGACATCCCAAAAAGGCTGGTTCTGGGAGTGAAAATTCGGGCCCTCACTATCCTCCTCCTCCTTTGGTAACCCACGGCCACTGCTGCTAGTAACGGTATATTCATCCTGGCGTCTGAGCTTGTTTGTTGTTTGCGCGCACTTTTATGCTGCGCGGGTCGACGTACGCCTGCTTCATGCTGGCGTACGTGTTTCAGGATTGGACCATTTATTTTTTGGTGCATCGTAGGCGAACGTGTGAATCTTCCTGCCCACCCCAGGAATACACGTAGCACGCTCTCCCAGGCCCAGTCGTGAGTAAATATTACCGCCCACCCCTGGAATACACGTACTCCACTCTCACAGGCCCAGTCGCGTGTGGACGTTCACGCACACCCCGTAGTACACGTACCCAGGCCAATCGCGTGTGGAACTTCCCGTGCACCCCGTAGTACAAGTACCCAGGCCAATCGCGTGTGGAACTTCCTGCGCACCCCGTAGTACACTTACCCAGGCCAATTGTGTGTGGAACTTCCCGCGCCCCCCGAAGTACACGTACCCAGGCAAATCGCGTGTGGAACTTCCCGCGCACCCCGAAGTACACGTACCCAAGCCAATCGCATGTGGAACTTCCCGTGCACCCCGTAGTACACGTACCCAGGCTAATCGCGTGTGGTACTTCCGTGCACCCCGAGTACACGTACCCAGGCAAATCGCACGGCTGGGGGTGGGGGTGCAGGGGGACATGAGTGGGGGCCTGGTGGAGGCTGCCCCTGGTGGCTGGGGGGTGGGGGTGATGGGAGACATGGGTGGGGGCCTGGTGGAGGCTGCCACTGGTGGCTGGGGGGTGGGGGTGATAGGGGACATGAGTGGGGGCCTGGTGGAGGGTGCCCCTGGTGGCTGGGGGGTGGAGGTGGTGGGAGACATGAGTGGGGGCCATGTGGAGCCTGCCCATGGTGGCTGGGGGTGGGGGTGATGGGACACATGGGTGGGGGCCTGGTGGAGGCTGCCCCTGGTGGCTGGGGGGTGGGGGTGCAGGGGGACATGTGTTGGGGCCTGGTGGAGGCTGCCCATGGTGGCTGGGGGTGGGGGTGATGGGAGACATGGGTGGGGGCCTGGTGGAGGCGGCCCCTGCACTGCTGGGGGGTGGCGGTGCAGGGGGACATGTGTGGGAGCCTGGTGGAGGGTGCCCCTGGTGGCTGGGGGGTGGGGGTGGTGGGAGACATGAGTGGGGGCCTGGTGGAGGCTGCCCCTGGTGGCTGGGGGGTGGGGGTGGTGGGAGACATGAGTGGGGGCCTGGTGGAGGGTGCCCATGGTGGCTGGGGGGTGGGGGTGCAGGGGGACATGAGTGGGGGCCTGGTGGAGGGTGCCCATGGTGGCTGGGGGGTGGGGGTAATAGGGGACATGAGTGGGGGCCTGGTGGAGGCTGCCCCTGCACTGCTGGGGGGTGGGGGTGCAGGGGGACATGTGTGGGGGCCTGGTGGAGGCTGCCCCTGCACTGCTGGGGGGTGGGGGTGCAGGGGGTCATGAGTCGGGGCCTGGTGGAGGGTGCCCTTGGTGGCTGGGGGGTGGGGTGGTGGGAGACATGAGTGGGGACCTGGTGGAGGCTGACCCTGGTGGCTGGGGGGTGGGGGTGCATGGAGACATGGGTTGGACATGAGTGGGGGCCTGGTGGAGGCTGCCCCTGGTGGCTGGGGGGTGGGGGTGCAGGGGGACATGTGTGGGGGCCTGGTGGAGGCTGCCCCTGCACTGCTGGGGTGTGGGGGTGCAGGGGGACATGAGTGGGGGCCTGGTGGAGGGTGCCCCTGGTGGCTGGGGGGTGGGGGTGGTGGGAGACATGAGTGGGGGCCTGGTGGAGGCTGACCCTGGTGGCTGGGGGGTGGGGGTGCAGGGAGACATGAGTTGGACATGAGTGGGGGCCTGGTGGAGGCTGCCCCTGGTGGAGGGGGGTGGGGGTGGTGGGAGACATGAGTGGGGGCCTGGTGGAGGCTGCCCCTGCACTGCTTGGGGGTAGGGGTGGTGGGAGACATGAGTACGGGCCTGGTGGAGGCTGCCCCTGGTGGCTGGGGGGTGGGGGTGCAGGGGGCATGTGTGTGGGCCTGGTGGAGGCTGCCCCTGCACTGCTGGGGGGTGGGGGTGCAGGGGGACATGACTGGGGGCCTGGTGGAGGGTGCCCCTGGTGGCTGGGGGGTGGGGGTGGTGGGAGACATGAGTGCGGGCCTGGTGGAGGGTGCCCATGGTGGCTGGGGGGTGGGGGTGCAGGGGGACATGAGTGGGGGCCCTGCAGAGGCTGCCCCTGCACTGCTGGGGGTTGGGGGTGCAGGGGGACAAGTGTGGGGGTCTGGTGGAGGGTGCCCCTGGTGGCTGGGGGGTGGGGGTGGTGGGAGACATGAGTGGGGGCCTGGTGGAGGCTGCCCCTGCACTGCTGGGGGTTGGGGTGCAGGGGGACATGAGTGGGGGCCTGGTGGAGCCTGCCCCTGGTGGCTGGGGGGTGGGGGTGATGGGAGACATGAGTGGGGGCCTGGTGGAGGCTGCCCCTGGTGGCTGGGGGGTGGGGGTGGTGGTAGACATGAGTGGGGGCCTGGTGGAGGCTGCCCCTGCACTGCTTGGGTGTGCGGGTGGTGGGAGACACGAGTGGGGGCCTGGTGGAGGCTGCCCCTGGTGGCTGGGGGGTGGGGGTGGTGGGAGACATGAGTGGGGGCCTGGTGGAGGATGCCCCTGGTGGCTGGGGGGTGGGGGTGCAGGGGGACATGTGTGTGGGCCTGGTGGAGGCTGCCCCTGCACTGCTGGGGGGTGGGGGTACAGGGGGACATGAGTGGGGGCCTGGTGGAGGGTGCCCCGGGTGGCTGGGGGTGGGGGCGGTGGGAGACATGAGTGGGGGCCTGGTGGAGGGTGCCCATGGTGGTTGGGGGTGGGGGTGGTGTATGACATGAGTGGGAGCCTGGTGGAGGGTGCCCCTGGTGGCTGGGGGGTGGGGGTGCAGAGGGACATGAGTGGGGGCCTGGTGGAGGGTGCCCCTGCACTGCTGGGGGGTGGGGGTATTAGGGGACATGAGTGGGGGCCTGGTGGAGGCTGCCCCTGGTGGCTGGGGTGTGGTGGGGGACATGAGTGGGGGCCTGGTGGAGGGTGCCCATGGTGGATGGGGGTGGGGGTGCAGGGGGACATGAGTGGGGGCCTGGTGGAGGGTGCCCCTGCACTGCTGGGGGGTGGGGGTGCAGAGGGACATGAGTGGGGGCCTGGTGGAGGGTGCCCCTGCACTGCTGGAGGGTGGGGGTGGTGGGAGACATGAGTGGGGGCCTGGTGGAGGCTGCCCCTGCACTGCTGGCGGGTGGGGGTGGTGGTAGACATGGGTTGGGGCCTGGTGGAGGCTGCCCCTGGTTGCTGGGGGGTGGGGGTGCAGGGAGACATGAGTTGGACATGTTTGGGGGCCTCGTGGAGGGTGCCCCTGCACTGCTGGGGGGTGGGGGTGCTGGGAGACATGTGTTGGTGATCAGTAGTGCAAGGTGACATGTGGGTTGGCTGGTGGGCATGGCCATGGTGGATGTGTTGCCTGTGGGACATGAGCAGGGGTGCAGGGTAGTCCCCTGTGGTGTGGGCTGCCTGCAGGGGCCGTGGAGGGTGTAGAGGGAACACCTGGGAGGACCCACATGGCCAAATCATGTGTAGCATTCCCCGGCACCACCGAAATACACGTACCCTGCTGAAATTGCGTGTGAATCTTCCCGCGCACTCCGGAATACACGTACCCAGGCCAATCGCGTGTGGAACTTCCTGTGCACCCCGAAGTACACGTACCCAGGCCAATCGTGTGTGGAACTTCCCGCGCACCCCGTAGTACACGTACCCAGGCTAATCGCGTGTGGAACTTCCCGCACACCCCGTAGTACACGTACCCAGGCTAGGCGCGTGTGGAACTTCCCGCGCACCCCGAAGTACACGTACCCAGGACAATTGCGTGTGGAACTTTCCGCGCACCCAGGAACACACACACACGCTATTTTTCACACAGCGGGTGTCCGTGTTTGTCGGTACCACTTTGCACCTCATTTGTCCTAGAGGGCCACTGTATGGCCCATTCATCATGGCTGTATATGGGTGCTTTTTGTTAGCGCACATTTTGGCGCACATTTTTTCAGTCGCAGGTGCGCTACCGCCTGCTTTCTTGTGGCGTACTTGTTTGGCCCTGTGCGCCTCTTTCACTGTGCGCTGGTTTGCCCTATTCGATTCCATGAATACGGGTTGTAGGCGAGCGTGTGTGCGTTCCGTGCACTTGCCTCCTGTACTTCCCCCGTGACACCCATATTTTCACGCGTTGTTCCCCATTCCGAGTGTTATGTCCCGTGTTCCGCCTACTTTTGTGATGTGCGCCGCGCTATGTGCGATTTCGCAGTGGCCGTGGCGCATGCTGTTGGATGACCTGTGCGCCGGCGTGCGCGGCGCACATTTTTAGCACACATCCAATGTTTTTCTCGCGCACGGACTTCCATGAATCGATGTGCGCTGGTTTCCCTGCGATTTTCGCACTTGCACTGTGATTCGCACGTTTTGGCACCTCTGCGCGGGAATTTTCGGGTAAAATTATTTCCTTGAATCGACCCCTGAATCTGCCACCAGACTTCCCGGTGCCACCAGGACATTACAACTCCTGCAGAGTGGGAGGTCAGGTGGGGGATTCGCAGTGCTTTAAGTGGGGTAAGAAATTGAGGGGGGGCCCTCGTTTGGGTGCATGGCTTCGATTGTGGGCGTGGCCTAAAACGTGCACAAATCATTGTAAGGTGCGCAAACAAATATATAAATGTATGTGAGCATTTATATATTTGTATGCGCACTACTATGGTTTGTGTACCTTTCAAGCCTTATAAACATACCAATGTTACGTATTTCTAAGTTTATAAAAAGGTGGCTTGAAAAGTGCACAAACCATAGTAATTTACCTTACTATGGTTTGTGCACTTTTCAAGCCACCTTTTATAAGCATAGACATTTATAACATATTTCTATGTTTATAAAAGACGGCTTGAAACGTAAACAATTCAAGGCATCTTTTATAAAGCGTTGAGGACGGACAAAACCCGAGGTGGCTTTGTCCATCGACAAAGCTTTATAAAAGATGCCTTGAATTGTGCACGTTTCAAGCGGTCTTTTATAAACATAGAAATATTTCTACGTTTATAAAAGATGGCTTGAAACATATACAATTCAAGGCATCTTTTATAAAGCTTTGCCAATGGAGATAGACGCCTCGGGCTCTGTGATCTATCTGCTCGGAGCAGATAGATCACTGAGCCCGAGGCGCCTTTCACCCTCTGCGAACCCGCAGGCTCCGTGATCTAATCTGCATATTAGATCATGGAGCCCGCAGGTTCGCTGAGGGTCAGTGACCTGGCGAGGGCAAACAAAGGAACTGTAACTTCCCTGCTGACCCCTCAGATGAGGGGTCAGCAGGGAAGTTACAGTGACTGACAGAAGTGCCAGCCAGCCTCAGCGACGCTGTGCCTGGCTGGCACTTCTGTCAGCTCGCCTGAAATTAAACTGGCGGGCACATCTACCGTCGCGGCTGCGGCGGGATAATGCATCCCGCCAATGTTGTGTGGGATGGGGGGCCCCGGCAGGGCCCCAGCTCAGTCCCACTTTTTGGAGACTGAGCCCCGGCCCACGTTAAGCACTGGGGATTCGGTAAGACAAGGGAATGGGGACTCAGAAGCAACGGCACCATTGCTAACGCTGCTGGTGCTTCCATGACAACTCTGCCTACCAGGGCCTTTGCGCCCGGCAGGGTTAGACCTGCCAGGTGTGGCCACCGCGGCAGGCTGACTTGTAGTGTGGTGGTCCAGAAAGAACCGGCACCCTTATTTCCAGACCACCCCACACGTAATGAGCCCCATAGCTATATATGAGATTGCAGAGAAAAAAAAAAGCTGTATATTAACACAGTACAAAAGGACTCTGCTTTTTAAAGTGGAACAACTTAAATAGAAATATAACAAGGTAAAATTGCAGACAGAGGAACAGAAATTATACATTTCTTGTGATATGTATAAAAAGTGCATATCTAATATGAAATGTAGTCACTTTACCTAAGTCTGTCTACTGCTATTAAGTCAATGTTTTTACAGTGTATGTACATTGTGTACAAGGTTTAATGTGAGTTGTTGATCCCTTCTTATCCTATAACCATAGAATGTATTCATGGAAGTGCATCATGGTGCCATCTGTTGCAATGCCTATATTTTATTTTATTTTAAAATGTAAGTTACAAGGAGTACTCAATACATATACATATATACATATATAAAAAATATATATTTTTTTCTAAAAACGGCATTAGATACCCATGGCTACCAAACCAGAAAACCATATGGCAGAGTTAATAACAGGCGTAGCTAATAACAGCAATGACTGGAGGATGTATCCGTGGCTAGATCTTGCCCATTAACTGCGCTGCACATTTAGTCGCATCTATGACTATGCAGCAACTAATGGTCACAACTATTCCCAGACCAATCTCACATTGTGTATTTTGCAGACTTACGTAGCCGAAGTTATCAATGTGTATTGAGCAGCCGCGGCTAAGGTGTCACCCCTCTGCACATGCCACACATAACCCTGGCTACAAAAGCAGGTTTTCTTTGTTACTGTGGCTAAATATGGACAAATAGCATGTTGTGTATTTGGTGAAATTCTTCAGCCTTTTAGCCATGGCTACTCATCCTTGGGAGTTTCGTATAACTGCAGCTACGGCAAAACGACAGCACTGGGTGTTTCCTTAGCCACATGTATTGGGTGCAGGGTTTATTGTGCATAGGTGTGTTAATGTTCATTGGCTGCTGCTGCACCCTAGGCCCTCTTCCTGCTCCTACCTCTGAGGCTAAGAACCTCACTCTCCTTCTCTCCTCACATCTCTGACCTCTCTAAAAAGTCAAACTACCAGATGCACCTCCTTAGAGGTATTCTTCCTTTCCTCACCTTCCTCCAGAAGCTCACTGTCTCCAGAGCTCTGGTCCTCTCTAGGCTGGCCTACTGTAACAGTAACTTTCTAAATCTGCCTGCCTCCTTCCTCTACAAATCATCCAGAATAGGACTGCAGACTTGTCCTTGGCCTCAAGCCCAGGGATGATATCTCTTTGGTGCTGAAATCTCTTCATTGGTTCCCAGTGGTGGCAAGGATCAAGCTTGAGAGCCTCTGCATTATCCACAAGGTTTTCTGGGGCCTGGGACTGCAATAACTCCAACTCTCTGAGGGCCCGTCGCTTCTTCAAGCAAGAGTTTGGGGACAGATCTCTGTCTTTGGCAGGGGCCTCCATCTGAGACAGCCTCCCCGCCGCTCTGAAACTTGAGCAGAACATCTGTGGTTCCGGAAGCACCTCAAGACCTTCCTCTTTTCTTCAATCTTCTCTCTTCCTCTCCCCTGCTGATCTCCTATCTGATCCACACGCTGGTCACGTGGCCAACCTCTGAATTTGGACCCAGGTCCCTGCCTGTCCAGTTACAGCCTGCACTGCCTCTTGGCACACCTGAATGTGTGGTCTGTATCTGTAACCCTACAGTCCCCTCTCTTGCACTTATTAGCCACCCATTGGCTGCACTTCCGAGCACCCGCACTTGACACTGTTGGCTGCGCTCTTTGTTGATTCCTTTGTCGTCTCACACTTCTCCAGCCCACCCTATGAAACAGCATCCATTTTGGTTAGTCTATGCTCTCACATTGTTGCTCACCATCCGACTCCATTTTGTGTCTTCCAGTTTTAGCTTAGAATGATTGCAGCCTGGAAGTTGCTGAGCTCTTCAGGAAAGCATGTTTTTGCAAGGAATGATTAGCTCAGTGTTTGTGCAGGCCTCAGACCTTGAACAGCCGGGCACAACTAAGATAAGAGATACACAGGGTAATTCATAGAATTCAGCGCAGAAGCAGCGCATGTGAGCAGCGCAGAGAGGGAGTGTGCACCAGCGTGCACCAACCGTGTGCGCTAAACAGCATTCTGGTGCACCGCGTATTCATGGATTTCCCAAGCCATTTGGAGCAGTGGCGCAGCGAACATCCCGCAGTGGCAGTTACGCCCCCAAGAATGCCCTTCGCTCAAGGAAAAGCCATCTAAATCCCCAATACGGCGCAAAGGGCCACGCTAACCCTGGACCAGTTTACAGGGCCGCTACACTGTAATCATGTGACAAATTACGCATACCCCGCTCGCGGGAGCCAAAACGCATGGAAATCTCCCTGCACACCCCCTTCCATATGTGTACCTCGCTCGTGGCTGCCAAAATGCGTGGAAAATACGTACCCAGGCCAATCGCGTGTGAAAAAACAGACGCACCCCTCCAAATAGGTGTACCCTGCTTGCGTCAGGTAAATAGCGTGGAAAAAGTCCCCCTTGTGGTGTGTGCTGCCTGCGGGGCATGGGGAGGGTGGATGGGCTGCCTGCGTGTATTTTGGAGGTGCACAGGGATTTTCACATGCGATTGGCCTGGGTACGTGTATTTCTGGGGTGCGCTGGGATTTTCACATGCACGTTGGCTACAGGGTTCACGTATCTCTTTTTCTTGATTTTTTTGGTTGCCTGAGCATTGTGTGACACCTCATTTCTCCTAGGGGGCCACAGACTGGGACATTCATCGTAGCTGTATATACGTGTTTGTTGTTTGTGGGCACTTTTGTTCTGCGCTGGGCCGTGTACGCCTGCTTCTTGCTGGCGTGCGTGTTTATGGATTAGCGTGTCTTTTTTGGCGCACAGGTTTCCCCTGTTCAATTCCATGAATACGTTTTGTTAGCGTGCGTGTGGGCGTTGAGAGCATTTACCTCCTGTACTTCCCCGTAACGCCCACATTTTCACACGTTGTTCCCCATTCCGCATGTTATGCCCCGTGTTCTGCCTACTTTTCTTGTGTGCGCTACATGATGTGCGCTTTCCCTGTGCGCATAGCGCACGCTGTTCAGTGATGTGTGCGCCCGCGTGCCCACGGATTTGGCACACATACCATGAATCCATGAACGGCTGTGTGTGCAGCTTTGGCACGTGTGCCCTGCGATTTTCACGCTTGCGCTCACCTTTTCGGTGCACATTTATTCCATGAATTACCCTGACAGTATTCCTTCCCGTCTCCCACCGCTAATTGCACATGCTTGTAAATATATGTGCCAATGATTAACGAAAGCATGACATGTTCTGTACATTCCAGGACGGGGTTATTCTAAACAAACTGCCGAGCTACAGATGCACAGCAAACTTTGGTCGGGCAACACATAGATTAGGTGCACACGAATGTCCCCTTATGCTGGGAACAGTTTGAACCTTGTGAAAGGTTAATTTGCACAAACATGACACTGGTGGGAAATGTATGTTTTTTGCAGAAAATGTATATGTTGCAGGAAGCCGTAAACTGTCTGGAAATTGACAACTTCAGCAAACCAGAACGGTGCAGAAGGTGAGCAAACCACAATAAAAAATGCTCAATTTCTCTATGGTTGTTCTCAGTCCTTGATGAACCTGGGCCTGCTTGAAGCAAAGAAAGTATTGTTAATGTATAACCGGTGACTGTTGGTGTCGCTTACTTTGCAGTACCAGATTTTGGTTTCACAAATTGGCACCCATCGTGGGGCTCTTCCGATGATGAACCATAGCTTTTCGAGGAAGGAATAAATGGACACAGCATCTACTCATTTATTGTCGTCCATCTCTTCGCCCAGAGGTCATCACAGCAAGAGTACTGAACTGTAAGCTTTGACTGAGTTTTTCGCTTTATTAGAAAACAACCAGCCATGGCGGGGGTCGCTTTATGGGGGATTATTTTTCGCTTTGAATCAGGTTAGTTTGTTTCAAACTGTTAGGATATAAAAATATTTACCAAAATATTTTGCCAGGTAAAACAGTTTTTGAGTAAAGTAACATACCTGGTTTAATAAGATGCGCACAGATTAGGCAGAACTTTGCTGGAATAGAAAACAGCCCAATGGGTTAAAAAATGGTCAGCCCGCCCCACCTGAGGTTTCCCCGCATACAAAATGTACATAAAGTTCATTTAGGAGCGATAGTTTTTAATAGTATTTGGCACCGCCAGTCCAGACATGTGGCAGACCTTCAGCAGCCGAAGGATGGATCTTTTGAACTCACTAGAATACAACAAAGTCAGTGCTTTTACAGAGAAAGGCTAGACCTACTGCTTTTGATGTGGTTCAGTATTTGCGCAAAGAGGCCACCCAGTGCCTCAAAAGCAAGGAGAAATTTGCTCTCAGACAGATTACCCAAGCGGAAAAGGCTTAGCACATGACTTGCAGAAGCAGGATGAGGCTATTAGGGCCATGGACAGGAAATACCATTAAATGTAAATAGAATATACCTGTCAAAAGATTTGCACACATCTGTTGAGTTAATGGACAAACTGCAGAGTGAAAGGCAAGCACCTCCTACAGCACCACTACCCCTTCCCTATCTTCCACTGCCACCTGTGCTGATACAGCCACAGCCACTAGCTCTCGACACACACCCTAAGTATTGGCCTGCACCCCCTCTCACACAGGAATTACCTGAACCTCATCAGCAACATCTCCTGCCACTTCCAATACACTTGTTCTACAATATTCACGCTCCCTTAGCAACCAGAGGGCTGTGTTTCGTAGTGCAGGACCCTTGGGTGAAAAAAGCCCTTAAAATGATTAGCAGAAATATATATATGAGGGAGATGAAGCAGCCACTTCCAGCTCTCTAGAAGATCATGAAAACATCCCTGAACAGAAAGTATTGCAAGACCAAATGGAACAATACCTGGCCCAGATTTGGGGCGATCTTGCCGACACCATGGTGCCCAGGATTTGATATTTTTTCCTATACACAGGATACACCACTGAAAACATGTGAACACATGTTAAGATTATTTACCTTTAAATGAGAACTAAACCAGCTACACCAATCAAAATTAGACAGAGAGACTGGTCCCAATCTCACTACATCCTATGTCCAGAAAATAACTTTTCCTGTACACATTAGGAATACTGAAGAAATGCGTTTCATCACAAGAGATGCTCTCAGATGAATTTCCAGATGCCTCTATCTCCCCCATGGAGATCCACAACACTTTCATCCAATATTTCTTGTCACTTCAGAGGAAGTTTTGTAAGTTATGTCTGAATATTTGCAGGACAAGTGTCTTAAGAAAAAATCATGCTGCCCGGCCGATATTATGAAAATATACAAACACACGTTTGCTGATGACACCCCGTTGACTTAACAGTCTCTCAACCTAGTTTTGCTTCTAAGTAACAGGTTTTAGAATCCCACTGCACTGTTACCAATGTTGGAGGTGCCCCCTGCTCTTGTACCACAGAAAGAGGAACCGGCCGATGGAGAGGGACCTGAGAGGACTATTGCTGCACATTATATCCTACAATTTGTACATGTCCCCTTTTCGAGGCAGGAAGTTAACACTCTTAAACAGTCCATTCCAGACATAAGAAAGAATCCCGCAGGATTTTATAAGGAAATTGAGTCAGTTTTGGACTCCTCAGTTTTCACTTTATGGGACATAGGGCCTCATTCCGAGTATGGCGGTAAGGGATAGCGGCCACCGGTAACGAGACCAGTGGCGGTAATCCCATACCGCCATACTCCGAGTTCCCTCTGCGCCCTCGCCCTTAACGCCTGCTTTGAGCAGGTCTTGCGAGCACGCGCGAACCCCCATGCCGTTAATGGCCATACCGGCATGCCACAAAAAAGGCCCTCCAACCCCCCGATAGCGCCATCACGGGACCCGCCGATACCGGCACCGCCTAGGAGGAACCCCTAAATACCAACCCGGTAATACCAACATGCTAATACCGGGCTCGTAAAACCGGACCCAGAAATAACATCATCGCGTCAGAACGGGAAATGGCCCGGCGGCCATCTTTAAAAGCACAATCTATTGCCATCCTCCCTAACCACCAGTTGATACCTGTTGAGCTCTGTGGCAATACTTTGAGGATGTCCAAGGCTACCCGGAAGACCACCCCCTTGGCTACGGAAACAGAATTTCTCCGACACTGAATTGAACATGTTAGCAGACACTCTTGTTGCACATGCAGACCTTATGTAATCCCATGACATGAAGCGTACGGTCCAGCAGAAGAAAAAGGACATATGGTAGGAGGTAGCCCGCAAGGCGTCGGCTGTGGGGACCACCCCACGTACTGTCAGGGACTGCCGTAAGAGGTGGGACAACCTCCGCTTGAGGGTCCGCAACATCATGACAAGCAACAGGAGGGCAGCCATGGCCACAGGTGGGGGTCCCTACTCTCCTGCAAAAATGATGCCCTGGGAGTAAACCACAAGCAGCTTCATTGATCCAGAGTAGATTGAGGGATTCGGGGAGATGGAGATGAGTACGGCATCATCCCCAGAAGTTGGTGAGTGACCCTGCACATCCCTGTAGGGGAAACCATGACATAGCACAAATGATGTGGAAGAGAGTCTAGGCAAGGCAATGCACGTCCTTACACCCACATTAACACATTCAAGTCCAGATTGCGGCCCAAACCCTGCCACACAGAAATGCATGCTGAGTGCCAATCCCATAACCAACACACGGCCAACACACCTGGACCGTGCCCATGTAACACATCACACAAACCCCAAATCAACTGCATGCCACCTGCCATGCAGTGAATGCCAAAATGGCCCCTCAGAACACCCTGTGTGAAACACCTGTAAGACATGAATGCATGAATGAATGAATATTGAACAGCACAATTGTATGCCTCTGCCATGCAACACCATCTCTGATGCCCTGCATCTCTTCTACCCCCCATGCACCAATGAGGAAGATGCCAGGCAAGAGAACACTGCGAGGGCATCCACGTCCCACCAAAAGAAAAGGGCTAGCGCCACCACCATCACCATGGCAGCCAAGCAGGCCACACCCACAGCCAGTGTGCCTGACTGAGCCGACACACAGCCACCAACACCTGCTGCCAGTGTGCCGGACACACGTCAGACCCAGCAGCCCACACCCACACCAGTTGGAGGGGAGTCCCTACCTGCGCCGGCCACCACTGAAGATGACATGGATGGCAATGTGGAGCAGGAGGGAGTCACAGAAGTGACATGTCCACCCAGCCCAAGCCCCCTGTCCACTCCCCCGCCCCATGTTGAGCACTCACCCACCTACAGCAGTGCTGATCCCCGCCTCCATGACTTGGACCTGAGCACCATTGAGGAGGAAAGCACCCAGAATGCAGGCCCTGTGACTGCACCATCCATCACTCCAGCTCCCACAAACACCCTGGAGTCACGTCTGTTGAGGGTGTAGGCCCGACATGAGAGGACGCAAGGCGGGGAATCACAACTACCATTGCAGGGACCACAGCGACCATTGCAGAAAACACAGCTGCTGTGAATGCATCAGCTGTGCTGATGAGGGACTGTCTGGGGGCAGCAACACAAGTACTCACTTCAATCCTGCTCCACATGCAGTGGCCACGCCTTGGAGCAGGCGTGGAACCTGCCTCCGACTCATCAACAGCCACCACACCTGCATCCTCAGTCCCCACCAGCCCTGTGCGCTAGACCCAAAGGAGTGCATGGCACTCCGAGATGCCAACCCCGGACAGCAAAAAGCCCCGGAAGTAGTGTGGGCAGACAATGGGAGTGGATCACATGGTTGGGGGTGAAGGGGAGCATTTTATGGCGTATATTGGGGGTTTGGGGTTTGTTGGGTGGGTTTGGGAGTTCATTGGGGGTTTTTGGGGTTTGATGGGTGGGTTTGGGATTTCACTGGGGGTTTTTGGCGTTTGTTGTGTGGGTTTGGGAGTTCACTGGGGGTTGGGTGGGGGTGTGTGGTCACATTTTTGCTGTTTCAACAAATACACCTGCTGTGTGCAAAAACATTCAATGGCTGGACATTGTTCATTTTGTGTATATCCATTTAATGGGTGACGGTGTTCAGTGGCCAACTCCCAACAGTCCCTGTGTGCATGTCCACACGGACCCAGTGTGTCACTGACACATGTCTATCATAGTCCCTGTGGTTCAAAAGTATTTGTGAATCAGTGCTTGGTGTACTGCATGGCCATCCCGTGCAGGGGGGCTACTTCACCTCCGTCTCCATCCTCACATTCCTCACCCATGTCAATGTCAGGTGGCAGTGGTACATTTCTCCGGACACACATGTTGTGCAGCATGACACAGGCCATGGTGATCTTTGCCACCTTCTCAGGACTATAAAGGAGTTCACCACCAGACCTGCTTAGGCAGCAAAACACAACTTCAACAGGCCAAAGGTCTGCTCAATCACAACACGGGTATGTGTGTAAACATGATTGTACTCCTCTTCATGGCAGTTCGGAGGATTCCGCACAGGGGTAAGTAGCCACAGCCTCAAGGGATATCCTCCATCACCTGCAAGTGAATCCAAATCGGTGTGTATCACTCAGAGCTGCCGCCTTCAGGAGGCACAGTCATGGCCGCAGCTATTTGGTGTGGACATGCACATGTCCCTGTACGTATGCAAGAATGTTAACTAGATACATACTATACTGCTATGAGGTGTGGTAGTCTAGATGGCGTTCAATAGATGATGCAGGGTGAAATAATGCATGCTGAGGCGGATGTACTGTGGTTTTACAACAATGTTTAGCCTCCCATTTGTGCTGTGTATTATACACGGTGCATGGTCGCACCAGCCACATTGCCACAGTTGCAATTCTGTTCAGTCATGCATTGCTTGACATACCCATGGTGGCATGGTTGTGCCTCTTGCTTGTTGTCATCGATATGCAGGATTGGTAAAATGTTTGCCAGTGATGTGTCATTTTGGGTTTGGGGGATTCAGGTCAGGAGTGTCCAGCTCTCCATGCATTCTCCAATCACCGTCAATTGTCTCCCAGGTGGAGTATGCATCCCCCCCTTTCCCACCCAGGTGGAATATGCATCCCCCCCTTTCCCACCCAGGTGGAGTATGTATCCCCCACTTTCCCACCCGGGTGGAGTATGCATCCCCCTTCCCCGCCCAGGTGGAGTATGCATCCCTACACATCTGTAGCCCATTGCACTGCCATGGGTCACTCAGGCAACTCACCAAGCAGCCAGGCACGTGGTACAGCATGTCGCTTCATGTGACGGGGTAGCGTGGAGTTACGCGGCACCATGGCATCATGTATTGATCCGGGAAATCGGGCGCAGCATTGTGTCATGATCTTGCCAGAGTCACATGCCATTTGCACATTGATCGAATGGTATTGCCTGCGATTGCGGTACACCACCTCTATGGCATGGGGGACTACCAATTCCACATGGGTGCAGTCCAGGGCACCAACACAATTGGGCGTGCCTGCCAGTGCATGAAAATCTACTTTGGTGTCGAGTATCTCCTGGGCAGTCCGTGGTAGGGATATGTGGGTGCTTGCGTGCATCAGGAGGGCATCCAGCACTTCGTTCAGCATTTGTGAAAATGCCATGCAGCTGCCCCACTGTGTGTTTGTAGGTGCCTGTTGCCAGGAAGTGGAGCACAGACACCACCTTTAGTAGCGGGTGGATGGCAGTGCGTATTTCTATGAGGCTGCCAATGTCGTTGTGTATCAGGTCCACTATGGTGGTGATGGTGTCCCGGTCCAACCGTACAGGGTGTGGATCTGCACAGGGGTTAGGTTGAATGGACTGGGTCTGAGGTGAGGGATTGGTGGCTGCCTACGAGACTCTGCTGGCTGCGCTGGTGGTAATTGCTGGCTGTCTCACCCTCCTTCTCCTCCTGTATCTCCTCTGTGCTGCCTGTGGCTGCTGCTGTAGTTGTTGTTGTAGTTGGTGTTGTTGCTGTAGTTGTAGCAGTGTAGTCATGTCCTCCAGCGCCATGATTGCAACAGCTAGTGGTAGCATTTTGGTGTAGGAAGGGATGTGGAGTGTGGGTGTACTCATGTAATACTAGCCTAGCCTCCATTGACTCCACCTGTGGTGATTGTGTGCACCTGTGGCAGTTGGCTTCATTGCTGATTGCTGTTTGCGGGTGGTCCACGATGCCTCTATGGCCGGCATCGTGTAGCCCCTGATTACCGGCTTCGGGATGCCGGTATTTGCATGTCCGTGTGGGTTGTGATGTCCTCCTATTACCGGCATGCCAGTATTTGTTCCCCTAAGGGGTGCGTGTATGCGCCCATGCCGCTGTTAGGGGCACAGTTATTTAGGGTGCCGCTAATAGCGGGTTGTCGGTGTTAGGAAAGATTTCGTAATTGTGGGTAATTTTCCTTCCATGTGGGAACCCCTAAACATTTTGCTGCTGTTTTTCACCATGATCTAGACTTTGCCAGAGAAGTGCAGCCTTCTGCCGTACTCCTCTGGGCTTTCGCTCCATTCTTACGGGGAAACTGACATGACTTAAAGGCAGTCAGTACCGGGAAACGCTGTTTTCCATAGTTTCTTTATCATGTTGCGGCTTTCGTGCAACATGACACAAGAGGGCACTGTAAACCAAGTTACTGCTCTCTTGGGTCTCCAGCCTTCTACATGCCCTAGATACTCTTTTTGGATTGTAACTGATCGGTGCAAGTGAATCACGGACGGGAATGGTGGCAGCGATCGTTTCTTGTGTTTTGAGCTCCTTTTGGCGTTTTAAGCGCGTTTCTAGCGCTTAGCCCAAAATGGTGGCCTGGCTCCCAAAATGGCCAGACCACGAGGCTCCTTTGTCCTGTCCGCTGACCGTCTTGCTCCCTTTACCTTCCCCAGGTCGAGCCAACCCGGGGCCTTCCTTATTTGGGCATGTACTTTTCCGCGAAACACGGATGCTTTCGCGGGCTTCTACAGGCCTTGTGCCAGAGAGTCTAGGGTGGTGTGAATGCCTGGGACCACCGTGGTCCGTGATAGGTCCACGTATGGTGTGAGTGTTGATGAGCGGATCTCCCATTGGGTCCCCTCCGTTTTGGCGCAAAGGGAACCGTGGATAAGAGGGAGCTGGAAACGCCACTACCATGTCGATCTCCTGAGTTCTCATGAACGAAGGAATACAGGAGCCAAGTATCCAGCAACCACGAGGCTGAACCGATGAATCGCTGGTGACCCGCTGAAGGACTGCTCCTCTGCACTGCTGTCGCCTTGTGAAACCCTTTTTACCTCTGATCGAACCAGAAGGCCTGTACTGGTACTTCGACCCTTGGAATAGCGGGAACAGCTATTCTCGGCATCTTCACCATCTCCTGCACGTAAGCCTTCGGAAGCGTCTCTGGGCCATCCAGCAGACTGACCAGCCTACCCAGGAGTCTTGCTCTGTAACCTCCGCCAGGTTGTGTGGTATTTCTAGTCCTGGTCACTCTCACACGATTCGTACACTTGGCGTTCCCAGGTCTGAAATGAGTAGTGTACATTTGGCTGAGATACACACGGCCGCTCCGTTGCCCTGCTGTGGTAACAAACTGTGCGGGTTCACTTCATTTGGGACATCTTTAACTCAACTCTGCTGCTGCAGAATCTACACGACGACGAGGCGTCCCCTGCTCTCCTGAACCTGCCAGCGACTGAAACTGACACAGAGAAGCCTGGGTCTGCTTGCATCGGGGACCGGTGAGTAGCATAGCTAGGAACTGGTCGCCCTCCTGCAGGAGCCCATAGCTTTTCCCGATTGTGTCAAAACAGCACACCTTTCCGATCTCGCGCTCTGCTTCTACCCACAGTGGAGGCTGCGCTTGAGTCGCGGAACTCTGTTCTCCTTCATTTGTGCACTAAACTGATCTGCCTGATTCCCTCGAAGAGACTCCCCTTTTTGCCCGTTGGCACCAGCGTGTGCAGGTACTTATGAGCACAAGGCTCCACTCTTCGTAGGGCTCGGACTTCCTTTTAGTTAGGGGCCTCTGAAGGCAGACTGGGTCTAAGCATTATTTCGCACTGCCTGTTTTCCTTCCCTTCTAGGTGGACTACACATTTTGTGCATCTAACGCTTTAGACTTGTTTGTATTTGTATATATATTGTATTGGTTTGGTATGTGTTGGTTTACTAGAGTTGTATTGTGATTTCTCGCTACGGTCATTGTTTTAAAGGCCTTGGAATAAATGTGTATATAATTTTAATGTAACACCTGTTTGGAGTAGTTTGTAAGTGTCCTTGCTTTGTGTGCTCATTGCGGGCTTTCAGTCACCCTCACCCCTCTTGAGACCTAGTCTTGACCGCAGCGATCACTACCTTGATTGGTCTGGCTTGTCCAGAGGATACCCTGTTCCAAGTAATTAGGTTGGCCTTCTGAACCTCTGCGCCGCCAGGACAGAGTTCAGAAATCTGTCTTAACAAATTGGTGTACAGCGGTGGGATACGACTGAAGGTATCCAGTGTTGCGCACTAACTAAGGCATTTCAAGTTATTCCTACCAGGACACGTAGTGAATTGTTATAGTTTAACTTTAAAAAGTCCATAGGCCTATCTAACAGTATGGAAACAAATTACTTGTTAACTTTAAATGCTTCCAAATCAGAAACATTGAAAAAGATGTGTGCGGAGAGAGGTGTTTCCTCTCAAGGGACTAAATTGGATATGATCCAAAGAATCGTGGCGTGGCAAGAAGCGCAGCTTGACGCTATAACTTCTGAGGACAGTGCGGAAGGAGGTGGGGCTGCTCTCACTGGTAGAACCGACGGTTCTGCCGCTGCACTGATCCACCGCGATCACGAGGACAGAGAGGATGTGATGTCTAATGTTTCCTCTGCCAGTGTCGATGGGGAGGCCATGCTTGAATTCAAGAAGCAAGAGCTGCTGTTTAGGCAGAAGGAGCTTGAGTTCAATATGGCCAAACTACAGGAAGAGCTTGAGTTCAATAGGGTCAAGCTAAAAATCGAACAGGCAGAAAAACAGAAAGACAGGGATCACCAGTTGGAACTGGCCAAGCTTCAGGTTGCAAATGGGTCCAAGGGTCGTGGACATGGGTCTGGGGCCTCCTCTCATCCACGGTTTCCGAAAGATCTGCTCAGTGTGTATGAGGAAAGGAATGACATTATGGACTGGCTGAATATGTTTGAGTATGCATGTGAAGATCAAGAAGTTGACAATGCTGATAAGATTGCCTGGTTACTCAGCAGACTGCACCATTCTGGCTGTAGTGCCATTATGGAAATGTCGAAGGCTGAGCGAGCTGATTTTGCAATGTTAAAGCAAACTCTCATTTTAAAGTTTGGAAAGACTCCGGCCCAATATTTAAAACGATTCCAAGAGTACAAGAAAAAAGAAGGTGGTACTTGGGTATCTTATGTAACCGAACCCTTAAAAAACTTGACTGGCTGCGTCGAAGGTTATAAGGTTTCTACCTTTGAAGGCATGATAAATCTTGTCATGCTGGAACACATTTTTGCATCTTCTTCCCCGCAGCTTAAGCAGCATTTGGCCGATTCGAAGGAGATAGATCCTAAGAAGCTGGCCATTGCAGCAGATTTATGGGTGTCACATCGAGTGTCCCATAAGGACAAAACTCATCCTGGTAAGCAGGAGGAAGGGAAAAAGTCCAAAGATAAGGAGGGTGGAGAATCTGATAAATCTTCTTCTCAAAAGGGCCACAAAAAGAAAAATAAGGCTAAGACACAAGAGAACTCACAGGGTAGTGGAGGTCAGCCTCCGAAACAGAACTCTGGTTACAATAAGCCTCCTTATGTAAACAGACCCAATAGATCTTGTTTTGCTTGTGGAGCAACTGACCACGTGAAGGGGGATCCCCGGTGTAAGGTTAGACCTTTGGGGGTCCACTCCGCTAATCTGGCCTTCTCCTCCTATGAGGAAGAAGAGATTACAGGAGCATCCTTCTCCTCAGACTCATTTCCCAGCGGGATAGAAGCTGAGGTAGTTTTAGTTTCCCTGGGTTCCTGGGAGCCTAAAGTCACAGAGGCTTATGCTAGGATTCCAGATAATACCAAGCACTACTTTAAAGACAGTGTGCTGATCAATGGAGTGGATACTCCAGCTCTTAGGAATTGTGGGTGCAGTCGAACTGTAGTGGATTCTACCTTGGTAGACTCAGAGGAAGTTGCCAGAGCTACTCTGATGCCCACTAAGTTGGCTGACGGCCCACTCCGTATGTTCCCAGTAATACCTGTAAATCTTACTTTAAATGGTACAGCAGTCAGGATTCCAGTGAGCATTCAGAGAAACGTCCCAGGAAAGGTCTTGTTAGGTAATGATCTCAGAGCTTTAGGGCTCGTAGGAGACACTGCCGAAAGACCCTACACACGGTCTCAAGCACGGGCAGCATTGGCCAAGACCAATACGCCGCCCCAGCCGAAGGGGAAACCCAAGGCGAAAGGAGTAAACAAGTCAAGTCGAGGGAAAGAGAATATTCCCCCGAGCTCGCCTACCACTGCGGTGGAGGAAGTTGGTCAATCGCCCGGGCCTGACGAGGAGGTGGCGATGCCTGAAGTATTTGACTCCAAGGACCATCCTGAACTAAAAGACTTGTTAGTAGAAGGTGGTCCTGATAGGGACGAATTCAGTAAAGGCCAACGCGAGTGCCCATCTCTGGAAGGCCTAAGGAGACAGGCCTGCTCCCAGCTTGAGGGTGAACCTCCTGGGATGCATCGGATTTATTGGGAAGGTGGACTCCTGTGTAGTGAGCCCACAGAGTCTACAGAAGGAGACCATAGGAGGTTGGTGGTTCCCCTTGCTGTTAGACCCTTCCTCCTGCAGTTGGCGCATGAAGTGCCCCTTGCTGGTCACCTTGGTATTAAGAGGACCAAGCAAAAGTTATCCGTGCACTTCTACTGGCCCAAGATGGGGGTGCAAGTAGAAAGTCACTGCAGGAGTTGTGCCTCCTGCCAGTTATCTGGGAAGGTTGGCTCGACAATCCAAGCTCCATTGGTACCACTCCCAGTTGTGAGTGTTAGGAAAGATTTCGTAATTGTGGGTAATTTTCCTTCCATATGGCAACCCCTAAACTTTTTGCTGTTGTTTTTCACCATGATCTAGACTTTGCCAGAGAAGTGCAGCCTTTTGCCGCACTCCTCTGGGCTTTCGCTCCATTCTTATGGGGAAACTGACATGCCCTTAAGACAGTCAGTACCGGGAAACGCTGTTTTCCGTAGTTTCTTTATCATGTTGCGGCTTTCGTGCAACATGACACAAGAGGGCACTTAAGCTAAGTTACTGCTCTCTTGGGTCTCTAGCCTTCTACTGGCCCTAGATACTCTTTTTGGATTGTAACTGATCGGTGCAAGTGAATCACGGACGGGAATGGTGGCAGCGATCGTTTCTTGTGTTTTGAGCTCCTTTTGGCGTTTTAAGCGCGTTTCTCATGCTTAGCCCAAAATGGTGGCCTGGCTCCCAAAATGGCCAGACCACAAGGCTCCTTTGTCCTGTCCGCTGACCGTCTTGCTCCCTTCACCTTCCCCAGGTCGAGCCGACCCGGGGCCTTCCTTATTTGGGCATGTACTTTCCCACGAAACACAGATGCTTTCGCGGGCTTCTACAGGCCTTGTGTGTGCCTCCAGGATGTGGGCTGGGATGTCTGGTCCCAATACACATCCTGGGTGCCAGAGAGTCTAGGGTGGTGTGAATGCCTGGGACCACCGTGGTCCGTGATAGGTCCACGTATGGTGTGAGTGTTGATGAGCGGATCTCCCATTGGGTCCCCTCCATTTTGGTGCGAAAGGAACCGTGGATAAGATGGGGCTGGAAACGCCACTACCATGTCGATCTCCTGAGTTTTCACGAACTAAGTAATACAGGAGCCAAGTATCCTGCAACCACGAGGCTGAACCGAGGAATCGCTGGTGACCCGCTGAAGGACTGCTCCTCTGCACTGCTGTCGCCTTGTGAAACCCTTTTTACCTCTGATCGAACCAGAAGGCCTGTACTGGTACTTCGACCCTTGGAATAGCGGGAACAGCTATTCTCGGCATTTTCACCATCTCCTGCACGTAAGCCTTCGGAAGCGTCTCTGGGCCATCCAGCAGACTGACCAGCCTACCCATGAGTCTTGCTCTGTAACCGCCGCCAGGTTGTGTGGTATTTCTAGTCCTGGTCACTCTCACACGATTCATACACTTGGCGTTCCCAGGTCTGAAGTGAGTAGTGTACATTTGGCTGAGATACACACGGCCGCTCCGTTGCCCTGCTGTGGTAGCAAACTGTGCGGGTTCACTTCATTTGGGACATCTTTAACTCAACTCTGCTGCTGCAGAATCTACACGACGACGAGACGTCCCCTGCTCGCCTGAACCTGCCAGCGACTGAAACTGACGCAGAGAAGCCTGGGTCTGCTTGCATCGGGGACCGGTTAGTAGCATAGCTAGGAACTGGTCGCCCTCCTGCAGGAGCCCATAGCTTTTCCCCGCTGTGTCAAAACAGCACGCCTTTGCGTACTCGCGCTCTGCTTCTGCCCACAGTGGAGGCTGCGCTTGAGTCGCGGAACTCTGTTCTCCTTCATTTGTGCACTAAACTGATCTGCCTGATTCCCTCGAAGAGACTCCCCTTTTTGCCCGTTGGCACCAGCGTGTGCAGGTACTTATGAGCACAAGGCTCCACTCTTCATAGGGCTCGGACTTCCTTTTAGTTAGGGGCCTCAGAAGGCAGACTGGGTCTAAGCATTATTTCGCACTGCCTGTTTTCCTTCCCTTCTAGGTGGACTACACATTTTGTGCATCTAACGCTTTAGACTTGTTTGTATTTGTATATATATTGTATTGGTTTGGTATGTGTTGGTTTACTAGAGTTGTATTGTGATTTCTCGCTACGGTCATTGTTTTAAAGGCCTTGGAATAAATGTGTATATAATTTTAATATAACACCTGTTTGGAGTAGTTTGTAAGTGTCCTTGCTTTGTGTGCTCATTGCGGGCTTTCAGTCACCCTCACCCCTCTTGAGACCTAGTCTTGACCGCCGCGATCGCTACCCTGATTGGTTTGGCTTGTCCAGAGGTTACCCTGTTCCAAGTAATTAGGTTGGCCTTCTGAACTTCTGTGCCGCCAGGACAGAGTTCAGAAATCTGTCTTAACAGCTGGGTCATAATAGACCGGAGCAGTAAGCGATGCTGGTAATCCTTTACCGGCATCGTTTTCCATTACCTCCAACCTCGTAACGAGGCCCTTTGTCTCACACTGCTTGTGGGGAAGAGATGGATAAACAGATTGGACCCCTATCTAGGCCTGTGAGAACTGGTCATTCTCAAAACTGGTGGAAAAACAGGAAATACCAGTCTAAGGCTAAACAACTTAAGACTGTTGAATCTTCTGCTGTAGACTCCAGTATTGGGAGGGACATTTCTAAGCCAGGTAAAATAAGACCTAAGTTGAGGTGGAAGCATGTACCTTGCTTAACCACAACCCATCCAACTAAGATACCAGAGACCCAACCTGCTCTTGTGATAGTGGTGGTGAGGAATCATAGAGGCCCCTCTAGGTCGAAGGCATTTCTTTCTAAGAACCCCTTAAAAAGCCTATTGTAGGTTCAGAGGTTGTCACACATTCTGAGGTACTCTTTAATCAGACCCCCTATACCTCAAGCAAGAAAGATATACCCAACATTATTTGTGGGTCATATAGCTTGCAGATAAGAACACCTCTTACAAAAGTGCCATGGCAAGGGTTACAAAAGGTTGCTGGTGTTCTCAGCAAACAATTTAACCAGTTTGCAACACAATATCCATCATGGTGAGGATTAGATCCTCCTGTGCCTTAATCTGGGCAGGACGAGTGTTAGGGAGATTTTCATTTCGGTGCTTAATTCCTCCAACCTTGGAAACCCACAGCTCATTTGCTGGACTTTGGGACTTTTTAATTGTAACCCTGGAGTGAGTGAAACCTTTTTCTCACTCTCTCATTTGTTTTGACCTGATTTGGATTATGTTTTTCCACTGTTTTTCAAGTCTGAAAAACTCTGTAGTCATCTACTGTTTGTATGGTGACACACAGCACCTACAGTGCATGGTTACAGAGAAATCCTTTAGATTTCTAATAAGCTTTAAATACCTACTGTTCCCAAGAATAGTAAAGTGAAATTGACTTGACTTATGTTTTCACTTTGTAAATCCAACACACACCATTTTATGTGGAGCGCTGAGGGGTTACCTAGTAGCCCCTTATACTACTCTCTCATGTAACATTGTTATGTTACCCTAACTGCTTTAATTGGCTGGTGGCAGTGGTTTCATTCTCCTAGTATTGTGCTTTTCTACCGCAATAGACTCACATGCCCTGAAAACCTATTTAACATTTTTCCTTCCTTGAACCTTTCCTTTCTGCAACCTCAGAATCTGCAAAGTGTTCTGATGATATAAATGCCAATACTGTCCTTGTGAAGGAAGTCTCCTCTGGGTGTAGGAAGTGTGTAAAAACCATCTCTAAAGAGTATGCACTAAACTTGTGCTGATTCTCGTCAAGTATTTTAAAGTATATTTGATTGTTACATATATTGCCCCTTTTAAAGAATGTTTATTTAAAAAATGATGTTTAATAAATAAATAACTATTTATAACTGACACCTTGAATATAAATGTTACCTAACTACTTGTGTTTGCGAATTTCATTGCTACATCTCTACAGGTCACATTTACTCCTCTTGAGCTAGGCCTGGCTGCTCAGTCAAACTACCGACTTGTGTAGTACAGCCCTATACCAAGAGGTGAGTTACCTAATACCAAGTAGACAAGTGTTGTGTAGTCTCACACAGTGTTACTACATCAATTATTGGAGCAATGGGAAGAGTGATTGCATGTCTCACTTTTCCTCGCAGCACAACTATTGAATATATTGAAGTAAAGTTTGATTATGTAGAAGAAACTCATTTGATTTCTCTGACCTCTGCATGTTTCATGCTTTTTTAAGTATACCTTTGTGAAAAGGACACCATTTCCATTGTGCTGTGCATATGCAATTACTATTCATAAATCACAAGGGTTGACTTTAGAAGCAGCACCTATTGAGAATGACATACAGTGTTAAAAGACAGAATGTCATATGTAGCTCTGTCATGTGAAAAATATAGAATGTTATTTGTACTACACTTTGATAAAGGAAAAGTGACAGCTTACATTTCTTGCATTGAAGAATATAATAGCTTACGTGTACTGCATGCTCCTCCCCTTGACCTTATATATGCACCTGCTAAGCACTTAGTAAGGAAACATAAGGAACCAGTGAAACTACATGAAAAAATAAAGTGATTCCTCATTACTAAAAAAACAAGAGAAACTACTGGTGCTGGCAAGTCATTCAAATATGACATTTTCCCACTGTAGATTTAGTAATGAAACAGGAGTTGAATGCTATTCTAATGCAGCTTTGTGTATGTTGTTTCAAATGACACCACAAATGCAAGAAATAACTTCAACATGAGAGAAGCAGCTATGTGCGGAACTTTCATTTCTTAAAATGTCTGTAGATGAAAGACCACACAATATACATTCAGCAATGTTAATGACTATCTTCAATTAATGACTATCTTATAGTATTAGTGCAGGGAACTGTTAGCGTAGATAGCTATGTATGAATTATTTACAAATGGAGTCATATGTGTCACAATTTAAGAAAGATCACACTATTCAGGATATTGCTGAAAGACTTTTACATGTTCCTATCCCTGATCAGAAATGTGTGTATTTTTCTGATCTTATAACTAAAGCTTTCCATGACATGCAATGAAGTGACTGTGGTTGTAATCTACTGTCTGCACTGAAAAATCTAGTTTTTAATTATTATCTATTTATTATGTTTCAAAGATACAGTGTAGATGGTAGAAAAATTAACACATCACTATTGAATTTTGTAAATAGTCATCCATTCACTGTGGATATTTCACAACATGGGTGCATACAGAAATAGATTGGCTTGTTTGCAATTACTCCATATTCACTCACCAAGCTAGATTGCCAAAGGGTTTAAAGAATGCTTACTTAAAGTTGTTAAAACCAAAGTTCTGATATCTTCTACTTCTGTTGTATTGTGTAAAACACTCTATAATTTAAGATATACAAGTTTTCGCTATAAATACTAGGTTACATAAGTGGTTCTGTGTGCATTATCTTTAGTGTTAGGGATTGTAGAGGTTTGTAATTGTTTTCATCTGAAACAAGTAAACAGTAGGATAAAGATGCAAACAAAATAGCGTACAGTGTTTCTAAAATACATGACTAATAAGAAGTTTGTGCAAAGATGTATGTATATTGTGTCTTACTTCTTTTGTATGTAGGTGGCCAAAATAAGGATGCACACAGTGTGTTCAAGAAGTATTCAAATTAATTTAAAAAAGGCAAATAGCCTAGTTTAAGTGTTAGTTTGTTCAATCTGTAAAGTTCTTCTATTTCAAGTCTGGATGTTTTTACAAGAGTCCTGGAATGTGTGTTGTGTCATTACACTGTGGACATTCTACAGTAGTTCACAGAAAACTATCATTAGCTTGTTATGTGTGTAGGTGGCAAAAAAAGGACGCAGATAGATTTGAAAAGAAGTATTTTAATGACAATTTAGAGATAATTACTATATGATAAAATGAACTGTGAATTCATAGAACAATTGATTCCACATTGCACACACCTTTCTGTGCAAATACAAGTTTTAAATAACAATTTCCATTGTTTTTTTATTTCAAAGATGATGTTTAGATTATGAAATGTCATAACTGAAGTCTCATGTGTGTATATGTCCAAACCAAGGACACACACTGATTTCACAAGAAGTATTGAAATTACATTTGTAAGTTTGTTAGTGTAACTTGTAGTAAGAGTTAATATATTTAAAAATAGTGATATTTTTATTGACTACCTATTATTGAAATAATGATAAGACCAGAGTATAAAAAATGTAAACTCAAAATAATGTTACAATGTTGGCATGTCTTCATAATTTTGTTTGTAAAACTGAAGACATAGTTAGGTTATATGTCTTGGTTTCCTGGTTAAGGTTGCATATGTTACTCTGTAAATGTGACTTAATTTTATATTAAACAATGATTTTACATAATTGAAACACAGCTTCATTGTATATAGTATTTCTTAATATTTTAAATAAGTGAATGGAAGTTTGTTTCTTCTCTCCAATGAGAGGTTTTTTCCTCAATACAATGCTTAATATATACACCATTAATTGGTTGAGTACTAGAAATACATTTAATATTCATTTAGAACTATTATGAAAAAGAAATTCTGAACATTCTTCTTTTTATTTCTATTATAAAAAAACATTTAATTCTGTTTCGGAAATGTTGGAGTAATTGAACACAGAAAATGACACAGGCAAAGAAGATATTAGGTAAGAAATTTATATATATATATATATATATATATATATATATATATATATATATATATATATATATATATGTTTTTATGTATTGGATTATTTCAGTAGTGTGGGCCCCCGAAGGCCCACACCAAGGAACACTGTCTGGCCGTGTCTCGTGCTGGAGGGAGCCCCCTCAACGCCACTGGACCTGCAACCCTCCCAGCCCTCGCTACACACAGAACAAACTAACTGCATCCCTGCCTTCCGGACCATGCACAATGTGTCAACACTCTGCACTGGTAAACAGGCCAGATTGCCTGGCTTGATCTGAAACTCTCCCTCTGTTCACCTGTTTACTCTTGCCTCCTCTGTCTCACAGCCTCACTGCTAACTGCTTTCTCATCACACTTGACATGGGTATTTCTGGACATGTCATTCATTCACTGCTTCTGCTGCCTACTTGTGCCTAACCTGTTTTCCCCCATAGAACACCCACACTTCTTTACCCCTGTGTTTTATGCTGCACTGGTGCTCTTTGGCAAAGTTAAATCTAGGTGTGCTTTTTAAATAGTTGCATCCTGTATTATGTGCTATTTTAGTGCTATTTGGCAAAGTCAAATCTATGTGTGCTTTTTAAATGGTTGCATCCTCCATTTTGTGCTATTTTACTGCTCTTTGTCAAAGTCAAATCTAGGTGTGCTTTTTAAATTGTTGCATCCTCCATATTGTGCTATTTTACTGCTCTTTGGCAAAGTCAAATATAGGTGTGCATTTTAATTTTTGCATCCTCCATTTTGTTTTCATTTAGTGCTCTTTGGCAAAGTGAAATCTAGGTGTGCTTTTTAAATCACCATCTACTTTCGGCTGTGGGGCCGCCTGGTGTGTCATCTTGTGCCTGTGCATTATCTACTCCTATCCCTTTACTCCCCTCTCTACCACCTCTATGGCTCTCTCCATCTCTCCTATCTTATAACTGCTCTCTATCACCTATCCGCCCTCTCTCACAAAGTACGAAATGAAAAAAGTTAAAAGAAAGATTTCGTTTCTTGTAATCCTGGTTTACCTATCGTAGACACCTGTGTAAACGCTACCTCCAGACAGCCTGTCACTGATATCCTATTTGCTGTCCCTTTTCCAGACCTAGGTATTCCAGATCCGATCTCCACTCTCTCCCCTTTCTCTTCCTCACCCATTTATGATGGCACTAGATGGAAAGTATTCTTGGCTGGCTTCTCATCCTCCAGGTGCATCTTTAATGTCAATCACACTGGCACTATTATGGCTCAGGGTCACTAACTCAATCTCTTCCTTTTTGAACGGCACCTGCCGTCTCTCATTAACTTCCTTCCCACTCCTGACTCCCCTCATTCCTCTGTCTCTACACCCCTTCATCACATCCAACTGCTGTATCACCCACCTGTATCCCATCTCGGACATCCTTCAAAGTTGATGATCGGCTCCACTTAGCCACGCTTAATGCTTGCTCTACTATATAACATTCTTCTGACATCTGCCTTCTCCTTGAAGACTTTGATCTTGTAGGGGAGGATAGGTCATTAGGACCCCCCTCACATGCATCGCTGACCCAGGTGGAGACTCATGACTCGTCTGTGGCCCCCTCGCCCTAAGGGCCCAGGAGGAGGGGGGGCTGTGGATCGACACGTGAGGCTACACGACTATAGGATAAGACATAACATAGACTCCATTTTGTATTTAGACAACTCCATTTTGTTAAAAAAGGCGCTAAAATCCAGTCAATGCAAAGTTGCTCACACACTCGCACACACAGAAAGATGCAGCCTGACCCCTGCTTGACTGCGCTCACAGGAGCATACACTTCCCCCCAGCCTCCACCTCATGGTAGATCCGCTGAAGGCCTGTTCTCATGAGCAACCAGACATGAACAAACAACAAAATAAACACTGTATCACTTGGCCTTCCGCAGTACATCATTTGCACCAGCCGTGACCGGGCTTGTTAGAAGGTAACTGAAACCAGCCCAATCCTGCATGCCCTAACCTTGTACCAAGCCCTCTAAATTGGACTGCGTGGTGCCCCTCACCCCCATCAACCTCTGAGGCACCTTGCATAACGAAATAAGCATTTGTGTAATATATGTCGTGTTGACTAACGTTTACTGATATTCTGGAGACATGTGATTTAAGAGTGATATGTGATCACTCCTGTCCATGATGTAACAAAGCGCATTTGTAATGATGTAAATATGAAGTGCTCGTTCTTACACACAACCCAACCTAATGCTACCTCATGTTCCTATGTCAACTACTGATGCGAAATACTGTGTTAAATGGCAAAACCCTCTCCAGCCTGTGTTCCCATATGAATGTAAACATATGTGTATAATACCAAAAGCTCCAAGTGTTGCCACCCACCCTCGCCAATAGTGCGGGAAGCTGCCCTGTGCAGGGAAACAGGCCCAGAGCTGCAAGGTCGTCTCCCCCCTCCTCCCCCTCCCGGCCCGCTAGGGATAGCTGGTGTTCGAACAGCTCAGCCTGGCCTCCCCTCCCAATCTTGCTGGACCCGCTTCAAGCATTCACCTCCCCCATGCCAAAAGGCCACCACAGCCTGACTCTATGAATTACGAGCTACCTGGTCCTAAATCCCACCATCTCCCGGGCACCGGGTACATGCCCGCCACAGCCCATTGGTATCCCCATTCACCACTAATTAATGCCCCTCGAAGGGGGGGCGCCCATCCTTGTACTAACAGATCGTAATACCATCCTTCATTATAACCACCAGGGCAGGGCGATCAAATAATCCCTCCCCTGTGCCCCCGAACCTGCACATGGACTCATGGGACTACCATACCTGAACCCAAATGTCACTACAACAGATGGATATGGATACCCCTTATCACATAACCATGTCCCTGTCTCCTCCTTGAGCTAAGGTCAATGTGTCACAGGATGTATAAGATACCTGACATTGTAGAATGTGACAAATGATTGCGAATGTGTGGCCACAAGAGCAAGTGTTAGAGCAGCCACCAATCATCAAGACAAGTTATGTCCGGCCGACAGCTCCCCCCCCGAAGAGCCTAGCTGACCCGTTTACCCCGCTTGCACCGCACGGACGTCCACCAATCCTGGAACAGCAAAAGTATACATTGTATACCGCCTAGCCTTCACCACCCAACCCCTAAGACTATGTGCCCCCTATAGCTTGTGTCATGCGTGACGTTAGTTCTGTAATAAGTAGGACTGTCTTTGCTATTGTCAGACAGAGCACTCTCTGAGTTTGCAGAGTCCTTTGCATGCCCTATATTGATTATATAAAACCATTTTGATCTCACCCGCACTTGGTCCTGGTCTCATTCCCCTCCTGGGGTGTGTCCTTTACTACCTCTCACTAAAGGGGGTGCATTTTAATGACCCCATAGACGTGATATATTTTAATAATTGTCCCCTTGGCATGAGACGGCCCCGGTTGCAGTGGAGACGCACGGCGTGCCCGCTCAACAGAGTCGCCCACCTACGGCAACTGGTACGCAGAGACGTGCGCACGCAGTTAGGGCGAGAGGGTACGGGTCCCGTTTGAAAAAACCCTTAGTACGGCTCGCTGGAGCCGGGTGGGGCCATTGAGTGCGAGGCTGCGCCGTTTGGACGGACCAAGTCCGGAGAGTCTCGGATCATGGCGGGCACGTGAGTATTAAGTGCGAGTGATACTAAAAGGGGAGAAAATCGAGAGGACAAGGGGAAATAAGTTTGGGACATAGAGGGGACTTTTAACTTCTAAAACTTTCTCTTTCTTTGCATATGGCCATTAGGATATAAAAGTGAAAAAGGGAGAAGAGAACGGGAACCAAACTCTGCAAGGGGGTAGAAGACGGCACCACCTAGTGCTATCTCGACTAGTGCTGGGAATAAGTAAAACAGTGGAAAAATAAATTGAGGGTGTCTGAGTGAAGAGACATGGAAAATACGTTAGAACTAGCTTTTTTTCTCTTATTCTTCTTATCTGGGGTAAAAAGAAAATATATATATATAAACAAAAGAAGCTGTGTGAGGGTTAGAGGGGGTCGCCGTAGAAGGCAAAGGGCCAGGCAGGGAGGGTAAATGCTATGTGTGTATGCGGAGGTATGATTAATGTCTGTTCTGAGTTGTGCACATAGTGTGTTTATTTTTTTTGCAATAAATTGTCTCTATATAATAATACTGATTTAAGTGATTTCCAGGTGGTGTGGTCAATGTAAGTGTGACCTGGTAAGATTTGACAAAGCAATGTCTTTTGTTGAGTAAAAGTATAAGTTGATCATTAAAAACTGAAAGTGATTAGAGCTCCACGCACAGCTACACACGCATAGTGATAGAAGAGGTTGACGCAAGAGAATAGAATAACACAGGTCTAAAGATGGGCGCGGAGACACCCGCAGCACACATTTGTAAAAGTTTACCGGGACATGCGGACAGAATAAATAAGTACCATGACCAGTGGGTCACGGAACTGAAGGGGGAGGGTCTCCCCAGGTTTGGCCAGAAGGAGGGTCCTTTGATAAGAGCGTTCTGGACATGGTAGCCAACTGCATATTCCTAAAATACAAAGGAAAACATTTTCATAACAGGAGAGAGATACTAGATCTGTGGCGATTATTCGAGGAAATACCTCCACCAAAGAAAATAGACACCACACTCGATCAACCTGCCCTCACGGCTACCCCATCAGCAAGAGCAGAAGGTGATAAGGAGGACGGGGGAAAGAGGGAGTGGTAGAGGTGACCCGATTGTACCCACTCTTGAATAAGCCCCCACCTGCTGAAGGATATAGTGATCCCACATACGTGCACACCAGTACCCCTGCCCCCACCGCAGGACCAACAGCACCACCACCATATGATTCCCCCCGAACAAGTGGGGAGGCGAGTACGCCATCAGTAAATATATGTAAACTAACAGAAGACTTAGACACATGACTCACAATAGCTAGAGAAGAGCTATCAAGGATACAAAGCATATGTGAACAAAGTGAGCCAGGCACAACAAGATCAGAGCGATTGTCCCAATCACACACCCTAGATAAGTCAAATGAGGAGGGGTGGAAAAAGGGGGAATACTATTTAGGACACAGGAGGAGCCCACAAGGATAGCAGAATTGGGAGCACACAACCTTGGAGGGAGTGCAGGGGAGGAAGGAGTGGCAGACAAAGGGAGAGAAGAGTTATGGTGTGCTATAGAAGAGGATGAGCAAGAAGCTGGGAGGTTAGGGATGGCCACAGGAAGTGATTCAGTAGAGTTTGGGGAGACACCATTAGGAAGAACAATGGAACAAGAATGGACAGGGAGATTAAGGAAAAGGATGGGAAGGATGGCCCTGGTGGGAAAGAAAGGGACGAAGGTGAGTATTGGTAAAAGAAGCAAGGGACGCCTACAACTCAAACTGATACACCGGGGGGCGGGAAGACCAAATTACATACCCTGGGCACAAATGGATAAGACTAATTTACTAAAATGATTGCCCCCGTTATCTGGAGGAGCCAGTAAGTGGATATATGCTTTCGAGAAGCAAACCGCAGGAGTACCCCTGGCCATAGGAGATGTCAAGAGTTTACTTGTGTCAGCAGTACGTGACCAATCAGACCGGGTATGGGCAAAAGCAGGCTTCCCGGGAATAACATTGGACTGTGACAGACAAGATGGCGCTGCTTTCAATACAGTGCGAGCGCGAGTTTGGGATGCGTTGAGGGAAACCTTCCCGGACACGCCAGATTTACAGTCAGTGATGCAATGCACCATGACTGATGGGGAAGAGGCTATGGATTACATTTTCAGAGTGCAGGAGATGTGGAGAGCTGAAACGGGTACGCCGTATGACCAATCAACATCCTTATTTTACTTCATAATAAAAAGGGGGCTCCCGAAAGAAGTCCAAAAAGCGCTTGTAAAATAGCAGGAATAGAGGCGAAGGGATGGCCAGAAATACAGAGCATAACAGTTCACCATTGCAAAAGAATCAAAGAAAGGGAGAAGGAGGTGATACAAAAAAGGCTGGCAGATGAAGCTAAACTAATACAAACAAAATTAGTAAAGGTCACTGCAGCTGTAGCAGCACTCCCCCACGATGGGGACGCGGAGGAGGAGGAAGCACTGGTAGCGATACATGGGAGGATGGCTGCAAATTGGGCAGGCAATGGGCAAAGGCAGTTGAATGGACAGGAGGAATACGGAGGACAGCAGTGGCAAGCGTGGCACCCTAGCAACAGGAGAGATCGCTACAGGGGGCGTCGGGGAGGTGGACAGGAATATGGAGGTAATGGCGGAAATGGGGGACCAGGTCCCAGAGGAGGGCAAGGAAACTGTTGGAATTGTGGGAGGTGGGGACATTTCTCACGTGAGTGTAGAAGCAGACCGAACACAGCTTACCAAGATGATCAGTATTGCGGGCACCCCCATCCAGGGAGCCCCTGCGGACTGCCCCGGGATGGAGGAAGAGAACAGCCAGAACACAGAGGGCAAGAGCAAAATAGGGAACAACCACATAATGTTCAACAACAGCCACAAAGTAGCGAACACCTCCCATACACACAAAATAACCCCTTCACCACGGCACCAAATGGCGCACCAGGCCCATATGGAGGAGTACCGGTAGTGTCAGGTAATGTTTTCAGTCAAGGGGGTACGACAAGACAGCCAGCATAGGACAGTCCAGAGGGAGCACTTGCGTGTCCAATCCTATTGACAACCTTCAATACAAATGAGGAACCATTGATATGGGCAGAGATAGGGAATAAGCAGTTCATCTTTATGGTAGATTCCGGAGCCGAGAAATCATGTATACGTGAAGGTCGGTTTCTGCTATCGAATCATAAATTAGAGACGCAAGGATTCTCTGGGGTGGTGATCGAAGTTCCTTACACAGAAGATTTGGATTTGACAGTGGGGGGAAAAACTGTAAGAGCCCACCTATTGTATTATGAGCAATCCCCTGTCAACCTGCTAGGGAGGAATCTCCTCAGCAAGCTTAACATGACTATTTATTTTACCAGGAGAGGAGGGATTGTTTGCTCAACCCCAGGGATGTGCTCTATATGTGTGATGCTAGTGATATATTCGCGAGCAACATGCCCAGAGGTGCGCGGCATACCGGTGGACCCAGATATGTTCATCCATGGATTAAAAACATTGGCACGGGTGGTCCTAGAGTTGAAAAAACTGGACGGAGGGCGCCAGCAGAATTTGTTTTTCGTCCAATAGCCCGCCCAGAAATAGTGCCAGGGACAGTCATGTCACTGGACATACATGCAGTCCAAATCTCAGCCAAAAGAATAGCTGTAATTGCAATGGAAATACACGGTTGTGAGTGACGTACAGTGTTATGCATAAACGCTGACATTGCACTACAAGATCTGTCAGATGAGGAACTTTTTTCAGATTCAGAGAGTGATGGAGAAATCATAATGGAGATAGCGATCCCTTGTGAAATAATGATACAACAAAGACAAGTGCCAGTACAGCTCATGGCGGTAGTGGGGGCCCCACCGTCATTTTTTAAGGATGACATGCAATCAGTACCCTGGCAGTTATGGACATCAGGACCCCATGACCTAGGGCTACTGCACGGGGTCACTCTAGTGAGAATTAACCTCAAGCCTGGAGCCTGGAGCCATACTGCCCCGAGTAAAACAATACCCTCTGTCACGGGAAGCGGAAGAAGGGATAAAAGAAACAATCAACGCACTATTGGCACAAAGTATAATAGTACCTTCAAACTCCCCATGCAATACATGTATTTACCTCATCAAAAAAGCAAAAGGAGGGGCATGGAGGATGATCCAAGATCTACGCTCACTTAATGACGTAATTCAGAAAGAGTTCCCTTTGGTCTCAAATCCTGCATCTATTTTATGCAGCATCCCAAAAGATGCATCTCACTTCACCGTGGTGGATTTGAGAATGCATTCTTTTCCATACCACTCGCAGAAGAGTGTAGATACCTGATAGCATTCACCCTAGGGGGGAGGAGGTACGAACACTGCAGATTGCCCCAGGGTACTGTGAGAGCCCCAGCATATTCAACAGAATATTGCATGAAGACCTCAGAAACAGACTGCATTGCCCTCTTGACATTGCTGGCTCAAAAGGGGTACAAGGTAGACAGAGAGAAATTGCAATACTGTCAATGTGAAGTACTGTACCTGGGGCAACTGATTTCGAAAGACGGCAAGAAAATAATACCAGCCCGAGTGGCAGCCATTTTAGCTGTAGGAATACCAAAAACAGTGAAGGATATGCCAAAATTCCTAGGCATGTGCAACTACTGTCGTGCATGGATATTACACTATGCTGCATACACATGCCCATTGCTTCAGGCACTCAAAGAAGCCCAGGAGGAAAATACAGAGATACAGTGGGACTCAGAATTATGTGATGCATTCACCTCACTCAAGGAACTCATTTCAAGCGCACCAGTGCTCGCGAACCCCGACTATGAACGTGAGTTCTACCTGTTCTCGCACTGCAAGGGAACACTCATGACAGCAGTCCTAACACAAAAACATCACTAGGTCACAAGCCTCTGGCATACTACAGCGGGACACTAGACGCAGTAATGCAGGGACACTTCGCGTGTGAACAGGCCCTCGCAGCCGCCGTGTTCGCCATTGAGAAAAGTGCCACCATAGTAATGGGACGTTCAGTGACACTATGGCCCTCATTACAAGTCAGGCGGTGGACCATGGTGCTATTAGCACCATGGTCCATGCCGGATTCCGCCATGGTGGATGGTGGAATTACCGCTCCATTCCAAGGTGAGTGGGGCGGTAATTCCCCATTCACCATTTGCCTTTCCCCATTCCCATTTTTGCCCCATAGGGCATAATGGGGATGGGGAAGGTGCTAATTACGGCACCGTAAATTACGGTGCCGTAATTAGCACCAAGGTCGCTTAGCGCCTTGGACTTTAACGCCTGCAAAAAGCAGGCGTTAAAGTGTGAATCAGGCGTTAAGGGTTAACGGCGCCGACGGCACCGTTAAACCCTTAACGCCTGACTTGTAATGAATAGCTATACGTGGAACATTCTTTGTTCACCATACTAGAGCGATCAAAAAGCACAATGACCACACAGAGAGCCACTGCATACGAGGTAATTCTGTCAAGCACTAACCTACATGTAGTAAGGTGTAATGTAGTAAACCCAGCAAGATTCATTTCAGAACCATGCACTTTTGAGGATGTACAAGCACATGACTGTGCAACATATCAAGGAGAGGAATAGGGAGCAACAATAGTGAGTGAAAACGCACTAGCTGAAGGTGAAATATTTTTCATAGACGGATCAGCTTCCATAAACTCAGAACAGGAGAAAAACATGTAGGGATGGCTGTCGTGCATGATAGTGGTAGTGTGCCCATTCTCAAGGTGGGTGGAGGCAGGACCATGTGCACGCCCTGATGCGAAGTGTGCTGCAAAGTTTCTAGTGAGGGAGGTATTCCCCCGCTGGGGGATTTGTGACGTAATTCGCTCAGACAACGGCACCCACTTTGTTAATGACCTCTTTAAAGAAGTGACATCTATGTTGGGCATTTAGCACAAACCATGCTCGATTTATCACCCGCAAAGCAACAGCGTGGTAGAAAAAATAAACAGCCTGCTTAAAGGAAGACTCTCCAAGCTTTGTTTCACTCTTAAAAAGAACTGGGTGCACTGTCTCCCCTTGGCCCTATTCGAGCTGAGAAATCAGCCCAGCAAGGGCCACCATCTGTCACCCCATGAGATTGTGACAGGAAGACGAATGCACACAGCAAACTCACCCCTTCGCAGACACTCCGACGCCCACAGGAGCACAACAGTGCTGGGAGAGGAATTCAATGAGTATCTGACAAAACTCACTAAAGCATCCCGCATGATAGCAAGGCAGCTTGCACTGCCATTCACAGGCGAGGGAGAAGCAGACACATCAAATACAGAAAAAGAAACTCCAACAGGGCAGCTAGAACCCGGAGAAATTGTGTATGTCCGAAGCTTTGTACGTAGGTGGAATGCCCCAAGATTTCATGGCCCATATGAGGTAATTTATTGTACACCGACGCGGTAAAAGTGAAGGGCCTGAGATACTGGATACATTTAACAGACGTAGGGAAAGCTTATGACAGTGTGAACACAATTAACAGCACTGAAACATATCAGATTCAGGACACACAAGAATAAAAGGGCAAAGGGACAGCTGCACGAAAATTCACTTAAGTATGCACATGAATATAAATGCTGATATACGACGACGAAAAGTACCAGTTAAAAAATAAAAATAGTTGAAAAGAAAATCATAAATAAATGTTATATATATAGTTATTGTATGTGTGCCAGTCGTCAGGAAAAAGTGTAAATATGTGAAATAATGCTCTATTTCACTTTTTCCCCCTCTCTCTCTCTCTCTCTGTCTCTCTCTCTCTCTGTCTCTCTCTCTCTCTCTCTCTAGAAATGTAAGTTTTTTATGACAAAATGCTTAATACCCCTTTATGTTTCAATATGTAGGAGAATCCATGGCAACGAACAGGCCGCCTGAAACGACTAGAGATAGAGAATTTAGGAATGGACATGTACAATGTAATCTGCATACTTATTCATATGAGTGTGGCTTGACTGTTTGT